>NC_137700.1:19561709-20807395 GCF_964034855.1 Anser brachyrhynchus | reverse complement strand
CATACCCCTTTCCAGAAGGGAAAATTTTTCTTTATTTCCTCATTCTTCCTGTCCAAAATTGAGGCATTCAAGGAACAAAACAGTCACAGGATTGGATTCGAGCAAACCATTCCCAACTCTTACTTGCTCTGTGCTTCTCTGAACTTGCTGACACGCAGCCACTTAAAGAATATGGTAGGAAGAGAACATGTTCCCATAAACTCAATGGAACTTTTTTAGAGGAGCTAGATTAACAGGAATGGTCAATACTAGAAGAAAAGCACTACAGAAATAGCCACCCAAGGCAATCTGTATTCAAGAGCGTAAAAAAAAAAATCAGAAGTCTTTCACACAGTCTTGGCTCTGAGCTCTCTCTACTCCTCACACAGCTCCTTCTCCAAGGCAGGGGGGATAACATCTTGCCCTGTATATCCTACACTGTCATTTCCAGAGCCTGGGAATAAACAGAGAATGATACAGTGAAAAAGAGAATGCAGTAGCCCTGCTTTTTCTGCTCATGCCTGCTTTTATCAGAAAGGCTCTCAAAAACGAGGACAAATCTCTTCTCGACTCCTCTGTTGATCAGATCCCACACTAGGGACAGTCTGCCACAAGGGTCTTCCCCTGTAATACAATAAATCTGCCCCCATCAGCACTAACAATGCAGCTTTTTTGAACATGATTTTCCAGGTCTGCTACCCAGCGCACTGAAGTGCTATGTCAGGGAGGCATGAACTGAATGGATGCGAGTCTCCATTTCTCACTAAATCCATCTGGTGTGTAGGAGCTGAGAAGAAAGGAATTCTTGAATTAGGCTCCTCTGAGGCATGAAGTGCCTGAAGCAACTCAAGATTTGCTAGCAGGTTCTAAAAGGCCCTTACAGATAGGTACAGGCGACTGTTTCATGTTGATTTATACATCCAGCAGTTCTATTCCTGGGCACATCAAAGCCAATTCAGTGATTGCATTGGGGCTGTGACAAAAAAAATGGGCTGAAAACCTTAGAGATATCCATTCTTGTTGGAGGTGCATCTATTAATAGCAGATGAAGAACTAGCAAGCAGTAATTTGCCTTATTTCTGGAAAAAGCTCTCGTTACCTGAGCAATTGCATCCTTGAGTTGATTGTATTTCTCTAGGTCAAATCTTGTCTTTTTGGCTCCTTTATGGAAAAATAATAAGTACTGTCTGTCTCTGGCATCTGGATAAACATACTCCTAAAGAAAAAATAGGAGAGAAGGTCAGAATAAAGCATGACAGTGCAGTATACTATTAGCACAATACGCAGCAGATGTTTTGGAAGTTCAGCCATAGCTAACAGTGGTGTGTTTTCAATGCTGTGTTGGTCACAAATCCAAAACACAGCCCAGGAGCTGCTATGAAGAAAATTAACTCCATCCCAGCCAGACCCAGTGGTCAGCCGTTCGCTTCTCTACTAGTACATTACACCCCAATGCTAAGTTACCATCACCACACTCCTGAACGCGTGCGCCTTTTTCTGCATAGAGAGAACAAAAACTGACACTTCAGGATTGCAACACCAACAGTTTGTGAGGAGTAAGGGAGAAAAAAACTTTAAGTACCAGAATAAGCCTTTGTCAAATGGCCCTTACTCTCCTTTCCTTAATTTTATAAACAATTAAAACAACATTAGTTGCTCATGAGTTCATCTCATAACCAACCTACCCAGGCAAGAACAAGAGTGCAGTACCACAACTCTTGCCAGGAATACGCTGTTGCAAAAAGCCAGACTTTTAGAAGACAGATAACTCAGAGCAGTTAACTCCAAGTCCCACATAGCCTCTACAAAGCACTGGAAAATCACCCAGTCTCCATCTGGTACGCACAGAATAACTGGGCTGTCAGGTGAAGAAAAACTGCATTCAGAGTCAAGCCACTTTGAAACAACGAGATTTCTAGTGACAGAAATGCATGCTAGTTGATACAGATGATTTGATTAAAACATCATGTCTGAGTCCAAACATGGCAGAAGTTACAACAGCACTTAGCAGAAAACAGTGTGACAGGGACGTATCTCCTCAGCCCCTGAAACGACACAGCTAACAGAGCCCTGGGACCCTGTGCTGGAACACCCATGGCATCTATTCTGATGGTCTTGTGACAGCAGAGACCGAGCCCTTCCTCCTTCATTATTCAGGTGGGATTGTCTAGTTAGAATAGGAGTGGTAATACAAACCACGTCACAGAAATCCCCACTGAGAGTCTGTCACAACTACAAGGACCCAGAGCAACACAGCTCTTGCTTTGTGTGAAGTTTCTAACAATAGAGCTAGTCTACTTTTAAAAATACTGAAAAGCCAAATAAAGAGCCAACAGATCCATAACTGCACCAAGGAAAAAGCATTCAAACAGATCTGCTTCATCTGGATAGGCGGCCAGAACACCTGAACAAAAGCATTTCCAACACGATTCCTGAGCCTTTCCTATCTCTTAGGAAGGCCAACACCTCACATCAGAGTTGTGTTTGTGCGCTTCCCTGGAACGCAGAAGGTACATCACACATTTGGTGTATTTAGGCTGGTAAGTCATAACGTTTAGAGACCCCCTGGAACAAATCAGTGTGCGTGTGCATGCAGAAACCATTTTGTGCCACTACGTGAACTCGTATAGCTGAGGCAGTCAGTCACAGAGCATACAAATGTTTATGGTTAGACATCAGGAAATCAATAATGACCACCACCAGAAACACCCCCCATCAGCAGCCAAGAGAGCACAAATTAATTGAGGTGGCATCTAAGTGCCAGCCGGCTAAAGAGGCAGCAAAGCAACTTCTAGTAGGCGTGATTTTGCTATTTTTCTATGGAGTAGAGCTCATATCAAGTCTTCTAGTGGAGTGTCAATGTCAGCACAAGAAGTCCTACCTGGCGAGTCATTACGAAATAAGCGTACATTGCCATGGCACTACCATAGGTGATGAAATAGGTGACTGGTTCCATAATGTCCCAAGAATACTCCCACCAGGTGAGGCGGGCCAGAATCCCAAACTGAGTGGCCATGTAGGCCAGCCCTCCCCACAACACCAAGGTCGTCCTCTTCTCTGCTTTCCTGCTGAGCTCCAGCCTAACCTGCAAAAAACAGAAGCACATGCCTTGTATTCTCAGAAAAACACATCAATAGGTAACATAAAAATAACACCTTGTACCTATATTTAATGTTAAGTCAGGACATGATCGAGTCTAGGTTATGCAGACAACTCTGGACTTTTCCATCAGTATCTTGCCATCATCCATATTTCGCTCTGAGCATGCTTTGGATACTTTGCAAAGCTGCTTATTCCTCTATGTTCAGAAACATTCTGTTGCATTAGCCCCAGTCTCTATTAGCAGGTTCATTTCCATTTCTCATAAAGCAAGGAAACAACATTTCTACAGACATCAGAAACAGATGTACTTTGGTATACACAGAGGCAACTTCTTCAGTGACCTCAAACATATTTGAAGCATGCCGGGGCTTAATTAAAACATCGACATGATTTAAGACTGCATTTAGAGGATAAGTAAAATACAAACGAGAAGCTTCTCACTTTTTCTAGCGGTGCTAGTTGCTCCTTCAGTTCCTCTAGTCTCCCTATGAGCTCCTTCTCTTTGTTCAGCTGGTGCTCCTCAATGCACAAGGCAGTATACAACTGCTGAACCAATGTCTTGACATCATTCAGCGTAGTTGCATTTTCATGGCTTAAGAGCTCTAGGAAAGAAAAAGACTGATTTATATGCGTTTATCCACAGGACTTCTTGCACACAATTCAGAAACTGCTATTACTCCGCACAGGAAACATTTGAAACAGTCCTTCTAATACAAAAGCCTCTGGAAGAGTTCCAGCACTCTAAGATAATGCAACGTCTTTGAAAGAAAACCAGGCTTTATTATCGGATATTCCTAAAGTTTGATAAGAACAGGAAGAAGATGCATGCTAATAGCTTGCCAGATATCAACAGCTACTTTTGATCTGTAGTTAAATGCAAGACTCAGCAAAGACAAGTGAACAACTAGTATGATCGATCACATCAGCTGCCAGGCCATCAGCAACTCTAGTCCTTGACTATGGCAGCCACTGATCTTAGGTCAGTGGCTCCAAGAACATGCAATTTTATAATTATTTTGAGTACTGATGCCAGGAATTGTTTCCCAATACTCAGGGGGCAACTCTCTTACTGAGCTGCCTACAGGGCGATGAAATCCTCCCCTCCACATTTAGACAGGTAGTGACACAGCCACTGCCTGAAACAGCCCACAGCCCTGCACTGCAGCACAAAAAGGATCCCTACGGGAAAGCAGCCTACAAAGGAGCCGTGACCACTGACATTGTGTTACACAGCCCACATGGGAAAAAAGTAAGTATAAAGCAAAATAACTCAACATTAGGCAAATAAAAAAAGTAGCATCCTTGGGCTTGTACCTTAGGTTATGAAGAACAAATTTATGAACACAGAACACAACCAACAGAAAATCTACAGCAACCTGCCTTCTGGGAAGGTAGACTTGGCCTATAAGTCTTGAAAGAGCAGCAAACAAAAGAGCGATTGATGACAAGCAGATGACAAGCTAGGGACAGCTTAAGCTTTAACACTAGCAGCCCAAGAGAAAGAAGTGACTCAGTGGTCTGTGCCAAGGTACGCAGTAAGCAAACTGCACTCATCCCAGCTAAGCATCTTCTACTCCACTGTGAAGAAGCAGCCCACGTGACCCTACCGAAGTGACTATCAAGAGATAGTGCTTAAGTGTCTGGGCACACACATTTCAAAATACACAGCGTGATTTTGTAAAGAAGGAAACGCAATAGCTAAAAGTTGAACAGAACTCATCTCAGTGCCTCCTTACAGGCACATCCATTTCAGTACAAGCTAACTATGGAAATCTCCTTGACAAATGAATCAGAGGCAGCAATTCCACATAACCTAGGCGATCCCAGAGCTCACCTGCCAGCAAAACACTGGTATAGCATGCGAGCAAGCTAACCAAAACCACACCAACTCCTTGGCACAGACTTGGCTCTCTCCAACACTTTGAGAGCAGGCTGTATGAATTGCCTTGCCCCAGGACAGCAGTTTCTCCAGTGCAGAAACAGACACCACATTTGCATTCTCACCAAGTTGAGTTGAAAGTTAGAGTGGAGACCAGCTAGGCCTGATACCAATGCCTGCTCTCAGGTGCTAACAGCCAGAAGAGGTGCCTTCGTAAAATCCTCAAGGACTCCACTTCTCTGGCTTAAAAAGTCTTAAGCATGTGAAAACACTGCGCTTAGGACACAGAGCAGCAGAGTGAGAGAGCAACTGTTCTTGTGTGCTGTTCACATCTCAGTTAGATATCCCATCTTAATGGAGAGTTTTCTCTTAAGGGGCTTTTACGGAGAGAGGAGCAAACATCTCTATTAGAGGTCAGCCTAAGCCACAGACAGCAGAGAAGCAGCATCTCACCCAATGCTGCACTCCCAGATTTGAGTGGGAGGATGCTAAGGACGAGTGGCTGCACACAGATCTCTCAGTCATCAGAAGTTGCTTTTTTACTTGCTATCTTCACGTTGTGAACAAGAACACTAGAATTGTTTTTCATTTCCAGCATTCTAAGTACCACACTTTGCAGAAACAAAAGTCTTCACTGTCGAGTGGGATAACAGTTCTTCCAAATGAGATAAGTTTAATTCCCATTTTATATTCAAATACTTCATAATGACTTAAAAAGGTTAAATTACTTCTTGTACTTATTCATTTATTTCTCTTGTGAGGGATGCTGGCCCTGAAGAGAATGAATATTTGCTTTTCATCACTACTCTACGATCACTTGGAAATACCTAAGTAGGACTACAAGGGTTGGATTAGAAACTGCGAGCTTTCCTTCAGAAAAAAACTTTGCATTCTTGAACAAGGTAGAAAAACATGCTGCAATTTAACTGGCAAGTGACTACTGAAATGCCTTTCTGACATCCACAAGAACCAGGCTGGTTTACCTCTCTTTGGTGGTCTAACATGGTACGTGACATCATTAATGATCAGTTTGAAGTCATCCAGTAGAAGCAAATCTATGCCTGTGGAAGAGGCAACACGTGTGCCATCTGTAAGGCAAACACAACTCATTAGTAGAAACAAAGGACCTAAATATGTCACAGCTAAGCAAGCTGTAATGCCATCCCATATCCAGCTGGGGGACTTGCACATTTTCCTGCAAACAATACTCTTTGTCAAGCCAGACCTACAGAGTGGGAGATCTTGCATGGCAAACACTAGCTAAGCTATGATGCATCTGCTTTTCTGTATTTGTGATATTTTGGGTCATCTTGTAAAAGGCAGCTCCTTTCAACCCCACAGCATGAACATATTACCAAGTTCTGCAATACAATCCTCTTACATGACCTTCACCTTTCCCCACTGGCATTAGAGATGATCAGACTTTCAAGGAAGTGGCTGCTTCGAAAGGACTCTCTTGTAAGACTTACTAATGTTTCAGAGCTTTGTTGACTAACAAATACATAATTGAGCAAAACACAATGAAATAGGCCATTAAGTGAAATATGATGGAGTTCATAGCTAGGATATTTCCTTTGTACCACCTTTCACACCCACTTTCTAATTGATTATAAACTGCTTGGTAACCCTCATCTTCAGGCTACATAGTAGGAAACTCACTTAAAGTATACATATTAGACCTAATGGAGGTAAACTGAAAACATGTCCGTGGCAGATTTAAGGCCTTCAGGCAAAACCACCGGCAACAGCTGTGTACATATTCATCAGTAGCTTGAACACAGGCTTATGCTTTTTTCCACTTCTTTGTAACATCCTGTGCATTCTGAATACGAACTTCATGTTACCAACCACCACCATTACAGCCTCAGGCAGCAGTCCCCCAGTATGCTGGTGTAAGTTTGCAGTGCTCCAGCACAGGTTACTACTACACTCTGTGTTTTGAAGTCATTCCATACAAGCAGACAGGCAACAAAGGTAACGTCCTTACTGTTAGGGAATCTTTGAGGCTGAAAGCTAAGCATTAAGAATGTTTTCCTCCTCTATCACTCTACAATCCAATTTCCTTGGCAAACCTGACCAAAGACAAATACTCCTACTCTAGAAGTGACATTTCTACTTTCTGGGGAACGTCTGAGAACTCACACCTTATCAAGCTTTTACTTAAAAAGGGAAAGGATGGATAAAAATGTCTGTCAAGCGAGTAAATCAATTAGTTTGTAAACAACAGTACCTGCTGAGTAGATTGCAACCCGATCGATTCCTCGGTCCTCTGCTTGCAGCTGTTGTAAAAACACACCGACAGAGTCTGAGATAGGTTTAAGCGTGAACTGGCAACGTTCACGCCGAGATGGAAGATTCACAGAGATCACAGGTAACCCGTTTTGGTAAACTACCGTCACTTCTAAAAAAAAAAAAGAAAGATGAAAACAAAAATTACCCTTAAAAATGAACAGGTCTTCTCATAATAATTGTATCTGTCCTACAGAGACAAAGCAAATACGGTTAGGAGATCAACATGAAACAAACTTGAAATTTTTGGTTCATCTTATATCACGAGATGTGTCCTTCATTGACAAAAACCTGAGAGACATCAGAAGCTTTATCTCCCATTAATTTGGCAGTGTCTATTAAGCTCTCAGTGCCACGTGGAAAAGTAAAAACAGAAGATAGTTCCTCTAAGCACAATGACTAGATTTTGAGAACCAGAAAATTTTGGACGAGGGAAGACCGGAACTACACAATTTAGCAGGATTTACGGCCCAGAAGACAAAGGCAGATTGTGTATATTAGGAAACATCAAGTAAGGACCTACTTGAAGCCATTTTATTTTTGTTTAGGTCTAGTTTCCTGCTCTTTGTCCTGAGGCAACAAATATTTAAGAGAGCAGTCAGGAGTATTAGGTGGTAGAAACAGCACTCTGAGTTTAAGCTTCAAGGTCATTTAATCTAAAATTCATGGGATCGATACACTTCCTACTTCAGAAGACGGACATTACTTTTTAGGTGTAGATAAAACAACATTTTCCATTTCTTTAGTGCTGTCAGGAGCTTTTTCAAAAGCATTCTTAAGGATTTCATTGCACCTTTCTAAAATTGTGGTGACCTGTATGAACTGTAAGCTAGTTATTATTTTACTGCCAGCAAGACAGCCCACTCAGTGTACTTCAGGATGGCCATACATAGAAAAGAAAAGTTCCAAGTTCAAACTCCCTAAACCCTCCACTGAGTCACAAGCAGTCCAAACCTCCCCAAATGCAGTAGTTGCTAAGATATAGCAGCACACCTAAAAATGATTCACTTGGGATTGTTGCGTGTTTTTCTTATGTAAAGACGTACTGTTTTTTGTTGCAGAGAGCATTTGCCATGTCTCAAGGATTATGCAGTCGCACCCACCCACACTGCACCTGGCTTAGTGCTTGCACCTGTTGTAGCTACGGCCAGCTACACAAACCACACCATCCAAACTCATCCAGCTCCTGTGCTGACATTCCAAGCTGATTCAAGCAGCTAACAAAGTTACAAAGTAGAGGCAAATAAACACGTTTTATCTACCAAAAGCAGCTATTCCCAGCATCCTGCTCTTCAGAAAGTTGTGCAGCCACAGCCTTTGTACCTCCCTGTTCAGGTCAATTGCTGCCAGATGATGAACTCTTACATAGCAGCATCATTCGCACACCAGGACACGTCCTGGGGCAACGTGCCTTTCTGGAAAGGGAGGCTCCTGGATGTTGAGAAAGGCTGCACAAGTGCCGCACACTTTTACAAGGAAGAGCAGCTCTCTCAGGCTTTGAGCTTATTGTCACATGCCTTCATAAACTGAATAAAGCATATAAAGCCTTCTTCCCTCTTCCAGGGGACTGCTATCTAGTGCTGACAGAGATGTCCTCATGTCATCCTGAAAGAGTAGGTAGAGGTGACCAGATATGAACATCTAAAATAGATGATGAATCTCAGTAGGCCCCAGTACTTGGAAACTGCTAAGTGTCTATTCTCAAGATTCAGTCACACCTGACAGAATTTCAGTAGCTTTATTGTTTCAATGCTTAAAACTCAGTCAGATATTTACTGGAAAAAATAAAGCAAGCTGCCAGTTTATTTGGACAGTTAGAAAAAATTTCAAGCTCCACATCAGCAGCTGTTGTGACACAAGCTATCAGATTTTGCAGTCATGCACTCCAGCACTTGAGCAAGGGGCTGGTAAGAAATGTAAGAGCATTAACTACACTTGTGATTTTTCCACATAAGATAGCAGGCTCAAAAGGAATGATCAACATGTTTAGAAGCTTAAAACAGCCAACAAAGTACTGAATTCATTGATTCTGTGAGCAGCACGTACAACACTAACGTATGTACTGCTTATATAACCACAAGACTGCTGCAGAGAGCTCAAATGACATGAAAAACATTATTAAAACACTACTTGACCATATAGTGAGCAAGTTCATTGTAGAAGGGAACAGATAAGAGGGCTGAGTGCTTGCACCAATTCCTTTCTGTTTCTCCTGAGAGAAGAACCCAGCTCCAGGACTGCCTGCTGCGACGGAAGTACACGCAGCTCCAGCCTGGTCATGTTTTACCCTGCACAGACCAGCTGGAGACTGCAGCAACAAATGCAGTGGGTCACTGTGTGTCACCAGCACCAGAAGTGTGCACAGATCCAGCTGAGGTGAAGCATCAGAGACCCAACTGTTTCTTCAGAGGACAGACTCCCTAAGTCTGGAATCACAGCTGTTTTACGTTTTCCTTGCAAAAAGCTTGTAGAAGTCATTCCCACCAGTGAATTATGCTAGAGAAAGTCTGTAATTCCAGTTTGATCCTCGCATTGCCTCCCACACAAGTTATGTCTGGTCAGATTTTTACTGCATTGAAGGGGGAAGAGCTCCGAGGCAAATCAAAAACCCTACAAAACAAGGGGCTTGTCAATAACACAGACCTAGCAAACTGCAACAGACAGCCGCAGTAAAAGTTATTAACAAGCAATAAAGCTGTCTGCCTTCTCTTCTGCTCTGACAGCCCTGTGGATGGCCTGCAAGAGGAAAACTCCAACTATTTGGACAAAGTATCTTGGCATTTCGCTAATTATAGAGGTAAGATTTTAGCTAGTCATCTCTGATCAAGTTTTAAGCCAGTATTTAGGTGCATGGGGCAAATAAAATAGGTAATTGCATACCAGCACTTGCAGACACCTACTAGCTGGTCAGGAATGCTGCTAAATAAGACCATGTAGGATTTTAAAAGCTTTACATGCTGTATTAAGCATGAACTCTCTTTGAGGCATTAATTCCATCCATACGCCACAAAGTTTTAAACCAGCTGTATGTGCAGAGGTCTTCAGTACTTTTTTTTTTTTTTTTTACAAAAAAAAAAGATGTCAAGAACAACTTGAGCAACACATTAAGAAAAAAGCTACAATAAAAAAGGGGTGGTCAGAGAGATCAGCATTGAATATCTACTGCTGGTAAATGCAAAGTTACTGGAAAAAATAACAAGAGAAATACTTAGGCATAACATAAGAAGGGGTAAATCAAATCAGGCAAGTAGCTACACACTTAAATTATCTTCTCAACCGTATGTTTGTTCTCTACACTTCTATTTAAACCTTCCAGTTCTTATTTTGAGGTCTCCATAGCAGTGCTGTTCCCTTTGTGTTTGCACACAGTCACTCTCCTGGCAGGGAGAGCAGTTGTGGCTGAGCCCTTCACTTTGTTAGCTTTCAGGCTTTATTAACAAGCCTTAATGAGAAGAGGATCCTCCAACTGCTGGTGTCAGTCAGCATAAGCATGTCAGCCTCTGTGCTCAGCATACAGATGTTAAGCAGGCAGGCATCTCAAAGCTGTTTGTTTCCCTCTTTGCTTACGGAGATTTTTAAAGTTCCACCTACCTCAGCAGCGCGTTCTTTTGCTTTATGTTATGACAACCTTATCACAAAAAGCTTAATGCTTGAGCTGTCCTAGAATTTAAATAAAGGAACAAAACTGCCTTGGTTTCACAACTCATTTACAGCAGCAAACACAATGCTTTCAACTGTTTGAGTGGCTGGTATGAATTGTGTTTTCATCACATTAAAAAGTTAACAAGACATGCAGTACCCTGAAAGGTAGGCATCACACAGAGCTCACAGCTACATCAGGAGGAAACCCAGCAAAAATTTTGGACAGTTGCATGCAATGACATCCCTTCTTCAGAAAGCCTGTCCGGTTTTGTAAGAACAGTTATTAGAAAAGTTGACTGTTTCCTTGATTCTTCTTGACTGACTTTGTTGTCACTTCCTCACTTCGAAAGTGAATTACCTTCCAGCCAGCAAAGCCTCAACCAGAAAAGGGGTCAAGGAACATGACTCAAGCTGAAAACAAGCCAAAAGTTTCTCTGTGTCACTCACCATCAGAGGGCACTACCGTACTGCAATAGACCACTCTTACACTCTGCCAAGGAGAAAGCCTCTGATGCACCTAGAAAATACAAGCACAGCAAAAAGGACAAACGTTCAGTCACGCTATCCGGCAGAATCGCACCCCACTGCCACCTCCTGTCCCCTCTCCCGCCATCCCCTGCCCTGATGCCTGGGCATTTCCTCCGACAAACCGGAGACCAGGCGAGAACAGCCCCTTCCTGCCATCTGCCGCCCAGCAGGGCTCTGCCCCTCGGCCAAGCTCACCCTACACATCTCTCAGCATATTTAGTTTCGAGTGAGAATGTGCAAGGGAACAGCTGGGGTTTTGTTCCCCCTAACGTTAAAAAAAAAAGCCACAGTAAGCTAGTTTTTAGAAATTCAATTCAGACTACCATGCAGACATGGAAAGGAGAAGTCCCACAAACACCAGTTCTCAAAGGTTAAGATCCAGCGTACCATTGGGAAGGTTTAGGGAGTTCTGGATTACGAGGTTCATTCTCTTAGGTTGTTTTCTCTGCTGAATTATATTATTTTTCCTCCCTTACAGAGATGGAAGCCAAACTAAGATACAAGTAGTAAACATGCCTGTTCATAGATAGAACAAATTGTCCAAGACAGAAACAAAAACTGCGATACCAAGCTATAAAAAGAATAAGCCTAATAAGAGAGGGAAGCGCGTGAATGGTTCATATGTTCTTCAACCTTGGCAAGGGACTAATTTGTTCATGAAAGCCTACAATCAGCCTGATTGTAGCCTGTCTTCTAGGATAAGTTATTTTATATTAGTTATACACTAACAGACCACTCTCCCCCCCCCAGTAAAATTACAATTCTGGCAAAGAGAAGCTCCATTTTTACCAGAACAGTAAGGCACAACACCAGCTCCCCTCTGCCTCAGGGGTATATATTCAAGTGACTGCCACCCAGATTTTTCAACAGCTATGGTCCAACACAGGCATTCCTGGGGATTTTTGTTTGCTGTTTTTAAAATACAGCTGCCAAGCCTGCATTTCTATAAAGGTATCCCACAGGTAGGGCTTGCTTTAAGTAAATTTCTAATGGAAGCTTGGAAACAAAGCCCAGGCTGTTGATTATTTCTCTGCCAAACTGTCCAGATTTCCATATTTTGCAAGGTTGCTTTCAATAACCTACTTAAAGAAGCTTTCTCTGCTACTTTTCTTCTGGAGCCTGCTATGCAAATCGAGGACAGCTTCAGCTGCATTAGTCTCGAAAGCGGGACCTATGCCCAGACGGTCAGGGCATTGACAGCTCTGGGAATTCACTCTAGCTCATGTTGTATTGACACTCCATTTTTCCCAGTCTTGACAATGAAAATCATTGAAGTCATTTTCAATTTTGCTTGTTGCTGCAACTGCATTTTCAGCTTCTGACAGTGGAGTCAGGGAACTAACAGCAAAGAGGAACTCTGCGTTCAACAGCTGTAACAGAAGTCAGCAGCACAGTCTGGAAAGGGTAAAGTTAAAAAAAACAAAACAACACTATATTGGGAACCAAAGGGCAAATTTGCCTTTTGACATTTGAATATAGCAAGTCTTCTGGACCGATAAGCACCCCTGTGCTACTGCTGAGCAACCAGGAATCCACCCCATCTGAAGAAAAAATTTTTTTAATGAAAAAAAGAAAAGCAAACCACACAAGTACAGCCACACATTTTGGACAAATCAAGCCCCCCAGCCTTGGCATCACTACTACATCATGGAAAAGTCAGAAGCTGCATGCCACATACAAGCCAGTTTTGAGCTTCTGTTCAGAGTTTTACTGGATGAGGGAAAACCTCCATAAGAACACAAAAAAAAATCCCCAAACACCTGACCAGTTCCTATTTCAAACCACCAACTTCAATTGTAATCCTTCTGAAAACACTATACTATCTGGTGTGATACTAAGTGTGCAGAATTTATACAGTGAGACAGAACCATCTGTGAGAGCACTTTCACAACGCACTGGTTTTGTATTTATTTCACTCGACCCCATGGCAGAGCTGTGCTTCTCACAGCTTTACTCTTCCCTTTTATATGGCATTAATCATCTATTTTTGAAATACTGCACACCAGGAGCCTGCCTTCCTACCAGATTTGCACAGCAGCCCAAAAGTTTTAGTAGCTGTTTTCAGAAAAATCCTACAACCCACTAAACCCAGGTTTATCTCAACACAAAACAGCTATATAACTGAAAGATTTTATCAGCTAGCATCTGTAATGACTTTACCTTAAGGCCA
Source organism: Anser brachyrhynchus (assembly GCF_964034855.1). NCBI lineage: Eukaryota > Metazoa > Chordata > Aves > Anseriformes > Anatidae > Anser > Anser brachyrhynchus. Next base: position 20,793,806 of record NC_137700.1, on the reverse strand, counting down.
TGAACATTTAACAGGTACAAGCTAGCTCCAAAAAGCTCCTTGCCTTTACACAACACAGGCAAAACAGGTTGAAAAACAGAGCATGTTAGATGACTAATAAAAAGCTGAGGTGTCCTCAGATGCAGCCTCTTTGACAATTTTTTCACCCCCCCGAAGGTGTGCCCCAACTCTACATTTCGCTAACCACACAGCAGTACACCACTGCTGCATTTTATAGAAAGAGACATTGGTTAAACCTCTCATAACTGTCACTGCTGCAGTTTGAACAGCGCCTTGCAATGCTGCTGTCAGAAACCTCTCATCTAGGAAAGCAGTCTCTACTGGTTAGAGGGAAAAAGAGGAACAAATGAACTCCATGTCAGCACAGACCCAAACGTCATCTCCTGCCATCCAAGGTTAGTGAGAGCTTGAGGAACCATCAATCAGTTTTATTCTTGAAGGGTGACTATTGTTTTAGAATTAAGATGGAGAGAAATGCCTCAACCCTTTATCCTACACATCTACAATTCAACAGCTTTATGCAGAATTCTGACAGAAGGCTGAAGTTTGGGACTGAAGCAGTGCAGGGTGGAAGAGAGGAACTTGTTTCAAGCTTCACTGACCAGATCTCATGACAATTTGTTTGCAGTCAACAGCTCACTGCTTCAAAGAAATGTAGAATAACTACACCAGGGTTTCAGCTGCGAATTCCAAAGTGATATGTGGAGTATGAAAAGCACCAAATCCCAAACACTGACATGAGGAGCTTTAAGCACCAGCGTGGCTTGGTGAGTCTGAAGCCAACACAAGCAGGAATTCACTTCTCACAACCACTGAATCCTTTGTTTCCTGTCTCACTGGTGCTAAGATACACCTTAAGACTCAGGGTTGCACAACAGAATGATTAAGGGAGCAAGAGTGGAAAAAAAATCCTAGTCCTCTGTCTAAAATAGCATTTTCTCCAGCCTTCTCAAGGTCTATATCGGACAATCCAAACGTCAGATACCAGCATCTCTAGAGGTCCTGGCATAGCTATCTCAAATCTATGCTGGTGACAAAGTTAATCAAAGCTGTAATAGAAGAACAGTCTTGTAGCTACCAGCAAGTGCTCTCTGACAGGAAAAGAGGGAGCAATCTGACAGAACTCACGTTCTACATTTTGTGTAATTACCAAATGATAGACTACCAAGTCTCCAAAGTCCGATTAAAAAGAGTTGTCCAGGAAATAAAAGAAAGCATTTAAAAGGTGAATCTCCATCTGAAACACAAGTAAGACATGCTACTAGGTCGTTACCTGGAGTGCAATTAACCATCACATTGCAGAGCTTTTGTGAAATGCCAAGTATATTCTGTGCAAGAAAAAAAAAATCACCCATGCTAAGACATTTTACAAGATACATTTGCAGCCGCCAGCCGCAACATTCGTCTCTGAAGGGCCTGCTTGAACTGAGGCTGCCCTAAGCCAGCCATGAAGCAGCCCACCTTTTCCAGGGGGCAACAGCTATTTTCCTCTAGCCCTGCTTTCACAGCATGAAAAAAACCACATCTTTTCAGGCTCTAACAGCAGTTATCGTAAAACCTCCTGGCCTGTATCTCAGTGACAAGAATTGCCGCAAGCTTCCCCGAGCAATCACAGTAACCCAAAGCCACTCGCCTCAAAAGCGCTGAAGAGCTCCTTTTATCAATCTTACTTCAGGGCTCCAGCTAGTTCTGCTCCTATACTCAGCCTGTTACATTTTTATCGCTCTCCAACAGTGCTTTCATCGTTAGTCATCAGGTCCTGCCCTCCCACCTTGCTCCCCCTCACACTGGGTGCTTGCAAAGTGGAGGAAATGGAGCAAAATGGCGTTCTGACCAGAAATCTCTCGTCCATCCTCCAAGATGTGTAGCTTACCAAGGGCTCGCAGGGCTGTTCCTCACACTTTTCCTGCCTCTTTCCTCTTTTTCCAACATCTTCGCACTTTTTCCTCATTTCCTCAGGGGTGCCAAGGGGCTCTGCTGTGCCCTGTGGTGGGGCTGCTGGAACCTTCTGGAATGTTCTGGAACCAGCCAGGGCAGCCCCACTTCTCCTCACAGAACCCCACTGGACCCTCACGGAACATTCTGGAACCAGCTGGGACAGCCCTGGTCTCCCCTCAGAGACCCCTGCTGGAACCTTCCAGAAGGTTCTGGAACCAACCCCTACCTCCCCTCAGAGACACCTCGGCCCCACTGCCAGCACCCAGGCACAGGCACCCAACACAGCAGCTACTGAAGCAAAGCTTGCAAGGGAGCCAATCCCTCATGTATGCAGGGCTCTGGGCACAGACAACACCATTGTGGGCTCTCTGCTCCATTTTGCCCTCAGCACTCTCTGTTGACACCACAAATACTTATGCCTCTCATTGGCTCTATGCCATTTTTACTATGGTTTCTCTCCTCCCTTAACCTTCTCTTTTGTTCTAATCCCGCAACCAAAGCAAGTGAGCTAGTGATAATAGTGAAAGATATCAACGTGACATCCCTGGAATCACATTCTCAGGCTCAAAAGGAGGCAGGAAAACGCCTTTTGGACAAGGATGAACCTCTGGCAGTCCCTCATGCCCATGGCACTGCACTGTGCCTCATCCAGCCCTGCTCCTGCTGGGTGCTTTCCCTCAGCACCCTCCAAAGACTTCCAAAGAGATGATAAAAATAGGTCAGTCTGGCATCAGAGAGCTTCTTCCACCTCTCTTGCCCCCCTCCTTTTTTACCTCCATTCTTCCATGACATCTGGACTCTGTGGCCTGCTTCCAGGATTTTTCCATTTGGGATCAGTTTCAGAGAAAGATTGAGATTTTCTACTTCACCATGGATTTGCTCAACAAATAAGAGTAACTCTGTATGGAGGCCTTCCTCCAACTTTTTGCTACAGTCTCTGGATACATTCACATAGCAAATATTTCAGGAAATGTTTCCTTTAGGGAACAGACTGCTAGTGTTTGAGCATGTGGCATACAATAAAGCACACACTGTTACCCTCATACACACCCTACACTGCTGCAAGAGCAATACTTAAACCACAAGTTTTTGCTACCCAGCAGTAAATACCCCAAACGTTTGACCAGAAACTGGAAAGTGGAAGTGAAAGATCTCGCTGCCCTTTTCACCATACAGCTCATCTCCCAGGATCTGATCGCTTACCTGACTAAATCCCACTGCCTTCAACTCATTTCTTGTTCTCTGTCAGCACAACCTTGCTTCTATCCCACTTGCAAAGTCAGATTTTGCCTCAGAACACTTCTCACCCAATGCCTCCATAGGGTAATGTTTCTGTGGATGAAGGTCAAGCCAATGAGAACCAGTCAGAACAACAGTACTGTTTTTTGTGATTTTTTTTTAAACAGGCTGAGAAGACGGACACAAAAAAAGGCAATGCCAGTAAGATGTGGGAAGTGTTAATCTTGGCATTTTGAAGCACTTCATACGACCTACACATTAGCAAATGGTCCTCAGTTGCCACCCTTCTCACTCCTGCCTGAATTTTCTCTTCTTCCAGTATTAGCACAGAGCTCGATCACATCTGCTACGAGGAACGCAAACAGGAGGTGAGCTATAAATACTCCCTTCTCATCCTGCTTCCTCTGCCCTTCTGCCTAAAAAGAAACAGGTAATCCACAGTGTCCAGGAAGAGGTGGGGGTAGGAGGAAGGAGATGCATCCCCTGCGAAAGAAACGTAACAGAATGAAGCAGCTGCTCCCTCTTTTCACTGCATCTTTCTCCCAGCATTACTGCTGCTGTGGAGATGCTGCAATGATGAGTTTTGTAACAGGAACATCACTGCTAACAGTCACTGACAGAGCCGAGGGCAGGAGTGGGAAGATGAGGTGATGAAAAACTTTAACGGACACGTTAAGCACATTGGTCAAGCAGTCCCTGCTGCTTTTAACAGGTGCTTCCCTCATGTTCCCACCATCCACACCCACTTCTTCCCCCAACAAAAAAATATTTCAGGCTACATACTTAATTTTCCTGTAAATGTCAACAACTTGCAGATAATTACACTGCTCCTACTTTACTTGAAACAGATGATAACCATGGTACACCAGACTGCCACAGTCCTTCCTTCCCAACCTGGCACAACCTCCCTACCTCTATAGCCATCGAAAATTGGGGCTGGAACGTCTCCCTTGCAGTTGGTGATGCCAGATCACGGTTTCACTATTTAAATACTTTTGCTTTACCGGAGTAGGTCAGTTGAATTCCATTTCTTTAGGGCAGCCCTCATGGTTACTGGAAAAAGCTGAGAATTCAATTCCCTTGCATCTCAAGGCTTGGAGAAAAAAAAAAAAACAAAAAAAACAGAAAGCAAACAAAATACCATTACATATTTAAAGCCTGCGTCAGCTTTGCAGCCTGCATACAAAGACAACTCAAAGCTGAATTTTTCCAAACTTATTACTTGATTCTTCCTCTATTAACTTTTCTCAAATTAAAAGGGCTTCAAATCCTGGTTTAGGAAGGAGTTTAAACAATTTTCTTAATTTTTATTCCACTCATTTCAGGGTTCTTTGCTGCATGATCATCTCTATCAGCCACTGACATCTGATTACTGTATAAGCAGAGAGAAGAAATCAGACTGATTCCTGCATGGCACCTTACCGTTTCTGTTGTTGCTGTTGGTGGTTTTATTGTCTCGAGCTCTTATCTAACCACATTAGCCAACTCCTTATGTTATAGCCAGTTTACAGAGAAGCTCTGATCCCTCTCTTCTCCCACCTTGCTGCCATTCTGCATAAAAAGTAGCAAGAGCTTCCTGGTAAGGAAACAGCAGCCAATGGTGTACCCCTGGCATATACAAGATCAAGAATGAAACAGTAAACTGAGTTATGAAGTGAAATTTCCACAAGTGCACGGAAATTCCTTCTGCCTCAGCATGCACTGGGGAGCGGCCAACTCGCACTGGTTTTCCAAGGAAATAAACTCGCATGAGGGAACTTGGCTTTCAGCTCTTGAAAAGAAACACCAGGCTCTTGCAGACTTCAGTCAGCATCAGCATTTGTACAGCTTCAGAGAAGCTGCATACTCTGAAATAGATGTCCTGCAAAACACAGCACTTCAGTACATCTCAGTACTTGGGTGGACTCACACCATCAATTCCCTACTTGTTTTCCTACAAGAAAAGAAAAAACTCATCTAACCAACCTTACCTGATTTTGGTCCAGAAAGGGAACCGGCAGAGGAGAAGTGCAAGGAGCTGCAGCTGAGGAATACCTTGGGCAGAACAAGGCAGGTCCTTTGTACCCACCAAGTCATCAAGTCACTACAAGCATTAAAGAGAAAAAGCTCCCTCTCCCAAATGAGGGGCCTTACAGGGGAACCTTGGAGACCCAATTATCTTTAGGACTGGATCCCATATGAGCCACTTAGGTAGGGAACTTAGAAGTATTACCCAGAAGCACCAGATATATTTCATAGATACTCTCACATTCAGAAGTTCAGCTTCTAAGAGAAAAGCCATAGCTCTGGTAAATGGTTACAAATACCTGTGGCTAATTCCTATTGGCCAAGTTTCTCCTGTAAGAAATACCAAAGCTTAGGACATTCAGCTTAAAATGCTTCTTCACCTTCTACATTCCATTCACATTACTTGACTACTGGGTGTGATTAGTACAGTAAAAAAAAAAAAAAACTTTAGCTAGTCCTACGCTAATGAAGCTCTGCAAAAATCTTCCATTGGATTAAGAGTGGATGCCTGACATCTTTCCCCTAGATATGCAACCTGTCATAAGGATTGCTACTGTGCAACTCAGACTTCTCAATCACTTACATTCCCTCGCACGTTATCATTGTAAAAAGAACAACAAAAAAGAAAACCAACAAAAAAACAAGAGTATTTTAAAGACACTAAAGAGCATTGTTTCACTGTGCTACCAGACAACAGATCACGAACTTATATGAGAAATGAATACCTCTATAATGTTAATGTTTAATTACCCCTCAGTTAATGATGCACCTATTTTTAAGGACAGACTCCCACGTCCACCCTGAAAGAGGAAATTGCACCATGGTCACCTAACGTGTGCCAGAAGGATGTGCCTAAAGAGGCAACTCAGCATAAGTTAAATAAGCGAACGGCAGTGCTTTGCAGGAGCACATCTTTGGCATACTAATCCAACACAGTAAGAACACGCTGATTTTAAATCTGACATTTAATAGCATGTTGGGTTCAGCTCTGAAGGCTTCCCAGTTGGACTTGCTTTAGCTCCTCTCACCTGCCCTCTCTGCAAGAGGTAAAAGCAGGCGTGGCCCCTTTCTGTACACAGCACAAGGAACAGCCATATGACACCCCACCACATTTTATGCATGGTTTCAGAAAAGCAAACTTTGCTCTATTTCCCCAAGCTCCTCAATACTGAGGTCTTACAGTTGCAGCCTGACAGCTCCCCTGGAAGAGGTGAGCTTTTAACCCCAAACCACCCATTCCTGACCCAAGCCGCAAATGGATCTGGCTGGCACTCGAGTCCCTGCACCAACTGCTTCATCATCTGTTATCTCCAGGAAGATAAGGAAAACACCACCCTGAGACCAAGGGGATTTTATGTAATTCATTTTTGAGAAGAGCAATGACGGTAATGGCATCTCTTAACAGTCTCACTAGCTCAAAGCTATTCATTTCAACATCCCCTGCATGAAATCACCGTGCTACAAAACCAAACAACGTAATTATATCTAATAGCCTGAAAGAGCAACAGAGGCACTAGCAGCTAAACAAAGTTTCGGGAAAGCTAATAACTTCAGTCCATCATTTCATCTGAGGCCAGAGCTGTTGTCAGAGAAACCTCAGTCACTGGTGCCACAGCTTCAGGTCGAGCATGACAGGGAGAGGCTGAACGTCCTCAGCAAGGTGCCAGGGCAGAGCCCGTGGCCAGACCCTTGTCACTGCCATTCGTTCTGTCACTTCCTGAACCTCCCTCTTCTATCTGGGGAAACTAATGGGAACTGAGTTTACGGACATGTGCACTATGCCAAAACACACCTCAAGTCCATATAACAATTAAGTCAGAGGATCAAAGTTCAATCGTTACATAAAGAACAATTAAAAAAAGGCAGACCAAAAACTTTCTTACGCATTTTCAGTGGTCATCAAGCAATCTGTTGCCAGTATACACAATATTATGAAAAGAATTCCTGAACATTTGGTTCAGGGTTTTTTGGTTTAAAAAATCCTGGCTTCTACTAATTCTCTCATCCAGATTACAAGGGTCATTTCAGTAGAATTTAAATTTAAATTTTTTCAAATTGTTTCAGATAAGTATTTGCCTTTTTTTTAAAAAAAGAAATTCAGAACATTTAGCGTGTTTATCTCTCTAACCATCTAAAAATGTTTTCCCACAAACTGTTGCAGGTTTGTCCAAAGAATTAGACACAAGGAAACTCGAGACAAAGCAAAAATCAGTTCTCAGCAGTCAGTCCTGAAAAGCCAACTTCATCTGCTCTCCAAATGACAGTCTGTAAGCCACACAAACACATGCTACAAACAGTTTGCAGTTCCCACTTCTTTTCACTATGAACACTGAGGCTTAATTCTTAATAAGAGATTGAGAAGCCTTGTAAACAAAGAGCTAGAAAAATTGAGACCATTTATATATGAGCAGCCCAGAGAAAATAGATTATCCGAGGGGAGAGGTGGGAGCAGAATAGAAAGCAATGGAGATCCTTTGGCTAGGTCACTTCCTTAAAGCTTTTCCAAACCAATTAAACTGGTTTAATATATTCTGATAGGTATTCAGTGGTCTAGAAGAAGGCAATTTACCATTTGGCTCCGAATTACACAAGCTGTCAGAGACACCTTTCCAGTTTGTATTTTTCTTTGACAGCTTCAGCTAGTTAATGAAAATTGAATCATCCCTCTTAGGAAAATTAAATATACACATGAAACTGCAAAAAAGCCTCCCTGGAAAAACCAGGACAGGACGGGCATCAAGGTAAGGACTCCAGAACATACTCTTTTAGCCCAAGCAAGGAGGCTGGCCCAGGTGGGGGAGAATAGGACTCTCCCTGCTTCTATTTCCAGGCATCTTACTGCTTTTCCACTGAAGCTAGGAACCAAGTAAGTAGAGCTGGGAACCCGTATTTTTCCTCTGATACAATGCTAATTATGTGGAGTTCTTTCAGCCTTAATTTCTCATCCCCTACAGGGATAGCCTTAGCAGGCCAAAGTCCGCAGCCTGAGCACGCTGGGTGAAAGTCCCTCGGTCACCCTGTTATGGCTTCTGGCAGGAGGTGCCAGGCCACGAGCCGAACTGCCCCAACCATGAGCTAAATGCCCCCCAACCACACAGTTGTCACAAGTCCCTACAGAACAGCCACAGTGCTGAAGGGACAAGTCGCACTTATGCTCAGTCATCTGCATTTCTACAGGGACTTGACACATGTGGGAGCAGACTGAACGCACCAAAAGGCTTACCAAGATGTTCACCAGGACCAAACAGTCCGTTTAGGTCCTTCCTTACTGAGAAAAGCTGAAGTCCCGTATGCTAAGGCCACTCCCCACTTTAAGGTGCTGCCATCTTAAAGCAACTCAGCTTCCACCTCAGTCTTCCTGTAAGCACCTTTCAGCTGCATGAAGCCAACAAAGGATGGAGAGAGCTTCCAATGGGCTGGTAAGACTGCCTTGTTCTCGAGACAGCGCTGTGCTTGTGCAATCACAGTTCTGCAACCTTGTGCTTGCACCCATCTCCAAAATATCAACAAGCTCAGAAGATCCAGATGCAAAGGCAGGATGATTCGGGTTTAGGATTCCATTCCAAGTGGTTTCCTTCATCCCTGCCTGCCTGTGTCACTTGTTCTGGCCCAGTTCACCCATCGTAACTGTCAGGTTGACCACAGTCAGCCATCACAGCTGCTAATCATGATTACTTCCCACTGCTTCTGCTAAAAGCTTGCATGTCCAAAAACCTTCTAATGAGACAAAAAGCAGATTCCTCTTTCAACACAGGTGTTTTTTTGTTCTTTTCTTTTTTTTAGTAAAGACAAAGCTTATCACTAATCCAAGACAGAAGGCAGTAAGGCATTCCAAGTCCGGAGCACAGCTACCCAGCCCAGACACTCCCCACCCAGCATGTTTTACTGGAAGTTGTATTTGCCCAGACCAAGTCCCCTGATAGCAGGCGAAGTTTCAGCTTTCAGCACAGCAGTGGAAACACATTAGCCATTGAAACAGCATTAAAAGACAAGTGCTAAAATAGGTGGCTGTAAGCAGAGTAAGTGGCTGTCCAGCTGAAACTAGGTAACACCACAATAGCTCTAGATACAAAAAAAAAAAATCAGTGAGAAAGCAGACACGGCTATTTTAGACACATGGAGCAGTACTATTTACAACAAGCACACATTAAGTAACTAAGACCTTCAATTTTTGAAAGAAAACAGTCATGATGGAGAAGGAGAAGTGTTCACAAGGCATGGCTTGAAAAGAATAGCTAGCACGGCAACCAAGAGGTGAAACGGAGTACAGGGCACAGCCTTGCCCCAGTGCTTGCATGGTGGAGCAGGGAACAATACCAATCACATGGGGTGTTTTTCAGGAATATTAACGCACAGCAAATCTCCTCAGCCAGACTGCATTCCACGTGGATGACCCAAGAAGAGATGGCCAGTCCACAGAGGAGCATGATTTCTGTGTGGCATTAGGAATAATCCTGTGCCACATCAATAAGGAGGTGAGAGCAAACGAGTCTTTTTACCCTGCTCTTTCCCATAGTGGGCACAGTGTACTTGAAAGATGTTTTGAAGTTAGCTAATTAAAAAAGGCAAGAGTCATCTCTACATTGCACTCTTGTAATTCAAGGAGATAAATATTAAATTGAAAAAAACATGTGAGAAAGAATTAGAATCAAGTTGCAATTGCAAAAGTTTGACTACAGTTTGCAGAGGCACGTACGGCGCGGTGGGAGACAGGCATGCTACACCGCTCTCCGAGGAGGAGGCATTTCCTTCCTGTATTAGAAACTGAGGAAGATTCATTGCAATATGCCTAAAGACAAGAACAAAAGAATTAGTTCAAATTCATCAGTTCTTTTGGTGGTACTGCTAGGTTCTCAGCATGCAGCAGCTAAGCACTATTCAGGAAGTTCAGGCTCCTAAGGGAAGACCAGGAAAACACTGCTCAGACCTTTCAGATCAAGACCATCACCACTTTAAGTTGTCGCAAGCTTCAGCTTACGCCAGTGGGCTACTACCATAATGTATTTCAAGAGACAGTATGTCAGCATGTTAATTAATAACTGTAAGGAGATACAGGAACAGTTTTACAGGCTAGAATGTAGTCTGCTTGCAGTCATTTGTAACTGAGACCTGTGTTATTTTTCACTGTAGGTGGAAATTGTTATTAATATTGACAGTATATTTAACAATACAGAGAGTTTGACAGAAAAACACTACACAGCAATAAGACGGATCAGTAATAACTGCTCTCCTCTCCTTCTTACTTGCCTATTGTAGAAAGGCAAGATGGATGTAAATTTAAAGCATTAAAGTATTAAATTCAATGAGTTTGACAACATGACTCCCTGGATTATCAAGGCTTGCCAAAACCTTGAATCTTCAGACAACAATTCAGATGCATTATGTCTGAGACCACTGAGCAGCCACCACCCTTTTGTTTTTTGGCGGGGCTGGTGAGAAAACCTATTGGCAAGCTTGCGAGAAAGCACATGATGGCTGAGGGGACTTCTGTGAGAGGGATTTCCTCCCCATTCCAAGAGGCATTAAATGCTCTTTCTGGTCTGGCTAGAGATAACTAACACAAGGGTGAAGCTTACCTTAATGGGGGACACAACCCTCCCTACGTGCCCCCCCACCTTCCTAGCACTGCAGTAAATGCCATCTCCTTCCCTGCCCCACAGACCTCTTCAATTCTCAATGTAATTAGGAGATAATTTTAACTCTGTCACTAGATTGATTGCACTGGTGCTTAACTGCACTATTAAGCAAATCAGGAGCTGACACGTGGTGTCTTTTCCATCTGACGGAGCAATGCTCAGATTTAGCAGGGGGAGGGAGAACTCCAAAGACAAAAAAACACCCTTAGATCACAGCAGCACACAGCTACGGCTGCTAACACACCACGGGAGCCCTGCACACCTTGTCATTAAGGGAGGCAGGACAAGCAGCCGTGACATTAGTCCAACCCACCTGGCATCTGCCACCCAAGGTCACCCGTGAAGGACCACACAGCAGCTCACACTGGAGCTCCAGCAGCACCACCGTTCACAGCTGTAACAGCCAACTAGAGCATTTTTTCTGTCCTTAAGCAATGACTGTGCAGAGACACTTCCTAATTCACTTTTACAACCCTGAAGCCTGGGACTTCCCTGTGACATTTTCTAGCAATTGGTATTAAAGCACGTCAGCTCCAACTTGGATGCTGTGCGTTATGTGTTTAGTACGTTAGCACCTTCAGTCAGTGCTTCTGCTGGAAAAAGCCCCCTGCGCCTCACATCCGTTTGGAAGCAGATAATTCAAACGAACACAGAGTTAGTACAGTGTCTAACAAGAAGGTTATTTCATTTCAAAAAACACACAATGGCTGGCAGTGTTCTACAAAGGGAGCGTTTTTCTCCCCATTCCACCTTGCAACTCCTTCAAGGATCCTAAACTAACTATTTAAGTAAACAGCAAGAAATCATTTAACAAGTCATTGTGCCCACATCAAGAACCAGAGCATCAAGAAGTCATGAACAGGCAAGCGTAGAAAAACTGTTTGCTCCTTTTAGGACGTGTCCGAAGAAACTTGCCGAGAAGAACCGTGACACCAAGCCTTGGTGTCTTTGTGTTTAAGAACTCAGTCTGGGAATTGGTGATGCAGCAGCAGCCTCAGCGTGGCCAGCCACCTGCTCAGCAGCCAATTCCCCTGCACCTTGCCTCTGAACCATTAAATCTTTCTTCCTCCTCGGTGCAGGAAGGAAAGGCACTTACCACATCATGGTTTTGTAGCAAGGGATTTACAACCTCAACAGCAGGTGTTTTGCAGTCCTGCCCATGACTGGAAAGCACCTAAAAACGTAACGCTATTTTGGAGCTGTGAACGTCTTCCTTCAGTCAGATCCTGTTCGCTCCTCCCTGCTTCTCAAAATCCACGTGTACTTCCCCTGTATCACATTTCACCTAGTTCTGAGGCTTGGTTCTCACCAAATACCACTGCAAGCCAGCCTAATATGATACAGAAAGAGCAGGTGGCCAAGCCTCCGCTTCAAAGATGGGCCTGTCCTGGCTTACAACTGTCAGGACATAGTGAAAGCTGTTGTGAAGGTTGAGATAATGATGGAGTTTTAAGCTAATGGCAGTGCTTGCTCCTCACAGAGGGCACATTTCAGAAGAGCCGCTTGGGTGGCTGGCACCTTCCCCTTTCCCCTGTGTGATATCGCACCTGGGAACGAGACGAGTCTGACAGAGACCAAGCAAAGATAGGCTGTCCCTTCAAGGGAATCTGCTGAACCCCCTGAAGTATAACACAACAAACATTTTGCTGACTTGACCTTAAATACAGACTGCAAGCACCATGCTGATCATTACAGCAGCTCTTTGCCTCACCATGCCAGCCAAGTCCAGTTGCTGGCACATCCCAGAGCTCTGGGTTCAAGCATCTCTGCAGAAACCACCGTGGCCATCGCAGGAGTTGCTACCAGAGCCATGGAACAAACCACACGAGCAGGAGAAAGCGCTCGAAGTCAGCTGGCTTATTTTAAAACTGTTGCTGACAGCACGTATGATTTGTACTGCGGGCATAGTTAAAACATTTTGCAGGAGAGTGGTAGCATTTCAAAAGCCTCTGCCACCATCATTTCTGCATCCATCATCCGACAGCAGCTTTAATAGCTATCAGCAACAAGATAAAGAGCAAATTCACGAGCTGTCGAGGACAGCACTACTGGAGGAGCTCAAAGATGGCCATGCCACTAACATTTGAACGATTTTGTAGAACTTTACGCAGGCTGAAAGCAATTGTTTGTTGGACATGAAGCAAGAATTAGGGACTGAGTCTCCCCAAAGGGTTATAAATATTAACATACCGAAAACAAACTCTGAGGAGTCGCCAGATGACTATTCCTGGGCTTTTCCAGGAGCTCTCTGTAACCAAAGCAAGCTGAAGAAAGCAGAGATCTTTCCATGCATTTCCACTGCATCACCAACTCCCAGACGGAGTTCTTAAACACAAAGACAATCATGTTGGGAAAGCAGTGAGCTAGCAAGCCTTAAACTTGACTAATAAGCCTGGTCACCTGGATTTATTCATAATAAATTTGCAGAGCAAACCTAAGATACAACAAGTGATATATGGTTGGGCTTTGCCACATATTAGGCAGCCTCAAACACGACAGTTGCAGCTGTTTCATCAGCTGTCACCAGTCATCTAAGAAATATTAACTCACTCACAGGAAGGGCTCAGGTACTCCATTTTAATTATTTTTTTTTCCTCACTGTGAAGCTGTTGGGGAAATAAGAGTGGAAAGATTTTTTCCTGCTCTTACATCAGAACCAGAGGCTCAGCTGCAGTTCTCCGGGAGCAAATTCAGGGTGGTGAAGTGTGAGGGAGGAAGCAGATCTGTGTCAATAGACTTGGTAGCGTAAGTGGAGTGTGAATAGTGAGGGAGAACAGAATCTGCTATGAAATGCCAGATACAAACTGGAACTGGGAAGGAAACCAATACCTACTTCTACATCCCCAAGTTTCCCATCACCTGTGACTGTGCCGTGTTCACACTTATTTTCTTCAGGTGTGCTTGCTGTTTTGTTTTTCTGCAATCCATTGGTCTTCATCACAACCCAGGGAAACCTGCACATCTGTTTCCTTCCAGCAGCAAGGCCGAGAAAATATTTTACTGAACTGAGCCATCTTCATTAGCTTCTTGGCTCACGGACATCAGGAAAAAGTTTTCACTGGCTCACACAAAAACATGATATTTAATGGAGTTAAAATATTTCTGGCACAGAAACCAGGAAGCGTTTCAACGCTTGTCTAAGTTTGCTAAAATACTTGAAAAAGTACTTTCTAAGCAAATTTATCCATGAGATCACTGCTTTATGATGTACATCAGTTCAGTTAGTCACAAAACGACTTGCCAGGACAGAAGTAACGCAGCAGACACTGCAGAGCAGTCCCTGACACATGCACGTGGATGTCCCCCTATACCCTTCATCCCTGGGGTAACAGCCCATGTAAGAAGCCATTCAAGTCATCTCTCAACTAAATTATTTTTGCTACTTAAGCCAAAAGAGGGAGTTCAGGTAAATACCAAGTGATTTATCGGCTTCCCTCACATAAAAGGAACATTCTTCCTCCATTCAAGAAACTTTATTCCTTCCTAGGCATGACTGGACACAGATAGCAAACCAATCTTGTCCAACTCAAAGTACACAGGTCAAAATACGCTATCCAACTGCAAACCACAATCCTTGCTTTTGTCCTGCTCCCTGTCAATGACCTTCCATTTCATCCTAGGGGCGATTCCCAGCACTGGAGGCAGCCACAGCTGTGCTAGGCAGGAAAAATGGCAAGGACAGAACTTACACATTAGTTCTCTTCTCCAAAAGCATAGCACAGAGCTTCTGGTGTTAGATAGCTTTATAGAATCCAAGAGTAGATGAATCATCAGGATAAGATTAAAAGGAACTGGCTTTCTAACACTGCCAGCAGAAAAAAAAATTGGATTGTGGATGATAAAACTTGTAATCCTCAAATGTGTTCTTCTTGGTTTGCTTTCCCCTCAAATGGATGCTATCATTGTGATGCATCAATGGATACTAGCTCAATGTAATACTGCACTTCGGGTCTCAGAGAAATTATCTTCCAACTCTGGGATCTGTTTAAATATTACACAGGCTGAAGGTAGAATAAATCAAATTTAACTATTGAAAACAGAGGTCATTTATCTCACAAGATGGGAACAGGGACAATGGGCTATGAATAATGCAGAAGAGGTAAGATATAAAGTACGCAGTTCAGTCTATTACCTGCAGCCTGAAGTGGGTATAAAATAGTTGCTTATATTGGAGTGCAAAAGCTGTTCAACCCAATTACAGAATAAATATTTTAGAGTAATTTCTCAGTTAAACATTTGGAATTCATCTGCTAGTCTGCATTTCACCCAAGGACACGAAGGGAGGGCAGCAGGCAGAAAACCTGTCCTTGCATTAAAAAAAGGCTAAAGCTGAACAAAGTCTTGAGCAAAGACTTCTGGAAGAGAGTGTGCCCTTGCAAGGGCAGAGCTTGAAAGGGTATGGAAGGTGGGGAATAAGCATCCACACAACGCACTGCCAACACCTGCTCATGCCTGCAACAGCTTCAGTGAGGTTTCACACTTAAACCAAAGAACAACCAACACCAACATGAGGAGCAAAAGCTCCATTTATATATATATATATATATATTTTTTTTTTGGATAGCTATGACCCAGCAGAAACTTGCCACCCTCTGTGCTTACAGCCCCTCTTCTTTTCAGGGGAGCTGCAGGACATACACTTGCTTTGCATGGCATGTTTGCTCTGTGCTCAGGCTGTTACCTGCACCCTTGGGTTCCAGCCTTTCGGCAAGCCTCTGGCTGCAGCGTCATTGCACCTCGGCGTGCCCTCCAGCACACGCCTGCAGAACCTTGCTAAAGCTGGTATGCCACTTAGCAAGGCATTTTCTCAAGTGTAACTTCAGATTTTCTCCTCAACAGATGCCTGAAGTTAATGATTCTGCTTAGGAAGGTATGATTTCAGGCTCTTTGGGAAAGCATCCCTGCCTCCCCGATCCTCTCCTTTAGCTGTTAAAATGAAATCAGAGGCAGAGAAAGCACATCACAGATCATTTACCCCACATTTGCCCACCTCATTTAACCTGCACACTGCACTATCCAGAGGTCACAGGGAGCACAATGGGTACCACAACACAGTTCCACCTAATAATGCCAAGGTAAATCACTTAAGCCAGTTATGATCCATGTTATTTCCACGCAGTTTGTTTCACAGAAGGACTGGGCACACAGATAACTAAGCAACTTGAAATTCCGGAAAAATATTCTCAATTACTTTTTGAACATAACAGAGATATTTCTCAGGGCTTTTGAAAAAAAAAGAGCAGAATTTGTGCAAAGACAGGACCTCTCCGGGATCCCAAGGTGATCCCCACCACTGCCAAGAGAAAGGACATTTTGCACTGCCCAGGCTGTAATTGGGATATTTATTGAGATTTTAGGTATTTTTCCTGAAATACCTACACCTATGAGTAACTTCATAGAGGCCACCAGCCATCATTTGGGAAGGGGAGGGAAAAGAAGCATGTTTGCTAAAGCTAATCTTTGCTCTAGCTAAAAAAACTGAGTTTCAAATCATGACTTCTTAACCATATCTTTCCTTTCAATCCCCAGTGCTCATAGCAGCAAGGATATCTGGACAAGGAAAAGGCTTCGATCTACATGAACCCAGTTTCCTTCAAATGCACAACTAGAATAAAAAGAAAGAGTTTGAAAAGCAGAGAAGGGAAAAGGAACAGAGCTTCAATGTAGGTATTAGGGAACAGCAGTTGATGCTCAGTTCATCAGCTGGAGTTCTCGAAGATTTAAAAAAAGCAGAAAAGCTGTTGTCCCCACTTTTAACAAAGAATAAATGTTATTGGATTTAATCAAGCCTGGCAAAAGCCTCCTTACATAATCTTCGTGGTTGACCGAACAATACTGCAACGCAATATAGCTCTGGGATATGACCAAGCAATTCCCCAAATCTCTACCTTCAATAACAAGGCAAGTCACTGAGTAGGAAAACTCATTTGAAATAATCAATCCTAAATGTATTCACCATTTCTACTTGTATTATTTACCTGAAACGATGCTCATGTCCAGTGGCTGGTTCACCAGAGCACTGATCTGAGGCAGTCATCACTGCTCCAAGCATAGCACTGTGCTTACTGGCTCAGAAAGTACACGTACAAATAGTCATATACTTTAAGACTCATTTACATCAAAAAAATATTTACTAAATAAGCTATTTTTCTGACTTATTCCAACTGAAGATGAAATATAAATATCCAAGTCAAATGCAGCTACCCTAAGAGTACTTGGTAGATCAACAAATACTCCAAGCACCTGGCCAGAGAACTCAGTTTTTAAAAAACACAAAGTTACTACTCACTGTAAGGAGAGAAAAAAAATCTAGCACGTTCAAGCCAAAACCAAACCTGGAACCAGATACATCTGCAATTTCCAGAAGAAATAAACAAGACTTGATAACCAACTTCCATGGAAATTGAAGAGGGGAAGAAAATGAACATAAACCTATTTGTCTTCTGGATGCCTAAATTTCTACAAGCCTAGTCCCCTATCTCCTTTTTTTCTGCTCCCTTCAGAAGCTTAACCTGTTTCCTGTTTTTTCATACACTGGCAAAAAAAAAAAAATGAAGCTGAAGAATTAGGAAAGCTTTCTTGCAGAAGAGAACTGAAGAGTGTCTACATCTGTAAAAAAAAAAAAACAAACTGAGGACTGCCTGCATTCCCTGCTGCAATGACAAAAAATATATTTAAAAACGATATATGCAGCTCTAAAAGACTGGAAGGTGATCTTACTGATTAGATATAATCCTTTCTCCCAGCCTGCATTTTTAGAAGCAGCTGCCTTTAAAAGGCTAACATTTCAAGGCTTCAGAGAATACAGTAATTAAAATAAGCCTCAAAGTTAACACGCACAAAAATAACCTAGGCATCCTTATCACAAAACCTTCAAAGCCTATGAGCTGACTTCTGATTCTGACCCAGACAACACCTTGCTTTTGACTTTATCTGCACTGCGATTAAAAAAATAGAGCTGTAACTGCCCCAGACTAAAGAAAATGCAAGATGCTTCCTCCCACTCCGGCACAGAGTTCCCCGTGAGTGAGAAAACCAATCATTGCCCATTTAATTGCATAAAAATCCATGTGTTTTTTTTTTTGCTACCCTCCCAGGTTTTAATAAGCCGACATCTTTCAGCAGACCCATGACACCTTCAATTCGACAGCTCAGACACAGTGACTTGAAATTTACATCTGCAAAATCCATGTGAGATCCCCATAGCCTTTTGGCAGAGCATTATTATGATAACTGAATCAATATTAAATGTGATCTCGGAGGAGAGATCCCGTTCACACCCTGCTCACGGTGAGCCACGTGTCACTGCAGTGCCCAGGACGTTCTCCTTTTGATTGCTTTCAGCGGTGCTTGAAGCCTGTAAATAAATAACCAGCAGGGAATCCCAGCAAGCTCAGGGCTGGGATTTCTGCCTGCCGGCAGGGCCGACCAGAAGAACCCGCATTTTGGGTTGGAGGCTGCCTCCACTCTGCTACCATCACCCGAAGGGATGCACACAGGAGAAGCCCTAGGGCAGGTGTTTCCTTCCTTTGTTGTGATTTGGAGCAAGGATTTCCTCGGGGCAAGACTTGCAGCTCATCGTGTTACCGCTTCCATTTAGGTCAGGACGTGCAGCAGGCAAGGTAGGCTTCCCCATGCTCCCTGCACACCCAGGGTGCTGAGAGGTGAGGACACAGACCGGAGCAGGTTGTCACCAACAATTTAGACCTTGTCCAAAAGACTTTGGGAGAGCTGCTGCTATGCTAACGGCACCAAGGGAAGCACACAAAGCCTGCATTGCTCCCCCAGGCAGCGCTGACCTGCGGTTCAGGCTACGCAAATAATCCACTATCCTCCCAGCTTGGCACTCAACTGAGAAGTCCATTAAAATAGTTTCGGATCCTAGCAAGAGACTCCATTTCCAAAGCATTACTGTAGTTACAGTGCTCAATGGGTATAAATAGAGACCTCAGTGAACGGACTGAGAAATACGAGCTTGCAAGCAAGACAGGATTTTTCAAAAACATTACTTGTCTAACAACGATTCTGAAGACTATCTCATCTATTATTTTAAACTTTGAACAGCCAGAGATGCAGAAATTTCTAAAAAGGCTGGCTTCACAAACAGAGGTGCTGCCCGCAGCAGCCCATTGCTTGTCCTCACACCAAAAGCTCAGGGACGCCAGCAACCACGACAGACCTGTTCCTGCTCCGCATGTAGTATGTTGTCCGTGGTGTAAGCGGCTCCGACTGCACAAACCAAACAAACACTGCAGCATGACAGTTCAGGAATTCATCTGGAAAGAGATTTGTTTAGATCTCACGTATGAACAAGCAGAAGTTCCCTGGGATTATAGCTTTTAAAAAAATACAGGTGTCCTCCATCCTAGAAATTTAACTATGCTACATAAAAAAAATAAGACTGCCTCCCAGACAGGTTGTTTGGGAACGACTCCTCGCTGGGCACTGATGTTATGACGCTGGACAGAAGAGCTTCGGTGTGATCAATACAGCCTTGTGACCGCTGCTTTTCCTCCTCGCAGAATTTGCAACCGGGAAATGAGAAATACTCCATCATCCCTGCTGACATCTGGAACTGACGTTTTCTGTCTAACCAGGAATTAAGGCTAGCATCACTGGAAGCTTAATCTTATTAAGTACTGTGCCACTTGTTGGCAGGTCTGTATTTGCATTCATCCCTGTTCCCCAATGAAAATCGGAGAAACATGGCTGAAAGTGGCAGCTGAAGCTTTGAGGGCTTAAATCGAATAAAGCTAAGAAAAAGTAAAGTCTCCAATATTGCATTAAGGGTTCTGTTCTCCACGAAGGAAGGACGTCCATCCTTCAGATTAATTTTCCTTTTTTACTTCCATAAAAGCACAGGGGGACCTTTCAGCCCCCACAAAGGGGTTGCCAAGTGGCTCAGTCAGATTCCAGCTTTCTCAAAGAGCACTGTATTAACCAGCCACAAAAACATTCATTTCAATAAAAGCTCCACTATTAATTTGGGGGCTTTAACTATTTCTGGAGTCCAGTCAATACATCAGCCCTCTACAGACACACACAGAAAAGCTATTCGTCCTCATTAACCCCAGCATCACCTTGTAATAAACCCAAATTTACGGCTGAACTCATCTTTCTTTTTCTGCACACATTTCCTGCGAGCATCTAACAGACCTCCCCTTGTCAACGCTGCAAGCCATCGAAGCAAAACGAGATCCACGTTACACAGCATAAACCTGGAGAAGAAACTCCTTGAGCTTCCCTCTCCAAATTCAGGGTTACAGTTACCCCAAATTAACACCAAATCTTTCCCTTCTTCCCCAGTCCAATTTCCTAGCGTTCGATGGACAAGAAAAATGAACAGCATCTTTCAGAGGAACCAAAACACTTAACTGAGATAGCTCCTGTCTTCCTGCTGAAGAGAGAGGTCCTGCCACATCCCAGCCCTCTCCCCAAGGCTAACCTCAGCCTCAAACACCGTAACCTGATGCCGTATAACCACTATAAAGGGTTTTCACGTCCAGATGCCTAGACCCTGCTCCAGGAAGAGAATGAAGTAGGATTTGGAGGACTCCTGAATCTGCTGTACCCTAACTCATCGCCTACCCCTACTTATTTCTCCCTGCAGGCATGCACTAAGATACCTGTGACCAAAAATCCCCGAGAGACAGGCAGTTTAAAGATGCCCAGCACCTCATGTGGAGAGCCAGGCACTGCTGCTGGGCCCCTGCTTTCCAGCTGAGCTGCCAGGCATCATCCACCAGCATGCCTCAAGTAGCTGCGGTACTCGGTCATCCCTCGAAAACCAGCACATTTGGGAAGCCCCAAATGAGAAAACAGCCAAAGACACTTGTACAACCAGCATTTACTCATAAAACCAAGTACAACCAGTCTGCTTACGGGCTACTCATGCCCAGTAGCCAGTCCAGCTCTATTATTTGCAGCTTTGTTTCACGCTGATTTACTGAACACGCTCTCCTGTAGCCAACATCCAGCTCTAAAGCACGCTATTTGGAAGCCCTCTACTAGAGAGAGGGGGGCAAGGACTGCAGCACGTGCTTTACACCTCCCCAGCCTTCTCGCCTTACAGCCAAGCAATCCATTTGCACACCAGTGTGGCATCCCAGCCCTCCCACAGCAGCCTCTGCCCAACGCCCAGCGCCTAACGCACCGCTCAGGGTGTCCAATAAATGCAGGGAGCTCCACTTGGGGGAAGGAGCACGCAGCAAGCTTGACAGCTGCCCCTGAGTGACTCCTCAGGGCTTGTGCTTCTGGATGCCAGAGGGCTGGAGCAATCACGTTTTAAGGTCTCAAATTCATTCTGTGCTTAAAATAAATCAAGAGTGCTTCCAGTACTCCTCCGAGTGGCTTGTAGGATGAGCCAAGGGCATGCTTCTTCCACCTCGTTTCCTCTTTCAGGTCCTTCGTGTCGCAGGCTGAGAAGCACCGATAAAGCCAAACACCTTCAAGTTTGATGAACTCCAGGCTGAAACACCAGGGCACAAACACAGCAACAAGGAAGTCAGGAAAGGATGCAGGCAGAAATACCAGCAGGGATTTTACTAATCGGCCTGCACCTCACATGTAAAAACGTTTGGCCAGAGCGTGCAGAAATATTTAACACCTTTCAGAGCAATGAATATATATATAAGTGCAGAGCAACTAAGGGTTCACATCCCAAGTGCCTGTACACACACGTACATCTTCAGCATAAGCGTACACCTGAAAACAAATCCACAAGTTTCCCTTGAAGTTGAGCATTTAAAAAAAAAAAACACACCTAGTTTTCCCCTCACCAAGAGGCTGACAGTGAAAGGTAACTTTCACTGCTCTCTCACCAACCTCACCCTAGACTAGATGTACAGTGATTTATTTTTTGTACACCAGTGCCTTCCCCAAAGGCAGTGCAACACCATGCTGTCATCAGTGGCTTACACGCGATGAAAACAGGCTCGCGTCAGTTAACACGTTTCTCGAGTCATTTTTCAGTGCACACCCTGTATTTAACATCTGCATAAGCCATGCTCGTTCCTACAACCTGTTTGACACTCAGATTTGTGTGTCAGGTAGCCTAAAGTCACATAAATCTTCTTTGGTCTGCAGAGGACAAAAAAATGAAGTCTAGCTAAACAAAGGTGCTCTGATCTCTGCCACCTAACATCAATAACCCACAAGACAGCCCACAGCTGACAGCCACATTAAAATGCAGATGGGCAATAATCTCGTTAAGTGACATTTTTTTCTTTTGCATTACCCTCCAGGTGAAAACAGTGCAGCCACTTTGAAAAGGCAGGTTATGAAAAGGGAGGTGATGAGAGGAATGGCTGCTCCGGGGAAGCCCTACACGCAACCATCGCTTCCAGCAGCCAGGTCACGCAGCCAGGTTTGCATCCCCACGTGAGGACGACTCAGATGGCACAAGGAACATGAACAAAGGGATTTCCACCCCACGGCAGCTGCATGGGAAGCACGTCTTCCCTGTTAGGCGCCTCCCCTGGCTCCCTGCTCTGCAGACCCCAGAACAGCTAACATTTGAGCACTCGGATCCCATTGTTTCTAAATTTGCTGATCAAAGCAGCCGCGCTGAGACCATCTGTTCCGGGCTCCTTATCATCTCCGTATTTCCCTCTTTTAAATAAGGAAAGCTACTGGTTAGCAGCAGGCTCGCTAGCACAAATTTTGCTACTCCAACAGCCCCTCCGCCACTTACCTCACAGCACTGCAGCGCTCCCCCTGTGCCCAGGTGGGGACCCAGTGACGTGGCACGAGGAATCCCGGCTCCCTGGCCCCAAGGTGCCTTTGCAGAACCGATTTTTACCCAGTATGCTAAAGAACAGCTTTGGAATTAAGTCCACCGCTTTCCTCCCCCTATACATCAGCACTGCTTTGGGGAATTACCTTTTTTTTACCTTGTGCTGCAGGGAAGCCCTGTGCTCAGCACCACAAACGGGAGGCAGATCCCCAGTCTCACCATCAGGGGTTTCCCCCAGGTGCTGAGAGCCCCGAGCCTGGTTTGCAGCACATGCAACAGCAGTGAGGCATCCAGGTAAGAGAAGGGCTCAGGGCATTTCCAACATTAATTTTCCCCTCATCTACCCCAATTCTTAGTGCACTGCAGCAGGCAACACCACCAAATACGTTAATACACTTCTACACTTCTGCCCCATCGATTTTCTGTTGGGAAATTATTTGCTGTCAGAGGTAATTACATCGCTCCCAGCACAAAAGCCAAAAAAAACAAAACAAAAAACACCACAGAATACCAGAAAATGAGCATATAGAAAAGACAGCATTGAAAAAGCGGTTGAGTGATTTGAGACTGCACCAAATTACCCACCCAAAATGATGCAGGAATTCTTCACACAGGAGTTGGCATGGGTTTTTGCATCCCTATACAGACTTTGAATCCATACATTCACATCCACACGTGGACTTGAATGTTAGCTGAACACTGCTGACCCTTCAAGATGTTTCGCATTCACCCATCTTGCTAAACCAAATCATTTTTCTCTGCGACTAATGCATTTGTCCGAGCGCAAGCACGATCCAGGGCTGCATTAATATTATGAATTACTCCTACAGAAGTCATTCTGCTCCTCTACTACAGCCAAATGCTTCTTATACTACATGGTAGCTGTTGCTTTCAAAGCAAATCTTTGTAATGTGCTCCAGCATTTGCTGCAAGTAGGAAGTTTTGCTTCTATCCACGTATAATACCAAGCAACTGAGCTAATTACAGAAAGCTAATTACAACAGTAAAGATCAACAGCACTTTCCTGCTCAAACACGTATCTTCTCCTTCTAAAAAGTAAAATAATTGGGCTTGAGAAATTGGAATTTTAAACTACACTCAAAAACTCATTGTGGGACCTGGGTGTTAATGCCGAGATGAACGCTCTGTTAATCCCAACGAGGATTTTAGCTAAAAAATAAACTGAGGTACCACAATCCTTTGCACAATTAACAACAGTCTTCACCTAAGCAGAAAGTTCCTGGAGATTTTCCTTTCTCTTGAACATCCACGCTCCCCTGGAAGGCCCGTTTCTCCCCCAGGAGACCTGAGCAAACGCTGCTTTTCCCACTGTCGCTGCTCCACCAGCCAAAAGGCTGCTGGAGACCTCTGCCAAAATCTGCTGGCCACAGAAAGAGCCGTGCCCCAGACAATATGCTCAGCTCCAGGGAGGACACAGCACTGTGAGCCCTGGGGACTGCATCCGTTCCTGCCCTCCTGCGCAGCGACACCTGCTCTGGGGAACTCGAGCGGGTCAAGGGCCGGAGACAGAGACTATAACTCACCATCCGTATTCCTCCCCAGCAGAGCGCTGCAGGAATGGCACAAGAGCTAGCTGCATAACCCCACCAAGTGTCCAGCACCGCCCCGGCCCCTCACCTCTGCAACGCATTTAATTAAAGCACAGCTTCCTAGACAATGAGCACTGATGCCAAAAATACAGCAATTTACCACCACTGATGTTTACCGTTTCTCCCTGTGCAAAATAAGAGAAGCACAGGGAGCAAAGCAGCACGTAATGGCCTGAGGGCTTGCACCAGGCTTTTAACCTGTCACGCACCAAGCAGCCTGTCCTCCCAAGGATGCTCAGTGCTTTGGAGAGGAGAACACAACTCAGAAGCAAGCTTCAAAGACAGCATGCAAAGCAAACCATGTCTAACGGCCCACTTGTTAGTTGTTGCCAGCGTGTTAGGTACAGGTGTATCCTGCTTGGATCCAGCACCCTGCTTGGTGTTTGCTTTACGAACACCCCGGGAGAACAAAAGCATGGCACTGCTAAATGGGTGCCAGCCACCTTATGGGTACTACGCTTGCAAAAAACAATTTGGGAGGCAGGAAAAGAAATAGCCTACTTCTAATCATTCATTACAAGGATGTGCCTATTTAGTCAGCTGGGTTAGCAGCATGACGAATGGAAAATCCACATTCACAGTATCAGAGCTTAAGCAAACGGCATATGCTCTGTGATGAACTCATTCCTGTCTGTAACAAACACTTGTAGAAATTGGAGCAAAAGTAACCACGGCCACAAGGCTCTCCTACATCATTTCCCTACAGGCAGCAGCTTTCAGATCATCGCATAGCTGGGGGAGCACGCACACAACAAAACGCTTCATCTATGTCAGAGAGATATTAACAGCATGAAAATGTGGGGAAAAACTCATGTATTTTAGCACTCTGGCTGCACGGCAGCCAGCAAACATCTTAACGCATTAACTCGCCAGCCCCGCAGCCCTGCCCACAAGCCTCTTCCACCCCTTTTGCACGTTCACAAGAGCAATGCTGCTGAGCACGAGGGCTGAGCAAGCCAAGTGCAGACAAGGCTGCTGGGTGCTCACGATCCCGCTCCCGTGTCGCCGGTGGCGAGCCCTGCGCTCAGCTTACGGAGGTGGCAGAGCTCGTAAGCACGTACAGAAATAAACCTGGATTCACAAGCAGCTCATAGCAACCAGCGATGGGAAGGTTTTACCGAGGCTGCTCTCACAACACTCAGCCCTGTGCAGCCCGTGAATGAAAGCCCAGCCCCTCTCCTCCTTGCTAAAGAGACCCGAGGGTCCCAAGCCTCGACACAAGACATCTCAGTCTGCAGGCACGTGAACACGGGGAAATACAAGCTACGGTCTTCTGTGAGGCTCACTGAATGTTTCTTCATTTCTCCAAGGCGAGTTATGAAGCAGAAATTGCTCTAGGGGAATCTCTTTCCCCTTCAGCCACTAACCATGTGTATTTAGAAAACCCACGCCAGTGCTGAATCTCAGCCACCACCTCCCATTGCTTGGCAAACAGAGCCACAGAGCCTCAAAAGCACGATGCTGTTTGTTCACGTAGCAGAACCGACCCCAAAACACTTCCCTCCCACCCCAAGATGTCTCCTACAGAGCCATCTCTCCACGGGGACAGCAGCGGGTCTCCCATCTGAGGGAAGAGAGTAAGAGACGTTCGCTGCTCCCGGACCACAGCGTTCTTGCTGTCTCTGAAGCTGACCATTTTGTGCCACTGTTCTGCTTTTTCTCCTAAAAAACCCCAGAGATTTTCAGGAATGACGTGCAGACAGAAGCACACTGGAGAAAAAGACAAAGGGACTCGGTGCCACCTGCCCTGCAGGAGGTAGCGCACCTCTCGGCTGCGCTGCTCCTGTTCCCCTGGCCAAGGGAGGGGAGATCAATGTGCTCCGATACCACTAGAGGAAAAGCCTTTTCCCCTTATGAATTAGGGCTGAGCTGACAGAGCCACTGGAAAAAGATTTCAAACATACCACGGGGCTGAAAAAACAGCCAGCATATTTAGAGATCTTGCAGGGTTTTGAGTTGTTTAATGTTTTTTGCTTGACTCTGAACTCTTTTGAGTAGGCAGAAAGACACCTCCTCTTTGCTTCTGTCTCTTCTATTTTTACATCACACGGCTTTCTAGCTTTGCTGTAACAGAAACCCCTTGCACTCTTTTATTACCCCATCATGGCATCCGTGTTTCAGACAACCAGCAGTCCCTAAATATCTCGCTACTCCCCGCTGTGAGGCTTAACCAACCTTGGGTCCTTCACATCACGCAGATGCATGAAAGCAACACTTCTATTAAAGCTTTTTTTTTTAATGAGATGAGGGGTAGAGATTTTCCATTTAAAGTGGTGCTTTCCTCTGCAACAGGCAACTGCTTTGACAGTGAAGGCTGCTAAGGATGCTAACAGCTCTTACCAATTTGTCTCCACGATGCCAAGACTACGTGCTTAGCTCCTGGGGAAGAGGAGAGCACTGCTACCACAAGAGCCACCCACGGTCGGTCTCCAGCAGAACCAGCTGAATACTAGAGGACCAAAACCAGTTTTTTTTTTTTTTTTGAGTCATTTCACTTATCAAAGCTTTTATCTTTTCCTAAAGGCGTCTAAAAGACAACGTGAACACCATCACCAGAAGGGACGTGGGGAACCCAGGTATTTATCCACGCAGCACTGAGCAGATCCATTCTTAGGGCTTCATTTATGTGAGTGAGTATATTTAAATGCCACCTGGTCATCCTGGAGGGTTCATACACCTCCAGGGCAGAGAGGGACAAGGTGACTATGTGATGTAGCTGGGATGACCAATTGGTCCACCAAACCATAAATCACTGGCCATTTTCTAACTGCTTAATGTCTGCCACCCCATTCTTTCAATCCTATCCAAGCCAGCTATAGCTGACATCAAGTTTTCTTGGGCTCAGAGAAAAAACAAGGAAGACAAGTTTTTTCCCTTTTCCCCGCCTCTCCCTCCAAGTGTTATTTCCAGCATCTTTTTGCTATGGCTTTAACTGGAATACCAGAGATACAAAAATACTTCAATCAATGGCCATGAAAAGAACACAGCATCCTGTGACACAGCTAAACGGGACGAACAAAAGCATGAGCTTCTTTCACAATATTTACAAAAGAAATCTGTCCAAATATATCTCCCCATGGAGAAGTACTCTAGGCAATTAAACCTTCTTGTTAACGAGTCAAAAGCTAAGTTCTGAACTTCGGCAGCGCTGCTATAAAAGCTTGATTGAGTAACAGCTTTCCCACCCATCACTACAGACTATATACAAATGGGTTTTGCAGGGAGCTCCTCAGTTGGACTTCCCAATCACCCGCATGCAGCGGGGCAGAAGCAGCAGCCTCCGAGGCTTTTATAGGGCAAACTGGAGGGGACAGCAAACAGGGACGTGCTCTGCGTGATTCTGGGGAGGGTTTGAGATGGCTTTCAGCAGCAGCCTCCACTAACAGTGTCTGTTCATGTAGAAACCATCTCGGTTCCTCCATCTTCTGATACCCAGGTGAGGATTTCCAATTCTCTTTTCACACATGGACATTGGGCAACCTCACAACACAAAACACTACCCCGTTATGTTGGCTACTGCATAATAATATCTTCAATTTGCCACAAAGACCCAGATTTTAAAGACCATTTATTCCAGCTCATAGAGGAACATCAGCTCTCAGGCTAAGCAGTGAAGCAATCTCTCAGCTCTTGTACTAGCACCAAGAACAAAACCAAGTGAGCCAGGTAAGATTGAGTCTTGTGGTTGAATCTGCCAGGAAGAAGCTAGCCATATTTCCACTAGTTACGTACAAAACCTGAGTGGCCAGTGGAAACTCATTTTTGGCCATGACTTACCATAAACAGCTGGGAAGCAAAATCCGATGCCAGTGCTGTTCTGCTAAGCACCAAACAGAGCTGGAGTCACTCTCGGCTCCACGGAGTTTGTTCCCTGTTCGTGTGACCATCCAGGGGGCCCAGCCTCGCTCTTCCCCATTTCGGGAGCTGAAGGACCTACTTGTTGGAAAAAAGCAGTGATGCTTTTTTTTTTTTTCCTTTTGAGCTGATGAATTAGAAGAGCGCTTGATTGCGTTTTTAACAGCTCCAATCACAGACCATTTTCTGCCTTCAGCTTCAATCCAAGATGACACAAACAAGTTAAAAAATTTATCTTTTGCAGACCTGTTGGTGTGTTTTTATGCTACCTCCAACCTCCAGGAGAGCAGCAGAAGCAGGGAATTGGTGCAGGTCCTGCTATGCTAGGGCCAGAAAAACAGCATTAGGTCTGGCAAAGGTTATTGCTGTTCTTGCTGTACTCTAGGCTCCCTTACACCACCTAAGGAAGATGAGGATCCGTACCTTCCTGTGCACAGCAACATCTATATTGCAGCCAAACTGCAGCCCAAATTGCATGCCTGTTTGCCCCTAGACAAGCTATAGCTTTGCACGAGCAATAAATAGCACTTTCTCCAGCTCGCTTTCTCGGACCGATCGCTCTCCTGCTCTCCCATTATGAGGCAGCGTCAGCAGAACTGCAGCTGGACTTTTTTCATTAAGGCTTACAAAGCCATCCAAGCTCTCTCCACATTACATCCTCCAGCTCCCTAGTGGCCCAGGCGAATGCTAAAAGCCAAGCTGAAAACTACCTAGTCCCGTTAAAAAAAATTCCAACCAGAAGGCATTCCCAATTTCCAGACTGACTCACGGCACACTGCTAGCATGGAAAACCCAACCACTGTCCAAGGCAAACTCCTGCAGGGTCAGGGATGCCAGAAGCCAAATTTCTATGCTGAGCAGCTGCCTGCCAAATAAAGTAATGATTTTTCTTTTAACATCCTTTATTAAATCTCTTCCTCCAGTCACCTCCACCCTTTGCAAGGGTTCAAATTAAACTATTTGTCTCAGCGAGCCTTTTCCTCCTGTACACAGATACTTCTCCAGAGACAGCCTTTTAAATTGAATTTTTTTTTTTTTTAAAACAATTCTGGATGACAAATGCCAATAGTGAATAACACTCTAGAGAGCAGCAGCATACGGCAAACCACGGAGCAGGCAATTAGCCTATCAGCTCTGTCTTTTATCTAAGCAGCTTATAACGGAGCGAAGCTCTGCCTCTCCTCCCACAGCAACCAGCAGAGGCCACCAGGCCGGGTGAAAGGCCCCGGCCAAGTTTAAGGCAAATAGTCACTGCTAAGAGAGCTTCCAAAATCCCGTTTGTTCATTCTAAACACACCTGTCATCCCCGTAAATTAAAAAATATGAAAATGACAAGAGCATTAATGCTGTTCGCACCTGGCGTGTCTTTACTGGAGGAGAATTATGGCATGCTTTAATCATTTTCGCTGCAGCCACAGAAGTAGGAAACTAATGTTTTAAAAGACAAATATTTCCACGTGTGATTTGTGAACTCTGGGCTTTAGAGGAATAAACTGCCTCTAACAGTATAAAGCAGATTTGGAAGCATTACACGTGTTTCATTCTGCATTTGGCGTTCTGAAAGGTTCCCCTCACTGTGACAGCGTTGGTGCTGTAAGACAGAAATCGAAAAACAGGACTGGATTACGCATCTTCTTCAATAAATAATGCAAAATTGCTACACAGTTATGTGAAAGGACATTCAAACACAGGTCGCTTAGGCAAGAATTTCACCCACTACAGTTCTTCCAGCCTCCAGCTGCACACGCTTTGCGGAAATCTCAGTAAATTTTGACTTCACTTTATCTTCATTACTATCAGCGTTTATAATTAATGGCACGCAAAAAGAACCAGCATTTATAATTAATGACATGCAGAAAGAACTAACGAAACACCTTACTACGCAGGTCATTATAGGAAAAAAAATGATAGCATACGCTTTGGGAAGCAGAGCACATCAATTCCACCGGTAGCAGAACTGATTGCTTCTTGGTTTTTACTATGTCCAGCTTAATGTACCTACAGCCAAAACCAAAACCAACAAAAGGCATTTGCTTTGTATTGTTATAAAGCTGTGAGTATTACCAATTTTCATTGCAGGAAGAGAAAGTGAGATTTTTTTCAGGGAAAGGGGAACAACGTGCCTCTGAAGAACTGGCTGCTCTTCCGTCCTTTCTACTGCATATCCTCAGGGAGAGGCAGAAGATTACCACAGGATGTTTTCATGAACCAAGTATTAGTCAGCATGGGTATTTATCAGCTCTAAAATATGAAATCAATAGCTCCACCTCTGCTCTAAGCCAGATTAACCCTGCTAATTTTAAGCACAGCGCGTTTCCCTACCCCTCCGTCCAGGAGGACCCGCCAAAACGGAGTAGGAAGACGTCCAGCAATGCAACTTCAGTGACCAAAAGCTTCTTTCTAGGTGTCCTCGAACCACACACAGCCGAGAACACAATGCACGAAGCTGGTCTTTGCAGTGTTTATGGAATGGTCTTTGCAGTGTTTATGGCGCGCAATTAAAACGCTCCCTCCAGGATCGTGCATGTAACTGTTTTACAAGAGTGCTACAGAACTGGAGGTTTTTGTCAGGTTACTGGCAGCACATGAAGGACGTGGCAAGAAAATCATTTTGTTAGCCATCATCTAACTCCATAAATTTTGAAAAATTCAGATACCTTTTTTAAAAAGGCAAAAACAGGACTCAAGCTGTTTTAAATACTGCTCAGGTTTCTTGTTTCTCAGTACAATTCAAGCCCTCACTTGTTTTTTTAAAATGTTTCTTTAGATCTGTTTCAGACGGTCCTGGTACCTGACCGAGCTGCATTTTCAAGCGCCAAGCATTGATTCCAGGACATCTGAGGTACCCAGATCTACCCGGACCCCAGCTGAACATTGACTATTTCACCTGGGAAATACAAACTGCTGCTAACCTGGATTTGAAGCCTTGGATGCAGAGCGTGAATTTAGAATATATTTATACCTTTTTTCACTCCCCTATGACAACCAGTTACCTAACAATGAACCCTGAAGGAAGGGGACCGAGGTGATACGCTGAAGGTACTTCTACAACCTGCCCATTTTCTCATAGTGCAAAGGAACTAAATGCAGCCCAGGCTCGGTTTGCGACGCAGCCATATGCCATAACATCCCCTTAATACAGTATTAACTCATGATATACTATCATTTGCTCACTGGCATCCCACATCACGTCTCAAAGCGTTCAGGGTACAATTTGTTACTTCACTTTTCCCTGTAATCAAAGCCTCATGGCACGTTGTAAACCCATATCACCATTTGTTTACAGGAACAGGGAGCGAGTTTGTACATAATCTGTTGACTCAAGTGAAATGTTTCCTCTCCTACAGCATTTTGATAGATCACTTTTTTTTTTTTTAATACTTGCATACATTTTTCCAGGAATCAGAATGCTACAAGCTCTATTTTAAAAAAGAAATGACATCAGCCACTGCACATTTGGCAATGCCACAATGTCTTGGTTTTTGCTCACGCCTGCTGATGCCGCAGCAGGTGCAGGGCACTGCCCAGGCACTACCAACTACTACGACTTACACAATCCATGCTGCACCCAGAGCTATGACAAGCCTCTCAAACTTCTGCCAGCACAGTGCATTATTCATCATAGGACAGATCTTTTTATAGATACATTACTTGAACAACCAAAATTCCTTGCACTCGACTCTTCCTCCTGGATCTTTTGCTAGATTATTTTAAGCAAAGACTTACAAAATTGTGAAACTTGGCTAAAAATACTTATGACAGTATTGCAGAATTGTACAAAAACTTAAAAGACACTAGAAGGTGCAGTATTCAATAAATCAGTGGCATCAAGAGAACAACTGAACGATGAAACAAACGTTCTCCAGACATGCACCAAGGAATACCCAGGTGAAGATACACTGCTCTGCTATTTGAGGAATGCCTGCCCTGCCATTTTTAAAGCACACAGAGGCTTACTGATGCAACTGCTCTGCAGAACCTGACTTCTGATAACCCAGTAACAAACAATGCCTTGGCAGCATTGCTTCTCATCCCCATCCTTTCCCTGCAGGAGGAAATAAAGTTTTTAGAGGAGAGCCAGAAGCGTTCTGAAAGAAAGACTAAATTTAGAAAAAGCTATATTATCAGTTGCACAAAATTCATCTCTCTCGTCAGGAAAGAAGAATAACATTATTTAAGTGATGAGGATTTCCCAAAAAGCAGAGAACGTTCTTATTCTTGTTTTTGTGAACAAAGGTAAGTAATTTCCAAGCTTGGAACACTGAAGTCTGAACCGAGGAACAGCACCACACAGGGAAGGAAATCAGCAACAAAGCAATGGAGAACGGTGCTTGAGAAAGCTCTCGCGTCTCAAAAGAGAAGACAATTATAACAATTACATGGAGAGGAGGTAGATGGAAGTATTATATTTTACAAAGAAACACCTTCTCCAAACAGCAACGCATCCTTGCTCTCTAACCAAGCAATTAATCATGCAGTTGAAACAGAAGAAAGGAAGCAGTGGTTACAGTCTGAACAAGACTTCACAGGCTAGCACAATAGGTTTAACACCCACAGACCAAGCTTTCAGGTGTGACAGCATCTCAGGATTAAGGCACGTAACAAGCAGCAAGGTAAATAAATATCCTATGAGACTACAGACCTGTATTTGAGAAAGAGAGTAGGGGGCCAGGGCTCTCCAAGCTCACAGTGACGAGCCGAACCCGTGAGCGTGCTGATGCTGAGCCCAAGCAGTAGTGCTTTGATGAAAAAAGCTGAGCACTCCAACTCCTGCCCTGTACATCTGCTGGGTCAGAGCCCCGCAAGGCTGGCTGCTGCTTTGGGCACATCTCCGACCTGATGCCCCTTAACAAGCCCTTCGAAGTTCAAATCTGCTAAGGAAAGAAATGAAGAGATGTAATCAGCTCCTTCTACGTGTTCCTGGAAATACCCTGACCTGGAGTGCTGCGCTGAGGCTTGCAAGGCAGCCAGGGGAAGATGCCCACGTGCAGTCCCAGGGGAGCTCAAAGCCTCACTCTTAGCCCTCCTTTAAACATGAGAGATATCGATACCAGAGCATGATTAAGGTGCCAGCTCTCACCCCAAGCAACACCCAAGGACCCTTCTTCACTTCATATTAGAGTAGTGCTGCATGACTGACTCAAACTTGTAAGATGCGTGCATTTGTGACCACCCTAACAGAGTTCTACTGGAAATAATGTCCTCATTTCTCTCCTTAAAAACCATTCTTCAGCAGAACTATTTCCTTCATTTCAGAACTGGCATGAAACTAGAAGCTTCTCCAGTTGTGTGCGTTGACAGGAGGACTGCCTAAACAAACCTATCATACACAAGCCTTACTACCTTGCTTCACAGCATACTATCGAGTGACTTGGCAGTCACCAGGCTGTACTGATATTTCCACCCTGTTTAAAAAAAACAGAAGCAGAATAATATTTTTTTTAAGAATCTCCTTGTGAAGACACAAAGGGGAAGCTGCCATTAACATATCTTTAACCCGAGAAAATAGAAAGCGAAACCCCGTATGACAGAAAACAGCAGGGTGATGTCATGGCAGTAGTCATGCTATTAATAATATATTAGTTGTTTAATGCCAGGCAAATACCTTGTCCCTGCAGCTCTGTAAAGGCCACAGTCACAAGCAGCCAGCCTGGCCAGAAGGGGCAGGCCCAGCAACAGTTTGCTGCTCTCTCAAGAGCTTAAGAAACCACAGAAATGACTCAAGTTAAACGTTTTTCCAGTAAAGCACCTTAAGAAAGGGGTAGTGCTCAAAGTCGCCCAAGACTTTTTGATTCAGATACAATTAAGTTCCTAATACACAATTCAGCATCTCTACAAAAACCTCCAGAAAGATACAAGCCCACAGGAAGTCAGCATTTAACTCCACAACCCTATGGCAAGTATATTCCTGTTAAATCCCCTGACAGGACAAATTAGGATATCAGGCTACAAACTGATTAAGGGTTTTCTACATGGGAACACAAGCTAGAAAGCTAAACCCAATTAAATTCATTTCGGTTTGGAGCATTTTAATTGAAGAATTACATCAGGCTTAGTATTGACGAAAATTTCAGAGGCTTGAATTCTAGCACAGACAACAGTTTAATCCTCCCTGAAAATTAATTCAGAGTTCCTTTTCACCAAGCAGCTCGTTAGAGACCAGTACGTAGATGAGCGGCTGCCACAAAATGCGAGCGGTTCCTATTGCTGTACACAACAGGAACTGGATGCTGCACAACTGAAACCAATCTCACCGTTAGAGGTTCTCCTCCAGGAAACAGAAGGTCATGTTGCAAGGTTAGTAATGCCTACAAGCATACAGGGACAATTAGATATACGCTCCTGAAAGGGAAAGCCCCAGCCTAGACAGTGCTCTAGGCTTTCCCTGGGAGGAAAGAGCCTTCTGCTCAGCAAAGAGGAGAAAACAGGATTTTAAAACCTTTTGGATATATCCGAACTGTTAATAATGTTATTTCCCCTTAGTGGATGCCATGTGATTGACAGGTTTTTCCTCGCCACTTCTTTTTCATTCATGTTTTACAAGAAGTGTCCCACATCCCAGGCACACAACCTTTCAGAGTGCCCAGCATACATATTTCAAGCTTGCTTTTTAGAAGCAAATCCTGCAAACTTGCAAGCCCCTTTGTCACTAGTTATTAGCTCAGGAGAATGAATTCTCTCTACTGGGAGTTTATACAAAGGGAAGTTTGTCCTAAGGAAAAGCAAAAGTGTTTTTTGGTAGGCCTTTTAATAATTGTTTTCTTAATCACCTGAGAGTTTCTGAGGCTTCGTGGAGAGGCACTGCATTCATTTCCAAGTGCTGTAGCCCTCTGGCCATACCGGGAAGAAAGTATGCAACAAGTTGAAAATTACTTCAAGCTGAGAAGACTACAGACAACACTGAACACAACCACACTGCTACTTTATCAAGCCTCAGGTCTTCTGCCGCCTGTCTGCTCCACTCTTACCTCACAGGGAAGCAAAATGAGTTTCTCCAGGGCAAGGAAGATGGGATATGCCAGAGCTCCTCGAGATATTCAGGTGCTTTCCGCACTGGCATTCTCAGAAGAAGTCATCTCAGAGTCAATGTGGAAAAATGCATTGCACGCAATGCGGACTGGATG
This sequence comes from Anser brachyrhynchus, assembly GCF_964034855.1. NCBI lineage: Eukaryota > Metazoa > Chordata > Aves > Anseriformes > Anatidae > Anser > Anser brachyrhynchus. The sequence continues at coordinate 20,758,663 of NC_137700.1, read as the reverse complement.
AAGGTACCTGCCTTCTTCTTTAAGGAGCATGCAGCATGCTTAAACGTGCCCAAAACACCAACACCCATCATTTCTCTAGATCTCTTTCCGCAGCTTCATCCATTTACACCAGCAGTCTTATATTTACAGTGTAAATAGTGTAAAAAACACTAACGAGAGCTTGGATTCCCATTTACAGAAAATCTTAACTTCATTTTTGGCAAGACTGGTTTAGGGAGCTGCAGGACTACATTACAACTGGGCTAGAAAATCCTCAACTCAAGTCGTGCACAACACAGAGGAGCACATCACCGGCCTTGACTTCACCCTTTCGACAGTCCAAAAACTCCCAAACAGAATATTCAAGCAGGGCTGAGCAAACAATCACAGGAAATTAATTTTATATTCTGCTGGAGGGAATGAAGGAGCTTCTTTCCAGCTGAGAACATGTAATTGTTTGGCACCAACTGGCTACAACTTCGAAGCAACACCAGCAGCTGAACAGTCCATTTGAGTCTGGTAACCCTATTTTTCCTTTGTCTTAACTTTATGGGGTTTCTTATCCTATCAACTGTCAGCAAAAATACAAGCTGTTGGAGGGCTGTGATGACCAAAGTGATGTTCCCTTCCATACAAACAACTCTGCGATGCACTGGCTACAGCCAGGCATGAAGGCAAAGCAGGATGAAAACCCCAGAGCAGCCCAGGTTGGAAGGGACCTCGAAGACCCCTGAGGTTGCTCTCCCTCAGGTGTGCTTTGCCCCAGCATTAACACCGAGCACAACAGCTCCAAATACATCTAGCAGACTGAAAGGAAGAATGTCTGCCCTTATCTAAGAGATGAGGCAAGCACAGGGTGCCCGCAGCTTTTATCTCCCCAGAACAGCAGCTTACTATGAAACGCTTGCCTGGTCCTTTACTGGGCTGCAGCAACACAGGACAGATGTGGAATTTCCAGTAGATATTATTAAACTTTGTAATACTCCAATGGAAGGAAAAGTTGGACTAGTGGTCATCAGAACACACAGTAAATCATTGCTTTAGTTACACAAACTCTTCCCCACACGTACCTCTGTACACAGCACTTTCTGTTCAGGCCAACATGACTTACCAGGGGCAAGTTTCAAGCAGAGTCTGACATTAAAAATACTTCTTTTCAAGAGGGGGGCTCTCAAATAAGGCTTCCTGTCCAATATATTTAGAGATGTAATTGTTTTTCCAAGCTCTCTCTAATGAGTAACTCGAGGGGGAGGTTGTTTTTGTTTTGTTTTTCAAATCTGAACTAGTTACAGCCTCTCTGTAAAGAGGAATTCAGAACAAGTAGCTCTGACTGATGCCAGTATTGCAAAAATAACCAGCTTGCCTAATCTCAAAAACATTTTTATGGAAGCTCCCCTTCAGAAAGAGGCCTTTAATGATTCCTGTGGTTTTGACAGCAGGCACCTCATACGGATTCAAACCACACAAAACACTTTCTACAGAGTGGCAATCGTAACACCGATCACTGAGAACTTGTTGAATGAATGGGTGGTAGGACTGAGACACTCAGGAAAGCCCCAGGATGCTTGCTTCCAAGCTTCATACCAAAGACTTAGGCAGAGTCTTCGTTTTTAGTTAGATGCACGCAGTTTTCACATGAACCCTGCTCTGCTCCGAACGAGCTCCCGGCTGGAGATGCCCCAGGAGATGAGGAGCTTGAACTGCTTTTTGAAGCAGGGCACAGGCCTCCAGATGTGTGGACTACAGCACGTGTCTCCCCAGTGTTTAGAAAGGGAACAAGATTAAAGACATGTCATTTCTAGGAAGTGACATTCGTGTGAACAGAGCACTACATCAACGTGGTGCAAAGCATCCAAGTTTTTTATCACAGCCAAACACACACGGCTCTGTGGCAATTTGAACTCTTCTCATATTAGAGCATCTATGTTCACACCTAATCCTTCCTTTTTCCCATGCGATGGGCAAGACTGGTCTTCCAATACCTTTATCTGGCTAAGCAGCAGACCATATACACTACACGTACACTACAACGCCTCCAGCAACAGTCTCTAGACAGCATCCCTCCTATTTTCCTTTGTCTACAGGTTTATCAGGAAAACACAAACTGAAGCTATAGGGAAAACTGGCTAGAGAACAGACACTAAGAATACCCAACGGGCCTGTATGGTTATGTACCACAGTCACTTGGGCGTCCCAGTGAGTCCTACTGATGGAAATAAAACAGCATTCCCCTTGTTCCAGAACAGTCAGAGCTCCCACGCCAGACATCATGTAACCCAACTATCCAGCAAAGAGCTCCTGTAAGGAACCCTTGGAGGAAAACCCAAATCTCACTGCATGTTTTGACAGGCTCCTAGCACAAGCTGGTAGGAACCTATTAGTGCGATTGCTCATAACACGACAGCCAGCGCGCTGTTTCTGTAATACTACAGTGGGTCACTCCACTTCCCCCTGGATCAGAAGACGGCCCCACAATTTCCCAGTGAAACAGCAGCTTCCCAGCAGCTACAGCCCATCAATTGCATCCGGTTTTACTAGGGAGAAGTTTTATCACGCAAAATAACACACCTGAGCCATGCAGTGATGCGTTTTAATGCCAACCTTGAGGTATTCGTAAGAAATGAGGTTAACCACACATCCTACCTCTTCCTTCCCTACCAAAGGACTACCTGGCCCTTCAGTCTGAAGGGAGGCCGAGGAAAGACATTTTAAACACTTAAAACTCACTAAATAGTCAAAAGCTAGATTAAAAAACTGTATTTGGACTCTGAATCTTTTGCTCAAGCTCCAGATTTCCATTACATCTTTGTGCAACACTACATTAAGCCGTACTGAACACTGGAGCGAGGCACATAATTCATCTTACCTGTCAGCAGCTACTCTTGGACATATCCTATCCCCGCTAAAAACAAACGTACCAATTTGCATGTCCTCAGTCACCTGTTTTTCAGCTGATGAAGCATTAAACAGGATTAAATTACTTTACTTTTACCCCACAGGAACATCGTGATTACAATCACAGGGATTCACAGAGGAAATCCATTCTACACAGGGTTTTCCATGAAAATAAATCTAAGTATTTAAATTTTCTGTAATGTGGAGGTGTTCTGCATAAACTTTACACTTGGGTACCAAACGGGAATTGGAAAGCTCTGTCAGCGCTCAGTTGTAAGACCTGGAAAAGCCCCTGTAGTTGTGTTTTTGGAAAGTAAGTGTATGCATCACAACCTAATGCTGCTAAAAGACTTCTTTCCTTCTCTTAAAAAGATGTCTAATAACAACACTTCCCCTTTGTCCTCCCCAGCCTCGAGATCACATCTGTGTGAGAGCTTTTAGGAAGAGTGGAGGAGGAAGGAGGCTCCTGGCCAGCTAATGATGGAAAGGGGAGAGCACAAGGTTAAAGCCAATGAGATCCTCACCTGCAGCAGCCTCCAGTGTGCCAGGCCTTTCATTTTACAGCTGCCGCAGGAAGTCTGGACAGTATTAATGAAATTTCGACCAGAGGAACCCAGGTGTTTAACTGAACAGCAGCTGTCCTACAGCCAAAGGCTAAAATTGTCGGGAGTCCATTCCCATCAACAATCGCAGAAGAAAACTGAGGGAGGGTAAGCAGCTGTGGTTCGGGTACTGCATAGCACTGCCATGTCTGTGCAACTCTTCTTCAGTCTTTTAGATGACTTCATTACTCAGAAGAGAAATCTGGACCCATCTGTTCCCATTAAAGCAGAAAATGGCTTGGCGTGTCCCCTCTACGGCCCTTTATTGCAAAGTACATCTGCTTTTCCTCTACTCTGCCTTCCCATAGCCCCAGCACAGTAACAACCCCTGCAAGGCTAGCAATAAAATATATACGTACATTTCAAAAGAAGAAAAACACTTTCCAGCTGGCAACTGTATCCTCACCATTTAGTCCACATGGAGTTCTAGGAAAGCACACAAAGCACCAGCGTTCGAAATAGCAGAGCTATTTCCAAGGTGCTGCTGCAAAAATCCCTCTCCCACGCAACTCTTGTGGCTACTGCAGGATCCTGCTCAACCTGACACAGGCGGCAGTTTGCAGACAGACGTAGAGCCCTCACGAGCCCTGCACCACTCCCAGCACTCTTTTCTGGGTCATCCTTTGCTTCTGGAGGATGACTCCACGTCCACCAGGTCACAGCTTGCCTCTGCTACATGACTCCACTGCCTCCAGCACGCACCTCCTGGCACCTTCAGACGTAGCACCGTGCCCTGGTTGCTGTTCCAGCTGGGAGGAGTCCACTCCCCATCACTGCATACATGCAGAGAAGGAGACTGGAGATGACAATAAAAAAAACAGAGCCATCACAGCAGGCCTGGAGTTACCTAGTCGGTTTTCTTCTCTTCCATTTTTCATCAGCTGATGACAGTGGAATCAATGCTGAGCAACCCCAATTTACACAGAACAGATTACTACAAAAGAAAACAAGGCTAACCACTTCCAAAAACCTGGAGACATCTGAAGAGGTTGCAAAAAGATCTGGAAAAGGACAGGTCCCAGCGGTACAAGGGATAACACAAGCAAACATCACGCCCAAAAATATCAGCTTCGCTGGTCGCAATCTGTTACAGGCTGGGCACCCACAGCACTCTCACACCGGCTCTCTGTAACTTTTGGTAAGCCCTAAATAACACATAATCCCTAAATACAGCATGAAATGAAGCTGCACATTTCATATCCACGTACAGCTCCATGCCCAGCATCATCTGGCTGTACATTTGTGAGACAGACTTGTTTGAACAAAGCCTGAATTCCCGTGCTTTGGCTGCCTCAGTTTGCAGAGCATGCTTTGTACCTGTCTGAGGTCAGTCCACAGGCAGAAATTATCAAAGATTATACTAATGGTAGGGGAGAAAAATGAACAGCAGTGTGGAAAAACAGAAATCGTGGTCAAGAATTATTAAAATTGCACCAGAACTAGCCAACCCACGAGGAAAGCACATTTCCAATCCTGTCTCATATTTTGGGAGCCCCTCTAGCATAGCTTTTACAAAGGCTGCTGGAAGTGCTGACAACAGCCCCCGTAACCCTGTTTCTCCCCTAATTCACATCACCAACAGCTACCACCCTGCCCCCTGCCTGCACCAGGAGACACCACGAGCCAACCCCAGCCTGGAAAGACACACACACAGCACATCCCTGAGCCCATACCGCAACAGCCACATGCACCCAGACCTCACCTGCTGATGAAGGTCTGTTCATTGCCCATAAATCCACGAAGGAATAGAGCTACAGAGGGGACAGCAGGATGTATCCCTCCTGCCTATCCTATCCCAGCCATAGCCTTAAGGCCAACACGTGTGTAACAGCAGCAGTGAACACAGATCTAATCCTGATTATCATTAAAAAATTACTGAGAAAACAACTTCTACATTTAACACATACTTTCAGGGGGCAGGAAAAAAAACAAACAGGCAACGCCTTCCAGGATCTAACATCCAGACCAAGATTAGCAAGATTTACAGATAGGAGCAGCTCTCCATCCCAAAGGATAATTTGCTCTGGTGTATTCGTAATGAGCACGCAACCACAAGTATTTGCCACCAGCTTCCTCTGGATGTTTATCTGAAGAGGAGTTTGGCATTGAAATGAAAGCACTGAATAAGTGAGGTTAGCTCAATTAGCTGTACAACAGGTATTTAAAAAGTTTGTTTTCCGGAGCACAGCTGCCAAGCTGATGTATGCATTGAGCATTAACATCTCATAGGAGCGCCAAATCAGTCCTTTGCATATGCAGCCACAGGTCAGGTTCATACAAGTTCAGCCTTGAAGGGAACAAACTCTGGGAGATCCTCAAGGAAACAGTGAACCAACTCCATAGCCACCAGATCTGCTTCCTATTAAAGCTTTTCGCTCTAAAGCCATTGGTAAGTGAACCGTGTTTATCACAAAGAAATAAATAAATCGCAAGTTTCAACTTTGGACAGGACCGGCACAGCTGGAAGACAGAAAGCCACCCAAGAGGACTGTTTGTGAAACCTCCCACTGTGCTCAGTTTGATCCAAATTAAGCAAAAAACAGTCAGAGGAAAAAGCAAACACTCCTTGCCTACGCTGATCCCACTGTCCCCTGCCCAACTGTATCACATTGGGTATGCTGGCCTGGAACATCTCAGTGAGGAAAAGCAGCAGGAAAACTGTAGATGAGAAAGAGAAAGAAATTGTAGCTTGTACACTATACATCATCTATTTACAATATGACTGCTACCCCATGTGCTAAAGCCAGTCTAGGAACGAACTGATCACATTTGTAACTTCAAAAACCAAATCTACCATTAGGACAGCACCTTGCAGTTTGGTATCATCAAGAGCATTTATTTCAGCTAGCTCTAGTGCTTTTGGATTTGCATCTACTGCAAAGATCTACCACAAAAGGTAGAGAAGACACTACAGCATGTTTATTTTGCTTCTAGGGAAGAATCGTTCAAAAGAAGTTTGCTGAGCAGAATTTTTTCCAGATGCTTGACCTGCTACAGAATACCAGCTAAGGCAGCTGTTAATCGTGACATTTGCTAACCTTCAAGAAATAACACTCTTCATTTACACAAGGTAGATTTTAGTCCACCAGATATTCAAGAATATTTCTTGCTGTCTAGGACAGGAACACACAGAAGCCATAGACATGAAACAGGCTGTAACTTCAAAGACACAGTGATGGAAATTCCATCTCTAAAGCTGGAACTGGTTAGAGAGAAAAGATAAATTGCAGGTTTGCATTCGAGATCTTGCTGTTACAACAGCAAAGGCTGCTGTACAGCAGTACTAGGGAATATACGCAGGAAACACCGAGTTAATCCTAACGGTATTCAAAGGTCCTACAAGCTTGCCAGCTAAATACACATCAAAACGCCAAGAATGTGCATTCTTCCTCCAGCACCAGTCCTCCTGCTCTTGCCGTTTATAGACTCCAGCAGAAGTGTGGCAGCTGTAAAAACTCCCTCCTTACCACCTGCTCAGCCTTCAGGATACTGCCTATCTTAAAAAGAGGAAAAGAACAAGGAATTCCACAGCGCCAAACTGGCACACACTGACAAGCGTCTGCCTTTATGCTACCAGAACAGTCTTACCACTTAGTGTGCAACCGTACGCGAACTAAAGCCATAGGAAGGAAAGTAGGAGTCCAAGCAGTTATATCTTCCATGTCATTACTTTTCACTGAGAAATTTGAACATTTGGTTTGTTTTAAATAATTCATCAGGGTAAATTTAAGGAATATCATCGATGTGACTGTCAAGACCCGCCGTGCTGCACCCTGAAACATTTTTCTGCCCAATACTCACACTTCATAGGGAACCCTGATGACTTCCTTTCATTTGGTTACTTGTACTGGAAAAAACGTGGGTTTCTGCGGTCCTCAAGAGTATCAGACTAAAGCTTCTGCATGCTGAAAGGACACTGAACAGTGATCCAGGGTAGTACTACAACCCGGAGAAGGAAAATTATGACAAGTTTGCAAAAGTCTGAGTAAATACCTGCAAAAATAGGACAGCCACTCAAGAGGAAGAATTTAAATAAAAGCTTGCGCTTGGTCTAACATATTTTCTAGCTGGTTCCTTGGACAGGAAAGCACGCGTTCAACATGCAGCGAGCAGTTTCTAAATGAAAGCAATTACTCAGCTGCACGCTGGTTTCTGCGGTGGCAGCAAGGCAGCAGAGTAACCACTTGATGTCACAGCTCTGACCGCCGCGCTCACCAGTTCCTGAGTCGCAGGCATTTACCGTCTCCTCTTTAAGCTGCCAGGAAGTTCTACACACAGCTGTATTTACAGGGAAACGTGATTAAGAAAATCAGCCACCGAATGAATGAATGCTGAATTAGTAGCTGTGTTAATCAGCTGACGGCTGATTTCGGTGGGTCTTGAAACAGGGCAGAATGCTGAATAGAGACACTCTCCTGCTGTACCTTTCGCTGGCTGTACCTGAAGCACAGCACCCAGCCTCAGGCTCCCCGCCACAAAACAGACACGGACCTTCTGCATGACTTCAGTAATTACATCTTGGAGACTACAAAAAACACTTGAAATGCACAGAAATTAGGATCGATATACATGAATCAGGTTCCTAAGAGTTAAACAAGATACCTGCATGAAAAAGAGACTTCTATGACATATTTTAACGACACCTATGTTTTATTAGACTTGGGAATGTCTGCATAGAGTTATACTCATTCAGAAAACAGAGACATATGATGAAATGTGCAGACTGGTTCCTGTACCAACCTCATTCAGAAATGCTCTGATCACTCCTCTCATCAGCAGATAATAAAATCATAGAAAATCACATCTAAGCCAGAACAATTCACATCTTATTCTACATTACTGCTCAGAAATTCATCAGCCACTGCTAACCTTAAATAAAAGCAGATTAATGGTACTTTCTGAATAAATCCTGCCTATTACTTGTCAACCCTCCCAATAAGCAGCAGGATATATGCAATATAGTCAGAAACCTCTTGGACTTCCTAATACACGGCACAGCTTTTCAAGTTACTGTCAAAGCACATTAATAGCTCGCACCTTTGATGAAGCTGTAAGACTAGCCAACACAGAACAAAGATGTATTTTTTTTTTGTCTGTTAAATAAAAAGCGTTAGAAGTTCATTGCCATTAACACACTGAGACTTGAAATCAATGACTGTATTAAACACCTCTTAGCATACCTCTAAGAAGGGAAACCTTTACCACCCTTGACTCTCAGGTTTTTACTTTCATGCTGGTAGACAAAAGCTCAGAAACGGTAAAATACTGAGAGGATGAACAAAGATACCCATAAAGAACAAAAAAACATGGCGGGGGTGGAAGCGAAGTAAAGCACCTCATTAGTCAGGCAAGTTTAATTAAAGTCTGGAAAGAACAGCACTGCCATATTCTGACATTAAACTTCTTAAATACATATTTGAACCAACGGTATATGGCCCAAGAATTCAGGCAGCTGAAGGCAATCGAAGTGCCATTAAAGAAAGAGATACAAGAGCAAAAGTAGAGCTGCGAACAAGGGCCAGCAGCCAATGCACTGAAGAGCAAGGCTGCCACTTCAGGAATCTCCATGGGCTAAATGAAGTCTAACCTGGAGCTCTTGGGTCAGCACGCAGCTCAGGAGGTCCAAACACAAGTCCAACCACACACCCTGCTGCACTGCAAAGCAGTGCTGCTCCCCTCCGGCTGCAGGTTACCTGCCCCACCTGGCACCACGTGTCCTGTTGTGTGCGCCCACAGCACAGCAGAGGAATCTGACATTGGAAAGCGCCCAGGAGAAGGTCCATCAGCTGGAGGCTGCTGCAGGATCCCATCAGCCTTCTGTCACCTACAGAAGAACTGCACGGAAGATGGAGCCTGACACTTCTGGGGCTGCACAGCAACGGGCCAACTGTTCGAGCAGATTTTTCACTGTCACAGAAAAGGTGGAAAAATCACCCTGGGAGCTGCGCAGTGCTAGAAGAGGGTGCCCAAAGAGACAGCTGACTTTCCATCCTTGGAGATTTTCAGAGCACAACGGGACAAGGCCACGAGCCACCTGATGTAGCTCGGTACTCATGATGCTCTGGGTACACCAAAGCTGCCAGCCTGCAGAGGTGACCTCCGGTTCAAATTTCCCATTCATTGTCAGCACCTGCTCAGGCTTACCACCAATTCACATTCATAGGGAAAACATGCAGCATTTCATGTTCTCCCAACTTGAACGCTAACAAAACCACGATAAATATAATAGAAAGTATATCAACATCTTGCAAAAAGATGAAGTTCCCCATTCCCAGTTCCTAATGCAAAAACCCCAACGAGTTTGTTCCCAGGCTCGTGCACACTGTGACCAAAATCACCAGCTTACGAACACCACTTCTTCCACAACACATGTGATTAATCATTTACTTTATCAGAAAATTAACCCCATCTGAGATCCTAGTTGGACACACAGATGTCTGCAGTAACTTTTAAGAGCCACTATCCCACCCCACTGATATTTGGATTTCTCCCAGTGCCTTTTAAACTTCTAATAACCTGCCTGTACGTTTTACTTCACAGTCTTAATTCCCTGTAACATTCAAATGATGGCACAGCTACCAACATATCCCCTAACATCATTCAAACCCTGCATTCCCTGCTCACCAGCCGCAGCTTCCATCCCTTAGCAGAAAAAGAAGAGGGAAAACCCCATTTCATGAGCCCATTTTGAAGAGGGACCTCCTCGTTCTCAAGTTAAACCACCTGCAAAGTAAGAGCACCTTGAACTGTTGAGTTTAAGGCAACCTCATGATGGAACTACACTTTAGATTTCTGCTAGTACTTACACTTGTAGAAGAAATGTTTCTTTGGACTCCTGCTTATGCCTAGATGGTGTTTACTTTGTTAAAGAAAGCATGATCTTTTTTCCTTAGGGAAAAAAGAAAAGAAACAAGACATGCACAGATTCGGGCTATTTAGTTGACTTGAGATTTGTCATGAGAAGGAAAACAATTTCAATTTCGAATAAAGATTTACTGGAAACAGTTGCTAGCAGCATTTGTTTAGGCTTCCATCTCTAGGAAAATCCAGATAACCATGCCCACACAACGCTGTGGGAAGAGGGGACTGCAGAACTTTTTACATCGACCTATTTGTTAGCCTGAAAACCAAAAATAAAACTGTAAACAAGAGGAAGGGATTCATAACTTCAGATGAGACATCGTGGGCTTTGGAATACAAATACTAAACAACACGTGTTTACCTGTTTATCAATGGAGCACTATTTCTGGAAGAGCTATAGATGATATTATATACAAGGAACAGGAGCCATGTATTCACCCAGCTGTTAAACAAGAATTAAAAAAGCAACCATCGCACCAGTAAGCCTCAGGGTAGAGTGGTGAGCCCCAGTAGAAAAGAAAACCACAAAGCTTTGTTAGCCATATATATTATGTCCATGTGATAATCATTTTGAACTCCTCATCCTTTCACTAGGAAGCGTCGCTCCCAAGATAAATTACCAGAAAATGCACCAGCTTCTGCTCAAACCTTCACCTAGAAGCAGCTACCCCACGGACACTCAGCACAGAGCTAGCAGTCGGCTTTCCCTCATTAAAAGCTGGAAGTGCTTCTCTGTGTATGCCCTAAGGAGTCAGGATGCACTGTCAGGTTTGGGCTGTTTTGTTTTTAAATATATATCTAAACACACACCACACCCATCACACAATCCAACTAGCAGATAAATATTTGTGTAGCGTTATCTTTATTTACATTATCCAACCACTTGCATGCTTGAAAAAGCTAATCTTTGTCCTTTGCCCTGCCAATACAAGGCTTATTCTGCCCTAAGTACACACGTAACCAACAAGACATCAAGTGCTGGCTGCGAAGCTCCCAAACGTTTCCTCCTGAATTAGGGATTTTTCATTAAGTTATTAATAAAGCACAAACAAGTACAAAAGGCACTGAAGACATTAATTTCATAATTTTCACATTTCCTATGAACTCTTGGAGGTTTGGGGAAAGGCTGAAAGGGAAAATTAAGCCCGCAAAGAAAAAAAGAAAAGAATATTTCCCCACAGGCAAGTGCCCTGGTGATTCTTGCTCCACAAATAATTTGTTCCTTCCCCCAGCTGCCGGGCATTCGTAACAGCCGAGCACCAGCCCAAGCAATATCAGAGGACTTAAAATGCCAGCTAATTACAACACAACACATTAAATAGCTTGGAAGGGCATTGCAGCAGGAGCCCAGGACTCCCTAGGCAGAAATAACACATCTTACTCACCGCTCGCTCCGGACTGTGGATGGGGAGAGCCGCGGCAGAGCCCAGCGAGGGATGTTCGTCCTTGCAGCCTGGCTGCTCTGTTCAGCCCCTTTGCCCAGCTCCTGATGCTGCTGCAGCCAGCACAGCTGCTCCTCGTGCACACAGCCAGCCCCTCCGAAAAGGGAGAGGAGCCCTTTGGGCAGGTGGGGCTCATCCCTCCAAATCAGCTATTTTCCACCCAGCTGCTCAAAGCTGATGGGTGGAAAATTCAATCCCCCATTAGCACAGAAGGAAAGACAAGGCACAACAGGAGGGACTGCACTGAATTCTCCTTGGTATTCCTATTTTTTTTAAAACCAAATTTCCTTAATATATTAGAAAAGTTTTTAATCGGTTTAATCTCTATCCTAACAATTTGAGAACTGTTGCCATAAACCACTAAACTTAAAAAAAAGGTTAATCAGACATTACACAGAGAAAACACCCTGTTAAATAATACGATGGTGGAAGAGACGTGCAGTTTTGGAAGCACCACGAACTCACTTCCCCAGCTGGGAAGCACTTACGCCCTTCAAGCTCCTTGCACTTTTCGGAAGCACACACCAGCAGCACACTTTCTGCAGCAGCAACCCTCCTGCTGGAAGTGCTCTGCGTACAAATCGAGCTGTAAGCCCAGTGCTACCACAGCCACGTGTATGTACGCCACAAAAATACTTCCTAAAGCACAAGGATGTTAATATTGTACTTGAACATGATTTCTTTCAATTGCTGTGTTGTAGGGGTAGACGTGTCATCTGTTCAAGGAAAAATCAGTTTCTGACAGTCTCAGTTTGTATATTCTGTACTATACATCTTGATCTAATAAGTATGATGCTAACTAGATTTGTTTCATTTAAGTGGTATTAAATAAAGATCTATTTGCGCTTATCCCTGGCAGGCCACAAGAGCTGCATACCAAGAAACACCAGGCAAGGCAGCCTGGTGTCGATGCATGTGCTTAATCCAGCAGGAGGAGAGACCTGAGGCAGGCAGCCTGCTTTTGGTTGCAGCCTTATCTCCAATAAACCTCCTCCTTTCCAACTTGGACCTGCAACGTGAACTACTCCTCGATCCCAAAGGCAGCTTTAAAATCGGAACAAACAGCCAGTTTAGCATCACAGGTAAAGTATCCTTTAAGAGGTCCAAGAAGCATACCAGTATTCCAGCAATGACTCAGAGGTTGCCATTCAAGGGGCAGAGATTTTTAGATACCAAATATTTACTTGCGGAATACCTGGGAGGATCCCTGCCGCAGCTGCAACGCGCTCTGAGCAGCTCCTGTGCATGCAGACAAGGCAGCCTGCAGCTCCTGTGCACTAACCCACGCTTACTCAGCCTGGAAAACATCCCGTTAGTCACTCCATGCATTTTTCCTGGCACAGGAATGTGCAGATAGTGGTTTTTCCTACAAGCTGGTTCTCTTTGCACGCGAAGAGCAGCGTGGTGGCTCTCCTTTTGGTTGATCGAGACAAGATGCCCTCATACCTCTACTTCTAAAAGGCTCATAGCAGAGCCGTCCTCCCACCCAAACGTTAACTCCTCCACAGAAAACAGACACAAACCAGAGGGTGCTGTAACTGACCACAAAATTGGAGAGGTCGTCTGCAGTCCGACGTTTCCAACTTCATGATGGATGTCTTGTGAAACAGGTCCTTGCCAAAAAAAAATGCTTTCAAAGAAACCAAGAGAGGGCAAAAAAAGTCCTGGTGGCGCTAAAGCGCACAAGTTAGGTGTCATTCTCCATTTGCTTGAGTGTGGAAACAGAAAAACACAAAGAAATCTGCACCTCAACTTCCCACTTTACAACATCAAAAATAGAGATGGGGCATCTGGTTTCATCTGAATTTACAGAGCAGCAAGAAAGCCAGAAACATTTGATGCTGACCCTCTGCACAATCCACTGCAAGTGATTTGCTAAATGGACACGCATCATTGGTATCGCTACATCGGTATTACAGGAGCCTGCCAGATTACTGCTTTACTGACACTAAGTCCATGTTATTTTTCTAAACTAGGATAATCTTAACATAAGCACAGAATGACAAGAGGTATGGAAGTGCTTATCATCAACTTGGTATCCCAAAAATTGGTTTTAACGTATTTGGACTGAAAACTATCCCCAGAAGTTGTAGGCTCCCACTTTCCCCGCTCCCCCCCAGTATTGGGCTAAGAATTACAGAGTACATTTATTTCCTAAGATTATCAAAGCTCTAAACAATATGAGTCAATCAACAATGCTCTAAAACTGGTTGGTTGGTTGGTTGTGTGTTTTTTTTTTATTATTTGTTTGTTGTAAAACAGCCTTTTGACAATTATTAATCAAAAATCAATTTGCAGAAACACTGATAACGGGAGCAATCTACAATAATCTTCATGTGCTGGTTACGCAGACGTTGTGAACCACCACGCACACTGTTGGGGTTTCTCTGCCTTTCACAAACTAGAGGAAGAACTCTAAGTAGAAAACAGAAGAAAAGGGACAGGGAAAGGTGCAAGCAAGACATTTATCACTGCTGGCTCCAGAGCTTCAAGTCAGCACATTATATACAATTAATCTTGCCAGCTACTGGTACTTAGCTTTTTCAGCAAGTCAGGTATTAGTCACAGTCGGTGGCTCCACAGATAGTCCTGGCCGCTCGGAAACCCCAGAACAAGTGGAAGAAAGACAGAAGGACTGGTGCACAAGGTGAGATGTGCCTCGTTTGGCATGCACCCGTTTAATGGTAGCCCCGAGGGTACCTGCAGCATCCTGGGGCTGGAAGGAGCTCAGTCAACCTCGTAGGCTGCAAGAGCATTGAGGAGCCTGTTTTGGAGGCAACTTTTAGTAGCAAAGTGTCACATTGCTTTGTCACGTTTTTATTTGGCTTTATAATTCTAAATTCTACCCGAAGATGACTTAAAGTTGCTCTATACATTAAATATTTGTATTCACTTCAGCTAGAGCTAACAAAAAAGCAGACTGATTGCCCTGCCACTCTTATCAGAAGTCATCATGAAGGCATGCCTCTCTCCTCTCCAGGACACAATGGTTAATGTACTCAATCCTAATTACTGTGTACAGAAAAGATAATTAATGGCTGATCAGACCTGCGGGTGGAAAAGCAGCAAGTGTCCAGTCCGAGTCTGGTTATTTTTCTCCTATCAAATCATTTATCTGCAAAAGCCACATCACAATTAAGCCTGCAACCAGCAATTATAACGGCTGGAAGCTGAGGCATTTTATGTTGAGTTAGGTGCAAGGTTGTGCTCCTTCAGGATTTATTTTTTTTAAGTGCAACTTACAGCCCCGCAATGACTTGGTAGTCTCATTCTTACTGGAAGGAAGAGAAAAGCCTCCATCACTAGGCAATAGCCTCACTGCAGAAAAAGTGTTTCTTATTATGACTACGCTAGTAAACAGGGGGAAAAAAAATGACACTGCAGCAACAGCACCAAAAAGACCAAGTCCCGGGTAACAACAGCATCTTCACACAAAAGTTATGGAGTAAAAATCAAGAATATAACAGAAATCGTTGAAGCACATTGATGTGCCATCAAAATCTTGAACTATTATTATTATAATAGTTCACAAAGTGGAATATGAACAGATGACAACAGTTCAACCGCATCCCATTCATCTACTCTTTCATTATTACTATTTTTTCTCTCTCTGGAGCTCTCCTTGCCCTGCAGCTTAGGACTCAGTGAGACTGATTTATACAGACCAGCAAGTTTTCAAGTTGACTTTCAGTGGTGCTCAACTCGGACTTCATTAACCGACTTCAAGAGGATGAAGGTATTATACTTACAATGCCCTTTCAGCATGCATAATAGTTTTCAGTTCTGCAATCAATTATGTAGATATTTTTCACAGCAAGAAGTTGGAAGGGTTTTACCTTTAGGTAATACATAACAAATAGAAATTTCTCTCGCAAGGAGCCATGCAGATTTCCAGCACTTGTCTCATGTCTATGCACCAGCAGTTCATGCATCTCAAGCAGCCTACAGGAGAAGTTGTAGGGCTCAGCAAAATATCACTGCAGTAGGAGAGAAGATACCGTAACAGCAGCAAAAAAATACAGCTTTTCCTCTAATTGGAAGAGTGCTGTTTCTTCAGAGAGCAGACAAGCTACACTCAGATTTGTTCATTCTTACAAGCTCCTGGCTGGAAAGCTTGGAGAGATTGCTAATGAGGAGGGGAAAGGCACACACAACCCAGTGACTAGCGTTGTTAGCGTTCATGAAAACGCATAATCCACAAAGTGATTATATGAAGGTGCTTTATTAGGCGCCAGAAGTTAGGGGCATGCCTGCCCAAATCTAACTTCGTCTGATTTGTTCTCTTAGTTCTCTTTTATCTCCTAAGATATTACATATGCATTAGGTTTCACAACTCATCTATGCATATTCATTTCCTAGCTCCGCCTAGCCTCGCTTCGTATGCTAATTATCTTATCAGTTCTTCTGCACTTGCGTACTACTCTCTGGTGGTCGTCCGGGTGGTCGTCAGGATGAAGTAAGATGTCTTCATCAGAGTTGAACTTTTTAACCTTTCCTTTTCACGCATGCTCTCTGAGCCCTTGGTCTCAGTCCAAACCGCAAGCTTGGTTTGATCCAGTTCCCAGGGTCCAAGAAGCCCCAGTTATCTAGATGTCTTGCAAATTGAGCACTCTTTTAATCCTCCTTACTCCTCATCATGAATTGGTGCATTCTCATGTTACCCTTGCACATATATTTTGTATCTTCCAAGCGCAGCCTCGGAACACTACATCGCAAATGTAACATATTAAACAATATTGTATTATTTCTTCTTCTATTACTAACAGCGTGGCTGACAACTGATATCGAGGTGCAGATGTAAATCAGAGCTAAAACTGTAAACACAGCTCATAAAACACAAGTTTTAACCACTTTGGATTAAATAAGTCTCGTGTGGAATCAGAGCTGATCACTATCGAGTAAATCTAACCATCTCCAAATGAAATGTTTCAGAGAATGCTTTTTTTAAAGCAAATTATGGCCAAAGTAACTCACTTAACGTGTTTTAAACTACTTCATGCTTAAAAGTGGAGGAAAAAAGGGAAATACTTTTGAGAACGTAAGTACCATAAAATAAAAAAACGATCAGGGTGATTTTTTTGGTGTGTGTTCAGTGGAAGCAAGATAAGGACTTGCTTCACTTTTAAGCAAAGATAATTCAGTAATGACAGATATAAGTACCAATAAGCACCTCCAGTGAAGTGAGGGTCTCCAGGCAGCTTACTCAAACATTCATACAGTACAGCCTCTGTGGACTTTACGGTATCATGCACCTGCAAGCCGTGTATTTCCACATCCCCAAGACTGTAAGAAAACTTGTAAATATTCTTGAGTCAGAACCCTCCTTGAAGCATCACCTGCTCGCATGTGTAGCTATAAAAATCACATTCCAAAGGAGGCAAACAGAGCTCCGCTACCCTCACACCGTGCACTAACTAGTTCAGATACACAGTGAACACGGAGAGGCACCTATCAGTTGTCACACAGCAATGCAGACTCACTCCACCTGGCAGAGAAATGCACACAAATTATGTAAATACTGCCTCGAGAAATACCATGGCGCTTCAACACTAATTCCAAGAACAAACAGCCCTCTATGGTGCACTCTGTTATATAAAATGTCAGTCTAATCACAGCAATTCTGCTTTGCATGTTGCCAAATCTCCCAAATGAAAGTATAAACGTGGATAAAAGCGTTTAGGATGAGTCAATTACACACCTACCTCTCTTCAAAGGAGAAACTAAATTAATTACCTCTGACTGACCACAACAGTAAAGTATTTGTTTTATATCCTGAAAGCAAAACTGAAGTATGCTTAGGTGTACTTGTCTACTTCTCTTCTCCACTGATACTGGAATAACTTAGGAGACACCAGCTCCAAACCTCGAGGAGTAAGGCTGTATGAACCTGATTGTTTTTAAGCCCAAGACCCAAAAAAAGGCAGGATCTCTCATCTGTGTCACCGAGAGCAGTTTTTACTTTCATGCTTGCCCAAGAAGTAGGTCATGAAAGCAGCGGCTCCACCAACCTCACTGCCCTAGATCCGAAGCCCTCAGTGTGTCCTCAACGTGCTTGGGACAGAGGAGAGGAGGATGTCCTGCAAGAGACGGGGATATCGCTGGCTGCAAATGGAAAATCATACTGCTCTAATTATAAGCAGACATTCAGCACAAGAAAAGGAGCTGCTATATAGACAAAGACTGAATTGCGTGCAAGAACAGTCAACAGAAACAGACAACCTTTGGAGAAAGATTTTAAAAGAAACACACATCTGTTCAAAATGCTATTTCCAAAGAATTCATTTCACGAGTGTCTACATGCTATTAATGCTTTTCTCACATTACTTTCCTACAGCATCCTTGCCAACTCAGAAGACCATACCTGCACAGCCTCATATCCTGCCCTACTCAACCTAGCTCCATAATGAAGAGGAGTACTTTGTGGAATCGTTTGTTTAAAATTACTCTCCTGAGCATTAAATGCCAAGAGGAAATATGGAAATGGTCACTCCTACACATCAGGGTGACTAGCTGATTCAGAATTGTGATATATTTTTAATGAATAACATGTGCAAATCTGAGTCATGGTCTTTATCTTTGGATAAAATTATTCTTAAGATGAAATTAATCTTGGAGTCCATAATTCTACTCAGCTTTGCGGTCACAAAAACCTCTGGCTTTTTGGCTTCCATCCAAAGCTCTGTTATGGACCCTCAGCTTCTCATTTCTTGGCAGCCTGACTCGCATCACCCCATCCAGCAATTAGGAATAGATGTTTCTACACATGCAAGTTTCCTTCAACCCCACTTTTCCAGGTGTTTTTCCCAGGCAGTTCATAAAGCACAAGAACAGCTCATCTGGAACTTGCAACAGGAAGGAAAAAATCTTTAATATATTCCTTTAATTCAGAGGGGAGTATTTAGAGCTGGAATTATTATTAGCAATACACATTGCTCGTAACACAACTCCCTGCCTAAGAGAGAGATCAGAGCAGGTTCTCTTCAATCACTTCTACCCAAGTCCAGATGAATAATCCCTTTCTCCTCTTAACACAACATCCCCAAACTCGGAGGAAACAATACCATGTATTAGTGTAATTACCAAATCTACCAAATATTTGGACGACAGAATTTCTGTTATTGCTGCCTTCGAAACAAGTCCCTGGATAGGGGGAATAGCCTTGCAGCAAGCAGCAGCCTCCCTCGGGAGCTTTTTGCGCAGCAGATGCTGTTATGCATCACAGACACGCTGTGCTCCATCATCCGGTGAAACACTCGGCGACTCCTCCTTCCCCCTCCGCAGGAAGCCAAGAGGATTTCCCAAGTAACGTGATGAATTAAAGCATTTTCATTCCAAAAAAGGAAACACATTTTTCCCCCAGGGAATCTCTGCACTTTTCCCAGCTTGCTGTTATTTGAGGGACGAGCACTTTCTCCACCACCCTCCCCTCTCACTGCTCCGGCACAGAGGAACCTCTGCAACATTTCAGATGGGTCCCCAATTAATTTAGGTGACTTTAGAAAGGCTGCTGCTACATTACATATTGCTTCTGCCCATGTTTTTTCTAGAAAACATAAATGGGACACGGTATGTAAACAGTTCCCAATAGTAAGCATTGCATACATAATGGCAACACAGCCATCGTACAGAATTAAGTACTATATGGAGAAAACAAAAACACCCAGAGTTCAGCTCATGTTCCCTAACACACAATTTGAGATATTCCTGTGTCACTCCTGTGCTGTCTTGGACAGCCTGTTTTCTCTAAAAAAAATCCTCATTTGTCAGAGCAGAACATAAAATTCTTACTTTTGGAGGTACATTGCCTAGCAGAAATCTGTCATTTATTTCCAAACATCCAAGAAAGATGACAAGTTATGAGAAGATAGTTTAAGAAATGGTTTAAATGGAGACATCAACTCTATTTCCTTTTACAATAACCCATCACAACTCTTCTCTTATTTCAGGACATACCTTAGAGCCCACTATTCTGATTAAATTTCACAGCCAACAAACACCCAAATTCCGGCCAACAAAGACCCATTTGGTCTTCACTCTACAGGTGTCACTTGTAAGAGGAATGCAGCATCATTAGGAGGCATTTTTGGCAGAAAGAAAATTAGGGTTTAAGACAATTATATACAGTAATTTTCTGAGTTGCCAAATGGTTGCAGTGCCATGATGAGAAGAAACTGGAAGAAAATTCTGGAGAAATGAGCCTAGGAAAGCAAACCTGCCACAGAACAGCTACAACGATTGCTTCTCAAGAGGTTACTTGGGTGTGAACATAGGTCAGATTCTGACCAGTGTTCATCAAGTTGCTGTTTTGGCCATTTCTAAACACACACAAGCCTCAAGTGTGGAAACAAAACATTCATGTTACTAAATTTAGGAAACACATTTCCCCTTAGCAACTCCAAGGTACAGTAATAATTGGCATGAGACCATCCAAATAAACTCACTATGCAGCTGAAGGAAACATGGCATTCTTCGTAACAAAATAAAACAATGAAAAATTTGCCTAGCTCAGTGCTTTTCAAGGTAATATGGTTATGTAGAACAGAAAAAAAGATGAAGTAACTTCATACTCTTTTCCAGCAGCAGGCCTAGAAATTAAAAGAAAGGCTGGAAGGCCTGCTCAGCCCTGAAGGAAAGCATGCTGTTTGCCAGCTGCTGATGGCGATCGCTTCTCTCAAGAGCCTATCGGGGAGTTCCCCTGCCTAAAATTAAATGTAGATTAATCCAATAAATCCAGTTATTTTGGGCTCCTCCCTGCAACCCATGTATATCAATGAACTGAAGTGAAGTCCTGTAGGAAAGGAGTCCTCGCCTAACTCCGTATTCAGGTGCTGCAGCAAGAAGCTCCATGCAGCACCTGCCTGTGGGGAGCTCAGACGTCCCCACGTCCTGCACACATACAGAGGAATAAATCCTGCTCCCACGTACATTTGTAAAGCACTGGCTTTGCTCTTTGATCTGGAAACCCTTCTCCCTTGCTCCACTTCCACAACCTCACACGTTTTGGGCCCTGCGTGACGTAAGCTGTGGACACCATTACCACAGCACTGCTCCAACCCAAACCCTCTCAGAACAGCAACCCCTTCCACAAGGCATTGCTGAACCATGGCCATCCTCCAGCCCGTCCCCCATAAGTTATCTAAGCAAATGGAATTCTAGTTTTAATTACTCCAATAAACAGTTCCAGAGATATAACAATTACCTCACTGCGTGGCAATCCCTTCCTCCTGGGGAAGCCAATAAAAGTGATTCACTGAAATGAGCTCGTTCTCCACATTTTTTCGTCTACTTATGCAAGTTGCTCTATGTTTCTTAATTCCTTAAGAGCTGCCAAGAATGCAGAAAGAGATAGCGGCCATGCTTCATATTTTACACGAGACATAAGCAATGTCCCGTAGGCTTGCCCTACTGGAAAATAATTCCACGTCACATTCAAGTACCGCGTATTTTCGTCTTCATTAAGATGACATATCATTTTGAGACCTTAATACCAGGAAGAAAACCCTTTGCCAAAACTTTAATGGAAAAGGGACAAGCCATTTTCTTTTCGTTGTTAACATTAAATACTCAAGGACAGAACAGTCCTTAAAGCCAACTCACTCTGGTTTGCCCTCAAAAAGGGATTACCAGAACAGGATCAACACCAAAACAACAATATCAAAGGCGGTCTCTTACCTACACAGCACTTATACTTGCTCAATAAACAAATAATTAACACCTCAAAAAACAAAACAAAACCACCCAAAACCTAAAAACGTTTCTACGCCTCCATGGACAGCAAGCACTTACAAAGAGGAAAGTAATTTAGATTACAGGTTTGTCCCCTCTGCGTGCTGTTTTATAGAATGGCAAGCGACTCGCAGCATGAGCCTGAAACGAAGTCATAAAAGTTAAGTTTCATCCTCAAGACCGCATGCAACCTAATCTCACAGAAAATCTTATCTTGAAGATGAGTCTAAAAACAGCCTCAGAAAAATGAAAACCCTGAACTTTTTTTTATTTTTATTTCTTTTTCAGGCCTGCCTTTCAGAAGCAGAGCCATACCCCTCCTATCTGAGGCTAGCCGAGAAACACTCCCCATATGGAAAGAAATCTGTCCTGGAATTTTATATTAATGACTGGATCAACCCAACCATGACCGTAACTTCCTTTCCCATCACAGACCCTACATACAAAGTCTTGATTATTCCCATACACTGGGCTATAAAAAAGGTATTATCATCGTGTAATTGTCACAAAACAAACAAAAAACCTAACATTTACCCTGTTTTGAATACCACATCTTTTACATAAGCAGCCCCGGAAGGGTGTTCTCTGAACACAACCAACTAAAGCTTTTTTCCTATTCACTGAATGAACAGGATGCCATGGGCACATCAAAAGCTCTGAAATGCCTTTTTTTTTTTTTTCCAGTTCAGCATCCCTTCAAAACCTATTTTGTTCCATAAGAATGAATGAGATTAAGAGAATGTTTTAGCCACTTTCATACACCGAACAAGTCTCTCCGTTCATGCCCGTTTAACCTTTGGGTTGTGCAAAATATCCCAAAGCAATCTAATAGAAAAGCTAAAGCAGTACAAGATTTCCAACTTAGCTCCACTGCTGTATAATTAACTACAGGCAGATTCCCTTTTCTCATTTGAGGTTAAAATGCTGGAAAAGTTCTTTTACTTTTGTACCTTTCAAAATAGCATTTGGCCATAGCCTCTGCTGTAACAGAAAATCTGGTATGAGGCAGCAGACCTTGGTTTGCCTTGCATTTTAATCAATTTAGGCAGCACAGAAGTGGGCAAGTGGAAATGACAACTATTTGGAATTGTTACCTTTTAACCACCCTCTGCCAGGGTGAGGAGAGCAAGGAATCAGCAGGACAGCAAGTACACGTGTGTGGGAAGGAGGTGAGGAAAGGAGAAGGAGAAAAGGGAGCTGTGGTGGAGAGACCCATTTTACAGTTCAGCCAACACTTGCTGGGGCTCTCCACATCACCAAAGTGCTGCTGCGTTGGGATATATTCGTATTTTAGATCAAGCACATCCCATCTTGACTTCCCAAGTGACGCCAGATGCACCTCCTCTTGTCATACAGCATGCATGTCACTGATGCTATGAAAACGAATACATCACCTATCCAATGAGAAGGAAAAAATCAGAGACCACAAAAGACAGTCAGCACAAAACCGTTGTCAAATCCCTACATGGGCTTTTATAGTAAAGTCCCGGGGAAGGGTTTAATTTAGTATTCTGCATCCCAGCATGGGAAACACTTGAGGTCAGGGTGGGCAACGATCCAGCGAGCGTAACTGTTTTATCCCCCTTCAATCCATTGGACAGCCAACAGTTCCTCAGCTTTTTAATCTTTCATTCGAAAATTATGATCAGCAGTAGGTGAGATCAGGAAAACACAGGCCCAGTTAATTAAAGAAGCCCTCTAGTTTCCTTCCTCAGCAAAAAACACAGACACCACACCAAAATGTTCTTCCAGCTCTTACTATCCTGGCAGTCAGTCACCACCTCTGCATGCATTTCGTGAGCCCCAAGCTTCACTCATTAATTAAATTGGTTCCAGGAGAGAGGGAAGTATGGCAATAAACCATGGCCTGTCACAGCGAGGGCACGAGGTGGTTACAGGGCCCGCCAGGGACATTATGGTGAGCAACAGCTCCTCTGAAAGGGGATGTTGGAACAGTTTCAGCCAAAGCATGGAAAATAGAGCCGACGGTTTTACCTACCAGCACCCATCTGGCCTGCTTCCCGAGATTTCCTGCACCCCAGGACACCTTTCCTTGGGATTTCCTCTGTGGGATTTACCACAGGAGTGCCCGCACTGCATAGGTGACCCTGGTCCTCATCTCATGCAGATTTTACAACCCGCCTGCTGTCTGCTAGCTCCTGGAAATCCAGCTGCTGTTCAGTTCAATCTCTATAGCCCCCCATGCTCCTTTTTAGGCCTAAAAGAAGTCACTGAGTCATTACCACCGAACAACGCTTACCCGCCCGGAGTCACTGGGATTAACTACCATAGGAACACCGCATACAGCTGAGCCCTTGCCTCTCCGCAGGTATTTTTCTCCAGAACCGAAACAACTGATTACACACTAATCCAACACAGCCGAACCAGCTGGTTACATACGCTAAGAAACACAATGAAGATTAGTCCCTTGTTATAGAAACAAAGCCACACAGATTAAGCGTTTGACATGCAAACCCAGAGAGTTTTATTTAAGCCCTTTGTCTACCGCCAGGTATCCGGAGAAAGATTTCTAGCAGGCTTTTTTGGCACAAAAAGCTGCCTCCTACCCGCACTGCATCCCAGCAGTGCGGAGCTCGTACCTCCAGCAGCTCACCCTGAACACCCACACCGCTTGGAGCAAGCTTCTCTCACTTCATAAAGAAGTTTCCTCTCAAGAACATCCTCTTGGATTTTCTCACCACGCTCACGAGGGCAGGCTGTCTGACAGGAAAGGAATAACGAGTTTTAAACAGCAGAAGCTGGTGCAGGACAGCCACCTTACCAGCAGGGCAGATGTGGTCTGAATAGGGTCGTAATATCAGCCATCCCCAGCCCACAAACCTTCCCCATCCCTCTCAGCTTCTTAAAGGCTCCAGCAAGCCCCAGTACTTCACCTGAGCCCTGTACCTCCCAGCATCGCCATCACAAGCTTCACAACCAAGTATTTATCCAAGAGTTCAGACCTCTCTGCTGTTCCATGTTACCACCACCTCATTCTTTACCCTTGACCCATTTTGAGAGGGTTTTCCCTTGGTTTGTCCCCTCACAGTAAAGTCATTTGGTGGCGGCTCTTCCAGCGCAGTGTATGTTCCTTTTGAAAGGACTCCTCCATAAGGCCATTTACCATGTCCACCTTTTTTCAAGAGAGCTCATTTATCTCTGCTAGAAACAAGCCTTTCTGAGAAGTAACCGAGCAGAATTTACTGTACTAAAAACAACACTGCACAGACATATCCAATCAAATCACACTATTAATTATGCCCATATTATACAAGTTCCTCATACCTATTTTCTAATATAACCTACAGACGCAGGAAGCTTATATGGCCCAGTCCTCTCACAGAGCAGGATCGATTCTTCATCAGCCCTACCTGACTGATGCTAGTCTAACCTGTCTGGTAACGGAGATTAAACAGCTTACCCAGGAAATAATTCAGCCTTTCACTACTCTTAGCAATAAAAGGATCCACAGCACCTAAGAGAAGCCCTCTTCTTGCACTGCAAGCCATTACCTCTTCTCCTACCCAACACATAACAAAATTTTCTACTCTGTCTTTGCAGCAGCCTCCTGCTTTATTATGAAGTGCTCTGGTTGCTGTAATTCCTCCTCAGAGATCATTTGTTGGAGGACTGTGCAGCTCTCAGGTCTCTACCTTCTCCCACTGTTCCACGAAAGCATAATTCATCTTTTCCAGAAGGAGATGAGCAGGCACGGTATAGACGCTGTCAAAAGTCACGGTTAGCGCCCCAGATACCAACCCGCTCAGGGAAGCTTTCAGCTTACCTCTACACTCAGCGGTACCTCACCAGGGAACTGACTGCTGTACAAGTTACCCGCTGAAAAGGGGCAAAAACCCCAAACCCCATCACTGCGATGCCACGAACTGGCAGCAACAAAGCTGCCAAAAATCCGGTGGCACAACCCAACCCACGACAAAAACCTGAAGCAGTTTCTAACCAGCGATCCACGGGACACGAGCAAACCCTTCTTCTTCCCGGAGCACCTGCAGGAGGCGGCTTCGGCTGCACGACTCCAGCATGCCCCCGTACGTGCCGTGCTTCGGGCAGACCCCTTGGGACAGATGCTGAGCCCAGCAGGACCCCACTTAAACTGGGGAGACTGGGGGCGTTTTTATTGTTTACTTTTCAATTTTATTGCCTGTATCCTGCGATGCTGAGCCCCATCAACGGGCCGGGCGCACATCCACATCTCCTAAATCCACCCCAAAGGCAGAACGTGGGTGCAGAGGGGTAAGTCGGTATTTTTGGGGGGTCCCCACGTCCTTTCGGGGCCGGTACCCCCGGGAGGCTGCCGGGGCGCCACCTGGCGGCCCCCGGGCGGCGCCTCCGAGCGGGGCCAGGGAGCGGCACGGCTGGGCACGGCTGGGGAAGGCTGGGCACGGCAAGGAACGGCACGGCACGGCTGGGCACGGCACGGCACGGCAAGGCACGGCTGGGAGCGGCATGGCACGGCTCGGCGCGGCCCCCAGCACCGTCCCCATAGGAAAAGTTGGCGGAGCCCGGACCCGCCCGCCGCCCGGCCGCCGCCCCGCTCAAGTTTCGCGGCGCTAAGAATAACGCGCAGCTGCCGGCGGGCCGGGCCGGGCCGGGCCGGGGGGAGGCGGCGGCGGAGGAAGAGGAGGAAGGAGAGGAAAAAGAGGAGGAGGAGAAGGAAGAGGAAGGCCGGGGGGCTCCTGAAGGGCACGGCCCCGCGGTGCCCGCCCCCGCCCCACTCACCGTGCGGTGTCGCTGCTGCTGCCGGCGCCGCGCCAGGGCCGGGAAGCAGCAGGAGGAGGCTGCGGGCGCGGAGGAGGCGGCGAGCGCGGCGCGGCGGCAGAGCAGCAGCGGCAGGGACCTGCCCGCCGCCGCCGCCATCGCGCACGGCCGGGCTCGCTGCGGCGGCGGCTGCACGCCCGGCGGGGGCGGGGCCGGCGCCGGGGGGGCGGGGCCGCGGGGCGGGTGCCGGCCAATCGGGCGCCTCCCCTTCGCCGGCGGCCGCCGCGGGGAGAGAGGGGATTGGGTGGCGCGTCCCGGGAGCCCCGCCCACGGCCTGCGGGAGGCTGGGCGGGGCCGGGAGAGGGCTGGAGGGCAGGGGGAGGGCTCGGGGGGCGGGGCCAGGTGACTGGGCGTGGCCATCTCCATATGTGGGCGTGGTCATCTGGTGCGTGGGCGTGGCCATCGGGGAGGGGGCGTGGCCTCGGCTCCCCGCGCCCAAGGGGGCCCCGCCCTCAGGGGGCCAACCCGGCACCCTTGGGTGCTGGGCACCCGGCTGGGAGCTGCTGCTGCTTGGCCCCGCTGGGCACACAGCCGGACCCCGGCCCCGGCCCGGCCTGGGGCTGAATGGTGGCAGCGCACAGAAATAGAAGCACGCAGCTGGGGTGGGGGTGAGGGCGGCGGGGCTGCAGCGCTCGGCTCCAAGGGCACCTGATCTGCCTGGGTGCAGGCAAAGGGCTGGGGCGCTCACGGTAACGTGGGCGAGTGGGTGAAGAGCGCGGGCAGGAGGGCAGAGTCTGAATCCAGTCTACTGGCTGATAAACAAAATCGTTGCCTGATTTCCGTAAGCTGAGGACTACGACAGCTGCTAGCGGGGCAATAAAACACGATGGGGAAACCTCCCTGGCCTTTCACAGGACCTTGGCCACAAGCCTCGGTTACCCAAGTAAGCAGCGTTTCCTCGCCATCCCAAAAGTACAAAATGCATGCCACATGTAAGGCAAAGCACAAGTTCCTCCAGACCAGCCCTCCTTCATTTTGGCAAATACGCTCAGAATTTAATGTAGTTTTGTAAATACACTGAAAGAACACACTCAAAATTGTTCCAAGAGTTCCCTGGGATGTGTTCTCCCTGCCCCAGAGTCCCATGGGATCCTCCTCCTCCCATCTTTCAGGGTCCAGCATCTTCATCAGCTATTTAGAGGCCCGTGCCCAGCACCAGTCTTCAGCCTCTGCGCCACAGCAGCCGCTTGAAGTCTCCCCGGCATTGCCGAAAGCCCTCCTCCAGGTTTGTCCTAGAAATTGCTGCCAAAGTTTCCTTACGAAAGGGCTCATTGGGATTTGGCAGCCTCCTGCATTCCTGAAGAGTCATCACTGCCTATTTATGCCTCTGGAAAATGTGTTTTTTAATGGGGGTTCATTAAAGTCTGAGGAGGACCAGCCTAAAATGCATCTGGAAGCAACTAAAATTATCTTGAAGGCCTAAAATTAACCTCACCCACGGCAAGTCCTCCCTCCGATGGAGACGCCTGAGCACGCGCCGGGCTGAGTTTGCACATGAAGCAGTGTCACTGCCGCAAGCAAGCGGTGTGGAGAGTCACGGCTCTCCCCACGGCTGTTTTGCAATCAATTGCAAGTTGCAATTCCACACTCTGCCGGAGAAAGTGCCCCAAATGGGGTTTCCTGTTCAGGTACCTCCCTGGAGACTGCTGCGAAAGCATCGCTGCTCCAGCCACAGAGCACAGCGCAGGTGCTCTGTAAGTGCCACTATATATAACTAGAGAGCCCATCTGTGGTGCCACAGGAAGCATTTCTGCAGCAGCATTTCAGAAAGGGGCTGTGATTAGAGCAAAACTTGGCTTTTATTGCCCCCAGGTTCTAAGCCCATGTTCAAGAATGCACCTCGTCTCCACTGCTCATCTCCCAGGACAGCCACTGAAGAGCTTGTTGTGTTGGAAAAGTAAGCAAGCAAGACCCACGAGACACAAGCCAGCAGTTTCTCTGCTTACTTCCTGAGCCATGCTGAAGGACGTTCTGGTTTCCAAACTTTAGCAGCAGCATCGGGAGGCAAAGCCCATCTTGGGATGAAATCAGCTTCTGGGGGAAAATGTCTGTTTTTCTAAGTCAGCTTTTTTCCATCCAGGGGAGCAGGAAGCTTCAAAGACATGCCCTGGAGAAACACAGAAAATGTTTAGATAAGGCTGAAAGGTCAGAAGGGGAAAAGAAAAAAATCCTCCTGCACCTTTCTGACCTGGGGGAGCTAACACCCACTTCCCCAGATCCTTGTCTCTGATGATTTATTTTCAATCTGTCTAATTTCCTTCCCAGCCCCCAGATAAAAGCTCCCCCTCCATAACATTTTCTGAATCATCAAGCTCACCATTGCTGGGGGAGGCTTCCAGGAGGTCCTGCCCTGATGCTCCCTCTCTTCTCTGCGTTGAGTTAAAGGTTTGGTTGATCAGGAAATGTACAAAGATTTTAGCTGGTGTCTGCGTTGCAAAAGCAGCCTGAACGTGCACAGGTCAACTGAACATCTTCAAATGCCTTTCTTCTTTCCAAGAAAAGAAAAGGGAGACTACAGAGCAGCAGCTGGAAAAACACGAAGAAATAGTAGGGCATCATTAATGTTGCACAGCCTGGCTTAGCTCTGAGAGTGCAAGAGTTGTAACGGGGCACAATTTCTATTTAATTCCTAATTCAGGAATTCCTGCACTACAGTAACGTTGGCTCTCACTTCAGGTCTGGAGAAGAAGTACTCATCTGGACCCTGCAGAGTTACCTGCTCGAGGGACACACCTCTCACTACAGAATCCCTTTGTTTAAATGAATTATTCTTGGAAACACATTGAAAGGCCCCACCAGATATGCCAGAAAAAGAAAAAAGCAAAAGAAAGCACTTTCATATACATTCATATACAACCAAAAACCTTGCACTTTAATTTAAAGTCAAATAAATATATATATAATTTTTAGATAGTACATAAAAATCTAAAGATAAGTTAATAAAAATCAAATGCTTGAAAACTAAATAAACTTACACAAATGCTGAAGTCTAGTCATGGACCTATTATTTGGTGTGGCAGTTCCAGTTACACACTTCTACAACGATGCAAGAGTTCAATTTCTCTTCATGGTATTTTTTTTTCTTTTTATTCCTTGCTCTCGGATCATTTTTAAGTGCTGAGGCTACTCCTGTCATCCTTCTGGTCCAGGTGTGAATGCGTGTAAATTAAAAATTCCTCCAGGAGAGAAAGGATCAGGGAGATACGTCATCTCAGGCAGGGATTTCTATTCTGAGAACACCAACACAACAGATGCTCAGTCTGTTTTCTTCTCAAGAAGGTTGTTTCTAAACAAAATTCAACAAATTTTATCCCAATTTTAAAGACTTTTCATAGCCATTTGTCTAATGATTAAAAAAAAACAAAGACTTCCACCTCAGTTTTTGGCACATTAATTTAATAGGTAACAAATGGACCAATAGTAGAGGCAGAATTTCCACACTTTTCACCGCAGCTAAGGAAAAAAAGTTGCCCCAAATAAAGTGTTTTGAGACCAGGAGTGTGATAAGCAGCTCAGGCACTGTCACACAACAAAACCGGGATTTTTCAAACTGGTTTCCCAGGAGCAGTTTTTGGGAGGTTTAGGCCAATTCTCTCAGAAATGGGCCAACTGTTTTGGGGGGCTGCTGAGACTTGGTATATATACACCTGAGGCCCTACACACAGGCTGTTTGGATCACGTGTATGGGTTCCTGAGATACAACATACTGGCCTTTTAGGGCCAATATGTTAAAATTTTATACCCTATATAGTCCTTTAGGGACTTACATACATACAGATATACACGTAGGCCCTTTCAGGCCCTATAACTATATATGTGTCCCTCAAAGCCTATACATTAACTGCCCAGAAACCATTACTAGGCCTTTCAGGATCTATATGAAGTGTTTTAGACCCTATAGACACAGGACATATATATATATATATATATCCCCCTCAGACCCCAGTGAGGGGCCTCTCAGGTCTTGGATATAAATCCCTCAGACCCTATATACAGTGACTTTACAGGATGTACACACCCATCCTTCAACCCCACATACCCCCCTTTCATAACCTATATATATAAAGATATAAAATTAGCTATATATATATATAAATGTATAAAAATAAGGCCCTGAGGGCTCATTCACAGGCCTTCCAGGACCTGCCCGTAGCCCCCTCCCCGCATTCAACCGACGTTTTCAAGCACCACCCCCCTCAAACCCTCCTCAACCCCCCTCACCCCCTTTCCACCAGCAGCACCCAAGCCCCCAACCCCCCTCCCCAGCCCCTCAGCCTCCCTTTTCCTCCGTTCCACCCCCTCCGCGCCCCCCTTCCCTACACCCCTTCCAGGACCTACCCAACCTGGGCGGGAGGGGAGAGGGCGTGGCTAGGGGCCGAGCCCCGCCTCCTGCGGAAGCTCGAGCCGGGGGGCGGGGCCTGGCGGCGGGGGGCGGGGCCGCGCTGAGGTGAGCGGGGCCCGGCGGGCGGGGGGCGGCGGGGCCGGGACCCCGAGCTCTGGGGGGGGCTCCGCCGGGGCCGGGGGGCGCAGCCCGGGCACGGGGCGCTGGGAGCCCCCCGCAGGCCGGGGCAGGGCTCGGGGGCTGCGGCTGGGCCGCGCTGAGGGGAGTTGTGGGCGCTGAGGGGGATTGGGGGCGCGAGGGGGTTATTTGGGGGTGCTGAGGGGGGTTCTCCCCATCCCGGCCCCTAATTTCGGCCCGGCAGCTGTTTGTGTGAGGGGGGGGATTTGGGGGATAACGCCGGCACCCGGTGCTGTGGGGCGCTCCCCCAGAGTGGGGTTTGTGGGCTCTGCAGCGAGCTTTTGGGTGCTTTCCCCCTTTTTTTCCCCACTAAGATTCACAGTTTTTAAAGTTTTCTGGTGCTTCAGGCATGTGGAGCTTCCTGCGTGGGGCTCCACCAAAATAGCAGAGGGTGAGAGCCTAGCGACACCCCTCTGTCTCAAAACAGGACAAACTGAAACCCTAAGGCACTACAGCACCGCTAAGACCCCCCCCTCCCAAACCCCCAGGGGACTGAGACCTTCCCTAAAACCCCAGGGAACTGAGACACCACCCCTTAAAACCACAGGGAATTACCCCCCCCCCCCCCAAAAAAAAAAAAAACACCAGGAAATCGAGACCCCCCCCCCCCCCAAAGCCCCCAGGGAATTGCGATCCCCCTAAAACCCCATGGGAATGGAGATCTAAACTCCCAGGGAATGGAGGCCCTCACTAAACCCGCAGGGAATTAAAACCCCAGCCCCTTTAAAACACATCTTATGAGGGGGGAGCCCCCTGAAGCCTCCTGTTTCCCCTCCTGACACTGCAAAACGCTGTGGGTGGCGTCTGTCCTGGGCACAGCCTGGCTTTGGGCTCCGGGAGGGTGTTCTCCCAGTAAAAGTCCTCCGAGAGCACAAACTTGGTGTGTCAGTGAGCGGCTGGGTGCTGGATGTTAAAACAAGTTCCCCCTGGGAGCCAGGTGCTTGAGACTGTTTTGCTGCGGGTTGGTGACTTGTGTCTGAAAAAGAGCCTGAGAGCCAGTAAAGAGGTTTTCTTCAAGTCCTTGCTACTTCTAAAATTAGCTTACTTTCTCTTTTTTTATGTTATTAGGTATCCTAAAAGCTTTTAGCAGCTGAAACCCTGCTGCTGGCAGCTCCCAGCGCGCCATCGAGCTGGTAAGTGCCTGTATCGACGTGCGAGAGGTAGGCGAAAGTGCGAGGTGAGCGGTTACGGTGCTGGTGAGACGCCTCTGGCACTGATGCTTTTGGGGTGCACGGCTGCTAAGTGTTGTAGGGAAGCAGCTGGGTGCTATGTGAGTGTTTATTGTGGATTTCCGGTGGTTTGAGGCCTTTAGGTGCAGTTGTAGAAGCAGCAGCTGGTGGTAGTGAAGTGACTCATCTTTGAGAGGTGGGAAAAAAGCTTTCAATAGGTCTTGCAGCGTATTCGGGAAGTTTTATAGGATGGCAGCTGTGCTGGCAAAACGAGCTACTGGCACGCTGTGGCTTCTTCCCCTGTGCCCAGTTGCTAGTGTTGCTCGGTAACTGTGACTTCTTCTTTGTTAATAAATCATAGGGCTTGTGCTTAGATTGCAGTGCTCAGCTTCTCCTGCCTGAAAAGCCTGTAGGTGAAGCGAGCATCGTGTCCCCGCAGGTGAGGCGTGCGGGGCTGGGCTGAGGAGAGGCTGGGAGATGTTTGGGGTGGGTGCTGGCTCAGGAGCCTGGCTCTTTGACTCTTCCACTTTGTCCCAAAGTGTGACATGAAAACATCGCAGCAGGCAGGACAGCTGGAAATCTCGTCTCCCTTTGAAAACACCGCAGGCTGGCTGAGGAGGAATCAGGAGGTGTCCCCTTGCTGTCAGGTGGCTCCTAGCCCAGGCGGGCACGGCTTGGCTTAGGCGAGCACGTTAAATAGGAGTGCAGCTCTCACGTGCTCAGCTGCTGGTGGCTTAGGAGTGACAGCTTGCTCGGGGAGTCACCTAACAGTGAAAATCGACCTGTAGGTCCGGCTGAGGAACCAGGAATCCCTCTAAAAACCTCCATCTGATGTGCGTTTGATGAAAAGCAAGGAGCAGCCAAAGGCTGTTGGAAGCTCGTCTGGTGACTTTGCTTTTCCCCTACAGCCCCGTGCAGCAGAACTGTCTGAAAGCACGCTTGGTTAGTCCACAGCACTCGTGGACTCCTTTGTAGGGCGCTGGGTTGTCTCATCACTGCTGGGATTTGATTTTGTTTCAAGTCGCACGTGAGACTTAGAGAAAAAATAATTCTCTTATGCCACCTGTCTTTGGACTTTGCTGGAAAAGCCAAGTGGGACGGTGGGGAAGGGGCAGGGAGACAGGGAGCAGAAATAACTCTGAATGTGCTGCGTCGTGCTAAGTGTGGAGTCTCTGCTCTCTCGTTTTGATGTATTTTTGTTGTTGCTGTGAATAATTGCCAACAGTGTTGTTGCCAGGGCTACTTGAGTTGTTGCTAATTTAGTTTTTAAAGCTAATGTCAAAACGTTTTTCTTAATAGTTGTTTGTTAAACAGCTTTGATTTCACTGAACGGCCAAACCGTTTGATGTGCAGTTTGTCTTTTGAAGGACCTGCGGGGTGAATTTGGGTTAATAAACTGCTGAGAGCGTAGAAAGGCTTGATTTCCATCGCGACATGATTTACCTATACTGTATTTGCCTTTAGTTTAATTAGCCACTTGGGAAAGGTGGTAAAATTGAGTGAGGGCATCAAAATCTATCTTGACCTCCTTTGGAGAGGGTGTATCATGGTGTACACCAAACAACTTTTTAGTGTTTAATGATTAGGAAAAGTGTGTTGTGTTTTTTTTTTCCCCTGGGGGCAGTTGTCAGGCTTTTCTACGCATCAGGGCAGGGGAAACAATTTTAAGTGCTGAGGTGTTGGAGAGTCGATATCTGTAGGGAAGGGTTTTCTCTCCTTGGAGCTTCGTGGGGTGCCTGGACTAGAACGGAGTGGGAGAGCGTGCTGCAGGCCAAGATCTTTAATATTGACTGCTTAAGGATGAATAAATAAGGCATGTATATTATATTTGAGATCTTCCTTAATGCAGTGGGCTACTCTTCCAAACAGCTTGTGGATTTCTTGCTCAGCAGGGCCCTGGCTCGTTGTTTGTGCAGGGTTTAAGGTCCTGACCATCAAAGTACCTGCGTGTGTGGGGAAGCCGCGTGCATTTGGGCAGCAAGCAGCCTGCCCAATTACACCCAAAAAAGCATGAAGTGTTGGGGAAGATCTCCAAGAAGGTCCTGATGTTGTTTTGGGGAATTTGCTGCGAGCTTTGTTAATGTTAATGAGACAGAGACCACCGAGTGGCTCAGTGCAGAAAGTTGTTTTAATCGGGTCCAATGACTAGAATTACGGAGACCAAGCAAGGCAGGGCTTTGCTAGGCTTTCTCCTCTAGAAACACAGGTGCCAGCTCAGACTTGAGTTATAGCAAAGGCCTGGCTGGCCTTTTTTCAGCTGCATGACCATTCTTTCCTTTTCTGGCTTTGTTTGGCAGGCAGTGTGAGGTGCGAGTGCTACAGCAGGAGTACTGGGGGTGATGTGTGTGAGCACTGCTATGCAGAGCCCAACTGCCAGGAGGGAAACTATATGAAACCTGCTGCAGCTGACAGTTTTAATCTTTATTATGTTTTCTCTCATTTTTAGAACACAGCCCTACAGTCGTTGAGAGAACTTCCTGCATTCTTCATGACTGCTTGACCCACCAACAGGGAGCGAGTACGCTTACGAGGCAGGTAAGGATGGTGCTGCTGCCTGTTGGGGCCCTTCTTTCCCCTACTTCTAATTGTGCTGAACTAATTATCTGGCTGACATTTACCCCTCAAGCTGCCCTGCTTGGAATTACTCCCGTTCTGAGGTGTTGACCCAGAATTTTCCCCCATGCTGCAGGAAGCAAGGTTTCCTTTCTGCAGGGTGAAGAGTTGTGCTCACATTTTTGTTGGATGTGGGAACAGGAATGAAGCAGACGTGGGAGCGAGTGGTGGAAGAACTCTGCCTGGCGTTCCCTGCCAACCCAACCCCAGTTTTACCATGTTGATAAGACATAAAACAGAAAAACAACTCTCTGTTTGTGTGTGCTCAGTTAAAACTTTGTGAGCGTAGGGAGATATTTTAAAAAAAAAAGCTGAGTAAAGATGTTTAAACCATGTGCTCTGCAGCAAACACATTCTGGCATCTTCCATGCCCACTTCTCCGGGATCTGGCGGGGTGGCCACTGGTTTCAGGTTTATAGGTTTATAAACCTTTTCAGATTTATAGATTTATAAGCCTTTAGGCTTATAATCATCTGCTTGAATTCTGTGCTGGTCAGTGGTATGCTAGTCTAATGGACATATTCAACAGTGTATTTTAAGTCTGTGTAACCCGTTACCAACTCGTGTTTGCTCTCAGGATGAGGAGAGGTTCCTCTCGTACCTCTTAGGCTGGGAAGTCAGCTTCCCCGATAAGCTGCTGGTTGTGGTTGCGTTTTCGGAGGACAAATCAGACCGTTACCCTCGGGCAGTTTAACAGGACAAGCTGCAAGACCTGCGAACAGTTTGGAGTCTCAGGAGGCCTGGGATAAGTGCTGCGGGTGTTTCTGGAGATTAGTGTCTGTTGGAAGGCATGTATCTGCCTCCTGCAGGGTTCGTACCAGTTTGTTTTGTCTGTTGTGCTTCTCCTCAACAGTGTATGTAAGCTGCACTTGTTACAGGCTAGCAAAGTACTTCAGTGTTTGGTTTATTGGTACCTGTGGGCAGTTTTTTTGTCCATAAGAAGATAATAATATGTTTAGGGTGCAGAACCCTGTGCTGAGCTTAAAACCAACTCGATTCCATCTTTTGGCACACCCAGAGCCTTGGGGGACCCCACTGCGTGCATTCAGAGCCGCCCCTACCAGCTGGCTTTCTTCCCCTTGGCAAGAGGTGTGCTCTGTTCAGAATAATCTTCAATTACTAGCGTTTAATATCACTACATTACTTTGAAAGGCCAGAATAAGCCTTGCTTTGAGGCAGTATTCCATAAGCAGTACATTTTTCAGCTGATATTTGAGGGACCCGTCAGTTATGTTTAGATCCAGAATGTGCAAACAGCTATTCCTGTATTTCTCAAGCAAAATAAGTCGTGTAGCAATCGTGTTAGGTTTATTACAGAAATGTTGTTGGATGCTGTTCCATTTGCTGCAGTAACACTTCCTGAGATGGACTGAACTGGGATATAAAAATACTTATTTAATTCTTCCCAGTTTTCAGTGCCTTTGTTGGTGCATGGTGTTTTAACACAGTTCAGCGTGGTATCTCTGGGAACGCTTCTGCGCCACAAAATGAGACTGTAAAGTCTGAGCTGCAACAAACTGTGTAAGCACATACCATCCAAAAGTCTTTGACAGGTTTGTCCTCAGTGGAAGAGATTTAAGGTGCTATAAAATGGAAAAAATAGGCAGTTGGATGGTTCAGATCGTGTAGTATTTCACTGCAACTTCTGCGAAACTGTCTGAAAAGTCCTTGACTAGTAAATTCTCAGTTACCTTGGCCTGCTTCCTTGTCTGTGACGGCGGTGACTGTTTTTCCCCAAGGAAATCTGTCGTAGAGTTTTCCTTCGTGCGGTCTGGGTTGAACCTCTGTCGAGAGTAATGGGGTAGCTGGGTGTGCTGGGGTGGGAACGCACGGCCAGGGGCAGGTGTGCTGCTTATGCTGGTGTATGATAGCCATGGATGTGTAGCCTGAAAAGTCTTGTGTAAATGGCCTTTGTTTCACTGCAGGGCTTCCTCACTGTCCCTGTGGCCTCTGACAGCTTGTCACCCTTGTTCTGTCCCCCAGCAAACAAACCTGTGGCTTCAGGTAATGGTTTTCAGGTTTTGCGTTTTAAATAGGAGATAGCTGGCTTCTCTGGTGGTTTCGATTTAAGTCTCCAGGGTTACTCAAACTCAAACCCTTGGGTTTTTCCCCTTACTGCTAGAATTCTTAGGTCTTTAATGTGAAACCAAAGACCATCAAGTAGACAGCTTTGGTGGACTGCGAGGTCAAACCCCTGCTGAGGGGCACTAGGCTTTTTGGCTCGCCTGGATGTCATCCTGCAGGGCGGGATGTGGTGGGAACCAGTCTCCTTTTTCTCCTCTCACATTCGAATTAGCCCAATAACCTGTTGCTGGAAAAGCAGCTGCAGCAGATCAGACTTGCTTTTCTTTTTTCTTTTTTTGGCAGTCAGTGCTCTTCTATTGAATTAGCAAGTAATTCCTGCCTGGTAGATGAAATGCAGATGCTGCGACCTTTGTGTTTGTTTTGGTGATATTTGTATTTAAAAGTTGTTGGATACTTTAAAGTGTGGCTTTCTGGCCAGGAGAGCGATTTTCTAAAGAAGCAAGTGGTCCTGGCTGGGTTAGGTGATGTTTCTGTTGCGGACATTGTAGCAGGGAGAAATGATTGTATGGTGAACTGAAATTCTCAGTGAGTTAACAAGTCATTTTCCTCCACATTGCAGAGGAAAAAAGGTACAGACTGTGCTGTATCAAATTGTGAGATGATCCTCTGCTTGTCTACCTACAAAAAGAAATTATTTTTTTTTCAGGAACTGAATGTGTGTCAGCAGATATCTCGTCTAAATTAACACATTCACAGTGTACTGAAGCTTTAATTTTTTTCCGTTTACTTATTTTTTTTCTCCCAGCATCATTTTGTTTTGAAATGTTTATTCATCAAGAATTAACATCACTTTTCTTAGAGCCAAGTAAGCTGTAAACACCTCTTAAATCTCCCTTAGCTGCTCTGGAATTTGTTGTTTGCATGATGTACAGGTAGGTGGCTGTCAGCAGCAGAAGCCTCAGGGAGGGTCTTTCCACTTGGTGTGAAAGTGAGGAATTCTCAGGAAAAAGGGGTAATGAGTGCAAAAAAAACCTAAGGCCCTTTTTGTTATCATTTCCTAATGGGCTGTTTAGGAATGGGTCCTTGGCAGTGCTTCTGCGACTTGTCTCAGCCCAGCTTACTGTTTGTGTTCTCCCCGTGGGGTGCCCAGGGGGACTGCTTTACTCTGTTCCAATGTGTCCAT
Organism: Anser brachyrhynchus; assembly: GCF_964034855.1. NCBI lineage: Eukaryota > Metazoa > Chordata > Aves > Anseriformes > Anatidae > Anser > Anser brachyrhynchus. The sequence goes on along the minus strand of NC_137700.1, from coordinate 20,720,873 downwards.
GTAGAGTTCGCTTTCTCCCTGTCCCAAACATCACCTTTCTTTGTTCAAATTGCTAGATCACATCCCATCGACACAAACTGCAAGGCAAGTTAAATCAGTGGGGTCATTAAGCAGATGTTTTCCTGCTGGCTGTGATTTTCTGCAGAAAAAAAGGCACAAATGTTTCCTACCCCTGTACCAACAGCTCTCTGACAAACCTTTTCTCCTTCAAATCAGTGTAATTTTTTTCTTCCTGTGAAAATGCCTCTACGCTGCCTGCTTCTGTGGCTGCTCAGGCGTTTGCAGAGATGGCCTGATTATTTGAGAACAGTTATTTGGAAAAGAAAACTTCACTTTGGGCTGATAAAGGTAGAAGCAGTTCAATAAGCAGGGTCGTTATCTTTATTAAGGGATGAGGTAAGATGTTTTACAGCTCCAAGAGTTACTGAAAGGCTTCTGAGGTTGTCGTCTTTTCTGGAAATTATGGTCATGTTTTCTGTGTAGAAAAGCCGCAGAAACGGATGCAATTGAGCGCAGGGGGAGAGAAAAGGAGGACTTTAACCAGGAAAAACCAGTATTTAGCTGTGCTCGTTTCTGTGGAAGTTTGTAGTTGGCCCTTAAAAAGCTCCGCTGCCTTCCTGGAGTCTTGCTGTCTCAAGCAGCGATTAGATAGCGCCTTCAGCAGGGATAAGATATTTTCAGTGCCTCTGTAAAGCATATAATTGGTTTATATGTGGCTGAGCATGTTTTTCTTTTATTTCTCGGAAGCTGCAGTTCTTGGTGCCTGCGTGCATTCCCGAGTCCTCTTCAGCCAGCAGGTTGGATGTTGCTGCTCAGCTTGCCAGGCAGCGCTGCTTCTGCGCTCTTAAATCGGGCCTAAACTAAACTAAACTTAGTTTAGTTTTTAATTAAACTAAAAGTTGGCACCACAGCTTTTACCCTAAGGGGGCCTTAGGTGTCTGAAGGTGCCTGGGTAAAGATCTGTCCCCAGTGGGTAAACGTTCCTGCCTCCCTTTCCAAGGCAAGGTCAGGACCAAGTTAATTAGTGGGTTAGCTAGTAAATAAACCCGTTGTGATTACTAATCATGCTGTATTAAAGCTAGGTTGAAAATCTTGTGTGCATCTTCCCAATGTGTTGTACTTCCTACTCAGCACTAAAAATCAGTGAAATTGCTTCCAGTTTTGTTGTTTTCTTAGAGCAGCTGATAGTTAAGTGAAATGGAGGTTTATGTTACTCTAATACTGCTAACAGTATGGACGTGCACATTAAATCGAGGGAGAATACGTGTAAAAGTGGTGGTAGTACAGGTTTGATTCCACCTAGCCATGTTTTTGCTGTTTTATTTTTTGCTTTGAGAACCTCATAATGCTGAATGGATCCATTTGACAGAATAAAAGCAACTCATGAGATGAGGATGCCGTAAATAATGGAATATTGATGGGTATCACCTGGGTGAATGGGTGTACTAAGTAAGCCGTGTTAATGGCAGGGTGATTGCTGAACACTCAAATGTGTTCCAGTGCAATGTTAAACTGAGATTTTAAACACCAAGAGCTTCCTAATCAGCACCAAGGGCTTTCTGCATGAATCTTTGACAGTTTAAAGCTACCAAGAAGTCTCTGTGCTGAAGCTAGAGATTGGCCGGAGCAGGTTTGACGTGCACAAATAGGAAGATATGGCCAGGAAGCCCTCGTCCTGTGCCTTTTCCACCATGGAAGGCGAGCTCCAGAGTTTGTCCAGAAAGAAGGAGTGCAGGTGTAAATGATAGCATAAGGGGAAATCTTTAAGCTCAGACCGTCTGATTTATTTCCTGACTGGTTCACTTTCAGGACTGAGGCGTTTAGGAAGAGGTGAGCCGTTGCTGTAATGACAGTTAAAAAGAAATTGCCAAGCTGTGGTCTAGCTTTCTGTTAAAGATCTGGCTGTGTGAGGAATTGATGCTTTGCAGACAATCAATCAGCCTGAACTGTGCTCTGAAGCAAGCGCAGTTCCCCTCCCTGGTGAAATGGATGTGATCAAGCATTGCCCCAAACTCAAACCCGAGAAGAAATTACTTTTGCTATTAGATTTCATCTTCATTCTCAAAACTGATTTATGAGCCTTGGTAAGCTAATAACTTCAGTAACGTGAGTAATCCTTCATCTGAAAGGAGCACTAGGTAAGCTGAAAATTGGGAGTTGGAGGATGGAAAAAAGCAGGAGGAGTCGGGTCTGTCTTGGGGATGGGAGAAGAAATGGATCCAGACTCTTCTGTAGGTCGAGTTCACCTCTGGGGCAACCTTCCTATGAATTACACTTGTGCAGGTCTCTGAACAGTACTAGGGTCAAACGGGAAGTGAGGAGAAGTCAAAATAACTTGTGTTCAGGCTGACTTCATGCTACACAGGTTACAGAAATAGTGTTCATCGACAGGAGTGAAACATGCGCACGCAGACATGATTTTGAGAAACCTGCAGCTTAGGCCTGCTGCAAAAGTACAGAGCGTGTTAATTTTCACCAAAGGCAACCAAAACGCCTTCAGACCGAGTGGCCTTTCATATCCCGAGGGTACCTGCGTTGTCTGGTTTTCCTGTTAGGTTTTAATGCCACTCCCAGTTTGGGCAGGTGCATGATTTGAGTGTTTGGTTGGGGGCAGGTTTGATCCTTCCTGGTTTTTGCATCGCAGACTCATCTAAGTATATCAAGCCAGCACACTCGTGTTATTAATTCTGTGGTCTTAAGCTTAAATTGGTTAACACAACTTTAGGGGACTGGCCATCCCTTCTGCTTGGCCCTTAGGATGAGAAATGTGGCCCCGAGTTGGCAGCTTCTGGCACCTCAGTGCAGTTCCACTGATCCTTGTGACACCGTTAAACGATGGGCTTGCAGAACCAAGGCAGAGCTCGCTGTAGAGCTGTGGTCCCTGACCTCCCTGTCAGAGCGTGTCTGATGCTGGAACAAGTAAGAGCAATACTTGTAATGCCTTTAGTAGTATCCAGAGGTGCTTTCAAGGCTTTTTGGATGCAGGTTTACTCCGTGCAGCTTCAGAGCTACGCAGAAAGGTGCCTCCTGCAGGTGAGCTGCCATGCCACAGGTCCCTGTAAGAGGAGGGAAGAGCTTGTCCTCCTGGTAGCTTCATGTGTTTTTTGCAGTGGGTCTGTTTCTTTAACACCACCCAAGTTGTTGTGCAGTTTTTCCAAGTGCCGCATGAAACCCTGCTGGGTTTTCCGCGTGAATCAGTTCTGGGTACCCAAAAACCCCATCCCTTTGGGTTGTGCTGCCCAAAACCATTGTGCCGGGTTCTTCTCTTAAATGACCCAAGTGAAATGCCGGCTGTTGTGGTTCTCAACCACAGGCTTGGTATCCCACAGACTATCCAGGGGTGTGAGTCTGATGGAGAAGAAAACCTCGGTGCTGGCAGTCTGCAACTACAGGGTTAGTACTGAATACGGGGTGATAATACTCGTGACCCACACAGTGTTGTTACAAGGCATGTGTTGGGGCTGGAAAGATGCACCTGAGCTGTGAGCAGCAGTGCACTTCACTGGCCTGTGCTTACTGCGGGAGATGCACTGAACCTTTTCATGGGGTAAAACTGGCCAAAAAAAAAATGGTAAAAGTGCCTGAGATGGAACTAGGTGAGGAACTCTCTTCTCGTGGCTGCTGGGCTGTCTTGGTGCGCTCTGACAATATCAAACTTGGGTTTTTAATAAACACGTGGCCCAAGAAAGCCCTTCCAGTGGCTCTGTCTGTGCCAGTCCCTGCAGAAGACTTTATGCCTAAGCAAAGCCTTGTAAATGCAAATCTTTTTTTTTTTTTTGGAGATGATCTTACTATGTAAATATTTTTCATTTAAATTTACAATTGACATTCTGCACTAACGCGCAAGCTTGCCATGTCGTGGTAAAATTGTTCAAATAAGAAGTGCCTGCGAACCCTTCCCTGATTAAAAATTAAACAGCCATCACCTTAGTCAGTTACTGTTCTTCCTCTCACGTGCTTGCACCACTGAGGCCAGCTTCAACACCAAGCAGTTGTTTTAAGTGTGCTCTGCCTTTCAAAAAGGACCACGCTCAGCTCTGTGGATCAGACGAGTCCCCCTTCCCCAGGCTGGGCTCTCAGTCCCGAAGCCATCAGCTAACTGGGGCACTGGAAAAGCAAAGCAGCAGCAAGTCTTTTTGTTCTTTTTGGTGTATGCATAAAAAAAATTGGGGAGATGAGGTCCTGCATGCAAACATCCAGGGTCGGACTCCTGATGCTCTAGACATGGCACGAGGGGGAAAGCAGAGAGCCTGTCTGAGTTTCCTTGCGAAACAGGCTGCCAGAGGGAGGGTCGTTTATGGAAAATAAAACATCCGCATTCAGCAAGAATGCATATAGCTGTTGAAATAATTTGCATTTCTTTTTTTAAAGCTATTTGCATGTCCTCTGCTTGAATGATGCCCGTTGTATCTGGGCTTGGAAGCGGTGCTTTTCTAACGGGTTTGTGGGTTTCCTGAATTTCAGATGCCAGCACATTTCATGTTAAATTACAAATACAAGAGGATTTACTCTGCCGGAGCTGGGGCAGAAACCCGTTAAACTACAGAGCTGCACCGCAGTGATGTGCGTGGGGACAGCCAGAGACCGAGGTGCTTTGCCAGGTCTCTTAGCAAGGGAAATCCATTTCTGGGTCTGGGATGTGGTGGTTTTGTTGGCTGGGTTGGTTTGGGGTGTTTGGGAGTGGCTCTGAGGAGTGAGCTTTGAGGCGTGTTGAATGAAGTCGCCAACAAACAAAAAAATGACCTACATGTAGATCCAAAATGACCTGATTGTAGCAGTAATCTGTTGAACAGGTTGCTAGCACATCAAGAAAACTTGTTTAGTCCCAGTTTTCGTTGCTCTCAGGTTAAGGCTTTTCTGAGCTACTCTGTACAAAAAAATAATTTCTTGTATTAAACCACGCAAAACTTGTGGGACCGTTTCTTACAGCAAGCTGTAACCATGTCAGTTCTTGGGAGTTTTGTTCTTTATCCCAGTTCTAGTCCTCATCCGAGTGGAGATCGTGCTGTTAAGTTTCTGGCTGCTGTAGGGCAAGATGCTTATTTTTAACCTCTTCGGAAGTTCTCACCTGCTTTCGAGTGATCTTGTCTTCAATGCCTGGAGTATTTAACAAAACCTACCTGTGATAGCATGGTGATTGTGATTAAAAAATTGGGACGTTGTGAAATTACAGATGGGAAGCATGGAAAACTCAGCCTCCCAAGTGCTTTTTTGATCTACAGTAAGTATATTCTTCATTTTTGAGTTGTTAGGGAAGCTGTCTGCTGCAAGTCCCAGGCAGCTGCTACCACGTGGGCCCTGTCTGGGTGAATATCCCAGCGCCAAGAGTGGGGATAACTTGGATGAAGCTGGTAATTCGGTGTTTCCTGGGACTCAGTGCATTTATGCAGTATGAAAGCCACCAGGCTGAAATCTTGTAAAATCTTTTACAGCTCAAGAGTCAGCACCGTGGGGCTTGATTTTTCATTTTGACTGATGAAATGATCCTGGCAGCGCTTCCCTTATCCATTACATCTTGTGCATGTGGAGCTGTAATTAGGAGGGGAAACTCGAGTGAGGGCCGCATTAGCTTCTCTGTGAAAATAACACTTGCAGATTTTTCTCTGCATACGTAACAAATTCATCCCTGGAGAAGAAACAGGAACATCAGGTTTGTGTAGGATGGAAATAATTTGAAATAAGAGCTGGTTTTCATAACAAAATCTTCTATTGTTCCGAGCTGCAGAGGATTGGAGAACAGGCACTGCTGGCTTGCTGAATTCCATTAAAACGTTGATTTTAAGCCTATTTATTTTTAAAGGAATCAACAAAATGGTGATGCTGACTGCAGGCTTAGTTGTTAACGTGTGCCCAGAGGAATACAAACTCCGTGCTGCTCAGAGAGGTAGAGCTGGGCATAGCGTGCCCACGGACCAGGACGGCGCAGACAGGAGAGCAGGGTGCATCTCTGCTGGCATTTTGTGTTGCACAAGCAGGTAGAAACCACCAGTTGTAACTTTATATTTGTATTCTGTGATTATTTATTCACTGCCTGGCAATATTTGAGCAGAACAGCGAGAATGGGTAATGAAGGTGGAAAAAAAATCAGGCCACCGCTTTCCATTTTTGGTGTTTTTGCTGGCCCTGGGAATTCTTCCAAAATTCTGCTCCCAACTTTTCCTTAAATCAAGGCCTTTCCATGCTTTGTCATGCATGGGTTGACCCCTGTGATCAGAAGACTGAATTTGCATCTGTTTGAAGTAAAGCCTTTTTTCCCCAAACAACCAAAAAAAAGAGCAGCTTTCCTTTTTGAAGTGAACATTTGCCCTTAGTCTTCAATTTTGTGAGCTAGCAAAAATTGCTTCGACTCCTATAGCTCGGGTATGTTATCAGGTGATGTTTCTGCAGTTCAGATTTCTCCATTGTAATAATGTTTAGATTTGTAGGTCTGGGTTTTCATTCGTCTCCAAACTGTTGTGTGTGTAACAGGGTACAGATTGTATTTTACGAGCTTTGACATTTTGAAAGTTGCCTGCTACTTAAAGTTGAATATAAATGTTTTGCTCCAGGCTAGCTAAAAAAAAGAAAGTGGTTTAAGAACAGTAGGGTTTTCTTAGGGAAGCTTAAAATGAATGAGGTTTTTCCTACCAGGTTGGTTTGCTTGTTATTTGGTTTAACTTGCTTTCTAAAATCCATCTGTCTTTCCCTCTGGCAAATGGCCATTACTCACTTGGTGTAGTTGCTTTCAAGATCTGCTTGGATCTTCTATGCCCTGGCAGTTGAACAGGGACATACAAATATTTCCTCTTAATGAAATCTGATGGGGAAAGGTTGAAGAGGAATTCAAAAAATGCTGTAAGGGCAGCTAAGTAGGATGTGACAGCAAGGTGTGTTAGCCAGGTGTGTGCCAAGATGTAATACTTCTAATTTGCTGCTTATTAGACAGGTTACACCCCTATTTCTGGACAGCTGATGATCAGCTGTGACAGTTATTTTGTGCCATTTTTCCCGTTTCAGGAAAACACAGACTGCTGGTTGGACGCTAGCATCCTTCCAGGCTGGGGGTCAGCGTGAGAGTCGGCTGCTCAAAACTGTTTGTTCCTTTAATAATACATTGTTCTTGCTCAACAGGATGTTTCGTCTTCGATTTCTTCCTGCCGCAGCAGGGCTGGCTGCTGTTTCGCGGCGTTACCACGGGGCAGCACATCACCCCAGGACCAGGCGTAGGCTCGTGGTGGCGGCTTTCATAGGGACGACTGCGGTGACAGCAAGCGCCAGGCTCCTTTGGCAGAGGTAACGTTTCTCTTATTTCTTGCCTCAGGCCTCCTGCAGCTCTAGGTCCTGTGATAAGTGCCTGCAGATGGGCTTCAGATCTGCAGGAGACTTTGTAAAGTGTTATTGCTGGTTCTGCGTCTGCTGCATGGAAGGAACAGGATGTGCTGCTGGTGACCCTCTGTGGAGCTTCTTGCTGTTCTGAGTGGTCAGAGAGATTAAACAAAGCTCAGGGCTGCAGAGTTTCCTTCTGTAGCTGTCTCCCATGCAGGCTGTTTGCCCTTGGTGGGGTCTGCTGCCAGGCTTCTTCCTGCGTGGTGATGCTGCCTGGGTCTGTGGTGCTGTGCAAACAAATCAGTTGACTCAGCCAAGCTGGGTGACAACGCAATGCTTTCAGCTTCTGGCAGGGCTGCAAAGGGCGGTGTGCTGGGCCAGGGGATGCTACACTGCTTTTCTTTATATTCTGCTGGCTGCTTCACAAATAAAACAACAAGGAGGTGCCGAAGGGGATGGTCTGTCCTTCGCCAGTCAGGTATCTGCAAGCAAGACTCGTGGTTTTTAAAGGGCTGGAGTCAGTGTACCTACTGACAAAGCTCAAAGCTTGATTTCATAACTGCAAGGAGAATGGTGATCTCTGTGCCTGCCTGCGATGCCCCTTGCTGAACCCTGGGCCTGTGCCACATCTGAAGTAAATCAAGGACTCTCTTCACCTGTCTTGAAACATGAAAGCAGTGTGGCACCAGCCGTGTCACTTGAGTTCCTGGCTGCAATTAGAGCCTGCAAGTGAAGTCACTGCTGAAAACCCACCTCCCTTCATTCCAGTGTTAGGTGGTTTGTTGGCTTTCCGTGGGCCTCTTTGGCTAGAAGGCTCTAGTTTTAATATAACGGGAAGAAGAAGATGCTAATTGTTCTGGCTGTTCCTAGAGTTGTCAACCATGGTGTTGCCTTTTTAAGAGTTGCTTGGATCAAGGAGAATGCCGTGATCCAGCAGCGTCAGCTTACACTACATTTTACAAGTAATCCACAGTTACATAGTTCATCCTTATCTGCAGGACCTGAATGCGCAGCTGTGCAGAGGAGGAGGCTGAATGCCTCTGTGGTGATGGCCAAGATAACGCCCTTTGCAGGCAGGGAATCGAGCATGTTTTCTGCTTGAAACATCCTCTGTGTGATCACCAATTAGGCAGGGCATAACGTCCTACCTCAAGCTCTCCCAAAGACACTGAGGTAGCATCTCCCTCCTGCAGCAGGTTCACCCCTGCTTCTGGAAACAGCCGAGTTGTTACCTTTTACCAGGAGGACGGTGCTGCCTGCAGCAGAGCTGCTAATGGTATGATGAGTGCTGGGGCTGGGTAATCTGCAGGAGTGGTCTTAGCTCCAGGAGTACTTGGCTGCTCCTCAGGCCCCTGGGAGCTGTGACCAGGCATGACCTTGCGCAGGTGAGAGCACCGATAAAATCAGATACAGGCAGTGTCTTTGCAGTGGCGTGGTCCGTGATCTCCTGAGTCCTGATCAGTCTGCAGCGACTTACTCTGATTTTTTTCCTTTCTTTGCTCTCTTTTTTTTTTTTTTATAAATTTGTAAAACACTGAACAGATTTGTATGGACTTTGAAGATCTTCTTTGAGCTATCAAGTAAATCCACAATGCCTGTAATTGTAAAACAGAAGTACGTCCAGGCATACGGTATTCATTTAATTACTTGACATACAGCTGTTAAATAAGGAAGAACAAAACTGATGCTTGGTATAGAAAATACTTCCTACTGGCACCTGTAGGACATCTCACCAGACTTTCAAATAAGCATTTTAACGATTTAAATAAATGGGAGATGAGAATGTCTACATTTTCTTTCTTTCACAATATAAATTGGGTGATCGCTAGAGATGAAGAATAAGCACAGGTGAATTCAAAGCACTTACAATGATATCCTGGGATATTAAAGTAAGGGGTAAGTATAATGAATTAGTTATAAAAGGCAAATACATAATACATCTAGCTGGGGCACAGGGATTAAATAAGCCAAAGGTCAGTGAAAATGTTATTTATAAACTACAGAGCAAAACATGCATCCATCTGTTTGTGTGCCCATATTTACATTAACGAGGGATTATGATTTATTAAACGCTGAATTGGTATGGAAAAGGGGGGCAGGTTAGGGAGGATCTTTGTGTAACCAGGTCGGTTGGTGCAGTTAGCCTGCGAGACAGACGTCATGTTGGTTTTCCTTCGGGTAGTTAAGCAACTGTGCTGTTGTTGTGAAACCTCGCCGTGCAGCACAGCTAGCCTCCTGAGGGCTTTCCCAGGCATTTCCTAAGTGTGGCTCTCTTAGCATCGCAAAGAAGTAACGTTCCTCTGATGGTAGGTGACACTAATGAGGAATGTGTGCTTGCTAATATTCTGCGTAGCCTGAGATGGTCCCTTATTGGAGCTGGGGTGCTTCCTTGCCCTTTGAGTGAGGAAGGTAGTAAGTGAATCATAGAATCATAGAATATCCGGAGTTGGAAGGGACCCATAAGGATCATCTAGTCCAACTCTTGGCACCGCACAGGTCTGCCCAAAGTTTAGACCATGTGACTAAGTGCACAGTCCAATCGCTTCTTAAATTCAGACAGGGTTGGTGCAGTGACTACGTCCCTGGGGAGCTTGTTCCAGTGTGCGACCACCCTCTCAGTGAAGAACCTCTTCCTGATGTCCAGCCTAAACTTCCCCCGCCTCAGCTTCACACCGTTCCCGCGGGTTCTGTCTCTGGTGTTTACAGTGAATAGGTCACCTGCCTCCCCACTCCCCTTCGCGAGGAAGTTGTAGACCGCGATGAGGTCCCCCCTCAGCCTCCTCTCCTCCAGGCTGAACGGGCCCAGTGCCCTCAGCCGCTCCTCATACGTCTTCCCCTCTAGGCCCTTCACCATCTTCGTCGCCCTCCTCTGGACACTCTCCAACAGGTTAATGTCCTTTTTGTACTGTGGTGCCCAGAACTGCACACAGTACTCGAGGTGAGGCCGGACCAGCGCAGAGCAGAGCAGGACAATCACCTCCCTCGACCGACTAGTGATGCTGTGCTTGATGCATCCCAGGGTACGGTTGGCCCTCCTGGCTGCCAGGGCTCACTGCTGGCTCATATTCAACCTGCTGTCAACCACAACCCCCAGATCCCTCTCTGCGGGGCTGCTCCCCAGCGTCTCGTCGCCCAGTCTGTACGTATAGCCAGGGTTGCCCCGTCCCAGGTGCAGGACCCGGCACTTGCCTTTGTTAAACTTCATGTGGTTGGTGATCGCCCAGCTCTCCAATCTGTCCAGATCTCTCTGCAAGGCCTTTCCACCCTCATCAGAGTCCACAACTCCTCCAAGTTTGGTGTTGTCGGCAGATTTGCTCAAAACACCTTCTAGTCCTACATCCAAATCATTTATAAAGACATTGAAGAGGACTGGCCCTAGAATGGAGCCTTGAGGGACCCCACTAGTGACCATCCACCAGCCAGATGTGGCCCCATTTACCACAACCCTTTGAGTGATGCTCCTCTGCAGGCTATCAGGGAATTTTCTTTAAGATGACACTTTTGTGGGATGTCTTCCTCTTTTTGCTTTCCTGTATTCTTTTTCTGCGCTAAAGCATTAGACATAGGCTAGATCAAGAAGCAGCTGAGAATCTTACGCTTCTTGGACTAGGTAATTAGGAGATAATGCAGTGCTAGAGAAGAGCAGTAATATAAGAAAGATGCTCTCTGACTTGTTCTTATTGCTCCTCTGCATGGAGCAGCATGTCAGTGCCCTAACACTGCTCTCCTGACCTGTGGGAAGCGGCACTGCAACTGATCGGTACTGAAAGAAGCCACAACTTCCTGCTTCAAAACATTTCTTGTGCTTCTGGTGGTGAGGAACCTTGCAAAAATGTATTAATAAGGTGGTGCCTGTACCTGAACTTGCCGTGCTATGAAGACAGATGGGACTCTTCAGGTGGTTCTTATGAAAATCACGTGCAGCCTGAAACCCGCATGTGTCAGATTAATCATGCAGGATGTGCTTTGAGCATCATCAGAAGCAAATGGTGGGATAAGCAGGCCCACACAGGTAGAAGTGAAGGATGGAAAAGACAGACATAAACCCCAGCAGCTGGGTGACGTGAGACAGAGACTTCTTCCGTGTCCTCCTGGCTTGGTGGGATCTTCATGTTTGAGCTGTGTCAGCCCAAGCACACAGCGTGTAGCTTTCTGCGTAGCTGTCTGCTGCAGGCGTGGGGCTTGCTGCCCTCGCTGTCCTCCAGGAGCTCTTGCTGCTGCTTTCCGTGGTAAACATCTCGCCTAAGTATCAATACGAGCAGCCAGTGCTGCTCGGCTCGGCTGTGGTGAAGCATACTCCAGCAGTGCAAATAACTACGCTTGGAAGACTAATGAAGTTTACCCTTTCTAAGCAATAACTTAGACCCAAAGGATTGCCAGTTGGCAACAGAAGCAATTAAGCATCTGGGCATTAGTATAATGAACTGAATTAATGGGAATAAATCTTGGTGCAGTCATTGGCTAATCTGAGGAAGGCATTAATGTATGGGAGCTACTGAGCCTTACAGTTTGCAGCACACTCAGTGTTTATAAGAAGATATTAGTGGTACTCTTGTAAAACTCGCATCTTCTATTTCAAGGTCCAAATACCCATTTGGTGTGTTATTAGATGGCCACAGATCTTCCTCTCACGAGCCATGCTGACTGAATCGGTGGACATCTGCAAGTGCTTAGATTGGGATTTCGGTGCTGAAGCTTGTCACTCCAATCAACCCGGTATTGAGTGACAGGAACGAGCGAAGGTACCTTTCGGGGATGCAGAGGGATCTCTACAAGCAGTGTTACCAGTGCCGTTCCTGATTGACTGGAAGTATTTAGCTGTGCTTTCTTTCTTATCCTTCTCCAAATAAATTGGTGGTAAGGGTAAGACACCTGCGTTGCCCTGTCTCAGCAATGAGATCCTTTGCTTACCAGTGTGTTTGTTTAATGCATCCCCCTGGTTTTATTCCATGCTCTTCTGGTTCTTTCCCCCATCCTGTGCATAAGTTGAAGCAACCAAGTGTGAGTTACGTGCCTCCCAGCTGTGAAGGTATATCCTCATGCTGCTATAAGCTCTTGTTTTTCAGGTTCCGCTCCTTGTTGGCAAGTTGAGCTGTTTTGGTGCTGGCTGAAATAGGTTGAGAATTCGTTTCATCTTCACAATTTCTTCTTCCCTTCTTCCTCCACCCTGTTTTCCTTGAGCTATCCCATATCGATTCTCCAGTTGTTTCCTGGAAGTCGCTGCATAGGGGGGTACCCGTTCTTCTTCCTTGCTTTGCTGACCTTCACAGCTTTTTGTCTTCCTCACGTGGGTTTTGTCCTGGTACTTCTGGAATTAATTTTGAAGCTTAGATCAGCCCTTAGCAAACTGTTTAAGAATGCATTGCTTTTTTCCAGCAGAGTTGTAGGGACTTTAGAATAATTTGCTTAGAATACATTTTTAATGGCAGAATTGCTGGAAATAAGTTATGTCAGCTGAAACTGACTTTCATTGTTCTAGCAAAACAAAGGATACCACAACTCATAGTCAAGAGGAGAGAGAGCTGGTTTATAGTTGTAGCTGTATCAGGTGCTACTCAACATGATGCAGGAGAGAAGGTGTGGGGGGAGTGTGAACAGGTAGTACCCACTTTAGGCTATTTATATTTTGAGCTCTGCTCCATTTTTTAATTCTCATTGTGAGAGGTGGCAGAATTCAGGGACTATCCTTGGGACTGCTGTGCTGAGGATTTTCCTCTCAGGCTCGAAGACACATTGATCTATGAGTGGTGTGTTGAAAGAGCGCTGTGTCCTTCCTGGTGGCTTTTGGCTTCGTGTTATTTTTACCCGTGAGTATCAGGGGAAAGGAAAGAATCTGATGCTGGGGAATGAGCCAAAGTCAAAACTGGAGTCAATTAGGAAAACATCTGAACTGCTCCGCGGGGAGTGACCTCAGCTGAACCGCGAAGCTTGGAGCACAGGTATTGTCCTGAACACGCAGCCGGGGAGTTGGATCAGGGCATGAGCACGTTCACAGCATCTTATTTAAATCTTGCATAGCAAAACAGCTCCGGGCTTTGTGCAGAGAAGCCTGCTGGCAGTGCAAGAAGCTTCTTCCCAAACTGCCTTGGGACTTTGCTTCTCCTACAGGACCACGCTTTGAATCTTGTTTCATAACATGATAGGCACTGTTGGAACCCACGGTCTTTAATGCCACACGAAATCACGCTTTGAAATCTTTTTTAAACAATATGGGTGCCCTCTGGTGGCCACGTTCCCACCTGCTGCCCCCCCCCCCCCTTTAGACTGAAGACCTGGAAACGCCTGCTCACCGGGGGAGGAAGCAAGAAAAGCTGGGGCTGGGCATATTGCTCAGGAATGGAGGCTTTAGAAGAGAAGTCAGGCTAACCTTGGGTTTTGTTATTTATTTATTTTTTACTTTGGCAAACTTGTACAGCTTCAGCTGTCTCCTGCAGTTGGCTGCGGCTGAGACTTGCTGGTAAGAGCTATAAGCTCTTTATTTGATGTCTAGACCACATATGGGATGGTGTGTTGCTGCTGCTCTTGGGGCCAGCTGAAGAGAACAAAAGGCTTGTGAGGCCAAGGAGGCTGCATTTGATGTGACACGGCCCATCTGCTTCCAGTCTGCTGAAGCGGTTAGGGATTTGCAAGAGGTGCTGCCTGGGAAGGGAATAATGCTATTAAGTACTCTACAAAGATTTGTGCCACAGCAGAAGAGTTTAGTTGTTATTAATAGAGACGTAGTGGGGAATTGCTCCCTCCTTGACTTGCAGTTGAAGTCGCTGCAACTTTGGTCCAGGCAGCATGCAGCCAGATTACCTGCAGGGCGCAACTGAACGTGTCACGAGGTGGGGAGCAAATAGGGGCGCCAGATGTGGCCTTCCAGATGTGGTAATTGCACGGCCCGAAAGCTGGTAGCCCCGTCTGTCTGACCTCCTGTGGTCTTCCCCTGCTGTCTGCTTTCAGCTAAGAGCAAGAGAATGAAGCAACCTGAAGGGGTCTCGTTTTCCGCAACAGGGGATCTTGTGGCCCTCGTCCCTTTTCCAGTAAGTCAGTGAAAGATTTCACACTCCTTTAGGTACCCAAAGCAAGATTCCCTGCATTTAAATAACTCCATCTTGCAGTTAACTATCATCATCCAGATTCTTGAAGCATTTTTCCTTTTTTTCCCCATGGATTTGCTTGAGTTTGTCTTCATTTCTAGGCAATGTGAAACGATCGTAGCCCTTGGGCACCACCACTTCCCTGAGCTCTATATTTGCTCCGTGTTCTTGTGTCCTCCTCGCTGGAAATGAAGATGGGTTGAGTAGCATGGTCAGGTAGACAGAGGCTGTGCTGGGTGCCTGTTTTACCTGGCCGTGGCGTGGCAGCACGTGCTGGGCTCTGTGCACATGGATCAGCTCACCGATTTCTTCTTGCTCCTTGGGGCTGCACCAGTCGTTGACGCAGCAGAACCAGAAGCTGCGGTGACAAATGCTGTCGTACCTCTTCAGCTAATGGCTTGGTGCACAGGTGTCAATGAGAATTCACGTTCTGAATTACTAACTGGGTGCTGTGGGGTCAGTCTTGCTTAAAACTTCTTCACGATGCTTAATTAGTAATACAGGCTCATTAAGCTTGATGGAAAATAATGTGCTTTAGTTTAATCAGCTTGTGTTGACGTTTTACATCGTTATAGCAACCTGACTTGTCTGTCTTCAGAGAAACTCTGCTGTCAAGGAGCTCTAAGTAAATAAACACCAAGAGTCAAACATCACATCGGCTCTTCCTGAGTTGCGATGGGATGTGTGTAATGTGCCTGCTAAACCAATGCTGCGTCCTTGCAAGCGAGCCACGTGGCTGCTGAAGGTGAAAATACACGTAACGCACACAGCTTCTCCGAATTACCGCCTGCCTCGTCTGCTAGCTCTGCTTGGACTGGGGCTTGTCGCTCCCCTGCTTCATGGCAAGGACCCTGCTCCGTGTTAGATTTCTAGAAAGCATTGAGGGCAGAGAATCTGAACATTGGGGAAATTGTTAATTGCCTGCACTGTGACAAAGGCTCTGCGGTGTTCCTGGCTCAGTGTAGGCTCGTGCCCACTTTCAGCCATTTCTTTGCTTTTTATTAGGTTGGAGCTCACCAGCTTGTCCCTCCAGCAGGAGTGTAGGCTATGATGAATTTACTTCATCTGCATTTTGGTAGCCCGTGAGAAGTAAGCTCTCTGACTCTGGGGAAAAATAAAAAAAAAGCTAAATATTTGTTATTTCTGCCCTGCTAAATATTTAATTTGTGGCTTTTGATTGGATAAGATTTAGAAGAAAAAAAGATGCTGAGGAGGCTGATCAGCGACCTAGGAGGGGCTGCGCTGGTGCTGAAAAGGAGCAATGTTTAATATTGGGACTTTATCCTCTAGGTCATTAATAAAAGGTGGCGTACGGCCAGGAATTTGGCCTTGTCAGGGCTTGGGAGAAGCTCAGCCACTTGATGATGATCAAACGCTTGTATTTGGATTCCCAGTTTGTAATTGTTTGGCTATGTCATGTTGATTTTTGTTGCTCTGCTTTATTAATCACAGTATCACTTAGTAGCAAGAGGAATACCATATGGGAACTTGCATTTATGGCTTGAATGTTACTGTGATTATCAAGAACACTGGTAATTTCATCCAGAAATGACATTTATTAATGTCATTATTTAGCGTAAGACTTGTTTTCTGGATGCCCTTGTCACTAAATTCTTCTTACCCTCCTTTAATTAAAAAGTCTAGCAGGCCTGTCGTTACACCTGTAGCCCTGTTAACTTGGTGTTATTAATACCTGGAAAGAGGAAAGGATTACTGAACATCAACAGCAGTCAGGCACGAGCTGGCAGCCAACTTTTGTTAAAACTGAGCTTTGTGTTTTTGCAAAAGATTTTAGCAGTGACTAAAAGTGAGGCAGAAAAATACGTGTCTGTAGTGTTGCTGTGTAATGTAGTTAAGTGGAGAGAGCCTCTGGGATCTCTCTGGAGATCAGGACGTACAGAATATAAGCCATTATATTTCCAAGTGAACACTTCCTTTGTTTGTATAGTTCTGTCACTTCCAATAACCCAGCAAACTGTCTCGATTTATTATGCATTCCTTGCTGCTTTTGATAACTTTGGCAATAAAAGGCCCGTGTTCTGCTGGTTGTTGCTTCCTGCTTGGGTTTTTGTGTCCCTTACCAGTCCTGTACGGTATCTAGCTTGGAGTTTATATGGAGCACAGCCTTCCTGTGTCTTTTCTTTCCCTGTTTCTACAGGGGCTGCTTTTTCATGAACTGAAGTTTTGTTTTTTCACTTGTATCTTTTTGTAGTCTTGGCATCCTCTCACCCTTGGGTATAAGCTTTGAATATCCAAAAAACCAATCTCAGCAGTTGGCAGTTGTCATTCCAAATCTCACTTACTTGTCTCTTCATCTGGCTCAGTTTGAGCTGTAAAAGTCAGGTTTGTGCAAGCCTCAAGTGTACTGCTTTGTGTTTACTGAGGGCACCTGGAAAGCTTTGCAGAATTGGAGTTGTCCTCCCTTACTTTCCCACCTAAGGTATTATTTTTCTTGAAAGCGAAGACTGGTGACTGAAGGGTGACGAGCTTGCTGTCTTTAGGGAGGGCCAGGGAAGGAGAATAGGATACTAGCTCTGATCGTACGGAGCCCACGTGGTCGTCCCACCTCGTGCTGCTTGCTGTCTCTGCCAGCCTCGCAGCTTTGCAGAATTATCTTGCCTTGCAGGACCACGTTGCACCATCTGCATGCCCAGGAGCAAAGACGAGGGGAGTTGCAGCAGTGACTGAAAGCTGTCGCTCTTGGGGAAAAACCTATCAAGCCTGTCAGCCTCTCAAGTACAACTTGGATTAAGGGAATTTCAAATGAGCAGCACACCTGGGAGGTGAGGAGAGCAGGCTGGGCTTGATTTGCTCTGTGTGCCAGGTGAAGCTGAGCTGCAGCCCTGCACATCGGTCAGCGGCAGCCTGGGGGCAGCTGCCTGTGTCCCACTTGGGGAGCTCCCTTTGGAAACCTAAGCAGTGTTTTGTGGTTTAAGAACTAAGAACCAATGTGATGCCACTTGCCAAGCAAGCCTTTTGCAAAGCAGTTATTTTCCTCTGCAAGTTGGCAGGAAGAGCTGTCTAAGGAGCAATGTTATCCTGTGTGAGCCGAGTTAGCTGGTAAGACTAAAATGGTTCAGGTTCGCTTTCTTCAGAACAGTCCCCTCCAAGGGGCTTGGAGCAGAGGTGTCCTCATGTTCTGTCCTGTCTTTCTGCGCCTGCGTGCTGGTACCAGTGCCTAAACTGGGCTGCGGCGGAGGGGAGTGGGAGGGAGCGTGAGGAATCAGCTAGTCTGCTGCCAAGGCAGGGCTGGGTGCCTCCTGCCTGCTCCTGACAGGCAGCTGTCTCACCTATTTTTAGCACTTTGGTGATGGAGAGAGCTGTGATGGAATAAATCCTCCCCAGCAGCTGATTTCAGTGCTTCCCTGTCCTCACGTTAATCAGTCTCTGTGTCTGTGTGTGTGTGTATACACAGGCTTCTCCCTCTTCCCCGTGGGTACAAGTCTCTTCCCTCGTGTCCTGAAGCAAATCTGCTTCACGTCGTGTCCTCACCAGTCCAAGCTAAGTCGTGCAGCAGCTGTTTTATGTATATTGTGCTTATCTCAGCTTCCTCTTCTCCAGCTTTCTCACAGCAAGCTGACCTCCTTAGGTCAGCTTTCCTCACAGCGTGTTCTGGACCCTTAACCAGCTGTTCTGGACGCCGAACTAGCTGTTAAGGACCGTTATCCAGCCCTGCTCTCTGTTGTTTTTTTTTCTGGCTGGTGCAGCTTTTCCTTGAAGGCACCTTCAGTGTTTTCTGCGGGACGTTCCTGCTGCTGGCTGGGTGGAAGGAAGGCTGTGCACATCTCGCAGTTTATGCTGCAGTTTCCTTATGTTCTTGGACCCCCTTTGGGCTGTGGCTAGTAACCAGAGCTGTCTCCTCCATCTAATTTTTCATCTTAGACTGGAATCTGTCTTAATTTTGGTGTGCTTTCCTTACAGTTCTGGCCACGAGCTCTCTGTGCGAACTTGTATCAGGGCCAAGTTCTGTGAGAGTTAAGGAAGGAAGGATGCAAGGTAGTAAAAAGTTCTGAGAGAGGGACAAAGTCCTGTAAAACTTGGCTGCGGATCTTCATTTTAGGTTAATATCCTACTAATCACTGATTGTGGTTGAGCTGGGGATGAGACAGAGCTCCTTGCTTAGCCTCCCCATCCTTGGAGGATGCATAATTGTGTATCGTATCTCCAAACCAGACAAAGCTTGCTCTCTCTTGCATTTCAGTATGAAAGCCTGAAGCTTTACATGGCTTTAAACCTCCCTTGGATGTCTCCAGAAGAGATGTTTACATGCACAGAGCGTAGCAGCTCCAGTCTACTGAAGAACACAGCTGTCAGGATTCCTCTCTCCTGCTTCTCGTTCAATGGCAAGGTCTTAGACGACTCCTGGATGCCCAAGTTCGTGATAATTCCCTGTTTCCTTCTCAGAATAAATAGCATCTGGTAGCTAAGTACTTTGCTGCTGCCTTCAGGATTAGAATAACTAAGCACTGTTATCTCTGGCACAAAGCTTTGTTATTTCAGCACACTGTTCTGCTTCTCTCTCGAAGGAAAATGCTTTAACGTGAGGGATTGTGACTTCTTTAATTAGTAAAATCGTAGGCTATTTAGCCAGTCCCTGGTATGAGTCCCAGGATCCTTCGTGGATGCGTGTCCTATGGTTGCACGTGTTTGGCTCCCTCAAAGAACAGTTTGCAAAGTGAGAAGCGAGCACTGAGCAGTCAGCTGTGGTGGGTAAGTGGCTTTCTTTGACGAGGATCAATGCAGTCTTAGGCTCCGTTGTTGGCCTTCTCCAAGGATTAAAAGAAGAGAGTTGGAAGTAGGTGGGAAATACTCTTTGCCTTCAACTTGGATCAGTATGGAGGAAAAACCTGAGGAGACCAGAAGGTTTGAGGCGTGGCAGCTCGGATCCAGGGCAGGTGTTCTTCGTGGAGAGAGGCTAGCAGCTTACCTTGGCACACAGTGAAGTGAGTCTTTATTGTTTTCCTCTCCCTTTTGCCTAGAAGCTATAAGAGCAGGCATACATGCCTCGGGGAGGGAACAGGGCAGGAAAACCCTTCTCCCTGAAAAGGGACGTGGAGAGTCTTCGCTTGCAGATGGCAGTGCAGCAGGGTGTGTTACTGGAGCTGCAGGGCTCTTCCAGCCGTGCTGGCGGCTGCACTGAAAGCCTTGATGGACGTTGCAGGTGATGGAAGCCAAGAACTTAAACAGAGGGTGATTGTGCAGATGTAAAACACGTAGTTGTACGTGCAGAGCAGATTCTTCCGTGGTTAGTTCAGCGAGGAGTTTGGAGTTTGGCCTGGAGGTGAGGAATAACAGTTTAAAGCCTTGCTTGTGAAGTAGGCTCTGAATTGTGCTTTTATTCTCATCTCTCGTTTTGCTTGTGTGGTGGGAAGGTGTTCCATCTGCAGAGGAGAGTTAATTACCTGGATAAACTAAAGGGGGTGAAAAAAGCCAATTGTATTCACAAAGCCTGTGTCTGCATCACAGTAGCCAACGGGCTTGACAGCGTGATGAATTGAAGGAACGCATAGGCTTTGCTGAAAACGTTTGGTTTTGAAGTTTGATCTGTCCCTTCCCTGGTTTGCTGACTGTCAGTCAAGCACTGCAGGAGCAAATCTTCACTGAGACAGCTGTTCTCCAGCATGTTTGATACAGGGCAGCGTGGTTGTGTAGCCAAGCAACCTTTTCTACTGCTTTTCTGTCCCCAGGACCGTTTCCCAAGAGATTCTCGTGCGGCTTCTTATGACTGGTGCCTCCCCTATAGAAGGGCTTTCCTTGTCAGTGCAGCTGTGTTAGCCTCTGCTGGCAACAGCTTCCTCAAGCAAACTGCAGTCAGCCCAAACCACAGCTCAGCGAGGATGTGCCAGTGCTGATTAAACTTCCAGGGAAGGCTTCAGGAGAAGTGCCAGCGTGGACTTCATGCTCCAAGTGACGGATCAGCTGCCTGGCTCTTCTGGGGCATTCATTTCTTTTCTTCAGGGTGCTCACAGAGGGCCCAGGCTTGGATCCTGTCTCTGAAAAAAGGAAGGTGGTTCGGTATGTGAGAGTGTAACTGTGCTCCTGAAGAAGCAGGGCGTGCAGTCACTTAGCTGCTCGCTGCATATCAAGCTGCTGTTCAGCTTGAACCAAATTTGGTTCATTGGAAGTCATGAAGGTGGTGTTTTGCTCTAAGTCTTAAGGAAATCTTTTGGCGAAGGAAGACTTGGGAGCTTTTCAGAAAGGAAAGGATGGCAAGTTCCTAAGTATGCTCTTAGGTAGCTTATTCTAGAAAGCTTTGTTTCCCATCAGTGCACGGGAAGGATGAGACTTTTAGCCCGTAGCTATTAATCCTGTAGTCGTGAACTGGTGGTGAATTGTTAGGTGTTGGGAAGGAGTGAGTCCTGTTTATCTTGGTCACGTGTAAGTTAATTGAAGGAGCACCAACCCTTGTTTCTTCTTGGAATATGGCGTGCTGAGATTGCTGCCGAGCTGGGTGTTGCTGGGGAGATTCACACAGATTTTTCGTTCAGTTTTGCACACTGTATCTGTGTTTTCCAGGCAGCTGGCAGGACGAAACGTGCACATCCTTTTGCAGACTTCCAAGAGCTTGTTTAGCTTCTGGCTTTCTCTGAAGGCAGCTTTTCTGAATAAAGTCCCATGTTGACTTTGTGTTGTAAATAACCAAGTTCATAGTTGAGGGAGTACAAAGCATCAGCCCTCTTCTGAAGGCTGCTGAGCAGCATGAGTCCTGTACGCTGTGTTGAGCCCAAAATAAATCACCAGGAATGCAAAAGTGAAGGCACCTTAGCTGAAGTCAGAGGCAAGCCAGGATGATTGCCTAAGCTGTCAGAGTCCTTTAGCAAGCGAAATAATTTGTCAGTTAGCTTTGTGACATGTTAGCATATCCTTGGAGATGATAAATTCTCTGCTGGTGATGTCTGAGCTCTGTCTGCTCATAAACTGCCTTACAATAAGACGTAGGAAAGCTGTGGCGTTGTTTGGCTTATGGGTTGATCGTGCTTTTAATTTAACCACCCCCCTGCTAGTTGGTTAGTCTTCGAGTTGCTCAGACAGAGCAACTTCAAGTTTGTCTTAGGCTATGGATGGTTGCTGAAGGCTTTTGTATCTGAACAGGAGCAAGGGGTCCTTTGCTCTGCCTGCTGAGCTATGTTGCCAGTCGGGGGATAAGTGACTTCAGTTTTGTTGTTGCAAATCCTGAAGCACTGGGATTTAGAGAAGTCCCTGACAGAAGAGGGAGATAAGGAAATAAAACAGCTTGCCACCTGTTAGAAATCAAAAAAAAAAATTGCTGAAACAAAGAGCCTGTTCTTTTTGAATCCTGCAGTGCTGTGGTGGAACGCTTCTGTCATTTTTATATAGGTCTTTTTTGGGGAAAAGTGGAATTGAAAGCTAGAGAGAAGTATTAAATCCCCTTCCCAATCTCAATCTGTGTAGTTTTTGGGAGAGGTTACAGTAGAGCGAATTGCTCAAACTGTCTTGGACAGAGAAGAGTTGCTGTGGTTATTAGGCTGGTTTTCAGTGTGCATGGGGGAAATCTGATCCGAGTGGGGAAATACACTCAATAATCCAGGGAGATTGCTTTTTTTTTGCTCTGCAGTCATCCATACTGAACTGCAACAGGTTTCATTCAGGGAGAGCCGGGCAAGTTTGTGTAGCTTTATCACCCCTCTCAGCTTCCTAAACTGGTGTTTTCTCTTTGCTTGTCACAGAGCCTATGCAGAAGACTCATCCTCTGTGAAACACGACACGAGGACAGAGCCGAGCGAGAAGGGGAAGCACCCTGAGGAGGAGGAGAGCAGTGGCGATGAGGGTGGAAAGGCCGTCGCCTCAGGCAGCGAGGAGGCTCAGGCAGAGGGGAAGAAGAAGAAACGTTCGGGCTTCAGGGACCGCAAGGTGCGGAACTTGGTGATGTTACACCTGCAGCTGCTGCACTGCAGTGAGCGAAGGGAGAAAACGTGCACAGCATCTTATTTGTGCTTGGTACAGCATGTGTTGAGCCTGGCTTGTGGTCTGTACCTGTCTTTATTTTCTGTGGGACCTTGGTATTTTGGGAACCTGCTTTCTTGGCATGATATCCTGAGCTTCTTTGGGTCAAAGCCTGCCTTTTTGGGAAACACAGCACACACATCCTCTGAGATGGGACCACCTGCAGTTGAAATGCCCACCTCTCTCTCTATGAGTCCGTCCATGTGTAGGTGTTCATAGGCAAACAGGCAGTGTGTGTAGGAAGGAAGCAGAGGATAAGTGTGGAAGGGAGGGTTCTCCAGAATGGATGCTTCAATTTTTCCTTCAATTACTCCACATAAATACAGTTGTTGAAATACATGCCCATTTAACTTTCCTATCAGGCATGTTTTCAAGAGGAGAGAAGCCTGAGTAATGAGTTGTACCATCAACTTGTGACCTGCGTTCACTCTTGGGTGATCCCGAGAGCTTTGGGCTCTTCAGAAGTGCCCGACGACTGGTTTGGTACTATCTGTTATTGCTGTTATTACAAGATGTACAATTTGGCCTGATGGAGAGTCCTGTAAGAGAGTTGGCAGGCCACAGTATTTTATTTTTTAAACCTGTCTGGATGTTGGTTTTATTGGGCTGTGCTTGATTTAATATCTCTGCAGTGCCAGAGAGGAGAACGGGAGTGTGTGCTCTTCCCAGTTCTTTTTCTGTATGGTTTGCTCCTGATGATTATTTTTAAGACCGTATCCTGGAGGCTGCATCTCATTATATGTTAAATTGTGGATCGTTGTAGGGTGGCTTAACGGCTTTGCATAAAAAATAACTGTTTTGTTTGAAGTTGCTGAATCATATCCTGTTCTTAGATCATACAAGTTTCATTGTCTGGGGCTACGAACTTTCCCTGTTGGGACATTCTGGTGGCAACTCAGTGAAGTTATGTTGCAAGTTACTACACTAAGAATTCAGAATTGTCCGGGGAACGTGAGTTCTCAGCTTCTCGTAATTTCCTTGGCAAAGGGGTGTCAGGCAGTCTGACAGCTTCAGCAAAACTTTGACTCTTGCCAGAAGTAGACTGTTGTGTTTTTTTTCAGTGTCGACGGATGGAGGCAGGCTGCAAAGAGCAAAGATATGATCCGCCTTCCTGCACGCTTCTATTTTTCAAAAAGAGCACTTGTTAATATAGTGAGCATAATGATTGGTTCGTCTTACGTGGCTGGTTGCTGTCGCTGGGGAAGCCAGGGAACGTTTGCTTGCCAGCAAGGACTCTTACTCCAGCCGTTAGGAGACGTGCCTACGCTGACCAGCTCTTTCCTTCCCATACTAGGCGGGGAGGAATGTGGCTCTGCTTTCCAAGTAAGACACGAGCCAGGCGTGGAGGGTCCCTTCCAGTCCCTACATGACTTGGGAGCAGCAGTTTCCGTGGGAAGAACGCAGATTAAAACAAATCTCTCGATCTTTTTCAAATAGAAGCCCGTCTCTCTCCAGCCCTAAGACCAAATGTGCCTTTTCTGAACCAGGTGCTGGTCTTGCTGTTGCTTCATTTAAGGCAGGATGTGAGCGGTGGCCTGCCAGGTGCTGAGCTCTGGGTTTGAGCGGATCTGTTGCGGGTGGTGTTTAATCAGCAGCTGCCCTGGTGACTCAGCCCAGGAGGTATGTTTGCTCTCTACTCTGATGCAGAGTGAGGTGTGCCCTGGCTCCTGACTCAAAATCAGGGCTGCTTGCAGGGCGTGCTGCTTCCCCTGCCGTTCATGCGTGTCACCTAGGGAATTCCCAACTCTTCTCTGTTACCAAAAAAAGAAAAAACACAGCAAAACCCCTTCCAGATCTTCCTGTTATTAACTGAAAATAGTGTGGGGTTTTCCTTGAGGACAAATACTTTCAATTAAGCTTAATTTTAACACGTGTTATCCTAGTGTTGCTTTTAATGCAGTTGATCAGCGGTGAGGCAATAAATTAGATGTGACGTTGCTATTTTGGGCAGTGATTCAGCGAAGAGGAAGCCGAAATACAGATCACTGGGTGTCCGCAGGAGCTGGTGCTGGGCGGCGCATGGATGAGGCCGGGGCACGTGTTGTGATGCATGCTTGTATAGGTCCTCTCTGCACAGGGCAGGAAAAAAGCGAAGTCCTTTTATAGTTCAGAGGCTAATGAGCAGGAATACATGGCGTGAGCAGGCTGATTTATTACTTTCCTAAAAGAATTTGCATCCTTTATCAAGATGCGGTTGAACAGCGACTGCTGGATCCTGCAGGTATGCTGCCTCAGGAGTCTTAATTCTGCTGAGACTTCGTTTTGCTGTGCACGCCACTAGGCATCCCAATGCAAACGAATCCTAATTAATCAGCCCTCCCAGCACGCCCATGGTGTGCAGTGAAGCCGGACAGCCCGAGATCCCGTTCTCTTGGACAGTCAGGGAGGTGGTGCTCTGGCAGTGAATTCAGATCCTAATTAGAGCTTTATTTTTTATGTCTGCATGGGATTTTTTTCCTTTTAACACAAAGCTTAGCATCAACACGACTGCAGCGGTGCCACACAACAGTGGCATCAGCTTCGTATTGCAGAAGCGATTACTTGCTCATCTTCCTTCCCCAGTACGTGCTCTGTAAGAAATGCCGTAATAATAATAAAATAAATGCGTGCTTGGCCAGGGAAGTGTCTTGGAGCCTCTTGTAGGCAAGAGGGTTGTGGGGGAGGGCTGTCCAGGATGGTTTTATCAAGGTTGTTTAGAATTAGCTTAAAAACCTTCCGAATGGGGGTGTGCTTAGCACTGGGGCTTAAACAGGAGAGCTGTTAATGCTCTGCGAGCCCCAGCCATCCCTTTCACGAGCTGCCCTTGTGTTCAGCCCGGTGTGGGAGTCAGAGGGGTAGGTCGTGGTGTGTTTGCTAATTTTTCCCAGTTAGGAAGATGATGTTAGCAAAAATGAGGTAATTGTGAGTTCAGCTGTGGGCAAAAGGAAGACGGATTGCTGTGTTTGCTCATCTCTCTGGGAAGTTTGGGAAAGTGTGATTTCAGTTGTGATGAGAGCAGCCTGCTAGATGCTGAACAGGTGGTTTAGATCTGACTTCTTTTCTCCAGACTGAGTTACTCAAGCTGCTGCTTCATTATTGCTTTTGTGAGCCACCTCGTGCTGCTTGTATTCCCTGGAGTGGGGTGAGAGAATTGGCAGTGACCTTGCTGGCCCAGGAAGGGGGAAACGGTTGGGCTTGGTACCTTTAGTGGGAGAGGGACAAGTGCAGAGCCCATCTTCCAAAACCAAGAGCAGCACGTGACAGGCTGTCAAGCAGAATCTCAACAAGATCTTGAAACAGAGGCAGAGCAGAGATCAATCGTGGATGCAAAGGCAAGTGGGATAAAATGCAGTGTGCTTTTGCTGCCAGCAATACCAAGGGTAATGTTTCGGGTGCAAGAGCTGAGTTGTTCAGCAAAAGTGGTGCAACCCATGTGCTAAATGAAAGCACTTGGTTGTGCCTTGCAGGAAATTATTCCTCAGGCTTGGAAAATCAGGAGTAATGCAAAGTCTCAGGCAAACAGGAGAGCAGGCTGCATGGAAAGGGTGTCGTGGATGAAGGGAGCTGCCAGCAGTGGTCTGCCATGTCTGCTCCTGGTTCTGCCGTTGGCTTTGGTTGTCCTACTGTGAGGTAGGAGCACTTATCTGCGTTTTGGCTGATCAAGTTGGGTGCGGTTTCACTCCTAACAAGGTCAGGTCATGCTACAGGAAAGTCAGAGGCAGGCCTGTGACCACAAGTCAAAAGATCACTTTGGCGTACTGAGGTGGCGCCTGTCGGGTGGGGATTTAAGCAAAAAGCTTTTGGAAGGAGCTGGGAAAGTGCGTGTTGTCATTTACTGGGTCTGGCTGATAGGCGCTATCTGGTAACTCAGCGATAAAACAAGTGGTCTTCATTCAGTCCCCGTATCTTAGAGGACCTTGTGGACTGAGGCAATAAAAATGGGATTAGGTTTGTAGGTGCAAAGGCTGGGAACAGAAGGAACAGGTGACAAAAACGTTGTGTGAAAAAAAGAAGAAAAGAGGAAAGAGGGAGCTGGTGTAGGGGTTGATGCAAGGGTATTTCTGTGGTCCTGGTGGGCTTCATTATGAAAAAAAAGCTACGGTGATGTTAGGAGGCGTGGGGAGAATGTGTGAGATGATGTCAAAGCCATATCAGTACCTCTACGGGTGCGGGTGGGACCTTCTGACTCATCCCCCAGCCACAGGCTGCCGGAGAGCGGAGCTGCACTGCGTGTTGAGAGGAAGGCTCTGTGTTCCCTGGAGGGATTAGAAGCCTCATTTCGTCCTAGAAATATGAAAAATTAGAGAGGGTGTTTTCTTCCTGATAAACATCAGGGTGGAGAAGTTGTTCAAGTTAAAGGACAAGGCTGAAACAGGACCAAAGGAGTAAATTATTTACAGATGCCTTGGCAGCACCCTTGATCTTGCCTGGTATCTTCCAGCTGATTGTTGTTTTTTGTTGTTGTTTTATTTTGTGGCTCTTGGCCAGGAGTACTGAAAGCTTCAAGTACAAGATGGACTGTTAAACAGGGTGTATAATAATGCAGAAACAACAAGCTAAACTAATAAGAGAAGTCGTCTGCTCTAACGCATAATGAAGTGTAGGGCTTTGTGCCTTTTTCCCCCCTAGGTCGTGATTTTGATTACAAAAGCTTTGTTCTCTTTGATTAATTTTAGTCATATGTTTTGGGGAAAATAGTTCTAGGTGCAAAATCACTGCTGGCAGAGGTAGCAACTGGCAAATTAGCATGGAGAAGACTGGCTAACAAACACTTTTGCAGAGTTTTGCCAAGGTGCTTGGAAAGAGGACAGAAGAGGCTCGATGACCGAGCAACCAGCTGTAGCTCCAAGTAATTTTTTCCAAGGCCCAGCTTGAAAGGGAAGTACTTTCCCATCTCTTGATGATTTTTTTTTTCTTTCAGTTCATATATTAGTCATGAACCAGACCATTCGACACAGCGAATTTGGTTAGAAGTGCTGAGATGCTTTAGATTAACCAATTTGATGTTAGTGCTCTTTTATGTTATACTTGAAAGTGTTTTCAGGGTTTTTTCATTTGACTCTTCGTGATGGCAGAGGAGAAACAAAACTCACCACTAGTGAAGGCTCATAGTGTAATCCTGTGACACTGGGAGCTGTAATGCCAAATTTCCTGGTACCTCAAAGGCTGAGGGTAGGGATTTTTGACCCTTTCAGCATTATTTGTGTTGCTGCTGCCCCCAACCTTGTTGCAAAACCTTCACAGACTGGTAGAGGCTGCTAGTTTAGGTGTCTGGGGTGGAACTGTGCACGTCTCATGCTGGTTACGTTTAATTCCCAGGTGATGGAGTACGAGAACAGGATCAGAGCCTACTCCACGCCAGACAAAATCTTCAGATACTTTGCCACTCTGAAAGTGATAAATGAGCACGGCGAATCTGAGGTTTTTATGACGCCGCAGGATTTCGTGAGATCGATAACACCTAATGAAAAACAACCGGAAAGTAAGTGATGTATGTGTGTGCTGATTGCAGAAACTAACCCAGCAAAGGGCAGTAAACTCTGCAGTCTCTTTTTACCTGATCCTCAAATTTCCCATCAAACAGTTACGTTGTTGAGTATCATCTGTCTCTATGTTGACCCGTACAGCACAGAAATGGGGGCTTGCTCTCCAATTAGTGCCTGGGCTGCTGCCACAATAAAAAAGTGGTGTTCTCAACCCAGGCTTTATGCCAATGGGATGAAGTGCAAGAGGACAAGGGAGGTGCAATGAACAGAGGAGGAAGGCAGAAGGCTACTGACGTACGAGGCAAACTCATCTCTCCAGCAGAGCCTGCAATGTGTCCGTGCAAGCTTATAAGTGTTTGTCTTGCAATGCTGCCAAATAATGTTGATAATTCAAGTTTGTAAGTGTTGCTCTGAGTTCTTGGGAGTTTTGAACCCAGGAGTGCTAGGGCTTAGAAAGCACCTCCTGAAGCTAGCATGCATATTTAATAGAGAAAGATTACTTTCAACTGAAACACTATAAGAACTGTTCCTAAACCTACAAAAGGCAGGTGCTTTGGCAAGGGAAATTGAGGAATAAAGGAGTACAGGTAGCTTCATATGCCCAGCTGTGCTGTGATGCTGCCGGCCAGGGTGGGCCTAATCTCTGCCTGCTTCAAATTCCCTGATGTCTGTGCTGGAGCACGTCCGTCCTGGTACCTGGATGGGTCTGGGAGGCAACAGGCTGGAGAGCAGATGCTGCTTTTCTAGTCTGAAAAACTGTCTTGAGCGTTTGAGAGGCTGGGTTTTGCAGGGTGGTGGGAGGGTTTTGCTTATCTTCTGTTTTGGAGGAGACTTGTATTGTGGGTGAGGTGTAGGGAATTGGATTTATTAGTCTCCCACAAAGTATCTCAAAGAACGAAGCACGTTTTGTCAAATTTAAACTCCTCTTCTCTCTGCAGGCATTAATGAAGAACCTCAACCCCCAAATGTCCACTTTCTGAGAGTGGGGTTTATATACAAACTAGGAAACTGTTTGATGTCTTGTGACAGCTGCTGAATAAATACTGCATCCACTTGTGCTTAGAAAACAACCATGTGAAGCGTGCATGCGGGAGGGAAGGAAGAATAATCCCATCATTACCTTAGTGTTAAAGCATGCTGGTGAATTGATATTAATGTCTTCAAGTCTTGAAAATGGCAGTAGTTCTTCATATTAATTACTTGGTTTCACCTTCAGCGATGGAGTGGCTTGAGCAATGAACAGAAGATAATGTTCAGAGATACTGAAAATGCATTATGATTTTACACATCTGAAGCTCTTTGAGTTAGTACTTGCAGTAGCACCTGGCTGAGTGTGAGGCTTCCCATGTAAGTTATTTTTTGTCAGCCTGCTTAAAAATAGAAACCATCCCATGCTTAATTTTAAGCCATTTGATTCTCCTCTTCTTCTACCGTGTAATACGTGCAGTTGGTGCTTTTCAAAGTGTGCACAGAGAATGTGGAAGAGTGCCCAGCAACGTCCACTTCGGTGACAAGCAAAGGTGAATAATTTCAGTCCTACAAGCAGCTAACTTTCCACCATAACTATTATTCAGGCTAGGTGAGCTGCTTAAATGGTCCTGTGAAGCCCATCATGGCCTTTAAGTGCCTGCAAAAGCTACCAGTCAGTGCCACAAAGCAGCCTATAAGGGAAATTACCTTCGTGATTGATGGAATCACTCTTGGAAAGTGGAGTGAGATGGAAGATAGTGGGCCTTGGCTGGTTGTAGGCAGCTTTACAGCTTGTTGGCTTGAAAATCCGACCACCGTTACTGTTGTGGATTTGCTTGCAGACAAAACTAGCTTATGTGTTCCTTATAAGCACTATAGATCATGCCAATCATGGTAAGTGATTTTTAAACATGTAATGAACTCAAGAAGAATAAAATGCTTAGTGCTACAGTAAAGTCAAACTAGCCATAACCTTGTTCCCAAATGTTTTAAAAGCTGGTAGTAAAAGAAGATAGGTCTAGCTTTAAAACTAGAAATTACATTAAGACAAAGACTGCTACCTGCTGGCTGATTTATTTTTGTACTTAACATCCGTTCTGTACTTTTGACTCATAGGAAAATCTGGATCATAGGTTATTGAGGAAGTGCTGGGGCTGCTTTCTCCCTTAGTCATGACTCGGGTGTGCCCTCCACTGGGGCTGGAGCATCCTGCCTTCATCCCAGGGCACTCCTTGGAAATCTCCATCAGGTGGTGGCATGGCCTGCTGTAATCACAGGTTAATGCTGGAACTGAAATACTGACTCCTCGCAGCCCTACTGACCCCAAGGTTTTCTGTGAGAGGTATTATGTAGTGTTTTTCTACAGTAGGCCTTGAACGTGGATTCCTCTGTTCCTAATCCATTCAGTTTTAAAGGACTCACAGCGCACAAGCTGCCAGTTGCCAGCGAGTGCCTTCTCACTGATGTCTATGCTATTTTATGGAGGGCAAATACCATGGAATAAAAGCCACATGGAATAACACAGTGCGTCTGAGTGCCTGCTGCACTTAGTTTTAAACTGCTGATCTACAGAGAGGTCTTACACCTGACAAATTTCTACAGATTATGTATGAGAAAGTTTGATTTATTGTCAATTAAGTGTCAACTTAATTTTAAATTCTCTTGTTTGTTTGGGGAAAATGAATGCTAACTCATCAACTCGCATAGATTGCTTTCTCTTAATAGTTCAGTAAAACTTTCTGCCCTGGCTTTGGCTTCCCGTTTGCTCACAAGCAAGCAGAGAAGCTGTGCTTGACATGCTCCTGCCCAACTGGGAAGTGTCTGCCACAGGCCAAAGAAGAATGGCATCCGACTGGGAAGCTGCTTGAAGAAAAGTTGTTGTTGTGCTGTCTGTAAAGTCCAAGTGCCACCAGAAGCGTGGGCAGTGATAGCTGCT
The DNA here is from genome assembly GCF_964034855.1 of Anser brachyrhynchus. Lineage (NCBI taxonomy): Eukaryota > Metazoa > Chordata > Aves > Anseriformes > Anatidae > Anser > Anser brachyrhynchus. The sequence goes on along the minus strand of NC_137700.1, from coordinate 20,690,151 downwards.
CCCTGCAGTCCTGTCTTTTTCCTCCCACCTTCTCTTCTACCCGGGAGGTGGCTTGGCTCCCAGGCTGTGTGAGCATCCTGCCTGGTGCTTATTCCAGCCAGTACCAGGAGTTTTTGGTCTTTGTGAGAAGGATTAAAAGAAAAAAAAAGGCTTTGTGTCTTACAGCAGCACACTGTAACAAAGAGATGCTACACCCAAACTGGTTTTGTTCATCCATCCTTGTTAATGTTCTGAGTTAACCCAAACTCCTGCTGCATGAAAGATGTCTTTCAGGATCCACCCCGCTCTGCAGTGGCTCAAAAATGTGAAGTCTTGGAAATGCAGAACCTGGCAGGTTTCTCTCTTTTTGCCTGCAAGGAACCAGGAACACGCTGTCAAAGCTGTGCCAAAAGCAGCAGCTGTGCCCTGCAACCTATGCATGCAGTGCCGTGCGGGAGGAGAGGAGCTGTGAGGAACAGGGCTGATGTCTTCTGGCTTGATCTCTTCAAAGTAGTTGATTGAAGAGGCCACGGTTGTTCAGGAGCAGGATTGTGGCCCTGGTGTACATTTCTGTAGAGTGCAATCTGTGGAAAATACGTAGGTTTATGTAACAAAGTATGTAAAAAATAATAATAGTTTGATTTCAGCTTCATGCAACAGGTATAGTACCACTGGAGTATGTAGAATCACCTTATGAAATGCTTGGTGCTGGACATAAAAAAACTTCTAATTTGGTTTGGCACGTAGCAAAAATCCCATGCTTCAGTGTGGATGCATAGAGGAGGATAGAGCTCTAGTGGCTGAACTGGAAGAAATTCTTTGAAATTCCGCACAGAGCAAGGGGAAGGGTGTTATTTGGACTGTGAAGCCTAATTCCAAGTTTCTAAGTGGTTTGTTTTTCCTACCTGGACTTAAAGAACAGCTGAACACTAGGTGGCTTCTGAATTGCCACAAAGCTGAGTGGTTTATTTGTTATTTTGAGTTAGATTTCTAACATACAGACCCGATGTTATGTGGAAGGAGCAGTTGTGAGCCGTGGTGAGTGCTCACCCCCTCTTGTGGTGAGGGGAAGGGCTCCTTGGGCTGGTACAAAGCCGTAAATGTGTGCAACTAGGATCTCTAAGGCTCAAAAGGAAACTAGGGGTGCCGAATTTGCCTTCTGGCTTGTTGCTGGAGACTTAGGTCTGTGTTTTCCCCTGGTACTGGAGAGGTCTGCAGGGAAAGGATGTGAGTGCGAGGAGGTGACTTGGTGGCTGCCTCCACGGAGCAGGAGGGTGAACAGGTGAGTCCAGGGGCTGCCAGTGACAGAAGCAGTACCAGCGGGTGGAGGTATCCGGTATCTCCAGTATAAACTGTTGCTCCTTGGCTTCATCAGAGGGCTGTGAACCTGGCCAGCGATGTCAGGAACATGTGTGTAGCAGCTTTCATGTCTGTCTGAAGCTGAGTATAGTTTGGGGAACTCAGCTGTCTACGCTGTCCCTCTTCGGAAGCCAAGCAATGTCCCTAATTTCCCTCAACATCACTTACACTCAGCTGTGGTGGTTATTTATCTGGGTTTTGATTCCTGCCGGGGCACTTGGCTCCTAGCAGCCCTTTGCAAGAGCGGCATGCTCGTTGTTTTTGCTGCAAAAATATCCTTCTTAGGCCAGGATCATCTCTGAGCCGTCATACTCATAGGAAACACAAAGCTGGCTTACAGCTTTGGATAGGAAAACTCAGTCCAGCATTTTCTCCTTCCCTAACGTAGCATGTTAGCTAGCAGGCTCCTCAGTCTTCTTAATTGGCCCTTTTGCTCATCTCCTTGCAAGAAAGAGTCTGTGCTCTAATAACCAGGGGGAAAGGAAGGAAGCTCTAATAACCAGGGGGAAGCAGTCGAGTAAATGTTACCCAAACAATGTGGAAAATCTGACAAAGGTATAAAGAGTTGAAAAGATTATTCCATCGCAGTGGAAAATTGTTGGCATCCCAGAGGAAATCATGATGGTTTCTAATTCATCTGAACTGTTTCCTTGGCATAACATTAATCGTTCTTCTGGAAGCTCGTTTGTTAAATAATTTTTAGACCTGCAATCTATAAACTGCTGCCTACAGCTTTCTTTCCAAGGTAACAAGAAGGGCTTAGTAACTGTTAGGTATTTAGCAGACATGGTAATTAGTTAGCTTTGAGTGGATCTGTGGAACACGCATTTTCGTTAATCAATAGAAATATAGCAAGCATTTGACTTTAGGTTTTTATTAGAGCTGAACGAGAGTAGCAGCAGGTTCGGTGTTTTTTCCCTTTATATCTATTTCCCTTTCTCTAAACCATCCCTCCTACCTCCAAATGAAAGAAGCAAGCACACACAGTACGGCTCTGCTATTGACCGGCCTCTTTCCCCCAGCGTGGCAGGCAGTGAGTGTAAGTCATTTTGATTTATTTGGAAACATTTTTATTTTTAGTGCTGTGAAACTACCATCAAACGACTAAGAATGGAGTCCTGTATTCCTAATATTGGTGGTGGAGTGGTGTCAGTCTAACCTGAAGCACCACTTAATGGTGATGCCACATCTTTGGCTTCTCCATGGCAGCTCCTGATTGTATTTTAGGTGCTGTCAGAAATCGTAGCAGTAATACAAAGTGGTACTTAAAGACCACAAATAAGCGGGCTATGGCAGGGGAATTTGGAAATCATTGCAAGTCGTTCAGGCTCCTGCAGAACCTGTGGCTGGGTAAGCAAAAGGAGCGTTGATAATCTGGGTACATGGTGAAAGGCAAGGTGTTGCATGGTGTTTGGTGGAAATAAAAGATGCATTTCAGGATAGGTCATAGCTCTGCGTTTGTTTCCTTCAGGAGGCTGAAGGAGCTGTAATGAGATCACGCTGAGGAAGGCTGTGGTCTGGGCTTTGGCATGGGATGACTTTGCAGGAGAAAACGCAGCCTGCAAAATGAGTTCATACTGGGCTCGTGTTCAAGCAATACTGCGTGTTTCAGACAATGTGCTAAGGAGCTGTTTCATTTCTCTTCGTAGAGTTCGGGTCCATTACCTCTTCTGAATGGCTTGCTGAAGGCTTCGTACCAAAAAATTGTTCCCCATCTCATGCCTCGGGTGCTCCCGGTGTTTTCTGTGCGTGGTGCAGGGGCTGTGTCATGCCAAAATGAGCGCTGGAGCCGAACTGGAGAGTCTTCCCCCTACCATCAGGAGCCTTTGTGGTGCACCTTGCCCTGGCTTCCAGCGGCAGGGGCGTTTAATGGCAGGCACCCCCCTGAAACAATTTCTGGCTTTCATTGTCATCTCCTGGAAGGAATCCTTTAATCCTCTTCTGGGAGAATGGCACTTCAGCCCCTGCTTCATAGCGCGTGCTGGAAAAGCTCTTCCGCTGTGAAGTGTGCCTATTAACTTGTGCTCCTGCAGCTCCTCAGTAATAGCCCAGCCAGGGGATACTTGCTTCATGAACCCAGCCTGCATGTCGTTTACTGAATCCTGCAGTGGTTTTAACTTAGCATGCCGCCTTTTGAATAACAGAAATTTAATAACTAATGTTCTTTGCTTTCCTTGTTCAGATTTGGTGCAGCGCTTCCGTTTTGCTGGCTCCCACATCGGCTTTCCAGCCTTATGCATACCTTGAATTTCTGCTTTAAAAGTCTTTGATGAAAAGCCTTTTGGTTTTTTGTATGTAATGTAAAGAAGGAAGAACACAGGTGTCAGGCGTGTTTGGTTTCCTTTTGTTCACTTTTAAGATTAAGGACTTGCAGAAAAACACGTAGCTAAACCTGTAAAAAAATACTGGAAAAGGGGAAGTGTGTGCAGTAAAACCGTGTGCCTTGAATGTACACATGCCTTTGTGGCTTAACTTTCACAGTTCTTGTATTAGCTTGGTCAGGAGCTATTGCAAGGGGAATTTTATAGATGAATTTAAGTGTGGAGCTTAGGTAATGCAGCAGAGAAGGGATATTGTGCATAGCTGGGAGTCAGGATGAGCATGAAACACCAACGTGAACTGACATTCCTGTGCTGGCAGTACGTAATGCTGTCTTCCAGTGCGTGCTGATACAGCGACATGGAAAAGGACAGCAAAAGTGACACATTTTTGTGCTGCATTTTGGGGCTTTTTAGGTGTTATTTGGCTGTTTATTAATAACTTCCTATATGTACATACAGAATCCTATACGGATTTGTGTATATATCAAAGAAAGTGCTCATTCGTCTTTTCTTCCCATTCATCTCCATGAACATCCATTCATTTTGGGTCATTTTGAAACCTGTTTGCATTCCTAACAGTGCCCAGTTTGAGGGGTTTTGCCATTAAGATGTGCCTTCTGTTTTTGTCTTTAACTTATGTCATTTTTTAGCATTCAGTGAGTATGTATACGATGCTGGCCTGTCAGGGATATGTTCTAGGGTAGCATCTAGTATATATGTATAAGCACGTTGTATTAAACAAAACCTGCCTCGAAATGTGACAGTATAGATCCTACTGCATTTATGCGCGCAACTTTGAGGAGAAACAAAATTCTTCTGAAGAAAAGAAGATTAAACTCAGAAAGTGCTTGAATATGCAATTTTCAGGCTGTTGTCAGGCATGCAAAATGGTGAGAAGGTGCTTTCTGGCTTGAATATTCACAAGCGCAGAAAGCCCTCTGACAGCTGTCTTGACCTCTGAAATTGGTGATGGGGGAGTTCTAGCTGCTTTGGTTCAGAAAGGTTGAGGAGGTCACCCTGGCGTGATGAGTAACTCCATTTTCTGCACTGTACCATTACGAACCTTTTCAATAGGTGAGAAGTGTTTTATTACCCTCCTTCACACACAGGTGATGCACCAGGCTGCTCACTGCTCCTCCAAATGAGATAGAAGAGGTTTTATTTAGTTTTTCCATCTTTTATCTAATTTAAGTTGAAACGAGCAAGCGATAATTATCATAAACAGTGGCAGAAAATGCAGAGGATGTGGCTGTTCCTAGGGGTTTTATTCTTCAGAGAAATGAAAATTGGCCCTCGTGCTCCTGAATTACTGGAAGCGCCTGGTTCGAGTTCTGCTTAATCTCTTCTCAGGATGCATCTTTCTGAATTTGTATTGCAAAACTCAAATAATTAATCTTTCTGATGTTTTTGTGATCTTGCTCATCTGTGCATTTGTCAGTATATGTGCAGCCTTCTGGGCATGGATGATTAGATGGAGGGCTCTGCTCCTTAACTCCGCAAATGGTTTTTTTCCCTTAGTAGGGGTAAAAAGAAATACTTTTGTCATGGTATGAGATTGAATTTACTAGTACAAATAACCTCCCTCCAAAATACCCTTCTAGCTAAAGCACTCATGAATGCAGTTGCATTTCTTCACCTGACTATTTATGAACAATTTGATATGAAAATACAAACAAGGCTTGGATTTATATGAAGAATTCCCAATTATGGAAACAATTCTGTTTTCCATTTGTGAACCATTCAAAAAAACAAAAGTTTCATTAATGTGCATTTACTTGGGGCATCGTGGGCAAAATCTTTACCTGTTAACAGCAGAAATCTCCCTTTCTGAGGTGGGTATTTCAGACTTGAGAGAGGTGCTGGCAGCCTTGCTGCTATTGTCCCTGCTAGATGAGGATTTTCTTTTCTGATGCTGTGAATTCTGATGCAATGAATTTATCTTTTGTGATCAAAATGCAATGTGCAAGGAACTAAAACATTTCTTTCACCTTGTACTTCCCAGTGGTGGTATTCACATTGTTTTACTTTCTAATCCCTATTGAACCAGAAAGCACAAGAAATGCTTGCTTTTATACTCCAAGACCATTTTTTAAAAATAGTTTTCTTTTCTCTTTCAGATCTGGGGCTGGATCAATTCATAGTGAAGCGCTATGATGGGAAGGTGAGCACATCAGACCAAATACTATTCAGTAGCCTTTGTAACCTAGAGTTCTTTATTATCTCAGTATAGGTGTAAATTCAAGTATTGTCTAGGCTTCCCGTTGTTTGATAGCATTGCAGTGTTTTTATATAATGACAGTGAATGAGAAATGCTTTTATGAAAGGGAACTTCACTCAGTGTTTACAATCAAAATGTTTCTGCCTCTTTTAAGTACTGGTACGCCAGGAAATTATATGTTGTAATCACATTTCCTCACTGCTGCTTTATGACCGAGAGCCCCATAAGCTATGCATTTTCAGGGAAAACTCACTTGACTCTTCCCTTCCAGATTTGTCTCCAGTTTTCTGGAGACGCTTGATTCTTTCTGCATCCCAAGCATGTATTTCTACCCCACCGAATACCCTCACTTCATTCCCCTTTTGAACCCTAGGTCCTTTCTGCAGTGGTACACAACTGTTCTGGATGCTTGTGCTGTCGTGATACGTGTTGGTAAAATGCTGAGCATGCTCTGATGTAGTGTAAATGGGGCGTGTAGCATTCGACCTGTTGTTATACAAATGGGAGACTTGATTAACCACACCATAAACCCCACTGGTACAGAGGTAGCTCTGGCCCCAGGACTACCAGCCCATATTGACTTGCTGCAGGTCACTGCAGGTTTGTTTTCCATTATATCACCGTGGGCACGGACTGGTACTGCAGCATTCAGCAATGTTTTCTTTTCCTCTGTGTCATCCGGAAATCAAACTTGCGTTTTTCCGAAGCGAAGTCAGCACCTGGTCCCCTCCTTGCTGCAGTGATGTACCTGACATGTCAGGCGCTTCCCGAAAGCTTCAACAAGGAAACTTGGCTTTAAAGATTTATGTACAACACAGCAAGGGCTGAATGCCTGCAGTTCCGTGTCTTCCTTCGTTTAGTAGGGAAAGGTAAAGAAAGGTGATCAAACACCTGAGGTCCCTGTCACCTGTGGTGTGCAAGTGTTCTGCTTACCCAGGCAGCAAAGCAAGATTTTGCATGAAAAACAGGCACTTGGAAGGTGGTGGTTTGGCAGCTGGTTTTGATGCAAAAAACTGAATCACAAAGACTTGTTTTCGTCCCCACCGCCACAATCACTGTATCTGCTTTTCAAGCTTCCAAAAAATAAAGTACATATTTTCTTTGCAAGGTACCGAAAGTTCCTCTGTTCTGTGGCTGGTTTACATCAGCTCGCTTGCATCGTTTTATCTTGTCAAGCTATCTTGTTCCTCCCTGAGGCTTTACATAAACAAGATTTGTTTGTAGGGCAGAAAAGCTGAAAGCCATGCTTTTTTTTTTTTTTTGCTAATAGTTCTTCTGTTCCTGAGCACTCTGCCATCAGTTCTTATACTGGGGACAAGATCAAGGCAAACAGTTTGGACTCAACTTTTTGTTCTTAAGTGTCTCAGCACTGGGGGCTTGAATCACGACCCCATCAGGGGTGATGGACGCAGTTACTGCAGAGAAGCCCCCTTGGTGGTTGAGGTGCTGTGCTTGGCTGGGCATTGTCAGCCGTGCTTTCAGGCTGTTGCCTTTCAGCGTGGTGAACATCTCTGAAGGGTGGAGCCCTTTGCACTGGTAGCCTTACACACTAACCGTCTTCCTCTCTGACCTGTAGACAAGTGAAATTGTTTTATACAACTTGGAGGTGTCAGAGCTGTGCTTGGACATCCCCGTGCTCTGAGCTGGGGAGTCTGAAAGTGAGGCAGCAGGCTTAGGGTACTGCAGCAGACTTCATTATCTTCTCCCGGGACCTATTTTTCCATGGTCTAATAACATCCTGGAAGCAGCGTGCTCTGCGGGAAGCGAAGAAATAGAGGTTCTTGTTTGGCTGGCTGTCTGCTTACAGCTGCCTTGGGACTGGCTGAGTCTGCCTCTGGCTGTTAGGGTCGTGGTAATGTCCAGGTGAGACAGGAATGGGAGGAGAGCGTTAAAAAAAAAAATTGGCCTTGGCTCTCCCTTGGTAAAGGAAGAAGCTGACAGTAGATTGATGTGTCTGATAGCATCTTCTCCTCGCTTTATTGCTTGCTTTGGGTTTCAGCTTAAAACAAACAACCTTTACTCGGTGAAGCACCACCTGAGGTGCTGTGAGACTGACCCTCCTCATCCAAGTTTGGGTCGCATAGTGGCACCTGAGGGATAAAACTCCTTTTGCATCTCTTCCTCCTTGCCTGTTTCCACCTACTTATTCCTCCTGGGAGGCAAATCCTCCTTCCTCTACCTGGAGATAACTTTCTCCAGCTGCGGCTCTGCCTTGGTGGAGATGCCGTTCTGGCGCTCTCGTTTCGTGCGTTGGCGGAGATGATGAGCTCCAACAGAAGGCTGAGAGGTCTGCTGTTCCCTTAAACGTCCTTACAGATGTCACGTGGAGGTAATGGGACCTGTGGCACAGGCATGCACTCAGAAACTAATAGGCTTGTGCACTGGAAATTTCCTCTGCCTTTTTAAGGTGAAATGATTATGAGCTTTCAGACAGACAAGCTGTGCTGCTAGAAAGTACTGGGAATATGCAAGCTAGGTACTGCTGAAGAGTAGAAAAGAGAATTAATTTTATTTCCAAGCAAAGGTTTGTGCCCAGGGTTGCAGGTAAATAATCTTTTTCACTGATTCTTTCTATAAATTAATAGAAACAGCTGTGCAGCCAGTTGCATTTTACATAAATAACACAGTACAGAGTTCCAAGTATTGGTGTGAATTTTGAGCATGAATGGTTGAGATGTAAATGCCACGCCATTAGGATACAGATACGAACTGCTCCTTTCACAGCACAAGTTTTATTTACAACTGAGTGGCTGCTGTGCAGTGAGTGGGACTGGTCTTGCCGAAGGATTTTCAGGGGTGTGCCTCTTTTGTAATTGTGTGGGGCTCCTGAAGCATCTTGCTGTGCATGGGATTGAGTGCTATGCTGAGACTACAATACCTCTTTTTTTTTCCCCTCTTCCTGCTCCTTTTTAGTGATAATTCAGAGAGTGGCTGGAGAGGGAGGTAAATGTTACTGCCTTATTAACGGGAGCTGGGCTCCTGTAATCTGAGCCTGGATGGTTTTCCTTCACTCATTATGAGACCGAAAACCCAAGAGACGTTCATCCAGTGAAAATCCTTGGTCAAATCTGTTTGCCTACATGAACTCAGTTTTCTCTGAAATGCTGAATGCTCAGGGAGGCAGCGCTGTCCCTGGCTCCATTTTTGTTTGCTTGTTTCACCCCCAGGCAAGCAAGCCTCAGGAAACTAGAGGATAAGAGGTATCGATCACTGTTCATTCAGTAGGAGGGAGAAATAAATCAGTTTGTCAACATTTCGGAGTGTTCATATTAAGCCTGAACTCTGTTTAAGTACCTTCCCGTGATAGGCATGGAGGCTGGTGACAGTTTTAGTGCAAAGGCTGATGTGAGACCAGGCAAAATCTAACTTGCAGCTTCGGATGCTGTGAAGTTAAGGTGCTCAGACTGCAACTGTTCATCTGCACCATTTTTAAACTGTTTCTTCCTCTTGCAGTAAATGCTTTCTTTAACCTATCAGCAAAGCACTGTGCTCATCAGTGCTGCAGCAGAAATCTCTTGTCCCTGCTGTTGTACCATCTTGAAAAGTGTCCCTCTTGTTCAGAGCGAAGTCCTGTTTAATTACAGATGTGCTGCTCGCCCCGTTGTGTCATGTGTCATGTCATCAGGGCTTCAGAGCAAGCAGTTTGGAGAGTGACATGGAGCTTTTCTTCCCGCATCAGGCTTTAAAATCGATGTGTTGTACTGTTTCACTACTAATTGCTTGCATCCTTGTTTAGCAAGATGATCGTGATAAACAAGCTCTCACGTTACTAAACAGAAGTCTCATAGCACCCGTCATGTGGCCTAAGCTTCTCTGGTGTTACACACGTTGTAGCATGGGGTTTGTTAAAAAATGTCCTTTTTCACGCACTGTTTACTTGATGTTCTCGTCTCACGTGTTAATGATTGACAAGCTTCATCTTCTGAAGTGATGCTGTTAGCAGTGGTCGTCTAAAGTGAGCTGCATGTCCACCTTGTTCAGAGCAAAGCCGTGCCCTGTCTGTCACCTGTGCAGATGGAGGGAGCCGCTGCTTGCTGCGGTCCCCATCCTGCTGAGCCACAGGAGGGAGCTTTCAGCAGCACAGCCTGAGCTAAAGGGGTGAGTGGAGGCAGAAAATGGATGTGGTGGAGGCGCAGCATAGAAAAAAACCTACCTGGCTTATTAGTTTCAATACTGAGTAAACTTGACTTGCCCTTTTCGTTCTCCTGTTGGGAAAATGTCTTGCTGCTGCTTAATATGAGCAAAAGTCCCTGAGTTACCAGCAACAGCTTGCCTTCATGCAACCACTGCTACAGGAAGTAATAGAGGCTTTCACTGCCCTCTAATTAAGCTTATGAATTAAGTATTTCCTGCCAGCAGTTGTATTTACATCCCTAGATGTTTTGGGATGCCCTAGAGTAACACACAGCAATAACAAAATGAAGGGAAGGGCAAATACTTGAGTTTCTGTGCCTAATTCTTGCAGAAATTTTCCCTCCCTGGTCAGCAAGAATTCAGGCCCTACCAGAGGTGGTAGGGTTGCCAGTAGCCTGCAGACATCCATTTCAGTCCTCACCACTTCACACAAGGGAAGGTGGTCAATTTCTAAGCATGTCTAGATGTTGTGGCTGCTCACTTACATTGTAAGTTTGTGTTCTGTTTTTTTTGGCTATTTGTTCCAAGTACACCTGTTTCCATGTTGATTATCCTTGATGTTCTCGTTGAGCTTGAAGTGTAAGGAGAGGAGAATCAGGTAAGGACCACTGAAACATCTGAAACTCACTTCCACCATGAAGAGCCTCTCTGATCATAGCTCAGTCCATTACGCAGGTGGGCAGGCTTGTGTAAGAGGCTAGTATGAGGTTTAGCTTAAACAAGGCCCTGTAACTGCAGGTGTGGGTCCAGGAAGGAGTTGCCCTGAAAGTGAGCCTTGTAGGGCTGCTGGGAATTAATACAAGAGGAAGATTTCATGCCAGGTGATTTAAAGAGCATCTCAGGTGCCAGGAAGAATCCCCCCAGAAAGGACTGGAGGAAGATGGATCGTCCTTAGTACAGGTTTTTCTGGTGGATTAAAGGATCTTGCTGCTAATTTTGAAAACATAGAATAAAAAAGGGCCTTTATTCATTAGCTAGAATTTCTGGGGCCCCTTGCTTTGTGTATGATCTCAGGCTGGGGCATGGGACCCGGCAGAGTGACGTAAGCTGCTGTAGACCCAGGCTTGCCATGAGACAAGCTCCAAGTCCTGCTTTCATTCAGGAGCCTGACGCTGGATGAGAGCTCTGAGTTACTGTGATGTTTAAGTGCCTCTGAAACCTGCCTTCAGAAGGATGCAGTGTAATGTGCATGTACAGTTGACTTACTGAGCTCATTAGCTGAGCGAGATCCTCAGTACTTTTCCTTAGATGCAGTGAAACAGTTGAGGAGTTGTGTAAGCTCAACTGTTCGAGCTCCTGCCATAGTCATTTATAAGAGTGATTGCAATAAGCGTCCCTGGTGTGACCAGTTTCAGCTGCTGTCTGGTTTATGCCTTGGAGATACCTCAAGGTGTTCACCTGTCCAGCTCTGTTGTCCATGCAAAACATCAATGTCTAATTTCAGATTTCCTGCTTTTAAATTTCTTTACCTTTTGATCTTACATAGTGCCAGTCATGTTTACGTAACAAGCAGGGACATGTTATGTAGGTAATAACCTCACTCTTCTGAACCTAAGTTCTCTGCCATCCCCCACAGCGTTGTGACTAGCTGGTGGAAGATCACTCCTTTCCATCACTTAGCAAAAGCAAGCAGAGATGCTGATCTTGTGAAATAGCAGCAAACCTGAGATTTGAACTGACGTGCTTCTTCTCCACCTTGCTGACACCACTGCCCATGTTTCTGGGTTTGTTTGCTCATTAGCTTTCTTCTCCCAGCCAAATGTGGTCCTCGACTGCTTTGCTTGGCAGCTTTGAGTTTACTTTTCTGATCCTCATTGCCACTTACTGCGTGTGGTTCACCAGGACCTGTGTGGACGCTAACCTGCAGGTTCTTCTCTTGTTTTTTGAAGAATATATATATTTATTAAAGAGAACACTTAGTTACATTTAACATAGGTAAATGCATGGCACACAAACATCCCTGTAGACACGTGTGTTGCTTTACCTCCACATACAGAACACTTTATCCTTTCCCACCTCCTCTACCAAACAGTTGTGGCCTGTTTGTATGGATGGAGCTCTACTTGCTGTTGTCTTGTACCACTAATTCTCTTGCTCATTTTCACAGGGTTCGTTGAGCAGATCCTGCTAAAATGCTCTGGTTGCCATCTGTGCTCTTTTATTCTGGTTTCTAGGTATCCAGCGGGGTTTCTTCCAGATACTAATCCGTAATACTTGTTTCTTATTTCTAATGATGCGTTGGTTTTGGTGTAACCAAGCATTCCCTCGTTTTCTTCCCTTCTCTAACCCTCTCCCCTTCCACCAGGATTTCTGGCAGGTACAAAGCAGACAGCATGTGCTTTAATTACTTTGTGCTTCAGACCTCATGATACGCACTTTTCATGTAAAAGGGACAGTGTATGCTGACCCCTTTTCCCTGCTCCTTTAAGAAATAATCCTGAAGGCATTCTCAATATGTGGCCTAAAGGATTTATGGCCAATACTCCAGCCTGGGTTGCTCAGAACACAGTCCTCAGGGTAACTTAGTACTAATGGAAGCATCTTCGAGCAATGCTCCAAGGTGTATCTTCCTGTCCTCCTGTTTTCTTCCTGCCTTTTGAGGCCTCTGACTTGTTTCCATTTTTATTAGGCAGCAGAGGGCTGTCTGTGTTGGAAAATGACATTTTTTGCTTGAAGCCGTGGAATTATTTTTATTTTGTGAGAAAGGACAGGCATTGCCCTGGCCAAAGCTTGTAAAAAGCTTGAGGGAAATGTCAGGTACTTGAATATGTGTGAATTTGGGGAAGGTGATTTTTGCAAACTTGCCTGAGGTTTTCAAAGGTACAGAACCTATATAGGGTGAACTGCATTCAGAAATACTTTATCAGGAAGATATTTAGATGCTAGAGTTCATAAAAGGGTTTCTGGGAAGAGGAACTAGGAAGCAGAGAGAAGATCTTTTAGTGTTAGTGAGTAAAGAGGGAAATGTACCCTAAATATGTAGTTTTTACTAACTTTCCTTCTGGCTTTCATTGATTTCACAACATTAGAGGGCAAACTAAAAGCATTCTATGCGGAATTGTTTCCCCACGTGCTTTCACACTGGATTTGTTCGTGGCGAAGGACATTTCTAAGCGTACCGCAGCCTAAGATGCGGTAAGGCAGCATCCTGATATTCCATCTGGGGACCTGAACAGCCATTTAAATTCAAGGGTGTCAGAGGTCAGCTCATTTTAGAAGCATCGTTTGGGACACCGGGGACCTCATTTTAATCCTCCCCCACCAAATTTCCATGGCAAATGCTGCTGTGGTCCTACAGGCACTTTGTGTCTGGGCTGGAGCACGGCTTCATTTCCCGAGCATTGCCTGCCCTTTGTACTTAACGGGGGAAAAAAGCGTGTGATGGTGTAATAAAAATAGTCCTGGGCTGCAGCAGCGTGGGGAAACTGCTATTGTGTAAGCAACCCGAGCGCTGCACCTCCTCGGCTTGGATTATTTGACTTAGAGAGAGGAACTTTGAAAATACAGCTCCATTTTGGGCAGAATTGAAGTGAGGGCTGAGCCAGGAAAGCAGCAAAGCCTGTCATTCCTGGAGAGATCTTCTCATTTGTAATTAGGGCAGCGAGGAGGCCAGGAGGGCTGGGTAAGCCGTGCCGCCAACGTGCGAGCGGCAAGAGTAGAAGAGCTTCATCTCCTGTGGTTTTTGGTAGAAAATCTATGGGCTGCAGAAGTTCGTCTTCAGCACTGAGGGTTTTTTTCTTTTGCCCTGTGTGAAAAACAATCCACGCTTGCAGATGAGACCTCCTTTAAGTTCCTATTTATGAGAGATTTTGGGCAACTTGAATAAATCACAATGTGTGGTCAATAAAGATCAAATATTACTCTGAAGGAGCTATTCCTAAGCAGCCATTATGGCAAAAAGTGACCTTAAGTAAGACTCCAGTGGTTTGTTTGAAGCAGCAGAAAGTGAGTACTGGATGCACAACCCTAATTCCTGAGGGAGCCCACCTTGTTACCCTGCCGAGGACTGCGGCACCGCAGCGGAGGGGAGCAGCAGTGTAGACTGTCCCTTTTCAGAGGCATTCCCTTCTGCTTTCCCAGCAGGGGTTCCTCCTGTGCATGACTGGTTTTGCTGCCTGTGAAGGGTCTGGGAAGTCTGTGTCTCTTTCCTTGGTTGTTCAGAATGCTGGCCTTGCATTTCAGGTGCCATTTGTTTTGAAGGTGGTGAATATTCACAGCCTTGCTGGAAGGAGCGAATGCAAATGTCTCTTTCCAGTCCCAGGAGACCACCCGTAGTAATCATTGCTGCCTAATTTTTGATTCTATATGTGTCCAAATTCAAATTTGGAGGGAAAGATATATGCAGAACAACTTCATCTATGTCCAGCTGTGAATTTGGGCCCCGCTGTGTATACAGATAAGCAAATAACCCCAGAAGGAGATGGTTTTTAAAAGCTCTTTATTAAAATGCACTCGTGAGAGGTCGTGAGCTGCAGTATTTATCAGCTGAGGGCAAGTTATAAGCATCTTCCTGTGCTCTAACACCCACCTCCATTTGCCATGCAGACTCTGTTTGCATTTGCCTGTGTTAATATGTAGACTTCATAATAAATTACCTAGAGCTGCTACTAATGCAAACTTCTCCACTGCCAAAAGAGGTTTGGGTTGGTTTCCTGGGCTGTAATGACTTCCATCACAACCCTCAATTCGAAAATGTTTATTTCTTCAGCAATGCAAAAGTGATATAAAATCCCAGGAGGAGTGTAAAATGACATTTCACATCCACATTATAAAGTTAGCTTTAAAGAAAGGAAATCAAACCCAACGCTAAACCCCCTTATTCTCTCCCAAATCCCTTTTTGTCCCTGTTTCATAGCACAGAGGGACCTGCCCTGCCTGTTTCTCCCCATAGGGCTTTTGAATATTTGGGCTGAAAGGCTCCATATTTTAATCTGCTTCTGAAGGCCTTTTTATGGTTATTTATTCATAGGGGAGCTGTCTGCTGTGCTAAGCACCGAGTATCAAGCTATATACCAGCATCATGCACTAATAGTGCATAATCACCACGTGTACTGCTTCGTGTTCTGTGCACAAGCAATAATGGGTGTTACCCCCCCAAAAGTATTGGTTCAATAAAAGTATTGTTCCCCCCTCATCAGTATTGGCTGTATTAAGCTTGAGTATTTAAGCAGTGAGTTTGAAACGCAGCCTGTGTTTATAGGGTAAATAAAAGTAGGCAGGAGATTTGCGAGATCTCAGGGGGTTGCTCTCTATAAAATACATCTCAGACAAACACTCCTTTAGATTACCATCTCCCCTTGCTTCGTAGAGGTACGTCATTTTTAGAGATGCATATCCCCAAACTGCAGTAATAGGGAAGGTCATGTTCACCTTATAAAGCCAGCAAACTCAGAACAAGCGAAGAAATTTTGAGCAAACATACAATACAGATTTTGTACAACCCCTACTGTGGGGTGACAAAAAAAGACCATTTCTTTTCACACTGAGCACTGCATTTTTACTTTTCCTCCGTCTATTGCTACCCATAAAAGAAATGTACGAGGAGATGTCTTTAAAGAGTTTGTATAATTGAAGGTGGTCAGTTGGGACTGAAAGAGAACTGCTTTGCAGCAAGCTGACTTCACCATTCAAAATATTCCTGGTTTTATATTAGGCAGTACTGGTAACCTTCAGATTTATTTTTAAAAAAGGGAACAAATGCGGTATGATGATACTTGTGAATAGGAGATTGTTATGGCTCACCCCAAATTCCTCACTTATTTACAAAATCTTGCATGCACTTAGATTTTTTTCCTGTTGTTTGGGAAGGCATCAGTCCCTGGTAAGTGTTCACACAAGGGCGAGAAATTCCTGAAGCTCTGGTGCGCATGAGTACAAAGGTGATAGCGAAACACAACCACGTTATGTGAATAAATGTGCCACGTGCATGTTTTTTTCCTCCAGATTGAAATACAAACTGTCAACGTTAAGTGACTCACCAAGAATATGTTCTTCCCAAAGAGGCCAATCAAGTGCTGCTCGTTAAGGAGCTTTCGAAATGGATCTGCGAGGGTTTTGCTGATGGGGCTTTTCTAGCTGCACGTTAGGAGTGCAGAGCAAGCACTGACGCTGAGCTCGGTGACCATCTCTGCCTTTGCAGAGAAGGCAACCGTTAATTTGAAAAACTATGTCTTTTTCTGGATTTGCTTAATTAAGCATTAAACAGATTGGGCATGTGCTTTGATGCTTTAACCACAGGTTATCCCAAGTGATGGCACGTCTGCAGTGCTCGCCCTGTGCAGCAGTATTGGCGCAGGGCTCCATCCCTACCCAACATGTTTCACTCTTCATTCAGCCCTAGAAAAGCCATTTTTTAACCCAAAGTAGAGGTCATGTTTAGCAAGCAAAGGAATGAACAAATGTTTGTGTTTTTTTCCCCAAAAAACTGTTTGTACCTGGAAGCTTCGGTTCAGCTCGTGTATGTTTGCCCGTGCCTGGGAGCTGTATCATGTCTTTGGCTTGAGGGATGCTCCAGTAACTCATTGGTTTTGGGGCAGAATATGTGAAGTTTGTGTTATATCTTTGGGTGCTTTGCTTGCTTGTGATCTCCGTTCATAAACACAAGTCTGGGGGATTGTCTGCGTATGGCTTGCAACTTCATTTTCTGCAGCACAGGGATCTGGGGGAGGCTGTTGGCTGTTACTGGGTGCCACTGAAATGTATGTTTAACCCACGTGGCTTAAAATACTGGGGGAAAAATATCAGTTATTTCATTAGAGGCACTTGTCTTTGAGCTGCTGATTGCTGGGCTTGGGTCTGGATTGGGAAGGGCAAAACCAAGCTTTGTATTTCAAAAACCAGCTACGTTTTTTTTACCTGTTGTTGGTGTTTGGTGATATTGTAAGATAATTGGCCTGAGTGTAATGAGTTGTTCCACCAAGACTGGCAGCTTCTCACTGAACTTAGAGCCGTGCTTGTGCTGAAATCAATGGTATATTTGCTTTTCTTTTCCTTCTTTTGTACGTGTTAATCTGGATGCTTGCTGGTGTGCTCGTTTGATACAAATTTACTGCCTGGTTAAAGAAGACATCATAACTGTCGACCTTTCCTGGGCCTCGCTCACCTGCAAATGCTGAGTTGTGGATGTGTTTTGGGCAGCGCTGAATGATTTTAAGCAATATGCTGGTTCTGGGAATGGGTTTAACAGAAAAAAAAAAAACTTAAATTGAAGATGTTTGACTTGTCACTGAGCGCTTTGAAGATTAGATACAGATCAGATACAAAAGGGCAAAAAATGTGAAAGCTGAAATGGATAACTGAACGCGTAATTTATGAAGGTAACTCGTCTCCAGAAGAGGATGGAAAGCTTTTTTTCCAGTTTCCTGCTGCCACTCATGACCCTTTTGGTGGAGGGTTGGCGTTCAGCGCTGCGGTGGCAGCAGGGATATGGCCTGATAGCAGCCTGGCTGTGTGTACTGCTGTGTATCTTCCTTACAAATCTCCCAAAATGCCCGTCACAGATCCTCTTCTATTCCCAGCTAGCGTTAAACTGTGAGCCGGGCTGGGGCATCCAAACCCTCTTTGTAATTCTGTGCTGGACTTCTGCTTAGAGGAGTGGCTGGGCTGTGTTAGCTGATGACAGGGGATAGCAGCTTATCCCAAATCCACCTGTCAGTGAGTGAAGGATTTTTTAAAATTATTCTTCTGTAGGGATTTTAAGAGAATTCAGGAGAATATGGTCTAAAATGTAGGGAGGAAAAAGGATGGTGCCAGCCTTTGCTGTAGTGGGGAGAGCTTCCCTCCACTCCAAGCAGTAAAACACAGCGTCCCAGTGGGCCAGGAGGAAATAAATGGGGGAGCTGTACGTTTTTTAAAACTTTTGTCCTCCCAGCACTGGGAGCCTGAAAAACCTTATTGATTGGGTCAGTTGTTTTGCAGCAGCTCGGGTACGCTTTATTTTACCCCGTTAAGTTCAGGGGGAGAAATTCTTGCTAGCTGCAGGCAGGCTGAGCACCGCGGTGGCACCGCGCCTTCCCCAGGTTCCTGGCAAGTAAGGGCTTGAAATTTGTTTTACTTTGCCCAAAGTAAAATGCAAACGAAGAAATGCTTCTCTCTCCCATCTGTCTAAACTTTTGTATTTCAGAGACCAGCTAATTTAATATCCGTTTTATTGTTAGTCTCTGGATGTGGGTTTTAAGCTTATGGAGGCTGTTTGGAGCTGCTTGCTGGATGTGAATTTTAAGTGCAGAAACAAGATCTGTGAAAATTAATAAACCGACCTCTGCAGTGTCTTCACAGGCTCCTAGAGCGGATGAAGCAGGTGGATGCCACCAGCTAGTTGATGGTAAATGCTGCTGAAGGTGATCAGAGGCAGTAAATCACGCTTGCAGAAAGCTGCTTTCTCCACAGATCCTTCCCTTAGCTGTAAGGAAAGCCAGCTGGTGTTGCCTTGTCCTTAGCTATGTGCCAGCGTGAAGCCAGTTTTGCCTAGGATCAGCCTTGATGGGAAGGGGAGGCAAAAGCCTTTTAGTAAATGATACTTCAGCCTGGTATCCCGCAAGCGTAAATCAGTTGTTTTGCATGAAATGAGTGCCATTAATGTCTGCTGTTAGTGATCCGCCTCTTACTCAATTCCTGATGCTGGCCTGAGAGTAAAGGACGAGCTGCAGTGAAGAGTTGTATAGGATCTATAGAGCTGAAAATTTTTCCTGAAAACTGTATTTTTGTCTCTTTTCTTGTGGTTTCCAAGCCAGATACGGGTTAAGTTTTCATCTAAATTATTAGCTGAGCTCCTCCCCAGTCTGCAGCCCCACGAAATGGTGAGTTCTCTCCCAAACTAAGCCAGATGAGAGACGTCAGCTGCAGGCAGGGGGCCTCACCCTGAGGGGCTCAGTGCTAACTCTTGCTGGGACGTGGCCCTAGGCTTCTTAGCAGCCTCTGGTCAAAGCAACCACCTGGTTGCTTCAGAACCTTCCTGCTCTTGGCAAGTCTAACTGTTCGACTTGATGTTGTGTTTTGCCTGCCTGTTTTACTGTTGGTTAACCAGTTTTCTTTCCTTTGTCTTGTATATGATGGGATCTCCGCTAGACAGAGGTAATGGTGGGGGACAGTTGTGTAGCTGGACCCTCGTGTGGTGCTGTTTGTTGGTGGTTTTTCCTAAAACCGTTCCTAAATTCAGCCTGCTTTGACCGTGCTTCTATGCCTGCATGATCTGGTTTCTATGAAATAACCTCATCCACGCTTGTTCTTTATATTTATTTTGTTTTCCTGTGTGCGTGTGCGCCTCCTCCTGCCTTGTTCTTAAAATGGGTCACCAGTGTGGAATTCAGCTCCTAACAGTTTCACGGATCCTTTTCAGTCTTTGAAGCTTCAGCGGATCAAAGAGACTTGGACTTTTAGCTTAGTAAGGGAGGTGAGGTGATCAAACACACGATATTTTCTATTAAACTTCAAGGTGTTGGAAGTAAAGTGGGAGCAAGAGAGGAAGTTTAGGTATGGTTTTGGTCCTGGTCCTCCTTAGTGAGCTTGCTAAACACACTCCTGAGTTGGATCCTTCTGATCACTACATATTTCCAGTAACTTTAATCATACTTTATACTCCTGTGAAATAATTCCTTCTTGGCTACTCCTAAAAAGTACAACTAAAACTAAAATGCTATTAGTGAAATCTAATAGTTTCCTTTTTGGATCCTATATTATAAAAACGTGACTTTTGTAGCTCTATATTCTCTCAGATCCAGACAACATTAAGCCAGATTGACTTAGTTTATCTGTATTTCAGCTAAATTTAGCCAATTGTTGTGCAATTCCTCATCCCTGATTTGAGATAGGGAAGCACTGACCTTTGCAGGCTGTTTCTGACAGATTTGAAGGCTGGAAAAGGTCCACTGAATATCAATGGTGACAGTAGGGGTGTGTGTATGTGGAATGGCTTGGTGGTAAGGATACAAAGAAAGCCTTCAGATTCTGTGTTTAATTGATTGCTTTATTTTCTCCCTTTGGGGTTCGGGTTGGACGAATAAACAGAAGTTGTCCCAGGAGCGAGAGAAGTTTGCTGATGAAGACAGCATCTTTTATGCACTTGGAGAATGCGGACTCATTTCTTTTTCTGACTACATTTTCCTCACGACAGTCCTATCCAGTAAGTAGCTTTTTTCTCTGCAATCACTGCTTTTCAGTTTTGAAGGTTTACCAGCAGTGAGCTTTCTGATGTATTCTGTGTGCCTTTCCCTAGAAGGGATTGTTGATTGCTTGAAACTTGAGCTGAGTAAACAATTGCTGTTGCTACTTCATCTATTTTAGAGTTAGCTTCAAGTAGTTTGGAAAGATAAGCTTATCTGTGATTTCCAAAGAAGTATTTCTTTTTAAAAAATGTGGCTTTTTTGAATGAGTCATTGAACCTGCTGTTCAAAACTGTAAACGGAGAGATATTCTTTGGTTAACTATGTGATATTCTCATGTTTGAGTGAATATTGCCTTCCAGCTCTTCACTGCTTATTACAAAACTGTACAAACTCTTCCCCATCTGTATTTGGTAAGCTCACACTCATGCTTGATGTAATCCAATGAGGAGAGAAGTTAAGCAGTTTACATTTCAACAAGGCTCATCAGATGCCTTCTGTATTCACACTGCTGTGCTTGACTTGCGTTTGTGATATTTCGGTGATCTGCTAATCTGTCCCAGCAAAGTCTCTTCTCTGGAAGTGCTGGGACTTAACGTTTGTTTTGTTGGCAAGAAAGAGTGAAACCGAAGCCCTCGGTAACATGGAATGGCATTTCTGGCCTTCCTTCAGGGGGAAGGCAAACAGCCATCCTGGTAGATTGCCTCAGACGATGCTGTATCATCAATAGGAAAGTCTACAAATCTGTACTTTTCCAGTCCTGTTAGAAGGAAATGTGCCGCTTTTCAAATGAACCAAGACAATTTATTTTCAGACTTTCAAAAAAAAATAGTAAAAAAAGCATAAATTCTATACAAGAAAAGTTTGGCCCTCTAATTGTGTGTAATGGCCTGATTAAAAACCAAATCCAGGCTCTTGACGTTTTACTCTAAGTCCCCACTACTGCCTGCTTTGTTCAGGGGGGTCAGGCGGATAGTTCACTGTGTTTTGTAGAAACAGCGAGTGTTTTATGGTGTTTTGTGGTTTTTTTTCTTCCCTGTGTTCCTGCCTGCTGTAACATGGACACATGAAAGAAGCAGCTCTTTACTGAACACGTTGCTCTGGAGGCTCTGTGGCAGGGGAGAAGCCAGCTTCAAGGTCTTGTTTGTTGTCAAACTGACCTGGCAAGGGAAGGCTTGTATGTGACCTTCATGTCGCAAAAACAAACACGGATTGATAACACTTGTTTGAGCCAAGGATTTTTTTGTTTGTTTGTTTTCTGTCTTCTGAGTCTCAGAACTGGCTCAAGAATTTTGCCATTCTGTTCTTCTCTTAGTCTAGACTGTGCCAGAATTATCTAAGGTATCTTCACGTTTATAGCAAGGGCTTTTAATCTGAGTCTCTGCAGATAGCCTCAAATCTTTCATATCACATTACCAAATGTGGCTTAGAAAACATCGATGCCCTTGGCTTTTTATGGCTGTACCAGTTGTTGTGAACAAGCTGCTAATCAAGTATGCACGATGCAAAATGAACTGCATGTGCTTCCACAGACAATAAAAATAGATAACTCCTTCTTGCTTTGGTTTAATGTCTCTGTAAGAATAAAACAAACTACCACCCTGCATTAGAGTAGCAGCCAACCTTATACTGGAGTGTTTTGCAGGCAGGATGTATTTTCATTTATTCTTAGGTTTTTAAGCATGGCCACAATTACTGGGGAGTCAGACTAACGAGAAGAGACAGAATTGGTTAGTTTGTGCTTTGAAGAGTTATGTGTAGGGTGGGCAAGGTAGGAGATTTCAAAACTGGGGAAAATAAGAATGTTCCAGGGCTGCATTTTAGGTATGTGGGGTGGTTTGTCCTTTGAGAGCCATGCTGGATTATGCTGGATGTCTCTAGAGCTACCGTTAACACTCAGTTCCCCCAAGTAAGACTCTCACTTTCATTTTTAAAGCATTTGCTTTTTTAAAATAAACTAAACCTGGCCCTGTTGTAAAGGTGGGAAGCTCACTGTTATGCCACCCTGCCTGTTTCACTTGCCTGGAGTAACCATTGCCTTGCAGGAATCCAGTAGGTCTTGGTTTTTCTTCCAGGAAATAGAATGAAGAAGAGTGTATCTTAAACCTGACAGGTCAAGATCATTTTTCTTAATGTTTGAGTTACCTAAACAGCACTGAGAATGTGTCTGGACAAGAGAGGGCTGTAGATTACATGAAACACTTAAAAGTCTCAAAATATTGAAAAAGGAAGAGGGCTTATTGAGCAGTAAGGTCATCAGAAAGGGAGTATGAGCTTGGGTCTGTGCGGTGGGAGGAAGAGGTGCTCTTCTGCAGTGCTCAGAAGCGATGGGGTGACATCAGTCGTGGTCTGGCCTGGCTTATTGAGCTCAGAACTGATCAGTGATGATACCCTTTGAAAACACAACACCCAAGGAAGGGAAAGGGCTGCATCTTGTTATGCTCCTTGGGGAGGTGATACCCAGTGAGCGCCGAGATGGCTTGTGTCCATCCTGAGCTCCCTGTCCCCATCTCCTTGCAAAAGTACTGCTGGGCTTTGATAGAGCTTTCCCAGAGTGTTTAATTTTATTTCCTTTATCTTTGTAGCTGCAGTTGAAGCTCATTTGGGTTATTTTCCGTGAAATGTAGGCTTGAGTGCCAACTATCAGGGAAGGAAAGCAGGTGAAGGCTGAAGACTTCTGCACCTTGCTTGCCAAGGTCTGTTTGCATGTTGCACAGAAGATTAAGTCTGTCACCACGTCCTATTTAGAAGTCATTTCTCACTCCAGCACTGTCTGTTCTCATCAGTTGCTGTGTTTCTGTGACAATGTATTTTAAAAAAGCTAATAAAATACCGTTCAGAAAGACAGCCTTCCATTAAAGGCAATTAGAGCTTGAATGGCCTCGAGACCACAGGGCTTCTGTTGCTTCCGCTGCTCCCCATGATTTGGGGCAGAAGTAGGCAGATGAGCAAAATGTGGATGGGTTTCACCTCATTCCTTCAAGTGCTAGAGGAAAGCAAGGGAAACCAAAGGAAAACCAAAGAGCTTTTTGCTTTAGGGCTTGAAGGACAGCTGGAGGAAGAGGGGAGGGAGCTCTTCCATCACCAGCAACCGCAGTTTCAGAGCGAATGCGGTCTGTTGTGCAGGCGTGCTAATGCCTGCTTGATTAAGGGGCACTGAAAGGAGCTGGGCATTAGAAGAATAGGTTGGTCTTGTTTCTGTAATTGGACTGTCACTGTGTCTGGATTTACTCCGCACGGAAGGAGGTTTAAATAACGTGGGCTCACGCCAGAGGAATTACTCTTTTGCCAACGCTCTTGGAGCTGCCCTGCAGCTCCTTCCCTGTGCCCTGCAGTCTCTCTCTGGAGCACGGTGTGCTAGCCAGTGGCATTTCTGATTTCCCTGCTCCGTGTCCCTGGCTGTGACCCAAATTCCCAGCACCACTGCAGGTAATGGCCTGTGAGAAGCCTCTCGCGTGGGACAGATTGACTTCCCTTGGTTTTTTCCCATTTAGAAGATAAATTGCAAGCCATTTTGCTCTGGAAGTGATTTTCTGACTGCATCGTGAGCATTCTGTGGGTCTCTGATCAAAAGTGAGACCTGTGGTCTTACTGATGGTGTTTTAATCCTGCACAGCAGCACCAAGTGCCATACAGCTTGCTCCTGTAAGAGAAGGAGATGCATTTGCTCTGAGTTACTAAGAATACTTGTCTGTGGTTAATTGTATCAATACTCCAACTTTCAAGCCCTTCAATCTCCTTATACACATATTTGCAGGTGTGTCTCATCCACAGTGCGTGGTGCAGGGATGGCTTCGATACCGTAGCCTCAGGCTGTGCTGGTTTTATAGCAGAATAACGATTGACATGCCCGAGGGTCTGTCCAGGCTGATCTGGACATCTCACTGAGACAGCACGCAGGTTTGCAGCACAAGGGGTCACTGCAGTGCACCACCGTCTCAAACACAGGTAGTGCTGTTATTTGAAGTTCAGGCATGGTGCAGGGAGCATCCCGCCTTCCCTGGGAGAGCTGCTGTGGAGGAGGACACTCCTGCCAGCCTAGTCGCTGCTGTGCAGGGTCGGTAAGTCATATCTGAGCAGCACAGAGACCCTCTCCCAAGGGAAGGCCTGAGTTACGAACACAAATCTGGCTGCTCCGTGTGAGACCAAGGGCTCTCTGGTGCAGCATCCCAGTTCTGGCAGGGGCTGGTAGCTGTGCTGAAGGACAGCAGTGCAGAACCAGGGCAGATTTCTCCCAGCTGGCAGCCCAGGATCTTCCCAAGCAGAGCTTGATCTCTCTGGTTTGAAAAACTTTTCTTAAAACTGGACAGCAAAGCAATGTGATTGTAACACCTGTTAATGGTTTACCGTGTGACTTAGTCCTTAGTGAGGTCTCAGCTGGCATTTTGGGAGGTAATTAACGCAGGAGAAGGAACTGGGATGGTCTTGGACAAGATTGAACAGAAGATCTCCTGATTGAGAAACTCCAATGATTTCCTCCTGATTATTTCTATAGATCAGGAAATAAAACAATTTGCTGTTGCCTGTGGCAATATCTCAGAACCCGCAGAGGTTTGGGATGTCCTCTTCCCCCGGGGGTTCCCTGGAGAGCATGGCTTCGAACAGTCTTTGTTTGGGGCTGTGATTTCCACAGCTGGTTTCCAGATTCATATTACAGAGGAGCATTTAAAGAGAATCTTGATTTCCAGCCATGTTCTGTCAGCCCTGTGGTAAGTGATGAAAAGCTCTTGAAAGGTAAGCCCTGTACTCTAGCCTAGGTGCTGTCGGATTCTCTTAAATCTCAGACTGAGGTGCAAGTCTGTCGTTGACGTTAGAGCTGAAATACAAAATTTTGTGTTGCAGTAGTCTCCTTGGTTCATAAGCTAACAAGTAAAAAAGTGAAGTGGCAATATATTTATTTTCCTTTAATGGAATATTAAAAATGGCTAAAAATGGGGTCAGCTGGGACATGGCTCCGAGGAAGAGCATGCTGCATGCCTGGAGTCAGTTTCTGTATCTGGAGGCAGCACGTGCTTAAGTTACTTTCCAAAAGGATGGATCATAGCTCATGCTTCTGGTGGGTCTCTTGGCTGTTTCTTTTGGCTGATCCATGCATTTCACTACAAAACTACAGTTTAGTATATCTGAGAGGCACGCTCCTAAATACCTAACCCCTTCGTCTTGTGGACTCCTCATCCCATGAGCCCTGCACTTAAGGCACTTGGTGTCAGCACAAGGAAGGTGGCAGGGTGGCTGTATGCAGCTGAATGGCTTTGGGGCTCAGTGCTCGAGGAGGGTTGATCCAGCTCAGATTTAGAGCAAGCCAGGCATGGTAATGCAGCCAGACACTCAGCTCTTGTTGGGGTTTCAAGTCCACTTTAAAGCTTAAATCTGTGTTTTAGTCCAGTTAGTGTACTAGGATAAACACTGATGTATTCTTGTTATTTCTGTCAGAGGTAATTCAGATTCTTCCTTGCGGTAAGAAGTAACCCTTCCCTAGTTAGAGTAGCACCAGGTCTAATGGCAGGTTACTGTAGCTGGGTCTCCAGGCTGTGGGATGATTACTTTAGTTCTGTATGACATTTCCACTACTGTATTAACATAACAAATAAATAAAATAAAATAAAATAGTTGGGTTGGTTGGGACTTGAGTTCCTTTTCAGAAGTAGGGGAGTAATTCAAGAGGAAAATATTTGGAATATGAGGATATTCTGTTCTTTCTCCATGTTTATTGCAGCAGGGACTCAAACACCTATATTTTATGGATAGTTGCTTCCCCATAAGGCTGCTACCCCATTCTCAAAAAATATTACACCATTTGGAGATCGTTATGTGAAACTGCATCATCTAGTTTTTCCCTGCTACCAGTGTAATCCTGCGCTATGAACTAGCTGCTGCTGGCTACGGTCTTGTCAGGGTGAGCTTTTCCCTGACCCTGATTCTTTCCTTCAGACAAAAATGTTCCAATTCCAACACCTACAGAAAAGTTTCTTGGCTAAAAGACTGCTGTGCAGAGTCAGGCAGAATAGTGGCCCTGCTGATTCATGTAACTTAAGGGAAAGAAATTTTGATTAATCTTTGGAGGAAAAAGGTAAGAGCTTTTTAATGTGGCCTGAAAAATTATTCTGGCTGCAAGGCTTGAACAGCCACCTCTGCAGATGATTTCCCTCTGCTTTAGGAGGACTGTGTTAATTTTGGATTGATTATAGACTTATATGTACTCTGAAGCTGAAGAAAATCACTTTTTTTTTAACATAGGGATAGAAGGAGAAGAAGAGTATTTAACTTTTAATGACTGATTTTTCCTCAAGAGTTCTCCCGTTGGAATCTTGATCTTTCTTTTCACACTGGACTTGCTGGCGGAGTTGCTGGGCTTCAGGATGCATGCTGATGGATGCTGATGTCCTGAGCTGCTTTGCATTTAAGTTCCCAGCAAAAGGCAAGATATTCCAGAAGAGTACGGGAGTAGCCAGAAGCTTTGCTTCCTCTAAGCAACATCACCAGTAAAACCTCCTGCCTTGACAAATAACTCTTTCAAATGCAGCTGAAGGAAGCAATGCTTGTTCTCCATGGTGGGGAGTGTTGCAGGTGGCTGTTGGGATGAGGATGCTCCAGTCCTTAACGCTACCCATTTTGTACCTGCAGGAAAGCATTCA
Source organism: Anser brachyrhynchus (assembly GCF_964034855.1). Taxonomy (NCBI): domain Eukaryota; kingdom Metazoa; phylum Chordata; class Aves; order Anseriformes; family Anatidae; genus Anser; species Anser brachyrhynchus. The sequence continues at coordinate 20,663,405 of NC_137700.1, read as the reverse complement.
TGCAGAAATCACCATTCCTAAAACTTTAACTGTGGTCCTACTTGTTACTAATTTATGATTGTAATTGCTTATTAATTTATAATTATAATGGATGGATGAAGATCCGCTTTAAAAGCATCTCTCTCTTCTCAGCGCTCTCTGTTCATCAAGCCTTTGTAGGGAGACATCTAAAAGAAAACCACAATGCTGCTGCTTCTAGCAGAGTTTTTCCATTTGTTTCCTCATCAGTGTGCGTGTATTAATTCACATTAATGAGTATAAATGACTACAGTTTGCTAAGGAGTTGTGAGTGCTTCGAGATTGATCTTGCCTGCATCAACTTTCAGCTTGCTGACCTTGTGAGCACAAAAGAGTGCTCAAAATAATTTCCTAATGTTTGGTACCTCCGAGACAGATGCTGTACGATCAGGTGGCTGTAACCGTGTGCTGCCTGAGCTCCTACAGCAGTCAGGAGAAAGGACTTGAGGCATCTCTAAGTGTGGAGCATGGCTCTCTGGTGAAAGAGGAGAAAAAGAAGATCCAACAAGTACAGAAATAGTGCAAGCTGGCATTTCTCATCAGCGAGCATTTAATGCCTTTTAGGCTGTGTTGCTTCTGGTGACAGCAAGTGGCAATAAAGAGCAATTGAGTGCTGCAAATCGGTCCCTTGAATAATTCAAAATAGTCCAAAATGACATAATCAGTTTACAGGTGCTTAATCAACCCATCTAATTGCTCAGAGGTCCCTTGGGGCTTCCTACTGATGGTCTGGGCAGGTGTTGGTCGTCTGGTGAAGGTTGGTTTTCTCCTCAATGCTACTGCGTGTGCCTTCTGGTTTCCATATCACGTTTTTGCTTCAACATGCTTTATTTGAACAAACAATTCAATAAGGTTTTAAATGGTGAGCCAGTTTTAAATTTTAAAATGTTCATGTGAGCAAATAGTACTCTATTGTATCCTACCGAACACGTACAGACTGGAAAGGAAGTTGGAGAAGAAAATGCAGTTGCCCTGCCTAGCTGCCCAAGGGAAATCAGTTGTAATAAAAGCCCTTGATTCTTAATAATGTCAAAAAGGCTCGTGAGGAGATGCTTTGCAAAATCAAGAGCTGGAAATTCAGCGTAGCACCTGGGACAAGCCAGAAATCCTTTTTTTCCCTATAAAGACGGCTATTAGGCTGTATTAAAAGCAAACAGTCCTCTAAATGCTTTCAGTGATTATTCCACAAGGAATGCTGCGTTCATTTTGAGCAATCCTCATTAAGGAGGCATTGGGGAAATTTAGAGATGCTGCAATAGAGAACATTGGGGGACAGAATAAAAGAAGCTGAAGTTAGCCAGGCAAACAGAGAGCAGCTGGTTTTACAGTTTGCAGGCTCCTGCAAGCTCTAAGTGGAAGAGGAAGCCAAGTGCAAGTCGCAGAGGCTGATGTAACCACGAGTGATGGGATGCAGTGTGAAAGGGCTGGGTTGAGCTCCTCTCAGGACAACTCTTCCCCAGTAAATAAATCTTGGTCAGAACCATCATGCCCAAGAGGAGAGGCAGGAAACCGTCTTGCTCGGGACCAATAAATTTCGGCTGCCCGGAGACCAGGGACATGCGACTTGACGGACGCGTCTTCGTGAGCCGGAGCCGGATGAGCTCATGGTCGCCGCTGCCCTCTGCCTTCCCTGATTCACAGCTGTGGGGTGGGAGAGTTGTTACAAATAATTGATGTTAGGTGCACGGATCAGAGGACAAAACAGTCTGTCTCGCTTGTTAAAGGAATGAAGTCATTAGATTTACCAATTCAAAGACTTTCCTGTCCTTAGAAAATAATGACCCTGCAGAATTTTGATGCAAAACTGTCCGTTTTAATTTTGCGAGCGATGTCGTCCTCGGGGGCTTCTGATAAACTGCTCTGAAAATGCCTTTAGAGAAGGGAAAGGAAGGGAACGGCCTTTGTGAGGGGTAAGTGAATAGCACTTTCTCTGCTCACTCCGTGTCTGCATGAATGGGATGTGGCATCGTGTTTTGCAATCTCAGCATACACGTCGTGTGTCCTGGCAGAGGAGATGGGAGGAAGAGAGACCTGCAAAGGAAACTCTTCTCCTAGCATCTTGTAACTGGATTAGTTTTGTGTATTCCCATATTTCCTTACAGAGCAAATGACTTTCAATGCAGCACTAGATTTTGAGGCTAATGAGGAGAAATCGCCCACAGGCTTTCATGCAGTACTTGCAATTAGAGGGAATGAAATTGGATGCATTATTTAAACATTAAGAGGGGCAGTTGGAAGGTGCTTAACGTTGTCGCTCTTCGAGGAAACGGGGAATTTGTGTGAATCCTTTCATTAGATGGCATTTGTGGAGAGAATGTGAAGTTGGCTTGTGTTAGGGGTGAGAGGTCCACGAGGTCTCCCCACCCTGCATGTGGGACAGATCAGGCATCACTTCTGCTCCAGGACAGTGCAGGAAAGGGGAAATAACACGCGACATGCTGCTGGTGATGGCTGTGGATGTAGGAGGCTCATCATGTTTTGATGTTTGGAGTTTGAAGCCCAAGTAATAGCATGTAACATGAGAAAACTGGAGATCCTGAGCTGATTACTGCAGGGCTCTACGTGCTGCATAGATCAAGTGGTGAGTGACGGGTTGTTCATGCAATCGAGTTTAATGGGGTTATGTGTCTTTTTAAGGTTCAAAGTGATTGGAAAGCTAATCTCATTAACGTGTTTGCTGAATCTTCTAGCCATAAAGTGTTCCAGTTTATTATGCCAAGGGGAAAACAACATAAAAATCTTCCGGCCTTAAATTCAAGCTGTAACTTAGGTACGAAATCCAGTTCAGGTAATTCCCTATTAATGTCTTTGAGTGATTCTTCTTTTCTGCCCCGATCCCTGTCTGAGAGAGGTCCTAACACAAAGGTGGCTGCACAAAATCTTCTCACGTCTTAGCATTTCAAGAAATGTTTAAGTTGATGGAAGCCAATGAGGCTAACAGGGGATGAGCCTCTTGGCACCCTGCTGCCAGATTTTTTTGGGGGGAAGAACCACATTGAGAGCAAAGAAGGGCTGAGTTTCAGCTGATCATTTCGTATAACCTGAGCACGCGTTACAGCCCGGAAGATTCTCTGGAAATCCCAGCAAGCACCATAATTCACGTAGGTGGCACGTATTTCAAAGTAGCAGAGCAAAATAAATTCTCTTGTACTAGCTGAATTTGGGGAAAAAAAAAACACTGTGGCACTGTGGTGTGGCTTGAAATGTTGACGAGTTACAGAGCCTGAAATGGAAATGCACTGATGTTCCTTGGGATGCACGGCAAGGAGCGTGGTGTTGCTGCAATGGGTGGCTCTGAAGCAAACTTGTCAGCGTGATGCACCTGCATGGCTCTGGCTAAACAAACCAGAACAGTGTAGACTAAATGTCATGAAAAATAAGGTCCTGTGCTGTCTCATTTGGGTTTCAGCTGGTGATCTCCAGCTCGTGTGTTGTCTTGGTTTTATAACTGGACTGAGACAGTGTTGGCAATGATTTGTTTAAATTTGCGGTGACAAGAGCTGAATCGGAAAGAAGTACCCAAAGTCCAGGCCTGCTCCTCGCCACCAGCTGCTTCACAAAGCACAGAGAGTGCTCTGCAGGCACCAGAGGGACATCAGCTGGCCAAATTTGTATTACACCACATCCAAAAGGCTTCAACTCTTGCTCTGGAATCATTTTCTGTTGATTTCTCATTAGAAATATGAGGTGGTGTCTCGCTTTCTTGCTTTTTCCATCTGTAGATGGAATAAATTTTGTTCAAGAAACATCTCCTTCCCCCTCAACGTCCTTGTCTAGACCTTTGGTAAAAGCAGCACCAGGACATTTGTAGAACTTGTGGAAAATTGCTTTTGGATACAGTTGTTCTGAACTTGTAACCCGTGCCCCTTTTTGTGCTTTTATTTTCTTTAACTGGTCTTTGTTATTGTGTGTTTTCAATGCAGCTCCCCAGAGGAATTTTGAAATCGCCTTCAAGATGTTTGACCTGAATGGTGATGGTGAAGTGGACATGGAAGAGTTCGAGCAGGCGAGTTGAACGGCAGGGTGACTTCTTCGTGCTGCAACACCTTGGTTGTCTCTGCAGCACTTCTCTTACTGTGATGTATATTTCTGGTTACTGCTCGCTTCTGGCTTTTCCTCCTGTGCTCTGCTGCTGTGCCTTGGTTTCTGCTTTTTTTATTGGTCATTTCACAACGTACTTTTTCATTCAACCAGGACAACTTTAAGTACAAATTCTAGTTTCCTGAGATTTTCTCCCAGAGGTATCTTTACAAGATGTCACCTCCGAAGTAGGCAAAGAATTTTTTTGCTCCACTAGTATCAAAGGGCTCTGACCCTAATTTCTTCCATAGCTTTTATTTTACTAATTACTTTTGTGTTCAGAGAATAACCAGGACTGGTCACCTTCAAAGAAGAATTTAGCCATTAATTTTAATGTAATCTAAAAACATATATTTATTGAGAGGATGTCCCCATTAGTTGTTTTCTCCTGCTTCATGCAGTTTGCTTAGCAGAGAGCGTGCAGGCTGACTCTTTAAGGAGCTTAGTCTGGGTGTCTGATGCAAGTGAGCCCTTCACGTAAGATGTGATTTGTGATACTGCTCTGGTGAGAATTTATTAAAGACTTGAGCTGTCAGTGGGGAGAAAAGTGGCATCTCCAGTTGTAATGCAACTCAGCTTTCCCATCACCAGTACTTTTAATAACGAGTTGCCACCTCTGTTATCTCCTGATCTACCAAATAATCATGGGGTCCCTGATGCTTCTCTAACCCTATGTATCATGGAGCTGTGCGTTTAATGGGTGAGTGGAAGCTGTTGCTTCAGGGCAAAGGAAAAGAAGACTCCGTGGTCAGAAAAATAACCTGCCCTTGTTTTTTTATGCTGGAGGGCATGTATGTTGCAATTTGGAGACAGTGGAAAGCTGTTTGGTGGTATATGAGAACAAAGCAGCCCCAAATGATGTAGTTACGAATTCTTACTTATAGGTTGATTGAATGACTGCTTAACTTCAGAAGAGTCTGTAAGAGGTCATGCGTGGGGCATTTGCTCTAAATGGAAAGAACTAGTGGCAAAGCAGCTCTGTGAAATTTACCACCGCCACTTCCAATCTTCTGCTGTCATCCTCCCTAAATTATTTTGGGTTTGGTGCTGTTAGTTTGCTCTGGAGCTGTGTAACGGAGCTGATTAACTGCGTGTTCTTAGATGCAAACTTCAAACCATGATAACACTGGAGTGTGCTTATCGCCAGTGTGGTATATCTTGAAGCGATCACTTGTGTTGTAAATCTAGGAGTTCGTTCTTTTTTCCACTGAGTGCAGATTTGAATACCTAGCCATGCCCAGGATATCATGCTGCTTAGCGCTGCCTCCCTAAACACAGATTTAGCTTGGAAAACAGGAAACCAAGTTCTTGTAGTCAAAAATACTGCTCTTCCTTCTATATTTGCCAAGTACATGAATATAGTACTACACCACAGGCATCTCATATTTAACTATTCAAGATGTGTTTTACGGTAGTTATTAATGGTCTAAAGAGAAATCATTTGTGTAGATAAATGAGTTTAAGGAAAATGGGAAATCAGCTGCCTACTAAAATTGCAGCGAAGGCCAAGGTATTAACGCAGGTGTCATGCTTGGCTGTTTTAATACCTAGTTAAAGAAAGGATGCATATTTTGGAAGTGCTAAGAAGACGAAAGTACAAAATAGATTTAAGTAATCTCAAATCATCTGGTAGGCAACAGGAAGGTATCTGTGCAGTAAGTCACACAAAAATCCTCAGGAAGGGGAACATATTTTTGTTAAGCTTGTTAGATGTGTCACTGCATCTATATAAAGGAATAAAATTACTGTTTAGCATTGGAATGTATTGAAGACTGATCTTCCAGAGCTTTTGAGTCAGAAGATGAAGGGACTGCTTTGGGAAGTGAGAAGAACCTGACAATATCGAAGCCAGGAAAAGTGTTGGAGAACATGAGCCTTTTGACCCAAGTGGTTAGTTGAAGCAAATTGCCACCATCTGCTCCTTGCAGATAGCAGCATAACTGATTTGCTGCACTTTGCAAACAGAATTAAGGTAAACACATAGCTTCACTGGGAGGCGCATATATTTTTTTTGTATAAGCACATACACAATCATTTCTAAAATAAATATTTTCTCACTCCTTATGGAAATGCCTCAGGACATTTTAAGGATGGCAGGGTTTGAAAATCTGTCCCATAAACATTGTACCTGGCAGGGACAGCCAGAATTGCCCTTTCCTGGGGAATATGCCACTAGAAGTGACAACAGGTTAAAAGAGCAATGCCTTTTTGCGGAAAAGGGAAAGAAAAGATTGGGCTCAAGCATCTTACCATCACTGCTGGCTGTGGGCACATGGGAATGAATTTCATACTCTGTTTTCACACATCGTCTTTGGAGAGGGCCAACAGCAGGTCTCTCTTCTCATTAACATCTGCAAACCTTGAGTGTTCATCAAGGAAAAAAAAATCACTTGTGGTAATGGAGCTAATATGCAAGTGAGAGGCTTTAACTACCCACCAGGAAGATATTAATTTCTTGTGCCTCGCTGAAGAGCCTCAGATTTTTCCCTGCTGATGCATATACACAGTGCATAGCACTAAATAGTTTGGTGCCTGCATCAGGATCGTCTTTAACTTTTCATCCTTCAGGATGTAAACCAGAAATTGTTAGTTTACGCTCCTATTCTTAATTAAAATGTTGGATGAAAAGTAGTTAACTTGCAGGCAGTGTTATTATAATTTCTCTACAAACCATTGCTTTTAACTATTTTCCTTGATTTTTTTTCCCCTTGTCTGGTCCAAAAGACGAAAGAGATCAAACACCTAAGCTGAAATGCATTTAAAAATAAAGACGACAGCAAAGCACCTGTGCAGAATCGTACGATCGATGAGCTGTGGGGGAGGACAGCACTGGCAGGACTGGAGAACAACTTGTGGCAGCTGCCTGCATTTCTGGGTATTAGGAGAATTCCCGAAAATAGGTACCAGCCAAATGGGTTTGGCTCCGGTGCCCACAGATGGATGTGCAAACTGTCTGGGGCTTCTTATGGATGGGGAGAGAAAGAGGGCCACGGGTCTGCCTGGCCTCAGATGCCGTGTAAATAACACCCAGGAGAAGAAGCTCTATCGAACCGTCTGCAGCGTGGTAAACATTTTGCTTCTGCAGAAGTAGGGGCAGGTTTCCAAGCTGGTCATAAACTGCATCGCTTCAGACAGCTCATAAATATTTGCCTCAAACGTGCGTGCGGAGCTCACGGTTCAAGCGGAGCACAAAGCAAAATAAGGAGCTGCTATTTACAGGGCTGCTACAAACCAGAGGACAAGATCCTTCCTCACATCACAGTGCCTATTTCAAAAGAAAATTGGCAGGAGGAGGAGGAGGCTGAAGGCGAAGCAGTGGGTTTTGCTGGAGCTCCAGAAAGCCCCCGGGAGCCTCTCCTTCTCTCAGAGCCTCTCCTTCTCACTCTGTGGCTACCCCTACGATACATAGCACTAAGCAAATGCCTTGATTACCCCTCACGTTTGCGTGGGACACTTAAAATAATGAGTTCTTGGATTTTTTGAGCTGTTGCATCCTTCAGTTTGATCTTTTGCCCTGTCTTAGGGGGCAGTGAACTTGTCCTGGGTATCCTTGCCCTGTCCAGTAGCATCTGTTTGGGTTGTGTGATGCCTTTGAGAAGGCATGACGTGCTGTCGAGAGCTTGAGAGGAAGAGTTTTTTAACTGGTAAACCTTGCGCCTCTCCTGTGCGGTCTCCAGCCATTTTGAAAGACAGGGCTGTGTGCAATGTTCATGCACTCTTCTCTGCAGCTGCTCCCCCATCCCTGCTCGTGACTTCTCACTTTCTGGGTGTTTTATTCAGCCTCTCGACCATGGAACTTGACCAGGACATGCACACGGCATGGTTTGCTGTGATTCTCAGAGCAGAGGGTTTTGTAAGATACCGCTGTTACAGTGCATGACTTCACACTTGGCTGTGTTTGTGCAAATATCCATCTGCTGATAACTCAGATGCGTTGTGGGGTGTGTTCTGCTGGGGGGTTATTTGGGCTGATGCTGTCTGAGGAGCCCTTTGCTCTGCTTTGGGCAGCCCCTGCCAAAGCTTGGGTGATAGAGGAGCTTACAGTTGTGGCAGAGAACGTCAACTGGCAAGAAAGGGTACCCTTGGATAGAAAAACCCCAATTTTGTGCATGGGACAAAGGAAATGCGATGTGAGCTAGCTGGAGCTAGTGCCAGCTAACCAGGGTACTTGGTTAACATAAGTCCAATCCAAGTGGATTTGGTACTAACATCCTCCTTCTTATTTTTTTAGGTCCAGAGCATCATTCGCTCCCAAACCAGCATGGGCATGCGCCACAGAGACCGGTCAACCACTGGGAACACCCTGAAGACCGGCTTCAACTCTGCGCTGACGACGTACTTCTTTGGGGCGGATCTGAAGGGGAAGCTCACCATCTCCCACTTCCTCGAATTCCAGCGCAAGCTGCAGCACGATATCCTCAAACTGGAGGTTTGAGTTACTTTTGTGTACGGGGAGAGGGCAGTGCAGCACACCGTGCTGAATTTGTGATGAGCGTGGTGCTCCCCAGGAACACCTCCAGCTCTTTGCAGTAGCAGAGAGCTTTTCGGAGCTCTTGTGGAGCTGCAGCAGCAGCAGGAGGCAGGTCCTGGTGTGTGTCCCTCCACGTGGGGCTTGCCTGTCCTTGGCACTGCCTAAGTGGTGATTGAGATGCTCTAGAAAAAGGCAAGAGGTGGCCAGCAGGCTGTTGCTCCCTTACCAAGGCAGGTTTGTCTCAGTCCTGGTGAGTGGACTGTGCCTGGAAGGACCAGCGGTTATAACTTTCACAAAACTCTTTCCCCGTTTGCTTCACTGTTGTGAACATTTCTGCTGTGTAAGCATTCAATAAGAAATGTCCATCTATTCTGCCTCTTCTGCCTTTCAATTGAATTGAATGCCTTCTTTTTTCTTTGCATCACCGTGAGTTAACAGCAGCACCCGGTCTCCTCCTCGTAGCTGCATAGCTTGACTTTGCGCACCAAGCTTCAAAATTTGGTTTTGAATAATGTGAGTGCAGGAATAGCAATGGGGATTACTTGGGGTCTGTCTCGGCCCCCAGGTGGAACTGACTTGGTTTAATGTAACGCACTTTTCTGGAGCAGGTTCAAGCTGGCTTGGGTAAAGCCAGGTTTTTATTTGCATCAAAAGCGAGGATTTTGTGCTTGAGAAGTCGTCCTCCCAACCATAACCTGGTTAAGGCAGCATTCGGAGGTCACTAGGGCTTCTGCCTGGTGTGTGAATGTCCACGTGCTCAGGCTGTGGGATCCAGCTAATGAACGGCGTTTTATTAAGTTGCCGTCGAGTCAGCCACTGTGAACCTAACCTGAATTTATTCCCTCTTCTATTTTGGAGTTTTACAAAGTAAGGAACTGACTCAAGGACTAGGCTTTTTATGAGGGTAATTGTCCAGTTAGCTGAGTTCATTTAACTGCTCATTAACGCTGGCGGCGTGCTGTGCGTTTGCAGGGGGAATAGGTTGGTGGAGGAGAATGTTCTTCATGGACTGGAAAGTGTCAGTTCCTCAGCTCCTCTACAAATGGAAAATGAATGAAATACTGTTTAAGGTTAAGAAACCTAAGGTGAAACTTGAACTCAAAGGGAGGCGAAATAGAGATTTTGTCCTTGCTTGCCATTCTGCTTTGACTTCCCACTGCCACTTTCTCTCCAGGGCCAGGCGATGAGCAGGCACTCAAGGATTATTTCTAAGCCCGTGCTGGAGTCATGTGCTCCCTCCACAGGTTCCCATTAAGAAGCGACGGGTTTTTTAGTTTCTTAGTACTTGTTCTTCTTTTCCTTCTGCAACAGTTCAGTTCTAGTTTAGTTCTTAGTGACTTCAGCCAATTGTCCATCTTTCTGGTGAACATTTAGCTGCCTTTCTAAGATGCTATTTGTTAGTTTGGGGTAGTACAACATAAGATGTCTTGGTAAGTTAATATCCTAAAAGCATTGTTACTGAATTCATGAGGGCACCCTTGAACACAGTACCATGCTGTGCTTAGCATTTTTGATACTCATTTGAACTGAAAAATTGAGCTGTGGAAAGCGAACAGTTTTGTTCTGCCAAACTTGTCTTTTTTTCCTGAGTTCATGGTATTAAAGCACTTGATTTTTCTGTTCGTAGTTCTCATTGATTTAGGCAACAGACCTATTTCTGTCCTCAGCATTATGTAACGTAGCCACTCTCCTCTCGTGCTTTTCTCTCTTCTGACATTATCTCCCACCTTCTCTCCTTGCTTTGCATTTGATGTTTTTGTTCACGGTTAAGTAGCTTTTCACACAAGTGCCTAGCGGGTTCGTGTCGTTCCTTTTCCAAGGAGGGCTCTAATGAACTCAGCCCCTTAAAAAACATGGTAAGTCAGAGAGGGGATGTTCCTCAAGTATTTACCCTGATCTGTGTGAATCAGAAGAGCCTAAGAGGTGGTGTTAGGAAATAGCTGTACCGCAGAGCAACAGGTAGCTCTCAGGTAAGTTTTAAGGCTTCCCTGGTGTTGTGTGTCTTTCCCTGGGTGATGACCCTGGGAGCACAGTGGTGTTGGATCCATCAGAAAGTGCCCAGCTGCCTGTGCACGTCGTCTCTGGATCCTTGTCAGGGTAGCTGGGGCTACCAGTGGGCTGGGAGGAGCAGAAAGGAGTTGGTGACAGCTCTGCTGGCCTCATCTGCTGATCCTTGACTGGCTTAGCAAAATCAGTACGCGGCCTGAAGATGGGATATTAATTTGAAAACCTATTTGTGTTCATTTGAAATGTCTCAGTTCCAGAATAGGCTCTGGGGGAATGTACCATCAACATGTCTGAAGATCTGTCCTGGGGATGGTGCAGCCTCTGGGTGGCACAGGACATCTGTTCTCAAACTGGGACTCACTTTTTCTTCATCCAAAAGGTCTCTACTTGAAATAAGACTTTTCTTAAAGCTGTTTTCCCTTCAGCTCAGGATTCAGGCATATCTGCAGTTAATACACTTAAGAATCAGTTTCTTCTGCTGCCTGTGAAGGTAGAACAGTAGTTTCTGACCACCTGCACCTACTTTCCTCTTACTGGTCTTGGTTATTTTTTCTGCTTCCCAAAATATTCATGCGTATTTCTGAAGATTGAGCAGAGACTTTCTCAGAGTGATTAGATGAGACAAAGCCACGAACATTTCAGTGTCCCAGAAGGGTGAAGTGCTGTCAGCATGGTTAAGTAACTGTGGCCACTGCCTCCTTCCCTTTTGCTTCACTTTATGAAGACGTAGCAATCAGCTCAGTTGTGCAAGGAAAGGATGAGCAAAGTAACCACAGCCAGAGGGAAAAGAGAAGCTTTTAACGGCTTATTGCCACTTCTTGTGGTTTGGCTGCCTTGGTGATTTCCCTCCTTATCTCACTGCTTCCTTATTGTCTTCCAGTCCAGAAATTGCATGCGAAGTGCGTCTGCTTCCTACAGGAGAGAGTCACTAACAGGCGCCAACCCTGCTGTCAGTGAGTTTCTATCTGCGCCGTAGGAAATAATACCTTTAGGAAGCTGTGGCATGAGCAGACTGGGAGTCCTTGCTGTGTTGTGAGTTGCTGTGGGTTAGCTAGGGCTGTGTATTAGGGACCAACCCAGCCAGTGGGGCAGGCTCCCAACAAAGTCTTCGGCGTTTTCTTACCACTTTGATGTTGCATTGTATTAGCAGCTTTGGAAAAACTCCCTTTCTTCTTGTCAGTGTGACAAATGGTGACAAGCTTGGAGTAAGCAAGGCAGTGTGGGCTCTCCAGCCATCGCGTCCTGTATGCTGTGTTTGGCTTCAGTAGTGTTTTTTTGACTGAAATTGTTCTGTGAGTTAGGGAGATGGATAGGACTTGACATCATCGGTTATGCTATTTCTGCTCGTTGGTGTCCTAGATATCCCCGTGTCCTTGGTGGACTAAGAGGAGTCCCAGCCAGCCCATGCGTCTCTTCCAGCCTAAGTTTTTCTGTGATTCTGCAAGTAGATGCAGGCAAGATGTGGAGAACATAGAGCTAACACATCAGTGTCACCTCTTTGCTTTCCCAGACAGGTAACCCAAAATGTCCTAATAGCAGTGATTTCATCTCCGTACTGAGTTGTGGTTTATTTCCCCGGGTCTCCTTTTGCCAGCAGTGAGGTGGGTGCCTGTGGTGTAAAACCTTAGCCAAGTTTTTTATTTCCAAAGGGCCTGCAGAGAGATTTCTAGAGCACGTTGTTTCCCTGCAGGTTACTCGGGGGAGGGCATTTGTTCTCAGCTGAATGGGTGAAGCAGGTACTAAGCCAACCCTACACCTTGTGGCTGTGGGGCTGATGCCACAGCTGGAGAGGTAAGGTTGTGCAGCACGGCTTTTACCCTGGAAACGCCTATTTTCACAAGGAGTGCTGATACCACTGCTGCTTGGCTTGTTTTTCTATCAAAAAGGGGTGATGGATGGTGTCAGGCTGTTCCGTCTGCTCGTTTCTCATTAGAAACCCTAGGTCCTTTTGGATTTCAGCCCTGTCTTAACAAATATTCTGGCTTCAGAAGGCATTTCTACAGCTTCACAACCTGATTTTAGTCCAATAATTTGTCCCGAAGTGCCTTCCTCTTCTGAATCTCTGCACTGGGGTAGTTGGTAGCTGAGTCCTGTGCTAATTAACAAAAACTACCATGTTAGCAGCTTAGTTAAGTTGTGGGGTTTTTTTTGCATTCAGCCTTATTGCTCTATGGCCTTGCAGACTGCTGCAGATTTTTTGTGGTGGTTAAAAACAGCTGAAAATGCACCTCTTGGAGCCTCTGCTTGTCACAGGGGAAGAGAGATTGAACGGAGGATGGGGATCCACATCAGGAGGAGCCAGGCGCAGTAACAAGTACCTCTGCAGGTGCTGCACAACTTGAGAGCTGCTGTGGCAGGAGTAGGTGGCCTGATCCCTCAGGGCAGTGAGAGGCAAGCAGTGGCTGCCAGGTAAAGCACAGAATTAAAAACAGGCAACGCACAGAATTGGAGCAGGGGATGGAACATAAACCAGCTGAAAGCAGGATGAAAATGGGAGACTTCCAGCGATGGTCGTCTGCCACCCAGCTGTGTGAGCTGGGGTGCTGGGAGTTTCTAGACAGATAGCTGCAATGATTTGGAGCACTCACCATGGTTTTGATGCCATTCAGAGCTGCTGTCAGTGTGCTTTTGTCCTGGCATGTGAATGGAAAGGGTCCTTTGAAGTGTTCCAGTTGACCATACTGCCTTCTTGGTTAGGGTTTGGGGAAAACTTAGCGCTCCGTTTTTGTCCAGTGTCAGCCCAAGATTTGGTAAGTTGAAGTGGGATGTAACTATGGGGAAAAAAATCTCAAAAATAATAAGTTATGAGGTTGTCGCTTGGGTAGTTTAAAGGAGAGAGATGGGAAATTGAGCTGTTTCAGTAAATGTAAAGAGTCACTGGAGAAGGCTGAGGCCGGTCATTTTCATCTACCACTAAGCCCTCTATTGCTTGTTCTGTTGTTAAATGTGAGACAAGGAAAGTTGGGGTTGACAGTATGTTTGCTTTGGGGCACCACAGCTGCCAGGGGACTGAGCGCTGCTGGGACATTGCTCAAATGCATGGGGACAGCTTGGCCATCTCCTCCTTTGGGGTGGTTGATGATCCCAGCAGCTGTCACGATGCCTGGTTTGTTGCACCTCGGCTGTGCAGTGCTGCTTTGTTTCTTGAACGTGCACCAGGTGATTGAAATGTGCTTGATGCAGCAGCTCTACAGGGAAGCTGTTTGAGGGTTTTATTAGGATTTCTATTTATTGCATTGTTAGTGCCAGGAGAGGGTTTTGCTCTGTAACAAAGCAGCTTTATGAAGTGTGTGTAAATCCACTCCCGAGCTCCTGCCGGGCAGCACGAGGAGCCCTCCTCTGGTGCAGGCAGCAGAGCACTTCAGTGGAGCCTGAAAATTAAACCCCCAGAGGGGTCAGGAGTCTCTGACTTCTGCATCATCCTTCTTCTGTATGAGCAAACGTTTTGGTCACCTTACTCTGGAAGTGCAGTGGGTTTATTTTCTCGTGGCAAATTGAGCACCAAGGCCAAGCAGAAACAGCATAAATCTCACTGGCAGTGAAAGAGATCTGTTTTAATAAAACTGTGCCAATTCCACAGGTTTTTATTCGTGTTTTCAGACCAGCTTGGGTGCGTGCAGCTGGCCAGTGGGTCTTGCTGCAGGGATGTCGGGAGCTCCTTGTGTTTCTGATCTTTGCTTTCTTCTTGTTCAGCAGGCATGCAGGATGGAGAAGCTTCTCCATTCCTCACATTTGGGTACCAGGAACATTTTCAAGGGCAGAAGTGGCAGTAACACAGGCAGGGCAGAGAGCAGTAGTGGGAGCTGGGGCTCATTCTCTTCCTTTCCAGGCAGTCAAGAGAAGGCTTCCTTCCAATTCATCCAATGTGCCCTTTCCTGGGGTATTACAGATTCTTCTCCTTTACATTTTCTTCATTTCATTCCCTCCCTGCTCGAAATTTCAAAATGCAGCTCTTTTCAGAGCTGGCAAGGAGTTATTTTGATTCATGAGGATGAAGTTAAGGTACAGCCATCTTTACATAACCTTTTTTAATTGCTCATTAAATCGTAACAAGTTGTTGGTGGCTGGAATTAATTTTTTCCCCCTTGCAGGCAGTGGTGCCATGCCAAGGCCAATGAAATGTCAAAAGCATTTATCAACCACCTGGTCTGCAGGGATTTCAGTGCTGCTGATGGATGTAAATTTTTAACTTTGCTACTACATATTCACTTTAAGCTGCTCTTGGAGAGCGGAGGGAAAGGGAAAACAGGAAAAGCATTCAAAAATTGGATTTTGCTTTTGTGGAAACAGCTCCCCTTCTCCCCCATGCACATATATATGTGTGTATTTATAGAGGTGGAAGATGCTGGTAGCACTGTGAGCATTTCTCCTGACCCAGTCCGGCTGTACAACCTAGACTTGAGTCCAGGGAGCTGCAGCCCCACAGCTACCTTCCAAATCCCTTTTTTTTGGGGTGGGACAGATGAGGTTGCTGGGTTTTAGGAAGATTAACAGTGCTTTCTTTTTTTTTTTTTTTCCCGTCATATTTGTATATGCAACTTGACAAGAGAGCCTGGCAGCCTGCTTCTTCAGAACAGTAAACAGGCCCAGTGCTGCAGCAGTTTGCAGATAAATAATGTATTACAGCCTGTCAAATAAAGCTTTGAGCAACTACTACTTTAAAGGGTCATACATTGTGAATCTGAATATTACCCTACAAATCACTGTCCAGATCCTTTTGACTCCTTATTACATACACAACACCGCCTTCAAAGCAGGTCACCTTTTCCAAGTACCCTTAATACTGGCAGAATTAGTATCAGCAGTATTTCTGTTCTAGATGTTTGTTTAACCAGCATAAATAAACTCAAAAATCATCCCTCAATGCTCTTTTCTCCATCCAAAAGCCCCTGTAGATTTTTTTTCTTTGTGAATGGGAAATAATAAGTGGCACATATACATTTCTTTTATAGGTGCTTGTATTGAGATTTTAGGGAATTTATGGATTGTTTTTTCAGTTGAAGCCTTCCTAGAAATTTAGAGACATCGCGCTGTCCGTGCAGCTCAGCAGTTAGTATTCCTCTCGCAGGGTAAGTCAGTGCATTACATTCAAGTCCCACACCACAAACCCCACTGATTTCTCCCTTCTGTCACCCCAGGGCTGCCGGAAGGGTTGCTCGTGGAGGTAGTGCTGAGCTCCTGTGTCTGCTGGAGCTGGGAGTTAAAAACCCTGCGGTATTTGTCAGAAAAACAAGCGGGCTCCTGATGCTTGCAGTTACAGAGGACAGGGTTTCAGCACTGGGGGTTTAGGTAGAAATTTCCCACGTGTCTTTTTAATGCTATTGCTTCTGACGAATGTATAGAGGAGGAGAATCAGCCAAAATGAGAAACCTGCCCCGAGGTGTCTGGCACCAAAGTTTGGCCTTTTTCGGGAGGAGCGGTGTCCTTGGGGTAAGCTAAAAAGACACCAGTATCACCTGAAGTTCTCTTTCCACAACACTGCAGTACTGCAGCTGAAGGACTCCTCCTGCCACACTGACCCTGAGCAGGAAAAGCAGTGGCACAGCCCTGGCCCGAGACCTGCAGAGCCTAGGATCTGCACACCCGTGCTCGTAAAGACACGATGCTGCTTGTGCCTTAAGCTGTGATTTAAACTCTCACTTCTGGCTTGCTGTTTTCTCAGACCTGACGAGTCAGCACTGACAGGGTGGGTGGCCTGAGTCCATGGTGGCATTTGCCATGTCCCGTGCTTTTTGAGAGGACCCCAGGTGGCTCGTCAGCCGTCAGAGCCGCCTCATTACACAGCAGCGAGCACTCAAGAGGAAACCGATGGCCCTGCTTAAGAAGTTTTTTCTTGATTTTTTTAATAAAGACACTTCTTGCAGTGCTGCCTCTGAATTGGTTCAGGCTGGGTGCTTCTCAGAGGCTGGCGTTTGATTTCCCGCAGGAGCAGGTAGATTGGGCTAGTCAAAATAAATAGTGAGGGCTGGAAGCGGAGGGATTATGGGTCTGTCGTTTTATGGTGGATCCTTGTATTGCCTTTCTGTGAGAAGCCCTGCAATTAAGGGGATGTGGAAGCAGAGAAAGCAGTCTCTTTATATTTGCCTTCTGCTCTGCTCATTTGAAACCTTTCCTCTATGTGCTGAAGCAAAAGTTGGTAGGCATATTTATTCAGACAGAAAGCTGAGTTAAAAGCTCATAGTTGGAGATCTGTAACAAGTTTCTCTGAGAGAAACATGGATGTGTTCTTTCCTGCATGATTTTTTGGAGGGAGGAAGAGGGGTGTTGAACACACTTCCCTGATTTAGCTTAGTCATTTTAATGATTGCAGAGGGTGCCCTAAGGTATAGTAATGATGGACCAGCCTCGGGAAGCTGCTTCAGGCTGGCATTGGGAGCTCCTGGGGCTTGGGGCTGTGCCCCTTTCCCCTGCCTTTCCACCCTTCTGGGAGCACGCTAGGTTTCCCCATGCATCACACCAGCGTTAATGAATATCAAAATATCAAAACATTTTATTACGAGTTGCAGCCGTGTGGGTGTGCGCATGCAGAATCCGCTGCTGGCACCAAGTGGCAGCGGCTGGGAGCTGTCCGGGGACGCTCGGCTCACCCGAGAGCCGCGTTTGGTGTGGTCCTGACAGAATAACCAACCCGCCAGAGCGAATAAATCCCTCCTAAGCCTCAATTTATAACTCAAAATGCATTGTTAGTTGTGAGCATGCGTGCCCTTGGGCAGAGCAGGAGCTTCCTCCTGGTGTCCCAGTGCTTGGAGCTGCCCCTGCGCTAGCTTTGGCCATGCTTTTCCTTTCTTTAGATGAATGGAAGGGAAAAAGGCCATCGGAGAGCTTGTTTGCTGGTAATAGATCTTGGCGTGCCCTGCCCTGCATCACATCCTCGTGGGTTTTCTTTTCCTCCGAGTGATGGGAGAAGGGACCTGCACAGTAACGTCACAGGCATGAAGGCAAAGGGACATGGTTGCCTGGAGAGAGGGAAGTTTGTTCTGCTTTGCGAAGTGCCTGTGGGGTTTTAATGCTGTTCACAGGCCATACATGGGATATTGAAAAGAAAACCACTCTGGGCTTTGCACCCACCTTCATTTTCAAGTTGGAGACAGCAGGCGAGCAGTATTCAGCAGTCCAGAAGACACTCGAGGAAGGCAGGAGAAAACAAATCAAGCACATCTGCTTCCAGGCAGGTAGCTGGGGAACGGGCTGTTCCAGGGGAGTATTTGGTTTTAGAAGTGAAAAAAAGGCTTTTCTCACAAATCATTTGAAGCCAGAAAACTTCCTTTTTTCTTCTCACCAGAATTTTTCTTTAAATGATCTCCTCTGCTCATCCCTCCCATAATTAATTTCAGCACCTCCAACACCAGCTGGTGGCAAGCTTTGAACTTTCTTCACCCAGTGCTTGGTGACTAACTTTCTCTTAGCTCAGCGGTGATTCTGTTCGAGGTCGGAGCCTGGCTGTTGACCGGTGGTGCAGATCAGCTGCTTGCCATCCCCTTCCTCGGCTGTCCGATGCAATGAGCACCGCTCAGCTCCTGCTGATACATGAGCGCAATGCCTGCCTGCCAGGTATTGACTTCAGGCATCTGGGAGTGCTTCGGTTAAATGCTAAAGACATTCATTTAAAGTAAGATAAACGCAGCGTAATGAACGTTTATTCCCTGGTTTCCAGGCTTTTTCATTTAATGTGAATAATTTTCGCGTGGTATTTTGACTCGTTAATGCACGCCAAGCTAGAAGCAGTTTTGGAGCCCATAGGGCAGGGGAACGAGTTGGTTTGTTAACCAGGGCTCAGGATTATCTTGTGCTTTAAAGAGATTTCAATAAGTTATTTTTTTACATCTTAACAGAATCAAGATAAATCTAAAGCAATCTCCCAACTGTGTGATAAATCAATAAATAAATAAATGAAGCTCTTTCATCTCCTGCAGTGGGTCTGCTGTGAGAGAGGCTCTTCCTGTAGGATGGGTGCTGATGGCAACTCAAACACCAAAAGGCAGAGGGGAACACTGAATCCCATTTTTTTTTTAAATAAATGTTGTAAAAAAACAAAAATACTGCAAGCACTGGCGTGCTAGTTGTGTTCCACATCTTCATGCTGCTGCCCAGAGCTGGTGAGGTCTTTGTACTTGAATATTTGCTTATTTTTAACAGATGCTGGGCAAAAAGGTTGGACTTGCCTCCAGAAGGGCTTTCCCTGTGTGCCACGGCTCATGTCTTCGGCAGCTGATGCAACAGCACTTGTCAGGTTTGGTTTTGCTGCAGTACAAAAGGATCCCAGTGCCAGGAGTGGAGCAGTGGCCAAACGCAGAATGTGCACGTTTGGCTGACCTCTGCCCAGCCTCTCTTTGTGCGAGAGGTGGTGCCAGCAGCACCTGCTGTGCTAAAACTTGGGGTATTTGAAGGCTGCTGGTAGAAAGGCGCTGGTTCGTGTCTTTTAGGTTGAAATTAAGAGTGTTATAGGAGAAGTCAGTGCTGGTTTTGAAACAGTGCAGACTGTTTTTATGTCTCTTGGTTATTGTAAAATTTCTTCACAAGCCTCATAAGCGTGGCAGAGACAGCTGTCTCTCCTTAGTAAGGAGGAACACACGATTTTCCTCCAGATGAGTTTTTTCTTTTCCCCCGCACGCGAGAAGGGCAGAGGCCAGCGTTTTGTGGTCTGAGTAAATGCCAAAGCCTGCGTCAGACAGCAGGCTCAAGAACCATCTTTTTCCGAAATCCTGCTTGCGCCACTCAAACAGAAGTCCATAAGGTCAGGCAGATCCTCCTGGCTAGCAACAGCTCTCGTGCATCTTCCTAAATCCTGGCTCCTTGGACCAGGATGCACAAACCCGTGCACATGAGACCCGTGTGTAGTCAGCGGCCTCTGCAGCTCTGCCTACACAGGGGATGAAAGCACCGCGGGCAGAGCTGCTGCCTCTCATCCCCGTGCTCCCCACCTTGATCTCAGCTGGGTGCCATGCTGCCGTTTGTGTGAGTGGTGTAATTAAGTGCGATCGAGGCAGAAATGGCCAACGTATCCAGCAACGTCGTGTCAAATCAGCAGTGCTCTCGAGCTAAATGGGTTGTTCTGGAGGAGCTGAAAAACTAATTGTGTTAAGTGTCATCCTCAGGCTTGTCATCAGCTGCACGGTTCCTGATATATCCTAAGGAAATCACGTAAGGGATTCTGAGTGCTGAGCTCTGTGAAAGTGGAGTCTGCTGAAGTCTGGTGTTTCGTGTCTGTAGAGCCACAGAGGAGGGAAAAGATGAAATCTGCATTATTCCTCGAGCAGAGACCTGCTGCTCAAACGCAGCCCATGCCCAGAATGGGAGAGTTGCTCTTCCCTCCTGCCCTGCAGCAAAGGCCAGGAGAACACCTGTACAGGACTTGAAGCAGAGAAAAGCTGCAACGTGGCTTAATTTTTACAGTGTTTTTTTTCCTGGTTTATTTGCTACCAGCCTCCTCTGTAAGCAATCATCACACTTCTACCTGCACACTTAGCTTAGTCCTGCACAGCTCTTTGAGCAAGCAGGAAAAAGTTGCTGCAACAGCCCAGTTGTTTGGGTGTTTATTCCGATGTCCAAGCTGGAAGCTCATGTGAAGAGCACCTTAGTAGTTTCTTCTTGTTTTCCACTCCTTTTGGAGACCTGCAGACACTAGCTAAGTTCCAGGTTCAAATAATCATCCTGATTTTTCAAGTCCAGCTCTACAAATACTGTCCCCAGTAAGACAAAACTAGGGGAAGATGCAGAAACTTCTCAAGAAGTTGCCCATGGAAAGAAAATGTTGACTTAGTGGTGGAAACAGTCCTGGTGGAAGCAAATATTCAGATGTATTAGGATTTCTTCTATAAGCAGCATTTTCTGTGATGCTCATTTTTTATTACCAAACCTTTTTAACACCACTGTTTTCTTTTCCCCCTTCCAGTTTGAGAGGCACGACCCGGTGGATGGGCGGATCACGGAGCGGCAGTTCGGCAGCATGCTGCTGGCGTACAGCGGGGTGCAGTCAAAGAAGCTCACCGTCATGCTGAAGCAGCTCAAGAAGCACTTCCAAGATGGAGAGGTCAGTGGTGGTAGCAGCAAATCTGAGAAGCCTTTTTTTTTGGGGGGGGGGGGGGGGGGGGTGACACGACAGGCACCCCGCACCATGCTGAGAGATGAGCTGGTGGTCAGGCTCAGTGGGTAAGCTTGTAGGAGAAATGACACCAATGGTGTCAAACTGTGTGGGGCTGAATGATGCTTCATGGCAGAGAGGGACAGAAACCCCAAAGATTTTGGGTTTGCCATGAACAGGGCTGAGTGCAGGAAATTACTTTTCTAAGCAGCAGGTTGATGTGCAAGGATCTCTCCCTCTGCAGCAAGCAATCCGTCTTGTAGAGAGAAGCACCCACACCTTTTGAAGCAGTGTGGGGAGACATGCTGACTTTGCAGGTGATAAATCTGATGCAGAAGGCGGGAGTGCGGTGCTTGGTGTCCTGATGAGGGTTTGGGCTTGACCCTGTTGAAATGAATGCTGTAGTTTTCAAAGCTTATGTCTGCTAAATGGCAGTCTGGTCTGGAGCCAGAATAAACTCTGAAGACGTGTACCTAGTTACTGGCTCGACCTTGGTTTAATTAGATGCTGTGACTGGGCAGTTTATTATTTAGTTTATGAACTTAGGTGAAAAATGATTTGAATTAGTCATGATTTAGAGAGGAATAAGGCTGCAGATTCTGTACCGGTTAATTTAGTGAGAGACCTTGGGATAAAATCTCTGTACTAAGAGGATGTGCTTTTATCAGGTAAGGCAAGCATGGGGTGCTAAGTTACTTCAGTATTTTGCTTTGGTAAAGATGGATTGTTCTTTTATTGATTAGGTTGTAAACATACAATTAACCAAAATGAGAATGGAGGGAAGGTCTTTGCTATGTTTTGGGTTGGTCCGGCTGTTTTAGAGCCACTTCCTGATGACATTAGAACTGGTGTTTATTTTTTGACAGTTCTCAATGCAAAGCATGTTGCGGGACAGAAGTGTTGGGGTCTAGTCCTTTTTTTTATCCCTTTTGGGGGCTATAAATAAAATTGTCCTAAACTCCTGTGATGTTCAGGAATCTTCAGTTCACACAAAGCTGCACCAGTGACCGTTTTCTCCTGTTCTCCTCCTCCTGCTGGGGCTACGGAGGAGAACTTGGGCACGCTGAAGCAGCAAGGCACATACACTAAAAGGTCTCTGACAGCCCCGAGGGCAGCTCCTTGTCACCCTTTGGCTGCAGGGACTTTTCCTGATGACGGTGCTCCAGTACATGGCCAGGTGAAAACCTCCTCTGGTTTATCTGAGGGCTTGTGTGTGTGTGGAGGCTTTTCCCTGTACCCAGCTGTAGGAGTTTTGAGTGAACGTGGAAGCCATAAATCAAGATCCTCTGCCACGAGCGAGCTTTCTCATCTCAGAAATTAATATTTATCAAAGCCTTTTACATTACACTGGTCAGAAATGTTGAGTTTTTGGCATCTGTGAGCTCCAGGAAAGCTCAGGAAGCGCTCGGACCCAGATGGTGCTGCTGAGAGCTGCGGTGGTCTCTGTTCCTTCGGGGCTGAACGTACAGCATCAAACGAGTTTTGATCTCTCCCTGCACAGCACAGAAGCTCAGCACTTTTGGACATCCCCAGTGCTGATTTCAAGCAGAACCTCATCAGCAGTATCAGTATTTTGGAAGTGTCTCATTTGTCCTAACACCCTGGGGAGGCCTGAGCTCAGGTGCCTTCGTGATGCATTGTTTCACAGCAAATACTGCAGGTGAGGCCAAAAAGCATCCAGTGGAAAAACTGAAGAAATTGCCTGTTGATACTAGGAAATCTCTCTTCCCAAGCTTTTTGACCATCGGTGTTTCCAAGGCTGCAGTTTTGAGTCTGTTTACTCGATTTCTGAGCAAAACGCTGCAGATTTTTTCTCCTATACCTTTGTTCCCCTTGAGTTTTAGCAGGAATTAGTTGATTTCTCGGGGAAAAATGCTTTGCAGCTTGGCAGCTGTGATGTCTGTGTGACAGAAGACATCAGCTCTACTGTTACATTCACAGACTGTCAAGTCTTTGCTGTGGCTTTATATACATATTGAGCAGTAGCTGGGTGTATGAGAAATTAGTCAGAGGACGTTATTTTTGGAAGGATTCTTCCAGCAGATGTTCCCTTCCTTCCATGTGTCAGTCAGACACCTGACATCTGTGGCAGAGGAAGAGCTTTTGTTTCCACCTCATTCCTCATTCCCCAGGCAGCCAGGTCGTGTTTCTATTTGTAGGTAACAGCCAGCTTCAGAGCAAGGCGTCTTTTTTCTCTATTCCTGTAACTTTTAAGGAGAGAAATTGTGAATTGGAAAATAAGAGTTGATGCTTTCAAGAAACGGGATTGTTAGACAACACACAGTTCCTTAGACCAGGGGAAATGGAGCACCCAAAATGAGACGGCCCCTCTATTAGCAAGGTGTGCAGTGGTTTAGGGAGATGCAAAGCATGCAAGAAGTGCTGGCTTTTTTGCACAGGAGGCAGGTGAACATGCCAACCAGGGCAGCTCAAAGCCAGTGGTGATGCAGGGCAGAAATCAGGCACTGAACTCATTGGTTTCAGCAGGTTTTAGCTTGCAGAAACCCCCAGCCTGCTGCCTAACTTTGCATCATCTTTTATCCAAGAGAACCTTTCCATGAAAGCGTTTCCCCTCCCGGGGTATTTTAACAGACCCGTCCCTTGCAGATTTGTGTGCAGCACTTTGCATCTAAGTATGCTTCTGTGCTTTTATGGCATCACCCTGGTGCTGCTGTCGGTGTTTTTATGTAGCTTCAATTTTCTTTTCAGAAATAGGACTGCCGTAGCCAGAGCCACGTTAATTGTCTTTTGAGCTTCCTAGCTAATTTATCCAGGGATGTGCTCGCGAAGTTGTCTTTGTAAATGGATGCAGGATTAATCTGGAGAGCGTGCTTCACTTCAAGCAGCAGGAGCTCGATGCCGGCAGTGCTTCTTCCTCTGCATGTGGGACTTCGCCCTGTGCAGAGCCGTTGCAGAGTCTGCTCCTCGCCCATGGAAAAGGGATGGAGCTGCTGCTCTCCTCTGCTCTCCCATGGGTCCCAGGCCTCAGAGAGATGCTAAGGCTGCTTGGCCACCTCACCATTCATCCTGTCACTGAACGCCGTGGTGGTCAGAGCAGTTTGATGTGTTTTGCAGGAAGAATTGTTCTACCAAATCCTTTTGTTTCACACTTGTAGAGCAGCATTGTATCATTATCCGCACAGTTTACTAACCTGCTGCAACCCTGCTCTATGTCAACAGCAGCAGGAGCTTTGACTTGGTTATTTCTTTCAAAGCAAGTGGGAGGACAATGATTTGGATATTGAATTGCACCAAACCCACCTGGCAAGCTTCCTAATCCAGCGTTACCTTGCAAATACAGTTTACCTTGTGAGTGCTTCCCGAGGACACCTGCCCCGCAGTGCTGTTGGTACCATCATCCAGCCTGGGCACAGCAGCCTCGCCAGCCCGCAAGGCAGTACAGCCATGCCTTTAAGCTAACCTCGAGCCCTTCTCCAGCATTGTTATTCCGTGTTCCTGCCTTGGGGAATGGCTTTCTTGTACAGCTGATAATCTACTTTCACTTGTATGGGTCTTGAAGAAAAAATACCCACCTTGCTCTGGGTACCTGCAGTTCTCCCCAGGTAGAAAGGAAGTGTTTGAGCTGCCTGAGGATGCATATTGCAAGCAGATATACATATACGTGTTTCTAGAGTGTGCCTGCTTATGTATCACTTTTTCCTTTTCATCGTGCCAGTAATAGAAAGCATGGATTCAGGCTTCTGAATTAACAGCTTGATCAGTGCAGCTTTGAAGTGGAGAAAAAAGGAAAAAGGAGCGTTTTCTTCCACCGATATCAGCAGAGCAAGAGAGAGGCTATCCCCTCAGGTTTGGAGGGCTTTCTTCTTGGGGGAGAGGGTTTTTGTGTTGGTTTTTAAAGCAGAGAAGGGATGGAAATGAGGAACCAGGGAGGGAGCCCTTTGGCAGGTTAATGTTTATTGGGCTTTCAGTGGAGACATGAGTGACTTATGAAGAGCCCAAGCAGCGCTGACAGATGCATCGACAGGGAACAGATGAATTCCCCTCCCTGGCTGCTGACTGATGGTGATCATCGCAGCTGGCAACTTGTCAGCATGGTTCCGCACCCATCCCCTTCTCCGATTTTTTGTAACTGGGAAGGAGTAGATGCTGATGCCAGCCTCAGTGATCAAATTCGTCGATAATACATTGAATTTCGTAATACCAGCTAGATTTTTGCTGTGGAGATTCAGGATGTGTGTCCACATAAAAGCCTAGAATAGCAGGATGCCTCCGTATGTTGTGGCTTTTGCTTTTTAACTGGTGACAAGGACCACAAATTTACATATGTAAGGATGTAAACTTTTCCTGTTGCTGGCTGAAACAACAGGAACCACAGTGCTAAACCAGGCGCCACTCTGCATGAGCAGCAATGCTGCTTGGCCTCGATATTTGCCATTTCCTGCTGGAAAATCCAGGAAAATGCTGAGCTTGGGCTCTTTGCTTATAGTGGTGGTTGGGGTGCCTTGTGGCCACTGCTGCAAACAGCAGATCTCAACTGATCAGGTAAGTCAGGGTGTAATTTCTTCTGCTGGCCTGAAAGTGGCCACAGCGATCCTGGTTCCCTCAGGGGTTCCAAATTCGTAGTGCTCTGCTCAGTCCCACACTCAGCAGGGAGATGTTGGGATGGGTATCTGAATTGCAAAGTTCTTTTCTCCTGTAGATATGTTGTTCAAAACAAGAATCTTTGCACTATCTTCTGCAAAAGTATGTGATATATTGTCCTAGCAGAAGAAAAATATTACTACATTCTGCCATACAGCTGTTAGCACACCGCTTGGAAAGCAGGTTTACATTTGGAGACAGTTCCCTGTACAGTGAGTGGGGATTTTTTCCTATACGTTGTCCATGTGTGCACTTTGCATCTTCTTTGGTCTGGACCCATGAATCCCGCTCACAAAGCCTGCTGTTGCACTTGTTGGTGTGCTCTGCAGCGTGTCAGCCATGCGCTGCCACGTGCTTGGTTTCGCTGAGGACAGGGATGAGCTGAAATACTCCTAGGTAGGTTGCAAATTGTCTGTAGTTCTGCTTACAATTCCAGAGGCACCGTGTCTGTAGGAGAAGATTGTAAAAAATGTGATTTATATTTCAAAAAAAAAAGATAGGTCGCTTCTCCCCTGATTGGAAGTCGTTGGGAACGGCTCGAGCAGGGTTACAACAGATGATATAAATTAGTATTTGGCAGCCCCAGCTGAAGCATGCTCTCTTCCATCCGGACCATGGAACCCCGCTGTGTTATGCAGTCAGGATTTTCAGTATCTCAGTACATCAATCTCCCACTAGATGGTACAGGAGGAGGCTGAGCCTGAATTCCCCTTGACAAGCTGATGTATCACTCCGGAGAGGAGGGCTGGGGGGTTATTCCTGCCGTGAGGGAGCAGTTCGGGTGCTGCAGCTCCTGGCGGTCCCGCTGCAGGGGTCAATGCAGTCGGCTGCCACATTTCGCAGCCCAAGAACTGCACAAGTAAAATAGAGCAAACAGAGCCAGCCCTGCAGCATCCTGCCACCAGCAGCAAAGCTCACTCGGGCACGTCTGCCTACACGAACCTGCTTGTAGCAGTGTCTGGACCCCAGCTGCAAGCTCGTGTGGTTGAGTCCCTTTGTCAATTGTTACCTGAGCAGTGTCACAGTCTCCTTTTCCCATCACTAAGTCCCTCTTTTCTCCATCCTAGGGGCTGACGTTTGAGGAGGTGGAGAGCTTCTTCACGTTTCTGAAGAACATAAACGATGTGGACACGGCGTTGAGCTTTTACCACATGGCTGGAGCCTCGCTTGATAAAGGTATTAAAACTCAAGAGGCAGGCAGCATGGTTCACAGCTTGTATTTGGGTTTAGGGAGGGGTTGAACAAGCCCAGTCTGATGGATTAAAAATGTCCTGAGACCGCAGTTCCTCTGTGATGAGAGGTTTAACTTCTGCAGTGCATGGATAAAGAGGGATTTCAGGTTTTATACTTCCCTCATTTTACGTATAGTGAAAAATGCCAAAGCTCATAGCCTGAACAGATCACGGAATCACCTAGGTTAGAAGAGACCTCAAAGATCACCTAGCCCAACCTCTGACCTAACACTAACAAGTCCCCCACTAAACCATATCACGAAGCTCTACATCTAAATGTCTTTTCAAGACCTCCAGGGATGGTGACTCAACCACTTCCCTGGGCAGCCCATTCCAATGCCTAACGACTCTTTTGGTAAAGAAGTTCTTCCTAATATCCAACCTAAACCTCCCCTGGCACAACTTCAGCCCATTCCTCACGTCACATCTCATCTAAATCTCCCCTCCATTTGTTCAAAGCCATTATTCCTGGTTCCATGGCCACACTCCCTAACAGAGTCCCTCTCCCGCTTTCTTCTAGGCCACTTTTATGGGTAAGGTTAGGTGGCCAAAATGCAGGACCTAGCAAATTGCAGCCTCATCTACCTTGTTCCACACATTCCACATGACGTTTTCCAGCTCAGGCTCTAGCCTCTCATCAGTGTAACACAGAATCATGAAGGCTGGAAAAGACCTTCAGATAATCTGGTCCAACCGTCACCCTGCTACCAATGTCACCCTCTAAAACAAGTCCCTACGCACAATACTGCTCTTCAGCAGAACCATTCGGGTCAGATGTGTGCAGCTGCAGAGCAACCTGGTGGGTACACCACTGGCTCTGGTGCCGGAGCCCAAGCATTCAGGGGTTCTTCATCACCCCAGTCTTGGGAGCAGCATCTTTTCTTCTTTTACAATGCACTTGAAAAAGTTGTTGGAAATGACAAGCTGTAAGAAGTTTTCTTGCAAACTCTCTTCCATAGGGGTCTCCATGACCAGGGGGTACTGCTCAAGCCTTGTCTTGTCTTTGCTCAAAAGCAGGGGGCTTTGTTTAGAAATAAGAGCCAAATGCTGCATTTGTGCTCTAAAACGCGAGTAGTGGCACCCGAATTTTCTCACTGGCTGTGACCTTGGGAGCCCGTTAAGTTCCTTGTCTGAGTGTTAAAGTCTCCAGAGCACATCTGTTCAGATAACCCATCGTCCAGAGAGCGAGCGTGGCCAAGGAGCTGGCTGAATAACCTCAGAGCTGGGTGTTTCCTGGGGAGTTTGGTCGTGGTGTGGTTTATTGACCAGACCAATCCCTATCATCTCATCACGTATTTCCTTTGAGGGCTAAGCCATTACAGCTGTGTTACCAGATTTGACGTGCTGATTAAAACAAACTTATTTTAAATGTACAATACATTGAAAAAAAAGTCCAACTCTGCTGCTTGGGTCTGTCACAAAGGCGTGCCTCTCTTGTCTAAACCTCTTTTCGAAGTGTTGCTTATAAAATACTCTGAGAACACAGAAGACAATGGTATCTAATTAAACAGTGGGTTTTTTTAAGTTTAGTGGAAGTTCTTGTCTACTAAGAAGTCAAAGCTGATGTATGTAGGCAGCTGCAAAATTAAATGTGTCAGAAGCAAGTTATTTGCCCAGCTGTTGCTGTTGGGGGGATATTAAGGCATGGATAGGTTTTGGGGCAGTGGAATTGCAAAGGGAGCCAGATGTGTCACATCTCTTCCTGTGTGTGTCCACAGCCCTCCTTAGCTTTGACTTTTCGGGGAATCATCTGTGCTCTTTCCTTTAGATCATCGCATCTTAAGGCTTAAAGTTAAAAAAGAACCCGATGGGTTTTTCCTTTCATTTAGAAGTAAAAATGAGCAAGAAATGCTGCACATGAAATATGGATGTGCTGCTGCTTCTGCAGTGTGCCGTGAGGAGATAATAGCCTAGCAAATCTAATTTTCTCAGCACCTACAGTAAATTAGCAACTGCCCGGTCACGGAGTATGTATTCCTGCAGTATTTAGGTCTACATGCAGGTGGTAAATCAGTGCAATTGCTGTTTAATTACGTGCGATTAATGAACTTGTGCTGGAGCCTCAGCCACTGCTCTTAAGAGTCCTGTGGTTGGAGGAGGAAAGCCTGGGGAGGTTTCGGGCTGCTCTCTTCTTTCAGGAGCCCACCAGCTCTGGAAAGCCTCAGGGCAAGGTCTGGTTGATGCTGACACCATGTAAAGCAGGGGGGAGAAAGCCCAGCTGGGAAAAAGCCTCAGTGTGGGTGCTCCAGCAGCATCAGCCACACGAAGGGTGTTTTACTGGGGTCCTAATGAAGCTGCAAATTAACCTGCAGCGATACGCCTGGGTTTTGCAGCAGGAATCTGTGCTCCTATGCTTAAATTGTCTGTGCACTGCACGTTCCCCATACGCACGCTCACCTAGCCTGGGCATCTCACCTACAAATTGAATAAGCAATAAATGGGCTGCATCCCTTCCTAAAGTCAAGTTCTTGTAGGGTTGCTTAGTGAAAAGCAACCAATTGCTCATCTTATTAGGAGAAGGAAATAAAAAAGGGTAGTTTGTGTCAAATAAATTGCTGCTAACCTAATGTAGCAAACTGATTATTAGGATTTTAGAAGTGCTGTTTAAAATGAAACAGGAAAAAATGGATGGCACCGAGCAGCTAGAGCTGGGCAACTCGTCTTCTGTGATGAATTAAGCTAGCGTCTTCTAAAGAGGATGGTAAAAGTGTATTTTAACGACCCGTAAAACAACACCCAGATTAGTCATTAGTCCATCTTTGATTTTTATTGGCACCACAACAGTTGTCATTGTCTTAGCATCATTTAGAAAACTTGCCCGGGCTTCCAGCTAGCAGCAGGCTGGGAGACGAATTCATCGCTTATCCCCCCGTTGTGGCGAGGGTGGGAATTGCACTTTTTTGCACAGGGTGCAAGCTGGTCTTGGTAGAGCTACAGCCCAGCCTTTGCTTCAGCCTCACAAGTCAGGACCGTCGCTGAAACGAGCTGGTGAGGCTGTGGGAGAGGTTGCTTTGAATGCCTTGCTGTAGGGGCACTTCAGCAACAGGAGGAAATGCAGCATTCAGGTAAATTGAGATAAACCATCAGCCTGTTATTTTGGCCAAATGATTAATCTCAGAGAGAAACCTGCAGCTTGCCATCGGCCTGGCTCTGGCCTGTTTGTGCAGCACGTAGACAAGCCCTGCTCGTCAGCTCTCCGTGGGGCATTGCTCATGGTGTGCTTCCGGGCACTGGAGGGAAAACCAGAGCTGCTGTACCCTAAACTTGCATAAAATACTCGGATGGCTCCTTAAAGGAACTAGTGTAAGACTGTAACACCTGAAATTTTAGAAGAAAGATACCCTTCAAGGTATAAAACTAATACTTAATGGCATCAAATCCTGGAGGCTTCCCTGCATACAGATCGATGAAGCCAGCAAAAAATCCAAACTGGGAAAAGGTTTTGTGAGGTGTTTCCCCAGACAGCACCTGTTTCATTTTCCAAAACGGTAAAGAAATGGCACTCGTAGTTCACTTTGGTTTTATTTACCTGGTCTGCGACGCCCTGTAGTCGGAAGGACGTGCATTGGAGGAAAGTGGCGTCAGGGCTTGGTCCAGCACCTCTAAGGAAGATTTCTGTGAAATTCAGTGTTGCCATCTGAGGAAATACAGACTGCTGCTGCTGGCTGAAGTGATTGGCCTGGGCTAGGAGATGGCCTACAGCACTTAACCTCTATCCTTCCCGGGGTCTAGGTGTGCCAAAGCACCTCTGCAACCTCGAGCTGGCAGGTGGAAGGTCTTGCTGGGGAAAAACTCAGCTGAGAAACAAGTGTAGATAAGCTGTGAATACCCGTGCAATGTTGAGACACTTCTGTTTGGGTCTGGGTGATGCTATTACAAAGCAAACCGGGTTTCTCCCTAGCTTTTTTTCACCCAGCCCCCTGAGGGTTTGGTTTTTTTCCCTTTATGCAGCAAAATCTGCTGTGTAACCCTGCCAGACTGATAGCTCCACAGATTGCTCTTTTCTAGAGGCATGCCTACAGCTCCTGCCTGCTGCTCTGCTGAGGAGCTCAGCCGAGAGGCTGGGGGAGACGGGATGTGAAATAATTTCACAGCTCTGGATCTTGCAGCAAGGTCAGCCCTGCCTGCTTGCTGCAGAGCCTGCTGACGGGAGGTACCACATGAGCTCTTCCTGCAGCACTGGAGCTGGGTGGCACCGAGTCTGTGCTGGACCTGGGTTGCTTAAATGGAAAAGCTGCTCTTGTTTGTTAGTATTTTATTAATACTATTATTCCCAGCCTGTTGTAGTAGTTTTTCAGAGTCTCATTATTGCAGCACTATCAGCAGGACCTGCCTCAATCAAACCACCAGGAGAGGTTAAGAAGCTTCCTACCCGGTGCTTGCTGTCACGCTGACACTTCTGAGTTTGTAACCAAAGGGGGGGATAAAAAGCATCACCTAAGGGTTTTGAACATTGATCTCGAACCCAAAGCGTGTTGGTGCTTGCCAACAGCCCTTCCACACCCCAGTTTGCTGCAGTAGGGAGGGGAAGGCTCCGAGGAGCCTGGTGCTGGACGGGATGGGGACAGAGCTGGGGGGTTTGGCCCGCGCTCACCACCTGCCCTTGCTCTCTTGCAGTGACCATGCAGCAAGTGGCCAGGACGGTGGCAAAGGTGGAGCTCTCCGACCACGTGTGCGACGTGGTGTTCGCGCTCTTCGACTGTGACGGTGAGTGAACAGCCTCCCGTGGCACTCTCAGCCCTGAGAGTTGAGGAGGAGAAATACAGGGAAAGGGCATCAGCCACGGAAGCTGCCCAGTGCTGGTGGCTGGCTGAGTTACACACGAGCACAGAAAAGTGCCCGTCTCGAGCCCTGCCCCGTGGCTGCAGTCCCCTTGGCTTCAGCCCCACCTGCTGCCTTGTGCCTTTGCTGCATCTATTTTATTGTATTTTATTCCGTGGCGTTTTCTGATCAGGTGATCAGACTGGAGCTCAGAGTGAATCCAAGGATATCCCAATGTTCTCAATTTGCATCCACACGTGGCGTCTGATAAATATTTTGATAGCAAAGCTTTTGGGGGGAGGGGGGAACTGGTTGTGGTTGCCTGACAAATCCGCCATCAGGAAGGTGCTGGGTGGAAAAGCAGGCACAGAGCTCAGGGCTTTCTGTCGCTGTTTATAGGCATGCATCAAAAGCCCACAGAGCTGGGGGGAGTTCTGCTCCCCTCCTGGTATTTCAGTGGAGTTTCCCTGCCCCGATTTGCATTTGGATGCAATGCAGAAAAAAAAAAATTGAAATGGAGAAACTCATTCATTAAATATAACCTCCCTTTGATCTGGGAAGCTGCCGGCACGGGGGGTTGTTTCCTGGGGGCTGCTGCCCCTCAGATTTCTTCCATGCCCAGTTTCTTTCCAGTGCATGCCCTGGGCATTGGCTTTGTGGTGGGTTTTCTGTCCCCAAGAGCCGGTGCCCTGCTGCCGGGCCCTGTTTCTGCAGGGCTGGGGTTTAAACACCGCTGTGAGCTGCTGTGTGTGACCAGCTCTTGTGGGACCCCAAGGTGAGGGGGACTTCAAGCTCTGCGGGTGGGTTTGGGGTGGGCTGCTGCCCTCTGAGGTACATGGTGCTGGGTCGGGGGTGGGCTGCTGCCCTCCGAGGGGTGTTGTGGAGGGTTTGGGGTGCGTGGCCGCGTTTGCGGGCACCTGTAACGTGTTCCTCCATCCCCTTCCCCGCAGGGAACGGCGAGCTGAGCAACAAGGAGTTCGTGGCCATCATGAAGCAGCGCCTGATGCGGGGCCTGGAGAAGCCCAAGGACATGGGCTTCACCCGCCTCATGCGCGCCATGTGGAAGTGCGCCCAGGAGACCGCCTGGGACTTCACCCTGCCCCGGCCCTAGCGGGGCCGGGCCTCCCTTGTCCCCTTAATTCCCCTAACGAGCTCGGATTTAACCAACGTGCTGCAGCTGCGTGCTTTTTGTGGGGCGCCGTGGGGTTACGGCAGTGCGCGCCTACTCGGGGCAATACGGGAGGGGGCGTGGCCTAGCGGCAGGGGCGTGGTTCGGGAGGGGGCGTGGCCTCGTCGCGATGGGCGTGGTCTGTTGCGAGGGGGCGTGGCCTGCCGGTGACGCCATCAGGCGGCGCCGCCCGCCGGGCCCGGGCGCCATGGAGGGGAACCGGGAGGAGGCGGAGCGCTGCGTCGGCATCGCGCTGGCGGCCGCCAAGGCCGGGCAGCCCGAGCGGGCCCGGCGGCTCCTGCTGAAGGCGCAGCGCCTCTACCCCTCGCCCCGCGCCCGCGGTGAGGCACGGCCGGCGGCCCGGGGGGGCCACGGGACGGGGAGCGGGGGGGGAGGCCTGCGCGGGGAGTGCGCGTGCGCCATGTCTGAGGAGCGCGGGGGGTGCTGGGAAAGCGAGTCCGGGGGTGGGGGGCGAAGGGGGGGGGTCGTTAACTTCCTCCCAGTTTTGTTCATTTTCCCTCCATTTCTCCTCATTTTCCCTCAAATTCTCTAATTTTCCCTGCGTTTCTTTTCATTTTCCCCGAATTTCTCTAATTTTCCCCGAATTTCTTTTAATTTTCAGCGGGTCTCTTTTAATTTTACCTGAAATTCGTTTAATTTTCCCTGGATGTCTTTAATTTTCTTGGAATGGCTTTAATTTTCAACGAAATTATTTTAATTTCCCCTGGATTTCTTTTAATTTTTGCTGAATTTCTTTAATTTTCCCCATTTTTTTTAATTTTCTCTGAGATTATTTATTTTTTCCCAAATTTATCTAATTTCCCTGAATTTATTTTAATTCCCCCCCCAAAATCTTTAATTCACCCCCCAAATCTTTAATTTTCTCCCCCCGAAATTACTTATTTTCCCCCAAATTCTTTTGTTTTTCCCCGAATTTCTTTAATTCTCGCCCCCCTCCCGTTCCAGCCCTCCTGGAGGAGCTCGACAAGGAGCAGCAGGCAGCGGGCGCCCGGCCTGACCCTGACCCCAGCCCCGGGGCGCCGCCGAGCCCCCAGGGGAGGCCGGGCAGCGGCGGGGAGGCGGCCGGGGAGGCGCCGCGGGGCTACACGCGGGACCAGGCGGATGCCGTCAGGAGGTGCGTGCGCTGCGGGGGCCTCGGGGACAGCCTCGTCCCGCTGTGCTGCTGCCCGCGGTCACGCCGAGAGCCCAGCCAAGTAGAACCCCCCGCAGGACCCCTCGCTCTGCTGGGAGAGATGCGCAGGATGCTCCTAAAGCTCCTGCTGGCAACTCTCAGGACACATTTATCCATCGCCCCTCTTCCCAGCACCCTTCCAGCTGCTCTCTGTCCAGCTCTGCCCCTTGTAAACGCTGGCAGTCACAGGACCGAAGCGTAGGCACGCTCACTTTATAACCGTAGTGTAAGGCACTGGGTACGGTCCAAATTGCGCAAGGACCGCCCTGGCTGATTGGCTTCCGGGTGGATTAATTGCGCCACCCGTTTGTCCACAAATCCAGCACGCTCTGCTCTGTCTCCTCCAAGTCCTGTGAGAAGGAGGCGTTGTAGTGGAGGGCACGCTGTGTGAGCTGGGCTGCTCGCAGGCCCGGGCAGTGCCTGCTGCTCCCTCTCCAGCTCAGCCAGTGTTAGTTTTTAAGTCTGAATGAACTGGGTCTGAGGAGGTGCGGGGGAACACCAAAAAAACAGCAGTCCTCCGGATCCTGGCCTGCCATTTGTCATCCCCGCACCCCCAGATCCATCATGCTCATGTTTTGGAGGTTGTTTGCCGGTTGTGTTCTCCTGCCTGTGGTAGCGCTGCCCAGGGAGAGGCTCTTCCACCTTTCCTGGCCTGAGTCATTCCGTAGGAGTGTTTGTGTGCCAGTAGCGCAGGCACGCTGCGGGTGAGCACGTGAGAAAAGTGGGTCACCTCTGAGGAATCAGAGATGAGTAAAGCAGAGTTCACTGAGCAGCATCGGTCGAAACCGCGCTGCATGTGACGTTGCGGAGTCGACGCATCCGAGGCAAAGCAGTTCTCGTGGCCAGAACTCACTGCCCGTGTCTTTTCTCCTGGCAGGGTAAAGCAGTGCAAAGATTACTACGAAATTCTGGGAGTCAACAGAGAAGCTTCTGACGAGGACTTGAAAAAGGCGTACCGGAAACTCGCGCTGAAGTTTCACCCGGATAAGAACCACGCGCCAGGGGCTACGGAGGCCTTTAAAGGTAACGTGCGTTCCCACCCTCGTGACTTACCCACAGCCATCAGGTGATGCTGCTGAGCTGGGCTAGCAAGGACTCCCTAAAAACAACCTCATGATTCAGGCGGAGAGAAATAAAGCTCTTGTCAGCAGAGTTGTCTCTCATTCTGAGCTGGTTGTGTCGTGGACAGAGTGTGCCGGGAGCCTGAAACAGCCCCCGGGGTCGGTTTCACGGCAGGTGCTTGGTGCTCCCCTCCTAGGGACAGCCCCGGCGGAAACGCGGTGAGCTGGGCAGCACCAGAGGCAGTTGTCGTGTTTGCAGCCCCTTTGTCTTACACACACATCTCCCAGAGAGCTCCCACATACTGAGAGCACAACGGGGCTGCTGGAACTGAATCCTCCGGGAGGAATATTGCTGGACGGGCTCCGTGGCAGGGAACTCATCTGCAGAAGTGGTGTTCAGGCTCTCCTGCTTGTGGAGCGTTTCAGGCAGACCATAACCCTTCAGGTTTCTCGCTGTGCCTGACCATCAGGAAGGGCTGCGCATGGAATTCCTGGGTAGAAATGCCAGGGGAACGTTTCCTGGGTGAAACTACACCAGCTGTACAACCGAGCCCCGTCAGAACTCAAAAAGGCCCGCAGGAGCTTCCTTTCTGCCACGGAGCCTGATCCGCAGGGCCTCTGCGTGCGCAGCAGGGATGTTTCCTGGGCAATCAGGCAGCTTAAAACCGGAGTCGTTTTCCAGAAGAAATGCTGTTGCTTGGAACAGACAGAATTCGGCTTAAGCATCTGTGTCCATCTGGGAGCAGTTCTGCCCTTCTGAGGTTGTAGGGAAGGTGGCTAATTCTCTAGCACTCATGATTTTTTTCATTTCCTTTATTTCTCATCTTCCGTATCTTACATCAGAAGTCTCAGCAGGAGGAGTATGGAAGCCCGCTTAGCCGAGCTTTTGCTTCGTGGTTGTGAGCGGTTGTGTAATTGCCTGTGGGCCAGGAAAATCCCCTTTGCTAGAATAAATGCAGTAGAGTCACACGAGAACTGCGTTCAGCCGTGTGGGGGAAAATAAAGGAGCAGGCTGGTGATCGTGGCACTGTGCTCCCCTGGGCTGGCTCTGGAATTGCTCCACTCACGAGTAAAGTGAGGCCTCTTCTGACGGTAATCCCCAAAAACAGCCCCGCAGGCACTTCCCTAGGTGCCCGTACCCAAATCGTAGGCTTTTCACCTGGGTGGCACCTGCCTGTGGGATTTTGAGCAGCACGGTGGGTGCAGTGGAGCTGAAGCAGCACGGCACGTTCCTCTGCAGGCTGGGGAGGTTTGATTGTTATCGCAGAGATAAGCACAGAACTTCTTGTGCCCGTTTCACAGCGTTGAGCCATTTAAATACCACGGTCTGATTCTGGCCATCTCGGGAGGGAGATGCCCAAGACTTTTGCTGGAGCAGGGAGCAAGGCTAGCGTGCCACGAGTGCGGGGAGGGGTGAGCTCCAAGTGGACAAATTTCAGCAGTAAAAGTCTTATGTAAGGTTTGTTCGAGCCTTTTAAGGCTTAAATCCGTGACTGATAAGTGTCTTGCTGTTGGCAGATAGCGAGCTGACCCTCAGCTACTCTTTTTTAGTGCAGGGGCCAGGTTAAGCAGGGAGCATCTGCAGCCATCTGCCTGTGCCGTGAGCTGCCGGCCGATAGTTTATCCGTCAGTCCTCGCCAAGTGGCGAAAGGCAGGTTTCCTCACCTCTAATCTTGAACAACGATGTTTGCCGAAGGCTTTGACAAGAGTTACGTGCCAGAAGCCGTGCGTTAAGCAAGGTGCCCTTTATCCTCCAGCCTCGTCTCGTTGGACCTCCCGGCCTTCAGCAGAGCTGCCGGCTTGCAGGGCTCGCCAAAGTCCAGCTGCTCCCTTCCAGAGGGTGACGGGGGAGACGTGCACCGCTCTGAGGGCTTGAGTTAATTTTTTCTAACGTTGGTGCGTTAGCTCAAGTCTTGACATTCGTCTTCCCAGTGACAGCTGATAAAACGTGAGGTCTTGTCCTGGGACCTTGTCCCAGGCCGCGGTTGCAGG
The DNA here is from genome assembly GCF_964034855.1 of Anser brachyrhynchus. NCBI lineage: Eukaryota > Metazoa > Chordata > Aves > Anseriformes > Anatidae > Anser > Anser brachyrhynchus. Next base: position 20,626,740 of record NC_137700.1, on the reverse strand, counting down.
CGGCTGCAGTTGTGTTGAACCACGTTTGCATCACAGCCTTTGGCTGACGTTGGGGAAAGAGCTGAACCTAGCTACTTGGAGCTAAAACCCTGACTGGGAATGAGGTGTTTCTATGTAGCTTGGTCAGCAGAAGGCTAGACGATGAACAAGATCCTAAATTGCCCCATTTTCATTGCTTAATCGCATGGTGTGAAAGGACAGGCTCGTGTGCTGGAGCCAGTCCTTGTGGTCTAGCTTCCTTCCCGGCTTGTAGCAACGTTTGCTGTGTGTGCCCTAATTATAACCGAGACGTAGAACGAGCGTATTGACATTACATCCTTCACTCTCCAAATCTCTAGTCCAAGAAGAAACCAAACACCTCGGTCTCACTGCTGGGAAAATTTTGAATCTTAGAGTTAATCTCCTGCAAAGGGCACGTATCCCCCCCTTTCCTGCTGCTTCTGCTCCTGCCTTTAACGCACCAGTCAGCCCCAGTCCTGTGAACTTCCTCACCTCCGTGCGACACGGGGAGGAGAAGGGATGTGCTCTGCAGTCACGTACAGAGGCTCTCGGGTGGGTTGGTGCCGAGGGGAAGTGGTAAAGTGGGATGTGCAGGGAGAGGAGCCCAGAAACAGGCGGGGGGCCAGCGGGCTGTCTGGTTGGAAGGCCCTGCATGTCCGAGGCTGCAGAGAGGTAGCTGGGAAACCGGGGGGATTCGGTTCCACAGGCGTGGTTAACAGCCCCTGTAATTAAGCACCTTCGTTCTGGAACCTGGAAGTTCTGAAATTCACAGCTCGCTGACACAGCTTTTAGCCAGCATCTCCTCACCAGCTTTTACTTGGGATCTTAAAGTCTCTTTCAGTGATGTACCCTGTACTTAAATTCTTTGTAGTTCTGGTTTTAGGCTATGACATCAAGTGCACTTAATGCTACTTTTGAATAAAATTCATCAACTGAAATCGTACTTTCCTATACAGTCGCTTATGGCTGAATGGTTTGGGACTAGCTGTTCAAAAGAAATAACAGATTTAATGAAATGAAATGCGTAGCAGCTCTACTGCCAGTGTTTGCGTAGCAATGTGTAGTTTCATTCACCTGAGAGGGTTTCTCTAGGAACACGCACAGAACCCATACCAGCCGTATCACAGCTTCGTTATTTGAGTTAATTTAAGGCTGAGTCTCTTGGTGTGGTTTCCTTCTGCCAGCGTTTGCCAAAGCAGCGTGCCGGGTACGAGAGCTGTGCTGTCGAAGACGTGGCTGCTTGAGAATCTCATTTGGGTGCTGAGGAAGGGGAGCCGTGCCTGTTCGCAGGGCTTAGCGCGTTATCTCGAGAAGAAAGAAGCTAATTGCTTCCTTACTGTCGATATTTCAGCCATTGGCAACGCGTACGCGGTGTTGAGCAACCCGGAGAAGAGGAAGCAATATGACCAGTACGGGGACGAGAAGCTCAACCCTGCTCGGCACGGACACAGTCACTCAGACTTCCACCGCGGGTTTGAGGCGGACATCTCCCCCGAGGACCTCTTCAACATGTTCTTTGGTGGTGGATTTCCTTCCAGTAAGCACGTTAAACCTCGATCTCCTGAGAGGGACCCGGTCCTTTTGACAGTCACAGTGTAGTAGGGATTTATTGGGCAGGGCGAGGATTGGTTGGAGTGCGGTGTTCCTCTCCACAGCTGGGTTTGATGAGAGCTCTCCCTCACAAATGACCCAAACGCCTAGGGTTTTCTAAATCGTTCAGATGGGAACTTGGAGAACTTGGGATCCAGCAGGTAATTCCAGCAGAGGTGGACTTCTTCCCCAGTTCAGCAGTCTGTCTGCATGCTGGAAATGTTAACTGTTACTAGGTTGGATTGAACGTTAGAAAGAAAATGATGCACAGGCATCTTGCAACCTTTTGCAGCATTCCTGTTCTGCCTTTCAGAAAGGTAGGGCTACTCCAGTAAAAACTGCGAGTTGCTATTTTTGCTCAGTCTTCTTTTTTTTTTTTTTTTCCCCTCACTGTCCCACGAGAATTCAGGAGCAGTTTTGCAGCTGGTCTCCCTCTTCAGCTGTAGTTTTGACATTTAAAACGAGGAAAAGCTGCTTCTAAGGTGGAAAAACTAACAAAATGATTTGTTTTTCTTTTTCCAATTGGTATTAATCAAAAAATAAACTCCTTTGTATGAATGCTACCGTCAGTCTCCTGGGGAGTGCCATAGCTGCTGCAGCCACCTCTGGTGAGCTGTTTGGGGTCCCTCCATGACAGCCCGCGGTAGCGGACGCTTTCTTGTCCTGCATTTTAGTACACAGCCAACTTTTAGAGTTGCATTTTTATCGGTGATGCTGGCATGGAGTGTAGCCACCTTTTGTGGTTGCTTCCTAGCCAGCCAGCACCGTCTTACGTGCGCTGACCTCTTTGTATCGTTCTCCTTTTGCTCGCAGGTAACGTCCACGTGTACAGCAACGGCAGGATGCGGTACACCTACCACCAGAGGCAGGACAGGCGAGAGCATCAGGGAGATGTAAGTGGAGAGCACGCAGGGGCCGGGAGCCTGAATGTTTTTTCCAGTACACAGATCGCCAGCGAGCTGGCGGGGCTGCTTTGTGCAATAGCCCTGCTCGTTGTCACCTCCCGGTACAGAAAGCTGGAGTCGTGGGAAGCAAGCTGCCTGCAGAATTTTCACTCTGTAATTTACTGCTGGTGGCTCTCCCAGGACTTTCAGAGCTCTCTTCCAGCAGGGAAAACACTGGTGTGTTCTTGAATCTGTGCCACCTCGAAATGAGATGACACCAGTAAAACGTACTTGTTTTTAGCAGAGAATAAACATTTCCTCTCTCATTTCATTCTCTAATTTTAAAAGGCAGATCCAGCTTTTGGATAATATGGATACACGTGGCTCCTCCCAGCACGTACCCATTCTCCCTTTTATCTCACTATGCGAGATGGGGTGTTTTTGGTCTGTGATGTGTAATTAACCAAGGAAAAAACCTTATAGCCTGAGCTATTTTGGGGTTTTCCGTCACAGAATCTGCATATGTCTCCAAGCCCTCTGACCTGGAGAAATGAGAATGTGGGACTTAACATAACCCTGCTCTTTTAATAGCCAGTAAAATACTTAAAAAGGAAAAGAAAGAAAGAAAAACTGAGAACTTCCTGAGTAGTTCTTCTCAAGGTTAAAGGGGGAAGCGCATTCTGCCAGAAGCAGAGGGAGCTCAGAGGTGAGGCGGAGGGGGAATTTCTTTCATCTGACCCCGAGGAGGGGAGAGCGCTTTCACAAACCAGTTCTGCTCACCAGCACGAGCAGGATGGGAGCCTCACGGGGCACAGAGTCAAACGAAGGCAAACAAAGTACAGGCGTGAGGCTTTTGAAATTTGCTCACCAGGTTCCCCCTGCCCGTCCCCTCCAGTCAAACCTGGAGACATTTGGACCTGCGGAGTCAGGCTGTCCTTTCTGGAGGAGAGCTGTGGGCGGCCGGACTTCTCCCAGTTACTTTGGGGAGCCTCCTGAGCCCGCTGCCTATGTTGGGCAGGGGAATTCAGGCTGTGTTGGGGCTGGGAGGGAGGGAGAGCGATGCTCTGGGGTCTGCCTACAATGCTCCACTGTGCGTTTCTGTTCCTGCAGGGTGGCCTCGGGCTGTTTGTCCAGCTGATGCCAATCCTCATCCTGATCATCGTGTCTGCTCTCAGCCAGATGATGGTCTCCAGCCCTCCCTACAGCCTGAGCCAGAGGCCGTTAGTACCCCTTACTCTGAACCTACTGAAGCGGGGTGGGTTCTGGAGGGCTGGCTGATGCTGTCGGGGTAGGGAGCTGGGCGCTCTGCTTTTCCCATCAGTTCTTTGCTTTATCTCCTCCTGCTCTTGCTCCCAGGTGTCTCACACATCAGAGAAGGCCACCGTGTTTTCAGGCAGGTCTTGGGATGGAAGGGTCTGTTGGAGGGTGCTCACTGGCCTGACGGACTGGGGCTCTGACGGGGAACTTCTGTAGCCTGCAGCTAGATGGGAGAGGGACGGAGTAAATGCCTTTGAGAAGCTGTAGCCCAGCAGGGCTGCTTGGGTACACTGAGATCCATGTGCAGTGGGCTGAGATGTAGAATTAAATTGGGGTACGAAAAACGAAATTCGGATCTGTTCATCCTAAAAGCCTCGGCTGGGTTTACATCTAGTGCAGAGCAGTAGAAGCAGGGGGGAATAAAAGACACTCCCAGAGAAATCCCTTGGTTTTGAGCTCTGATCTTGCCATGGAATATCTAGGGCCAGACGTTTACTGTGCAAAAGCAGTGCGGTTTCATTCCAGACCCTGTGGAAATGCCCTGCTCTGCTCACTGCTGACAAATGAAACGAGTTTTTGTTCTCGGTCACCCTGTGGTGCCAGCAAGGAGCAGAGAACAGGAGTGATTTCTGGCTGCGTGCATCGCTCCTGCCAGAACCCTGACGCACCCTCAGTGCAAGTTTCCTATGTGCAGGTAGAAGGCCAGCAGAGGGTGGCTTTGGTTATGGCCCGTGGGCCCTGCTGGGTGTCACTGACGGCGGTGTTTGCTGGCGATTACATTAAATGCTCTAAAACCCAGCTCGGCTTTCGGGTTCAAGGTAAGGACTCTGGCGTTAGCGCTGAGAGCCAAAAGACAGAGCAAATTGGAGCGAGGCGCAGCTAAGGGTCCTTCTGAGAGGCTAAGGAGTATTGGGATGTCACTTCTGCGGCTGAGGGCGATGAAACTAAGCCCGTGTGTGTCTCTGCTTGTTGGTTTTACACTGGTGAGGAGGTGCTTTGTGGGGCGAGAAGGTGCCCAGCGCAGGGCAGCTCTGAGGCAGGCAGGGATTTGCTCCAGTCTTGTCAGCTGGAACATCACCCCCGAGCCTCGCTGTGCTCAGGCGGCAGCAAGCCAACCGATTTCCCACTTCGGGTTTGGACAAGAGAAGCAAATGAGCTGCCCTGGCCTCTCGGTGGTGTTTTCTGGGTGAGGCGGAAGGAGCTGGAGCAGCAGCGTGCTGTGCCTGTGCCGGCAGGCGGTGCTGTGATCTCACTCAGGCAAAGGAAAAAATGCTGAGCTCAGCTGTTCCTGGGCAGGAAACGAGCTCGCTGCACCGAACCCAGCGCGCCGCAGGCAAGCTGCTGAACCTGGTGAGGTTTCAATGGCACGGGGAGGTTTTAGTGCCCCTTGTTTTTAGGAAGCTATTGCTAAGAATGGCAGAGTTGTAAAGAAACACTTGTCACTCGGTTCCCTTTGTAAACCTCTTCCAAAAATCAAGTTTTTGTTGACAGACCCGTCTAGGTCAGTGCCACCCTGCTCAGCAATGCCTCACCGAATCTGCCTGACCAAATTGCACGTCTGCCTCCAGGTAGCAGGTTTCTGGTTTCTTCTGCCCCTGCCTGTTTTCAGTATGCTCCAGCAGCGTGCTGAAGCTCTGTGAGCTCAGAAAGCTTCTCCTCTGAGGGCTCATTTTGTAGCTTCCTTAGTTCAGCTTTACACAGAAGGAGAATACAGACTTGTGGAGGCATCAGGGCTCTGTCCCGAAAGGTAAAGCAGCGAGCTGAGCTGCCAGCAAGCGCTGCCTTGGTCTAGAAAAGTGGCAAGAGAGCTTTGGGTGCTGTTCGGTCTGTGGGGTTACCCCCCATTCGTCCCAGAGTGCTGGACCCTGATGGAGCGTGCGGGAGTGTTTGACTCGCTCCCGTGCACCCTGCTCGCAGGCTGAAGGGCGAGCCGGATGAGTTGGTGTTTGTACCTGGCTCGGGAGTCAGGCTTGTGTTTGATGCAGCAGCCAACTGGTATTTATTATGGGAGACTTTGGGCATGTCTCCAGCTGGAGCCGTTCCCGATGAATCCAGTGTTTGGGCACAGGTCCTGTGTTGCGGCTTGCAAACACGCCCCAGTGAGTGTCTCTAGGTTTGCCGGAGCGCTGGGGAGAAAATAAGAACACAGTTTTGTCTGAAATGCAAATCCGAGGGGGTAGGGTTAGGGTAAAGAGAGGTTTCCTTCCAGAAAGTGCTTGCTGTACTCGTCGGTGCAGGCTCGAGCGCGGAGTGGGATCTCATTTTGTTCCTGCAGCAGCAAACGCAGCAGCATGTGGTGAGCCGGGGGCAGCTGACACCGCTGGGGGTGGCAGATATCCCCAGGGGAGAGCGCAGGGTCCCAGGTCTGGCCAGGGGGCGGCTGGGATCGCTGCCTGCCCTCTGCTCTGCCCTGCTGCCTGCTCGCACCCCGAGCTGTGGAACCAGCCGTGGGGCTCCCTGCCGGCTTGTCCCTCCCTGTGCTGCTGCTTCATTTCCACCAGAAAGGTTTCTCCTCCCCTGAGCTCCAAGGCGGTGGGCGCATGGGGGTGATGCATGTGGTTCACGGCGTGCCGCGCGTTACGGGGAGCCGCGAGGCTTTGGCCGTGCCCTTCAGGTGTCTGATGCTGTTCTGACTTCTCTCCTGAGCCAGGTCCGTGGGTCACACACACAGGAGAGTGACAGAGCACCTGAAAGTCGTCTACTACGTGTCTGAGAACTTCGCCGAGGAGTACACAGGCACCAACCTGAAGAACGTGGAGAGGAGCGTGGAGGACGACTACATTGCCAACCTCCGAAATAACTGCTGGAAGGAGAAACAGCAGAGTGAGTAGCATGGGCTCAGGGGCAGAGGGGGTTGTCTGCTGGAGAAAAAAACAACTGAGCTACACTGAAGTTGTATTTTAACACCGTGTAGGCACATTTCGCAGCCTGCCGAGCAATGGGCCTCCGCGTTTCTCCTTCCCCGTGCTTGGTGGGACTTGGCCAGGTGAGGGGTCTCCTTCCCTGCCGTGCTCCTAACGCCGCGCTTCTCCCTTTGCAGAGGAAGGCTTGTTGTACCGGGCACGCTACTTCGGGGACTCGGAGCTGTACCAGCGAGCGCAGAAGATGGGCACCCCCAGCTGTAGCAGACTGTCAGACGTACAGGCCTCCCTGCACGGATAGTCGCTGCCGGCCCGCTCGGCGGAGCTCTAAGTACGAGCTGGTGACGCTCCCTGGGACGGCAGAGCACGGCGCAGTAGTGCTTTTAATACTTAAATCTCTGAGGCACAAGTCTTCGTGAGTCTCCTCTGGATGCGCGCACGTAGCGGGGGGAAGCACCCCCCTCTGTCAAGCCTGCACTCCTGACCTGGGAGATAATTCTGTTTAGTTTGCATGTCAGCACCCCGGCTCTCTCCAAGCTCGCTGTTTTTGCTGGCGTTGGTTCTCTAGGAACAAAGCAAAGCCCCGGGCGTGCTGGCGACTCGGCCGAGCTCTTGTCAACTGCGCGCCTGATGCAGCGGCCGCGCGCGCCTCAGCTGGCTGAAGTTTTTTTTCCTTATCTCGCTACGCCTTTCCCAGCCGCGGCAGCCAGCCGCCGCCTTTGAATGAACCCTTTTTGTTGTTTTATTGTCTGTTTTATTGAAAAAGTCGTTACCCGTGGCACTAAAGAAGTGTGGTGACCGGGAATGGACTCGTAGAAAACAGATGTTCCTTGCCCCCCTCTGCCTTCCCCTGACACTCAAGGAGAGCAAAGCAGAGGGTTGGAGCTCACGGCAGGTTGTAGAAGCAGCTTCGTGTTCATGGGGAAACAAAAGGGGCCGAGCCGGAGCCTGGAGGACAGGCGGGTCGGAGAGCTGGGGTTAGGGCGAGCCGGATAGCGCAGGTGAAGGCGGGAGTGCTGGGTCACGGGGAGCTGATGAAAGCCAGGAACACTTGGGCAGAGCCTGGAGTCCTTTTTGTGCCCGATTATCTGGGCTGGTTTCACCTACCAGATGCTCCGAGGGTGCCCCCATCTAGCCACGCAACCTTTTGAAAGCAGAGTTTCTGTACAAAAGAAATTGAAGGTGAAGCCCACACCAAGTTTTAGTTGTACGGACACTACTGAGCCTTACAAGGACTTCTTGGGGGCGCTGGACATCCAGCTACCTGGCTTCCAGACACGAGTAAAGAGGTTTAGCAGTGGAGCTGTTCTTTGTTTTCATCCTCCCTGCCTCACGGAGCATGGCTAAAAGCTCGAAGGCCCTCAAAGCAAATCCTTGGGGTCACGTTTGGCCCTTTTTGCCTGCACCCCGTTTTTGGAACCACTCTTTTCTCGCTTCTCCCACTCCTGTTTTCATAACCGCGCCTCCTCTTTCACGCCAGCCCGGTGTTACCCACCTGCCTTCCTTCAGGAGGAGGAATTCGGCGCCGCTGCGTGCCCGCGGTCTGAGCAGAGCCTCCCGAAATGCGGGGCCGGGCGGGGAGCGGCGGGGTGGCGGCGCGCCGTGCTGCTCTGCGGGACTCACACCCTTACCGCTTTCGTTCCCAGACTGGAAATGCCTGAAGACTCTTGGTGAAGTGCACTGAGGTGACGGACTTTGTATTTAAGGAATCAAACCTGATATTAAAATGGAATCGGAGAATTAGCAACGCACAACTGCCCTCTTTCTTCTCTCTGCCCGTCTCCGCCGTTACGACGTCTCAGGCAGCAATTAGGACAGGAAACACAGCTGCCCGTCCTCCTCCTCCCCTTCCAGCACCACTAGCCTGGTTGCTCCTAGGGTACCACAACCATCAGAACAAGCGCGTGGCGTGTAAGGTGAGAGACCCAACCACAAAGCCATGAAGCAAAAGGAGACCCTCGTGACTGCGCTGGAGAGAGAAATCGGACAATTTGGTGATAAAACTTTAAACAAAAAGAAGTATAATCTATTTAGAATTAATTTATAGCTGTATATATGTTGTACTTTTAAACTATGCAGGGGTTGGATGATTAAATTATTTTGTTCTCTGCCCAGCTTGGCGAACGGGGAAGCGGGCAGTGTCTCTTCCCGGGGTATCACACTCTGCCTGGCACACGGAGCTGAAAATCACTTTGTGGTTACTGCACTTTGCTTTCTCGAGGACAGCGGCGCTCTGTGGCTGGGGATGTTGACGCCTGCCTTCTGGGTTGTAATAAAAGCATTTCCAAAGCTGCAGGGGGCGAAAAGCAATTAATGAAACTGCCCAGATTTGCAATTTGGGTTTGCAGCGTTGGCAGAAGCTTCCGCAGGTCAACTGAGCGCTGGAGCCGCATTCAGCGAAGGAAAGGATTGTCCTGGATGGTTTTAGTTCATCAGTTGTTCGGTTTATGTCTGTGTGTAACCTTTTTTTTTTTTTTGTCTGCTTTTAATTTTGCCTCGTAATCAGTGTGCAGCTTTCGGTCTGTAAACAGGGCTTTCCACGAGCTGTGTCCCTTTGTTAATTATTTTGTGCCGCATCCGGAATCCCTCGCCCAGCAGCGCTCCTGTTTGCAACGTGGCCGTGGCGCGCTGTCGCCTGCGTTTCTTCGGGGAGTCCTGTGAAGTGCTGCTGTCTGTACAAAACGGAGCTGTGCATTGCCTCTGCTGAAGGAAGTGTTGCTGGGGGGACATCAGTGGCTGCACCCAGTCCCCTCAGAGCCGCTCAGTGCTGCCGCAAGCCCCGGCTTTGCTGGCTTGGTCAGGCAGGACCTGGATGAGAGTGCTCAGGGCTGTGAGCCGTCTGAGAAGCGAATGAGCGGAGTTAGGTCAGCGGGATAAACTGGAGCCTTTTTCGTCCCCTGCGGTTAATTTTTGCCTAAAGGCTTTGCCTGTGAGAGCCATCCCCCAGCACCCCAGGGGAGCTGATCAAAAGAGCAGCGGTGGGTGCGAGGGCTGGGAGATCAAGCGGTGAGTTGGGCTCCTTTCTTCAGCAATAGCAGTCCGTGTGCTCTGTCTTTGGCTATTTGTTTTGCAAAGCATCAGCCCTCCCGTCAACTGTAAGCCTTATTCCACAGCTACCACAACATGGACTTGATTTTAAAAGTTGTCTTTTTCCTCCTTTTTTTTTTTTTTATGGTACCTCCATCTTTGGAAGGCATGGGGTGGAAGCACGGCATTTTGAAATAGCTCTTAATCGAGGCACGGCCACACAGAGCTCATGGGGGTGGGGGGATTAAAAGAAAAACCACGTTTGCAAGAGGTGCTGAATGTCTTGCGAAACGGCATTCCTCGCCCAGAGCCTGCCCGCCGAAACCTTCGGATTTTTCGAGTAGATTTCCGTGGATAATACAAGTGGGAAAGCATAGATCCTAACGGATGCTCCTGGAAGCTGCATTTCTTGATTTAGAGTTAATTATCAAATTGTACATCTATAAATAAATGTTTATATCGTGAAAGGCTACGGCTGTGCTGGTGTCGTGCAGATCCCTGGGCAGCAGTGGAAGTGGCTTGGTAGGAAATGAGGACGGAGCAGAGGTGCTGTCCCTAGGAGAAGGGGAGCGGTGGCGTCCACCAAACTGCTCAAAAAACAGGTAACTCCCTGGTTATTTAGTGTATTTTTTTTTTTGACTACACCAAGGCAGAACCACCAAGCCCCAGCGCCTGAGGAGCACTGGGAGCTTCATGTGAGGAGGGAGTGCGAAGATGCTGGGAAGAAGATGGAGAGAAGGGAGAGGTTACTGAGGAGTATGGAAAGAGAGGGGAAAGCCAAAACACGGCCGCGGCCCCAACCCTGGCAGGAAGGGCAGCCTCGCAGCTCTTTTGCCTCCCGAGGCTGGCCTGGGTTATATTTTTCTTTCCATAATTGTGCTTGGGAAGAGACTTGAGTCAACAGTTGCCTGGGCTCGCAGGAGCCTCCCCGAGCTGGCACCCGTTCATCCCCCGTGTGCGGACTGCAGCGAGCAAAGGAAGGAAAAGCTCACTGAGGCTGACCAGAAAATGGCATTTTTCACCCCAGCCCTGTGCTTTCAGCTGCCCCTTTTCCTCCATCTGAGCCTGAGCTGTTTTTTGGGGGATATGTCATTTTCCTCCTGGCATTATGCTATTCCTCTAGGCTTCTGCAATGGGGAGAGTGATCTTTTAGGCTTCTAAAATATTGGGAAAAGCAGATGCAAGCCCAAAATCTTGGCCCAAGCCCCTGCACTGAGGCACATGGAAAAAAATAAAAAGAAAAAGAAATCCCAGCATCACCCTGAATCCTCCTGGAGGAACAAACTGATGCTATTTAGAATGGGATTATTGCTAATGGCTGCTAGCAGATTGCTAACAGCCGATTCTGTGTTAGCAATTAAATTAATAACTTAATATCCCAATTTGTAGCCTCTCCCGGGTCGGTTGGAAGCCAGGCCTGACTGCCAGCCGCTGTGCACGCGCTGCTCTCCCTCCCAAATTTCGGCTCCTGCAGCTGATGGGGTCAGCCCCAGCACCCTGCTGTGAATGGGGAGCTGGGAGATCAAATGGGGGGAGGCAAATTTCATGCTTTCCTTCCCATTCTCAGCACCCCAGTGAGCAACTTTGCCCCTTAAGGCCACTCCCTGAAAAGGCCCTGCTTTGGGTCTCTTTTCCCTAGTTCCCCAGCAGTGACCCAGCCGAAGTTCCCCCCTTGCACCCAGCCCCACGCTCCCAAGGGCCGGGATTTCCTCTCGTTCCCTTTCCCCCCTCCTTTGAAGCCGGGCTGCGAGGCTTTGATTTCCCCTCGCCGAGTTCCTGGCAGTGGCGGTGACTCAGTGCAAACAAAGCCCGAGCCGCCGGACCCCTTGGTTCTGCCAGCGGGTGCCTCCGCGCCCTTAATGAGCTGCCGCTAACGAACATGTGTTGTTGCCACCAGGAAGGGTGGCAGCTCCACGGCACGGCGGTTTCGGGGGGATTTTGCTGTGGTTTGGGCCGTGCCCAGGCTGGAGGAGCAAGAGATACTCAAGGTTTTGGTGTGCTCAGTGGCTGTTGTGTGGGCAATTTGGGCTGCCCGTTAGCTCCTTCCCCACCTCGTTAGCCTGATTGGGAAGGCAAGCATTTAGCTGGGGTGGCTCCCCAGGGAGGGAGGCAGCAGGGAATGGCCAGCACCCTGAGAGCATCCTCCTCCAGCAGGTAGGGAGTGAATGGGGCCCCACTTCTGACACCATAATTTATTTTTTTTAAGGTGAAATCAAGGTGTCTGGGGGTATTCCTGTATTTAACTCCTGGGCCTCGCTCACTTCATGGCTGCCCATGCCCTAGAACAATCCCAATTTTATTTATTTAAATAAATTCAGAGGGCTCCATCACTGAAGTGCCGCCTGGGTGCTGCAGAGGGGAGCCTGATTTTAGCCGGCGCCACAACCAGCCCCGCCGTGTCCTCGCGGGCCCCCAGACACCCCTCTGCCTGCCCTGTCCCCATGGGGCAGCTAAATAAAGCCTCGCCGGGGCCTTCTGGCACCTTCCAGGGAGCTGCCAGAGAGCCTCTCGCTGCCCCAGGGACCTTGCTGCCCATCCGCCCCCAGGGATCACAGAAAGGGCATTTCGCTATAAATAGGAGCCACGGCTCAGCTACTGGGGCTGGATCTGTGCCGGGGATGTTTGGGGTGGCCGCGGGGCGTTTGGGGGACCCGGCGCGGATGGGTTTGGTTTTGTCAGGCTTTTTTTTGAGTGTTCTGTGAAGCCCTGGGTCATTCCGTGTAATAGCAGCTCTGAGAAGCGACACCAAGTCCCCCGCGTGCGGCCGGGGGACGAGCTGGGGCTGGCACGGCGTGGGGTGAGCCCCTGGCGTGCTCAGGGGAGGGCGGTGTAAAAATACGTGTAAAAAGCTAAAAATAGCCTGAGCCACGCCGTGCCTCAGCAGCCAGGATGGCGGTGACACCGCTGCCGGGGCAGCAACGTGCCTGCTCTGTCCCGTGACACCGGTGCGAAGAACTGCCCGTTCTGCAGCGCGCCTCGGCTGCTCCACCTGCTTTTGGGGTTTTCTGAGCTGGGGCACCTGCGTGAGGGATTTTTGGACCGTGCCACGGCCCGCCTGACCCCAAAAACGGAGCTGCCCTTGCATGGGGCTGGGGAGGAATGATCCCAGCTCAGCAGCCCCTGGAAGCACCCAAATTTTGGGACCTGGAGGGGACAGGTGCCCTCGCACAACCTGGCTTTTGGAGGTGAGCTGCTCCCGGTGGCATCCCTGCAGCATCCGTCCGTAGCCTCGGCTCCCAGTGCTCAGGGCCGTCCCCTTCAGCAGCAGCGAAAATCTCCAGCAGTCAGCGTCTGGCTGAAGAGGAAGGGAAAAAAAACAAACAACCCTGAGCCAGAACCGACTCGCACTCAGAGGGAAGCGTGTAATTTTGTCTCTCAGCCTGGGTTTAGCCTCTGCACCTCGCGCCTGACCCAGCGTGCCTGCTTTAATTACACTGCAGTGAAAGCCTCTTTCTGAGTCGTTTAATTGCGGGCTGGCGTAATTGCACTCAGCAGTGTGGATGTGAGGAGGCTCAGGAGTGTTTTGAGGGAAGCACTGCCTGTGCAGACCAGGGCAGATTTGACAACCCCCCCCCAAGACCTCCCCGCTCTCCCTCCCTCCCCCTTTCACCACACCCCTTTTACCAGACACTCCTGTTTTTTTCCCAAATTCCCCCCCCAGCCATTTCCTTGTGGCTGTTGGTGACGGGGTGCTGCCACCCAGGCCTGACTCAGCCCTGCCTGAGTCACGGCCCCGTGCCGAGGTGCACCAGGACGCCTGCCCCTTCCTCAAGGGGGGCTGCTGGGAGGGATTCCCACGGGTGCAGGGAACGAGGGGGGATCTGGGTCATCGGGGAGGCAGTTGCATCATCTGTCAGAGCCCAGTGAAGACAGGGAGGCGGCAGGTTATCAATTAGACAGGTTTTATTAGAAAAGTAAAAAACAATTGCATAGGAAGTCTTGCACTTGAACATCAAGTGTATGAGTGTAAACTGTAATCAATGGAGCGCACAGGGTGTATCGGTGAGGGGTCCCGCCCTCCGTCCCCACAGCACCTTGCACGCCCCCCTCCCCCAGGCTCTCCTCCCTGTGTCACGGAGCCATGACACAGCTCCAGACCCCTCCTGCCACACCAGGAGCCCCAGCACAGCTGCCCAGGCATCAGCAGGGGAGTTCTGTCTTTGATCCAGGCTTCACTCCGCTGTCACTCGCTCCCACACGCGCGCCCTCCCCCAGAAACCCCATTGATTACAATCGTTGTTACAACAAAAACAATTAACCAGGAGGAGACCGCCTGCCCCCGCGGCAGCCCCGCTGCCGAGCCCAGGAGCGCAGTCACCGCAATCATCCTACAATCACGGAAGTGTGAGGCAAGCACCGTACGGCCCCGCGCCCGCCTGGCAGGGGGGCTCCACACCAGGGCCTCCCCCGCAGGGCCTCCGCCTGCCCCAGCTACATCCACCTACGCCCTACTCCAGCCTAACCTAAACTACTGCGGCCGCTGGGAGCCGCCACGCTCTAACCAGCTCGGTGAGTGTCAGCTCTTCCAAAGCACTTGGGTGAGCCGTGTCCCCTTCAGCACTCTTCAATGAGCAGCTGCTCGGAGCTGTACAGCTTCTTCTTGATGACCCTGAAGCCCGTGCTCAGCTTCAGGGACTGGCTGAAGCCCGGGGTGAACGCGGGCCCCGAGGCAAAGAGTCCCTGGATCTTGGGCCAGAGGCGCGAGTCCAGCCGCAGCACCAGGGTGAGCTGGAAGGTGGGCACCACAGCGGGGTCCACGGCGATGTGCCCCACGTCGTGGCAGGCCTTGCCGTGCTCCACGCAGAGGTCGAGGAGGGCCCCACGCAGCCCGCAGGGCTCGCTGCAGGCCAGGCGCAGCAGCTCCGTCCTCACCTGCGCCACGAGCTGGGCCGGCATCAGGAGGCGCGAGCAGCGCTGGGCGCCCAGCGGAGCCTTCCCCAGGGTGGCCTGCACCAGCTCCAGCAGCTCGGCGCACAGCACCTCGTCCTCGGGGTCGTGCAGCAGCAGGTCCAGGTCCGGCAGCGAGGCCTGGTCGGCGGAGTCGAGGTCTGCGGAGAAGAATGGGTCAGTACCGGGCAGCCTGAGGGGCTCCACACGGCGATGGGGGGATGAACGGGGCAGTGTGGCGCAGCCCCCCCACTGATCCCCTCAGGGCCTCTCCCCTCAGCAGGGCCCTGTCCCCTCACCAGGCCCCAACCCCCCAGGGCCCCCCCGGCCCCTCAGGAACCCCCCCCGCCGCCTCACTGCCCCCTCCTCAGGGCTCCCGCCGCTCACCTCCCTCCGAGCCGGAGGCGCTGCCCAGCGACTCGCAGTCGGAGCTCTCCATGCGGCCCCTGTCGCCGCCCGCCAGCCGCTCCCACAGCCCGGCCATGACGAGGGCTTTAGCAGCGCTGCCACCGCGCGCACCCCTCCGCCTCCTCCCGCCCGCCGCACCGCTCCGAACGAAGACCCGCCGCCGCAGCGGCTTATATAGAGACGGAGCGGCAGGCCACGCCCCCCGGCCGGCGCCCTCCGCCAATGGCAGCGCGGGGCACGTCCGCGGCGTCTTCTCCTGCCCGGTGACAGCGGGCACGCGCCGCCCCCCTGCCCCTCCGCCCTCCCCCCCTCCCCCCCCCTCCCGGCCCCTCGCCTCAGGGCCCGGCCGCCCGCGGGCGCTGGGTCCCGTCGGGCTTCGGGTCCCGAAATTGCCACAAAAGTCGGTGTTTTCACACATCTCCCCGCCCGCCCCCGCCTTCCTGGCCTCGGCAGGGCTCGGTCCCGTGCAGTCAGGCCGGGTGCTGGGTCAGGGCTGGTGCCCCCGAGGCGGGGGGCTGCCATTTTGTGGCGGCCGGGGGCTCGGTGGCAAGGGCAGCGCCGCTTGTCACAGACAAAAAACACTCCAAAATGCCCTAAAAAAGCTTTTTTACCAGAGATTGTTGTGGTGTTTCCTTAGCTGTAGGGGTAAACACCCCCCAACTCTGTGCCCCCAGTGATCTGGGTGCTGTGTGTCTGCACCCCTGCAACAGCCCCGCTTTTGGGGGCAAAAACGAGGCAGCCCCAGCCCCAGCTGACAAAAATGTGCACTGGTGTTTGTGCAGTGGCCGTACGGTACGGCGAGACGGGCACGTACGTGCCTGGAGACACTCAGATGGTGCTTGGGAGCCGGGTTCTAACAAAATTTACCTCACGGTTTTCCCCCTTCTTCAGTCCCAAGTTGCCTGTGCAAATGTTTGCCAAAAATAGATTGGGAACAAAATGGGGTCAAAATGGGGGAAAATGGTAAACGAGTGGAAAAAAAAAAACAAAGGATAACAGGGACCACATCTTGCTAAAAATAAGCTTGAATTCAAACACAGCCATCCCAGGCTGCGCCGAGCGTAAATATTTTTCTTTCTTTGGCATAACATCCCCCCCCCCGTTTCTCTGCGACCCTCCTGCAGCGGAGTCCCAAGAACAGGGGTTTTGGGCCCAAAATCAGTTTTCCTACATCGCCAATCGCGGTGCTTCCCCTCCCCGAAACCTCCCGCGGTGGGGCCCGAGGGGCTCTGCGGCCCCCGTTCCTGCGGCGTGCGCACGTAGCGGGGAGCGAGCCCGGCCAAGAGGCGCGGGACTGTTTGTGCAGAAACTTTCTGGACAGGCTGTTCCCGGCCTGCCGGGACCCCCCCGCCTCCTTCCCTCCCCGCCGGAGATTAGATTCGCTCCATCACGCTGCTCCGCTGCGCTGGAGGGGCCGGGCCCGGGGGAAGGCGATGCAAGGGGCTCGGCGAGTGCCTCGGCGCACGTCCACGGCGGGCGGTGGGCACGGATTTCTGCCCCGAGGGGGGCTGCGGCTACCCCTGTCCTTGCCAAGGTCCCAAAAAGTTGGGTTTAGGCGGATTTATGCTTTATTTCTGCATGCAGGATGGGGGGGGGGGGGGAAGGGCCGTGAGTGCCAAAAATCTGCTTGGGGACATGCGAGTGAAACATGGGCGTGCTGAGAGGGGGGCACGGAGCATCCCCAGCCCCTCTGTCCATGCGTACACCCAAAATGCGACCCACGCAGCCTGGCCACGGTGGGTGCTCGCACCCCACGGCCAAGCCCCCCGTGCCAGGGCCGCACGCACGGCGTTGGGGTTTTGTCCCGGCGCGTGCCTTGGCTCCGGCGCGAGGCCCGGGGAGGGAGGCGGGCGCGGGGCTGCGCCGGTACATGGCGTTCTGCCGCCGGCACCCACAGGAAAACCAGCGAGCAGCCCTGAACGAGGCTCTTTGTTCGTGTTTTTTTTTTTTTTTTTTTTCCCTTTCCACTCCCCTCCCCGCCTCAACTTTTTGCTCCCTTCCCCCTCCGCTCCCAGCTGCGGCCAAGCCTCAAAATAATTTCAGAGCAGCTCGAGACCCCCCCCCCCCAGCTTTGGGCAGGGTGCTACAAAACCCCGGAGAGGTTTGGTCGTCCCCAAGCCTGCCCCACAGATGCACAAAGCAGAAATGGGGCTCTCCACGAGTTTCCAAACCTGTGTTTGGAGCAGAGGGAGCTCTGCAGCAAGCCCTCCGGTTCTCTCGCTGCCTTACATAAAGTGTTTACCGAGCGGGAGGAGGGACGGACCGACAACATGTTTTTGCGTTTGTCATACTGTACACGATGAACTTTTCACTTCCTCTCAATAGCTCTCACACACACGCGTCTATTTTGGTGCTGAGCACATACAAGCAAGCCATGTACGGCGGGGAGCTGGGGTTGTTCCTTGGGTTTGCTTGTTCCAGCCACAAGCCCAGCAAACACCAAGGAACAGCTGAAAAACATGGGGAGGGAGAAGGAAAAGGGGCTGTGCGGGGCTCTGGGGGGAAATCTCAGCCCCAGGGGGCTTGGGACCCTTTGTCAGGCGCTGCACTAGGGAGATTTGGGTACCTGCGCTGAAACGTTCACCTTCAGCACTCGGTGTGGAGCCGCAGCTCGGGAACCTGGCCTCAGCGCCAGCCTGCTGCAGGCACCGATGCCCTGGCACCCCCGCAGCTGCAGGGGTGGAAAAGTTTAATTTCATGCAAGAAAAACCCGAAGTTTTTTTTTTTTTTTTCCGTTTCCAACTCTGCTGATCGCAGCACGTAGGGTGGGCGAGGCTCAGCCCGAGCTCAGCTCGCGGCAGGTAGCGAGGGGAGCCGTGGGTGTCGCAGCTTGGCGATACGGAGGTGTTTTGGCCAAGGTGGGGTTGGGTGGCTGGGGGGAAGGGGATTAAAAATAGCTGGTTTGAAACAAACAAGCTGAGAATTGAAAAGCTCCCTTCTTTTCCAAAACCCACCCCATCTCAGACTGAGTTTGGAGTGCGAGTGTCATCAGTTAAACGGGTGACAGGTGAGGGGAGCTCGGGGCTGCCCTGCAGGAGCAGAGGCTGGGGAGGAAGCGTGGGACCCGTCCCGGCCGAGCTGCAGCGTTACGAACCAACGCCTGTAAGCGGTTTCAGAACCGGTAGGGCGAATTTGCACGGGTGCAGAGCTGCACCTTCGGGTCGGGGCTGGCTTTTGTGCGGCAGCGGGAGGCTGGGGCCGTGGCAGGGCAGCGCAGTCCCCAAAACGGATCCTCGGATGAGGGTCATGCTGAGTAAGAGGAGGAAATCTGGCAAAGAGGGCACGGCCTTTGCTTGCACGGGCAGACAGGGGCTGGCCCCGCGGCGCTCTCCATCACATCCTGTACTGTTTTGTAGGGTTTTCTGTTACCTGTAATCTCAGTGCCTCTCTCTGAGCAATGAAAAGTTGGCTCCGACACCAGGACTAATTTATAAACAGAAACAAATGCAAAACATGGCCGCACGCTTTTCCTCCTTGCTCTTGTTACCGCAGATTGCTGGTGAAACTGCTGAAACGTGTACAGATTCGATTGCCTCTCAGTTTCAATCCAGATGTGGCTGGGCTGAAATCGTTGAGTTAAAAAAAAAAAAGCATCTGGTAAGTAAGATAATGAAAATGGAAGAATTAGGCAGCTGGATTATGACATTATACAATTGCTTAAGTACAGTGCAGATCCTATCCCCCTGCTGGCTAATAAATGGAAAATGAACATGTTGAAATGGTTACGCCAGAAAATAGAAATCCAGTTCTCCTTCAGAACAGAACTGAGGTACAAATGAAAAACAAGATGACTAAAACGGATGGATTTAAATAAGGGTTTTCTGCTCGTGGAGTTAAATCGGGATTAAAATCTGATTTAACCTAATCCACTTCTGAGCATAAAGCAAGTGTGCCTTGATTTCTCTCAGGATATTTTTAATTGAATTTAAATTTACCATTACAACAGCCAAGGTGCCTCAGAACTTCATTAAACTACACTCAACAGCTGACAGTTTCTTTCATCGGAACCACCCCAAGCTGTGAAAAGAGAAATGATTTCAAAGACAGAATTATTTTATTATCACAGAGCAATCTAATATGTAATGAAAAGGGTTTCGGGGTATTAAGGGTACAGCTTCTGCACTACAGAGCGACGCCCCAGCAGCACTCTGCGCAGACACCAGAGAAAGCAGCGCAGAGAAAACAGCCTCAGCAACACCCGAGGTACTGCTGCAGCAAGCGTCACCGCTTGCCCCTTCTCAGCTGACCCAGGACGGGTCTCATCCTGTCAGTTCCCCAAAGGAAGGGCTGGGGCTGAAGAGTGTTTCTGGCAGGGCTGCGTACTGCTGCTCTGCAGAGGCCTGGCTCCAGTGGCAAGAACGCTCGCTCCCCAGCCAGCCCGTCACCTGGCCCTTCCAGCAGGCCCCCGGGAAGCGCAGCACTGACTTACTGGGCTGCCTCCCCCGCCACCAAGCTGTACGTCTTCCCCTCTCTGTTCGCAGTAAGGTTGTTCTTCGACTTCTTTAAAACTCATCCCCTTTTTTTAGCTGCAAAAACTGAGCCCTGCCAGCCTGTACCACCGTGGAAGACTTCCAGAGTCCCGTAATTTCAATTTACTGGCAGCTCAAGGGGGGATCTCCCCTGTCAACATAAAAAAAACAAAAGAACAACAAGAAGCCCAATCCTGCTGATGCAGCTGTAAGCATCCCGATAAACGGTGGGGTGTTTTGAAGCCGGGCCAGAGAGTGCCTTTCCCCTGCTCCCTGGCAGCAGCCGTCCAGACGCGCTCAGCCCGAGGAGGGAGTGAATCCCAGCAGCTGCTCGATTGGCTTGTACCTCCACTCGTCTGCCTCCAGCTCCTCCACCAGCCCGGCGAGTTTTTCCATCCGTGCAACTTGTTGATCTGCGAGAAGTTCAAAGGTAACTGCGGTTTGCAACGACACTGCAATTAAGCCTTTCAATTAGACGTAAATTCCCAGCTGTCGGTGGGGAACGGAGCGTACAAAAAACCCCACCAAAAGCTGACTGAACGCGGAACCACTCCTACAGCCCGTGCAAACGGCGAGGAGACCTCCCCGGATCACACCGGAAAGCAAAAGGGACAGGCTTTTCTGCTGCAGCTGATGGTGACGCTGTATTTTACCCATCCCCGCCTCTGCCATAAAAATCCAAGTCGTACCAGGGAACCACGAGGCCAGTAAGGAGGTGAAAACAGCGTGGGGCTCACTTCTTTAGCATAAATGTTTCTGGGGCAAAAGAAGAGAGAGGTTTAGGGAAGGCCCGGCCTGCACAGAGCCCCGGGCAGGGCTGGCTGCAGCGTGAGGAGCTCCTCGTTTTAATGACGGGCCTTTGAGAAGGGCCTGGGTGACTGTACCAGCAGCGCCCTGCAGCCAGAGCATGCTAAAGACACCAATGTCACCCAGGAGGGGCAGGCTGGCTCCCCGGGGTTCCCCAGGACAACTTGTTCCTCTCAGCTTTATTTAAAACCGGCTGTGCGCTTGGCACGCAGGCTCCATTCTCAACTAAATGAGCTGCGGCGGTGCAGAGATGAGAATAGCCCTTCTTCCTTGGCTGCACGGCAAGTTTTAGAGCTCGGCAGCCTCTCGGAAAAACGTCCCAGTAGGAGCCGACTTGCCAGCAAAAGGCCTAACGTAAAACGCGCGGGATTCGTGCCTCCTGCCCCGCAGAGGCTGGGCGCTTCTAAGGGGCTGTTCGCACTCCACCTCCTGCGACGTGCTGCTCTGGGGGCTGTCAAACAAGCAAACAGAACGATGACCTCCATCTTGTTTGGAGCCTTTCCTCCGGGGAGGCGACCAGCGCTTCACACACCAGTTTCAGAAGCTGCTGCTCGTTACGGTGCCCGCCCGCTGGCAGCGAGAGCCGCGGGAGCTGTGCAAACAATGGCTCTCCAGCTCGGCCGTGCTCTTCAGGCCAGGAACACGGGATCACGGCCTCGCAAGCACACCCTGAGACTTCCTACTGGCGGAGGACAGGAAGCCTCGCCGGGCTGAGACAACACGTGGAAGTGCCCATTCTAGCTGACAAGAGGTGGGGACCAAAAGGATGTGACCCTCGAGAGACAGCTGGGCTCCGGCGCGGAGCTCTGCCCGACGTCCTGAGAACGAGAGCCGCCGTGCAGCCAAGCCCGTCGTTCGGTTACCGACACCTGGGCTGCGGGCAGAGATCCGAGGAGGGGAAAAAAGCTCAAGCAACGCTCTTGGGGAGGGACAGAGCGGAGTGAGCCCTGCCACTGCACGCCAGACACTCGCACGGAGCGCCGTGTTGTCTCCCAAACACCTCTGGAAACCTCGCTCGACCTCGCCGGTGTCATGAGGGCTCAGCAGGGAAACAAAGGCAGCGTCAAGTGACGTGCCCGGGGCCAAAGAGACAGCCAGCGCCGGGCCAGCAGCAGGTCGTGGGCGTTTCCTGCCCCCAGCCTCCCCTCCTGGCCTCGCCTCTTGCGAAGGCAGCGCTGCACGGCGGAGCGATGGAAAAACAAGCTTCGAGAGGCGCAGCCTGCTCCCGCCCAGGCTGTGTGGGCTCCCCTCGCTTTGCATAGGGCTTGCAGGAGGACTCCTCTCGTTAATTCGAGAACTTAAAAGGCCACTCTGCTTTTTTGTGGTCGGCGCCCCAGAATATGTCAGCCTTTTCACCGCGCTCGCCTGCGCCTCCCCCGATCAGCGCAGAGCTAAAACGCGCAGCGCTCGGTGCTTACCGTGTTTCACTTGCTTTAATGTAGATGCAACCTGATAGCTGAAGACAGACTCACAGAGGAATCTTTCCGAGCCATCTGTAAACAGAAAAAGGGAGGTGGTTTGATCTCTGCTCAGAGTTTGAGGACGGAGCAGCCTTACCCAAGCGCTGCGGCCCTCCTTCTATTTTTACGTTTGAGGTGTGGGTTTCCCCATTTGTCTACTTTCGAGACTTTCTCCTGCGCCGAGCAGCGCTCTGGTTTCCAGGCCCTGGCTCAAATCCTGCCCAGAGCTTCAGCTGGGGCGGTGGGTGGCTGTGCTACCTGGGAGCTGTCACCTCGGGTCATTTCTGAACACGGGGTGCGAAGCGGCCGCTGCCACGGGGCCGCAGGTGACAGCAGGTCCGGTCCACCCAGCTCCGAGAGCCGCCGCATCCACGCGCCATGGAAAAAGGCTCAAAGTTCTCCCTTCGCTTCTATAAATAACGCCCAAAAGCCAACAACTGAAGCCCGCGGGTGCCAGCAGCTTGACCCTTCCAGGCACCGAGTGCGCTGACACCGCCGCGTTTGAACAAAGCCGTGAACAACGCACGCCGCTCCGCGCCTGCTGGAAACCGCACGGAGCTGGGTGACTCGAGCACCTCCCTCGGGTATCTGCGGGATCATGCTCTGCCACCGTGGTTTGTGTGTTGTTTTTTTTTTTATCCTGAAGAACTTGCAGAGTGCTGTCAGGCTGGCACGGGGGCTTTGCTTGCAGCAAGGCTGCAAATCCGCAAATATTCTGTTACATTCCCTCCGTCGAGTAATTTTAGGCCATTTTTAAATAGAAGGTAAGCTGAGCAGCAGCCAGCTAGTATTACGGCAGGGGCTGGCTCCCTCAGGGCTCAGACACTTTGCGTCCTTGTAATGCTTTCAGATCTCCCACAGGCTTAGACCGTAACCCTGCATAGGGGATTTCAAATAACGTGCGTCTTGCAAGCTACATCAGCAACTGATCGCACGGCTACCTGAGGAACAAAGCAGCCTGGAGCACACAGCTGCTTGCCTGCCCAGCACTAGCACGCCTTCTGCTGCTTGCCTGCCCAAAAGGAACCCCAGCACCTAAGGGTTCATTTAACCAGTGAGACAGTCGAAGCAACGATAAAAACCAGTCGGTTAGTGGGGATTTTTGAGGAGGAAAGCAGTACGCAGCTACCCCGCTAGCAACTGCCTGAAGAAAGAATGGGAGCATCACCTTCTGTCTCCGAAATTAAAAAGCTAAAGTTTCCTGTAACAGGGAGAGCGTTTAGTTGGTGCTGCCGCCCAGAACAGACCAACTGCCATGTTACTGGCAAATGGCTCAGTCAAAGCAGAATCAAACAAACGCTCTGTGCTGTAAAAGCGAGGGAGAGAAGCGATCCCAAAGCTAAGGGTACTGGCAGACCCCTGACATGGGGCTGGGACGAGCTAACCCGAAGCTGAGCCCTGGCCACCCACCCCAAGTGGCTCTCAGGAAGAACAGTTGCCTGCCTATTTGGTAACACAAAGTGCTTCATTATTTTAATTTGTTTTGAGGGCTCATTAAGTTCCATGAACAAGTCTTTAGTCATAATTACTTCAATAGACCGGCACACGGGCTCCGATGTGTAATAAAAGCAGTCGTTACGACACAGCGCTCGGTTCCCAGCTGCCCCGCGCTGTCACGTCACGTCCGTGCCTCCTGAAACCCAGGCACCGACCAGAGCGAGCCCCAGAGGGGAACGTGCTCAGCCTCAGAGCATCAGAAGAGAGGTCTAGTTCCGATTTGCCTCTGTGCTTGTGGAGGCACGCCTCCCTCGCAGCCTTTTTCTTCCCTTCGTGCCACTCGCGCAGACCTCTGCAGCAAGGTCTCAGCTCGGCTTGAGTGCCAAAACAAGCCTTGCGTTTCCTGGCTTGCAGGGACACAAGCTGCCTTCTGTGCTAGCCCCGTCAAATCCAAGCCCAGAACGCGGTTTGCCAAGAAAAATACTCCTGCCTCAGCTATCTTTACAGCAATTCCTGCCCGACATCAAAGGATCGGCTAACAATGAGCAATTAACGCTGTCATATTCCCTTTCAGGTGGATGGCTTCCTCGTCTGAAGCGCTGCCACGGATTTAAAACCGAGGTGACAGCAAGAAAAGTCACTTCCTCGCAAGTGGCTGCAGGGAGGGAGGCAGAGGTGGGGCCGCAGGGAGGGCCATGGGAAAAGCCGCTCCAGCCGGCCCCGGCCCCGGCGCTTCCTTCCTCCCCCAGCTTTTGCCAGCGTCTGAGCGGGCCCTGGGGCTTCGGGGGGAGGCGGGGGGGCAGAAGCTAGGCAGCACGATCACCTTCCAGCATCTCCCCGGCTCCTTTGGGGTAGGTGAAGAGGGCTTTTCGCGGCGGCGCCAGGTCCGAGACGCTGAAGCCGGATCCCGTCACCGAGCTGCCGCTGACCCCGCCGGCTGAGGAGGAGGAGGAGGAGGCGGCCAT
Organism: Anser brachyrhynchus; assembly: GCF_964034855.1. NCBI lineage: Eukaryota > Metazoa > Chordata > Aves > Anseriformes > Anatidae > Anser > Anser brachyrhynchus. The sequence continues at coordinate 20,602,688 of NC_137700.1, read as the reverse complement.
CTCACCCCGGCCCAGCCTGCAGCGAGGGGAAGAAGCAGAGCAGAGTTAGGAAGGGCGCCTCAGGGGCTAAGTTCCTTATTTCTGGGCCGGGACACCAGTGCTACTGGTACAACCGAGGGCACCTGCCCCCTGTGTTTGGGTGCGGGGCAGCAGGAAGCCGGCCGCGGGGAGGACGCCCCCGCCTGCGCACATCCGTCCCGGCCCCGCCGCCGCTGGAGTTTCCCAGGGCACGCAGCCAGGGAGCGCGCACGTCGTTCACGGCCTGCTCCGAAAGCAGACGGAGAGAAGGGCTTCGCTGCTCCGTGCCCTCGAGGTGCGGGAGGAGGACGGCGGCACCCCACACGCTGGGCAGCCCGCGGGCTGACCCCTCCGCCAGGGGACCCGGGAATTTCGCGGGATGACTGGAGGGCATAAAAATAACCTGGCGCGGGTCGCTGACCTGAATTTGCTGGCCTTCAGCCGCTTGGCTCTCTCCCTACTCCTGGGGTCATAAAAAGATGACTTTTTTTTTTTTTTTATTTGGCCCTGTTTCCAGGAGCATAAACACGGAAAAAGTCCTCCTCCCTCATAAAACCTGGAAGCTCGCAGGACTGCCAGTTCCCGCACGGCATCCTGTGTGCTGTGTGGAGCAACGCCGCGCCTCGGCTGCAGCAACCGCTCCGCGCGTTGCATCAGACGCGCTTTAGCTCCTAAAAATAGGGTGTTTGACCCCAAACTGCAGCAGGCAGGCGGCCGTCTGCCGCTACAACGCAAGAGCAGTCGCTGGTTGCGTATACTTTTCTGTGCCTTTTAAGAGGTCTGTACGTTTGTAGTAATGGAGTATTTGGCACTTGTTCTGTACCTGACAGCACAAAAGATGCCACTTGTTGCACCTTTTATGCTTTTATAAGCAGCAACGCTTGCTACTGACACACACTTCCCAATTATCCTATTTAATTCGTTTCTATTCTCCCACCTATTTAGTACATTTCAGCAGACTCTTTAAGCTACAGAGCTTTGGAAAGCACTCAATGATTTGGTGGAGAAAACGGCTTTTTTTTTCGGAATTAGAACTCGTGAACTCGTTCGCAGCAAGCTCAGGGTTGTTTCCTTTATTGCGTGTGAGGCAGAGCGGCGCGGCAGCTCGCCCCGAAACAGGCAGGCCGGGCCGTGAAGGAGCACGCCTGGCCAAACGGCACCTTTAACGGTACGGGATGCCTCAAATCACAGAGACCTGACAGCCCCAGATTTTTTACTTTAAATCCTTATGAGCCGCTTCGTCCCCGGCAGCCTCAGGCGCCCGCCATTTTGTGAGGGGACGGCGGCGCCGCACCACGCATGCGCCTCGCAGCCCCCTGCCCACACCCCACCCACCCCACAGCCGCCTCAGCCACCGCACCGCGCATGCGCAGCACCGCCCCCTGCTCACGCCCCGCCCACTTGGCGGCCGCCTCAGCCGCGCCACCGCGCATGCGCACAGCCCCTTCAGGGCCCCTCCCCGGCTTCCGTAGCGAGCGGCTTGGCGGTGAGTGCGGCCCCCGGCGCCGGCCCCGCCGCTGCCCCGAGCGCTTTCCCCTGTCCCCGCCCGCCCCTCCCGCCGCTCTCCGGTCGCGGCGGCCCGCTCCGGGCCTCACCTGGGCGCCCGCACCGCTTGGCGCAGGCGGCGGGCGGGATCGCGCTCGCGGTGCATGCTGGGGCGGCGGGCGGGCGGCGGGCCCCGCCCACTTCCGGTCGGTTCGGAGAGGGGAGGGGGCGCGGTAACCACGGCAACGGAGCCCGCGCGGGGCGGGCCCCAGGGCGCCCCCCTCCTCTTCCTGTGGAGCGGTCGTTTCGGGATTTTGGGGTTTTTAGGGAATAAAAAAGCGTTAAATTGCCCAGCACCGCGGCCCTGCTCGGCATAGACCCGGCCCGGGGGCAGTGTGTCCCCAGGGAGCAGCCCCCCGTCGTTTGTCCCCCCTCAGGTGCTGCCAGCGCGGGCACAAACCTGGCAAGGGTGATCTGTTGGCTTCCAGCAGAAATTTCTGGTGAAAACACTAAAAAACAAATTTTCCCCATGTAACGATTTCAGTGCATAGATGTGCCATCTGACACACGCCACCCGGCTCTGCAGCTCACCCTGCCGCTTCCACACCATAACGCGTTTTCCACACACAAAGCTGGACGCAGCTCCCCGTGTTTTTGGGGGATAATCGCCAGGATTTTACACACAGCTCTCCAACTCACCATATTTCCTCACAGTGAGCTTCCATTTTTGCCATTTCTGTGAAAAAAATAAAGCACCACGTAAGCTCTGAGCAGCGCAAAGACCATATGAGACAATGCGGCGAGATGCTGCAGCCACGTGGCTTAAATCATCTTAAATGCCCAAATATCTTCAGCATGCAGCTACCTGGGTGCCTGTTGTGCCATAGCAGGGCAGCTAGAGCGGAAACTCAGCTTTTCTGTATGAAAAGGAGGGTGGGAGACGCGCTGTCTCTATTCCTGCAGCGTGCCGCTGCCAGAGGAGCAGCGCGATGGACATCCTGAGGCCCACCCTGATAAGGATCGGCGGGCGAGTCTACAGGAAGAATCTCGTTCACGAGCAAGTCCACCAGCAGGAGGAGGAGGACGAAGACTTCTACGCAGGTAGGGGGCTCCTGGTGGCATCTGGACACAGTCTTGGTGTCCCCTCAGATATATCTCTGTGCCCAAGGACCTGCCTCTGTGGTGGAGTGAGATGTTAAAAAAGGAGAGAAATGCTTTGCGATGGCCCCTGATGATCTTGCTAACCAAAGAGCAGATATAAACCTGATTACCTAGGGTTTGGGTGGCTCTACTACTGACTGTTGGTCACGTTTGCTGGCTATGAAAGACCTCCGGTAAAGGAAACAAACAAACAAACTTAGATCTGTTTCAACCAGATCTGTTTTCCTGAATTGCCTTTCTTTTTGGTCGTGGGACTGTTCGCAGATACAGCAGGACTGGAGGCTGTTTGCCAAAATTCCTCCGTCCTGGCAGTGTTGGCCCCTAAAAAATTTGGCTTTTTCCAATGCACATTTTGGAAGGTGTTAGCGATTTTGGGGCAGAATTCTTCTTGTCCTGCTTTGCTTTACGCTATCTTTCTGCCTGTGTGCTTGTTGTAGTTTTGTGTGAGTTGTGGGCACAGAAAGGTCCAGCTGTTATCTCTCAAGTAGAGAAGGTTGTGGCTGTAGTGTCCCATTTCCCCCTTCCACCCTGCCTGTCAGCGGATTGAACAAAGCTGTGATAAGCTGCTTGCAACCCAGATCCATCCCTGTGTGCGTTTGGAAGGAGAGAGAAACCCCTGCTTCTTTCTGGAAATCACGTTTGGTCATAACAGGCACCAAAACGCTGGACCTGGAGCCTTGAACCAAAGCTCTCCTCACCTTTTATTTTTGTTCTTCTGCGACTATAAATTCCTGCTCCGCTGTCTCAGCGGGTTGATGGTGCCCACCCTGCCAGGAGAGCAGAGCATAACATGGATGAGGGCATTTCTCCCACAAACTGCAGTGGGGAGAACACTTGGGCTGTAACTATTGCCCCCCTACGCCTCCCAGATCTAGAAGCCCTCATTCTGTTTTTCACAGCTGGTAGTAAGATGAATTAAAAAGCCTTTAGTTGCAACGGAGGGGGGTTCGTTTAACCTTGGGAGAAGAAGATTGTGAGACTGTTGACCTACATAAAGCGCTGCCAGGCTTTACAGCGGTTGTTCAAGGTCTGCTGTTCTTTTCTGGCAGGGCCCGGCGACTGTGCAGATGAACCGTGCGATGCCTTTGTGGTGGAAGAGACTGAGAAAGGTTTCCAGTGCAGAGTGGAGGTCCCCAGCCCGTTGTACAAGTGAGCCTATGTGTTTCTGGTTTCCTTGAGCCCCCTCTGGCTGGGGAAGCATTTCTGTGCGGAATATTTGGGGGGGGATCAGGGTAAGCGGCAGATCTCTGAAATGTATTCTGTTCTGTGGCCGTCCCGATTTTGGGAGGGGAGAATTGGCAATGCCTTTCTAGTGCAGTTGTGCTGCGCTTGGCTCCGAGCGTTTGCTGTGACAGAGACAGCAGGTGGTGCTTTCTGGCTGGCAGGAGAGTTTTTGAGCCTCTCTTCCCTTGAACATGAAAGCATCGGGGAGGCTGGAAGAAGGGGAGGAGGAACCGTGGTGAGCAGCCTGGCAGGGGGAGTTTGTGAAAGCCTTGGGAGAAAGCACGTGCCTGGAATCGACTATTGGCTCAAATCTGATGTTCACCGGGAAGCCTGGAGCGTTCAAGGCTTTATCCAGTTAGTTTTGACAGTTTTATGGGTTGAATAGTTTTACTATGGGGGACAAGGGGAAAACACAGGTGATAAATGTGCAGTGGCAGGATTTGCTGGGAACAGCTGTCACAGACCGACCTAAGCAAGCCAGCGTCTGCTGCCTGGGCACCTCCGATGGAGAGAGGCCCAGCCAGTGACTCTCTTCCACTTTTATGCCTCCAGGTACGTAATCGGGAAGAAAGGAGAAACCAAGAAGAGACTAGAAACAGAGACTCGAACCTCAATCAGCATTCCCAAGCCGGGAGTCGAAGGGGAAATCGGTGAGCCTAAAATCAGTGTTCTCTCATCGGCTCTTGCAGAGACACGATCTGAGGGGGGACAGGGAACAGGAGGTGCTTTCCTTCAGCTCCTGCACCTGGCGTGGCGCTGACCCACCTCATGGCCCTGGGGAAATCACCTCACTTCTGAGTTTTTTTCCCTGTCTATAAACCCTTATAAAGTAGTATAAGATTTTGGGGGAAGACTAAATCCTTTTTTAGCTCTCAGTGAAGTTGATTCTTAGACTTCAATGGCCAGCTTGTGAACCTGGGGCCCAAACATGTGGGTTTTTTTCTTTTTTTCTTTTAATTATTGCTATTCCCATTAACGAGGAGCTGTAACATACATCCAGAAAAAAAATGCTGCGTTGCGTATTTATGCACAAAATGAACTTCAGACTTCCCTTTAATGCAAGGAGTGTTTTGATGACGTTGCTGCCTTTCTGGTGCTGTCAGTTGATCCTCAGAGTGAGAGCAGGCTCTCCTGTACCGTATGTTCCTCCTCATCACTCCCGGTGACTTAACGAGAAAGGAGGCATTGCTTGTCAGGGCTGCCCTCTGCAGATTTCTGCCAAAGTGGGTATCCAGAGGGCCCCTTACACGCACTCCACGGATAACTGGTGCTGTGTAGGGTTACAATTTATGACAGGGCTCTGGGGATTAGGTGCCGGGGGATCCAGCTGTCACGCCGCGCCGGAATGTGGTAGCACTTCTCAGTAAGTGGGCCTTGACTTCTTCCTGAGAACTGTGAAGGACTTTCAGGAGGGCTGAGAGATGTTGAAAACGTGTAATAATAGGAAGCCAAGAAAATCTTGCTCCTTGCAGTTCGTTCCTCTCGAGCTCAAGTGTTCTCCGTTCGGGGCCTTGAAGTGCGTGCACCAACGATATAGGCCATCTTGATCTTTGATAGATTTCCTTTGTCGCTTTGGGTGAGAGACTGCCTTTCTGGAAACTTGAAATAATGCTCTAGAAATCTGAAGAGCCACTGAAGTGAGCGATTCTTTGCTATTGTCTTTTAGACACACAGAGCTGGCTTTCTTGAGAGCAGAGGGGTGCTTCTGATGGCATCATCCTGCCTTTGCAGAGGAAAGCACAGCCGTGTGAGGCGTTTTAAGTCGAGCAGGGAGTCTGGCAAGATTTCTCTGCGCGTGGCTGGGGGTTCTAATTCCTGTCACTTCTTCGGTGAGCCCTGGGATGACAGTAGAGAGGTGCTGTTGTGCAGGTTTTTCTAATTCTCCGTTGGCGACTCCAGGATGAAATATTCTTACCTCTGCAATGTCAATACTTTAAAGCACGTGGGTAAATCCAACACAAAATGCCTGTCCGTTTAACTGCTGTGTATTTTACGTGGGCAGGGGTGTCGGCAGTCTCCCTGCAGCTCCGTGATAGCCAGGCAGGTCCCGCTTTGTTCCCTTGCAGTGATTACGGGGCAGCAGCGCAGCGGCGTCATCTCGGCCCGGACGCGCATCGACGTTCTTCTGGACAGCTTCCGCAAGAAGCAGCCCTTCACGCACTTCCTCTCCTTCGCTCTCAACCAGCCCGCGGTCCAGGAGAAGTTCCTGCAGTTCAAGGAGGAAGTGCTGGAGAAATGCGCAAAGGTTAGCACCCGCGTGGGAACTGAAATCCAACGAAAGCCCTTCAGCAGTCTCATTTCTTGAAGCAGCTTTCTGGCATTTACCTGGGAGGCCTCACTCTTCGTTTACCTTTCCTAGCACTGTGTTTTTCGCGGGTCTTTTGCTGAAGTTGGTGGATCAGCTGTGAATTTATTGCGAAATCTGGAATGGGGAATGGCTTCCTTAGTTAACTGTTGGTAGAATATTTTGTCCTCCTTAGAGATTTTCCTAGGTGGGACGATATTCTCAGGTTCAGAAGAGGGTTGTTTCTTGTGGGGTTTTTGTTTTTAATAAGAAAGCCCCTAAATAACGTAGTGGACCTTTCTATATCTTATATGTTTCTGTGTAACTGCAGCACGAGGTAGGAATTCACAAGCTTGCTGCCGCTTCTGTTTCACTTTTCCTTGTGGTTACTGACAGCGAACGAGGACGGGTGTCACTGCGGGAGCTTGGCGAGAAACGACTCGGTAGCACGTGCCGCCCTGCAAGTCTCATCTCGTCTCTTCCTTGCCACAAGACGCCGTGCTGACAGTCCCGCCTACTCCCTGCAGACCTTGTGCCGAGAGTGGCGGGCAGTAGCTAGGCGTGGGGAAAGGAGGAGCAGAGTGAAGTGAGAGTAGCGCTCTCCCTGCCGTGTTTTCTGCTTCAGCTAGGCAAGGGGGATGAGACCCCCTTCGTGGCAGGTGGAGGTCAGGCTGTGTGTGTGTGGCGGGGTTCTGTGGGCTGATGGATTTACCGTCAGGCCCCCCACTTCTGCTCGTGTCTTCCAAAGGGGAACGCAAGCTTGCAAATAGCTCAAGAGCCTCACTGTCCTGGGTCTTCGTGCCTTGCGTGTGAATTACCTGATATCTGGGGAAGGTGCGCGTCTTGCCAAAGTTATCGTGGTCGCTTGCATGGCAATTGTCTCATCTCTCACAGCAGGCTTTGCAGTCCTGTCTTTCCTGGCAGCTCTGATTTAACTCCTCCTTCTCCCCCAGCTGCCTGTTTCCCTGACACTGCAGGAGCTGTCTGTCACCGAGGTTTCCACAGGATGTTAAACACAACTGATTCTGGCCGATAAGCCCGGGAGCTGGCCGCAAAAACCTTGGCTGGTGGCCGTGGTGGCCTGGCTCCCTCTGTTGGCTGCCAGTCCCAGTGCTTGTGGGGGGACACCACAGCCGTGGGGAGAGAGGGGGCTTTTTGGGGGGCTGCTAACTTCAGCGTGGGGCTCTGTCAGTGCCTGTTCGTGCCGTTGGTCCTGGGCTGAGACTGCTGCTTTCAGCCTGGTGTTTCTCTTGCCCCTTACTCCTTCTAAAGGGGCTTGTGGCTGTAGCAGTCCTTCTGCTTGATGCCCCCGACCATCCTGGACCCTGCTTATCCGATCTTCCTCCTCCAGCTGTCTGCCAGCAGGCCCTGGGGATCTCTTGTCCCTCCCTGCGGACAGCAAAACCATCTCTCTTGCTCACTCCAGGCTTCCAGGCTGTCTCCATGTCAGGCGAATCCTTTCAGTGTAACGTCTCCAAGAAGGAGCCTCTTTTACTCGTCTTTGCCCTCCTCCACGCCCTCGTCCCATGTCTTTATTCCTGCCCCACGCTGGCCTCACCTGGCCTCGCCCCTCTCCTTGCAGAGCGCTCGTTTTTCGTGCCTGCTGCTTTGGACACGTCTCCGCAGCCCTCTGTTGGCCCAGCCCCTGCTGATCTGACTTGTTCTCCAGCCCCCTCCCGATCTGTCCCTGTCGTGTTGTTTGTCTCCTGCTCACTTTTCAGGATCGCTTTGCATCACGCCACTGTCTGCCATCCACTCGGAAACGTTCCCATAAATTTGTCTCGGTGCTTTCCCCAGCGCCGTCAGCTGCATCCAGGAGGAGCTGCCTGGTAACACCTGCAGACCTCCGGCTGCCCCCGTGCCCCAAGCTGCTGCAGAAACCCACGTTTGGGCAGAGCAGTGCTGAGATGTCCATTTTCCCCCTCTTGCCAGACCTTCTGTCTCTCGTGCCAGGTTCGCCTAGCCTAGGAATACACGACGCTTTATTTTCCTCCCCTTCCTTCTCCTGGTGTTAGCAGAAGGGCCCGTGGACGTACTGCTGCCTGTTAGCTGAAGGAGTGCATGGCAGCGCCGCACGCCTCCCCATCACCCTGCAGCCGGTAATGCCACTTTAATGCCACTTCATCTCACAGCAGGGTCTGCTGGAAAGCACGTCGGTAATGAAAAACAGCAATTCAAAACTGTGCCTCGCAGAGCAAGAGGAGCTTGTGGGTTTGTCCAAAGCGACGGGATTTCTCCGGATACTTAGAGAAATCTGAATAGGTTTCGGTGATAGCAGTGAGCTTCTCTTCTTCTCGCAATTTGCTGGTGTAAAACGTTGCAGAATTAGGCAGCCTCCAGTCTTTGAATGGAGCTCTCCAAGGAGGGGAAAAGCCCAGGTGTGTGTGAGGATTTTTTCTGGCCGTTGAGCATTTGTGAGCCACTTTCTCTTCCCTCTCCGAAGCAGTTCCTATGACAACCATTCATTTATATTTTACAGCTTAGGGTTATGTTGGTGGGTATATGCTTTCTAACTTCATTTTCTATTTTGTCCTCGAGACCTGTTGTAAGGTGAGCCTTGTGCTGAGCACGGAACACTTCAGGTGTCGTTCACGCTACTCAATCGTCAGGGCGGTGAGACGGCGAAGCAGAGCTGAGGGGAGACTCCTTTGAGGCTACTTTAGAATAAATATAAGGGGAGGCTCACCTGGACGGGGTCCCTGCTGATGTGGGAGGTCCGGATGTGTGGGTGACCTTGGAGATCTGCTAGCACAGACATGTAGGTGTTGGAGTGAGGAGGACTGAGGCGTTTGTCTGAATATGCAGGTGGAAAAGGGAAGAAGCTTTGGTTATGCAGTCACATTGCCATGAAAAACCACGGCTGGGTCTTTCAGAGCTGTGCAGACACAGGGTTTGCAGTCTTAACCTTGTGCAGATGTAGAATGGAAGAGAAACGTGAGCGTGGCAATATGTGGCAACCTGTAAATATCCAACCTTGCTAACGAGACACTGGATCTCACAGAGGAAGGGACAGAAAATGGGGGGGGTTTCTCAGCCTGCAGCCCTTCGGTCGGTTCTGAGGGAAAGCTGTTTTTCTGGCTCGCTCCTTTGTTTGGGGATCGGGGTGGGAGAGGGCATACTGCTGGCAGGCACTATCATGCTATTAAGGAAAAAAAAATGAGAAAGCTGTCTGCAAATATTGGAAGCTCTTGAGACAGTCGAAAGGATGCAGCCAGGGAGGAAGAGCTGAGCTGCTCGATCCTTTGCCTTGTCACACAGAAGGCCATGTTTCGGTCGGTGCTTTCCCTGCTGTGGTGTCGGGGATTTGCAGGAACAATGTGCTTGGGATTTGCAAAGAGGTGAAGACTCCAAATAAAACCCTTTCCATGTTCCAGCTAGACGAAGAGAGCAAAGGTAGAAGTGGGAGGGAGATCTGAGGAAAGAGTATGTGGGGGGATTTTCTGAAGCCTAAATGAGTGGAAGTGAGTTGTTTTTCTGCGACGATGACATCGTGCATCCTTAGGGAACAGGGGTTTGAGCAGCACATTTTGGAGAGACAATAGGATCTGTTTGATGTGTTTGTACCTGCCAGCAAGTTCCTGCAAATACACAGCTTTCAGATTCCCCTGCCAAATACGGGGGATTCCCTGCTGCTCGGCTTCCCAGCTCTGGGGCTGGGAACCGGGGCTTTCATTAGGGCTGGAGGCCCACCTCCGCTCCTCGCTGCCACTTGTGCTGTGGGTGATGCCCACCTTCCGCGGCGCAGGGGAAGGAGCTGGTGCAAGAGGAGTTTGGCACCAAGAACAACTCAGGGAGCGTGGCTGAGGTGCTGGGATCCCTGTGCCCCCCTCCGATGTCTCACCTCTGCTCTTCTGGTTACCTTCCCTTGGGAGGGATTGCTGGAAGATGTCCCTAAGGCCCCAGACTGGATTGTGTGGATCGTCACAGCACTGACTGAATTGTGTCTCATAATCTGGGATTAGAATAAATGACTTCAAGCTTTTTTTTTGCATCTCCATGAGCAGCAAACCCAACCACGACACTGCTGAGACGCCTGCAGAAACGCCGCCTGCACCAGGGAGAGCTACCTCTGACGCAGCACCCATTTCGTGCGTGGGAGAAGTGGGATCTGCCGGCCTGCGGAAGAGTAGGGGTGTCAGCAGGGCGCTGAGGAGCTGTCTGAAATACCGGGGAGTAAGCCAGGAAGATTATCTGGGTCGTGGCCTGTTTGCTCTGCGCTGCTCTCAGCGCTTTGTCAGCTGTCAGCCCACACTCAGGTGCTTGGAAGCCGAGGGGCGCAGGCTGCTTGTGGGGCGGCTTGGTGTTTGCGGTACAGACTGGCATTCCCTGTCCCAGAAAACAAGGGCAAGGTTTTTGCTTTCTGACCTGCGCACGACTTTCTTGTTACTGTACAGTCCTCGTCGTCTGCGTGCGCTGCGGGAGGGATACCGGCTGGCTGGCTGCGGCACGGGTAGATCAAACTTTCTCCCAGTTTCTGTTCCCCAAGCCGTTGTTTTGTGGTGGGCCAAATATCCTCTGGCTACGGGTACCATTAAAAGAAGACGGATGGAGAGGAATCGTGTCCTGCACGTTAGCAGCAGCAGGAATTAAAGGAAATAAAAAGGCTCCGAGAGGTGAGGAGGAGTGAGATGGAGGCACCCCCCTTTCCTGTTCTCGTCGGGAGTCTGCTGCAGGCTGCTGCGTGGTGCTGAGGTCTGCAGCCCACGCCAGGATTTAGGGGCTCAGTCAGCAAGAAGACGATCAGCAGCAGGGGCAGGCAGGCACACGTTCTCTGTGGGCTGGGGAGCACCAAGCTTCGCCTGAAGAAACGCTGAGGTGTGAGGCATTGAGCTCTGAGGGGCTGAGGTACTGCAGTGTTTAAATGCCAGAAAGGTTTTATTTCAAACTCTGAAGCACAGGTAGAAACTTCAGAGCTGTTGTTCTCAGTCAGTGGAGTTTTTTTTTTGTTTTTCAGAGAAACGCTTCAGTGGCAGGGTAAGCGGTGCAGGCTTCTTCTGGAGTTAAAAGTGGAGGTTATTTAATGTGCTGATGGGAAATGGCCGCTAAGTGGAAATAATTGTTGTAATACGGGCGTGTTAACCATCCTCGAGGTATTTTTATAAATATCCTAGAACAAAAGAGTGTGTTCCTGAAGGCTGAGTGTAAGCACTGCTCCACCTGGGAACAGTTCTTCCCCAGCAACAACACGTAGCTCTTTTTTTAAAGGGAATTTAAACTTAATTCATCTCGGCAAACTATAGGGCACACGGGAACAAGAAAAATGTAATTATCAGGGCTGGTATGAGCTGTGCTGGTGGAGCGAGGTGCGCCCTGTGTTTAGGCAGGATTTAGAGACCACTTAGAGCTCGTCGCCGCGGCTGGCTCCAACTGTACTGCACAAAACCACATTTCTCTCCAGTTCCGTGTCTGCGCTGACTTGCGTTGAGTCCATTGCTGGTGGCAGCGGCTGCTGTGACGGCCGTGGAAGTCCCCCTGGGCTGGAGCCTGCCCTAACGAGCCCCGATTCAGGTTCCAGGCAGAGCACACGAGCAGTGCTGGGCTGTGCCTCGCGCACAGAGCCTGAGCAATCCAGCCCGGTCTCAGCTCCGAGTCGCCACCAGCTCGAGCCGCGACGCGGAGGTGCAAGGCTCGGTGCTGGCGGCTTGGTGCTCGTTCCCTGTCGTGTTTGTCCCCCCGGCAGAGGTGTGTGTCTGAGATGGGGTGAGGGTCTGTATCTGGTTGATTTGTAGGATCACGGGGTGAGCAGCAGCCTGTTCCAGAACCCTGCCAAGCTTCACCTGACTCTGGGGACGCTGGTGCTGCTGAACGAACAGGAGATCCGGAAGGCCTGTGACCTGCTGCAGCGCTGCAAGGAGGACTTTGTGGAGTAAGTGAGGCGGAGGGCTGTCACACCTAGGGCGTGCGTGGGGGGAAAGAGGCAAGCTGTCTTTAACGAGGAGCAGCGAGGAGGAGAGCAGCCCAACAGTGAGCCAGAAATTTAGAATTCTAAACTCCAGAAATTTACAAAAAAGCTGAACGTTTTGAGCAGGAGCGGCAGGAATCACCAAGCGTGCAACAACCAAAGAGCGCAACAACCAAGAGCATAACTCGTGGCTCAGCCCCAACCCTCAGCCTTCCCTGCAGACCCGCTCCAGTCCCTCCTTCTCCTCCCCTCAGTCCCCATTATTATTTTGTGTGAGCAGATCCTCGCTGCTGTCCCCTGCCTGCTGCAGAGGGAGGGGCGAGCTCCTTCACCTCGGCGTGTTGTCTGCAGCGGGCCCCGGCACGCCGCTTCCCTCCTGCCTCAGAGCAGATGCCGAGGTGTCCTTGACATGCATTTCTTGTGTGCAGGGAAGCCAGCGGGAGCCGTGTGAGTAATCGGGCTGAAATGCTCTGCGCGGCTCCAGCACCGGGGCTGTCTCACTGCCTGTTAACACCGAGCTGCAGATGTTGTGGCTCCAACTGGAAACGTGGCTGAAGGACGCTGTAATTACCTTATCTCTGCACGGCTTAGAAATCGGAGATGACCTAAGGGATTGGCTTATTTATTTATTTCTGCAAAGCCTTTGCACAGAGAGCGCTGATTCCTGATTTTTTTTCCTTTCTTTTCTACCTTAGAAGAATTAGCCACGCTGTGCCTGCTGATACCTGTGGGAATCAAGGCACAGCCAAGATTCTTACCTCCTCCCCTAAAGTGCAGGCTCTGTTTTTTCAGCTGTTGGACAGAACTGCAAGCACGTTTCCAAGGGCAGGGGCTGCCTGCAGTACTTAAACTGGCACCCTCCGTGTAGGTGGGCAGAACCGAGACAGAAAATTGTTACCCTCCACTTCCTTTGGCGGAGGGGGAATCGCCACTTGAACAGGTTATTTCCCCGGACACAGCCAAATAAATATACGCTTAAAATTAATTTAGGCTCCCTTCCACCCACACGAACCTTCATTAGCGTTTGTTTACTTCTGTAAACGCAAGCCATGCCGTGTGAAGGTAGATGTGCCCTTTTTGTCCCTTTTTAGGGTGTGTGGCCTCAGGTGCTTGTAGTCTCACGTGCACGACCGCACGCGTGCTGCTCTCCTCCCAGAAAACAAACTGGAGGAGGAAATCACGCTCCCCTGTCCCACCTGGGAGGTTTTACAGAGAACCCAATTGCTGGTCTCTTGGGCGGGCTGAGTGGAAGAGGGCAAGGTTAGAGCAAAGTCACGCTCGTGCTATTAACTCTTGTTTATTTCTCCTGCCTGTCTGGATGCTCCGCGAGACCTCGACGGTAAACGAGGCAGCGGCACTCGCTCGCAGGGAGCTCTCGCTGCGGCGCCTGCCTCCCCGCGATGCTCGGGTGGCGGAGGCAGGGAGGCGGCGTGTTTTTGGAAGCAGCTCGGCTGCACAGCGCGCTTGCAGGTGTGGGAGTGCATATCACATCGTGCACGGTTTTTGGGTTTCGCCTCCCCGCAAGAGTTGCTGGAGATGATTTTAAAGCGGCTCTGTTTACTTCCAGCGTTTGTAAGTGGATGTTGAAACGTACCTAGAGCTGCATTCTGCTCCGAGTGCTTGTGCCAGCGAAAATCAATGAACTGGAGGCTTTGTGTCACGATCGCTCTCTTCTCAGGGAAGGCAGGAGCCTCTCTGGAATGAGGAGTTCTGCCATTTGAACGCTGATGGGTTTTGTAGAAAGTAAATAGACATCTCTGCTTTGAGATGGCCTGTGAATACCGACAAGTTGTCTTACCATATGCCTAAAACAGTGAATGTATGAATTTAAATGTTTTTATGGTATTTCTTGAGCTGATGAGACAATAGCAGCTGTAGCTTTTTGAGCTCTTGAAATTAGGCAGCCTTCTTCTGTGGTTTTTGTTTTGTTATGTTTGTTTGTTTATTTCCCCACCCCAGTGCAAACAACATTAAATGAAAGGGAAAGAAAAGAGCACTGCAGTGGAGTTCACTGCCCCGTATGGTCTGTATGACATTTAAGCCCCACGTAACCTCAAAGTTGTGTTTGACAGGAGCAATAAATGTGATTTATCTCATTCCCTTAGTAAATATAGATATATATATATATATTAGTGTGTGTGTGAGGAGTACTACACATTGTATTTCCAAAGCAGGTGCGATGTCTTGCTCTTTAACACAAGGGACTTCTTCCATTCTAGCAAGATCACCGGAGGCAGACCCCTGGCAGTGGAGGTGGCCGGGGTGGAGTACATGAACGATGACCCTGCCATGACAGATGTCCTCTACGCAAAGGTCCACATGAAGGACGGCTCGGACAGGTGAGTCCCCCACGCTCCTTTCTTCCCGTCCTCAGCGTGCGGGCAGTGCCGGGGCAGCAGAAGCCGTGTGCCCGAGGGTCCCTGCCCTGTCTGAAGTCGGTGGGTGCTGCTGGCAGCCCCGGGGCCAGCAGCCAGGAAGATGAAGTCATTCTTGCTTCCCAAACCGGTTCAGGCAGTGATGTGTTTGCTCTTCAGGTCGGTCGCTGGTGGTGCGGCCGAGAGATGTTATTTGTTTCCGTAGCAGTCTGTCGGAGTGAATAATGGTGGCGTGGCGCAGGCGGTGAGCAGACAGCCGAGGAGATACTCCTGAGGTGACTTAGAAGGCAGGACAGCTTGGCCTCTGCTGCCTGGCTCCCAGCGCACAAACCGGGTTAATCTGGGCAGCCTGAGTTATTCTGCAGCATTTAATTATTCTCCAAACCCAGTTACGCCAGAAGGTCCCTAGAAAAGTGTGACTTGGTTACGGAGTTGTTTTTTTGTATCTCTATCTAGCCTGAAACACACGCCGGGTGTAAAATATCTGTATTCTGAGCTGCTGGGGAGGAATCTTGAAGCCTGGTTGGTGTCAGTGCGTGCTGGTGCCTTTAGCAGAAGGCTCCACGCTCCTTTCCAGGCGTGGTGGTGACTGGACAACCTTCCTCCAGCTCATTTTTGACAAGTGCATCACCAGCAGCAGCACCACCATCTTTTCTCTTAATGCTTTCTCAGCAGCTGGGGGAAATGTAAGGAAGCTTGTTACAAGCATCAGGAGCCTGTGAGCTGGGTGGGGAAGGGGGCAGAGGAGTAGCCAAAAGAGCTTTATCCTTCTCTTTTGGAGATATGGCCGTTTTTCTTCTGGCAGTGCTACCCTTTTGGTGTCTGACCCCCTTGCTAGAGGACAGCAGGAGCTAGCAGGGGAGGAGGGAGGCTGTCGGCAGGGACCTGCTCAGGGAAGAAGGGACGTGTTCTGGCAGCTCCTTTCCCCCAGGGAAAGAAGACGGGGGGGGGGGGGGGGGGGGGGGGGAGGAGGGCCCTGCTTAAGACCCCCTGGGGAAAACCACGCTTTGGAGGCTCTGCTGAAGTAAGAGATCGGAAGTGGGATAAAAAAACGGGTGGGAAAATGAAAGCGTAACAACTGCTGGGAGGCAGTAGGAATTGAAGTGGTCTTTTCCTCTTCTCAACTCTTCCGCTTTGAAGTCTGTCCTACCCTGAAAGAGGTGAGATAAAACAGACGGGGAGGGTGGAGAACCGGGACAATCATCAGCCAGGAGAGAGAAGAGAAATACAGGGAGAAACGAGGAAGAAGCACTCAGAAAGGTGAGACAGAGGCAGACGCTGGATAACCCAAATAGCCTTCGGTCAGTTTGTTGTAGAAAGCACTTGAAGTGTCAGAGCTGAGCTGTGGACCTCATTTCTCCTGGGTGTCCAAGTTCTGGACCATCTCTGAGGAGCTGTGCTTGCGAGTCTGCTTGCGCTTCTGAAAATAAGGCTGTGGCTGGAGAGAAGTCCTGCAGAGCCTAAGTAGGGCCCAAAGCGAGGCAGGGATGTCTGCCCACGTCTGGGGACAGCTGGCATGGTTAGGGACTGACGTTGCAGGCTGATAGGGAGGCAGAGCTGCTTTTCCCATTTTGGAGAAATGAAATCTTCAAATCCACCGTGCCTGGGAACTGGAAGCGACGAAGTCCCTGAGAAACAGCTCGCTGCTGAGGTAACATCTCCTCCCTCCTTCACGGAGGATGTTAGCTGGGGTTTTGGCCAAACCCAGGTCTTGTGCTTTGGGTGGCATCTGGAGGCTGCCAGACTTGTGTTCTGCAACACCTTTTTTGCTTATGCATTGGAACGGGCTCACAGAGAACCACGTGATTGTAAATTTTTTATCCCCAGCCCAGGCTGGTCCTGCCCTCACCTGTGAATTAATTCATCTCTCACAGCTGAAGGATTTGGCACTTCTCACCTAATATAGTTCTCGAACTGTTAGCAAGGGAAGCAAACATTTAGCTTTGCAGAGGGAAAAGAAGATACTTTTGTGCTGATGGAGAGCACCTAACATTTCTTCTGCTTCCTCTGAGACTGCAGCACAGGGTTGGATGAACGGTGATAAAAGAGAAGGGATGAGCGGAAATCCCTTCAGAAAACTCCACTTTGTTTTCTGCTCTGCTAGACAGATCGCTGCCAAACAGCTCCACGCACCTCTAGCCTGCTCAAACCCGCTGGGTTTTGCTCAGGGAAGTGGGCAAAGCAGGCTGAAAGCAATTCCTCAGCTGCAGGGCTGATACAGGGGGAGAGTGGCAGCCACGTGGTTTGCCGTGCTGGCTCCGGCTCTGCTGCAGCCCGTGAGAGCTGCGTGCCTTCCTATCTCATGCGAGGCGTCCTGCTAGCTCTGCGTAGCTCCTGGCGCGGCTGAGGGGTGGAGTTCCTTCCTGATCTCTGGGTGATCCTGATCGGCTTAAGCTGTAAAGCAGGAGATGTGATTTGCCCGACTTAGTTTGCATAACTGCAGACAGCATTAGAGGTTGGCAAGCCCTTCTGCACATGTAATGGCTCGGACTGAGAGAGAGATCATGCTCTGATGCCTCCCACATGGCAAATAATTTCCGTTATAATTCATTCTAATTTGTTTTATTTCCTTGATTAACTTTATAATGTAATAAAGCACCATTTTCACTTGAGCTATTCTCTGCTAATTTGTTTTAGGATTGTCCGTAATGGTATTCATTTAATCTTTGTCATTGCTAATTTTAAAAACCAGTGATGTAAAGCCAGAAAGCAGCACAAAACCATGGCAGTCGGGCGTTTGAGAGCCCAGGGACTGTCACGTGGCTGCTGGCAGCCCACGAGGGGCCGTGCAGGAGGCGGCAGCCCCGGGCTCTGCCTCCCCACTAAGTCCAGCCAGTGGCAGCAAGTCCCCTGGTTCTGCTTGCTCAGGAGTTTGGAGGTCGGAGCGTTCACCAGGGTGCCTTGTCTGGGTTTGCACCTTCTGTCACCACGGTCTGGGCTCTTCCAGAAGTGGAGCTTGGCTATCTGGGGCAGACAGGGTCCGAGCTCCAGCCTGGTGCTCTGCACAGGTCCCAGTCCCTGCACCGAGAGCTCCCCCGGGGCCCGAGCAGCCCCAGGGCTCCGTCAGTGTCAGCGCGTGCAAGGAGAGTCCGCTGTGTTCAAGGGAGATGTGTCCTCCACGTTCCAATCACATCACAAACAGCCAGGACTTTGTGCAGGAGAACTGAGTCCCGGTGGCTCTGTTAGCTCCCCCTGCTCCCTTTTCCTGAGTGCATGCAGAGGCTTCGTTTCACGCTGGCAGAGAAGCAAAAAGCTGCCAACACAGGAGCTTCTCCTTCCTTTACGTTGCTCTGTTCTCTTTCTTTTTGCCTTCCCAGGTTGCAGGTGATCGCTGATCAACTGGTGGAGCGGTTTGTGGCCTCCGGCCTGATGCTTAAAGAGTGGGATAGGGTGAAACTGCACGCCACGGTCATGAACACGCTCTTCAGGAAAGATCCAGGTGGTGGGTATCCTGCTTCTTTGCTGGTAAATGCATTTCACGTAGTGCTGCTGCACAGGGAATGCTTTGGTCAGTAACTGTTGGCTTTTACACTTTTCATGTTTTAATTGTTTATGAATGTTGTGATTTTTTCTCCCCTTAATCTCAGACCTGAGATTTTTGGGGGGGGGGGGGGGTTGCCAAATAAAACTTGAGACAAAATGAAAAAACAGTCAGCTGGAGAAGGCAGGCATGCTTTGAGTGCTTTCTGGATCTTTTCAAAGATCCTTTGTCTTAGCTTCCAGATCGCTACTGCCCAGTAGCGCTCACAAGCTCTGGACCAGAAAGGAATGCGTTTAAGTACCTTGTGAGGTCTTGGGCTCTCTGAGCCCCAGCATTAAGCTGAAATTCAGTAACAACTTGATGTGCTCTGCTGACCTTTAAACAAGATGAAAACGCGCTTCTTTTTGGTCAAGTTAAAGATCGCCTGCCCGTTTAGGAACCTGATTCCCATGTCTTTCTCATTAAATCAGATTCAGACGAGGCTGAATACAAGCTGCTGCTGAGCAGCGAGTGTCTGGCGTCTCTGCCAAAAGGTTGTCTGCTCGAGCAGCCTGCAGCACGGCTCGTATCAGCGCTTTATTCAGCAGCACTGCCTTCGGGGAGGGGCAGCCTGCTACAGCCCTCTTCTCATGTGCAGACACGCACATGCTCCGGCACTGCTGGGCAGCTCGCAAGCCTTAACAGCATTGCAGGAGAGCTTTTCCTGGCTTTCTCTGGCATGCTGAGCTTTGTGCAGCGTTGAGCGTTCTCCAGTTACTGCCTCGGAGGCTCTGCATGGACAGCGATAAGAGCAGGGAGTTTGTGTTAGAGCCTTCTGCGCAGACTTTGGGGCTGGCTGCTGCCGAGGTCAGATAAGCGTGCTCTGCCAGCAGAAACCCTAAAAAGACAGATTATTTGAGCCCCGAAAACCAGTGAGAACCTATGCCCAAAGTGCTGATGCTGCTTTCTGCTGGGGGAGGCACAGGGGCAGTAAGTAGCGGCTGGTCTATATGCTGAGCAACCCCGCGAGGCGTGCGAGGCATGCAGACACGGCGGGGAGAGCGCTCCCAGGCAGCCACACAAGTTGCTTTATATTCAGCCCAGGATTTGAATAGCGTATTAGGTGTGAGTGGGACTTCAGCCTTAATGCTGGAGATGAAAAAGAAATATTGAATATATTCGCAGAGGGAGGCAGAGGTCCTTCGCAAAGAACAGATCATGTACTCGGGGATTATATAAAAATCCAGGCATCCTCTGGGGAGACGGATCTGAGACGCCGGCATTTGGCAGGCCCAGATTGCTGCTCCTGATGTCTCTGTGTGCAGCTGCCTGCCCACCCTGCAGGAGCGTGCGCCCCACACCTACGTGGTGCCCCGGGGTGCTCCCAGAGCTGGAGGCAGAGGTGTGTGTGGGTGCTGCTGGGTTCAGCCACCAGCCCTACAGAATCACCCCACAGGAGCTAAGATTTAGGGTTTTCCTCCAGGTAACGCAGGTGTCCCTGACAGTGGCACCAATTCCTGCCTTATTCAGCCTTGTTCTCCTTAAAATCAAAGTGTTTTCCACGAAGAACCGGGCAAGGAGGGCTTATTAGCTGGCAGCTGACTTTGGGGAGGAGAAGAGTGGGGGGTGAAGTACAGCACACACAGTTCTCCCATCTGAGGCTCATTCTGGTGGTGGCTTTTCCCTTCACAGCTGAAGAGCGCAACGACACCACGGCTGGTAAATCATCCTTCAAGGAACGGGAGTCGTTTAATGGCCGAAATATCCTCAAGGTCAGTATGAAACAAGGAGGGAAATGGAGCCAGCTGTGGATATTGTCCAGCCAAAAGAGGCTGAAACACCTCTTTGAGGCTGCTTTTGTCTTAGGCTTATGGGATCTCCCGGGGGGGTTGATCTGTTTAGAAAATAAACAATCTAGATCACTCATAATTGGGAGCATTACAGCATTTAACAGAAGCGTTCTCAAAGCTGGTGAGGCTCAGATCAGGAGTGTGTAGCACGAATGCTAAGTGGGTGTTCATGTTGTCGTTTACTCCGCTCGTGTTTTACCCTGGAGACTCGGGCTCGTGTCGATTTGCAGCCCACCAGAAAGGAGCACTTAGTTGCTCTTGTTCTACTCGCTCGTATTTATGCTGCTAAAACCGACTGCCATTTCGAATACTCTTTTTTTTTTTTTAAATCTCCTATTGATTTGCTTGGAGAGGAGCACGCCGCAGCCTGGGCTGAGCCTGCAGGCAGCCTCTGCTGCTCTTCCAGATGGCAGCGTCAGGCTGATGCTGCGGTGCTTGGCCCCTGCAAGTATCCAGAGAGAAAAGGCAAGCCCAGAGAAGCAAAAATGGAAAGCAGCACTGGCTTGCAGGCAAATCTGCATCTCTGTTGGGTGAGGGGATTTGTTGCAGGTGGCTGTGATAAGAGGGAGATGGGACAAGGCATGAAATTTGGGGACCACTAGGTGTCCTGGCCACAAACTGGCAGCAACATCAGAGAGGCTGGTTGGGGGACGGACAGCTCGGGAGGAGTTTGGGGCATCAGGGGACAGAAAAGGTCTGTTTTATTTGTGCTTGCAGTTCTCCTGCGTAATGCACGAGGCGCTGGATGGAGACGTGAAGGCAGGGAGTGGGGCTGATTGATTTCCCCTGCGCAGAGGACAAGCAGAGGGACAGAACTGGGTTAAGCTCTCATTGTCTGTGCGAGCGCAGTGTCATGACTCAGCATCATGCTGCGCGCCCGGGGCGAGACTGCAGCACTGCACGCTGAAGCAGGGAAGCCACGGACGCGGTCCCTGGGTTTTAATGTGACCTGTGAGGTTCGGTTAGCTCCTAGTGCCCCAAAACTGGCTCCAGAAAGGGAAGGTGGCACACGTTGGAAGCCCCAAGCACCCGCAGGGACTCAGCTTTCGAGGTGTGTGTCCACATTTCGCTTTGTCCCTCCCGTCCTTTCCCTGGTGCGTGTTAAATTTGTCCTCGGACTCGAGAGGGACGTAAAACCCAGCCGTCCTCCGTCCTTAACACTCCTCGTCCAAAAACCTTTACGACTTGGAAGGCATTAACGATGCTCCCTCTGCTGGCCACGCCACTTATGGATCGCGCTGCGGGCTGGGGGCTCTGGGGGCTCCGTGGTCCCGCGGCGCGTGGTGCTCAGCAGCGGAGAAATGCAGCTGCCTCTCCTCGGATGGCTGTCCCTTATGCTTCTGAAACAGGAGCCGAGGCATTCTGAAAACTCCTAATTGATTCTGTACCGAGGTAGCCAGAGGAGCTGCTGGCTGTTTGGACGGCTGGTAATTGCTTCAGAGCGTGTCTTGCTGCGAGGAATGCCATCCTTCTCCCCCACCTCCACCGCGTCTCCTACCTAACCTGCTCGCTTCGTGTTTCCCCTCGGCCTCCCACGTGCCTGCAGCAGAACGCCCATTGGCATTAATTAATTACGTGAGTCATAAATAGCTCCAGGCTGCTTACCAGCGGAGCCCAGCCACCGAAGCAGCGTTCGAGCATGACCTTGCAGGGATGCGCCGGCTCCCTCCCAGCCCCCTCGTACCCACAGCATTTATCCTCCGGTCGGGGAGGTCGCCCTCCCGCAGAGCGGCTTCGTTAGCTCCTGCCACAGGATCTAAGCGGCCGGCTGCTGCGTGTGCGTGTGCAGATGCACCGGCAGCACATGTTTGCTGGTAGCGTGCCTGCGTTACCCCAGGCTCCAGCTGGTATTTTGCTTTCAGCAGCCCTAATCGGAATTTTATTTAATAATCCTTTGTTCTACCCGTGCCGCGGAGTTAAACATCCACTCCTATTTGTGCTAATAACTGGCTGTGCGGGCCGGTGCCTTCCCACACTGCTCAGAAAATAGATCCTGTAGGACGAGTTGCGTTGGGGAGTCAAAATTGCTTCTGTCTTGAAGAACATCCGTGAAGAAGGCTGCTCGATCTAGCTGGTGCAGAAAGCCCAAGGGAAGCGCACGAGTGATCTGTGCCTCCCGTGGAAGCGCCAGACGCTCTGCCTTCGTGCTTGCCTCGTCCCGAGGAATGGGGGATGCTTTATGAACCGCTTCAACGCAGCAGTACCTATTTCTTTTAGGGTGGCCAGCTGCTGGGCTCTTCTGAGCATCCCAGTCACGTCCCAAACTCTCGCTCCGCTCGGGAGCAAAGCAAAACATCCCCTGGCGAGCAGAGAGAGGGGGCAGCTCCTTCCCCGTGCGAGGAAGATCGGGCTTGGCAGCCCCTCCGCGTTGCTTCCTCCTCCTCCTCTGTCCCCAAGGGTGGCTGCGTGCCCGGCGCCGCAGCTGGCCGAGCGGCACAGCCCTGGCACCAAGGCGGCTGGGGCAGCTGCGTGCATCTCCGGAGACGAGGCTTGGCCGCCTCCGGGCTTTTATTTATTATTTACTCGCTTGCTTTTATTTATTTCCCTTTGCGAAAATGCTAAGGCTGTGGCAAATAAATAAAAATGGAAAGAAACGTGGAGGCGCAGCCCGGCCAAAATTTTCCATTATGCTTCAGAAGGAAGGGAAGGCTTACGGTGGGAAGAAAAACATCCAAACCCTCACTGGGTTTGAATGATTCTTAACTCGAGGTCTGAGGAGTCTGAGGGCAGCCTTTGCCCTGTTCCAACAAGAGGTAAGCGAGTTTTGAGTAAGGAAAGAGACTCAAAATACCCTAAACCCAACAAGCGGTTAAAGAAAGTAACACCTGCCCCTGTGCAGAGCCACCCTTGCCAATTCCCCTTGCAGATGAGGAGCGCTGACTGTGTTCTGAAGCCCCTGCTACCTCTTCTGTGCAGCGTTTGTTAGTGAATTTAAGCAGACAGAGTCTCCTCCCATTGTATTTTTAAGCAGAGATGAAATCAAAGGGCCGAAGATCCCACGCTGGGTGAGATCAAGACTGCCCAGTTATCCTCAGCGAGGTGCTAAAAGCATATATCCAACGCAGGGCTGAGAACTGGAGCAAGCACACACCCGGAGGTGGCTGTTTGGAAAGTTTGGAGTTAAAAATACCAAACAGAAATCCACCGGGGTGAGAACAGACCGAGTAAGAGACCGTGGTGCAGCCTCGCTGTATCAGGAATGAGGCAGTGCTTTCCTCGCCGAGGTTTCCCAGAAGAACCAAAAGCAGAAACGAAAGGCAGCCGTGCACGGATCCTCACCGTGACCTTCGAGTACAGGAGAGCAGCTTCTCTTTGTGGAGGTGCTCAGCACCTCTGTCCGCAGGCGCTGGGAGTGCTGGAAGAGGGAGGGCTCGCCGGGAGGGTGGGGAAGCTCCTGGCTCCCCTCGCCCCGTCCTCACGGCGCTGTGGAGCTGGGCTGGGGGTGCCTCCGCTTCCCACCCCCGAGCTCCCCCGAGATCGCCGCCAGCTGAGGCAGCATCACCTTTTTGATCTTAAAGGACATTTATTTTTCTCTCCCTGAAGCTGGCAGGGGTTGAATTACGGCGGCTCCTTAATAGAGATGGAGACCCAGCACATTTAGTGCAGGGGAAAAAAAAGAAAGAAAGAACACATTGATTAGTAAAAGTAGGCAGTTCATCCCAAAGGTGCCCTGACCCTTCTGCCAGATAATTTCCCGGGTCTGTCTGAATTAATTTACTGGCTCCGTGGCCCGGCTCCTCCTCTCGGTGGCTTTGTGAGCAGAACCGGGAGGTCACATTGATGGAGCTCCTCGTCCCGGCGTTCCCGCACGCCTCGCGAGCCTCCTGGCATCACTGCAGCAAAGCCAAAGCCCGGCTCTTAAAAACTGTTGCTGCGTGTGCTATAATGGGGAGTGCGAGGAGCCGTGGGGACAAGGCTTCTGTGGAGAAATGCAGCGGTTGATCATTAATTTCCTTAAAGAAGTTGTACTGTAAATCCCTCGTGTTTGGGGCTGGGAAGTTAGCGGAGCCTTTAATGCGCTAGCGTGTGGGCTTTTTTCATTTTATTCTTGTCTGAAAGATGTGCAAGGATCCAGTAACCTCCAAATGTCCCACTTGTATTTGTTTCTTAGTTTGCAGAATGCCTTTCACCATAGCAACTAGGGTTTGATTTCCTCAAGCGCATGAATTTTCATGGATTTTGCAGCGGGGAGGGGAAAGGACCCAAAGCCCTGAGCTGAAGCAAAGGTTCTGCAGCACGCCAGGAGCATCGCTACGCTGTGCCCCGAGGAGGAGACCCTGGAGGGGGAAAGATGAACAAAAGGCCTGCATCCGGCCCCAGGCAGCTTTACCTGGAGGAAGGCAGGCCTGGAAGGTGAATCGCCAGTGACCTCTGTGGGTCCTTTCTGAGCTGGTCACCGTGTGATTGCTGCGTAAAGGATATGCACAACACCCGCGGGGTGGCATTTGCTTACCTACCCGAGGCTTTGTGGCATTTAGGTGGCATTTGCTCTGTCTGGGGAAAATCAAAGCGCAGAAAAGAAACCTCCCATCACACACGCCTAGGATCGTTCTCCCTGAACTGTGGACGTGCTTCTCGCTCTGAAATTAGCTGTGCTTCTTCAGAGAGAATTTGTTTAGGCTGTGACTGCTGTCCAAGGGACGGCACGGGTGATTTAATCGGGAGGGCTGCTCCCGTGTCACAGAGGAGACGCTGCTGACTTGCATCCCATCCTGGGCTCGTGCTAACCCAAGGTGCTCGCTTGTCTGCAATCCCGGGTCTCGGTGGTTCGCTGCAGAGCATGAGAATGTAAATGACTCGAGGCCACAAGCTGAATGCAAATGATAAAGGAGTTAGTGCTGTGGCTGTAGCGCCGATCAGCTGCGCTCCCAAAAGATGGGCTGCGGGGGTTTTTATGACCAGCACGTCTCCCTCCTGAAGGCTGGACGATTTATTCTCTGTAAGGGAAAAGAGGTGAAAGGGCCTCTGCTGCCACCTCTTAAAACCTGCAACAGGCTGAAAGCCAAAGCCAGGGGAAGGATTAGGCTCTGTGCCGGGGATGGAGAGACCCTCCAGAGCCAGCTGCACTCTCGCAGAACAAAACCAGCGATCTGCTCGCCCCCCGTGGCAGTGCTCTGCCCGTCCCAGCCCTCCTGCCCACCCTCTCCTCACGGCTCTGCGCCATGTCTTCGCCCCGTAACACCCGTCCACTAGCTGAGGAATCGGGGTGCTTGGCCAGCGGCCCTTTAAAAAGCTGTGGCAAGGAAGCGCTCCCTGATTTTGCCAGGATTAGTGCCTGCCCACCTGCCTTTTCCACCCGCCGCCTTGTGCATTACTGCTGGCGAGCTTCCAGGCGTAATTAAACCTCTGGCAGCTAATCGTTGGCATAGCGGTGTCCGGAGTGAATAATACAGGAATCAGATATTTCTCTTTTGGCACCAAACTGCTTCAGAAAAGATGTTTTGAAAGTGAAAATAGAACGGGAAAGAATCCATTAATTGAACAAACTTCCCAGCTCTCGACGTGTTGCCCAGTTGGGTTTCATCTCCCGGGGGCCAGCAGGGCGTTTGGTTTGGGGCTGTCTGTTGTAGTCTGGGGTAGCTTTGGTTCGGGTTGCAGACAGGAAGGGTTTTGATGCATTTCTCAGGACAGGGGAGAAAGAGCAGCAGCCTCCTGGAGACCTCTGGGGCGGTCAGCAGAGAGGCTTTTAGCATAAATCCATGCAGCCAGACCGGCCGTGCCGACCCTGGGGGTTGTCTCCTTGCTTTGCTTTGCTTTTAAACCCCTCTGTGTCTTCTCCCACCAGGAGCTTCCCCTCTCCCGGTCCCGTTTGCCGGTTCCAGCTCCGTAACACGGCAGCGTGCAGAAGGCTTGGCGCCTTCCCCGCCGTCGCTGGCGTGGGCACTGCAGTTGTGCTGTAGCCCAGCGCGTTTGGGAGGGCGATTGTTCTCTGCTCATCTGCAGCGCCCCTCATCCCGCGTTACACAACCCTCTGTTTATTCCAGTGTGCCATCCCTCGTGAGATGGAGAAGTCTCGCACGGCCACGGGGCTGCTTGGCCTCTCTAAGCGGTCCTGCTGCCCATATTCCCCCACGGCCGCTTGCATCCGTGTCTGGCAGGGCTCAGGATGGTTCGTTTTTGGCTGACTGCTGTGGACAACGTAAGGCTTTAAAACTGATCAATAATCCTGACGGTAGCGGCAGAATCCAGGCCAGGCAGTGCACAGTTCTGATCTCCTGCTCTGACTTCGATAAGGATGTTGTGGTTTGTGTGTACCTTTACCTCCCTCGGCTTCGTTTTCATTTGCGGTATTAAAAAATCCCCAGCCCCCGCCCTCTTATTTATTCCTCAGGCAGCGAGGACGTAAATCCCTCGGTGTCTCTGGATTTACAGAATCACAGCGCCGTTGCTGAGCCTCGCGTCCCGCTCCAGCCAAGTGACGCAGCTCCTCGGCAGCCCAAAGTGGTGGGGATTTTCCTCCCCACTGCCTTCCTCCGGGCTGCTCCCTCTGTTTCCGTGCCTCCTCCTCCTCCTCCTCCTCCTCTGCAGCCTTTTTGGGGGAGGCGAGCCCTGGCACCATGAGACAGGGACCAGGTGCCTTGGGTTCACCAGCCTGTGCGTGAATTGTGACAACCTCCATTTATCTCCTTTTCCAGGGGGAAAGGGAAAAAAAAAAGGCAGAAATGCTCATCCAGGAGGCATCTCATCGGCCTCCTCCGAAACCAGAGCGTTTCCGTGGTGGGAGATATAAATATCTATCTCGGCTCTGCTTGGCTTCTCCCCAGGATAAATAGAAGTGGAAGTCAAAAGCAGAGGCTCAGCCCTTGGAAATCTCTTCCCAAGCTCCCGGGGGACGAATGTGGGATGGCTGCTTGTCGGGAAGGCGCTGGAGGCTCCGAGGATGACGTTCAAGGGCCTCTTTCCCGATTGCCCAAGGTGGATCTTGGGCTGATCCTCACGCACGGTGTCCGGTTGCCTAAGGGAGCAGAGAAGCATGAGCGAGAAGCTGGCTCGAAACGAGAGCAGAGGGAAAAAAAAAAAAAAAGGCTGTGGCTGTCCTTTAAATCTTGGAGCATGTTTACTCTCAGAAAGTACAGCTACATTACCAAAAATCAATAGTCCTAGCAGTGTTCTCACCGGGAAACACACACACGCTTGGACACATGAGAGGTGGTGGATTTGAAAAAAAAGAAGAAGCCAAGGGACTGCAAAGTGCTCCGAGGGCTCTGCTTCGCTCTCAGCAGCGTGCAAATGGAGAGGCCGTGACCCGGGCGGTGCCGTCGGGGACTCGGTGCTGGCCTTTCCCAGCCGACGTGCCGGAGGCGAGGGGAGCAGGGGGAAGGTTTGTCTCCCTGGCTGACCGCGGGGAAGCCGTCTTTCTTTCTCAGCCCTGCACAGAGGAGAAGAGAGGGGAGACCAGCCTCCTCCCTACCATCTCTTATTAATGAGGCATTTTATCCCAAGTCCTCTAACAAGAAGCACGCAGGCTTTTGGGAACGTAATTAATCTTTAATTGTATAAATCTTTAATCGTATCAAATGGAGTTTGCATGGTGGCAGTCGTGGCTCCTCTTTTCCTCCGCTCCCTGGTGGAGATGCTCCCCTGGAATAACTTCGTTCCAGCAGCCACCCCTCCTGGGCCACGGCTGAACCCTCCGGCACCGAGAAACCCGCGTCCTCCAGGTGCTTGTGCTCTGGGTTTGTGATCAGTAGGTAGGAATTGATGCACCGCTGGCACCAGGGGCCATAATTTAATTAATGTGTTGGCTTTTGCTAGCCATTAGTGTTTGTAGCCCTCACCTTAAACGATTTGGAAATTATCCTCTCCGCTCCTAGGGAGACAAAAGCTATTCCTGAGGCAGGACGGATGCTCCCAGCTAGAGCCATTTCCTGAGTCTTACTGGAAGCGGAAGAGCACTTCACGTCGATGCCTTTCCAGTAATGCTGCTGAACTTCCCTGTGAGAAACTCAGATGCCATTTTTCTGCTTGGCCCCGTAGATGGGATTATCAGCAGAGGCACGCCATCGGGCCTGAGCACCGGCTCGCTTTCCTTAATTTGCGCTCAAGCCCCTGCCGAACAAAGGAGGATTTGTTGAGCAGAGGGGGTCAGTGCTGGCATGGAGCGATCCTTCCCCCTCCAGCCTGCTACTTTGAATTAGGGCTGAGCCGTCACCCTAAGCCGCTCGTCTCGTGGCCTGGATCGGGGGAAAAACCATCCCGGCCTCGCTCTGCGACCGCGGCGTGCCCCAGGTTGGCGGCCTTTGGGACGGTGAACAGGCGAACCGGGCTCGCCGCGGGGAAGGGCTGAGCAGCTGCTGCTCAAAAAGAGGAGTTCGTTTCGTACGTCGATCGCGTTAAAGGCTAAATGCAGTCCCTAGGGGTGGAAACCTTTAAGAGCAGTTTTGTTAAAGGTAAGTCTGCGAGTAGGGGCTTTCTGCAGGAGCAGCTCGTGGAAGCGGTCGGTGGAGCAGCTGCAGGCTGCGTTTCTCTCAGAGCTACCGAAACATTTTTTCTCCTCTCCTACAGCTCTTCGAGCACTTTTACTTCGGCGAGGTGCAGCTGGACGCGGTTCGGCTCTCCCAGAGGTTCTCCACAGACGCCTCCGGCTACTACGCGACGTCGGGGCAGCTGAACTTCTGCTGAACGGGAGTGTGACCGCCGCTGTGGGCCCGCTCTGCGCACCAACAACGGTACGGTTTTATAGGACGAGGATTTTGGACAGGAACCCAGGAACTCCAGATGAGTTTGTTTTCCAAGAAAACAGCTGGAAAAACTGGCTTTGGGGGGCACCACCCTGCTTTAGCGTGGCTGTGTTTCAGAGGAGGAAGCCTGTGCTTTACATAAGCATGCACAATCCAGGAGAGCTCCCCGGAGCGCGGTATCGAGGTCAGGCGCTGCATGGATCTACAGCAGCGTGCCTGTGTGATGTTGATCTCCAAATAGATTAATTCCCTTCAAAAGCAAAGTGTTTATCTCCGGTTGCTTGATAGTTTCTGTAATCAAACTTCCGGCACGCAGCTGTGAATGGGAAAGCGCTTATGGCAAGGGAACTGTTTCCAGTGACCGCTTCGGAGCGTGTAGGTGGTTTCACTGCT
The DNA here is from genome assembly GCF_964034855.1 of Anser brachyrhynchus. Classification (NCBI taxonomy): domain Eukaryota; kingdom Metazoa; phylum Chordata; class Aves; order Anseriformes; family Anatidae; genus Anser; species Anser brachyrhynchus. The sequence goes on along the minus strand of NC_137700.1, from coordinate 20,573,855 downwards.
ACAAAGCGATGCTTCCAGCCCCAGAGTGGCTGCTGCTTTTACGGTCAGTAAGAGGAGCAGCCACCCTCGTGAGGGCAAAAAGAATAAATGGAAAACTCGCGTCGCTTTCAAGGGGGGTGGAATGGCTTGACAGGGAGTGGGGCTGCTTGTGCGTACTCGTGAGGGGGAGTTTGTGTCACAGAATCACAGAATGGTTTGGGTTGGGGGGGGATCTCAAAGATCATCCATTTCCAACCCCCTGCCATGGGCAGGGATGCCACCACTAGGTCAGGTTGCTCAGGGCCTCATCCAGCCTGCCCTTGAACACCTCCAGGGACGGGGCTTCCACAGCCTCCCTGGGCAGCCTGTGCCAGGGCCCCACCTCCCTCTGAGTGAAGAACGTCTTCCTAATGTCTAGTCTCAATCTACCCTCCTTTACTTTAAGACCATTCCTGTCACCATGTCTCGGCGCAATCTATCCTCTTTCATTTTAAAACCATTCCTGTCATGACCTGACAGAGCTGCGCCTCAGGGCTGCTTGTGCGTACTCGTGAGGGTGAGTTTTGTGTCGGCGCTAACACACGGGGCGTCCTGGTGTCTTGGGGTCTGAGGGCTGGGGTGTTGGGGTCTGGTATTTTGGGGTCTGGTGTCTTGGGGTCTAGTGTGCTGAGGTCTGAGGTCTGGGGTCTGAGGGCTGACGTGTTGGGGACTTGAGGCCTGGTGTGTTGGGGTCTGAGGGCTGGTGTTTTGGGATTTGGTGTGTTGGGGTCTGGTGTGTTGGGGTCTGAGGGCTGGTGTTTTGGGTTTTGGTGTCCTCGGGTCTGGTGTGTTGGGAACTTGGGGTCTGGTGTGTTGGGGTCTGGCGCGCTGCGGACGCGGGGTCCGAGGGCTGCTGCTTGGCGCTCGGCGCCTGAGGCCGGCCCCAGGCCGCGGCCCCCCCCCGCCGCGCAGGTGCAGGCGCCGCCCCTCGCCCCCCGCCCGGCCCCGCCCGGCCCCGCTCGGCTCCGCTCGGCTCCGCTCGCCGTCCCTCGCCTCCCTTCGGCTCCGCTCGGCCCCGCTCGGCCCCGCTCGGCTCCCGGCGGCGCTGCGGCAGGATGCGGGGCTGCGGCGCGCTGCGGGGGCTGCTGGCGCTGCTGCTGCTGCTGCTGCCCGGCACCGCCACCGGCACCTCCACCGCCACCGGCACCTCCACCGGCACCGGCACCGGCACGGGCAGCGGGCCGGCCGGGAACTTCCTGGAGGACGAGCAGTGGCTGTCCTCCATCGCGCAGTACGGCGGCCGCATCCGGCACTGGAACCGCTTCCGAGACGTGAGTGAGCCGCGCGGGGCCGGGGGGCGGCGGGGGGCTGCGGGGCGCCCGGCTCACCCCCAGCCTCCGGCCTCTCCCCCTCTGCATAACCGCTGCCGCCGGGCCGCCTCGGCCGGGAGCGCAGGAGGTGGAGGTGAGAGGGGGGCGGGGGTGGGTGTGCAGTGCACGGGGGCGTGGGTGCAGTACACGGGGGCGTGCGGTGCATGGGGGGGGGGTGCGAAGCACCGGGATGTGCAACGAATGGGGATGTGCGAGGCACCAGGATGTGCGATGCGCCGGGATGTGCATGTGCAATGAATGGGGACGTGCAGTGAATGGGGGTGTGCAGAGCGCAAGGATGTGCAATGCACCGGGATGTTTGTGTGCAGTGCATGGGGGTGTGCAGTGAATGGGGGTGTGCGATGCACAAGGATGTGCAGTGCACCGGGAGATGCACTGCACCAGGATGTTCATGTGCAATGCAGAGGGGTGGAAAATGCATGGGGATGTGCAATGCACCACGATAGGCGATGCATGGGGATGTGCGTGTGCAATGCACAGGGGTGTGTAATGAATGGGTCTGTGCATGAGTGTGTGTGTGTGGTGCACGGGGCTGTGCAACACATCCGTCTGTGTAATGCACAGGGGTGTGCACTGTGTGCCTGTGCAGTGCATGGGGGTGCGGTGCATGAGGATGCAAGCACCCGCTGCGTGCCCGTGTGCAGTGTGTGTGTGTGCGCGCTGTGCACGGGTGTGCAGTGCATACGTCTGCGTGCAGCGCCGGGCATGTGCAGTGCATGTGTTTGTGCAACGCCCGTGTGCAATGCACAGGGGCGTGCAGTGCCTGCGTGTGTGCACAACGTCCCTGTGCAGCGCACAGCTGCTTGCAGTGCACGCGTGCAATGCACCTGCTCCTCCTGCCGGGCTGGGGACGCCGCCTGCACCCCCCCGGCCCCCCGCAGCACCCTGGGGGGCTCTGTGGGCGCGGGGGGGCCCCCCGGCAGCTGCCCCCCCTGTGCCCCGCAGGATGACTACATCAGGAGCTGGGAGGACGGACAGCCCACAGATGAAGGTAGCACCCTGCCCTGCTTTTTTTGGGGGGGGGGACAGGGGACAGACACAGCACCCAAACGTGGCTTTTTGCTCCCCAAAACCCCGTGCCCCTCCCCCTTGCCCCCCCACAGCACTGGACACCACCAAGGACCCCTGCCAGAAGGTGAAATGCAGCCGGCACAAGGTGTGCGTGGCGCAGGGCTACCAGCGCGCCATGTGCATCAGCCGCAAGAAGCTGGAGCACAGGTACGGGGCAGGGGGTATTTTTTGGGGGGAGGGGTCGCAGCAGCCCCACTGGGGGCTTCCTGAGCGCCCGCTGCCTTTGCAGGATCAAGCAGCGCGGGGGCTGCAAGCCCTGCCACGCCGCCCCGCTGGCGCCTGTCTGCGGCTCCGACGGACACACGTACAGCTCGGCGGTGAGCACGGCGGTGGTGGCAATATTTTGGGGGGGGGGCGTGTCGCGTGTCCCCCCCGAATTATTGCAATGTGTTCCCCCCCCCCCCCGTCGCAGTGCAAGCTGGAGCAGCAGGCGTGCCTGGCCGGCAAGCAGCTGACGGCGCGGTGCGAGGGGCAGTGTCCCTGCCCGGCCCCTGCTGACAGCAAGCAGGGTGAGCGTTCTGGGGGCAACCGCAGGTTCAGAAAGGGGGTGCCCCCCCCAAATGCTGCAACACCCCCCCTAAAATCCCCCCCACGCCGCGTTCTGTGCCCGCAGAGCCGTGCACGGGGCAGGACCTGGCCGACCTGGGCGAGCGGCTGCGCGACTGGTTCCAGCTGCTGCGGGAGAACGCCAAGCACAACGGCTCCGGCGGGACCCCCGGCACCGGTGCGTCTCGCCTCTGCGCGCCCCCCCCCGGCTCCCCCCGTCCCTGTGGGGCCGGGTGAGCCATGGGGCCGCGTCCTCACCCCCCCGCAGCGCTGGCGGCCGGCTGCAAGGAGGCGGTGGGGTGGATGTTCGGGCGGCTGGACACCAGCGGGGACCGGTTCCTGGAGCAGCCCGAGCTGGCGGCCATCAACCTGGACAAGTACGAGGCGTGCGTGCGCGCCTTCTTCAACTCCTGCGACGCCTCCAGGGACGGCCGCGTCTCCGCCGCCGAGTGGTGCTTCTGCTTCTGGAGGGAAAGTGCGTGCGCGGGGGGCTGGGGGCATGGGGTCGTGCTGCGGGGCCCGGGGGTGCACGCTGTGGGGCTGGGAGGACGCACGGCCTTTTGGGGGTGCGCGCCCTGGGGTTGCGGGGGAGACGCCTTCCTGAGCGCACGATGCCGCTGCAGAGCCGCCGTGCCTGCGGGAGCTGGAGAAGCTGCAGATGCAAGAAGCCGCCCAAAAGCCACCGGGTGAGTCGGGGGCCCGGGGACCCCTCGCGCCCCCCGCCCAGCCCCCCTAACCCCCCCCCCCACCTTTGTGGCGGTGTCTCGGTGCCGGGGGTGTTCCCGCACTGCACGTGTTTCGGGGCGCGGCGGGGGGGGGGGGTTCCCGGCTTCCCGCAGGCGCCTTCATCCCCAGCTGCGACGAGGACGGGTACTACCGGCGGGCGCAGTGCGCACCGGGCGGCGGGGAGTGCTGGTGCGTGGACCAGCAGCACGGCACCGAGCTGAGCGGCACCCGCGCCCGCGGCCGCCCCGACTGCGGTAAGCAGCGCCCGGCTGCGGGAGGCCGGCGGCGGGGGGGAGGCGGGGGGGAGGCTGCCGCCCGCCGCGAGCCTCTGCCCCGTGGCCGCAGAGGACGCCGCGGGCTTCTCGGGAGACTTCGGCAGCAGCGTGGGCTGGGAGGACGAGGAGGAGAAGGAGCCCGAGGAGGCTGGCGAGGAGGCTGAGGAAGAGGAGGCCGAGGCGGGCGAAGGCGACGACGGAGGCTACATCTGGTAGAAGCGGAGGGGGGGGAGGCACGGCCGGGGGGGGCGGCCTCCCCTCCCCGGCGCCCCCCCGAGAACAGCGCGTGGGGGGCAGCCCCCCGGCCCCACGGGCGGGACGGGGCGAGGGGGCGCTCGCCCGGGCCGGCCCCACGGCGGGCAGGGGGGTTCGGGGGGGTTCGGGGGGAAGCGAGCGGCGTGGGGCCGAGCTCACGCCCCCCCCCTTTGTGCTTTTTTATTTTATTTTATTTTATTTGGGGGGGTAGAACCTAGCGTGGTCAAAAACTGCACTAATAAATGAAAATTGGGACAAAAAATGGGGAAAAAAGAAAAAAAAAACACCAACAAACCACCCCCCAGCCCAAGCTGCCCCCCCCCCACCTGGCCCCCAAGCCCCCCCCATCTCCGTGCTGTGCTCGCGCTGCTGCGGTGTTGTGAAATAAACGCCCCGTGCTGTGTCCAACGCTCGCCTGCCCGTTCCTGGCAGCCCCAAATATGCCCCCCCCATACCACACCGAAACCCCCTCCCCAAATGCATGGGGCCAGGGGGTTCCCCTATATGGTGGGGGGCACCCTCATACCCCCCCCCCCCCCCCCCCCCAGTCTGCTTGCAGAGGGCACCAGGGGACACCAGGGCTTGAGTCACAGTCTTTATAGAAACAGCCCCCCAATATTTTTTTGGGGGTGGGGGGGTCACAGCTTGCTGGGGGGCCGCTGCTGCAGCCTCCAGGCTGCCCGTGCCCCCTCGTCCCCTGCATCGAGCGGGGCGAAGGCAGCGGGGTCCCCGGTGCGGAGGTATCGGGCGAGGGGGGGCTGCAGCAGGGTGATGGGGACGCAGAAGTTGAGGTGGGGGTAGGTGGCCCCCGCCGCGTTGTCCCGCGCGTTGCTGGCCACGATCCCTGGATGGGGAGGGGGCGAGATGTCACCAAAGGGGGGGGACACGTTAAAAGGGGGACTGGGGGGGACAAGGGGAAGGGGGCCTTACCTAGCAGGCGTCCGTCGCTGGCGGCGAGGAGGGGGCCGCCGCTGGAGCCGGCGTGCACGGCGCAGGTGCTCTGCAGCATGACCGGGGGGGCCCCCACCACGGCCGACAGCACCCCCCCGGTCACCGAGGGGCCGCACGCCCGGCCCAGCGCCCCGAAACCCAGCGCCAGCACCGCCTCCCCTGTGCGACAGCCGGGTGAGATCGGGGTTCTGTGCATGGCCCCCAGATGCCCTGGTTTCCCCACAAATACCCCATGTGTCCCCCCCCCCATGATTCTGGTGCTTACCGGGCTGGAAGGCAGAGGCCAGGCGGGGGGGCTGGAAGCCGGGGGCGCGCTCCTGCAGCTCCAGCACGGCCACATCGAAGGGGGACGCCTCGGCCGTGGCGAACACCGGGCGAGCCTGCAGGACGGTGGCCCTGAAGTGGGGTTACGGGTGGGAAAAACAAAATTAGAGCCTGAAGCAGCAACAACAACAGAACGGGGGGGTTTTGGTTGCTGGTTGCGCTCACCGGCTGCCGTGGGGCCGCAGGGTGACGCGCGTCGTGGCGCCGGCTTGCAGCACGTGCCGGCAGGTGAGCAGCAGGCGCGGGGCCAGCAGCGTGCCCGAGCCCCAGGCGCCGCCGCTCTCCACCAGCGCCACGCAGCCCAGCGGCGCGGCTCCGGGCACCGCCGCCAGCGGGGCCGGCGGGGCGGGGGGCTCCCCGAGCTGCCGCAGGAGGCCGCGGCTGCTCCGCAGGACGGCGTGCAGCGAGCAGAGCAGCGCCAGCCCCGGCCCACCGGCGCCGCAGGAGGTGGCGGCGATGACGGCCACCACGCGGGGCCGGGAGGGCGCGGGGCCGACGAGGACGGCGCCGCCCTGGGTGCCGGGCAGGCAGCGGGCATCCGTCAGCAGCAGCGCGTTGCCCTCGCCGGCCGCGTTGCTCAGCACGCCGCCGCTCAGGGTGTTGAGGAAGAGGTCGGGGCAGAGGGCGCCGAAGGGCGAGCCGCAGGCCAGCAGCGCCGCGCCCTTGCGGAGGTCGCCGGCGGAGGACCAGGGCGTCCAGCCTCCGCCCGGCGCGTCGAGGCCGGGCACCCGCAGCCAAGCGAACCAGGGCAAGACGGCGGCAGCCTCCCTCTCGGCCTCCCCCTCGGCCTCCCCGCCGCCGCACCAGCTCGCCGCCACCCCTGTGAGTGCCTGGGCAAAGGCCTCGCAGCGTGTTAATGCGAGAGGCTGGGCCTCGTGCTCCTGCAGGGCAGGCGGGGTGTCAGGCTTGGGAGCGGCGTGCAGGACGCGGACGCGGAGGCCAGGCAGCAGGACGGAGGTCAGCGGGGCCTCGAGGCGGGACCAGGCCTCCGGGCCGGGCTGCAGGAAGGGCGAGAAGACGGCGGCGTGGCACAGCACCAGCCCGGGGCCGCGGCACAGGATGACCCCGCTGCAGCTGCAGGGCTCGGGGCCCTCGCCGACGCTGACCACGCAGCAGGGCAGCTCCGCCGACATGGCGGCAGCGCCTCCCGGCACCGCACCGCGGGCGACGCAGGCGATGCACCGCGAGCAATGCACTGCACGGCCCGCCGCCCTGCGCCCCCACGGCCGCTCCCCGTGTGACGCGCGGCACCGCCTCCCGCCACCATTGGTGCGGCGTGCCGGTGTCACGGTCCCGAGGCGGAGGCGGGGCGGCATGCAGCGCGCCGACGTGGCGCAGGAGGGTGCGCGGGGCCCTGCGAGCAGCCACCGCCCCCTGCAGCCGCGCTATGGCAGCGCCGCGATGCAGCGGGGCACACGATGCATCGGGTGTGGGACGCATCGGGTGCGGGATGCAGGGGGTTGTTGGTGCACCGCTGCTGCTTCTCCTGGAGACGCAGCGCCAGCCCCTGCAGAACGCGTTGTGCTGCCCCCCAGGGGTTTGGAGCTGCAGGGTTTGGTGTGCTCAGGGACCAAGCCTGGCCTCCAGCCCGTTCACCTGCCTCCGTCTGCCCCATCCTGTGTTGCTCCACAACTCCCGTCCATCCAGGTCCTAAATCTGCAGCCAAAGCTCCTGCGGCGAGGGGCAGCATGGATCGGGGCGCTATCACCGAGCGCGCCCAGCCGCCGCGCAGCCGGGCTAGAGGGAGGCTCCGCACCCCTTCGGAGGAGAAAGACACGTCTTTATTGAACTGAACGTGAGCGCTAGACAGCCATGAAACTTCCGACAAAAAAAAAAAAAGAAGAGTATAAAAGAAACCGGTTTAAGCCTACATTAACCACCTTATGATATGCAAATGTCAGACACCTCCACGCTACGGGCACCGAGAACGGCTCCGCGGCTCTCGCCTCCCCGCTGGAAATGAAATCCCGGTGCCTCGCGCCAGCTCGGCCGCCGTCCCCACGGTGCCCTCGGCTCACAGCCCGAATGCTAGGTTTGCTGAGGACTTCTAATACCATGATGCTTTGTTTGGCAATTTGCGAAAGATCTAAATAATATCGTTAAATATATTAAAAAAAAAAAAACAAAAAACAACCCTAAACGGACTCTGGACTAAACAGGATGAACATTAAACTAAAAAGTTAGAAGGGACGCCGTTTACGTGAACGATTTCTTTAAAAAATATAATTGCTTTGTTTTCCGTGTTGTTCTTTAAGTCAATTGACCACAGTGGTGAGATCTCGCTCTTTTTCAGTGGCGCGGCGCGCGGCAGCGCATCGCCCCGGCCCCGCCAGCCCCGTTGTCACCGGGAGCTCCCGCGGGGACGACGCGCGGGGCCGCGCCGCCTCCCCGCCGGGCAGGGGAAAAGAGCTGCGTGTCACCACTGTGCGGCGGGGCGGGTGCAGCCAGGAGTCTCTCGGTCAATGCCAGTACGCGTTTGGAAAGCTTGCCGCGGCCTCGGGAAGCCCGCGGGAAGCCACGAAGGGGATCAGTCCGGAGGAGCCCCGTGCTCTGCGTCAGTCAATGTACTGCGATAGCCAGCGGAAGCCCTCGCCGTAGCCCTGCCGCTTCAGCACGCTGCACATGAACACCTCCATGGGGCGCGTGTTCAGGTCCTTCAGTGGCACGTTTCCCTGCGGAAGCCCAGCCAGAGGTCAGCGCTCTCAGAACTTGCCCCAGGGCAGCACCGTCACCTGGCCAGCAAACCCTCAATCCCCTCAGCTACTCGTCCCCACGTTTCTTCCCCACCCTACCTTTCCCGTGGTCTGTCCGTAAAGCCCGAAGATCTCCCGCAGCTTCTCCTCGCTGATGGCCTCTGGTCTGTCGATTTTGTTACCCAGGATGAGGATTGGCACGTTGGATATTGTTTCGTCTGTCATGAGCGCCTGCGAGCAAGAGAAGACGAGTCAGGCTGAGGCAGAACCAGCGCCCATCACTGCAGACAACTGTTTCTTTGAGCTCTGTCACCAACAGGGGTTATTTTTTGGTGCTAAAGCGCTCCCGTGGGTGGGGTTTTTCCCAAAAGGTCTGGCAGAAGAAAGCCCTAGCTAAAGGCAGGGTCCGTTTCCAACACTGTTTAAAGGATCCCACAGCAAGGGCACCCAGCCTGCTTCAGCCCCTGCACAAAAGATCCCCACAGCAACACACGTTGGACACTGCTGGTGCAAGAGGTGCACTGGGAGGGCAAGTCCAAAGCACAAGACCCACGAGTTCTGCCCCAAGAACAGAAGAGATTTGTCTGGTTTAGCTGCTTGAGGGTGAAAGACGGAAAAAGCCGGGCTTACGTTCAGCTCAACTTTGGATTCCATGAGCCGGGAGTGGTCGGCGCAGTCCACCAGGAAGACGATGCCGTTGATGGCCGGCAGGTAGTTCTTCCACACGCGGCGGGCTGCAAGGCAAGCGACAGACACCGCCCTGAGAGCGTGCCTCCAGGGGACACGGACAGGGACACTGCACGAGGACAGCCCTGCCCGTCCAGCCGCCGGCTCGTTTTGCTGGACAGAGGCAGCACACGGAAGGGGAAGGCACATTTGGAGCCCCTGAGAAACCCTGGGGTTGGAGCAGCTGAAAGGTGTGCATTAAAAAAGCAAGCAGAATTTTTTTTTGGGGGGGGGAAATTCAACAAACGAAGTCTAAAGATAAAAATTCAGCCATTATTCAAAAGAATAATCCCGTGACATCCGAGTCTTCTACGGCTAAAAATATTTCAGGCAGCAGAGCGTGAGCTGGCAGCTTTTTTTTCCCCAAACTGCCAGAATAAAGCACAAGCGTTCAGCCACCGAAATAACAGGTCTCCTGGAGCCAGGAGGTTATTTCCACATATAGCTCCATAAGCACTTCCAGGCAACAAATAATTAGGTAGCGCTAATTGCTAACACTCTCCCGCATCACGTTTTGGCAGAGTTTTCTTAAGGTGGCAGGAGAATTTCGGGGAAATCGGAGGACTGACCCCACTTGGTGTATCCAGCTTGGCAAGCTGGTGCTTACCTTGCTCGTGCCCACCCAGGTCAAAAGTCGTGAAGGTCATTCCAGCAATCGTCAGCTCCTCTGATGCTGAAAGGCAAAAAAAATAAAGGCTGCGCTTCAGGGAGACAGAGAAGGTGCCATGGCCAGAGATTTTTGGGGACGCATACAAACATCGCACTTTTTTATATAAGATATCCTTTCCCTGTAGAATTCAGCCACTGAGATTATTGCATGAAATCACAACGGGAGGAAATAATTTCTCGACCCTTCCCCACTTAGGGAGACGTTTTAATCTGCAGTGCTCATCCTCTGGTACACGTTTCGCTAGAGACCCTCTCCCTCCCCAGGACAGGTTCACGATGTTCACTGAACCACGCCGGTTCTCCGCCTCCCCACTTTATATTTGAGGGGAAAACACCCGTCAGCGTGCGACACCGACGCGCTTCAGCTGCGCCCTGAAGACCTGCTGTCCCAGGAGCGTTCACAGAAGCCCCCCGGGCGCCACACGTACTTGGGTGCAGCGTGGGGACGTGCTGGCCCAGCCGGTCATCCTTGAGCATGTGCAGCAGGGTGGTTTTGCCGGCGTTGTCCAGGCCCAGGAAGACGAGCTTGCCAGACTTCTTGTACAGCCCTGCGAGGAAGCAGAGACACGCACATCGAGCGGCGCAGGAACATCTGGGGACGTGAATCCCAATCCCGGAGCTCCAGGACAGCTTCCAGGGAAAAAAGCGGCAAGTCCTGCCCTGGATTTTGCCAGGAAACCCGGCATTTTGTGAGTTATTTTGCTGGCGTTTCGCGACCTCTGTACGTAAGCTGTTGTTTTTGCAGGAGCACGCAGGGAAACATCCCGTACGACGGGTACAGAGCAGTTTTTGCCCACAGGGGGTACTTAAACACGGAAATTCTGCCCACAAACATGGAAATTTCACATTTTTGCCCCCAAAAACGGTAATTTTACGGGTTTATAATTAAACTCGTAAGGGATAGCAGCAGGTTAGTGAGGAAAAAAGTGCAAGGCGTGAAGTGGCACATCCCTGCCTCAGCATAACCCCCTAAAACCCGATTTCTCCCCAATTTTGGGCCGGGACCCGGCCTGGACGGGCTCCCGCGGCCCGGCGGCGGGGCTCCGGGGGCGGCTTCTCCTCACCCAGGAACTGCAGCACGCTGCTGAAGCCGTTGTACAGCCACTCGAGCAGGAACGACATCGCTGCCGGCCGACACCTGCGGGCACACACACGGCACGATGCGGGGCGGGCACCGGGCCGGGCCCGCGGGCACAGTGAGGGGCCCGTAAGGGCCGGGCCGGCCCCACACGGACCGGAGCGGCCCCGCAAGGACCCCGTAAGGGCCCCGCGGCCCCCCGAGGACCCCCCGCCCCCCCCCCGCCCACCTGCGGCCGCCCCCGGCCCCGCTCCGCCGCCGCCGCCTCCTCCGCCGCCAGCTCCCCGCCGGAAATGGCGTCACGCCCGCTTCCGGCCCGCCGCGCTGGCTCCCACGTCGGCCCTCGGGCTTGACGTCACGCCCCGCCCCTCGCTCCCCAAGCCCCGCCCACACCCTTCAAACCCCGCCCCCATCCCAAGCCCCGCCCACTCCCTTCAAGTCCCGCCGCCCCCCCCCCCCCCCGCCCCAGGACCGCGGGTTCGAGCCCCGCCGCCGCCCCGGCCGCTTTCCGCCCCTCCTCTCCCCTTTCCGCCCCCCTCCCCTTTCAGCCGCCCCCGGCAAGCAGCGAGGCGCAGCGAGGGTTCAGTAGTTTTATTTCCAGCACCCACACTACGCGTACCGGGCCGGCCTCACCCCCCTCGGGTGCTGTGGGGGCACAAGTGGCGGGTCGGGGGGGGGAGGTGAGCCTCCCAGCCGCCCCCCAGGCTCGACGCACCGGGCAGCGGGGCTGGGGGCAGCTCTAGGCGGCATAAATTAGAGACAAGGTCTGCTCGTTGACACCAAAGCTAGGTTTCTGGGCTACTGGGCAGGGCGGCTCCGCTGGAGGAACACAGCTGGCTCAGCGTCCATCCCCGCTCCTTAGTTTTTGGGGTAATAGAACCACTTGTCCACTGTAAGAGGCAGAAAAAAAGGGGGGGTTAGTCCTCTGCCTCAGCACGAGCTCAGCACCAACCCCACCGGCACCGCCACACATCCAACAGGTTCTTGTGCAACCTGGAGGGCCTGCGGGTGTGTGTGTGGGTGCGCTGTTCTCCCCGAGAAGTCACCTTACTCAGCTGGCCACGGGGAGCAGTGCCGTGACTCAGCCGCGGCCAGCTCAGGCTCCCCTGCGCTCACCTGACTCAGGGAGGTATGGCCACCTCCCTTCTGAGTCACACCTCGAAACACAAGTCACGATTCCTTCCAAATCCTTTACAGATCTAACTTCAATTCCTTTACAGCTTTAACAGAGACGGGAGGACAGCTCTGTTCCCCTTCCTGCCCTACAGCCGCAGGCTCTCAATGCTGCCATGAGGTCGCCCTTGCCCTGGACATCTCGCACAGGAGGACGAGGTGACAGCTGCCCCAGGATTTGTCCCACAGTTGTCATTTTCCTACGTGGTCATGCCCCGCATGAGGGACAGGGTCCTGACACGTAGAAAGCCTCGCTACCAGCTCGCAGCTGCTGCTTGCTCCGTGACAGAAATGCGATCGGCAGCAACTGCAGAACCGAAGTCATGGCCACTTTCTGCCTCTTCCCTTCACGGAGATCAAGTGCTTCCCTTCCTCACCTCACCTGCACTGAGCATACTGGTGAACCTGTTCCAGAGGAACTGATGAAAACCCTGCTGTCACTGCACTTCACTCCTCTGAAGTGCTCTTCTCCAAGGGTCTGCTACACATCAAACCTCTTCTGGAGCAAACTACAGCATCTCCAACCTCCTGCTGACTGCCCATGGAACCACCAGCCTCACATATCGAAACGATGAAATGAGGCCACAACAGAAGTGACGGAGCATTCAAACAGCATCAGAGTCTGACAAGGTCCTTCATTTTTCCCACTGCTAGAGCCAAACCAAGCCACCAAACCCTCACTTTCCTACTGATGATTCCTTTGAGGCAATCTCCAGCCTGCATCAGAACGTAGCGTGGGCTTTCCGACTTACCTTCTGGTGGGATGGGGTTGGCAGCTGTACAGGGTGGTGCCTGAAATGAGAAGTGGATTAGCAGGCAGCAACTGCTAACAGTTCAGCCTCCTGACTGCGGCTCACCAGACACCACTTAGGGCTGCACAAATCTTTTTTGAGCACAGTTTAGGATCTGAGCTGCATAAATTAGCCTGTGGCAGGCAGCGAAGGACGAGTCCTGTCATCACACAGCCCCCCCTGCACGTGCCCGGCGTGCTGCTGGGGCTCTGCCCTGGGCGCGGGCGTTCGCTCCCCTCACGCTACGGGGCCATCTGTTTCTGACCGCAACCAGCCACCGTCCGCAACGCTACCTGCAGCCTGCCTTCTGCTTCTTTTACTTAAACATACTATGTAAGGGTGGAAGAGAGATACAAAGGACTCTCGGGAAACTCCTCAGAAGAGCTTTCACCTGATGTTGAAAAAGCAGACAGACAAGGGGCCCTGGCTGGTGACAAGCTCCGCTAGCACTCCACTTTCAAAAACTTCCAGCAATTCGGATACCAGAGGATACAAGCACTTACAGCCAAGAGCTAAGCAGATGACCGTGACAAGTCTACGGAGAGATTCTGGTTTCCAGTCACGTTTCCATGCTCTGAAGCAATACTTCTGTTTTGATTCTCCTGCCCCACTCCTCCAACCACTTTTAAGTTGCCAACACTGGTAATTTCACAAGCCTCAGGAGATTCAGCTGAGCCCTGACTCAGGATAAGGGCATTACTCTGGGAACCTCAAGTTTTCCACTGCAAAGGAGGCATGGTCCCCGGCTGCAGGTCTCTCAGAAATTAGGCTCTCTGATCTCACAGGGTGACCTGTGCTGTGAAGCTCTTGAAAGGCCAAATATTTAAATACTCTTTGAGCAGCTGACAGCCAAGCTCCAGGTCAGAAACGCAGCCCTTCACACTGGATTGGATTCCTTCTCCCGGATGACTAAGGGCGAGGAGAAGCCTCTGGAAGAATGTCTGACTTGCTCCGCATCCATCTTATTTAACCAGAAACAGATGCTGTGCTCAGTCATCCAAAACTTTCTAAGCATGCAGGGTAAGGCTGCTCTTACTGAGATGGCAGTTTACGGCCCCACACAAACCACACTGCTCTGCCACTGGCGCTAGGACACCCGAATTGGTACTTACTGCATCCACAGTAGCTTTAGCACACTCTTGACTACAGCAGAAGGGACTGTCTGAGACCGTCAGGTTTGTGCTGGAAGAGAAAGGTCGCTCGTCAGAACGTGAAGGCCAAGCCTCCCCGCACGAGTGTCAGACAACGGAATACCAAGAATCGTTATCGGAGTTGCCCGGTTGCCTGCTGGGACGGCGAGCAGCTAACAGAGAGCGTGTTGAGTCAGGAAAGGAAGTTTCACTGGGGCTCACGGGGAAGGAGCGAGCACAGCAAGCAGCGTTAACCTACCAGTTGATCTCTCCTCCGTCAGTTTTTTTAGCTATCAAAGCTTTCCAGTGTTCGTGAGTGCTTTTGATGACGTTCACTGCAAAATCCTGAAAACGAAGATGAGGACAAACAGTTAGGTGCGAGCTCTCCACCGTTTTCCCCAGACTAGCAGTTACGTGGAGTAAGAGGCCAGTATTTACAGGCCGATTTTAGACAATACCTCCCAGAGTCAGAAACTAAGAGACTCTCTTGGAACACCTCTTGCATTACTTTGCCTTTCGTGAACAACAGCAACCTCCCAGCACACACCAGCTGAAACAACACGGACTTTACAATAAGAAGTGTTTTACTTCCAAGTTGGGCGGGCGTGCCAAGGTCGCCTAGCTAGCCTGAAGCCAAGAGAAACTGAACGCAGATATTCTAGTCCTGGGCCACTGCTGCCTTACAAAAGCACCCCCGCCCCGCAGCTCCTCGCTCTGTTTGTCTGCAGCAGCCAGTTGGTCCTGACCAACCTGCCAGCTTTCCTCTGCTCTAGGCAAGCGGCTCCAGTGCTGCTCATATCAACAGGAAGAGACACGCGGCTAATCTAGCTCTGTAACTATTTGAAAACCAGCCTGCTTTCAAGCAGATCACAGCTTTTTCCCTTAGAAGTAGTATATGCCCGAGTGCTAACAGGTCAGCTGGAGGCTGGAGCACAGGCGATCGTCCCAGCAGGAACACCAGCAGTAAATATCCTGGTCTGACGCAGCGCAAAGCCAACTAAAACACCGCAGCAACACGTGCGAGGAGCCTCGTCCCTGCTCTCTGCCTTGATTCCAGTTTCACCCAGTCTGAGGGGCAACAAGATGGCCCAGCCCACCCAGCCTAGCACCACGAGTTGAGGAGGCTCCCGTTTGGGAGCAGTAAGTTACCTGACTAACACAGAGAACAGGTAGAGGCAAAGGAATTGTGCTGCTGAGGCAGAGCCCTTACTCAAAGGGCATGGGGAACACTCGGCCAGTGTTACAATTTAGGCCTGAACGAACATTTTCACTCCCGCATTCACCTCCCTTGGGCACTGGCTTCGTTCCACTGCAGTCTATCGCACGTTGAAGCAAAGGGTGACATCAAGTGGCCTTTGCTCCAGAGCAGGAGCAAATAAACCCGGTGTTTTTCAGCCTGGTTCTGACAGGCTGCCAGCCCTGAAGGCATCTCACGTGAACGTCATCTAGAAGCCAGACTGATAATATCCAACAGTAGTGGGGCGATAACCCTGTGCTTTTTCTCCCAGTATCCCTGCAAGCGCCAGCCTGGAAACAAGCAGAAGGGGAGGCTGGAGCAGGAAGAACGAGGGCAGCTATATCCTCAGCACTCAGCAACTACTCGTTCAAGTCCCTGTGCACCCAGAGCTCAGTTGTTGTGCGGGTCGCAGTAATGCAAACGCTGACCCTACCTTGTCTTTAAATTCACCATTAAAAGCAAACTGGTTTTCTGGCTTTCCGTCGGGTACTTTGTATCTTCTGAACCAGTCCACTGTAGCTTCCAAGTACCCAGGCTTCATCCTTCTGACATCATGGATATCTAGGCAGGGAGAAAAGGTTTGTGACCCAGATCCAACAGCACAGGTCACTCTGCTACCGCCCTGCTCTTTCGAGCTGGCCCTCCTCACAGAGCTTTGGCGACATCCTGGACAGGTTGCAGGACAGACAGAAAGCGGATGCCTGCATGTGGAGAGGGAAGTTGGTGTCTCAGCTTCAGAACAAAGCCCGGCTTCCCCCAGGAGCACAGACACATTTACACAGCTTTGATGAGACTTGCTGAGCAACCCCCCCTTCCTTCCACTCGGAGGACAGGCTGAACAGCCAGCCTTTTCTTCGAGATACCATGCCGTGCAAAGGTCTCCTAACCTGTGATAAACAGCAGTGTATCACTTTGCTAGAGGACAATAACGTCCTGTTCTGCTTTCGCAGCCAATATCGCATCTGATAAGCACGGTGACAGAGCAGGAGCAAGTCCATATCCTGCCCCGAAAGCTTCCTGCAGGCACCCAGTGGAGAAGGGGTAGGACCAGCCCTGCTCCTCCCTCCTGCCACCTACCATTATAGTTGCCTGCCTCAGGGTCTTCAACATTGATAGCGATTATCTTCCAGTCTGTCTCGCCCTCATCGATCAGTGCCAGCGTGCCCAGCACCTTCACTTTGATTACCTCCCCTCGAGAGCAGACCTGCGAGGACAGAAGACTTGTTGTCAGCACCCACACGTCCGAGAACATGCAACAGGAGGCAGCGCAAGCTGTCAGGAGCTCAGCAGGCAGCCCTGTACCACAAATCTGCTGTCGCTTATCAGCGGTTCGCAAGCCTCGGTTCACAAGGCTTTCGCTCTAAGATCTCATCAACCATCTCCAAAGACAAGAGAGGAAACATCACATTCTTAAGATACAGGAGATAAGAACTGAATAACACCTCTGAACAATGGGCTCCAGAGCCGCTAACCACATTTACCTTCAGAACGCATTACCTTACTTCCAATTTCGCACACATCGATCGGATCGTTATCTCCGCAGCAGCCAGTACCTTCATCCTTATGACCTGGGTCTTCCCAAGTCTGCAGAAACAAAGCAAAAACCACACACCGAATGCGTTTGAAGAACAAAAGGCAGGTTTATTTCACACAAGCAATCGCCTGGAAGATACAGATGATGACCCACTTCACACTTGCTTTCAGGGCTAATGGTCGTGCTATGGTTTTACACTTTCCTGCAAATGCAGCTTAAATCCAAATCAAAGTTCTTATCTTACCGGGGCAAACTGGTCCCTCCCACTGACAAACCTTCTTTCAACAACTTCTCAGACTTCCTCCTCAGCTAAACAGCCGCATAAAGGTGAAGCTCCCATCTAGGAAGAATACTCACTGTTTTGGCTGCCTGCCTGCTCCTCTCCCTATTCATTCCTTAGCAGAAGTTTCCTGAACTCCAGATAGCAGCCCAACAGAGGTGGAAGACAGATAGGGTGTATTGCTTCCTTTTGGTCAAAGGATTAAAGAACACTGTTACACCAGAGCAGAAATGGGAACCTGGGATCACATACTCTACACCACTTAGCGTCCTACTGCCTCTCACCTGAAGCTGCGAGCGCTCGCAGGCTGGAAGACAGGGCTCCAGAAGGTACTGGAGCCATGCCTCCGGAATTAACAGCTGCTTACAACACACTTCTGATCAGGAGAGAAAGGACGTAGGGTCCACTCTCACCATAAGGAGCACCTACCTCTAAGGTTGCTCAGAGAGAGAAAAAGGAACGCTCTTCCCAAATCTCTGCGTGCCAGGACATGACTGATAGTCAAGACCTTGTGATGCAGCGAGAGCATTCAGGTCACTGGGATGCGTGGCACTGAAGGACTCTCCACAATCTCCATCACACATCTCTGCGAGGCAGCTGTAAGCTCAGCCCCTTTCCCCTGAAGCACAGATTTCTTCGGGCCACTAACACATGACCGGCCGAAGGGTTCAAATGCTACAATTCCACACAAGTAGTACTCAGATTCTCACTGCCTCAGGGCTGCACACCTAGATCCTGGATCGTTGGCTTAAAACTAGGTCCTAAAGCTTTACCGGGCAGGGAAGGGAGCACGTGGCACTGCCAGATGCCCTTTGAGAGCCTTCTGCCTGTACTTCACTCGCACCTGCTGCTTGTCCTCTCTTTTCCAACAGCTTGTTTACAGCACCAGCTACGAGCCTCTCCCTGGAGATTTCCACCTGCAAACATCACTGCTTTCTTAACAGGTCCCCTTGGTTGGCAAGACTACAGGCGCAGTTGCAAATGTATGAGTTGCAGCTCAGACTTTCAGCTGGCAGGGGTCAGAGGCACACACGCAGACACGAGGAAGAGCGAGGCACAGCGACAAGGTACAGTACCTGCGGGAGAGCACCATAATTCCAGATGTAGCCCTTATGGGGAAACACGTTGGCTACGTAGCGCAGTTTTCCTTTCTTCACATCTTGCTTAATTGGGTTTAAGGGGTCCTTTGTCGCAATCTGAAAGAGAAGTTACATCAGGCTCTCTACTTTGCTCTCGAGGAAAATGGCAGTGATTTTTTCCAGGAAGCTGGCTGCTAACTGACAGGCTGGGGAGCCAGGAGCTGACACTGGGGCCAACGCGAGCACTGGACAACCCCGTTTCCTGTTGCATCCCCTGGGTACAGATTTCAGCAGGCTTACTGATGTCAGAACCAGGCACAGGGGTGAGACCGGTTACACGCCGCTTTAAGCAGGAGCCACAGAAGAATACTAAGTGATTACGACTCCTGCAAGACTTCAGCTTTTAGCATTAGGCAAATATTTACATGAAAAGTCTGAACTGCGTCTAGAGAACCTCCTTGACACGAACTCTGCAGGAAGGCAGGTTTTGAAAGGCCTTATTTATCGGGACTCAATCACTTTCTTTACAAAGCCACCGATGCTAGACTGTTCTTCAGGAGGCAGGAGGGAGGAGAGAAGCAGCAAAGCCCAAGATTATTCACAGACTAGTCAGCTGAAGCACTTCAGGCAGGAATGGTAGTAATAAGTTACCTCCATTTTAGCGTTTGTCCATCGAGGTATTTCCACAACCATGTTGAACACATTCTGAAAAAAGCAAAACATCAGTGAATGGGGAGGAACCTCAATACCACACCATACCAGAGCAGACATGTAAGCATGAACACTAGGAAGACTGCAAGAAAACCAGAACTTTTTGCTTTTTTTTCCCCCCAGTGCCAATTCTGAAACACCTGACAGAAGTCCCACAGTCTAAGTCAGTCACGTGTCATTACTCAGATTTTAATCCCATGAGGTTAAGCTAGATTGCAAGCTTTCTGCACGCTTTCTACCAGGTGCCACCTGAGAACATCCCTGTCATCTTTTCACAGAACAGCGAGTTGGAGCGAACTGATGCCAGCTGCATAAACAACACCGGGTGAGACAAGGTGAGGTTTTAGGCACAATCATTAAATAGGAGGCGTGTAGCTCCTACAGCAAGAGCCACCCTGACCATTTAGAGCAGGAGATGCCTGCAGTAGCCATGTCCTTAGTAATACTTGCACCTACATAACATCCCAAATGACTGAGAGCTTTCCTCCCCATTATTTGTCCCCACACCTGGCAGGACCTCACTTATGGGTAACCCCTGCCTCCAGCTGGGCCCGGAGGACCAGGGCTCTTCCACACTTGCACCTTAACGAGCACTACTGGAGGAGATTATGTCCTTTAATAAGAAGTCAGACCTTGCTCCCCAGCACCCGCCAGGTTTCTAATCCCCAGGGTAAGCAGCATTAGCATTGCAAAGGTAACATGGGGCACGCTAAAACCCTTGCACCTGTATTGCACCACAAATAGATTGCTACTGTGCAATGAGTGCTGTTACATCACGTGCCTCCCTAATGAGTTTATTGCATCCTCTTAATTGGGGGGGGGGGCGGGGGGGGGAGGCACTGCTCATTTGCAATTTAAACAGAAAAGGATATATGTTATTTTTACTTATAGGTAAGTGGAGGAAGGGAAGGAGATGACCACAAATGGCTGGGCAGGGCAGGAGGGACAACTTGGGGGCACGTCTCAGCTCCACTCGCCATCCCCCAGCTCCAGCGCCCCGAGTGCCAGACCTGGCTCGGCCCTGGACACCCAACAGGCGGCCAAGGTCGCTCCTTGGGACCAGACGCACAGGTACAGATGAGGTCAGCACATCCCAGCCCGAGGCCGAAAAAACTCCCCGCGATAATCCGCTCAGTGCCAGAAGTCTAAGGATAAAGATCAAGGCACCAGACACGCAGCAAGGTAGCCTTGTGCTCCCTACTGCAGCTAACGAACCCGCTAAGTAACAAGTAAAATCCCTGCAGAGCATTCCAGCAACAGAAAGAACGAGCTCTAGCGTGATCAGTTGTGCAATTTCAGCTCGCTTCTCTCTCGATGACTTGGCACCGAGGCGCTGGCGCGCAGCACGCTGTGCCTGAAGGCACAGCAATCGTCCCCTTCTGCGTGTTAATCATTACCAGGCCACCGAAACCCTTCTCACCCGGTGCTTGCTCCCCAGCTCTATCCTACGAGCGTCTGCAACTTGTAATACCACCTGAATGTTCCCTTCTGAGTTACCTTTCGGATACCTCCTTTACCAACTACCTGCAGAAAGTGTTTCGCCTCCCTCCTTGACCACAATTCTCCTTTTTCCTTTTGCTGGCCGCAGGCAGCAAACAAGGGCCTGGTGGCTCTCCCTCCTTCCCCTCAGCAGCCCGTGTTACACCCATTTTCCCCATGAGAGCGATTCTCAGTACTGGCCTGGGCAGGACAGCAGCCAACAGCTTGACTCAGAGATCAGCCTCATGGGCTGCGTATCATTAGGTCACTCGCTCTTTGTGCCCTCTCTACACCCACCCAAATGGCCCTCAGACAAGGCAGAGGTACCACACGTAAGCACGCTCCCCTACGGCTTGCCCTGCCTTATAAAAAGAAAAGAAATTCAAAGCAGGGAATGGCAAAGAGGATGAGAAAACCTCAGGAAGGATTCACACTGGGATTCAAGACCTCACCCAAGTATTGCAGTGTGCAAGGACAGGAACAGAACACAGGAAAACTACTCTTTAACCTGTACGTGGGGCTCTCTAGTGTGTCCTTTTCAGCATCCAAACCCACGCTGTTTCTCAAGCTGCGTGGCTTTTTAGTACTTGTTAAAAGAATGAGCAAGCTACAGAAGTGAGGAGCGTGAGTTATCCCTGGAAAAAAGCTGAGAGCAGACCACAGAACTGAGCTGCTTTGGTTTTTCGGGCAGCTGTGTTTAAGAGCCTGACACGACTAACCGCTGGCAGGGCGCAAGCAGCACGTGGCAGGCGAGCCGCTCCTCCTGAGGTCCTGGGGTGCAGCCACAGCCACAGCTTCGCATCCTCGCCTGGCGCTGGGCAGGTTACGGGCACAAAAATGACCTCACAGCGGTTAGAACCCGCGCGTGATGCACACCCCGTGCCTGTAGCCCACCCCTACGTGGGTCCAGGTGTTCAGCTGCGTGGAAGCCACAGCCAGGGTGGCTCAGTGTCACCGGGTGGGCAGGAACACGGGGGGGGGGGGGGGGGGGGACACGACCCCTGCCCCCCTCCCAACGCCCCCCTGGAGCCGGACACCCCCAAATCCCGTCAACCCCTGGCCCAGGGGCCCGGCCCCGCTCACCTCGCCGCCGCCGTCGCGCAGGGGGATGTCGTGGAAGGGGGAAACGTACCGCCCGGCCGCGTCCTCTGCAAGGCAAGCGGAGCACCTCAGCACCAGGCCTCGGGCCTTAGGGGGGCCTCAGGGGGGCCTCAGGGGGTCCCCCGGGAGCACCCCCCCGGCTCGGGGCGGCCCGGGAGGGGATGGGGGGATGCGGGGAGGGCGTGCGGGGTGCAGGGGGCACTCACTGAGGAAGAGGCGGTACCCGGCGCTGTGCGGAGCGCCGCGCTCCTCCGCGCTGTACCCGGCCATGGCTCCCCTCACACGCCGCCCCGCGCCGCCGCTCTGCGCATGCGCCGCTCGCCTCAGCGCCGTGCCGCCCGCTGCGCATGCGCGGCCCGCATAGGCGCAGGGGTGAGCCGCCCCCCCCGCCCGCTGCGGGAGTGACGTGGCGCTGGGTGACGTGTGGGGGGTGACGTGCGCAGGGGGCGGGAGGGGGGCGCTGAGGGGAAGGGGCGGCGCAGCGTGGGCGCCTCAGCGTGGGGTGGTACACCTCTGTCCACCAAGGCCACCACAGCATGGCATGGTCCACCAAGGCCACCACAGTATGGAGTGGTGTAGTCCACCAAGCCCACCACAACATGGGGTGACAGGGTCCACCAAGGTCACCACAGTGTGGCATGGCACCACATGGCCACAACAGTCTGGGGTGGCATGGTCCATCAAGACCACCACATCATGGCATGGTCCACCAGGGCCACCACAGCATGGCATGGTCCAGCATGGCCACAACAGCATGGGGTGGCATGGTCCGCCAAGCCCACCACAGCATGGCACGGTTCACCAAGACCACCACATCATGGAATGGTCCACCAAGGTCACCACAGCATGGGGTGGCACGGTCCACGAAGCCCACCACAGCATGGCACAACATAGCCTCAACAGCATGGGTTGACATGGGCCACCAGGGCCACCACAGCATAGGGTGGCATGGGCCACCAAGGCCACCACAGCATGGCATGGTCCACCAAGGCTGCCACAGTGTTGTGTGGTCCAGCGAGGCCGCCTCAGCATGGGATGGCATGGTCCAGCAAGATACGGCATCACATGGCGTCAACAGCATGGCATGGTTTCTCCTGGCATGGCCCAGTGTGCCACGGCCACTCTCATGCACCTTTCCCGCACTGCTGTGCCGCACTGATGGCAGACTGGGACTGGGTAAAGGGGGGACACCAGTGGGACTCAGGGACATGGCATCAGCAAGACGTGCATTTATTTCAATCCTCATTCCTCCCTACAACAAGCCCTTGAGTCAGAAGTTCATGCCCCATATCAAAGCCACCAAACCACGACAATATGGGGGCTCCTCCCTACCACAGTGTCATGCATGAGGTCCCCACCGGGCCCCGCGGTGACCAGGCAAGGTGGTAGCTGTGGCTGCTCAGCCGTCCCAAGCGGGGACGCCGGTTCGGCGAGGCGCCAGGGGCCCCGATTCGGAGTGAGGGGGCGAGTCGCTGGCCCGGGCCAGGGTGAAGACGCGGTTGCGGGCGCCATAGGGCCCGCGGTGGCGCCGGCGCGGTGGCGAGCAGAAAGGGGCCCTGAAGGCCTCCTGGAAGCCCCGGCGGAAGTTCTCGTTGAAGTAGCCATAGATGATGGGGTTGGCGCTGCTGTTGAAGAAGGCCAGCCAGTGGGCGAAGGGGAAGACGTAGATGGCGACCAGGCGGAGCTGGCGCTCACTGAGGCACCCGTAGTCCATCAGCAGCATCAGCGTCCAGAGGGGCAGCCAGGAGAGGGTGAAGAAGAGGGCCATGATGATAAGCATGTTGATGACCTTCGCCTTCTTGCGAGACACCTTCCTCCCCTCAGGCTCCTCGGGCCGGGCGCCGTGAGCGGGCGCTGCCGACTTGAAGAGCTTGAAGGCGATGCGGGTGTACATGACGACGATGAGGGCCAGGGGGGCCACGTAGATGTGGGAGAACAGGACGGTGGTGTAGATCCTCCTCATCCCTGTCTCGGGCCAGGCCTCCCAGCAGGAGTAGAGGGGGTAGGAGTTGTTGTAGGTGTCCACCATGAAGTGGTGCTCCTCCCTGGTGACGGTCAGGGTGATGGCGGAGGGGCACATGATGAGCAGGGCCAGCACCCAGATGACAGCGATGGTCACCAGGGCTTTCCTCAGCGTCAGCTTCTGCCGGAAGGGGTGGACGATGCAGCGAAACCTGCGGGGTTGGCAGGACCTCCTTGTAGGACCCCAAGGAGGTGGCCAAAAGCATGATCACGGCTTTGACCTGGGTTTCATGTTCACCATCGCCACACTTTTGTGGGCACCTTGGGAGGTGAAGGAGAGCGGGGATGTGGTGCTGCATGGGCTCCAAGCTTGGGATGAGGGCTGTGCCCGTGATGGGACATCCCTGGGGAAGGAAGGTGGCCAGCACCCAGTGGTGGGAGGGGAGGGTTTCATGCAGCGGAAGGTCTCCTTAGCCTTGGGAGGTCTTTGCAGCCTTGGGTTACCCCAACACGATGCAGGCTGAGGTCTCAGGAGCCCCCCATCCCAACATACCTCTCCACGGCGATGGCCACCAGCGTGAAGACCGAGGCCGAGACAGACATGCCCTGCACCAGGCCGCTCATTTTGCACATGGTGTTGTCAAAGGGCCACCCTGCAAACACAGAGGAAGCTTTGGGGGTGGTAGGCTGGCCCACGTCCCCACGTCATCCTCTACCTCATCACCCCTGAGGATGAACACATTCGGCTCAGCCGTGTCCATCAGCAACTCCCTCTAGATGTCCCCATCCACCGTGCGATGCTAAATCCTGGTCCTAAGCAGGGGAGCTGTATTTTTCACTTGCTATTCATACAGAGATGGCCTTTAGCAGTACAGATATTAAAAAAAATGTTTAAAAAGATTTGTATTACACTTTTCAGAAGGTTATTGAGCAAGGTGACATCATAAATACTTTCCCTTGCCCTTTCTCTTGCATTTCTGCAGGACTCCAGCTATTATCAGAGGGACCAGCCTTTGGGTTCTTGATCTGCAAGGGCTTTAATTTGCTTCCCCCGTTAAGGTATCTGCAGGTGTTGAATGGCACTGGGTAAGCACAGCACTGGAGCAGGAACACGGGTGATATCATGGGGCCACAAAGCCACCGAAACCCTTTTTATCTTCAAAATACGGTGTGGTGGAAAAACGCCTGTGGCCTGTTGGAAGCTGGAGGATGCGACATCCTCCCTTGGCTGGGCACAGGGCCGCAATCACTAAATTGCAGGTGGTAATAAATACAGAAATATTCTGCCCCTGGTTGTGGCCCATGCCACTCAAGATGATGGAAAGCAACGTTATGGCTTCGAACCTCCATCAGACATGGCCCACCGCCCACCCTCCTCGCCTCAGCGCAAAAGATGTGCAGGAGTCTTGGAGGTGGCCTCCTAGGGAGGGTGAGGAGAAGGCTCATGGTGTCTCCCACCCCTTCCCCATCACACCAGCACCTATCCGCTGCCCTGCTGCCTCACCCGTGATGAGGTTGTCCACCAAGGTGGTGGGCATGCAGAAGATGCCCACCAGCAGGTCGCTGATGGCCAGGTTGAGGATGAACATGTTGGTGACCGTCCGCATCTGGCGGTTCTTCACCACGATGAAGCACACCAGGATGTTGCCTATCATGCACATGAGGAAGATGAAGGTGTAGGCCAGGATGAACATCGCAGCCACGGGCGAGGAGTGCTGGTAGTACGCCAGGAAGGTGTAGTTCTCCTTCAGGAGGTGGCTCTCGCTGGTGTTGGCCCAGCTGCCATTGGAAGGGTCTGAGGAAGGGACAGCAGAAAAATGAAGGTGGAAAGGGATGAAGCGATCCTTTCCTTCTTTTCCCAGTTGCCCTGGAAGGTGGGGAGATGCCCTCAGATGTGGGGAACCCCAGCCGTGTCACCGCTTCCAGCTCTTGGGGCTGGGCCAGCAGGTGGGTTGGCTCCGCGGTGTGGATGTTCCCCAAAGCTCAGAATGAATTTTTGATGTACAGTTAAAAGAAACCCAGCGGGCATCTTAATCTCGTGGTGTTTTTTTTTAGGGATCACGCAAGGAAAGCAGGGCGTGGGGAGAAGTCCATCTCCTGACACGCTGCAACGCTCAGACCACGCAGCAGATGCATCAATGTGGTCTCCAGTCCAGTTGGTCCGTGAGCATCCCCGGTGTCCGGGGAAGAGGAACCCCTGCGCTCTCCTCACATACCCAGCATTAATTATACGTAATTATGATAATTACCTGGGACCAGGGGAGCTCCTGGTGGACGGGGGGACATCGTTCTGCCGCTGCAGACCTACCAGGGGGAGCAGGTCCGCGCACCGGCCCCCGGCAGGGATAGGGGGGATGCTGGGCAGGGGGGGACTCACCCTGTGCAGACACAGGCTGTGATTTTAAGGCAGGAAAAGGGAAATTTTGGACCAGGCAGTCACAGAGCCCGCAGCAGCATCGCCCAACACCTTTATTAAGCCCGAAACTTTGCCCGACTTTATCTCCCTGGGCTGCAATTTCTTGCAGCAGTGCCGGGTGAGAAACCAGAGGATGCTCCGGGAGGAGGGAGCAGGAGGAAGGGGTGAGAAAAAACAGCCCCCCTGCTCCGAGCTGGATGGGGACACGTCCTCCTCTTCGCCAGGGATGTCTCGGTGGCGGGGACTTCCCCGGGTCGGTGGGGAAGGAAAAACCGCAATAAGGGAGGGGAACGAAACCTCCGCCTCGCTACTCACCCCCGCCGGGCTCCGGGTTCCGCAGCGCCTGCATGGGGCCGGGGGGCTCCAGCTCTCCTCCGGCCGGGGGTCCCCACCGCCGAGCATCGCTCCTGTGCCACCGTCACCGCCGGCTGCGGATGCAGCAGCGGCTGGGGGGGCGGAGGGGGAGCATCCTCCCATCGCCATGGATACCGGGGTACCCACGGGCGGCTCGGCGGGGATGGAGCCGGAGCAGCTTTGCAGATGTTGTCACCTGGGGGGCTGGGGTCTCCCCCCGTGCCCCCTCCCCAGTCCTCCTGCCACGGGGCGTTAGGGCACGGCGAGTCCACGGGGCAAATATTGTCCCCCCACGGCGGGGGCAGCCCAGGTGTGGGTGCCCCTCGGGGAACCCCCAGCCCGGATACATCTTGAGCCCCCCGGTGCGTGTGCTCCTTGCGCAGGGAGGCAGGGAAAGCTGTGTCCCAGCGGGATGGGGACGGGGCCACCTCCTGACATCTGGGGGCTGAAGGTCCTCCTAACGTCCTGTGTCCCCCCCGGCATCTTCGCAGCCCCCCGGCGTCCTCCTGGCTCTGCAGACGCCAGGGCATGGGAAGACCTCAGGACACCACAGTGCACACGTGTGTCCATCACAAGGGCTCCGTGGAGGCCCTTCACTATGTCCCCAGCCCCACGGGGACCTGCCACCACATCCAGGGTGACAAACACAGCGCCAGGACCCGCAGGTACCTGCGGAGTGGCTTTATGGAAAAGGCAACTGGTAACTCATCGATTCAGGGAGCAAAGTGCGTGCAACACACGTTTAATCGGGCGGTGTCAGCAGGTGGAGGCCGTGGGGAGGTCCTGCTGCTCCTCCACCAGGCAGGACGTGTCAGGCTTCGGGGACGTCGCCCTCGGGTGACAGCAGCAGCTCGAAGGGGACGAGGGGCCGGACGAGCAGGCGCATGTCGGGGCACACGGGGTTGGCGCGCAGGTTGAGGCTCCGCAGGGAGGCCATGGAGGCCAGAACCTCCACCGGCACCTCTGCGGGAGGGAGCAAAGTGGGGACAGAATGTCAGGGGGGATTCCTGGAGAAAGGGCTGGCGTTTTTACCCCCCAAAAACCCAGTGCAAGGGCTGTTGGGGAGCCGCAGCACCCGTGTTTGCAGCCTCTCCCCCCTCCTCTTCCTGCTTTTCCAAGTGGAACGGCTGGAGAAGGAGAATACGGGCATTAAAACGCAGCAAGAAAAAAAAAAAAAGCAAGAAGCTTCTTTCATAATTAAAGCCAACAGTAATTTTCCTCAGATCAGAATATGAAAATAACAGCGAAATAAAAACAGCTAGCTCAGATCAAAGGCTGCTGGGGAATTGGCGAGGGAAGGGATGACGGCTCCGACTGGGGTGCACGCAGCTGCGTGGTGGCATCACCCTCGAGGGAGAAAAATACAATTCCAGAACCCCCTCAGATGAGCAGGGAAAGAGTTAAAAGCCCTGGCACTAATGTGTGCATGGTTACACTGCAGCTTGAGAGCTCCTTGAGATGAAAAGGGCAGCTGGTGGCACTCACAGCCTGGTTTCTGAGCCCACAGGCTCCACGCAGGCATTAACTGAGCTACTTGTCCTCCTGTTTCCCTGGAGAACATCACCCGCGGCCTCCAGCTGCGGCTCTACGTGTCCAGCAGGTGACTCAGGAGCCTCCAGATACCTTCAGCCTGGGTCACAGCCTGGTACCAGCCCCAGCAGAAGACATGCAGGACCAGGAACCGCACGTGGTTGGGATGGTGACAGCAGCAGCACCCAAACCCAAACCTTCTGCAACCCTCCTGCCACTAAGCTCACCCTCCTCAACCTCCATCTACCTTCTGCAGAAAATCCATCCTGCTCCCACCAGTCCCACAAGCTGGGCTCCTGCTGCTAGATAGCAGCACCAGGATGAATTTTGGGTGCTTTAGCCCCGTTTCTGAGGCTATGCCAAAGGTCTTCTACCAGCTATAGCAGGTGGGTTGTAGGTGACACCAAGTGGGGAGAGAAAACGTCCTCTTGGTGTCTCTCCCAAGGTCTGCTGGGGTGAAATGCGTGTCCCACCATCCTAGTCCTATGCCCCAAGGTCTCCAAGCCTGGGGGGCTGGTAGGGTCAGGCTGGTGGGCCCTCCTTCCCCGTTGGGGTTCTAGGGTGATCCGGGGGCTTCATGGTGGTCCAGAAGATAGAGCTGTGAGTGAGGAGCTTTAGCTGGGCTGGGAAGGACCTGAGATGGTGTGGCTGGCCAAGAGGAGACCCCCAGGAGACCCCCACCTCTCCCGGTACTCCCAATGAGGTGGTGAAGAAAGGCTGTGGCGGCTTTTTTTTTGGAGAAACAAAGAAAACCAGCAGGGTGTCCACCTAGAGCAGGCAGGGACTGGTGGTCCCTTGGTGGTGGGTCGGGTTGGCTGGGTGGTCTCCATCCGTGGGGCCAGGGAGGACGCTGGGCCTCCAGTTCAAGCCACGCAAGGACCAAGTCCCCTAATGGAGGCCACCAAATGGAGGAGCCCAGGAGGAGGTCGAGGAGGAGTTGCACAGACACCTCTTTCGCCCCTGGCTTCCACCCCCATCCTCTCCCCCTCTCACCTGCGATCTCGTTCCCTTCCAGGTCGATGCTCTCCAGGGCAGGGGCGGCCGCCAGGGGCTCGGGGAAGCGCCGAAACTTGTTGCGGGCGAGGTTGATGGCCCGCAGGTGCAGCAGGGACCCCAGCTCCTCGGGCAGGCGGTGCAGGAGGTTGCCCTCCAGGTTGAGCTCTGGGGGGAGAGGAAAAAAAAAGGGGTAGAATTTGTGGGAGAAAAAAGCCGATTGCCCGCTTTTTGCCATGAAGCTCCTCCGGGGCACCACAAACACTGGGAGAAACGTGCTCTGGGGTTGTGTTTGTTGAGCCGTGGCCTCGGCGGAGGCCCATCGGAGGCCGCCCCTTACCTCGCAGCTGGCTGAAGGTGGTGGCGAAGCGGCCGGCGAGGGCCCTCAGCTCGTTGTTGGCCAGCGAGATGCGGTGGATGCCCTCGGCGACGCTCCTCATGGCTTTGTAGATGCCGGCGGGGAAGGCCACCAGCTTGCAGTCGGCCAGGTCTGCCCCGGGGAGAGCCGAGTGACGGCCGGGGGCAGGTGCAGGCCGGAGGCTGCCAAACGCCACGCTCGTCCTCCAAAAAAAACCTCTCTGCGCTCCCCCGTACGGGAACGGGGGGACGGGACACGCGTTTTCCTCACCCCCTCTTCCCGAGCAGGCCTCTCTGCTGCAGGAGGAGGATTTGGGGAGGGAGCCGTGACCCCTTTCCCTTCCCCATCTGCCTCCGGGGTTTATTTCTGGGGGACACGGAGGCTCGTCGGCCGCCCCCTCGCACCCGGGGGGCCCCGGCCTTACCCAGGGCGTCCTCGCGGGCCTCCACCGCCTCGTTCACCCTCCTGGCCACCCTGGCCACCGCCTCGCCCATCCGCCGCTGCATAGGGCCGCCGCCGCCGCGGTCCCCGGGGATGGCGGGCGGCTAAAAATAAAAAATAAGGCCCGGGACGCCTGCTCCCGGAGCTGGGGGGGGCGATGGCGCCGGTGGGAGGGGTGTCCTGTTTTATTTTTGTTTGGTTTTTGGCAGGGGGGTGGGATGGGGGGGGTGGAAGCCATGAGAAGGGTGGGGGGGATAAATAATAAATGCATAAAACAGATAAATAATTTAAAAAAATAATAAAAAAAATACAAAGAAAAATTACAAAGGAAAAAATGCAAAAATAAAAAATGCAAAGAAAAAATACAAAGAAAAAAATACAAAAATAATACAGAACCATTAAAATACAAACAAAAACCCCCGAATAGTAAAAGTACAACAATAAAAAAATACAGAAAAAAAAGTAAAAAAGGTAAAAAGTACACAGATAAAAAATAAAAATTTTAAATCACAAAAATAAAAATGGTAAAAAGGTAGAAAGTACAAAACTAAAAGGTACAAACATAAAAAATTAAAAATACAAAAAAAAGGTAGAAAGTACAAAAATAAAAAATACAAACGTAAAAAATACAAAAATACAAAAATGAGAAAAAGGGTGGAAAGTACAAAAAATACGAAGAAAAAATAAAAAATAGAAAAAAATAATAAAATGGTAAAAAGTACAAAAGTTAAAAAAGACAAAGAAATTCAAAAATACAAAAATAAGAAAAGAATAAGAAGGTAGAAAGTACAAAAATAAAAAAATACAAACAAAAAATAAAAAGAATACAAAAATAAATAAGAAGTGGTAGAAAGTATAAAAATAAAAAATATAAACATAAAAATTTCAAATATGCAGAAAGAGAAAAAAATAAAAAGGAAAAAAGTACAAAAAAATACAAACATAAAAAAATAAAAATACGAAAGTAAGAAAAGAAAAAATAATAAAAAGATATCCAGCCCCCCCCCCCACCCGGGGCGGCCACGTGGCGCCGCCTTCCCGAGCCGGGACCCGAACCCGGGTCCCCGGGGCGCCCGCCCGGAGCGCTGCCCGCTGCCCCACGTGTGCCGGGCGGGGGCAGGCGGCGGGCCCCGCCCCGCGGTGGCGCCGCCCCGGGGACAATAGCGCGGGGCCATGGCGTCCGCCGGCGGCCGCCCGCCCAGCCAGAGCCGCGCCATCCCCACGCGCACCGTGGCCCTCAGCGACGCCACGCAGCTGCCCCCCGACTACTGCACCACCCCCGGCGGCACCCTCTTCTCCACCACGCCGGGAGGTAAGCGCGGCCCGCGGGCCGGACGCGTTTGCAACCCCCCCCCCCCCCCCCCCCCGGTTCTTAAGGAAAAAAACCCTAAAATCAACTTTCACCCACGCGTGACCCGCTCCCCGGATCCGTCCTGCCGCTCCGCGGCGGCCGCAGGGGTGTGGGAGCCTCCCACGAGCCGTGTGGGAACCCCTCGTGCAGCGTGGGACCCCCCCGCCGAGCGTGGGAACCCCCCCACGGAGCGTGGGAACCCCCCGTGAGCGTGGGAACCCGCCCACGGAGCGTGGGAACCCCCCCACGGAGCGTGGGAACCCCCCGCACACCCGTATCCACAGCGTGGGACCCCCTTACAGTGCATGGGACCCCCCCACGAAGCGTGACGCCCCCCCACGGAGCGTGTCGCCCCCCCACGAAGAGTGGGAACCCTCCCCACGGAGCGTGGGAACCCCCCCCACAGTTTGGGGGCCCTGTACCCGCAGCGTGGGACCCCCACACAAAGCAGGGGACCCCCCCCCCCCAAGGAGCGTGGGAACCCCCCCCCCGCGTGGCGTGGGAACCCCCCGTCCCATCCCCACGCAGCGGCACCAGCCCCGTTGGGGGTTATTTAGGATTTCGGGGCGATCGCTGCACCCTGAGCCCGAAGACACCTGGCACAGAGGATTAACGGCGTTGGCACCCCAAAATCCCACGGGACTGGGCAGCGCGGGCGGTGTTTTGGGGAGAAAACCACCCGAAACCCCTCTCCCCCCTTGCTGAGTGGTAGCGGGGCCGGGGTGGGACGTCACCGCTCCGCGAAAGCCGCTCGACGCCCGCCGCGTCCCGCTGGGAGAACCGGCCTCCGACAGCCTCCAGCGCCCCTGGGCCTCCGCGGAGGCTTTTCGAGCGTCCTCGGCTCCGCGCCGCCGCGTCCGGCTGCTGCCCGCCGTGTTGATCCAGCGGCGGGTTATCGGCACTGATAAGAGCGCGGAGCGGCGGCGCGGAGCCGCGTCCTCCCTCCCCGGGCCTCCCTGAGCCTCCTCGAGCCTCCGCGGCTCGGGGTAGAGGCCCTGAGGGAGGCTGCGTGTCCTCCGCGGTGGTGGCCGGGGCGACTCCTTCTGCAAACAGAAGAGGCTCGGGGTGGGTCCGGGAGGCCGCCCAAATGCCTCGGAGCGGAGGCTGTCCTCGAGCGGAGGCTGTCCTCGGCGGGGTTGAGGCTGTCCTCGAGGAAGAGGCCGGAGGCCCGGTGACGAAGGCTGCGTCCTCCCTCCCTCCCGCCCGCCCCAGGTACCCGCATCATCTACGACCGCAAGTTCCTGCTGGACCGCCGCAACTCGCCCATGGCGCAGACGCCGCCGTGCCACCTCCCCGACATCCCCGGCGTCACCAGCCCCGGCGCCGCCGACGAGCCCAAAGCGGAGGCCGGCAGCAGCCTGAGCAACCACGACGGGAAGCCGTCCACGGGTAAGGGGAGCGGGACGAGCGGGGTGTCCCCTCCTCGTCCCCCGGGGTGTCCCCAGCCGGGGGGGGACACGCTCACGCCTCTCTCCGTGTCTCTTGCAGGGGACGATGCGCAGTTCGAGATGGACATCTGACCGGGCGCCCTCCTGCTCTCCTTCGCCATTTCCCTGTTGTTTTTTTCCACCCGTTTTATTTTTTTTGTGTGTTTTTTTTTTTTTTTTGCCACGTTGCCTTCAGCTCCCATACACCTGCCTCCTTCCCAAAACTCGTTTTAAGGAACAACGCCTGGAAATCGAGGGTTTGTTTTTTTTTTTCTTTTTAGCAGCCGGGCTCCCCATCCCGGGGCCAGCAGCTCGTGCCGCCCTCCCCGTGCCTTCTCCTGGAAAATTTCAGCAGCCACAGTACCCGAGGAGGTACTGGCACCGCCGGTGCTGCCCCTCCGGGCAGAGAAAACTCTTTTGGGGTGTGGGTTCAACCCCGATGGTGCCGGGCACTGCACCCGGGCTCCCCGTTTCCATCAGGCAACGCAACGCAGCCGTGCACTGCGGGCAGCCCTTGGTTTTACGATATATATTTATATTTTCTGGTACTGAACAAAAAGGGGAGAAAATAATAAAAAAAGGGGGGAGAAATCTCTCTCTCAGGCCAGATTTTGTGCCGGGGGGGAGGGATTTGGGATTTGGGGGGGATTTTCTTTGCCAGGTGCTGGCATCGGGGTGCTGCGTGAGTGGAGATGCGGATAGGCGTGCGGGTGGGTGCTTGTGACACGCGCACAGATATATATATATGTTATATATAGAGAGAGATATATTTTTTTTTCCTTAAAATGACGATCCGAGGGGGTCCCTCGCGTCCTCGGGTCGGCCGGGGCGGGGGCGACGCGTCGCGGAGCGGGGAGGGCGACGGCCGTCAGCCGCGCGTTGCGTCGCGGGACCGCTGCTCCCCGAGCCGAAAAACACGATAATCCAAGGGACATCCTGACTTTCTACGACTTTCTACGACGTTTCTACGGCTGTCTACCGAGTTTCTACAACTTTCTACAGTTACCTTTTTCTTTGTTCTTTTTTGTTTTGTTTTGTTTTTGTTTTGTTTCTTAAACGGGATTCTGGCTGAAGAGCGAGGAGCGCCCGGCCTCTCGGGGCGGCTTCTCTGCTGTTCAGGGTTGTCGGTGGGGTTTTTTGGTTTTCCTGTCTCTTGAAAGAGGTGTTGGGGAGGAGAAGAGCTCTCACCGGTGGTTGCTGTTACAGCGAGGTCAATAAAGATCTTGGTTCTACGACACTGCTGCCTGCAGGATTTCTGGCACGGGGCGGAGGGATGTGGGTGCCCCGCAGCATCCCGTACCTGACGAGGACGTTTTTTCCCATTTATTCACGCGGTGGTGAATTGCTCCTCGAAAAACCAGAGCTGTCTGCAGGGGAGAAACAAAATTCCGCGTGCTGGGCACGAAACGCCTGCGCCTAAATCCTTGCACCGGCGTCGAGCCTTTCGGCCCTGACGGGTGCGGTGGCGGTGGGATGCTCGCGCCACGCCGCGTCCCGGCCTTTACCATTTTCGGGCTGCCTCCAGGCTCCGTTTACATTCCTTGCCCTCCTTCCCGGTGCCACCCGAACGTGTTAAGGCTCCTTCTCTCCTTCCCCTCGGCCTGCTGGGCTTCTGTAAATATTTACGTGGCCTTGCGGGGCTGGTGGTGCCCCGTGCGAGCGAGGTGGCAGTGCCGGGGCGTTTTGGGGTCTCCGGGGGGAGGCCGTGCTGGTGTCGTCCCCACAGTCCTCCCTGCGCTGCGGGGTTATAGGGCCGCGTGTGTGTGTGTGTCCCCAAAGGGGGTGGGGGCTGCAGCTGGGGGCTGCTGGGTGCCGGGGGTCCCTGGGGGCTGGAATGTGTAGGGGGATCCCCAAGGGGATGCGAGGTGCTGGGGGTCCCCAGGGGGTTGCAATGCACCGGGGGGTCCCCAAGGGGCTGCAATGTGATAGGGGGTCCCCAAGGGGCTTCAAGATGTGTGAGGATCCCCAAGGGGCTGTTAGGTGCCAGGGGGTCCCGGGGGGGGCTGCAATGTGCAGGGGTCCCCAAGGTGCTTTAAGGTGCCAGGGGGTCCCCAAGGGGCTGCAATATGTGGGGGGGTCCGTAAGGGACTGTAGGGTGTGTGGGGGGTCCCCAAGGGGATGCAATGTACCGGGATGTCCCCAAGGGACTTCAAGGTGCCAGGGGGTCCCCAAAAGTCTACAATGTGCAGGGGGGTCCCCAAGAAGCTGCAATGTGCCGGGGGGTCCCCGGGGCGCTTCAAGGTACCGGGGTGTCCCCAAGGGGCTGCAAGGTGCGGGGGGGCTCCCCGAGAGGCTGCAATGTCCCATGGGGTCCCCGGACACCCCCGCTGGATCCCTCCCCTCCCCGCGCCCCTCCCCACGGCCCCGCAGGGGGCTCTGCCGGCCGGGGGGGTCCCGAGGGGGGGTCCCTGCCCCGGGGCGGTTCCTCCGCCGGGCTCGGGCGGAGCGCGGCGGCCGTCGCCGGTCATTGGCAGCGCCGGGGCGGCAGAAACCCGCCCCGCCCGGCCCTCCCCGCCCGCCGACGGACAGACGGACGGGCGGCCGGACGGGCGGACACACGGCCGGACAGACGGACGGGGGTGGGGGGCGGCCGTGGGGCTGCGCCTCCAGCCCGGGCCCCGCTGCCCCTATTATGGGGCCGGCCCGGAGCAGCCCCCCGAGGAGCTGAGTTGGGGTCGCAGCCAGGTACCGGACCGGGGGGGGGGTCGGGGGGGCTGCGGTGTGTGGGGTAAGGGGGGTGCGGCAAACGGGGGGGCTCGCCCCGTGGGGGATGCTCGAGCCCCTGTTGGGGTGCTTGGGGGAGGCTCGACCCCATATAGGGGTGCGTGGGGGGATGCTGGAGCTCCTATGGGGGTGCTTGGGGGGATGCTCGACCCCGTATAGGGGTGCTTGGGGGGGATGCTCGAACCCCGTGGGGGCGTTTAGGGGGTGCTCAACCCCATATGGGGGCGTTTAGGGGATGCTCCACCCCATATGGGGGTGTTTGGGGGATGCTCGTTCCCCTGTGGGGGTGTTTGGGGGGGGGGCACACACATCATTAATTCTGCCCCATAACAGCGCCTCACCCCATCCCCGAGCCCATCTTACCTGCTCCCCTAGGGTTTTGCAGAAAATCCCACCCGGACCCCCCCAAATTCCTTCCCCAAGCACCCAGACGCCATCCGGCTCTGCTGGCGGCACTGGGGTTGGGTTGGGAAGCAAACCCACCTCCCCATCCCTTCTTCTTTCTTTCGCCCTTCTCGCCATCCCAAAGCCAGGACCGGCACCCCATTTCCCACCGAATAGGGCACGGCGATGGGGAGACACCCCCTGAGCTGATTTTTTCCCAGCGAATTATTTCCTGCCGGAGCAGACGTGCCGAGGGGCACGGGCAAACGTCCCCTTGGGGTTATTGCAGTTTTGGGGGTCCCGTGGGGCGCATGGCAAGGTTTTGGGGTGCTGTGGGGAGCGAGAAATGCTCCTGGACTTTCTAGGAAACTTCTGCTGGTTGAGATCTGACCTTGGCCATCTGTGCCAGCTCGTTAAAATTAATAACGAGGATGGAAATCGAGGCTGGGGAGCGAGGAGCCAGCGCAGAGGTGGCTTCCCGAAGGCGCCTGGCACGTGCGCAGGGAGCAGCGGGAGCCCCGAAAGCCCTGCCTGGCATCTTCCCCTCGAGCCGCAGCCTGCTGGAGCCTCATTTTTGGGGTGGGAAAGGCAAAATTCCCGCAGGAGGAGAGCCCCGGGGCATCGCCCCCTGGCTCCCCATCGCCAAGCGCTTTTAGGGTTGATTTCAGGGCTTTTTGGGGTCGAGCGGCTTGCTTGCAGCTCCAGGGGCAAGCGTGGTGTGGTGTGTTATTTTTCACCTTTCCTTTTTAGCTTTCTTTTTGCTCAAAAGGAGCAGCTTCCTTCCGGCACAGTGAGAGAAGCCTCGTTCCCACCAGCCCCGTCCTGCACCCCATTGGCATGGGCTGGGTTTAGGGGAAAACTCCAGGATGATTTTGGTGCCTCAGCTTGCATTCAGGTGGGGAGGATTATTTCCCCAACTTGTTTTCTCTGGGCTAAAAGCTGAATTTGCAAGCAGAAAGGGGGGCAGGCCTCGCTTCCTTCCTTTTTTCAACTTTTAAATGAATTTTATTTAATGATTTATATATTTTTTAAGCCACGCAGTGTGCCCCAGCACGCCGCCAGCGTGCCTTTCTCACCGCTGCCCGAAAACAAGAAGCGCAAGCTCAGCACCGGGGCTCCCTCCTTGCCACAAAGAGGATGTGCCGTCTGTTTGTTTGCTTTTTTTCATTGAATATTTTTCTTTTTGGGAAAAGAGGGTGAGAGAGCACGGGCAGCGCCGGGCTCCATCACTTCCTCCCTGCCGGCTCGGCGGTGCCGCGTGCTCCCCGCTCCATCCGGCGGCCGCGGTGCTTCCTGCCGGCGCACCAGTGGGGAACACCACAAACTGCCCGTTTTTGGCCCAAATCCCCATCTTTTGGGGACTGCCCAGGCTGCATCCCCCCTCTGCACAAAGCCGGGGCAGCGCTGGGTGCTGCTTTCTCCCCCCGGAGCCAGCCCCGTGCGGTGCCCTCGGCGAAGGGCATCGCCTGTCCTAATTTAGGAAGCTGCTAATCACTGGCTAGCGTGGACAGGGTGTAATTTGGGGCTTTCTCCCAGGGAGAGGCCGCGTTGCGTTGGCAGGGCACGAGGGTGGAGAGGATGGATGAGGAAAAGCAACGGTGGCACCGTCACCCCTATAGCCGGGGCAAGAAAAACCCAAATCCTTGCCTAGCCGCACAGCGCGCAATAAACCCAAATGCCCTACCAGGGGGGATGCGGGTGGTGATTTATTTGTCCCCGCTCGTCCCGCTGACAATGAGGTGGCCGGGCAAGTGCACGCTTCCTCCCGGCCGCGGCAGATGCATCCTGCAGCTGGGGCCCCCCCGCTATATTTAGGCTATTGTGAGCGCCGCCTTTGGGCCCCCGCCAGCTCCCTGCGGGGGGGACCGACCTGGCCTCGTGGTCTGCCCGCGGATAATTCGGGGGCCGACGAGGCGGTGGAGGGCTTTCGGGGCCGGTATGGGGTGGGAAATGCCCACTGGTGAGTGGAAACACCACTCTTTTTCCACCAGCAGTTTGCCATGTGGCTTGCAAACGGGATTTTGTTATTGATTATTTGTTATTTAGAGGACATAGGGTGGCTTTCTGCACGGCGGCTAAAATCCAGCCTCTTGCAAAGCCTGCTGGATAGGCTGCGAAGCATCTGCAGGCCGGGGTGCTGGCTGTGTGTGCACGGCTTCCAGCACATGCTGTGCCCATCCAGGCGAGCCCCGGCCCTGTGCAAGCCCGAGTGTTTGCTGTAAAAGCAAGAAAAGCGCCTTTTTTTCCCCTGCTCTTCCCAGCAAGGACAGTCAGTGCTTTGTCCCGGGGTGGCCGAGCGTGGCGGGATGCTCCTCGCTGTCCTCTGTCTTTGGGGACGAGCGGGCTCCGCTCTCCTGACCCCCTCCCTCCTCTGCAAGCACACGCGTGTGCATGCATGAAGCTTGCACGCGTGTGCAAGCATGCACGCGTATGCACACCCGCCCTTGTGCATGCACACGCCCCCGTGAGCACGCACGCCCCAGCGTTGCCCGCACACGTGCGGGGGAGCCCAGGAGGAAATTCGGGCGACCCGAAACGCCCAGCAAGATTTCCTGGCTTCCCGAGCCTTTTCCACGTTGCTGGCGGGGCTCATGGCTGTCCTGTGGGGACGGGAAGCCGCCGGGTCACTCTGCAGTGCCATCTGCTGACTCATCAGATTTTGGGGACCGGATCCCGGCTTTCTCCTTCCCCCTCCGCTCCCGCAAACTGAGCCCCGATGGCGGAGGGGCCGCGGCGCTGGGAATTGGGCTGCACCGGGGCCGGACCCTGCCTGGCAGAGGACGAGGGGGGAGAAAGCCCGTAAGGAGCGCGGGAAGGAAACCGGAGAGCACGGGAAGGGCTGGGTTCGTGTTTCTTCGGAAATGGGCCTCTCCTCGCCGCGCCGGGCGGCCGAAAAAATCCCTCTCACCTCCCCCCTGCTTGTTTTCCCCTGCAGCCGCCTGCGGATGATGGGTACGACCGCCAGCGCGGCGCAGCAGACCGGCCCGGCCTCCGCCTTCGAGAGTGTGCACGGCATCGGGACCATGGAGGACCAGCGCTCGCTGAGCATCCACTCCTTCCAGGCCCTCGGGCTGCACAACAGCAAGGCCAAATCCATCATCACCAACAAAGTGGCACCCGTGGTCATCACGTGAGTCGGGGTGGCCGCGCGCAAGACCTTCGGGCATCGCCCTCCGTCTGTTTGGTTTGGTGTCCCCGTTGTGTTGGGTGGCCCTATTGCAAGCTCCCGTCCCACTCCAGCAAAAAAATTGCTTTTTAAAAAAAAAAAATTTCAGGCATCGCCCTCCGTCTGTTTGGTTTGGTGTCCCTGTTGTGTTGGGTGGCCCTATTGCACGCTCCCGTCCCACTCCAGCAAAAAAAATCACCTTTTCTTTTAATAATTTTTATTTTTTTGTGACTATACCATATGTTTTCTCCAGGTACAACTGCAGGGAGGAGTTTCAGATCCACGATGAGCTGCTGAAGGCCAACTACACGGTGGGGCGTATCTCCGAGGCCACGCCAGAGCACTACCTGGTGCAGGTGGGCATCGCTGTGCCTGGCCCCCCGCCCGCCACCCGCGCTCGGATCCGGCTCCACCTCTTTCTTACCCCACAGGGGAAATATTTCATGGTCAGAGATGTGCATGGCAAGCTGGATGTCCTGAACACCACCGGCAGCTGCGGCGCCCCGAATTTCCGGCAAGCCAAGGGCGGCTACGCAGTGTTTGGCATGGGGCAGCCCAGCCTCAACGGCTTCAGGCTGGTTCTGCAGAAGCTGCAGAGAGAGGGCCACAAGGTTGGTTTTGCTCAAAATCAGAGCGTTTCTGCTTTTATTTGTGGGACAGGAGCAGTAGGGTCATGGAAATACAGGGTCATGGAGAAGTAGGGTCATGGAGAAGCAAGGGGAGATCTTTGGGGGAGAGCAGCCTACATGCTCCAGAGCTGCTGGCTGGTCTGTGGAGGACAGAAGGCTTTGGGAAGGGAAGGTTTTTGGGAAGCCTTGTCCTAATATAAGCAGTGCCATCCCCGACACACCTCATCCATGGCTGTCTTTGCAGGAGTGTGTCTTTTTCTGCGTCCGCGAGGAGCCTGTGCTCTTCCTGCGCGTGGAGGGCGACTTCATGGCCTACACGCCACGGGGCAAGGAGAACCTCCATGAGAACCTCCGCGGCCTGCACAGGGGGCTGCGTGTCGAGGACCTGGAGCTCACCATCCGCAAAGAGGTGATGCCGGTGGGGCCATGGCAAGGGTCACCACCCTCTGATGTTCATCTCCACGTAGTTTGGTGTCCAACAGAGCAAAGACTTGAGGAACTGAGATGGAGATGGCCCCCTTTGGGCATTCCACAGGGGGGGTTGGAGGTGGTCAGCCACCCATGGGTGCTGATGGCGATCCCCATCTCCTCCAGATCCACGACTTTGCGCAGCTGAGCGAGGGGGTCTACTATGTTTACGACGACATCGAGCGGTTGCGGGACGAGCCTCATGCTGTGCGGGTGCAGGGCGAGGAGGACGTCCAGGTGACGGAGGAGGTGTACCGCCGGCCCGTCTTCCTCCTGCCTGCCTACCGCTACCACCGCCTGCCCCTGCCCGCCGACGGCGCCCCGCTGGAGGAGCACTTCGATGCCTTCATCCGCTTCCTCAGGGTGAGATGAGTGAAAGCGCCGGCTCCGCAGGGATTTGGGGTGGTGGGGTTTGCTTTCTGCAGTTCTCTGGGGTTGGGGGCAAAGGGTGCCACCCCCGGCCCAGGCAGGGTGCTGGGGGTGCTCTTGGTAGCGCTGTGCTTGTTGTGCCGGTCGTTACACCACCACTGTGGTCCTCGTGGGCCCACACCATCTCTCTCCATCTCCTTTCCTCCTAGGAGAGCCCCGGCCTCCTGCTGCGGGACCCCGGCAGACCCCCCCCGGCGCTGCTCTTCAGCTGCCAGACCGGCATGGGCAGGACCAACCTGGCCATGGCCATGGGCACCCTCATCCTCCTCCACCACCGGGGAGCCACGCAGAAGCCCGAGTAAGCAGGGACCGTCCCTGGGGCCATGGGGTGACCCTGGTGGGCATGGGTTTGATGCCCCCTTTTTAAAATTTTCCCTCCCATCCCTGCGGGCAGCCCCCAGCTGCCGGCCAAAACGTCGCCAAGGGCCAGGTTTCGGGTGATCCAGAGCTTCATCGAGTTGGTACCCAAAGGGCAGCAAATGGTGGAGGAGGTAAGCGGGGTGCTGCACGACTCCCAGAGAGCTCAGGGTGGGCAAAGTGGGCTCTGTTAACCAACTCTCCCCATGCAAGGTGGACAGTGCGATCGCCTTCTGCTCGGAGATGCATGACATGAAGGAAGCCATCCATGAGGCCAAGAAGAAGCTGGAAGGGTTCGGGGAAGACCGCCAGACCCAGGTACCACTGCCCACATGGCTTTGGGGGGCTGAGGAGCAACATCTCCCTGCTCAACACTGCGCCACGCTGAGCCCTGGGGTGTCAGCTGGGGGCCCTCGTTAGTGAGCCGTTAATTAGAGGATGGCTTGGCCTCTTGGCAGCAGTAATTTACAGAAATGTTTCTGTGAGCGGATGGGAAGAATGTAAATTGTGGAAATCTGAGACTTCCTGCGCCCTGGAAGCATCCCAGGGACACGCGAACCTGGAAGGTTGGGGTGTGTTGCATTTTGTTTTTGTTTTTTTTTTTGGTTGAGGGCTGTAAAGTTGTGGAAATCTGCTCTTTCTGGGCATTGCCACTGCCTCTGGTAGATGCCCTTGGGACAAAAAATAATATAAAATATTATTTTGTCATCTCCAAAACTGGAGAACCGGCAGGTTGAGGTCCAGCAATTCGCCTGCCTCTCCCAGCCAGCTCTTGGCCGGCAGAGGTGGCGCAAACCCCAGGTGCGCCCGGCTCATCTTTTACCTTCAAGCCTTTTTGGAGGTGAATTTTTCCATCTGAGTGGTGAATGCGCTGTTAGAGCCGGAAACCCCAAATTTCAGCCCCTACCCCCATCAGTTCCTTTTTTAGGGTGGATTCGGGTCTGTTTGGTACCGCTCCAGGCGATGGCACAAAGCTGTGTTCGCTCGGCCACGGGGCCAGGTGTGGGTGCAGCCACGGGGACACCCGTGGGTGCCCTGGCTGGGTGCTTTGGGGGTGAAAGGTGCCCCGGGTGACCCTCTCCTCGCGCCAGGGAGGGCTGCTCCTTGTCCTCCTCGACGGCAGAAAACAAATGGCCGGGGATTGCCGTAAATTAGCCGAGAGGAGTGTTTATTTGAAGTCTGCACGTA
The DNA here is from genome assembly GCF_964034855.1 of Anser brachyrhynchus. NCBI lineage: Eukaryota > Metazoa > Chordata > Aves > Anseriformes > Anatidae > Anser > Anser brachyrhynchus. The sequence goes on along the minus strand of NC_137700.1, from coordinate 20,532,500 downwards.
GCGAGAGCACGTTTAAACAATGGCCAGGGGCCAGGAAAATGTGCCGGGGGGGACGCGGGTGGGGGGAGAGGCAGAGAGGAAAGGCATGGAGGATTTATCCCACAAAGAACTGCCCCGAGCTGGGTGGAAAAAGCGGAGATTTAGGTCCTGGTGCGACGGTAGGCGCGATGCAGGGGCTGGGGTGGGATGCTCGGCCGCATCCTGGCGGTACCCTGCTCTCCCCGGTCCAACCCTGGCACGACTCCATCCTCCTGGGCTTTGTGTTGAGTTTCCAGAGCAAACGTGCTGCTCTGCCTCCTGATAGATGGCAGTGCGACACCTTCATCTTGCAGATATCGAGTCAATAAATACTCATGAATCTATGCCACTGCCTCGGCGACATAACCAGGTCCACCTGTGCTGCAGGGGAGGATCTCCAGCAGTGCACCTCCTGAATTTCGGGGTTCCCACCGTGTCTAGGATGGGGTTTTGCTTGCAGGGAAGGAGGACTGGGTGTACTTGGCCCCTGAAGTTGAGGTCGGGTGGTTTCCGAATTGCAGAAAGTCCCCAGGTTCCCAGCTTGCATCCCCAGTAGGACACCCAGCAGCCCCTGGGGAAACCCAGCAGCCAGAGCATCTCAGCCGTAGAGGTGTCTGGGGTGGTGTGAGCACCTTGCGTGGATCAACCCCCCTCCTTTTGGGTTTTGCTCTCTGTCAGCATCTGGACATTGTCTCTCTGGGACAGGCAGGCAGCTCGTGTCCTGTTGGACCCGCTCCCGGTGCGTCCCTGGGTGAAGGGGAAGGCTTTGTTTGATCCGAAATGCAAATTTATGGCTCTAAGCATCACTCGGCGTGGAAAAACTTGAAATGTTTCATTTTAAAACTAAACAAAAAAAGCAGCAAAAACTATTCCAGATAGGGTTCTGTAAGTTTTTCACCCCTCTCCTCGTTTGGAAGCAGTTTATTTCCAAGCAAACAACTTGGTGAAGTTAGTGTAAATACGCAAAAAAAAACCAACACCAAACCACGAAACCTTCTAACGGATTTCAGTGGGATTTCTATCTCCTTTTCCCCAAAAAAGACTGTTTTAAAATGCCTTGGGCCAGCTTGCTTGCTGCTCTTCTGTGCCAGTTTGTGGTGCTCTCCTGCCCTGCGTGCGGGGCTCCAGGAGAATGGGCTCCTGCTGCAGCTCCGTGCTGGCCGTGACGAGTGCCACCCGCGCTTGCTTCCAGGGGGGCAGCACCAAAGAACATTTCCTCCAGAGGATCCAGCAGAGCCTCGAGCGCTATTTCTACCTGGTTGCTTTCAACTACTACCTTCACGAGCAGGTAAGGGCCACCCGCCTTCATCGCCGGGTGGCGGGGCCACCTCCGAGCTGCCGCGGCCGGGAGCGCCGGGGGGTTTTGGAAGCGCACGGAGGCGGAGAGGTGCCGGGCAGGGGGAGCGAGCCCAGGCTGATGGCGCGCCCCCCCGGCCCCTCGCCGGCAGTACCCCCTGGGCTTTGCCCTCAGCTTCAGCAGGTGGATGTGCCGGCACCCCGAGCTGTACCGGCTGCAGGCGGACATCGGCTCCTCCGAGCTCGCCGTCCCCGGGGACCTCCTGGCCAAGGGGACGCGGGTGCTGGTGAGTACCCGTCCTGGTGCCCAACCTCAGAGAGGTTTGGCGGGGTGGGAGGAGCAGGGTTCCTCCGTGGCAGGGCAGGAGGAGAGTTTTGGGGGTCCCCAGGTCCACATGCTCGGCAAGGATGGGATGCCCAGCCCTGTCCGTCCCGCTGCAGGTGGCGGACGAGCGCTTCTGCCCGGACGTGCTGAGCACCGTCAAGGAGATGAGTGTGGCCAACTTCCGACGGGTGCCCAAGATGCCCGTCTACGGGACGGCGCAGCCCAGCTCCAAGGTGAGGGGCACGCACCCCAGACAGGGCAGGGCCACCCCTCCCGGTGCCGTCCCCTCACCTCGGCCACCCCTCACCCTAGACCCTTGGGAGCGTCCTGCGGTACCTGACGGATGCAAAGAGGAAGCACTCGCGCATCCTGTGGGTCAACCTGCGGGAGGAGGTGGTGCTGGAGGGGAACGAGCAGGTCTACACGCTCAGGGAGCCGGGGAGCCTCGACGAGCTCGTCTCTGTGCCCGCCTCCACGCCCGAGCAGCTGGAGGTGAGCTTGGGGTTTTGGGGTGCCTCATCGTGCCTCGGGGCAGGAGGGACGATGGACAAAGGTTGCACCTGGCTGGTGCTGCTGATCTTCTCCTTGTCTCTGTCGTGCTTTTCCTCTTCTTTGCACTTCTAAACTCTACCCTCTGGCCCATTTGAGCTAAATTTGACCTCGTTTTCCATTCTTACGAGTTTTTTTGCAGATAAATAGCTGGATGTGGGACAGAGGCGTAGGTCGTGTTCCCGCTGAGGGAAAGGCATCTCCCCCTCTGCGGAGCCCTCATGAGAGATGTGCACAGAGAAACCGGGCTTTGTTAGTGCCTCAGCCTTCACAGCTCCTTTTTGGGGGCTTTTTTGGGGCAGGGAGGGGGGTGCAGCTGCCAGCAGCACCCTGGAGGCGTGGAGGAGCTCTGTGGGGTCTGGGAGGATTGCGGTGCCCACAGTCCCTGGGGCAGAAGTGGTGGACACGGCATGTGGGTCTGTGTTGGCTGAAGGGTGGTTGAGAGGGGAATTAAAAATAAAAATACAATAAGGGGAAGAGGTGGACGAGGAGTGGGTCTGATATCGTGAAGGTGAGGGCTCCTCCATTCTCTGCAGAAGCTCGAGTCCACGCTGAAGGGCGACCTGCTGAAGTCGCAGCAGTGGCTGGAGGTCTACCTGGAGGCGGAGAAGCAGATGAAGATGTTCAAGAGCTGCCTGACCACCCAGGAGATCTTCAACCAGCACAAGAGCACCTACCCGGGCCTGACGTACCGGCGCATCCCCATCCCCGACTTCTGTGCTCCCAAGGAGCAGGTACCGGCCGTGTCACCTTGTCCATGAGCCACAACCCCTTGGCCGGGCGGGGGGCAGCACCCTCCCTAAATCCTGGCTTTGCCCTCGGCAGGACTTTGACCGGCTGCTGGAGGCGATGAAGACCACCCTGGCTGAGGACGCGCGGGCAGCCTTCGTCTTCAACTGCGCCAGTGGCCGGGGCCGGACCACCACGGCCATGGTCATCGCCGTCCTGGTGCTCTGGCACTGTGCTGTGGGTACCGGCGCGCGCGGCTGGCGGGGGGCTCGGGGGGGCTGGACCCACATGCACCTAATGCCCCGTCCCTCCCTGCCCTGCCGCAGGGCGTCCCCGAGGCGAGCGAGGACGAGATCGTGAGCGTGCCCGACGCCAAGTACACCAAGGGGGAGTTCGAGGTGAGTCCTGCAGCCGCCGTGGCCGCACGCTGTAGGGTCTCCTGAGCCCTGCAAGATGCGCCAGCCCTCCTTGCCTGGAGGGAATAGGTCCTCCCCTGGGGCAGGAGGTGAGCACGGGCATGGGGAGGTTGGGTTGGGGGCTCCAGGTGAAGCCCCTTTTGCTTTGTCCCTACTCCAGGTGGTGATGAAGGTGGTCCAGCTCCTGCCTGACGGCCACCGGATGAAGAAGGAGGTGGACATGGCCCTGGACACAGTCAGCGAGACCATGACGCCCATGCACTATCACCTCCGAGAAATCATCATCTGCACCTACCGGCAGGTGAGCAGCACCTCCGGGCCCTTTTCCTTTTTCGAGACCCCAGGGAGGACGGCCGGATCCCGGAGCAGGGCAGACTCTCCGGCTGAAGCTGTGGGATTTGTGATGAGAAGGGTGCTGGGGCTCCTTCGGTGGTGGCTTTTGGGTTCTTCCGCGGGTTTCCCAAATGCTATGGGACATCCCAGCACAGCCCGACGGCTCCTGTGCGCTCTCGGCGCTCACCACAGCTGGTTTAGGGGGGCTGAACGGAAAGCAGAGAGTTAAGGTGGTGGTGGTTTTTTCACCCTTTGGCGTCCCTTACCCCAGGTAATGGGGTCGTGGTGGTCCAGCACCCCGTGCATCCCTCGCCGTGCCGCGTCCCGGCGCTGCAGCCGGCAGAGGGCAGGGCCGCTCCGTCCCCTTCTCCTCCCATCCCCGCTGGCTCCTCCGGCTCCGGCGGGGAGCTGCTCCCGTTTATTAGCAGCGTTATTTTTCAGAAGACGCCTGCCTGTTCCCGCGACCTCCCTGCCCCTCTCGCCGGAGCTTGGCAGCGAGGAGCAGCGCAGGGGTGTTCCTGGGCCGCATCCTGTTTCCCGGCCAGCTGCGTCCAGCCCGGCCTGATGGGGAAGGGAGATAAGCAGGGAGCCATCCGCTGCCCTGCTCCCCTGCCATAGGAAGAGCCTTGTATCGCCACCTTGGAGAGGGCATGTGCAAATGCTTGCTTTTTTTGCTTTTTTTTCCCCCAAAAGTGAGCCCGGGATGGGCAGGCTCCGTGGGGACATCTCTGCTCTGGCTGGCAGATGCAATCTGGAAGAAATGGATGTGCTTCTAGGCACCCAAAACCCCCTTCTGGGCTTTGCAAAATGGGTTTGGGTTGCATCCTGCTCTTTGTTTCGCTCTCGGGTGGGTGGGAGCAGCTTTCAGAGCCTTGCAGGGGATGCTCTGCAGGATTAGGACGATCGGGAGGGAAGGAAAATGCATGGTGCTCGGCTCGGATTCCTCCCTAGCCCTTCCCATCCCAACCCAGGAGGAAAAAATAGGTTGATGCATTCCTTCCGCTGCCGGAAGATGTGTTGTTTGGGGAGGTTTCCTCGGCAGGAGCCAACAGCAGAGAGCTGCCTGCTTCCTCCCAGCCTGGCTGCTGCAGAGCTGTCCTGGGTTTGCTGCAGTGTTTTTTGGGATAAACGCTATGAGGATAACAATCTTCGTTAGGTTCCTTGGTTTATTGGTCATTTCTGCGGGACCATGTTGCTCTGATGCTGGTCGTGGTCTTTAACCCAGTTGTGTCCTCTCCATTTCCCACTTCTGGGCTTCGAGCAGGATTAGAAACATTCACAGAAGCCAAATCAGGATCCACTCTACCCAAATACTGGCGTGTACACGCAGAGATGTCTTTCCCCAGGGCAGACCTGATCTCACAGTCCTGCCATGAACAGGGCTGTAAAGTTGGGGAAAAAATAAAATAAATGAAAGCTGGAGCAGTTTGCTCTGCTCCCGCCTGGAGAGGGGCAGGATGCTGGGCACGGGCATAGCAACACCTCCTCTATTTTTGAGGGCTGTGGGGTAAAAGGGGAAGCTTTTTATGTTGCTGGAAGCCACAACCTGATGAGAGCGTAGGCTGCTGAGCTTCTTTTTGTCCTTGCGCTTCCAGGGGCGGTCGGGCAAGGACGAGCAGGAGCGGCGGCTGCTGCAGCTGAGGAGCTTGCAGTACCTGGAGCGCTACATCTACCTGATCCTCTTCAACGCCTACCTGCACCTGGAGAAGAAAGACTCCTGGCAGCGGCCCTTCAGCCTCTGGATGCGCGAGGTAGGGCTTTTGTTTGGACCAGAGTTTGGCGTGATAGGAAGGTGTCTCCGTTCTCAGCCATTATTCTGCATGTGCCATCATCATGCACCTGCAATGGGTGCTGGACCCAGCCCACTGTCACCTCTCATCGCAGCCTGTACCACCAGCTCTGAGCACTCCCAGCGCTGGGAAAGCTCTGGTTGCAACACAGCATCCTAAATAAGCTGTTTATTAACCTACCTGGATGGAGACACACAGGGTTTTAGGAAAACGCTGCACCTCAGCGAGCTGGGAGAGCCTTGTGCCTTGCCCCGTGCCGCTAATTTGTGCTGGGAAATATTCCTGGTGCCAGGTCCTCCTCCTAGCCCAGGTCCAGGAGGCTGTATCCTGTATGTTTGCATGGGGATGACCTTACAAAGCACCCCATATGTCATTTTTTATCACGTTTTGATGTGTAAAACACACTGTGATGCTCCTTGTCCCTCGTCTTGCTCCAGCTCCTTGACCCCAGCCTCGCTCCTCAAGGCACACCTCGCTGGAGGAGGGGGAAGACCTCAAATCCAAGAAATCCCCACCAGCCACATTGTTCTGGAAGAAATGTCGCTCTTTTCCTCATCCTGGGCTTAAACCTGCCTCCTGTGCCCCTGTTTTCAGGGAGGAGGTGCACCCCACCGCGCATCAAAGGAGCCTTTGGCTCCACGCGGTGCTCCAGCACAAGCTTTGCATTTTCAGTTCTTTTTCAAAAAAAAAACATCAACAAGGCGACATTGTAACTTCTTTTCCGGAAGGGTGCCAAAGCTAACAAACCATAAAGCTGCTTATAAAACCACGCAGCAGCTGGAGGGAAGCTCGGGGAGGGGTCGGTGCCACGCAGGCGGTGGTCCATGCTTCTCCCCGGCTTGGGGTCGTGCACGGGGACGCAGCGGCCACTGCTCCCCGTCCTCCTTATGGGGTTGGAGGATGGGTGGAGGGGGCAAAACCGCCTCAACCTCTCTGCTCTGCTTCCAGGTGGCAGCCGTGGCCGGTGTCTACGAGGTGCTGGACCGGCTGGGCTTCCCCGAGCTGGAGGGGCCGGAGGACGAGGAGCCGCTGCGGAGGCTGCGCGGGCGCTGGCGGGCGCAGAGCCGCGGGGACATGGTGTAGGGGGACGGAGAGGGATGCTGCCTTCAGGAAAATAGACTGTTTCCCCCCCAGAAAAAAAATTAAAAAAAAAAATGATGGGGAGAGGGAGGGAGGGAGGGAGGGGATAGCCCCGAAGCTACTACCTTCAGGAGAAGAATTGAGGGGGTTCTTCACGACGCAATAAAAGTGTTGTAAATTAAACAAAAAGCTGTCGGACAGGTGCTTAATAGTGAGCATGATGTGGGTGTGTATGGTTATATAGATACACTAATATATATTTATATACACACAGATGTATGGGTTTGTATACATACACACCCAAGACCTTGTACCCTGATATATATGGCTATGTATACATACAGACCCAAACCTTTGTAGCCTGGGTTGGGACTCACAGAGGCCATGGTCCTTGCACATCCTGGGATTTTTATTTTTTGGGTGTATTTGCTTGTTCTTCCTGATTTTCAGCTGTGGATGGGGCTGGGGTTCAGCAGTGAGAAGGCAGGGGGTGAGTGGGAACCTTGCCTCTGAGCATTAGGATGGTGGAAAATACATCTGGAATATGCTTACAGGCATAATCAATGCTGCAAGATTTATTTTTAATTAGATGATTAAATGCAAAATGGAGTTAATGAAGAAAGGGTGTTCAGTCGGGCACCCCTTCCCTGCAGGCTGGGCTCTGGGGAGGGCAGGAGCGGGACGGGACGGGACTATAGGGCCGGATGCGGGGTACCAGAGCCGCAGCACACACTCCGTCTGCCCCAGCAGCCACTTTCATCCGCTGCCAGCGGCAGGAGGTGCAGACAGCAGAAATTAAAAAGCAGAGGGTGGAAAAAAAAATAATTTAAAAATAGCAAGAGATTTTTTTTTTTAAAGCGTTGGCATGGTTCCTGCTGCAGTTTGAGAGCCCCACTTCCCCAAAGGTTCCCTCGACGGTGTTTTATTTCTGACTTAACCGGGCGTTTTGGTTTTCCTTTTTCTTTTTAAATGCAAAAATATTTTGTCCCAGCTGGGTGTTTTCTGTTCATCTTTTAGCGATGGGAATGGGCTCACAGGAAATAATGGGACGCGCTGGGCGGCTGCACCTTCTCCTGCCCCTTTGCCCCCAACAAAATCCTGCCTAATAACCAGTGGAGAGGCTGAGCAGGGACTTAATTAGGCAGGTTTTTAATTGCTTCAGACCCCCAGCCCTTTAATCTGGGTAATGAAGGCTGGAGATTTGCATCACCTGCACCGGGGGGCTCAAAGGCTTCTTTCTGCTTTCCCACCTTTGTAACAAGTGATTTCAAGCAGAAACAATTGACTGGAAGGAAAAGGCCGAAGGGGTATGAATGAGTGTGGATGGGAAAAAATGAGCGTTCCCTATTTATTTGGGGGTGGGAACATCGCTGGTGAAATAAAGCCCTAAAAATGTTGGGCAGCTGGGAAGGTGAGCTGACCCAGGGCACCGGTGAGGAGCGCAAAAAAATGGGAAGGAAATTGTGCTTCGAGGTGTGCCCCCGCGGGATGCACGCATGGCCCGGGGTGGGGCATGGAAACTTGGAGGAAAACACCCCAATTCCGCCCGTGGAAAAAAATCTATTCGTGTCACTGAACATGGCCTTTGTGGCAGCGGGGCTGGGGGAGGCGGAGGTGGGCCCCCATGCTTTGAAAAGGGGACTGCAGCCTCCTTCACGAGCAGTACAAGCAAGCCCTCGGCCCCTGCCAGGGAAAATAGGTACACGCAGATGTTGCTGTGCTAGGGAGTTTGCTTGCTCATGTGTGCTGCTCCTTGCTGAGCTGCTGTTCCCGTACTTTTTGTTATTAATATTTGTTGGTATCGTTATTCCCGTCCCAAAGGCGTAATTAAAAGTAAGACGCCTGCCTGTAATGAGTTATGATGGAGTTATAACTGTTGGCGGGGCTAAGTGGCCCTTCCTGGCCACGGGAGGTAAAGGTGTGTTTATTATTTTTCCTATTTTCTTTAATTTGGTCTCTTTTCTCCTTTCGCTTTTCCTGTAAAGGAAAGTTGCTTTCATTAGGCTCCGCTTGCGCCATCTTTATCCATCCATATCCAGCTCTGCCTCCGTAGAAAGAAAAGATCTGTCAGAAAATAGATAAACTGATAAATTCTCTGCTTAAGGGGGGAAAAAGGCAGCAAGGACCCTTTCCTTCACCCCCCGTGAACCTCCCCTTAAATAAAGTATCCTGAGGAAAGGGGCTTTGACCTGCAAAGCTGCATCGTCCATGGGCTGGACCTCTCTCTTGGTCCTTCATCGCACATCGATGAGGGCAGCGGGTCCCCCTCTATTTTATCAAATAGGTTCTTATTTTTATTTATTTCACTGTTGGAGAAGCAGCCCTGACCCAGCAGCTCCCTTGGAGGTTCCCGTGTTTTCCTTTCCGCGCCGCGCAGGGAGGCTGTTGGACCTCGGCACGGCGAGCGCATCTGTGTTTCATTTTCCAGCGAAAGAATAGCAATTAAGATGCTTCTGCAGAGCCAGGGCTCGGAAAACTAAAAATAAATGCCATGCATGAGCAGCCCCAGACTGCATCCATTAAAAGAAGAGATTGCAAAAATCAAAAGTTGGGGGCATCATACAGACCGTGGGCTTGAAAAGGCTTTTCCTTGCTGTTTCCTTGCATATTGAGGGCAGAAAAGCTGTTTTCTGACCCCTGTGCGAATGAAAAATTGATTTTTCCCAGGTTGAGATGGAAGATTGGAAGCAGTGAGGTGGCTCTGTGGGACTTGCTGGCGAGCTGGCAGCAGCCGTGCCAGAATGATAAGTGTCTGTGAGGATGAGCGAGGCCCCGGGGGGACGGGAAGTGCTCAGTGGCTGGCCTGAAGGCGAGAAAAAAAAGCCACAGATTTGGGTTTTACACACCAGTAAGTTTCACTTTAGCGGGAGGATGATTAAAAATGAATAATGCGGTCGGCGCGTATAAAGGAGAAGGCGTATCCTCAGGGAGGCTGCGTGAAGCTAGCCTGGCTCATCGCATTGACTTATTGGGTTCTTTTGTATTTATTTAGGAAATTAGCCTGTTAATCTGTTTGTGGATAAATACCTCCCTGTGCATCTCGGTGCAGAGCCCATCACCCTGGTGTCAGGTCTGGGATCGGTGCTGTATCTCCCACACCTCCTCCCCATCCCCGCCGCCCCATGTTTCCATTGGGCTCGCAGCCTTCGAGCATCCCCCTAAAATATTTTGGGTGCAGGCACTCGCCGCAGGGGTCTCTCTCCAAACCATGCTTTCTCGGCCGGAGCAGCGGTTCCTAGAAGGAGAGCAACTTTTTCCCTTCTCCTTTTCCACTAGGGTCTGGAAGCTGCCCAGGGCTGTCGGTATAAATCTCCCTGACCTTGTTTCCCATCTCCAGGCTCGCAGCTCGGCTCCCCTGGCACTGGAAGGGTTCGTGGTTGGGTTGGACAACCACATCTTGTGGAAGATGTCCGTGCCTATAAACTGGATTGGTTTGAAGGGCCCCTTCCGACACTAACCGTCCCACGGAGCCCACGTGAAAAACTAGCACGGCAAACGAAACAAGAAACTTGTCCCAGGGTCTCGCAGAGGCTGCCTCCAGCTTTGGAGGTCTTTAAGCAGGGATTAGAGAGGGCTCTGGCAGGAATGGTCCTGCCTGGGGGCAGCCAGCCTCCAGACGATGTGCCTGCCTCCACAAGCAGGGCTCATGCTTCTCAGCAGCCATCCTTGGTGGGCGCAGAGCCTCCGGGACCCTCCTGGGAGGCCTTGGCCACACCTGGAAGAGCCGGAGCGGAGGCTGAAGCCCCCCACCCTGGAATGGGGATCGACCCGTCTTTCCCAAGGGCCTGCAGATTTGTTCCTGCCTTACATTGTGGTGTGGTGGGACGGCGGCTTCCAGCTGGAGGATTTAGACAAAGTTGACTTAGCAGCCGCCCCAGGAAGGCTTCTTCCTGCACCATCGGTGTGACAAAAGCAGAGCACGGTGCCCAAAGCCACCTCCCTGGTTGGGAGGCCCTTGGGGGTCTCCTCAGGCCTGCCCCGAGTGGCTCTGCTCGCAGGCTCCACGCTGCTGGGCCTGCCCGTGGAGGCCGGAGCCCGGGGCCGCGTTCCCCCCGCACGCGCCTTCTGCCACCGATGCTGCAGCAGTAAATATTTTGTTTTAATCTAATCGCGGCCCGGCATGTCTGAGGGATGAGGTCATGCTCGCTCACCGAGCCTGCTGGCAGCGGCCCTTTATTTTGGGGAGCTGGGGGGGGTGGGAACCCGAGGCTCTCCCGGGGGAGGAGGAAACCCCTCCATGCCAGTGCTGTCCGCCTGGCAGCACTGTTAATTTATTAGTGACAATCAGAGGCTGCAAATCTCAATTTCTACCAAAAGGTACCGCAGGAATTCGGGAAGAGAGATGCCCTCACGGGTCTTGCTCTCACTGAGCTATGGGACCAGGACCCTAAATCCTTTCTTGGAGGGGTTGCACCTGGGCTTTGGGTGAACTCGTCGTGTTTTGGGATCTCGGGCACCCCCTGTCCTTGCCCAGAGGCACCCCAAAACCCAAGCGGCCACCGCGGCACCTCCTGTGGCACATCTGTTGGCCAAGGCAGAGGGAAGGGCCAAGAAGGACCCAGCAGGACGCCCACCGGCACCCTCGGGGCACGGCCCCAGCTCGGGGGGCTTGGGGCAGGGATGGGGGCTCCAGGCATCCCCTGGTGCCACTGCCTTTGTGGGGGCCGGTGTGGGGCTGGGAGGTCGGGCTGGGGCATTTTCTCCCCCAAAACACACCCCAGATATTTTTATGACTTTTTTTTTGGCATTTTCATCTCTCTCTTAATTTTTTGTTGCTACTTTTTTAGTATTTTTTTTTCTTTCATGATCTATTTCTTGCTTTATTTGCTTTTCTGCCTTTTTTTTTGGATCTTTATATTTGTTTCTGCTTTTTAAAAATATTTTTGTGCTATTTTCTACTTTTTTTTTTTCCTTAAGTTTTGCTCTTTTTGGCTCTTTTTTTTGCTATTTATCTTTGCTTAATTTTTTGCTCTTTTTATTTTGCTGATTTTTTTCTTTTTGTTTGTTGATTTTTTTTGTGCTTTTTTTTGCTCTTTATTTTGCTTTGTTTATTTTCTATTTTTTCCTTTTGTTTGCTCTTTTTCATTTTTTCCTTTTTTCTTGCCTTTTTTATTTTTTCTTTTTGCTTATTTGCTTTTTTCATTTTTTTTTTCTTTTTGGTTTCCTTTTTTTGCCGCTCCTTTTCTTCTTTTTGCTTCACTTTTTTTTTTTTTGCTTCTTTTTTTTTTCTCCAGTTTTTCATGCTTTTTAAAATCTTGCTTCTCTTTTTGCTCCACTTTTTCACGCTTCGCTTTTCTTTCGCGTCACCTCACTTTTTTTTTGCCTCACTTTTTTTTTCTTGCCTTTTTTTTTCTTCCTTTTTTTTTTCTGTATTTTTTTTCGCTTCCCTCTCCCCCTTTCCCTCCCTCCTTTCCCCCCCTCGTCTCCCCCCCCTTTACCTCGCCCCTCTGCCCACCCCTTCCCCAGGCCCCACCCCCGCCCCTCCCCGCTGCGCGCACGGCCGCGGGCGCGCAGCGCGGCGCCGCCCGTCCCCGTTCCCGTCCCCGTTCCCGTCCCCGTTCCCCTTCCCGTTCCCGTTCCCGTTCCCCGGAGGCTCCGGGCGGCCCCGGGCGGCGGCGGCGGCGGCGGGGGCGGCGCGGGGGGAGGCGGGCACCGTTCCCCGCCCGCCCCGCATCCCGCCCGCCCCGCAGCCGCCGGCCCCCGATGGATTATCTGCGGCTGGTGCTCTCCTGCCTCGTCCCCCTGCACGGCTGCTTGGCCGCCGCCGGTGCCCCAGGTAGAGCCGGGGGGTGCTGGGGAGGGGGCTTCGGAGGCGGGGGGCGACCACCGGGTCCTGCCCGCCCGGGGAAGGGGCGAGGAGGTGGGTAGCGGGCGGCTGGGTTGGCAGCGGAGAGGGTGGGAGCGGAGGGACACGAGGGGGTTTGCACTTGGGTTCTCCCCAAAAGCCCTCTCTATCCATCCAACCATCCCTCCATCCATCTGTCCATGCATCCATCTATCCATCCATCCGTCCGTCCATCCGTCTGTCCCCGCAGAGCTCCTGCTGTCCGGCAAGCTGAGCGAGTATGGCGTGATCGTGCCCTTCAGCGCCGATTGCCGGGGCCGCTTCCTCTCGCACGTGGTGTCCGGCGGCGTGGCGAGGGCGGCCGAAGCCACCTGTCCCCCGCCCCCGTCCCGCCACCGCGTCCCCCGCGACGCCCTGCATGGGTCCCCGCGGCGCGGCGGGGCCGCCGGCCGCTCGCTCTACTTCAACGTCACCGTCTTCGGCAAGGAGCTGCACCTCCGCCTGCGACCCAACCTGCGCCTCGTGCCGCCGGGCGCCGTGGCCGAGTGGCAGGAGGATTTCGGGGTGCTCTTCCGAGAGCCTCTCCGGCACCGCTGCCTCTTCACCGGGGACGTCACTGGCATGCCCGGCGCCGCCGTGGCCATCAGCAACTGCGACGGGCTGGTAAGCTCGAGGCCGGCGGGTCGGGTCGCTCGAGGCAAGGATCTCAAGGTTTGGGGTTTGGAGATGCTGCGCCGAAATGTTGGGTACGACCACGGGGAGCTGGGTGATGCTGACTCGTCCCTGCTCGCGCCGTGCTAGCTATGGGGGCTCTTAACCATGTGTCCTTCTTCTTAACCAAGGTGAGGTAAGCTCCTGCTTCCTCCGAGCATCTTTTTGGGGAGCACCTTGGTGTTTTTGGTGATAGCTCATATGTTTGGAGCTTTCAGGACAGCGGGGTGAGCATGATCCAGCAATGCTGTGAGGCTGCATTCCCTCTTCATCCCCAGCCTCCGACCTGCCTGTGGAGTTCCTATTTTTGATGCACTTTAAAAACTTGTCCTTATTTTTTTATATCTCGAATCACTGCTCTTCAAACTTCCTTTGAGCCAATTTAGCCCAATTCAATCCTCATTTTCCATGACAGTGCTTGCTATTTTCTCCCGGTATTGCTTCCCAGGTTACTATTTGGTTGCACTAAACTTATTTCGCTCCCCCCCCTTTCTTTTTTTATTGTTTTATTCTGGCAGTTCCTCAGCTGTTTTTGGCTGCTAGCACAAACAATTTGGCATTCCTTTCTTTTTATACAGCGCGTGGTGTTACTATACAAGCAGAAATGATAGAGCAGCAGGGCTAGAAATAAATATTTCGCATACATCCAGCAGCTTATTTTTTGCCAGCAATTTTAGCTCATCATCCACAATTTTGGAAGCCTCTCCTTTGAGTCTGACGAGGCTGGGAAATTGCAGAAAATTCTCTGTGACCCAGATCTTGCTGGGGCTGGTGAATTTGGACACACTTGAAAGCTTTGGAGATATTTCCTATGACTCCGGCAAGCAACCAGTAGCGCTGCCTCTGCATTGGGAATTGGTTTTATAATGCAGGTTGCATGCAAATGTAATTCCCGGTGGCATGGCGAGCGAGGGGATGGTGGGATTTGGGGGCTGTATCCACCTCGAGCATCTTTTGCTTTTCCAGTCTCGGGATGGTGCGCGTGGGAGGCGCGGGACCGCTCTGTTCTGGTTGGGCAGAGTGCTCTGGGACACTGCAAATGTGTACACAGAGAGATTATGTTGTGTATAAACAGGCACTGAGATTATAAATAATGAGGAAAAAAAAACATTTCTTGAAAAAGACAGTGCAAATTAAGCCTTTCCTAAATCCACATATAGCCACGTAATGACCTGATTTTTTTTTTTGAGATGCCAAGCCCATGGCACCTTTCCTGTCTGCTGTTTGCTGCAGGCACCCACGCGTGCAAATCTGCCTTTTTTCTGCGAGCAGGGTGGGAAGATGCTGTCCTCCAAAACACGGTTTCAGAGCTGATCCAAGCCACCGAATTCCTAAACGCTAAAGCAGCGCTCGGCAGAAAATCTCCCCCAGCAGACGCATCTCGCTGCAGGCAACCCGGCTTTCCTCTAGCAGCATGTGGCCGAACTCGAGCTGGGGCTGCCGTGACTTTCAGGGGGAGAAGAATTCGGAGCAATCGGGGTTGCGCTGTCGGCAGCAGGGCGCCTGCCAGCTTTGTGTTTCCTCTGCCCTTCGTTGCACATCTCGCATCCTTTGCTGGGGAAAAGGGGAAAGAATTATTCTGGCTATTTTCTATAGGCACCGTGCTTGTGTTTTGCTCCCAGCAGTCATTCATACTGAACCAAAGCTACAAACCCTACAAATAATGTTTTCTGACCCCATTTCCCTGGGATGGGGTGGCAGCAGAAGCCTTCGGGAGCAGCAGTTAATGGAGGAAGACTCCGTCCCCGCTGCCGTGCCCCTGCCCAAAGCCCCTCTCCTCGTGTGACCCCTGGATGCAAAGGGTATGGAGCATGGTGTGCGTTCATGCAGTGCCGCTTTCTGGGACTTTTTGTCCAAATTAAGTGTGAAGCGCATAGGAAAAATCCATATGCACGTCTCTGCTCCCCCCTTCTCCACGCTGTTTGCTTCTCTGGCTGAGCATAGCGGGGTTTATTAATTTTTCCACGGTTTGGCTGCAGGGAGGCGTCAGAATTTCCTGAGGTCCCGGGGGAGTTTTTACCCCTTGGGGATGGGGAGAAGCTGCTGGGGGGCATCCCCGTGGCTCGGGGGGTGCTTGGGGGTCCCAGTGGCATGAGGCCAGCTCCTTTCTGCCATTGCTGGAAAAAAGCCTTCATCCTCCCCAAGCCCTCTGTGTGCTGGCAGAGGTGACTTTGCTGGGTTTTCTTCCAGAAAAATAAATGTTTTCCCTTTTCCCTGGTAGAATTGACTTCAGAGGGGCCTTCCTGAGAGCCACATCCAGCGGCCAGCATCTCCTGTGGGAAATAGGGGGAGCGTTGGGGTGGCAGAAGTGCCTCTGCAGCCCGCGTGTGCAGCGATGCACCAGCTGGAAGCGCGGGGAGCTGGCGCCCGTCGGTGGGAAATGGTCAGTGTGTTCAGGCGTGCAGGATCCGAGCGTGTTTGCAATGCTTGGGGCGGCTGCCCGGGGCTCTGCCCTCGGAGCTGCCGGGTTGTCGTGTGAAGGAGTGGGTGCCTACCTTCTTTTGTGGGATAACGAACATCGGCAGCTCGTGTTGGCGGAGGGGAGGGTCTGAAATTTGGTGTAAAAACAACTTTTTTGCTTTTTGCATCCTCGGTGGTAGCGACGTGGGGCAGGTGTATGCTTGAAAAAGAAATCAGGTTGTCTGCAGTGAGAGCTTCCCCTTTTACATCTACGGGGAATGGGTGCTATAAAACCCCGTGCCCAAAACCTGAGGGGCTGCAGGTGGCAAGGAGAAGTGTGATAATAGCTGAGTTGCTGCATTTCTTTGAAAGGTGATGTGTAAATTCAGATTTTTGGGGGTAAAACTACAGTTTTTAGAGCCTCTGCCCAACTGTTGCTAGACCTGGCCTGTGGGCTGGATCCCCTCGGGTCCATCCTGGTTTGCCTGGTGCTCCTGGCTCCTGGTTGAACCCGATATGCTCGTATCGGGGTGGTGGGGAGGGCTCTGGTCACGTCCTGTCCTGGTGGCCTGGGGGTCCCCCCCATGTCCCCCTGGGGCAGCCAGCCTGGACGCGTGGTGGGCAGGGCCTGAGGTGCACGTGTCAGGCGCGTTAGGCCCAGCACGGCCGAGTGTGGCGAAATTCCTCGTGAAGGAGGAAAAAAATACCCAAACCTGCTTTCCAGAGGAGTTCAGCAGCTAATAAAACTGAAGTGGAGCAGGAAATTTGATGAAGCGTGCCGGAGCCAGGTTGGCTGATGCCACGGCGAGCGCGGGGACACAAGGGGGACCAGGTGGCCCAGGCAGGCCCTGCTGTTGGCAGAGCCCAGCCCCATGCTGGGCCATGCAACACGTCTCCGTATCTTTATTTGATGAAAAGAGCTGTGCCAGTAACCTTGATGAGTACTACAGTAGGTACATACGGTGGGAGGCTTTGCTCTAGGAACGCATCCATACGTCCTGCTGCGCTTTCCAGGCAGGGATTCAACAGCAGGCAGCGCTGGAGAAGCAACCAGGCGCCTGTGCGATGGGTGCCAGCAAATTCAGCGCCGATGGCCCCGTCCCACCTTGTCCTCAGCCGAGGGATCTCCGAAAACCATCGGGCTGGAGGTGCTGCCTGCACCACGGAGCGCTCGGGCTGACGGCCAGGCAGGTTTTGTGGGAGCTTGGCGTTAATTAGGAGCATTTGGTAGCCAGGACAATGTTTCCAATGGCGTTTGCCATCTCATTCATCTTTCCCTGGTCTGGGAGGTAGTCGTACTCGTAACGCTTTCCAGCTTCTCGGCTGAAAGGATTCCCCTGCGTTCATTTCCAAACGCTTCACGGGCAAAGATGAGTATTTATTTTCATTCCTCCCTGCTGCAGTTGCAGTCAGTAGCACCAGCGAAACAGCCACATTCCTTCCTGGTGGCATCTGGATGTGGCATGGGGACGGGGACGTGTGTGGGGAGAGCTGGGTGGGAGCCTGTGACCACTGGCAGGGAGAAGGAGGCAGAGGAACTTCTGGTTGATGGGAAGGGAAGGAGCTTTAGAGCCATAGAAAGGACATAACTTGAAGTGTGGTCAGGTTTTTTTGGTTGGTTTTCCCCTCTTTTTTTTTTTTCCCCATCTATGGAAGAAATTAAGGTTCATCATGTGTGAATCTTGTAATGGATTCTGTCCAGTGCATGCGGCGATTTTTGGCTGGCACCTAAAGCTGGTTTGATGCACAGGGCAAGGTGGAGGCATAGGGCATCTTTGTAGGATGGCTCTCCCGAATGCTGCAGTGGTCGAACAAACCCGTTTAGCCCCAAAACAGCAAGCTCACCCTGTGAATCACAGAATTAACGTGATGTAACTTCCAAAATTACTGCTTGTGGTGTCCAACTGTGTGGTGAGACAGCTCCGCTGCCAGGAGGAGACATGGGGTAGTGATGGTTTCTCATGGGCTTTTGACATTAAACCAGCATGGTGGGGTAGCAGCAGGACATTCTGTTTATTCAGGATGTCTTTTCCCCTTCCTTGCCCTACAGCAGTCTTTTATGAGTATATTGAGTACGCATGTGTATCCACGCATACAAAAAAAAAAAACGTTTTTCCCATTTTTCCTCTATTTCATCGCTTCGTGCAGGCTGGCCTGATTCGGACGGACAGCACCGAGTTCTTCATTGAGCCGCTGGAGCGGGGGCAGCAGGAGACGGAGGCGCGCGGGAGGGCCCACGTGGTGTACCGCCGCTCGGCCATTCGGCAGGACCTCCGCGCCGAAGGTAGGGGCTGGAGCTCATCTCCATCAATTAACCCAGCAATTAGCCTCTGTGCTAACGCTGTTATGAGTAAGTGGACAAAGGTGGTGTTGTCGTCCTTGCTGTCTCTCCTACTGCTCTGGTGCACAGGCTCGTTGCTGCCGTGCTTTCATTGGAAATTTGGAACTTCTCCCAAATTTGGTTAAAATTGCATGAGTCTCCCTCGTGGAGATCTTCAAAAGCTGCCTGGATGTGGTGCTGGGCAGCCTGCTCCAGGTGTCCCTGCTTGAGCAGGGGTTGGACCAGGTGGACCCAGAGGTCACTTCCCAACTCAACTGCTCTGAGTCTGTGCTGGTCAAAGAGATGGGTGGGACCAGGTATGAGGGTGGTTGCATCAGCCCCGGGAAGCCAGGACAAGTAGCAGACCTGGGAATTGCAAGCAGAAGGGTTTTCTGCAATTTGCACAAATCCCTGGCCATGCCAGGATGGGGGATGCTCCAGGAAGGTGCCCTCCAACCACCTCGTTTCTATACTGCGTGGATTTGCCCGTCCCCCAGCATCATGAGCTTCTTTTTGGCTTTGCAACACTTCCACAACTCATTCTGGGGGCAATTTGCGGCTTTTCCAGGCTGTTTGAGTCTCCTTAAGTGGAGTGAACCACCAGCAGCATGTGTTCCCCACGTCTTCATGTGCTTGCTGCCCACACCACAAAGCTCTCCTCTCCACCACCTCTGGGGCCAGCAAGTCACTTCGTACCACGTTCAGCCCCAGAATCACTGCAGGGTCCGTGTTGGGTCTCTTCAACTCTTCTTTTTCTCCTTCTGCCCCCTTCTCAGTGCCCGGTGTGCGGGTGGGCGAGCTCCCCAACTCCCTGGAGCTGCTGGAGGAGCGGCTGGGCGAGGCGGAGCGCAAGAGGCGTCACGCCAGGAAGGACGACTACAACATCGAGGTCCTGCTGGCAGTTGACGACTCGGTGGTGCGCTTCCACGGGAAGGAGCACGTCCAGAACTACGTCCTCACCCTCATGAACATAGTAAGGCTTTCCTCGGGGGGTTCGGCGAGGGTTTGGGGGTTAACTGACCTCCAGAGCACCTTCTGCTTCTGCTGGCCGTTGCCATCTCTCACGTTGCGCCAGGGGAGGTTTGCAGTGGGTGTGGGGAAGAATTTCTTTGTGGAGAGGGTGGGTAGGCACTGGAATGGGCTGCAGTGGGGTCCTCGTCCCCGTGGGTGTCCAAGAGACGTGTGGACGTGGCACTAAGGGCTTGGGTGAGTGGTGGGACTCGGTGGGTTGGGCTGGTGTTGGACTTGGTGGCCGTGAAGGTCTCCTCCAACTTATATCACCCTATGATTGTGTGGCTGAGATCTCAGCAAGTTCTGGGAAGGAGGACAGTGCCTTCCCCTTCTCTGTTTTGAAAGGTCTCCATCTGTTGAGGGCGATTTTTCAGATTTGCAGAAGAAATCTGTGCACCAGATGGAACCCAGCGAGAAATTCCTCCAAAGCCAAGCCCCGTCCTCTCCCAGCTGCTGTCCCCGAAAGGCAGAGGTGCACGAGCGTGGCTGCTCTCCAGGGTTACCTCGAGTGGCTTGCTTAGGGAATGCTGCGCAATAGCAAATGGGGTACTCAGAAACTGGGGGGAGAGGGAAAAAAAACACTTTTTTTTGTACTTTTGACTTTTTTAAGGTTTAGTTTTCTGTGCTTTGTCCTCTGCTCTATTTTTATTTTTAGTACCCTTTCGCATGGCCATGGGAAGTGTTAGAAAGGTGCAGCCAGCTCAGAAATAACTGAGCTAGGAGGATGCTTTCGCTTTTTTTTTTTTTTTTTCTCGCCTGCTTGTTTTGGCAGTGTTTCTGCCCTGGCAGGCAGGCTTAGAGCAGCACTACCAGGCGCGGAGGGTAAATTATCCACACGAGGAGTGAGGATTTGCTGGTTTGCCACCTTTTAGAAGAGGTATGAGCCTGTCTGCCCTGCTGCTAGGGCAACCCCAAGTGTTTTCTTTTTCACGTGGCCAGCCCCAAATACACATAAGGAATCGGAGAAGTCGCTGGTTTTAAAAAGCCGACGCCTTCACTGCAACTTTTTAATCTCCAGTGCTTTCCTGCTGCTGGTGCTAGGTACTGCAGATGTGCAGGGCAGTGGGAAAGCCACTCTCTCCCAGGGGTTCTGAAATTCCGGTACCATATTCCCAAATCCACTTTTGGAACGTTTTTTTCCCTGTTTTCTCATTAACTCATCCTGCAAGCGGGAGGTGCCCCGGGGTCCCCGGACTGACCCGGGGCCCTTCCCGCGTTTCGGGTGCCGGAGATGAGCTCATTGCCCTTTCCCACCGGGGCCGGGCTGAGCGCCTGGGGGCTGCCAGCTCGCATCAAAAGGCCATTTTTCAGCCGCATTTCATGCTTTAGAGGCAGCGCTTTCAGGGAGGGAATGTGCGGGGTGCCGGCTGCTCAGATAAAGGCAGCGCCGGGGATTTTAGTGAATTAAATAAGGAGGGGGGGGAAGCAATGTCAAGAAAGGGGGGGGGGGGGGTGAAACAACAGGATAATGCAGAGAAATGCCTCCCTGAAGTTGGGTTGGGTGGGAGCGGGAATTGCCCCATTAAACCTGGGTGATAAAAAGCCCAGTCATGGGAAATGTGATTTTTGGGAGCAGAATGTGTCAGCTCCCTTTCTTGTTGGGGTTCCTGCTGCTCGTCCCGATGCTCTCGAGGCTTGGGATGGCCCCGTGGAGGGGAGGAAGGCTGAGCTGTGGGCTTGGAGGAGCTTGCACCAAGCGGTGGTGGAGCTGGGAGGTCCTGGGTGGGCTGGGGCTGGCGCGGAGGCTGGAGGTGCCCGACAAAGCACATTTCATTCCAAAACCTCAACCTCACTCCAAAGCCACCAGTCTGGCTGGGCAAAATGGGGTCAGGCAGCGTGGTTTGGGGCAAACGTTGGGAACCCTCAGTCCTCGTAGGGTTTTGTCATCTTCATGTCCACGCGGCACACAGAAGTTCCTCTCCCCTGCGGTCTCTGTGGGACCTCTTTGCACCCAGCGGGGTTTCTCCCACCAGCACAGCCGGGTGCCAGGGCTGTCCCCAGAATTTGGGTAACAGCACGGAGGTGCTCGGTGTTTTCCCATTGTTTCGGGTTACTAAGGAAACCCCATGAGTCAGAGCCACGTCCAGGCTGCGACTTGTGTGCTCCCTCCTCCCTCCGGCGCATCAAGAGGTTCATTGTTTGCAAGTGAAAAAAAGTGTTACCGAGACCCCACGTAAGATAGTTTTTGGGGAAAAAGCAAGCCTCCAGCTTTATTTTTAACCTGGGGTTACCTAACTACGGCGCTAAATCGGCAGAGATTTTCTTTCCTCCCTGTGGAGCTTGCAAAATAAAATAAAAGTCTGCTCCACGAGCTGCCTCCTTGCTAGCAATGTAATAACAACAAAAAATACCTCTGGTGTTGTTCTTACACATGCATGCACTTTCTTCCCCCTGCCCCCAATATAGACTGGTGTGTTTGCTGCTCTGTTTTTGGGACATCGTAGCCTGTTGCGTAGGGGCATGCAAAGGGAATGAGGGGGATAAGGGAAAGCCGAAGATGACTTGGCTGCTCTGCCCGCGAGATCTGGGATTTTGAAATGTCAGCTATTCTGCTCGTCTGGCAAATTCTTCTCGTGCTCTCGTTTTGTTTGCCTTCCCTCAAGAGCAGGGAAGTCTAGACGGCCGCGGTGCGGTTCGCCGCGGGGAGCGGGTGTCTGCCGTGGGCTCGGGATGGGAGCAACCGCAAGGCGTGGGCACGGGGTCTTCGCTCTCCTCTCCCGTGGCATTGCCCCCTGGGGTCCCATGGGCTGGCTTTCTTGCCCCGACACGCAGCTAGGCTGGGCTTTTAAAACATTCTCTGCGCTATTTCTCTGTTCAGTGTAATTGGAGAGCATTCTTTGGCAGCGGACGGCGATGCAGAGGCCGGGCATCTGACAGCCTTAGATAAGGAGGTCTGTGCTCCATCTGTCCCTCCAGCGGCGATCTGCTGAGCGGGGGCTTTCTGCGGGGATTTTCTTCGAAGGCATTGACTTGCTAATGGCATCCGCAGAGGGCAGGGGGACTCGTGCCAATCCCTTCTTGCTCCCTGCTCCGAAATGCTCTTGCGGGGCGGGGGGGGGGGTGGCAGGAACAAGCCCTGTCCACCTCCGTCAGTGGTTATGCAAACAGAAAGCCTTGGGCAGTCTGCTTTCTGAATTATCTGCAACAGTTGCTGCAGAGCTGGCATCTGGGGGACACAGAGCCCTCGGTGCCCTGCCGAGGGGCTGAAAACACCTAGGCAGATCCCTTCCCTTCAGACAGCGGGCACCCTGTACAGCTGCTGCCGGAGCGTGGTGTCGCACTGCTTTTAAAGCTCTGGGGGATTGGCATCCTGGAATAATACAGCTGCTCGCGTCCTGCTCCCGCTGTGAGCAGTTTATAAGCTGCTGGTGGTCCTGCTGCTGCCTGCAGTCACTTCTCCGGCAAGACTGAAAAGGAAAAGGACCGAAAAGGAAAGATTCATGGCTGTGCAGGTGTTGATGAGTTTCATTGTCCACAGCTCCTGAATGCAGGAATTTTTCTGCACCACGTCCCAGAGAAGAGCTTCAGAAAGGATCCTTCCCATCCTCTTTATTCTTCCCAAATGCATTAAACACGGCGCTGAGAAGCAGCTCCACTGCAGTGAGCGAAGGATACGTGGTGCAGCGGTGCCTTTCCACGCTGGGCAAAAGGCTTTTTCCCCGCAGCTCTTGCAGCCTGTGCACCTGAAGCAACGCACTAGCTTTATCTATTTATTATCTATTTATCTACTAGGGCTTTATCCATTTATTTTTCTCAGCTGTTTTGCTGCGTTCAAGATGTGGCAGGATCAGGGCTCGTGGTACCTCTTTGCAAAGCCCAGAGTGGCTCCGCGGCTGTCACGCGGTGGCGTTAATGCTGGCTCCCGATGGGTTTAGGAATGGACTGACTCGGGCTTTCAAACAGAAGCCCGGCCTGTCAATCGTGGGTCTCATAAAGCACTCATGTCGCCTGGAAAATCGCAGGCTTGGATCCGCGCTGCATCTGCGTCAGTTGTCACAGGGCCCTCCGTTTCAAGTGTAGGCTTAAAAAAAATAGAAAAGGGGGGAAAAAAGCTTTAAATCTGGCTTATAAACACCATGTTCTAGTCATGAAAGCTGTGGCAGAGCCAAGGGAAATCATTTTCCCCACATCGCTTTTGGGGTGATGGGGCAGGATGCTATGGCCATGTGTGCCGTTGGGTCCTCCTTTGGGAACAAGGGAAGGTGAGCTCTGAATTTTGAGTTTAAAAAATGAATGAAAAAATCCTTTTTGTGGCTCTTAAAGAGCGGGTGGGGAAAAAGCCACTCTTTCAGACTTTGTTCTTCCTGAAATACAGAAAAAGAAGGCTGTAACTCATGATTTCCTTTGCAAAGCAGCAGGTGCTGGTGTATATATGTCACTGACTCACAAGCCCTCCCTGTTCTGCTTGTGCCGTCTTCTCCTGTGGATTTCTCCTGGGGGCTTTTGAGGTGCTAGGTCAAACTTGACTCACTGGTGCAACTGAGTAATGCCCTTGCTTTGATAAGATCTTTTGCCTCTCCCAGAAAAGCCTTTTTTTTCCCTTCCCACCGACTTCAAGGACATTAAAAGCCCAAGGGTTTCCTTGTATCCGATGAATTCGTGCTCTGAAAGGGGCAAAGGCTCACTGTGAGATGCTCCTGGTGGAGGAGGTCCCCAGGGGAAAGGCTCTTGACAGGGCTGGGGATGTCCCTGGCCATCTGAGCCACCGATTGCTGGGAAATTTCGATTATTCAAACTTGGCTGGTTTGCTTTGTGGTTTTTCAAGAGCAACAAGAAGCAAAGCAGCTGGGCTGGGAGGAGGGAGACGCGCTCTCTGCACCTTGTCTTGGGAGGTCTTGGGAAGTGGGAGAGGAATGAGAGAGCAGGCCCGGACCTCTCTGGGGAGCGGTGTTCACTGCCAGGAGGCAATGATTTTCGGGGTCTGTGTGTTTATGTGCACATTTATGTGTTCAGCTGGTGGCCAAACATCTCCCTGTTGCTGGGAAGGTGGACGGCGCTTGGTGCTATAGGAATGGAAGGCACCTTCTTGGGGGTAATGGGACAGGATCCCTGGAAAGGGAGGACATCGGACCCCCATCAGCTCTGCCTCCCAATGTTTTGCTTTAAAAACCCCGAAAGGTGATTATTTTAACCCATTCTTCTTCCAGCAGAGTGCAGGAGTGGAGAGCTGGTGGGAGGATGCTGAGCGCAGGAGCGCGGAGGACAGGAGGGAGGAGTGGCTGCAGGCACTGGCTTGCTTCAGGGCTGTGAAGGCCTTGACCTGCCCTCTGCTTTGTTTTTTTTTCCCCTCAGGTGGATGAAATTTATCACGATGAGTCCCTGGGCGTTCACATCAACATTGTGCTTGTCAGAATGATCATGGTGGGATACCGCCAGGTAAGGACAGTGCCTGTGCTGATATCTGTGCAGAGCAGGGATGAACGTGAACCCTTCTCCAGGTGGTTTCTGGAGCCTGAAGCCCTGGAGAGACGCCTCTGCTAAGCTTGTGGTGGTGGCCAACCTGTCCTCGGAGCTGGGACAGGAGAAGTGGGGGGACCCCAAATATCCTGAGCGTCACGGGTGGCCATGGGGCTTGCTGTGCAGCTATGTGTCACTTGCTGAGACAGCTTGAAGGGTCCCAGTGGTGTTTATGGGGCCCTTGGGATCCCATAAACCATGGGATGAAGGTGGCTTCCCAAATTGGCAAGGGGTGGAGGTCAGTGAGGAGAAGCTGAAGCCACCATCTCGTGTCCCAGCAGCCCTGCCTGGCTCCGCTGGCTGTCCTGCAGCCCTCGGGCATCATCGTAGGATTTAGCAGTTGTAATGGCCTGGGCAGAGTGAGCACAGGGACGTTTCTCCTGGTTTCTCAGGTTGCTTTTTGTTTTTAAGGCTCTTTTGAGTGCGGCAGCCAAAAGATTTTCTGTGAAGCAGTGCAGTTTGCTATATGTTTTGTGGAAAGCTCCTACACCACGTGAATCGCTCTAGCAAGAATATTAATGAGTCCAACACGGTCATATCTGTGTGTGGTCCACAAAGCAGCCCCAATAGGTCTTGGAGGAAAAGACCTGATTGTTTCTGCTTGGCCAGAAAAAAAACAAGCGCATCCTAGAGACCCAGAGATGGTTCTCAGGAGCACGGGGATAAGAACAGGCTCATTTGGGGAGATTCCTGGCAGACCGGGAACGTCATCTCCATGCATAAAAGCCAGCAGTGTGTCTGGCTTCCTCCCAGCCGTGTTCGTGCTCGGGGCCGGGGGATGATGTATGGAGGGGAAGGGATTCGGAGCGGTGGGGTTGCGGCCAACAACCGGAGGGATGAGAACTCAAGGGCTCTGTTCAGGATGATTTAATCCTCCCAAAACCCTGCGCTGGAGGCAGCTGGCGTGTCCAGCTCTGTCATTGTTTAGGTTCGGGGGGTGATGTGGGAGCGATGTGCAGATGTTTGGATCCAGGCAGGATCCCAGCTTACCGCCGGTTGTCTCTGATGCTTCCTGAGCGCGTCCTGGAAAATGACACGGTGCAGACAGTGCAGCCCGCTCTGCTTTAGCACTTATTTCTGGTCACTGCTGAGCTTGCCACCTGTCTCAGAAAGCCCTCTGGTTGGGCATTTTGTCTCCTATCCGCATGGAAAAATCCCCATGGCTTCCATTTACAGGCCATGGGAAGGGCAGAGTCCTTCCTGCCCGCCAGAAGAGCCCCAGCTGGGGAGATGAGGTGCAGCTCAGCCCTCAGGAGGCTGTCGTCAGCACCTTTGCAAAATGCCCATCTTGAAGAAAAGTAGATGAAAATCAGGGTGACTGCTATAAAACAGCCCTGGAGCACCTCCACCTGTTTTCTGCTGGGTCAAGCTCTATCGCAGTCAGGATGCTCTCTGCTTTCCAGCGCATCCAGGCAGTGGATTTAAAAAAATAACAATACTTTTATTTTTATTTTTTGTTCCTGTACGCAGTCGGTCAGCCTGATAGAGCGAGGGAACCCATCCCGCAGCTTGGAGCAGGTCTGCCGCTGGGCTCACTCGCAGCAGCGCTCCGACCCGGAGCACGCCGAGTACCACGACCACGCCGTGTTCCTCACCAGGCAAGATTTTGGTCCCGCAGGTATGCAAGGTACTGTATTTATCTCCATCAGGTACGTGCAGTTTGCTGGGGGAAAGCCAGCACGGGGAGAGGAAGGAATTCTTGCAAGAACAGGCTGCTGATTTACCAGCGAGGTCTAGGAAAAAGTGATAAAAATCGGTGTTTTTTGTGTGAAGCAGAAGAAAGCTAGAATTAATCCAGGACATCAGCCTCAATGGATAAAAGAGCATCTTTATTCCTTGTGCACCAGTCCTCCCCTTGTCCCAAAGTGCCCTAAACAGTTTAAAAACGGCATAAAAAAAGATGGAATACCAAAGGGAGCTTCTCAGGGACCTTTAAAACCTGGCTTTGCATGGTTCAGTTTCTTGACTCTCCTACAACTGGACATGGGAGCATTGCTAAGCCCAGGAGCAGGTCTTACTTGCTGTTGGCAAGGTCTCATTTCTCCATCAGGAGGTTCCCTCTGAGACCGCGAGCGTGCCGGTAGCTCTAAGAACACTGATGTGTAGTGTGGGTCCTTTTGGAGGGATGGGAGAAGGAGGAGGTGGATGGATGGATGGAGAGATGGAGGAGTCCTCCCCTCCCCATAACCCTCAGTAGGAATTAACCATGGGGGACATCCAGCAGAAGCCCACTGGAATGTGCTGTTGGCCATCAAAAAGCAGAGGAGCCTCCTGCTCTGGCTCAGGTGGCACCAGCAGCCACCCTGCCAGCTGCCCACCACCTTAGGTGGTTCCTGCTTTGGGAGCTTCATCTTGGTGCCATGAGGCATCCTGTGTTCCTCTGTCCTTGCTCGTGGTTTATGTTCACTGGCACCATCTAAGCTGCTTGCTGAGGTGATGACAAACAGCCCATGAGCTTCTCCAGCCTGAAGGGTGTGGTGCTGGTCGGGAAGCATCTGCCCCGCTCCTGCCTACCCTCTAGCTGAGCTGAAGGCAGGGCTGCTCCGGCCCCAAGACCCTACAGTCTAACTCAGCAAGTGAGGAGAAAGGAAACCCTTTGGGGATGAACTTCTGGAAGTCCCAGGGACCTGGGAAGGGAGCCAAAATGTCCATCCCTGGGGGCTCACGGACAGATTGTGCCTCCCTGCCTGTGTGTGCCAGTGCCAGTGTCAGGTGAAGCTGGGCGCACGGCTGTGCAGAGCACCGCGGTTCGCAGCCTCCCTCTTCTCTGTTGCCGAGCCAAGCCGAGCCCTGGGGAGCTTATAAAAACCTCCTGGTGTTGGCAGCAGCTCTCGGCGTGGATGGGAGCAGCGGTGGCCAGCACTGAGTAATCTTGGAAAGCTGATGCAATCCTTGCTTTTGGAACTGAGAGGAGCCGGAGGGCGCGAAGCGGAGGCTGAGCTGCGCCGCCCTTGCACGTGGGCTCTGCTTTTCCAAGATAAATGCTGCTGGGTGGTGGGCAGGTGGTGGTAAATGCTGAATTCCTGGTGGCAAAGCGCTGGCTGAGCTAGGGGAGCACCGTGTCCCTCTGCAGAAGGCACGTCTGGAGATCTTTCTGGCTTCCTCTGAAGGTTAATTTTGCAAGGTGTAATTTGTTGCACCACTGTCATGCGTGGTTGGCCCCGAGCATGCCCAGGTGGGAGAAATGGTCAGAGGGGCTGAAAGCAGGTGGAAAATATCCATGCAGAAGAAGGAAATGCATGTGGAAGAAGCGGGAGACTGGTTTGTGTCTTGCTGATAAACTGAGGACATGCAGCATGTCCTCACTTCTGTGTCTGATATGTGTTTGCAGGCGGGTCTGGTCTATGTCAATTAAGTATTTTTCAGGTAGTTCTCATCATCATTCTCCCATGGAGAACCCTTCACTTCTTCCAGTTCTCACCATGTCTTAATTATGAGAGACAGTGCCTGCCCTCCTGAGCCACCAACCTTTCTGTATTCCCCTGCCCCGTTTCGCTGCCAGACACCGACAGCCTCCTTGGTTGGGAATTTATCCCATTCTCACTCCAGACAAAATATATTTGCTCTCATACAGAAAACTTTCCACATCGCTGCTCTTTCTTGTGGAAAGTTTAATGGAAAAAAAAAATCCTTTAAAACGATTTACCCAGGATTTGACTCATTACTGTGTGGTTAAACCCAATTACCTGAGTCTTGCTCTCAAGCTCCTACTTTGACTTTTGCCTTCCTTTTGACTGTGGTGTCCATGGAGCACACGATTTGGGTGAGCAATCGCTGTCTGAGAGTTGGCTTGTTGTGTCAAGTATGTCTCTTAGCCCACTTGAATGTGGGGAAGAGGAAAAAGAACCACTTTCTAGAAAAACTACGAGTACCTTTAGTGAAGTGGGCTGCTCTGGAAAGCCCCTTGGTCCTCATCTTCAGTGCCCACCTCGCAGGAGGGTTCCTGCAGCTACGTGGGGCACCACCAGTGAGGTGACAGTCCTGTTTGAGGGTGACCAGCTCTGTGTCCGCCTCTGGCTGGGTTATGGGCCTGACCTAGGGCCTACCAGCCTGACTCTCTGGGGCCACCGAGTGCTGAGGTATGTGCTGGAGATGCAGCTCTGTGTCTGAGCTCCTGGTGCAAGCTTCTGCTGCCACAGGTGTGTTCCCTTTGCTTGTGTTCCCAGGGACCTGCATGGGGCAGCTCGGCAGGGACCTGCCCGTGGATTACCACTGGTTCGGCTCTTGCTTATCACGTAATTTATTTATTTTTTGCCTCTCTCAAAAGCTTTCTTTTTCCTCTCCTTCTCTCTCCTTCCTTCTCTCTTTCTCCAGGCTACGCGCCGGTGACGGGGATGTGCCACCCGCTCCGCAGCTGCACTCTGAACCATGAGGACGGCTTCTCCTCAGCCTTTGTGGTCGCCCACGAGACTGGCCACGTGTAAGTGACAGGGACAGAGCTATTGCCACGCAAATGCTTGACCCAAGGGGCTTTCTGCACCCCTTTCTGCCCAAAAGGCTCAGTGCAAAGCCATGTCCCACGGGGAAACCTGGCTTGCTGGCTTTTGCCAACAGGTTGGGCATGGAGCACGATGGCCAAGGCAACCGGTGCGCCGATGAGACCAGCATGGGGAGCATCATGGCACCGCTGGTCCAGGCCGCCTTCCACCGCTACCACTGGTCCCGCTGCAGCAAGCAGGAGCTCAACCGCTACATCCAGTAGGTCGACTTGAACTACTCCTCTCCCATGGTGTGACTGCACCAGGCCCTTAGGCTATCCATTTTTTTTTTTGTGCTGCATAAAGGCCGTAGAAACACACAGAGTGGTTTTGTGTGTCAGGGCCACGAAGAGTAGCAGGAAACCCTGAAGACAGAGGAGGTTGTTGGGTTGCTCTTTGCTGCTGGTGTGCAAACTCATTTTGCGGCAGCGCTGGGGCTCAGAGAATTGGGATTTTGTAATATCTGGGTTTGGAGAGAGGGCTGGGGGTGAGGGAAGGAGTGAAACCCCCCAGATCTCTGCCCCCATCCAACAGTTCCTATGACTGCCTTCTGGACGACCCCTTTGAGCACCAGTGGCCTGTGCTTCCCGAGCTGCCGGGCATCAACTACTCCATGGACGAGCAGTGCCGTTTCGATTTCGGCGTGGGCTACAAAACCTGCACGGCAGTGAGTACAGCCCCTACCCTACTGCCCTACTGGTATCACCCCAGCCTGCACCCACCAGGAGCCTTGGGCCTTCTCCTGACCTGGGAGAAGGCTCTCCATGGGGTAGGACGGGTGCTGGGAGCCCCACCACCACCCATGTCCCGTTGGCTTTGCAGTTCCGCACCTTTGACCCATGCAAGCAGCTGTGGTGCAGCCACCCGGACAACCCCTACTTCTGCAAGACCAAGAAGGGGCCCCCCTTGGATGGCACAGAGTGTTCCTCGGGCAAGGTACTGGCCGTGCCTCTGGTGTGGGGGGTGTTTGGCTTTCCACCCCCTTGCTGTGGCTTTTTGGCATCTCCCCTGCTTGAACAAGTAGCGTTATGCCTCATTTTCCACTCCGGTTGCCCAGCATGGCTGTGCTCGGGTGAGGACTTTGTTCTTCTGAGCCATCTGCCCTTGATGATGACTAAATGAATAAAGAAGGACTTGCAGCTTCAGAGAACAGGGGATGGGAAGCCAGGAGATGTGGAAAGCTGAATATTGGGTGCAAATGAAGTCGTCTGGGGCTTGTTGCAGAAGTTTGGGTTCATCCCACCTGGCTGGGGTGCCCCTGAGCCAGTAGGGAGACACCCATGGGCTGCTTCAGTCCTGGACCCAGGCGTGATTCAGTGCCTGCTGGAGGATCTGCATGGGTAACAAGAGGTCGTTTACAACCAGAGAGAGAAAACTAGCCCAGGAACTCAAAAATACGGTGTTACGGAAGGAATCAAAGGTCCTGCTTGTCTCTGCTCCTCTTTGGAGACCGAGCCACCCCTCTTTCTCCTCTCTTCCAGTGGTGCTTCAAGGGTCACTGCATCTGGAAGACGTCGGAGCAGCCGTACAGCCAGGATGGTGGCTGGAGTTCCTGGTCCAAGTTCGGCTCCTGCTCCAGGACCTGTGGCGGCGGCGTGCGCTCCCGCAGCCGGAGCTGCACTGACCCGCCGTATGTTTGGCTTCCAGCGTGGTGGGCGAAGCTGGAGATGCACCGTGCTTGAGCAGCAACCCCACCCCAGTGCTCTCATAACCCCTTTGTTCTATTTTCTAGTCCTGCTTATGGTGGGCGCCACTGCCCAGGAGCCACCTATGAGCACCAAGTGTGCAACAGCGAGGAGTGCCCGGGGCCCTACGAGGATTTCCGTGCCCAGCAGTGCTCCAAGCGCAACTCCTACTACACCCACGACAACAGCAAGCACGCATGGCTGCCCTACGAGCATCACGATGGTGAGTGGCAGTGGGGCCTTGAGGACCCAATCCATCTGTGGTTGGATGCCCGGAGGTGACAGCCAGCTTGCAAGCATGTGGGGTTGATTTAGTGGAAGCACTATCTGCTGTCTTCCTCCCATGGATGGGAGCTGTAGGGTGCTGTTATACCTAGACACGCGCCTCCCTTCCACCTTCTTGGTCTTTGTGCTCTCACCCAAGAAACTATCAGTAGCCTTGAACAAAACATGCTGGCAGCAAGTGCTTTGGGTTAGCAACTATGCCACATGTGCAGAAGTTGGGTTGTAGAAACCTCCTGAGCTGGAAACAATAATCCAGTGTCAAGCAACCAGGTCCTGGACATCTCTTCTGCTTGCCCTCACGTAGAGAAACCCAGATATTGCTCTGGGTCCTGCTGGCTCGAAGGGCAGCAGAGGTGGGCTGAGGAGATCAGCCTGTGTTGAGCCTCTCCCTGCTCGTTACTGGAGATGGAGATAAATCTGCTTGTGCTGCTTTTAAAGTTTTATCTCTGCTTTCTGTGTCCTTTGGCACACAGAGGGTTTGTTTGCCTTGGGGACGGCATGGTGCTAACTCCGCTGTTGGATGTGCCCTGGTCCCATGGTGGGGGGTCACTGGAGTGAACCCTGCCCCTGGAGCTACTTAATTTCTGTATGAAGTGGCGTGTCCAGCCCAGTTGCTTTCTCTTGCTTTCCAGAGCGTGCTGGGCAAAAGCACAGGCTCTTGAGCAGCAAACGGACATGGTAAAATGAGGGATGAGAATAGCCTGGGCTTTTGGAGTCTGGCTGTGCTCACGGGCACAAGCTGAGATGGGTTTCTGTTTTCACCCAACCTAATGCATTTCAGCAAACGTTTTTCTTTTTTTTTTCTCCTTTGCTTTGTGTTTTGCCCCAGATGCCCAGAAGTGCGAGCTGATCTGCCAGTCCGAGGGGACGGGGGACGTGGTGTTCATGAACCAGGTTGTTCACGACGGTACCAGGTGCAGCTACCGGGACCCTTACAGC
The DNA here is from genome assembly GCF_964034855.1 of Anser brachyrhynchus. NCBI lineage: Eukaryota > Metazoa > Chordata > Aves > Anseriformes > Anatidae > Anser > Anser brachyrhynchus. The sequence continues at coordinate 20,500,893 of NC_137700.1, read as the reverse complement.
ATCTGTGTCCGGGGCGAGTGCGTGGTAAGGAGCTGACCCTGTCCAGGAGAGGGGACACATCTCGTACATTCCCTTCGCCCAACGCTTTTTGGGGTTGGAGACGTGTATTTTAGCCCAGAGACCCAACCCAGTGTGCAGCAGGGGGCCAGGCACGTGGTGGTGATGCAGATGTGGGGAGCGAGCACTGGACAGCCGTGCCATGGGGATGTAACCCCTGTTTGCCTTCTCTCCCCTCGGGTGACAGCACGTTGGCTGCGACAAGGAGGTCGGCTCCCTGAAGCAGGAGGACAAGTGCGGGGTCTGCGGCGGGGACAACTCCCACTGCCGGACGGTGAAGGGCACTTTGGCCAAGACCCCAAAGCAGCCAGGTGAGGAGGTCGTGCTCGATCGTAGCCCAGCCTGCGAGTGGGGGCAGCGGGACGGGGACCCCCAGAGCCACCTCTGTCCCATGGCAGCATGACAAAGAGGTGGCGTGCAGGGGAACCAAACCCACCTGCCCCGCTGCTCCTTCTCTGAAAGCTTTCTCTTTCCATCCTCCCCTCTCACCCCTTTCAGTGGGTGTTCTGAAGATGTTTGAGATTCCTGCTGGGGCGAGGCACGTGCAAATAGAAGAGATGGAGCCGGCATCCCACAGCATCGGTGAGTCCTGCTGGGATGGCTTTCCTCAGCCTGGGCTGAGGACCAGGACTGGTTCTGCGGAGGTGAGGAGCTACACGGAGGTGGCATCCTACCCTGGTCCCTGCTCACCTCTGTTCACCTCTCCCTTGACTGACTCTCAGCCCTATTCTGACTATTCCCACCCAGAGGCTTCTATTTAGGTCATTCAAACCCTTCAAAGGTGGTGACCAGAGGAGAAAAAGTTGCAGTATTGACTTTTTTTTTTCCCTCCAGCTGTTAAGAATCAAGCTACGGGTAACTTCATCCTTAATGCCAAGGGCAAAGAAGCCAAAAGCAAAGTGTTCATTGAGATGGGCTTGGAGTGGGAATATACCATTGAACACGGCAAGGAGAGCCTGAAAACCAGCGGCCCTCTGCATGAAGCCATCAGCGTTTTGGTAAGTGTGGCTGACACATCCTCTGGGACCATCGGGGACAACCACTGTCCAGCGGGACAGGGAGGGGAGATGGTCTGGGGTGGGATGTGGGAGGTATGGGAGGATTTTGAGAAAAGGCATTTTAGTCCAGGTCTCAATTATTTGGGGATTTTGGGAGTCAGAGGGCATGCAGCTCAAGGCTGGTGTTGGGAAACTTGGACAGCATCTTTCTTTGCAACTGGAGAGGTGTGTTCCCAAAGGGTAGGCCCTGTGTTCAGAGCCCATCTAACCGTGTTGGAGGTGGTAACGGGTCTTGTTGCGCCTTCTGTTTTCCTTCCCCTCTCCCATGGTCTCATTCCCTGCCACTGCTTGTCCTCTCTGTGCCACCAGGTCATCCCTCGGGAGGAGGAGGAGTCGAGGAGCAGCCTGATGTACAGGTACATCATCCACGAGGACCTGCTGCCGATGATTGGGAACAACAACGTGCTGCTCGAGGAGATGGACTCCTACGAGTGGGCCCTCAAGAGCTGGTCTCAGTGCTCGAAGGCGTGCGGAGGAGGTAGTTTTCCCTTTGTGGGAGGCTCCGGGGGGGGCTTGGGAGGTTGTTTGGGTGTCAGGCAGTGCCTGAGTCCTTTGGGATGTCTCTGGCTTGTTCTTTGCATCTGTAGCATGGGGTATCTACAATATGGCAGTAAGTGTGAAAAAAAATATTATGGCAGGGCAGTTTAGGTGAGCAAGGTGAGCGTTTTAGCCAGATTTCTGATGGAAATGTGATTGTGCGTGGGCATACTTTTGTTTGTCCATGTGTCTGCAGTCATTTTTGGTTTAAGACAGCAGTGGGTTCAGTTTGGGCCAAGGAGCAGCATCTTGCAAACGACTAAAACCTGCGTGGAAATAGGCAGACCCACCAGTAGGTGCTGAGATGGAGGGCAGGTGGGTTTATTTCCCCTGGGCTTTTCCTCCTTTGGCTTCTGCCACAAGGCTGGTGAACGAGCAGAGCAAATAAACCACAGCTCTGTGCTGAAATAAATGAGGTTTAAGCAGGCTGAGCAGCTCTGCTGGCTCGCTCCTTACAACTCCTGGCGTGGACGCTGGAAGATTCTGGGACGCGCAGAGATGGAAACCGAGCCCTCGCTTGCTCTGCTGACCTTGCTGCAGCGGGGCTGTCCCGCGGGGTGACAGACAGTTCATGTTTTACGCTAGCTTAGCCCTGATCTGCTCCGCTCCCGGGCAAGCGCCGTTCGGTTGGCAGAGCGCAGCAGCACTTTGGCCGTGTTTGCTGTGCGCTGATTGTTCCTCCTGGCTGGAGAAACGCAGCTGTACTCCTTCAGTTTCCCCAAAAACTCACCCAGTTTTGGGGGAGGAAGTCTTGAGTTTGCTTATCCCTTGCAGCCCCTCTCTGTGCATGCACCCCAGAGGGGTCCAGCACCCCTCAGAGCATCCTCTGCAAGCCTTGGTGAAGCACTGCGGTGCCCTGGGGTCCCATGGGAGCTCCGAGGACCCATCCTGGCAGGGGTGCAGGAGGACGGGGAGCCTTGTGGGACCCCTGACCGCCTGCACCCCGCTCCCCCAGGCATCCAGTACACCAAGTACGGCTGCCGGCGGAAGAGCGACAACCGCATGGTGCACAGGAACCTGTGCGACAACGGCAAGAAGCCCAAGCCCATACGACGACGGTGCAACCTGCAGGAGTGCTCCCAGCCTGCGTAAGTCCCCCTGGGTAGGTGGGTGGGTGGTTGGGTGGGTGGTTGGTTGGGTGGTTGGTTGGGTGGGTGGTTGGGTGGGTGGTTGGGTGGGTGGTTGGTTGGGTGGTTGGTTGGGTGGTTGGATGGATGGGTGGGTGGTTGGGTGGGTGGGTGTCTGCTCCCATCCCACCTCACTGTGCAATTTGGGGCTGAACCATGGCGAGCAGGGGCTTCTCCTGCCCCGCCACTAATGCTGCCCCCGACCCTTGCAGCTGGGTGGCTGAGGAGTGGGGTGCCTGCAGCAAGTCCTGTGGCAAGCTGGGGCTGCAGGCACGGGCCGTGCAGTGCGTGCAGCGCCTGCGGGACGGCACCAACCGCACCCTGCATGCCAAGTACTGCAGCGGCGAGCGGCCGGAGACCCGGCGGCCCTGCAGCCGCCTTCCCTGCCCGGCGCAGTGGAGGACAGGCGCCTGGTCACAGGTGAGCTGCGTGGGGCTCTGGGGACCCTTCCCAGCCACCGGGGTGTCCCCAGAGCTGTCACCCACCCGGTTTCTCTCTCCGGGGCAGTGCTCGGCCAGCTGCGGGGACGGCGTGCAGCAGCGGCAGGTGGTCTGCAAGGGCAGTGAGAGCGGCGGGCGCTGCCACGGGGACAAGCCGGAGGCCGTCCGGGGCTGCCACGTGTCCGTCTGTCCGGGTGAGAGCGGTGGCACTGGGGGCGTGGGGACCTGGCCTTGTTGTGTGTCCCCAAGGCACGTGGGTTTGTGCCTGGAGGCTGATGTGCGTGTGCTAAGCATGTATGTGTAAGTATTCCAGCCCACACCAATTAGTTAGGTTGTTAATTAAGCTGGAGTCCTCCATGGTAGGTTGAAATTAAGCAGGCACCTTCACGGCAGTGGATCCAGCCCCAGACGACCTTGTTTTCAGAGGGCCAGTGGAGCAAAAAAGGTGTTGGGGAGTTTTCTCTGCGGGTAGAGAAGGGGGTAACAGCCAGTCAAAATACTGCCCATCCCTTCTGGGCTCACTGTGGGTGGCTGCAGGCTTTGTGGCATGGTGAACCCATGGATAGGAGGGAGGTGGGCACCATGGTGTAATTGCTGTTTTATTTTGGGTGGCCAACCAGGCATTACCTGAGGGTCCTTGTTTCTTTAAAAAAAAACAAAAATAAATAAATAAAAAATCTTTAAAAAGAACAACAAAACACCCAAACCGCACTTTTAATCCATTTTGAGTGCCTCCAGCGTGAGCCGTGGAGGCCCTGCTGACCCAGCGCTCTCTCCGCAGGGAAGCCCTCCAGCATCACGGCCAGCGTGGACAGCAGTGACCACGTCACGCCCAGAGGGCAGTGGGTGCCCCAGGAGGGGCCCAAAAACCCCGTTAGCAAGATCTCCCCCAGTAAGTGTCCGAGGGTGAGAACTGGGTGCTTGGAGGTGACATCTGCCCTCCTGTCGCCATCAGATGCTCCTCTCTCTGATGGGGACGCAGCCAAACCTCTGAGCTTCCCTAGAGGAGGAGGTTGAGCATCGTCCATCCCCCCGTTGGAGAGCAGGAGTTTCACCCGTGTTGGTCCTCATTCACTGCCTCCTTACCAGCCCTGTCCCAGTGGTGTGACCCCAGGGCCCCCTGCAATCTCCTGTGGGGGTGGTTTGGAGGAAGGATGCATCCCGCAGCCACCTTTGGGTGAATCTGACCCTCAGCTGCCTCATCCTGCCCGGCTCTGGTGCACAGCCTGGCGCTAGGTTGCCATCTCGTGGAGCTGGGGATCCACCACACTTCCCTCCGCCCTTCCCTAGGCACCGGCCTTGAACTTTTTTCCACCTCCCACGTTTGTCCAAGCAGGGGGATGGCTTCTGCCTTTTGCCTCTTGCTCCGGACCACGGGGTGGTTTCGGGTGCATCGCAGCTGGGGCGAGATGCGTCGCAGCCTGCTTTTGGGATGCTGCTGTGGGGGATGTTTCATTCCAGCACTGCCACAACTGCTGCCGTGGGGCAAAGAGCGAGGGTGGCAGTGGTGCCTGTCGCCTATGTTGGGATCACCGGGTGCATGCGGGAGGCAAACGCCGGCCTGACCCCGCGTGCTCGCTGATGCTCGCTCTCCGCTTTGTCCCCGTCCCTCTCCAGGGGAGCCCTGCCTCGGGGACAAGTCCATCTTCTGCCAGATGGAGGTCCTGGCCCGCTACTGCTCCATCCCCGGCTACAACAAGCTCTGCTGTGAGTCCTGCGGCAAGAAAGCCTCCGTCACCGCCTCGCCTCCTGGTACCCCCCACAGCTCCACCGCAGGAACTCCTGGCCCCACTTCCCCACAGCCCCCTGGCTCCCCTGGGCCAGGGGCACCTGGGGTGGATGCCACCGCTGGGACCCCAGCCCCAAGCGAGCCATCGGTGGGGACACAGGGCGAGGGCAGGGGCCGGGCAGCCAGGTAACCCCTCCGGGACCCCCTGGCCACGTGGAGCCTTTCTCCTCCCTCCTCCTCCCTCTCCATCTCCCCCTCTTTCCCCTCGCTTCCAGCAGTGGTTTTCACAGGCAGCTGGGTTTGGAGACAACCCGGCTTGCCCCAAAATTCCCAGGAAAACCGCTGTTTTCTCATGATTTTAATTCCCCCCCCTTCCCTGCTGTGGCACTTTTTGGCAGTGCTGCAGGGATAAAAAAGAAAAAGGTGAAAAGGAGTAAAAAGCAGCTTGGCTGCAGGACGGGCCTCTTACCTCTGCGGATGGCTGGGAGCCACCAGCCACTGCCTTTCAAGGTGCTAAATGGGGGGGCTTTAATGTTGCCTTTTCCTCTCCCCACAAGCAGTAGCACAAAATAGGATGGGGAGGAGGACCCTGGCTCCCTGGCCAGCCCCTGCCTCCTCCAGGAACTGCCTCGCGTTGCCGGAGCGCTTGGCACGGTGCTTGTGGTGCCCCAGCTTTGGGGTAGGAGCTGGAGTCTCCCTCAAAAACCTCTTTTCTGAGACCTCTGCTACGAGGACCAACCGTAGCACAAGCAATAAGGACAAGGCCAAAGACCAGAAACAGGGTTTACAAAATGCCTGTCACCTGGCGGTGACTTTTTTAGCCAATACTGCCCTTGGCCAGCTTTGTGCTAACACCAACTTCCAGCGTCCCCATGACCACGACCCCAATCTCTTCTCCCTTGTATCCAGTGTCTGTAGGGCACCAAGACGTTATGGGTTCCCGTGGGGAAAGCCAGGAAGCCCCGATGCCAGGAGGAACACTGCTGTGCCCATGGCATCACGCTGGGCTCAGCTCTAAGGGGTTAGGGTTCCTCTGCGGGTGGGAGCTGCCCTCTTGCCCCCCCACCTTTTGCCTTACGGTGGGAGAAGCGGGGTGAGTAATGCCATTAAAACATTGTGCCAAGTACTAAATATATGCACAGCACTTTAGAAGCACAGGGCCCCATGCAGCTGGCAGGGGAGCTGGACCCCCAAGGGCCCTGGAGGCAGGAGGAAGGTGGGTGCCTGTGGGGGACGAGTGCTGGTAGGGAGGAGGCGCTGGGTGCTGAGGTGGAGGCTGAGGGAGGCTCTGAAGGAGGGAGGCAGGGCGGGAGGAGAGGCCAGGCTGGCAGTGCAAGGTGTGCGTGGCGCAGCTGCATCTGCTGGTGCTGGCGGTGTCGCCTTCCTGCCTGTACGAGGGGAAAGTCTCTGGAGCAGTAAGCTCGTCCTTCCGTTTTGGGGATGCCCCAAATCCACCTTTCCCTTGCCGTGAAGGGCTGGGAGCACAGGAGGTGTTGAGCATCTTCCCTCTTGTGGCCGGAGGAGAGGTGGCAGACAGGGTTTTATTTCGGTGCTCGGTTTCCAAGAAGGAAACCCATCAAGTGCGTACGTGGGGGGGGCACGGAGAGCTGCAGAAGGCTGCCAGCTCTTCTGTGCTCTTCCTTCCCCACCCCCCTCCGGTTCACTTTCCAAAACGGGCTGTGATCCAGCACGGTTGTGGTGCTGTGTGCCCACCCCTGGTCTCCAGGGCTCGTTGGCGAGGTGGCCAGGGGTGCTGGGAGCCCGGTGGCTTTAGGATGCGCTGCTTTTGGGACTGCTGCTCTGCGGTGCCACTGATGCATAGGCAGGGTGCTGCGTCCACAACAGTTGCGTGGTCAGAAGATGTTTGAGGTCAGGGCATCTCAGAGGAACTCAAATGATCCCGAAAGGGCCGAAGAGATGTGAAGAGGCTCCTCCTGCCCCCCATCGCCTCCGAGTCGAGGCTGGACGAGCATTGCTCTGAACAGCACCTGGACGTGCACTGCCTCCCCAAACCGCTGCACGTAGGCATGAATCGGGCATGGCACGGAGCCACACGTCGAGCCAAGCACCCAGCACACCTCACCGTGGGACGCGGACAGAGCGGGGTGCATCCCACCCTGCCCCTTTTGCAGCTCCCTCCGCCGGGAGGGACAGCATTTATTTATTGTGCCAAAGATAACGCTTCGCTTCGGGCGCCGTTTGCTCTCCCAGGAGCATCCCCACCCCGTGCGAAGCCTGGCGGGAGGCTGCACAGACCTCTCCCGCTGCTCCTGCGGATGTCTGGGTGCCCTGAAAAAAACTACCAGCTGCGCTCCCCTGGTCGGTGCTGTCCTGGGCATTATGGCTTTCTTGCAGTAGTTTTTGCAGTGGTTCATTGCTGTAGGGCAGAGGGGGTCGGTGCCTCGGTGCCGCAGAGGGGACGAGGTTTTGGCACAGGGGTGCTGCCCCCATGCCCCTCATACACCACCAGCTCCTGCTCCCTCCTGCGCTGCCACCAGCGATGCGATGTGTAAAGTTTTGTACATACCAGATTCAGAGCTTTTTAACTTTTAATATTTATTAATTTCATTGGGTTCGCCTTTTTTTTTTTTTGGAACTCTAACATAATGTTTAAAAAAAAAAAAAGAAAAGAAAAATGCACACCACTATCTGTTTCTGTTGATTTATTTGGGGCGTAGGTGGGGGAATAATTTATGAGCGTGTGACCTGCATGTGGTTGAAATGAGTCTCACGGGGTCAGAAACTACCTCTTTGTTTTATTTAACTCCTATTTATCAGCCAGAGTTTCACCTAGCTGTTTCAACAGCATTTTTTTTCCCCAATAAATAAGACAGAAAACCAGCTGGACGTATAAATTACAAGCACCCTGAAAGGTTCTGGGGGTGCTTTCGTGACCCCCCTGAAGAGGAGCTTTGCTCCTCCACGCCTTGTTTTTGCAGTGGCTTCGGTGGTCCCTGCTCCGGCTGCGCGTGCTCCGAGTGGCACAGGAAGGAAAAATCCTATCCCTATGTACATATATACACACGTATAAATACAGAGCGTGGCTGTTCGAATAAATAAAGATTGGGTACTGGAATGGGTGTGAAGGAGCCCCAGGGTGATGTGGGGGTCCCAGGGGGGCTCACGGCTGCGCAGTGGCCGAGAGGTGCCGGCGGAGGTGCCCGATGAAGTCCGCTTGGCACCGCGGCAGGACGCGGTCAGTGACGGCGGCGGGGATCCAGCCCTGCGGGAGGGAAAGCACCCAAAGGGTCAGGACGGAGCCGGGGTGCCAGGCTGGGGGCTGTTTTGGGTGTCACTCGCCTTGAGGTCCACGCTGAGCAGCCAGGTGACGCGGGTGCAGCCGGGGTCCCCCGCCAGCGGTTGCAGCGCGATGCAGCTCAGCCGCGTCTCAGCCCTGTGGTGGGCGAAGAAGGGGAATTTCAGGAGGCGAGGGTCCCTCTGGCTGGGTGCTGCGGGGTCTCCTCCCAGCCCCGGTGCTTTACCTGACGCAGCCCTCCTGCGCCGGCAGCCACTCAAGGCGCGCGGCGGTGCCCACCAGGTAGACGGCCGCCTGTGTCCGCCGGCGGTGCCGCACGCTCACAAAGTCCCTGCGGCCCACGGGGCTGGTGGCGGTCACCTCGTGCGTCACCAGCGTGTCCTCGCCCAGGCGCTGCAGCACCTGTGGGCCCGGAGAGCTCGGTCTGCGGCCAGTTCCCACCCCGATGGGATGTTAACCAAGGCCAAACGTGCCTGCCTACCTCCACACGGCTGAGGCTGGGGTTCCAGCGGGGCATCTGCTCCAGCTCCTCGAACAGCTCGCGGTGCAGCCACCCCACCGGTGCGGCCAGGACTGCCTCCACCCGAAACACCCTGCCCAGCCCCGGCAGCACGGCGCTGGACACGGCGGCCCCGGCATCCTGCGGAGCACAGCGCCACGTCAAACCTTCTCCCCCAAATGCCCCAGAGCTTTTGTGGCATGTAAAGGAGATGGGTTCGGGGGCTTTACCAGCACGGCCTCTGCCTGCCAGCTTGGGGGGTGCTGCAGGATGCTCAGCGCTCGCTGCAGGGCTCTTTCTCCTTGGTGGATGTAGGAGAGATCTGTGCCGGAGAACCGGTGGGTGCTGATGTCTCCTCCGGGCTCTGTGCACCTGGCTTTAGGAGCAAGTGTAAATGCAGAAAAATATGAAAAATTCTGCTCCCCCTCTCCCCAGCTTTGCTTGGGGGTGCACATGTCCAGGATAGGGGGTCGGGCACAGGAGAAGTGCAAACCCAATGAATTTGCCATGTTTCAGGACTTTAGGTGAGCAGGTGGAACTGCAGACACAAACCAAGCCCTGGCCTTTCCAAAACCTCAGCATCTGCCCCAACTTGCCACCAGTTTTAAGCTACTGGAGACCAGTGCAGAGGTGAGAAGCCAATTAGCTCCATCCCACCAAATAATAACAGGGCAAATCAGGGCATTTTACTGCCCATCCCTCGATGAAAGGGGGCTGAAAAACACGGTGTGCAGGTGCCTGGGCTGAGCAGGCTGCTTACCAGCGTCCTTCCCCATGAGCCTCTGGATATAACAAGGGATTTCGGAGGGCAGGCGATGGGAGCCTCTCAGCACCAGCCCTCTCACGTCCTTCTGTATCGCTGCCACGGCTGTTAGCTTCAGGCCTGGGGGAGAGATGCGTGTTGGTCACCACTGAGCATGTGAGAAAGATGCAAACCATTAAAAAAAAGTGCATTTTTGGGGGGCTGTAAAGGAAAGGAGGCTCCTGGCTCTCCTGCCTCTGCCACAAATGATGGAAAGCCGTGGTGTGGCTGCTGAGCATGGCCAATGCCTCCCGAGGTCACCACTGGCAGTGCCCAGATCTGGGAGGCTGCGGGAGGATCACGCTTGTCCTGCACGGCTCCAAACCAAGCAGATTCCTTAATATCAGGATACTTCAGTATTATTCATTAGATACGGTCTGATAAGCAAAAAAGACCCACGCCGTTCCCCTCTGTAACTTGTCCTGTCGCTGATGGTGGAAGCAAACTGCATTAATGAGCCGAACCAAGCTGCTCCGAGACAGGAACTCCATCTCGGGCTTTAACTTTCCCTCCCCGTACTTCTCACAAGAGATTTTCCCCACAGGTACTTGCAGAGCAAGCAATTACACCCGTTTGCAGCACACAACCGAGCCCACCCTACGCATGGCACGATGCAGGAGGAAAACACAGAGCGCATGTACGTGACACGTCCAGGGGAGCAGCATGGGCACACGTGTGTCCACGCACATGTACGTGCAGACTTAGCACCTCCTTTAGGGCCTTTTAATCATCTCCTCTTAGCATCTCATTTTGGACCCCCTGAGCATCTCCTTTTGGACCTTCTCAGCATCGTCTTTTGGACTTCCTGAGCATCATCTCCTTTTGGATCCCCTGAGCATCTCCTTTGTACACCCTGAGCGTCTCCTTTCGGACCCCCGGAGCATCTCCTCTCAGGTTCTCCTTTTGAACCCTCTCAGCATCTCCTTTCAGCCCCCCATTTCTGTGTTTTCCCCAGGTGCTTACCGGGCAGCCTGCGGAGGTGGTCGTGGGCGATGCCGCAGCACAGCTTGACAGTGGCCTGCAGCATGGCTCGGGGATAGGCGCCCCGTGGCGTCCCCTCGCGCCTTTATGGGCGGCCTGAAGGACGGCACCTGGTGATAGGAGTGCTGCCAGAGAGCAGCTGGGAAGAAGGAGTGCTCAAGGACACGGCGAGCAAAAGGAGGGGCTGGAGGGAGAGGGCGCGCATCCTGCTGAGCCAGCACTCGCTGCACTCTGCGCTTATTGCGGCTGGGACGTGGCTGAGATGTGACATTTGTGGTCCCCAGCACTGGAAGGTTTGTTGAGGATGGTGGTTGCACACAGCCAGGCTGGGAAAGGCAGCCGGTGGCATCTACACAGCAGGCAGGAGAGCAAGCAAAGGATGAGGTAGGGGACGGCAGCAACGTGGCTTTGCTCTTGGGGAGCCCAGGGCCGTGGAAGCCACTGCTGCTGAAGTCATGCTCATGGAAAATCTTGTTTCTCGCTATGGGAACTTCTTAGGAGTTGTGATTGCTGCTATCCTGCCTCCTCAAATCACTCCTCATTTTCTTCTGGCTCTCGGCAATGCCTGCTTTTCCAAGCACTTTGAGAACCCTGCGTGATATTTGCCATGGAGGGGCTCCTCCAGCCATGGTACCCAAGGGGCAGATGTTTCTGTTTCTCTCAGCATCACTGTGGCTCACTTAGTTGAGCCTCAGAGGCTTGACTCCAGCCTCTGAGGCTGCAACTGCCAAAGTATTTGGGCAAGGTGCCCAGGAGGGCTTTCTGGAACATCTCCATGTTATCCAAAATCACGGAATCACAGAACAGATGAGGCTGGAAGGGACCTCTGGAGGTCACCTGGTCCAACCGCTGCTCATGCAGGGCCACCTGGAGCTTCCCTGCGGGGATAACCCCATGCCACAGCCACTGGGGTTGCACAGCTGTGCCCACTTGCAGCCCCTCAGCTTTCTTCCTTGCTTCCTGATTGCTGCAGTGGGTATATGAGCATCCCCCACCCACCATGGTGCTCCTCAGCTGCCTTCCTGTGTATTTACAAGGTGCTTCAGGGTGGTTTCCTACACTATGATATGCTCCTGTGGGCTTGTGCATGTGTTGTGTGCTTGCAGGAGAGCCATGCATGGGTGATGTGCACAGCCCGAAGTACTCCTGAGCTTTGCAGCCTGAGCTTGGGATGCCCACTGTAGCCTGATCCCAGCTGTATGGGAGACTTGGTGAGTTGCAAACTGCTTTTTTTCTGGATTTTTCCATGAAGTTTGTGCAGTTGCTGAGGCCTAGCAGCTTGGGAATATTGAATTTTTATTTTCTTTGCAAGGAGAGAGGAAGCACAGTGGATGTTAAGAGACCTGCCCCAGTGCCTTAAATGTGCACCTTACATCTCCTGGGGAGAGCCTGGCCCCAGGGGTGCTCTGTCCTCTCACACACATCCTCCTCACTTCTGTGCACGCTTTTTTGGCTTAGTTTTGTCTGTAGAAAGCTGGAGTAGACAGGCAGATAGTGTTTTATCACCCCATTTGGTGGGCGGTGTCCCCAGGGGCTGTGTGCCATGTGCTGGGCATGGGCTGGCTTAGAGGGAAGGAGCAGGGTGCTGGTGCTCTGCACCAGGGTGCTGTGCACCCAGACCCCGTACGGCCACGGGGAGAGGTTTTTGGGGAGGACATCCCCATGGGGACCGGCTGCAGCCGCTGGAGGTCACTGCTGATCCGCAGCTCCGCGTGCGAAGCCGGTGAAATTGCTCCAGGAGGTGTCCTACAAGCGGATAGTGCCACCGGCTGTGAAACGCCCAAATCCCGACCATGAGATGAGAAATGGGAAATTACGGGCTGCTCCCTGGGGAAAGGGTGAAGATGGGGAGCAAGCAGGACTCGGAGGAAGAGGGGGCTTGCTGCTGCTGCCTTCCTCGCTCACCCACCGGCTATCAGCAAGCTGACAAGCACAACAAGGAGATAGGGGCTGCCTCCTCCCACGGTCACCCAGATCCTCCTGTTCAGACCCGAGGGCAAGTCCCGGGGTGGTTTCTCGCTGCATCCTTGAGGTTTGCTCTGTGTGAGATCGTCCCGTAACCAGTGGAGCCTTGATGCAGGGGAGGCCCAAATTTCAAGCTGTGTCTTGGATGGCCTCCAATCCTCTCCTTCCTGTTCCTGGGAAGGTATAAGGCAACCTTTCCTTCCCCATGGAATACCTCTTGCAGGGCTGCTGTCATCCCTAAAGGTGCTCTGGGGGTTTTCAGTAACAGAAGTGGCCCTCATGTCTCCATCCTGCAGCACTGTTGGGGGCATTTAGGTACACATCTGTAGGGCACTCTAAATATAGACCCAGAGAGCAGGTCCCTGGGGAGCATGAATTTGGAGTGGCTTTGGCCATGTTGTTCTGGCTGGGAACATCTATGGGATCACCTCTCTGCCTCTACATCCAGAGAAGTCAAGAGTCAAAGAGAAAATACAAAAAATACACTGCATTTATTTCTGTACATCACCAAAGCACTGGTAATTAGTGCCATCCAGAAGAAGCAGACAAGTTTCCTTCCCCAAAAAGCAGGAGACCGCTACATTAACATCAGGTTCTCAATTTCAACAGTCCCAGTTTCCCTATTATTCCCAAAAAAGCAAGTTTTCTAATACAGAAAAGGGCTAAAAATATTTCAAAGGCACCTCCTTATCAGGAAGGAACAAAGAAGTACTGCTGCTCCTTGCAAGCTTCCCTCTCGTGCTGGAGAGGTGTTCAGCGTCCATGCCCGATAACAATCCAACTTGGGAGGAGAATGCAAAACAGAAGAACAATATTTACTCAAAGCTAATTGTGATTTTCATAGATTGTCACTGAAAGAGCCCAAATATCAGCAGAAAAGGGAAGCTGCCGTATCTCTGTTGCTGGAACTCTGCCTTCTGCACATGGGGCTGGGGCGACCTTATCTCCATCTGCTGCCTCGGGTAGCAGGGAAGGGGAACTGCTGTTCGGGTGATAAGAGGGGCCAGAGGCTTCCCCATTAATATGTAAACTTTGGATCAAAAAGCAGATGAGAGGCCCTAGGCAGGAGCCACCTCTCTCTCAATAGATGGGTTTGGACTCCATGTGTGCAAGCAGAATGCCTGCCTAGTGGTGTTGGCTGGCTTCTGTAAGGAGGAGGAAGGGGATGGGGTGGGGGTGTGACCCCAGTGCTTAGCTTCACCAATTTTGGCTGAATAATGACCACCCTGAGGGATGACTACCTGAAGCAGCAGTTTTGTAGTACTTAGCCAAGCTTTCTGTAATAGACCCTCAAATCCAGAAAGGACGACTTCATTTTCGCCCTCTTGATCTCTTTTCACCTGCATTTGTCCCGTGAGATGGACTGAACCAGTGAAAATTAATAAATACCCACAGGATGGAGAATTATCCAAACACCTTGACAGCCTGCACCCATGGTTTGAAACCAGCTGGTTCTCCAGCTGAGCATTGCTGACTGCAGATCCAGCTCTGTATTGCACCCCTGTCGGAGTAACAATTTATTTGCTTCTGGTGTCTTTGCCCCATGCTGGGAGTCCTCATAATCTCAAACCACCTTTCAAATTCTTTTCTATATTAAAATAAAATTAAAAATAAAATTAAAATATTCTTTTCTATGTTAAAATCTTTTCTATATTAAAATCTCATGCATGGTTGATGAGGATCAGCACCACAAGGGTGATATGCAGAGCTGTGACAATGATCTAATAGCTTGGCACGCCCTTGTTCTTCCCCTTTCCAGACTCCACCGTCCCCCATCTCCTCCTGACTTCCCCCAGCAGCTGGTGGCTCTCCACCACTTGTTCCATGTTTTTCATCTCGATCTTCAATATGATTCTCCCTGATTTGAGGTGAGGGCTGAGACTGCAGGTCCGTGCTTTTATGGAGGGTCTCTTGCTGTTGGGTAGACTCCCTTAACTTTGCTTTGGTTTCCCTAAGGTCTGTGGGTCGCATTCCTCTGCCTTGCTCCTTTTTTATTTCTTGTTGCCCCAAGCAGGAATCTGACCCCAGTGAAATCCAAGCTATTCCCCTGCTGGCCTCACCCTTGCTGCCTGGTGTGGCACTGGCCATATCCCTGGCAACAGAGAGCACATTCCCTGCGGGAACAACAGGATGGCACAGAGCTGGGCTGCCTTCATATGCAAATAAATGCAAACACAGCTGATTACACTAGAAAGAACATACAGTAAGTGGCAACAGGTTATGCAGCATTTTGTTTTTCTGTGCTGTTTCTCCCTGAGGATTATTCTGGGGTGAATGTCTACGTGGCTGCATTAATACATATACATATATAAAAGAAACCCCATGCCTCCTCCAGAAATAAATTTTTCCATGTTCCTGGACTCCTCAGCATCACAAAACTGTGTGTTAAGGGTGTGTGTGCCATTCACTCCCTCTGTGGGCAATCTGCTGCTGGCCAGCTGTAGATGTGTTCCCTTCTGACTGCCTAATAAATGGGGTGGGGGAATCACGGCATTTTTGGGTATCAGCTTGCAGAATGCTTTCTTAGGCTATCAGAAACCTAATTGCAGCAGAAGGCAGAGTTTTACAAGGCTTGTTATATGGACTGCTCTGGCTTCAAGCAAGCCATGAAGGAGAAGAGCTCAGGATAAGGAAAGTCCAGGGTGGGAAGGTCAGACCTGGCCCCAAACCAGAGATACCTCTAGATGACGTGCAGCAGTTCCTCTCGGTCTCTTCTGAAGCCCCCATTTCAGCATTTCCCATCATGGCTGTGGTAGGGAATCACATTTCCATGGTAGGGAAATGTGATTTCCCATCATGTTGGGCAGGGCATGTTGGGCTCATGGAGAACTGGGGCACATGGCGGGAGAGGATGCAGTAATCCAGTCCCAAAGTGCTCTGGTTCTCCTACGCTTCCTTCTCTGCCGCTAGCAGGAGGCTACACGCCCTGGAGTTGTCCCGGTGCAAGGCCAGCTCCCGGCTGGGCACAGCGCCCTGCCTGCCCTTCCGAGCAGTGCTGCTCTGGTTCCCAGCAGATCTGGAGACTGTGAAGATCTCTCTGTTGGGACAAGGGGACAGCAGATCAGGAGGCCGTGGTGGTGGACCTCATCCTTCCAGAGCACCGTGTTCATCTGCAGGACTCCATGCCTCCTGATGGCACATCCACTCAATTCACCATCATCTTGTAACATCTTTTCCCTCTCCCTGCCAGTCCTGACCCACCGTGCTCAAAAAACTTACACCCATTAATTCCCTCTTCTCCCCAGGAAGTCCTCCTCTTTATCAAGCCTGTAATGATGTTTGTAAAGTAAG
The DNA here is from genome assembly GCF_964034855.1 of Anser brachyrhynchus. Classification (NCBI taxonomy): domain Eukaryota; kingdom Metazoa; phylum Chordata; class Aves; order Anseriformes; family Anatidae; genus Anser; species Anser brachyrhynchus. The sequence continues at coordinate 20,485,151 of NC_137700.1, read as the reverse complement.
CCTGTGGCTGATGGGACCTTCCCTTGCTGCCCATGGTGTGATCCCTTCTTGTTGGGTTGCTCCAACCCAGCCCTGTGCTCGGGGTGTGCAGAACACGGGCAGAAAGTTTGCATGGGGCTCTGTGAGACACAGCTCTTGGAAAGGGCCTGGTTCGGGGCTCAGGGAGGAGAAGCAACTGATTAATCCTCTCACCAAACCATTAAAATTGTTTCTGGTCAATCTTTTCTTGAATGTGGTGGTGAAAATGCTCCTTAAAACATTTTCTTTATATGCATTAATCCTGATATGCATAATGATTGGGACTGTTGTGTTACGCAGTCTTTTCTGTCTTCCCAGCCTTTGGCATCTGCTTTGCTAGTGGAATTCCTTCCTTCACCCTCCCCTGACTGTTGGGTACAGTCACTGTTCCTCGCACTCCGGGCACCTCCAGCAAGGGCTGCCTGAGCCTGGTGTGCTGTAGAGGCACCCGTGAGAAAGAAGCGTTGCAATGCCTGAGTTCAGGGGGTTATCATTAGCAGCAGTGGGCTATGAGTTCCTGCATAAAGCAGATTTATCACCTCCTGTGCTGGGTGTTGAGGATGGGGACGGCTTGTCCTTGGTGAGGAGCTCTGCCAGTGTTGCTGCTCCATGGAGCTTACCTGTATGGGACCTGCTCCTCTCTCAGCTGCAGGCACATGAGCACTGGGCTGCTGGAAAACCTCAGGAAGGTGTCGAAGTGGATGGAGGAATCTGCCTCTGTCTGGCTTCTCACGGTGGTTTGGAGGAAAGGGGCATCTAGTTCTGCCTGGAAATCGATGGCGAGGCTTCCCCTGCAGGAGCAGAGCACACAAGCCTGGTCACCGAGCAAAGGCCCTGGACACTGGACAGCTCCTCAAACACCTCTGTTGTAAGTCCAGCCATGGAATTGAAGACCCTATGTGTCCACCACCCCCTGTCCGAGGCACGGCTGGACCCAGCAGGAGAAAGCCAGGGGGCTGTGGCAAGGCAGCCCGAGGTGGGGCAGCCCTTGTTTCGGGTGCTGAGCCCCCTGGGGATCCCGTATCCCCCCCAGCCAAGCAGCTCCCCACCCACTGACCTGGTGTGGATGCTGGTCTTCAGCTCCTGCTCCCAAATGTTCACGTCCATGTTGGCCGAAATGTCAAGCCCGAGCCCGCCCAGGACTTTGACCACCACTTGGAGGCCAGACTGTAGGGGAATGACCTGGGGGAAGGAGAGGGAAGTGCTCGCTGTGCCCAGGCCCAGCTCCTGGCCCAAAGACCTGCCACAGTGCCACCTCAACCCTGCGTGTGTATCCACAGTGAATGAGCATGACCTGGTGGATTTTAGGTGTGGGATTCACATGGTGCATCATGGACCTGTCTGGTGGCCAACGGGGACCGAGGTGGGTCACCCATATCCAGTACCTGGTGGTGGTCCATCAGCAGGAGGTTCCCTTTGACCACGCTTGTGGGCTCTCCGCTGCTTAGAAGAACCTTGGCCATTAGGTCTGCGTACCCCTGGAAGAAGACAATTGGCCGCAGCTGAACGTCAAAGAAGACAGCGGACATCCCGGCCTTAAGCTCTGTCTCCTCTTCCCCTTCCAGGACGCTCTCTCCCAGCATAGACTCCATCCCTTGGGCTTCGATAGTGACCTAAAACACAGAAATGGGGACACGTCAGGTGCACGGGGCACAGCTGGAGACTGATTTTTGGGCACCATGATGCTATTTGTCCAACCCTTCTCCTTTGGGGTAGGCTCCCTTCTCCAAAGCAGGGCTTCCCTTTGGTGACTTTTACAGCAAGGGGGTGAATTAACAAGCTGCACGCCCTCTGGGATTTCTGGTACGGGGTGCTCTGGGTGGGGAGGAGAAGCCAAACCGCATTGCTGCCCTCTCACCTGAGCTGCACGGAGCTGCCTGTCGTGGCTGAACAGCGAGAAGTCAGAGACGCTCTTTCTCAGGAACCCGCCCTCCAAAAACAGCAGATCCAGCCCAAAAGTTGAGAGCAGGTCCTCAGAGGCTGAAAGATAGAGCTGCCCATGAACGCCTGGTGAAGCTAAATTATTCAGAGGGGGAAAGTTTCTCTGCGCCTTCTCCTTCTGTTCTTGAAATAGCAGGGCAGTGGTTTACCTGCAGGTGTTGGCTATTTTGCCCCCGCACATCCCCTACAAGTCTAGGCTGAGATAACTCGAAGGGGGACAGAAATGAGGGCCGAGGGGAGAAGAAGTAAGCAGATATTTAGCAAGCACTGTTTGCTGTAGCTTCTTTGAAGTTTGGTGATTTTTGTCTCGGTACAAGGATTCTCCTCTTTGAAGACCTTATTAAAAATACCAAAAGAACCGAGGAATGGGGCTAAGTATCTTGACTTATCAGGAAGAGCACAAACTCCCACCTACAGCCTACTCTTGGCTTTGTCTCCAGCTGAAGTTCCTCTGTCAAATGAGCAGGATTTGGGAAAAATATGTGATGGGGCCCAGCCCACCTGCTGTGGAAAGGAGGGTGGTCACAGGGACCTCAGAGGAGGGCAAACACATCTCAGGTGGTGGCAAGCAGCCAGCATCAGATGGTGCTGGGAGATGTGCTCAGAAGCCCCAGCCCGAGATTTTGGGGGCATTTCCATAAAGCTGATGCCTCTGCTGCAACCTGCCTTTCCCCACCAGCCCCTCTGTCAGCCTTTTGAGGGGAGCAAGGGACCGGTGTCCTCTGTGGAGTCACCTGTCAGAGGTCCCAAGAAAGAGGAGGAGATGCCAGCTTTCGAGAAGTGGTGGTAGTTGTTTATCTGTGAGTCTCCCATGATGTCCTTCATTATCTTCCTGGAAGCAAGAGGGAAACCACGTGTAAGGACCGGGAAGGAAAGAAAATGAGAGAGGGCTGTGCAAAGAAAAGGAAATACGAATTTCAGAGCTATTTCAGTTGCTGATGAGTGTGAGCAAAGAGGGAAATGGGCAGACTGGGTCTGCCCTGGAATTTGCCTCTCCTCTGGTTTATTAGGGTAAACCATCTGAATATTTTTGTGCAGCTTCTGCTTAGCTCTGGAAACTGTTAGTTCTTGGCTTGTTCTGTGCCGATAGGGAGATTAACGCGGTTACAAACCGTGCGCTGCCCTGTGAGCTGGAGCTCTGCCCTCCAAGGACTCTGCTGCAGCCACGAGCCTGGGTCCTGTGGCTGCTTTGGGAACCCAGCTTTAAGGTCTCAAAAGCTGAAGCAATGAGGAGGAAAAAAAGCAGTGTAAACCTAGAGGAAAAAGGCAGCCTCCTGCTCCAAACCCACCTTGCTGGGTGGTGGTCAGCACGCAGGCTGCTCTGGACCTTGTGCAGCAGGAACGTCGCCGTTTCTGTTTCCATCTCCCCCGTGGCCAGCAGGATGTTGATGACATCCATGAGCAAGGGCTGGCTGTCCAGGAGGATTTCTGCAGCGGCCAGGCGGCATGTTTTCTCATAGCTCTTCCTCTTCTCATGGAAAATCCTCCTCATCGCCCTCTTCACCTGGGAGAAGGCAGTTTGAGAGATGCCAAGGGTGGTGGGGACCCCCATGGGAAAGAAGCACAGAGCTTTGGTGGCTTCATGTCATACCTCGCTGGAGATGTGCCGAGCAGGGAATCTCCGCAGGGCAGAGATGGCCGCGGCCGAGATGGCAGCGGGACCTTCCTCTGCGTGCTCCAGGAGGATGGGGATGGTCTCGGGCAGCACCGCGTTCCCCAGGGCCAGCAGGTGGATCACTGCCTCGGGCTCCTCCTTGGCACCCCTCAGCCCTGCAAGGATGGCTTCAACGCCACGCTCCACCTCCTGGTCGGGTTTGGCAGGGGAGCAGAAGCAAAGGAGGATGAGGAGAGGGCCGGGAGGTGTTTTGGGAAGCCCTGGGGGGTTTTGGGGTCTGGGGAAGATGAGGTGTTGCAGGGACCCACCTGCAGCCCGCGCAGCCGCTGCCGGCACAGCTTGCCCACCAGGGAGCCCAGGGCAACCGCCCCTGTCTCCCGAACCTCGGGGGCCAGCTGCTTCCCATCCAGCTTGTCCTGGGTGTTAGGAAACGTGAGAAAAAAGGGAAAAAGAGAAAGGAGGAGTGTGTTTTAGCTGTTATCTCAGAGCATTTATACAAACAGTAAGGAGAAGCTGCCTGCTTTAGAGGAGGCGATGCGTGGTTTAGTTGGATAGAATGCTGATTTTTCACAGTGGCTTTTAGTTCAGCTTTTATTATTGGTCATGCAGTGATGTAAAGCACCTTCTGCTGGATACTTCTCCCTGAGGAACATCTACTCCTATCGCCAGTGTCCCATTAAAAGCACATAAAATAATCACACAGATAGGAAGTTCTGTTTCTACAGACTTTTATGTCTATAGAATATATCTGTGCATCTACAGATAAATATTTTTTGCCATTCCCTCCTGGCTGAAAACAGGTGAGGACCCACCCTGGACGTGGGCCCCTCTGGAAGGAGAGGAATGTCCCCACTCACCAGCACCAAGCGGAGGAGCTCTTTTGAAGGCCGGGGGGAGAAAGCTGCTGCATAGAGAAATGTCTGCAGCAGGGACTTGGGCTCCTTGCTGAAGTCAAGGAAATCCGAGAGAGCTGCCAAGGATGCCACCGACTGCGCGGCCACCGCTGCTTCCACGACGAAGGGGCTGGAGGGAGAGAAGGGAGGTCATCACTGGTGGTGCTGGAGGAGAAACTCAACCCCCTCTCTGTGCTTTATGACTCATTGGAGCTTCAGTTCTTGGGTGAAAAGACCCAAAATGTTGGCTCTTGCTCTGAACGTCCCCATTTTTAGGGCTCACACTGTCCAGGATGGATGCTATGGCCACGGGTGGATGTTATGTAAATGGAGCATTTGCTCTGCTCCAATGGCAGCTTAGTAAAAAAAAAAAAAAAAAAAAAAAAAAAAGGCCATGTGGTGGTTGTACAGTGTGGGAATTCAGGAAAACCAGAGCAATTTTGGACTTCTTAGGTCATGGTGGGAAAGCTACTGCGCTGCTGCCTGGACTGGATGTAGTTACAGAGCAGCGTAGAAGTGTCCCTGTGTCCCATGGTCCTATATGCCATTTATCGGCATGGAAAGCCCCTTTTGGTGAGATAGTGACCCGGAGCCTCACAGCATCTCCTCGGGTGCCCTCTTCAGCAGCTGCAGCACATCTCTCCTCTTGGCACCGCGCAGCATCTGGATGAACCTCTGGAAGCGCCACGCGGCCGCCGCCTGCGAGATGTCCCTCTTGGCTCTCTGGCCGTCAAAGGTCTTCAGGTAGGCTACCAGCTGTAAGGACAGTTGGGGGGAGTTTTGCCTCTTTCTCTCGGATACTGAGTCAAGGGATAATATTTAAACTCAGGTAATGTTTAGGAGTGGAAGTGGCCCATCAGGATGCTGAATTTAGGCCATGCAGCTAGAGGGATGAGCAGATGATCTACTGCATGGTCCCGCCTGCACTGATGAGGGAGATTTTTGGGGCCATGCGGTGTCACTGACCGAGGGGCAGTGGGTGCAGCCCCTCCTGAAGGGCAGGCTGGCTGTGCCCAGGGGCTGGTGCTGGCCATCCGTGCCAACCAGCGCGTCCTCAAGGCTCCTTCTGGCCTCTTCTTCTGGGGCAGGAGATGAGGACACCAGCTCGAGCTGCTGCCTGTTAGGGGAGAAGCAGCCACTGGTGGGTTCGTTGGTCCCACGCCGAGCCACCCTGTCCAGGCAGGGGGACGGGGACATTGCTCACCTCGAGCTGATTTTGACACCGGTGGTGGACCTCAGGGCTAGAGCCACCATGTGGCTTTCCTCCGCCAGCACTGACTGGAGCACGCCGTCTTTCACCACGTACTGGCTTCTGCTGGTGGGCTGCCACTGGACTCCAAAAATCTAGAAAAAAGGAAAACCCAGAAGGTCCCAATCTCTTCCCAGGGGTGGGAGGAGGCAGCCCCCGGTGAGGACCGTGGCCTGTGGAGGACTGGTGACACCGTGTGGGCTTTCCCTTTTATTGCAGGGTGGTGTCACCGTGCCTTGGCTGCTGAGGAGGATGAAGGCAGCGGAGGGAGGAGGGATGCTCCTGCCTGGTGTGGGAGATGCGTGGGGATGGCAAATTGGAAGCCTACCCTCTCGTGGTTTCTCCTCACACACACCACCTCCTGCTCTGGATAAAACCCCGTTTCCTAAAATTGTGCAGGGCAGGACTTATTTTCTGGGGTGAGTTTGCCATAACTCATAGCCAGAAAGCTTGTTTTATATGAGCGCTCGGCATTTGGCTGCCAGGTGTCAAGACTCCTGCGAAGCCCATTGGGAATCTTTGTGGCAATGTTCCTTTCTACACTGAATTTAATACAATATATACATATAATGATTTTAATTGGGGCAGAAATAACTGCATTAAGGCCCACAGAGTTTCATCTTTTTATGCCAGGGGCTAAAAGCTCATCCCAGGCTGGCACAGAAGGCTGCCTGCTGGACTCAAAGCCCACCTGCAGGAGGATTTGGTGGGACAGCCCTAATACGCTTGACCTAAGCTGAGCTCTACCACCACCACGAGAGCCATGGACTTGCTTTGTTCACGGAGGTGAATCCCAATTTTGGCTTTGTGCAGCTGAGGAGATCTTTTGTCTTTGTGATGGAGTGGTTGGACACGGCGTACGTGACCTGGCAGCTTCCGGAGGCGTCCTCCTGAAACACAGATGAAACCCTTGTGGATGTTTTTCCCTTCATCCGAAGGAAGATGACAATTTTGTAAATGTGCCTGGTCCTGAAAACCACCTGCAGCTGATTTACGTTTCTCAGTTGCTGTTCACAGCTCCCTACCTCGACAGTGGTGCCGGCGTGCGGCTGCAGCTGGAGCAGACTGACGATGCCTCGCTTCAGGTTGGAGATCAGGGCGCCTTCTGTTTCGTCCCCATAGAGGGCTTTGACCTGGGGGGGTAAGATGAGGAGTCAGGCTGTGGGGATGGCTTTAGGGGCCCCCAGGGAAAGGCATCTCCCCTGCAACCTAAGCAATGCCCTGAAGGTTTCACCATCGCATCCCTCAGCTGGCTTTGTGGAGGTGTGTGTTTTCTCATATTTTTCTTTTTTTAAAAAATAATAATTCTCCTCCTTAGAGGAGAAGGCCAGAAAGGAGCTCACATCCCACCTTTGGGACCAAAACCCAGATAAAACCCTTCTGGAGGACGGGGATAAACCCAGGGTGATGCTGCACCGCAGCAGACCGTGTGCTCCTGTACATGCCACCGCTCTCCTCCTCATGCTCCAATGTAAAAGCAGAGCCAGGGCAGGTGCTCATATGAGCTTCATAGCCAGGAAAGCTTTGGATCCCTGCAGGAGGCTTCCAGCTGACCTTGCCACTGCTCCAGGATATGAAAATTGGCTGCTGGAGCTCTGCCTGTGCCTCTGGGCTCAGCGCGATCTCCGCAGGGGGACTTCCAGCACCATCCTGCCCCTTCGCCTCTTCTGGCTGCTGTCGGGCTTTCAGGTCCTGGATCTACAACAGCAGAAAGCAACGGTGTCTGCTGGAAAGCTGCCATGCATCTCGTGGGGATGCTGGCAAGGGAAAGGGATGAAGGAAACGCGGCATCACCCCTTGCAGGAGACGTACCTGCACCCGGAGCAGCTCCTCCCTGCCTGGGTCCCTCCAGAGCCGGCGCACCCCGAGCAGCGCCTCCGCCTGCAGCCAGCCTCCCCTGGGGGACGGCTCGGCCACGGGGTCCAGCCGCACGGCCAGGGCATAGCGGTACTGGTACTGCCTGCCGGGTGGGAAGGAGAGCGCCTGCGGGTCCCCTGAGGACAGGCACAAACGTTGAGGGGTGGTGGTCATCGCTCCCTCCAATCCCCGCGTGCCAGAGGACCAGGGATGCTTGTGAACTGCACTGGGTGCTCTTTGAAGCCTGTGTCCTGTAGCCCAAATCCCAAATTTCCTCTGTCTACACAGACAGCTGCTCGTGGCACACCCTGCTACACCTGCTCTCCCCATTCCTACTTTTCCCATTTCTATAACATTTTGGGGTTAAGGGAAATTTGGATATTCCAGGAATATCCAAATATCCAATATGGATATATCCAATATTTGGATATTCCAAATATCCAGTATGTGGATATTCCTGGTTGCATTTCCCCTCTTGCCTTGGAAATTATGGCCAGAGCAGGGGCCCTGCTTGGGGACTTCAGCACTTTTGGAAAATCCCATGCAAGCTCTTTAATCCCGAAGCAAATTTTTCTGAGTGTGCCCACGGATAGGCGAGATGGTTTGAAGGTCTTTTCAGCTCTGTGCATTAATTAATGCAAAGTCAGTTAACTTGGGGACAACACTGGTAATTTTTTTTTGCTAGGAGACGAGAGACTTATTTTTCATCTACGTTTTCCCTTTTTCCCCTCCTGAGTAGATAAGTAGTTGTATCAGAATCTCCAACTCTTAATTAAATCACTGACCTTGCAATAGGGCAAAATGAAGCTGCTGGGGGCAGCTTTGGATCCAAACTCCCCTTTGCTTTAATCTGACTTGTTCAGAATTAGCTGGAGTTGCTTCTCTTGTTCATGTGCACATACGATTTGGGGCAGGGGTGCCTTTGCCGCGACAGACATTCAGTCTAATCTCTTTTTCTAAAGCTACTTAAAATTCTCCTGCAAATCTGATGTGCTTGCTGAGCGCCTGAAATGTTTGATGGTTTTGCTACTTTTGTTATAATGACAAACTTGGTTTTAAAATCCCTCTGAAATATTAGCACAGTCTCAGGGGAGGGAAATATTCCCAATTTGAGCAGGAATCACTGGAAATCCAGCTAACTTCCCAGGCCTGCCCTCCACCAGCCAGCCCAAAGAGTTTCTGTATTTGCGTGCTGTGCGCAGTTGGAAAAGCCGCAGCTCTCGGCTGTTCCTTGCCCCCCAGGAGGACTTCCCTGGCCCCCCATATTCCCCAAACCCATGAGATGCTCGGTGGCAGCTGCCATGGCAGTACCTCTTCCCTCCCCATTTAGGGGCTTTTGCAGGGCTCCGTGCAGAGCAGCGAGCCCCGGGATGCTCTTTGTGCGCTGGGACGAGCATCCGTCCCGCTTCCCGGGGCAGCCTCGGCCCCAAAGCCTCTTACCTTTTGCCGTGCTCAGGAAGGAGCAGCAAAGCAGGGAGATGGAGCACCAAAATACCTGCGGAGCCATGGTGGGCTCTGGGAGCTGGGGAAGGAAGGGCTGGGAGAGTGGCCGCACGCACCAGTGGCTGCGCTTTGCAGCCGCCGATGGCAGGACCTGACCTTCTCCCCGTCCCGGCGCTCCACTCCCGAGGAAAAGCAAATAATTAAACCTTTGCACCAACCCCCAGCAGCCACGGAGGGTTTGGAAATCAGCTGGGCTTTGCCAAAGAGCGGCGGCGGTGGGGGGAAAACTGCAGGAAGCGTTTCGGGGTGGAGAGAAGGCAGCGGCGTGGCGAATTCACCCCAGTGTGGGAGGCGGATGCTCGCTGCCCCATCCTTACCAAAACTCCCCTTCCCTCCTCCAGAAGGGTTGCTTTTAAGAAGAAAGACCCAGGGGTTTAGGGAGGGAAAGCAGCATTTTCCCTCTCCATTGAAGTTAGGGACTGGGGTTTGCAGGCTCAAGTTACTTAAAGGGCCAGGCTGGAGGGGCCAGGACAAAAACCAGCGCGGGAAGGGGTTTGGGAAGCCGATGCTTCGCTGGCTGTGCCCCTCCATCCGTGTGTATTTCTGCGTGTGTGAGCTTTGGGGTAGCTGCATTTAAGTGGCTCCTAAAGCCCGTGGTTGCAAAGGGCCAAAGATGGGTTTGTCAGGATGCAGAGTGAATGGGCAGCTTGCTTCCCACTCAGTTCAGAATCAGGCAACTTTTGTACAGCCCCCAAATTGCTGAACTTTTGTCCCAGACCCATCTGGGGACATCACGCTCTTGGAAAGATGCCTTAGGAAACTTTGCAAATCTATGGACCTAAACCCAGTGCTGCTGAAACGCTGGGTGCTCCTTCAGCCCCTCACGTACCCCCCAGGAGAAACATAACCTCCCATTTCCATCTGGGTACAACCTCCCGGTGCAAATCCTCTCTTAAGGAGTTAAATCAGTGTGCTCACAGATACCTGCCCGCTTGCCACAGCAGCTGGAGGTCTGCTTGAAACTTAGAGCTGAGAGGGCTGTGCCAAATGTTGGGCCAAAATAAGTAGGAAAACAATCAACTCGTGAAGCACTGAGCCTTTATGGTCTCCTTGAAGTGAGCGATTGCTTTACACCAGGTGAAATTCAACGCCCAAAAATATTGACTGGTGTATTTTAAATGAAATGTTGTTTTGCTCTCACTCTGAGTTCCCTTGAAAATTATCTGCTGGCAGTGTTACGGACAGGAATAGGACACCAAGCCCCTTGCCCCAGTCTCCAGCACTCGTGCTCCAGGTCGTCCTCACCCCTCTGGCCAGCCACGGGGGGCTCGCCACCGGGGAGCCTGCCTGCAGGTCCCAGTGCTGCAGGTCCCGGCGTAGCAGCTCCGCGACCTGTTGGCAGCAGAAGGGGGCACAGGCGGTCAGGACAACCAGGTCATCGCGCCCCGGGCTGCACGGGGGACAAGTGGCAGGGCAGAGGGGCACGCAGGCACCTCGTCTGCCAAGGTGTGACATCGGGGTGGACTTTGGCAGGGGTGGGCATCGTGCCCGGAGGCAGGATGAAACCAGGTGATATGGCAGCATCAAAGCCCATTTTTTGCAAGCCTCATCCCACCCAGGGTGCTGGCACGGCTCTGGACATACCAGGCTCTCCAGGAGCACCTCCCCAAGAAGCGGGGGATTTTTTCTGGTGCAGATTTTCACCAGAAATGCGTAAGGGAAGTAGTGAGACTCAAACTCTCCTAACCTGAGGATTCAGAGGAGAGCCAGAGTGCTGCTGGGGAAGTCCTGCTGTGCCTCAGGGGTTTGCCAGGACAGCTCCTGGCTAGCTGGGGAATTTCCAGCTCTGCTTCCAGTATCCCAGCACCCAGGGGCAGACGGGAAGGTGAAGGAAAACTCCCCAGGTAGTGGCCCGCAGAGGCTTTGAATCCCATTCCGGGACACTTGTCCTTTCTGCCAGGGACCAGAGGTTTGTGAGAGCAGGTCTGGCTGCAGGTCGAGGAGTGGGAGGTGGCTGTGTCAAACCAGTTCCTGGTTTGGCTCTGGTCCCTGCATTTTCCTTGCTGGGAGCCAGAGATGGCGAGTTCGTGCAGGATGAGGGGATGTGTGGGCAGGTTTGGGGTGGGGAAGCTGGAAGCGTAGGAGCAGGATCGTTCCTGCTGCACCTTTCACCCCGAGCGATGCACTCTTATAAGCTTCCCTTTTCCCCCAGGGGAGTCCCAACCACCCCAAAGCCCAGGACTTGTAAAAGTGATGGAGCAGCCTCAGACTGAATGTGTTCATCTGCAAAAATGGAAAAACTGACGATGTGTGAGGAGTTCCCAGGTAACTGGTGGCACTGAAAAATCCCCCAAAGCCCCAAGCAGAGACGTTTTTTACCACCCACCTTTGCATGCTGTCCCATGGGAGCACACCAACCTGCAGCCAGCCAGGGGATCGCCTTGTTGGGGGGGTCCCCGATGGGTGTCCACTGTCCTGCCCCCCCCAGGGTGGTGGTTAGGAGGTGGACCTCCATCCAGGAACGGGACGAGAGAGGGCTCGGTGCTAAGCCTGCAGGGAGAGGGGAAAAGCCATCAGGGGAAGGGGTTGGCATCAATCCCAGTGCTTCCCCTTATTCCTGGAACATCTCTGCTTCTGCATCTCCATCCAGCTTGGACAAAGCGCGGTCTGGAGGAGTTAAGCTGCCACCTCTGTATTTTTTATTTATTTTTTAATGAGAAGTGAGATAAAGGATGTCTTTCACCAGGTGTTCAGCTGGGAACATTGCAACGCATCGGGTGGGATCTGGGAGGGAAACAGAGGAATAGGATGGACATCACCCTTGATGCACTGAGGATTCGCTGTGCCAAACCTCCCTCTAGAAAAATCAGTGCAGATGCCATTCCCTTCCCATATCACACCCTCACCACCCCAGCAAAGCTCCCCACTCCTCTGTCCTGCGCACCCCTACCTTGGACGTGGATTTTCCTGGTAAAGGTGGAAAGGAAAAGGAGCGGTGGCTGAGCCCACCAGGGTGACAGCTTCTCCTCCAGGGGGTCTGGTGGCCCCGTGGTGCACCACCAAGCTCACACGGTGATGCCTGCTGCCTCCTCTTTATGGGCTGTGGCGGCATCACCGCGGGAGCAAGCGGCGGCTGATGCGGGACGGATGCCAAGAGGCAAGTCACCGCTGAGCCCGGCGGAGGTGCTGAGGGGCAGAAAATGGAAATGCAGGGGAAAACCCTGGGAAACAAGACTCGTGCTTGCAGGTTTCCATGCGGCTGGCCGTGGCCAAACACGTCCCCTCAGTATCTGCTGTCACTTGAGTGGGTCTCTGGAAACTGGGGACCCCGGTGGTTATTGCAGCGCTTAGCCTTGCTGCCTGTGGGGCAGATGCTGCCCGTAGCTCCCCCATCCCCTCCTAGACTCCTGCAGAGCAGCACCAGGGGTGAAAATAGGGATGGTGCTGCAGCTCCACCTGGTCAGGATGTCCTGGAGAATGGGGCCACCGCTAGCTCTCACCATGGTGCTGACAAAACCCAGGGGGTACCACTCTTTGGTGCTCATGTTTATGGATTTCAAGGTTGGGGGAAACGTCTGTTTGTTTGATTTGATTGGGTACTCCCCAAGCACTTTTCCAGTTCTTGTAAACGCAGGCAGACTCTTGTCCTGCTAAAAGACGATTTACCACAAAGGGGGGCCTTTGCAATAACTCCTGGGGCCAGGTGTTCCTGGGGTAAAGCTGAGGGCACTACTGAGCCTTAACAGCCCCGAGCAACCTCACCTGGGGCCTCCACCACCCCCATGGCCCCTGGAGAATATTTAAGTCCAGTCTCCAGCTGGGCTGGGTTTCTCAGTCTGTGAAGTAGCTTTGTCTGTGTCCCTTTCTGCCCCATCTCTGCTGCTCCTGGATGGGAACAGACTTGCTCTGTGACCTTCGGGGCAGTGGGTCCCTCAAGAAGCTGTGGTTGTTCCCAAAGCATCCATCTTCTCCTTGCTGCGGGTCTCTGAGGTAGGTGGGACGTACCCTGGGGCTTTCTGTGGGAGATGGCTTTGTGCTGGGCAGCCTGGGGTTTGTCCCTGCCCCTGGGGTTCCCCATACAAATGCAATCAGCTCCAAGGAGCAGAACTCTGCAGGTCTGGTATTTCTGTAGGACAAATGGCTTGGGAGAAGCTGCAATTCCTGCAAATGCAGCTTGTTCTGCGAGCAAGTCTCTGAGTGGTGCCAGTGTTGCCTGTTTAAAAAGCAAACAGTAATCAGACAGGTGAAAATACTTGGGCAGCAACAGTAAAAGCTGGGCTTGGAGAGGTTTGGAGCTATTTTTCTATGGCTCTGGCCTTGAAGCAGCCCTTTTTGAGATGGTTCACCTAAGCTGAGTCTGGTAAGTGGGGTTCTCCCTTCCCAGCCTATTTTTAGGCAATTGTTTTGCAGGGAAAACCCAGAATGTGCTATCTGGGTGAGGAAAGCAGTCAGTGCCAGTGATGCCTCTCCTAAGAGGCACAGAAGAGTTTTTCCTTGCCGAGAGGCTCCCAAAATCCCCCCATTTGCAAATCCATGCCTTATTGTGTTAGGGTTGCTAGGCTGCATTGCTCAGGGCAGCAGCAACGCCTGCCTCCCTCTCTTTTTTTCCCCTTGTTCCTTCACCCCCCCCACCCAAAAGGGGCTGTGGAATAATGTCAGGGCTCATTTTGCATTGCCCACCACAGCTCCACGTCGGGGGGCTCAATGGATGGGGTCGGGGGGACAGCCTGGGCACGCAGAGCTGGTAGGAGCTGAGGTCCCCTGAGCCCAGGCTGCGTCTCTGTATTTCGGGTCTGATAAGCAGAATTAAAGGCTTTGCTGCCTAAAGCACAATGGTGTTTTGTGGAAAGGCAGGGAATAAGGCTGGGGTCGCCCGGCCCATCTCCCCTGCTTCAGCAGTGCTGCTTGGGATGAGCCCCTTTGCAAAGACCCTCTGCTGGAGGGGATTTCTGGTTCCTATGGTGAATTTATCCCCGTGCCTTACTGCTCTGACTGCTATAAACACTTTCTGCATGCCTCGTCTTGCTGCAGTTTTACCTTATTACTTCTAGCCCTGGCCACAGCCGACATGGAAAGTTGTTCTCTCTTTTTTAAGAGAAGAATTTGAAGATATCTTGGCTGCAACCCTGTTTCCTTCTCTCTAACCTTCGAGACCCACATTTGTTTCTGTCATTCCCCTATAAAACTTTGGGAAGCAGGTGAGCCATGGGACCTGGTTCCCCATTGAGGTATTTGCTCTTCCTTCATCCCCCTGGGAGCTGCAGGTGAAGTTTGGAGGAGCCTACCCTGCTCCCTTTGCCCAAGCAAACACTCTTGCTGTTGTTTTAATCCCCCTCTGCTCTGCTTTTGGACTTTGGCACTGCTGTGAGCTTCCTTGGGCTAGTGTGAAGCACATGGTGAAGAGAAATATCCAGGAAACTTTTCCTTTTTTTTAAAGATGATAATGCTTTGTGTGAGCCCTTGAGATGTGACTAGATTTGTTAAAAAACCAACAGTGCAAATGCCTTCCCCCACCATGTCTTCCGTCTGCATGGTTCATTAGTTTGTAATCTCAATGATTGCCAGGGAAACCTTTCTAATCTTGTCAATCGGCAACGCGACTGCTTTTAATTTAGTTTGTAAGTAGTTTTTAAAGTCAGGCTATGCCTATGCTATTGATTTGGCTTTTTGATTTAGCAAGTGGCTGTTTAACAAGATCTCTGCCACGCTGCTTTAATGCCTTTCTGCGAGGGTCAAAGAATGCACCAGGATGGGAGAAGCATTACCCAGACGTTGTTTGCAAATGCTGTGTGTTAAATCAGCTTTCCTAAAGGGCCATTTTGTGTTACCTGCCTTCAGTGAAACTGAGGTGCTTGAATTGCTTTGGAAAATGGTCTGCACTGCTGTGCGTGGGTGGAGGCTGTAGGTAGGCAACACATCCTTAGCTGACACGTTATTCTGTTGGGGATTTTTTTTTTGGGGGGGAGATGTAAAAAAAACCTACATGTTTTAGAAGATCTTTAGACCACTGTGCACCTTTCCAGCTTTGGGAGCTGGAAGTCACTTCTTAATCCAGCTAACGCTGGGGGAGCGGATTGCTCTTCAGTAAGAGTTAGTCCTCTGCGGGTGCTTTTCTGGTGATGCTGGGAGTAATTTCACAGCCTCATGTCCCAAGACCTGGTGATGAGATGCTGATAGAGGTAGGAGTAGCCAGAGGATGTGAAAAGCCTCCTGTTGGTGCACGTTCAAGTCCTAGCTGGCCATTAATTTTTCAGTGTGTGTGCGGTATCATCAGCAATGTCTTTGCACACTGGGATGTAATTAGCAGATTACCCTTTGTATTGGGTATCCACTTACTTGGCTGAGCGTCCTGATGTTGAAATGAAATGTTTTATTTACCAGTGCAACCTGAGCCAGCAGGATACAAGAGCACACTCTGCTAACACCAGAGTGGCCAGAGCAGCCAATGCTGGGATTGTTTTTCATATAATCCTCTAGGTTGGAAAAGACCTTCAGGAGTATCAAGGCCAACCATCAACCTGACTTGCCGAGTCTCATCACTGAATTACATCCCTTAGTGCCACAGGTGCTCATAATCCCTGCTGCCACCGAACGTATCTCTGTCTTGTGTAGCAGTAGATGATGATGAAGAAAGTCCTGGGTGGTCCCAAGGATGGTGAACATAGCCATGTGTGACTTTATTCCAGTTTATTTTTTGCTCTAGGGGGTCTTGCTCTTCAATTAATACTTGATCTGATATTGCTCAGGCACAAGGAAATCACAGAGACTTTCCTGGCACATGCATCTTGTTCTCACCAAGCTGCTGCTGTGCTCTGGGCTTGGACATGGCTCATTCATCGGAGTTGTTCTGATCCTTGAAAAGCCTCGAGTGCAGCTGGGAAACCTCCTGTTTCTCTCCCTTCGGAGGCGATGTACAAGTCATGAGGCATCGGGCCAGCTTGTGCTGCATTTTATTTACATTTTTACAATTAAACAAGCGGTTGATAAGATTGACAAGGAAGATATGGCTATGGAGCTTGTCAGACAGAAACCTCTAAACACTTTGGGTGATTTACAGAACAGGAGGATAGGAAGACTGTTCTCCAGTGCAAGATTGATAACGTGCTCACTGACTTAAGTCACTTCTTAAAAGCAATTCATCATTCATTTAAATGTGGGATTATAATGCATGATGACTCGTCAGCCGAATGGTGGAGGGTTTTCCTCTCTGATTTCTTTTCCCGTGCTGAACTTTCGCAAGAGCAATCAATCATATTAAAGAAAGTGTTTATAGTTTTTTCTCTGTGATCACCTGTAGTTTAGGGGGGAACAGTATCCAGAGTCCTTAATTATTTAATCTAAATTGCCTTCTTCCTCTGCATGTGAGGTCTGGGTGTTGTGCTGGGGAAAGGGGCCAAAACAATTTCTGGGCTGTATATTGGGGCTGGGAGCTCGTGTGCTTCCTTTTTGGGAAGGCTAACGCTGGAGAGTCAGCTCCCTCTATGGTCAGAAGAGGGAGAGACAGCTTCCTTTTGCAGGTCTTCCAGTCCATATCATGGAAGGGCTGTTTTTTTGTCTGCTGTGTGCAAATGAAGTCTTGCATCTTCCTAAAACCGTGGTGTAAATCCCACTCGAGGTGATAAATCTATCAAGTGCGTGAGCTGGAAATTGAATCATAACCCTGGGCTAATACACCTCAGTGTGTGATGAGGTGCAAAAGCATTTGCAAATGGATAAAATTGGGACTTGAATGGGAACACTGTTCTGTGGTATAAGACGATAGACCTTGAAATCCTTCTGTGTTGCACTGGAAATCTGGCAAAAATGAAATGCTCAGTGTTAGGTGCTCCTGCCTGGAGGCTGCTGGGGGTAGGGTGAGGCGGAGGAACTGCTGTGTGTGGTTTTTCAGCTGTGCGTGGTTTTTGAGGGTGGTTTTTCAGCCAGGAGCCGGTCAGGATTTGTGCTGGTTATGGTGGTGTGGCTTATTAGGCTTCAGGAACCCCTTAAAGGGTGGCAAGTCTGGTTTATTTTTCAGGTTTATTTTGCAGCTTCCAAGAAGCATCGCTTGTTAGCATCACCTCAAACTATTTATTTTCTAGTTTGACAATATGCAGCTTGGACAGCTGGCCAAAGCCAGGACATGGTAATTCATGGCATTGCTCCAACCAGGGCTGGATCCTGGTGCTCAGGCTGGTGAAACACCATCACTCACATAGCTTCTGCGAGTGCTAACGCCTAAAGCCAGCAGAAAGCATGAGGATCTCTTCTGATGCACCTTGGCATGTTATCCGGTGCTGTGTAATTAAGATCTTTTCTGCATCACAGCCCGCATGTGTCCCTGTAGCAGCGTGAGCCAGCTTGCCACCAGGATGCAGCGCTGATACTGCTGCTGATGGCAGAACAAAGATGTTGGTGCTTTGTTCCCCATTGCTGCCTTAAATGGGTGACAGGAACAAGGCGGATGTGTAAACGACCAAAAAATCCCCTGCTCTGGGTGGGGACTTGTTCAGCTTCCTGCACCCAGAGCATCCTCAGCAGAGGACAGCACAGTGGTGGCACTAGGACAAGTCCGGAGCGCTGCAGCGAGGTGTCACCTCCCGAGAGGCTCTCAGACACCTCTGTGGATGCGAACTGGGGCAGGATCCTTCCAGCAGGACCACCCCCTTGAAATGGAAACCTAAAGCATTATGGCTATAGGCAGCGCCAAAAACCCCATGGGGGAGCGCTGGGGTAAATGCTTGCAAGGAACACCCAGGCTGGCTGGGAAATGTTGGTCGCTGCAATCTGCAGCTCAGCAGCAGGAAAAAGATTCATTTGGGGAACTACATGTAGGGCTATAAAACTGGACAGGAAAAGGGGGAGGAAAATCGCCTTTTTTTTTTTTTTTCCTCCTACAGAGCTGCTGCTTTTTGGGTGGCTTGCCTTTTCCTGATCTTGAGCTGTAATCACAAAGTGCAGTCATTTCCTAAATTTTCTAGGGTAAAAATGTTGAAAATATATCCCACGGCTTTCTTTAACTCCTGTGGAGTTCATATAAAGCCAGAGTTTTGTGTTTCTCATTGCGTACACAAAAGGCATAATGTAAATGTTTATTTCCAAGGGCTCGCGTTTCAGCACTTTGAGTTGCTTCTGTGTCCCGAGCAACTAGAAAACAAGAAAAGGAATGCGATTCCTCTTAATTCCACCAATTTTGGAGCAATTTTCTATAAGATGAGAACCTATGCTGTCTGCCAAATAGGAATATTTTATGGCATTTTGAGGAACTGAGCCCATATGTGCACAATATAAAGTTGCATAAATTAAGATTACAGGAAAGGAGTTTTGCTAGTGTAGAATATAGCTACCATTCTTGATCCATTTACTTATAAATCAAAAAAATCAACTGAAAAATTCTAGGTTAAACCAGATATAATGGTTTCTATGTAAATCCTTGCTTATGCTTTCATTGCAAGGGCCCTTCCTGTTGATTTCTTGCCCTCTGCTCGTGCACAACCATGCTAACAAAATGTGCCAAATGATGGCAGAAGTGAGATTGGGGCTGCATTAACACCATGGTTGCTCTGATGGAAATGTGGGCCTTGTACAGACTAAAACAGGGAACGCAGTTTGCTGCTTCTACTCTCTGTTTCTAAATAGTTAGGTTCTTTCCTTAAAATGATCAAATTAACTGTGTTGTGTTTTTATGTGGCCTGCTTAGCTGATGAACTGCTCACAGTCAGTATCTGCCCTGTGCTAGTTATTGATGGCTCTGTGAGCGACCAGTGCGGCATTTCCTCTGTTCTGTGATTAGGCAGGGGAAGCCAGTAGGGTGGCATCCCCTCCTCGGTGTTTCACATCCTCCAGACAAGCAGGTGAACCCTGCCTGGTGGGCTGCTTCACCTCAACTCTGCCCTCAGCTAAAACAACGTGAGCGGGCAGTGCACGTGACTTTAATGTTATCGGTGCTGCTTTCCTACTTCAGAAGCATGTTTCTGCTCAATAACCAAATGAGACAGCCCCCCACCCCTGTTGTGGAATTGAAACCCTCGTGTGAACGTGCTGAGGACCCTTTCCGGCAGGGCTGGGTCCCTGGGCTGTGCCGGCTGCTGGGGCTGAGGATGTGGTCGCGTGCTCGGGATTCCTGCCCTGGTGGCACAAAGGGTTTGGCCGGCGGAGGAACCCTTGGAGGTCCAGATCTGCTGACTTGACAGCGGCTCGGTGCTGCGAGCGACTTCCCAGCATCGCATACTGCGGTCTCCAGTCAATCAGCAGGGAATGTATGGGGAGGAAATGAGGCTGGGGTGAGACGCAGCGTGTATGTCGTGGTCTGTTCTAGCAAGCCAATGTGTTTCTCATTTCCATCTTCTGCAGGCCATGGCTGGCTGGAGCAGAGGCTGTAATTCCTGCCTGCTGGCGAGCAATGCTGCTCGCTAAGAGCACAGGTTTACTGTGCCTTGTGCCTGAGAACAGTGGTTGGAGCTTTGCTGATTTAACTATTGATTTTTGTTTCTTAATGCAGTGGTGATGTGCTTAGGCAGGCAGCATGAACCTCCTTGTAAATGGTGAATGTCCTGCTGGGTTGATCTGGGAAATGTTTGCCCCCTTTTTTAAATTTTCAGCCCTTTTTTTTTTTTTTTTCCAAGCCAGCCTTTAAAGGAGAGTGTGAAACCTCTGCCTGAGCAAGGGCGATGCTGGCAGGAGTGCTGGGTGCTCCTGGGGAGGCAGCTCCCTTCTCTGCGCATGGAAAACCTCCATGGAGTGAGTTTTCCAGTGTCAAGGCGAGGTCCTTAAGCTTGGACTGAAGGCTGTGAGGAAGTTGTTGTCCTTTGTAATGTGCTTTGGAGAAAGTGGCTCTGGCTTTTGAGGCTTGTGAGTTATCTGGCAATGATTGTGCTCCTGACTCCCCAAATGGCATCCACAGGGTTTACACTTAAGTGGCTTCTTACAGCAGTAGCAAGACCTGGCACTGAGAGACCTTATTGTATAGGAACATACATTATGTTGTCACATAAAAGCATCAGGGACATGGAGGGGGAAACAAACTCATCGGATAACTGAGTCCAGGCTCCTCTCTGTGCCAGCAACTCCATCCTTTCATAACATCTAAAACTTCACCTACAAATCAGGGCTTTTTGTCCCTGCTTTTCTCGCAGAAAGGCTGCTGCGGAGCCTCAGCTCTCCAGCGGCAGCAAGCCCTTTCCCAGATCTCAGCCAACCTCCATCCGTTTGTTCCCATGCCACCATTGTCCCCTTCCTGAAAGGGCTCCTCTCCCCCCTGCTGTCCCTTCCTCCCCACCCCTGGGTTTATAGCAAGATATCACACTCCTTTCTACCTGTGTTTAGCTAAACTGAACAAACCAAGCTCTCTGCTTCCTGGCATTGTGTGGAAACGTGTGAAGCCGAACAAGATTTGTGATGATGCATCCTTAAGAGGCTTTTGAGGTTTTAAGAAACAAGATTTCTTCCTGCACCCTAAATGCTATTTAGACCTTTTTTAAATAATATTTTTTCCAAACATCAACACTTTGTGAAAGTTTGAGGACCTCAGTGCTCTTTGATTCAGCAAGTACAGCAGGTCTGGAGTTGCCTTAGACTTTCTTGCCAAGTGCACACGATGAAGACCTACTTTGTGAATCTGATAGTGGTTTAATAACAGATCTGTTTGTTCCCTCCTGCTAAAAAGAACATCTGATAGCTACAAATACTTCTAAAAACAATCCCATGAGGGCAGTTTTCTTGAGATAAAAGTGCTGTCTCTGATGTAAGATGCCATCGTCTGTGAAGAGACAGCTTGGATGGCACAGTGACAGCTGATGAAATGGTTTAATACAGCAGAGTTAAATATTTGCACTAGCCAGGAATGCCCGGAGCTGATGCCCGTGCACTGTTTTCAAAACCCTGCAGAAACAAAGGCACAGGAGGTCAAATGCAAACATTATAAAAGCCATGCAGGGACCTGTGCAAGCCGCTGGATGTATCCCTTTTGCAGCAGGGCCGTGTTGTCTTGTTGACTAACGAGATTTTGAGTTCATTTTAAGAAACCTGAGTGCCTTGAGTTAGGAAACGTGACCCGAGAGGCCAATGTATAGCGCGTAGGTCTGGAGGGCATCGAATAACTGCAGGCTTTGGCCCAGCTCTGAGGAAGCAAGGCGTGCCGTGCAGACACGCTCAGTGTGAGGGGCTGAGGCTCCTCCGGGGGGCATTACTGGGAGATACGGCCCTTCCTCCTCGTCGCCCGGCACTTACGGTGCTCCCCACGGCCGCCCTGCGGAGCGGCCCGGGCCCTGCTCCCCGGCGCGGCCCGCAGCGGGCGCTGTGGTGCGGGAGGCCCGGGCCGGGGCGGAGCCGAGCGGGGCCGGGCCCCGGAGCGGCGGCGGCCGAGGAGGAGGCGGCGGCGGCGATGGTGAGCGGCGGGGAGCCGGGGCCGGGCGGGCGGCGCTGCCGCCGGGGCACCGGGGGCTGAGGGGAGGCCGGGCGGCCGCTGCCCCCGGCAGGGAGCGCCCCTCGGCGGGCCGGCCGCGGGGCCTCGCAGCGGGCTCCCCGGGGGAGAGCAGCCGGGTGTCGGGGCTGGAAGGCCGCTGTGGGTTCGGGGTTTGGGTCCTCGGAGCAGGCGGGGGCTTGGGGAAAGCTGGTTCGGGGGTGGCGTGCTGGGGGTTGGAGCTTTCTCTGAAATACGGTGTTTCTCCCGAGTTGTGGCGCGAGGCTGTGATCCTGCCCGTGCCCCCAGCACAAGGGATTGCTTGGCACTGGGAACTTTCTTATCTCAGTGAGGAAAAATCTCGTTTTTCCTCATTCACTGTGTGCTTCTGGCCTCCTAAGCACAGGGTTCCTGGCTTCTCCTCTACCTGAGGATCTGCTGACCCCGCTGATGGAGGTGACACCTCGGTCCTCGCCTCCCATTCTCTGGCCTGTTTCTGCTCCTTGGTGATGTTACATTGAACCTCATCATCCCATTTATTTACCAGCAGTTTGGCTATGGTTGTGATCAAAACCTTGCTGCGACCCTCGTTGGCGAAAGGTTTTTGGTAGGGCCGAAAATTTCTGTGGATACGGGTTTGTGGATGTCGCTTGCCCCTGGTGCCAACCACACCATTCTGGCAAAAAACTAACAAACAAACAAACAAAAACCAAAAAGCAGTTTCAAAGTGCTCGCCCGCTGCAGAGCCTGCCCCACGGCGAGGGTTGTTTCGGAAGGCCTGACCTGCTTGTGCTCCGTTTTTTTCCGCTGTGTGTTTTTGACCTGTTCTCATTCCCTGCTTCCAGGAGGCTGACAAGATTCCCTTCCACATGTGAGTCGGCCTCAGTGTCGGAAATCTCCGTGTAGTGGCTAAATGGCGATGGCCTTTACTGGTTAGCACAGGCTTTGAAGCATGTGTTAGTGCTGTCTCTGGACCACGAGATGAATCTGAGGTCTGGCTCCTCGGCGGTGTAGCAGCAGGCGGGGTGGCTGCGATACTCTTAGCAGCAAAGATTTACATTTCCTAGAAATTCGCGGGCTGCCATCTCTTGGAAGCCTTTGTGTGCCGAGAGCTTCCCTCTGCTTTGCCCACCCTCACTCATGGGGCACCCATTGTGCCATGAACCAGGAAGGGTATGTGAGGAGCAAGGGTTTTGCATAGTGCTTTGCTGGGATCGGTAAGGATCCAGTGCTGTGGTGAAGGAAAGGACCCTTTGTGCATGACAGCGGTGCTTGGTTTGTGCTGATAGCGGTGGTTTTGCTTGCATAACCCCGCCGGGGAGCTGTGCCAGGCTCGGTGCTGCCTTTGTTCTCTGCTGCCCGCTCCCAGAACAATTGCTGTGCCATCGGCTGCTTTCAAACAGCCCCGCCACGACTTTATCTTCCAGCGCTTCGCGTACCTCTGCGTGGCACCGAGCTACTCGCCGAATGTTTCACATAAATACCCGTTTTGTTCCCCAGAAGGCAGGCAGAAAGGACTGCGTGATCAGCATCTGAGAGGGTGCCAAGCAGAGGAATGAACAAATGTGCCCAGATGAGCCCCAGCCCAGGGAGTACTGAGCCCTTCTTTCGTCCTCGTTGTTGTGGAGGCTGGGAGGATGTTTCCTCGCAGAAACTGCACCTCCGCGGAGCCAGCGACCCCCAGGGAGAGCTGTAATGGGTTTATATTGAGTGAACCCAGTCCCATCTGAGACCTGTGCTATCTGGAGCACGCCTCGAGACGTGCAGGCTTTGCTTTTGTAAATCCATTTGTCGTAGAGAGCAGAGTGGACAAGAGGTGACATCTTGTGTGTGTTTTGGGTTAAATGCTGTTGCTCCACAGCGGAAGGCTGTTTCTCAAGCACTGCTTAGTTTCTTCTTGGCTTTGTAGGGGAGCAACTGGTAGGCTTTTCACAATAACTGCTCTTTGTGTTGTTTTTTTCTCTTTTCCCTCGCCCCCATGTGAAATCTGAATTGCACCTCATTTGGAAAGTCCCTTGAGCTCTTGTAAAACTACACTTTTTTTTTGAGCCTCAAATCAGCATTTTTCCATCTTGTTTTGAGAGTTTTATGTTTCCTCTCTGCAGTAGAGCCCAGGGGTGCTGCCGGTCTTACTCGGAGTTGCTGCCTTGTTTGTTTTTGTGCTGAAGCTATAATTAGCCAGTCTCTAGCCACTCCCCGTGAACTCAGGGCTGGTGGGGTAGTATATGTACATTCCTTTTGCATACACAGTGCATGCGGGGGGAGACAACCAACTAGAGGGAAAAAAAATGCTTTCAGTATGGCAGCAGTGGAAAACATGACCCAGAAGAAGCTGCTGGTACCAGATAGCTGCAGTAAGATATGCATGACCTGAATGTGCTTTTTTTTTCCAGAGTTCAGCCCTTGTGGCTCCAGGTTCACGATTCTTGATTTCTGAGAGATTCTGTCTGCTGTCACCACGTGTCCCCATGTCTTCTGTGGGGGGCAACATGCTAAAAAAACTCAGGCTGTGATGAGGAGCTGGCTAACAAACGCCGTGTGCCTGGTGCTTACGTAAAGGTGTTTGTCACCCTTGCCGGGGCTGGGGGTGGCAGGGAGGGACACAGGAGCACGTTTGTTACTCAAGCGCGAACCAAACCGCTGCGCGTGCAGTGACTCGCACCCTGAGACAGGGATGGCGTTGCTCAACCACCCCTTTTCGTGCAGGAACCTGGCTGCAGGCTGCGAGGCTGGTGTTCGCCGTGGCCCAGCCGGTTCTGCGGTCGTGCCGGTCCGACGTGCCCTTTGTGGCCGGGTTTACACCGGCAGCAAGGTGCTAGCTCAGGCACAGCTAATTGAAGTCTTCCTCCTCCTTAGGTGCGTGATAAATAAGCAAATTGGCTGTCCTTCTGCAGCATATTTTTGGTTGGGACCTCAGCAAGCCGTCTTTGTGGCAGCAACACGTGTGTTCTGCCCGCTGCCCTCGCCGGGCTTCGCCAGGCAGCGCAGTTGCTGTGAGTGGTCTTCGTGCCCTTTAATTTACTACGTGCTGAGTCGCACGGCACGCCGCCTCGCTCATCACCTCCGTCCCAGCGAGGGAAGACAAATGGCAAACCCAAATGTTAGGCTTCGGGCACGGGAAGTTGGTGGCAGGATTCCTGGGCTGGGAACGTGGCCGGAGCGCGCGAGGAGCCTGTGCTGGTCTTCCTCGTCCGCAGGAGGCACCGCTGACATCCAGCCACGGCTCTCCTTGCTCAGCATTTGGCACCGAGGCCAGAAGGTGGCTGGAGGTGCCAGGCGCCTGCTCAGGCGCGTTATTTAGGCAGGGTAACAAATGCTGTGCTGTTCATACTGTTACTGGCTGATTTGCAGCTAACTGAAGTGTGCGGACTCCAAAAGCTGAGGATGTGGTTTGGTCTTAGCAGTTCCTTCTCTCACAGTCAGCCTAAGATTCATGCTATTACTTAAAATAAACTTGCCTTTAAAAGCTCCTTTATTCTCTCTCCCACTTTAAATACTGTCCTGGGGGAAGGAAGATTCTGCTGATAAGACTTTTTTCCCACTCTTCCCACAGGTAAACTTTACAGTGCTTCCACTTTACAGTGTCAGAAAGGGGAGGCACTTGTAACAGAAGTGTGAGGCTCTCCAGTATATTGCCATTCTGTCTCTTTTTTTTATTTGTTAAGGCTTATTTGAGTCCTTTAACTTTTAGCCAAGGAAATGCTGTTCTGGCAAAACTACAAAATCTGCTCGTATTAGCTTTGGCAATTTTTCCCTTCTTTCTTTTCTATCATCTGGGACAGAAGAGCATTACTGCAGTTAATTTGTCCTCTTTTGTAGTCGCGTAAGTGCTATATCCCTGGAACAGCTCAGCTGGCTAATGGCTTTTAGAAGTAAAGTCCTAAGGATATATTCCTAATCTGTAGAGCTAAAAATTCAACATGTAAACTGCTTGGGTCGTTGAGTGCATTAATACCAGGACAAATGAATACTGCAAGTCCTAATGATAGCAATTAGTATTTTATCTAATACCTGGGTCTGTCGTAATGCTCTGAGAATTAGAAATAAATCCTCCAGTGGAAGTTTTCCCCTTTATTTTTCAGTGTGCTCATAAGTAAGGCTTTTAAACTTCTAGAATAATCCTGCCTGGTGAAGCTTTTGTGGGGGGAAGGGTCTTTTAAGGAAATAAAACCAACTTGTCTGCTCTCCAGTAATGGGAAGGGAAACCATTTTGTTTTGATATCTTCGCAAATAAGTAGATTATTATCTTACGTGAAATCCTGCCCTGTGTATTGACTTAAAATCAGGCCAGCTCAGTGTCTTTAGCCCAGCTGGGGAAGCGGTCATGGCAGGGGCGAAGGGATGTTCTAATCCCACAGAGCTGAAACTGCATCTCTGCTTATTGCACGTGGCCAGCATTTCTTCTGGCTGAGCTCAGTTAGGAAATAACTGCGAAATGCCTGTGTCCTTGGGGAGTGGACGTGTATGAAGCCGGGGAGTCATCGCCGTGGCAGTAAGGGACGTGGCTGGGTGATGGGACTCAGCTTGAGGGCTGACTTGATGATTTTGGTCTTTTCCAACCCAGAAGATTCTGTGGTCAGCTGCTGTGCTGAACCTGAGTTTTCTGGGCACGGCTGGTGGGTCTCAAATCGGTGCCGTACCCCCAGCAGGTGACAGTCAGGTTGGTCTCGGAGCTGTGATGTCTCCCCAGGAGTCCAGACTGGAGACTGGGTGCCAAACCTGCCTTTTGACTCCAGTGTGAGGGGCCCTTCCAGAGCCGGAGGGGAAAGAATTAAAACAGCTGGGCTAAACGGAGGCATTTATTACCCCAGCCTCCTCCCTGTGAAATAAGGAAGCAGCGTGGAGCTGCAGCAGCGAGGCTACCATCACGCGTTGTTGGGGGTAATAAAACCAGGGCATGTTTGAATGATACCTTTGGAGTTAAGTTAGCAATCCGGAGAACAGAGGCCTTGTGTCGTAGTGGATACGTGGGGGCAAACGAGCACTTTAAAAACGCTGAGTGCTGAGAAATCCCGTTGCATAGCTAACCAGTTCCCCGTGCCACTTTGCACTGTTGCCTTAATTTCTTTTCAGTATCCTCCTAACTCGATCAATCTCGCCCTTTAAACTCTTGTAAGTATGAAATGACTGAAGGAGAAAGTGAGAGGTACAGAGAAAGCTTTGCTCTCTCAAACTATTCTTTGCAGCGATCCCAAGAGAAAGAAATCCTTGGGGTTAGCATTAACATCACAGATCTTTTCTCGTTTGTTCAAAGCTTGGTAGCATCGTTGGGTTACCACATAGCAGTGCTGGTGTGCGTGCTTTTACCTCGGTGCATACTTAAGGTAAAATATTTTGTCTCACATCCCGGTAACATGAAAGTTAGCTGAGGCATGTTGCCTGGTGTTTGCAGCAGGCTGAGAGCAGAAAGCAGATGGGTCATTGTGTGTGTTGCCGTGATGCCTTCATTACAAACCTGAGCCTTTTTCTTTTTTCCTGATGACAGTGATGAGGAAGCAGGGTTGTGCAGCTGCATCCGGGAGTGTCACAGCTTTCAGATGATCCCGAGCGAAGCACGGGGATGTCTGCAGCGAGTTTGGAGTCGAGCAGCCTGCGTTTACAGGACACGTTGTCCCTGTTGGTTAAGCACTCCTTTGCAAGGATTGCTCCCAGAAAGCTGCGCAGGCTCGCTGAAACTTGAGAAGTCCCTCTGGTTAGCGGAAAAGGCAGACCTTCCCCTAAACGCACCCGTTAAATCATCTTCGTGGTGCCAGAATTGGAGGGCTGGGCGTGAACAAGCCGTGGCCTAATTGCGGCGGGTTGTGTGGCTGCCTTTTTTCGGGCAGAAGTGGCTGGTGTGTTCTTAAACTGCCCTTCGCCCAGCAAACGGGTGCTAATTGGGCTTCTCGGGGCTGCTCCTCCCCGTGGCTTTGCGCTGTTCAGTCCCTCTCCTTCACCCTGTGCTGGGGCAAGGGTGATGATACTCCTCTGCAGTGGGCTGGCACTCTTGTTCGACAGATTTTTTTGTTTTAGCCTTACATTTGGGTTGCTTTAGTGTTTTTTCAATCCTCTCACGTGTATTTTACTGCTTTTCCAAAGCAGTGATTGCTCATTAGTGCTTTGTGAGGCACCCTGCCTTTCTCCTGTGGCTGTTTGGAAGCACTTGGCCTTTTTAAGCTGCTGGTAGCCTTTCCCCTTGAGTTGGAGGTGATGTGCCACCCCTAAGGGTGACCCAAAAAACCAACTAAATGCTGCTTCTGTTGGTAACTTGCCCCAGAAGTGAGATCTGTGCGGGGTGCTGAGAAGGAAGTTGTAGCAGCTATTACCTTAGCGGTTTATCCATCTTTGTAAGGCACTCCAAACCCACCAAGGTTCTGACAGTGTAAGTGTCAAGGATTTGTATTTCTCTTTTGTAGTGCTGGACATTCCCCTGGACGGCCCTCCAGCAAAACTGGGGAACACGGTTTGGGAGGAGGCTTGGGCAGAGTGCTCTGGGGGCTGAAGAAGATTCCAAAATACTTTTATCTGGTTGTAGCACCCAACGAGGTGTGACTACCTGGATCATTCTCATCCCTAGAACGCTTGTTTCCCCACAGAAAATTGTTTAGGAGACCCCCTGTTTTGGGGAAATGACCTTTCCCCCTTGTGTGCATCCTGTTGTCCCCACCCTGTTCTCCTAGGCTTGAAGATGGCGTGCTTGGAAGCTATTGATTAGTAGGTGCTTGGGCTCTGTCCTGGCAGTGATTGCTAATTTAATATTGTAATTATGATTGCATCACAGTTTTCTGGTGTTCTTTTCTTCCAGTAGCGTTTGCCTCTGCTGTCCTTCCTCTGTAAGGAATGCAATAATTAGATCTCAGCCCTGAGGAGTTGCTGAGTACTCACATCTTAAAAAAAAATCCAGCTCTAGGTACTTAAATAGCCCTGTTCTGGTGGTACATGGTGAATGGTGGTAGCTCAGTCTTCCCTTGCCACCTGAGCAGATAATTCCTTGGAAAGAGGAATATTGTGGATAACACAGCTGCTTCTCTTGGGCCATGGTAAGATCTGGTGGTGCGTCTTGGGACTGTGAAGCTTGAGCATCCTGCTCGTCTGCCAGTGGCTCTTTGCTCTGAAGTCTCTAAGGATGTGTTTTTATCAGTGGTTTTTAATTGGAAATGAGTGACAGTGTGTCCTACCTGTTCCTTTCACAGGGATTAGGGAAAGCAAGAGGGGTCTGTGTACTGAAAAACACCTCAATAGACTCCAGCAGAGGGGAATTCTGTCGTTTGAGCATTTTTGATGCCCTGTTTGTGTGTGTTTGAGCTTTTCTTAATGCCTGTCTCGTTTCCCTTGGTGTAGGATGCCATTTCTACCTACAAGGAAATCCTGCAGGTGTACTGGGAGACAGCAACGGGCTTTGTGAACGCCTGCTGTGATGGACTGGAGCCCTGGCAGTTAGTTGGGTTGACCTTGTCTTCTACGCTTTTAGCCGTATGGCTGCATGGCTTCCTCTTCCAGCCCGAGAGTAAGTATTTAAAATGGGTCTTCCCTTTGTGGGAAGGGAGAGGGGACAGTTGTTCTCGGGTAGTGGGGGGAAAGGGGCAAAAAGAGACTTAGCATCTGTTAAAACACGCCTTCTGCTGTCAACCAGGATTGACAAAACCCTATTCCGAAATAGGGTCAGAGCCTGGGTAAGCAGTGAAACATCCCCGTTCCTGCAGAGGGTGTGGCAGGCCAGCCTGGAATGTGCCTGCATCTCCTTCAGTTCCTTCGGTCTCCCTTCTGCCTCTGGGTGGGCCCTTTACTCATCACAACACTCCCTTGCTCAAAACCTGGGGAAATCGATGCAAGAGCTGGGGTCCTGGGAGCTCAGTCACTAACAAAGTGTCTGGGTTGCTTTTGCTCTTGATTGCTTCCCTTCCTGGGGGAGAAAACAGGCTTTCAGTTTGGTGCTGGGAACGTGTTTCATCCTCAGGAGGTCCAAGATAATTGTGTGGTTGTGCTGCTTTTTTTTTTTTTTTTGAGCGGGTTCCTACTTTGAGCGATTTCTGATATCAGCAGCTCTTCAGTGGGACCTCTTTTGATGAACCTGCAATATTTTCTGTCTCTGCGTGGTTGTCAGGGATAACTGCCTTGCCCTTGGAGGAGAACGGTGCTTTGCAGATCCCCCAGGCCTCAGGGTTATGCTTATTTTTGTTAAAAACAGCAGAGTTTTTAATTAGCGTCTGTGCCTCTCTGCTCCTCAAACAGGCTTTTTTTGAAAGGCAAGAGTAAGTGAATAGTGGGAACTTGTGCCCAGTATAGGTTCTTGGCTAATGTTTGTACTGCTGCACAGTATTTTTAAAATATTGACTAGTTATTATGAAGTCTAATTAAGCTGTCTGGATATTTCAGCAATTTATTTTTTCCCCTCAGTGTGGATGTTTGTAATTAAACAGTTTGCACACAAATGTGCAACAGAAAAGTTATTTTTGGAGTGCTAACAAATATTTGCTACAGAATGTGCCAGACTGCACTTACTGTCCTCCTGCAGCTTTTCAAAATATATCTGAAGTGTATATAAAATGGGGGGAAAAAGGCTGATGCTGTAGATAAGATTGGGAAGTCCTAAAATGGTTGATTTTTCTTTTAAAGCTTGTTTAGCTGTTTCCTGGTGAAAGTGTCTTGTGACTGGTGCTTGGCTGAAACGCCTGGAGGACTTAGTGGCTATAAAGCAGCTCTGTCATCCCGCGTGCATTCCTGCCTTTAAAGTTACCCCGGGAGTTTTCTGGTGTTTGCGATCACCTCAGGGACGGAGGGAGAGTGTGGTGCCACGGAGGTGACACCATGTCCTCCCTTCCATCCCTTCTTCCCCCGTGGCCTGGGAGCCTGGTTCATGTTGCTGAACATTTTCATGTTGTACTATCCTGGTTTCAAGATGCAGAAAAAAATTTCAACAAGCTTTTACCTTTTTGCTGGAGACCTTGTCTTTAGCAAATCCAAACTCCCTCTCCTTGTAAAATTGCATGTGTGGGTGCAAATTCCCATTCAGGCAGGTGCTGGCCTTCCTTATGCCTCGTTTGGAAAGATTTTAGCCTTTTTAGTTTGTATGACTTTACTTGGTGGCCTTAGGAACAAAGTAGGAAAATGAGTCAAACCACTGATTCTGATAGATGGCTGCTGTTGTGCAAACCAGTTCCTTCTGCAGCCTGGTCTGTCTGCTTTCTGATGCACTGCTCTGTCTCTCCACGTCCCCTTTGTGACTTTTACTTTAGCCTGCATCGGAAATACCAAGCCTGTCATGGGTTGGGGTGGAAGTATTGTGCTTCGAGTCAGTTTTTAGTTTGTTGAGTCATATGAGGTTAACTTCTGACTCTTGTCTTTCAGGTTTAACATCCCGAATTAAAAAACAGTTCTTTAAACTACTGAGAAGAATGCCATTTGTTGGGGCTATAGTAAGTATTTGAGCAGCTGTTTGTACTGTTACTCCAAGCCCTTGTTTTAGCCTGTGTAGCTGTGTCTCGGAGAACCTACAGTTCTGCGCCTCTTTGCTGTCATGTCACTGTAATCATAATGGTCCAAAGGTATAGATCTGGATCTGCTGCCGCCTGGTTAATGAAAGATAACTTCTACCTAGTCTTTTTTTATAGTAGTTTTGCTCTGATAAAGTACCACTTTTTTTTTTTTTTACACCAAGTATCAGTGAATCAGTAGCAGAGTTGTGCAGTGGCAGAATTTTCCAATGGTGTTCCCTCCTTGTTAGATTTCAAGAAAATAACTTGATTCGTGGAAGATGAGGACACAATGAACTTGAGTTGTTCTGGAACAATGTCTCGAACAAGTGTGAGATAGCCAGGCGTCTGTTGTGCAACATGGAAGGATAATTGTTTTAATCAATGACTGGCCACGATTAGTTCAGAGCTCCTATCTGTTAGCATAGTTAGCGTTATAGCACAGCGATATCAGAAGCTTGTGTAATCATTAAAATGAGACAGGCTTTAGTGTCTAGGAGATGTTTTTTACTTAAAAACTTGAAACTACAAATGTCAGCAAGTCTTAGCACATTAACAACTTAATGCTCAAGAAATGCACAGCTTGGTTTCTTTTACCTGGTACGTGATGGTATCGTACTCGATTGGCCTTTCTGCTTGATGCGTAGGCAGCTTTGCACGTTGAATTGGCAGGGTGTGGGGGTTGCTGGGTCTGTTGTAGGCAACTTTATCAGATGGAAGTAGTAAAGAGGAACTTTTTCCTTTTGACCTCGATATGGATGCAGTTATCAAGTTTCTCCCCAAGCCCTCTGTAAGGAATAGCATCTCCATTTCATGTGTCCCAATTTTTACCTTCTGGCTCGAGTAGCCATTGATCAGATGAAGTAATTACTAGCTCTCCTCCGCTTACATTTGTTGTCTGCCCCTTAGGTGAGGACATCTCCTGGGTCCCTCTGTTTTGTCCAGGCTTACTTTCTCAGGGCTAGCACGGTAAAGCTCCTGACGTGCCCTACCTGTGTGCTGTTCCCACTCTTTTGTAGGCTGATAACCTATCAGTTGCTTATGGGAGGCCTTGACTTTGAGGCAATCCAATGTCCAAAAGTCTTTAAGGCTGATAACATCCCAACACCTATGTTGTCTGGAAGAAGAGTGTCTGCTTTGAAAGGTTTTCTGAGAGGGAGTCTGGGCCTGGTGCATGTGGGGTATGAGCAGGAAGAGAGAAATCTCTTAACTGTGCCTGTAAGGGAGATTTCTTTAATGTTTCTGTTTTTGTGATTCTCTAAACTGTGTATGTGACGGTAGACAAGACAAGGTATGAAATATAATGAATCTGAAGACTTCTATAAATTATGGACAGTGACTTGAAAAGGTTTGGTGGATAAAAATGAAATGTTTTTGCCTTAAGCTTTGCTTTCTCAGCTATTGAAGGTGCTCCAAGTTCCCACTGCTCATCAGTACCCATTATCAGTGCTCAAAGAGTACCATTTCTCTTTGAATGTGGTGGTGTCTGTGCTGTTAAATGAAACACAGCTGAGCAGTGGCCCATTCTGCAGTCATCCATCCCAGTTACTTGGCTCAATTTTGGGCTGTGCCAGCTAGCACACTCCCTTAGCTGCTTCCTGGAGTGGTTTAGAGACTAGTGCATAAGTGTCCATTCCAGGAGGCGTTTTGGAGAAGGGCAGCTTGTTTTTGGTGGGAGAAGTTAGTGGGAAGGGAGAGTTCAACTGCCTGGCGGTCACTCTGCTATGCTTTTTGGTCACAGAGCTGAAACAGTTCCTACCTGTTCTGCTCGCTGGTATGGAAGTAGCCAGCGAGTTCGATCTCACACGTGTTGAACAATTATAATCTGGCCAGCACCTTTGTTAATAGGCTTTTCCTTTCTTTTTAGATTCAAAAGAAGATTGATGAGGCCTTGAATGATGTCACTTCCAGTTTATCCTTCCTGAAAGATGAAAAAGATTATATCAAAGCGCTGCCGGAACAAGGCATGAGCCAGCCTGAAGTACTACAGAAGATGAAAGAGTACAGCTCAAAAGGTATGACTGAGTCTGTGCCCTAGCAAAGGTGGGTCTGTTTCAGAGACAGCATTAGACTTACTTGGTTAAATGAGATCTAATGATGCCTGCTCTCAGTTTCATCTTAAATATTGCTCTGCTGATGTTCTTCACTTGCCTGTTTTCCTTTTGGAGGTGATTAAAGTCAGTATTCACAATGTCTACTGCTGTATTTGGGTATTTACATTGAAATTCCCTTTCTTTCCCAAGAGTTTAATACTGACTGATGGGAGAGATGAGAAGGAAAATACAGAGGAAGCTTTTTGAATGCATTTCTGAGCAGTTGCCTTGATGTTAAGCTTTTACCAGAAATGTATTTTCTGTGAAGCCCCGAGGAGTGCTCCTAACAAAAAGGACTTCCAAACAGTATTTTTAGGGAGTTTCCAAAACTCACTTTAATCAAAACCAGTGGTTTGCATCTTGAAAATGCCACTCAGGCAAGGCAAAGCCACGATGATGTCCTCTTGGCTTGAGTCCACATAAGCACTGTCTGAAAGTTAATTTGAGTTGCCTCCCTGGTGTAAATATCTCCACGCTGATTCACATCCTGTTACTTCTAATGAGCAAATTTGGGTGGCTTGCTGTCCAGAGAATATATGACTGACCTGTTCATATCTCCAGTCTGATAAAAGCTTGGGATTTTCTGCTACAACAGTGCATCTACTCCAAATTCAGGAAGAGTTTTGCAACAGAGTATGCTGTAGCAACTTCCTTTTTTTCTACTTTTATGTTGTTTGTGCTGCTTTCTGCGTCTGTCTTCTGTCTGTGTTTTCCCTCATAATAATTACTCCCTTCCTTCTCTGGGCTTTTCCTTCCTTTTTTATTTTTCTGTCCCCTCCTTCCCACACGTGCAGTTTTCTGTGGAAGTTACTTGGAAATGAGGGTTGGATTGTGACTGTGTTCACCTTATGTATGCTTGTGAAGCTGATGCCATCGAGTTTTGTGCAGGAGGCTAACAGTTTGGGGAGGGAGCATATAACCATACAGGTGGAAATACTCTGGGTGTTTAGAGGCAGAAACTAACCTGGTTAAGAGGGTTGAAATGCTGTTAAGTGGTGTGCACGCTGATGCTGTTCCACCCACCTGCTCTGATTTGTTAATGCCTCAGTGGCATTTAGTTTTAGGTAAAATTTAACTGAAGAATCCCATGTTGTAGATTTTAGCAATGCAACCTTGACCTTTCCATCTCAGTGGTGTGATGGGTGCTCTTTGGATGTGACTGTAACTTTAGTGATGAGAGTTGGGCTGTGTGGACAGCAATTTGGGGAGGGTGAACGGGGATTAGCTGGGTTATGTATTAATATAACTGCTTGCTGCGGCTAGCTCTTTATGTGCTGGCACTTTATTCATCATTTCCTTGCAGTTTGCTAAGTTTATGGGACGCAAGCTGCCAGAGGCATAGCATTGCAGGGAGTTATCTCTCTGGCACAAAAATCATACTTGCTTCTCCTCAATGAAGCCCAAAAGCAAAATCCTTATCTGTAGAACTGCTAGGGGGGGACTTCTTTGTTCTTCTGCATGCTTTTTGGGAATGGCTGTGTTTGCAACCAGTGTGCACCTCTCTTCTCTTTCAGGAGACGTACGTTGGGAGGATGGGAAAGTCTCTGGGACTGTGTACAGCGGTGAAGAGAAACTCACCCGTCTGCTTGTGAAGGTGAAGTGCCAGCAGTCTAACTTGGCATCTTTGCACATATTTTTTAGCAACTTCAGGGTGACCAGAAACCCCTCAACAGTATTCCAGCATCTTTCAAGATAAACAGGGAGGATCTGAAGCTGAGATTGCCCAACTCTGCGGACAGAGCCTAGGGTGAATGTAGGTGGAAGGGGAGTTATTAGCAAAGTGTTGGAGCATTGCAAAATTGGCCAAGTGGCAGTCACTGTGAAAACACTATAGAGATAACTAGAATCCAATCAGATGAGATGTTGTTTTGAGTATGAAAGAAGCTGAGTGAATTGGAGGCTGGTACTGACCTTTTATTTTGGGGAATGATAAGAGGCATAAAATTGCCATAGATCAGCTTCAGCAAGCCCCCTGACAGGTGTAGTTGCTGTAGGCTGGAGTGAAAGCACCCTTGGCTGCCCTGCTTTGGGGTTGCTGCAGGACTTTAGCTTTGGAACAGCTTGATGAAGCAAAACAGGATTGGTCTTGGTTTAAGCAAAAAGTAGTTTGTAAAATGTTTGGCATTACTGTGCAGTCCAAATCATGCAACAATGGGGCACTGGCATGCTTCAGTAGAGTCTTTGTTAGGTCTGTTTACCTAGTCTGGAACTTTTTCCTTTGAGAATGCTGGGGAAAAAAGAAAACTAAACAGCCCAAAGGTCCGTTTTTAAGTACATCTACTGCAAGAGGTTTTTTTTACTAGAAAGGGAAATCTGGCCTTGCTCCTGAGAACAGCTTTTGTACCAGTAGTAATGAGCTCTGTCGGGTGGTTGCTATTGCTGTTTTCTTCTGCCCATTGACATTTCTTTGCCACTTCTGGGAAAGCATAAAGCTCAGAGCAGCCTTTCTAGAGGAGCCTCACCTTGGATTGAGTGTTGTGGAAACATTCCCTCTGTCTGTGCTGATTATTCGCTGGTTTATTCTGCTGTATTTCTTTCAACATCCCTGTGGTTGCTTTTTGATTGCGGCTGCAGGAGGCTGGAACTGGCCTGTTGCAGCCTTATCCTGTGAGCCTGCAGTTGCAGAATGAGCATGAAATACTGGTTTCCACGGCCACTTTGGGTGCGGAGTGGGTGGGCAGCTGTGCTTTTCTAGCTGCTTTGGAATTACTCTTTACTATTAAACTCAAACTAGTTCTGCAAAGCAAGATTTTTAAGACTACATACTGGCCTGCTTTGCATAAAGCAGTCATAGGGCATATATATACCTGAACTGGGTGGGCAAAAGAAGGGCAGATAATTGTGGTCTTTTTAAAATCGCTAAACCATTAGCAATATTGCTTGTTGTAAAGACAAGGTTATGTTATATAATCATTCCAGAGGCCAGAATGCTCTAGAAAAACAAATGATTTCAGCCCTCTCCCCCCCAGCATAGCTTCCCTGCTTGTGGTGTGTACTCACAGCAGGAGAAAGTACTGCAGATCTGCAGATAGTCTGTTTATATACTGTGCGCAGTGAGTTCCCAAACCTGGACCTCTTCACTGATAATCCAAGGCTTCACCTGCAGGACTAACTTTCTGTCTCTGTTTTCTGAAGGTGTACGAAGAGTTTGCCTGGAGTAATCCTCTCCATCCGGATATATTCCCTGGTCTGAGGAAGATGGAAGCAGAAGTAGTGAGGGTTGCCTGTACTCTCTTCCACGGGGGCCCCAACTCTTGTGGTGCTGTAAGTAGCTTGTGCTCAAGTGCCCCGTGAGCATTTGGATACTTCTGACTCGAAGTGCAAATGCACTTTCTGCTATCCATCCAGCTCTGAGGCTGAGGTCATTCTGGTATACTGTTCTGGTAGGTGCCATGCCAGCATAGCTGTCCAGGAGATGGTTGGTAATTGCTCTTCTCAGGGAAGCTTTATGAGAGATGATTTAACTCCAAGTAGTTCTTAAATGATGATTTACTTCACCTGTTTTTTCACACCCTTAAATGAGACAGGCTTGCTGGCGGTAGGAAAAGAGACCCAGTGTAATGTACCATAGAAGCCTGCCTGCTTGTCACTGGGGGATGCCAAACAGAGCAGTGTCACTTCGAGTAGCTCCCCTCAGGTTTAATCTGTGAGCCTGCCAGAATGCTGAGACTGAGGACAAGGCTGGCTGGCTGGTCACCAACAAGCAGCTTGAAGCATTCGTGATCAAGCGGGCATGGCACTTACTGTCACCTCTCCAACTGGAAAGCTCTCTTTCCAGCCTTGTGTGGCCTACCAGGGTGGAAACCAATTTTAAAGCCTCCACAGAATTCAAAGTCAGAGTCCAAATGTGTGCCCTTACACTGATGTTTTCAAATTTCATCAAAGAACAAAAGCTGTCAAGTTGTACAGTGAGCTATTACTGTATAAATAAGCCACGGCTTCTTGCACTCCTTTCTCCTGGTTTGCCTCTTTGGTAGGAATTCTGAGTTCCTCAGGCAGGCCACATTCTCTACCTGTCTGTGGTGCCACAGGACAGCGAGGTCTTATCTGCTAGCATGGTGTTTGTGTGCAACTGTGACACAAAGACTGCTTAATAACTTGCAAAGTAATAGTTCCACTTGTGAGGAGAATCCAGATGAGACTTTTCAGAGGCTGAGTGTGACATGGTTGCATCTGTAAACATGCCAGGGAGGTGGAAGGCCTGCAAAGGCTTAAGATTGATATGGGAAGGCAGTGTTAACATGGGTTTATGGGCTGAACTGGCACTGAATAGGCTTAATCTGCCCATTGGGAGCTTGGTTGTGTTGAGGAGGTAGGTAGAATAACCTTATGGTAGGAGTAGTGGGGACCAAACTCCAGCTGGACTGAAGATGCAACTTGATTGTGCAGTAATGTCAGATGTGATTGCCTTCGATAGCAGGAGGCTGCACCTGGTGACCTGAGCTGTCTCCTTGGGTTCAGGGTTCCTAAACCCCCCTCTGTGCTGGGAGGGACTGTATTCCTGGTGCCACCCTTGAGCCTGGAGAAGCAGCGTGCCTCCTGGCATCTAAAAATAATCTGACCTCTTCTCCTTGCTGACTTGCTGTGCTGAGACTGTCTGTGGAGGGGGCAGGAGGCTGTTAAAACTTGTCTTTATCAATATTTATCAATATGAGAAGCTGACTGATGCAAGTCAAATAGATAGCTCTGTGACACTTATCATGTGGCTGGAGAACTTTGCTTGCGGAAGTCGGCAGCGCGAGTTCAGCTTTCGTTATGTAGGGTGCATGTTGTAAAAGTGTCAACCTTGGCCCCCTGGGTGCTTCCACTGAAGCCTGGAAGTAAAATTGTGTGGGAGGAGAAATTCAGAACAGTAAAAAGAAAAAAATAAAGCCCCGAATCAATCAGACAGTGATCACAGGCAATGTGAGACCTGCAGACTCTCTGGGGAATCCCACTTTTCCCTCTGCTGCTTCCTCTTCCCCTGCCTTCAGAGGATCATGCTGCAAAGCCGCAGCTGAGTCGAGCAGAAGCAGTGAATGGGGAAGCGTGCAACCCGCCATGAAGTTAGCCTCTAGCTGGTTGAGCAGGCAAATTTGCAGGGTCAGAGGGAGGGCTGAAAAGGTGATTGGGTGGAAACAGGATTAATTGCACCCCTGTAATTATCTTGTCCAAACGAGTCTCTCCAGTGGACTTTTTGCCTTCCTCCTGCGTTGCCCTTCCTGTCTGAGTGTCCAGAGGAGCTGGCAGTTGTTGGAGAGATGTGGGAGGAGATAACAGCTCATGTGCTCTTTAAGCACTTGGGCTCAAAGACTTCTTTTATTTTCTTCTCCCCGGAACAGAGTTAGCATTTCAGAATGATTTCTGGAGGTTTGCACGGTAACAAAGCCATTTAAAAAGAGTGTTTTCTCCAAACTGCAGCTATTCTTTGGCTCTGAAAGGCCTTGCTGTAATTGGTAACTCAGACTGCCACAGTTATGCTTCGGTACCCAGCGAGGCTGTGAAATACAGATGGCCAAACCAGGGCGGGTGTAGTGCTGCGAGTTACTTTTATCTCCAAATTGATCTGTTCAGCAGGTGCTGCTGGCTTTTTCTAGTGAGAAGGCTCCTGCTTCACTTAATTCAACTTTTGCAGTGCTGTAAACTAAAACAAATGCTTTTTTTCCTGAATTCCACCGCCGCTCTGTGTGAGAACCAATGGATGTGTGTCTATTGCCAGGTCCCTGTCCGCTGGATTTACTAGCCTGGTGGAAGCAGCGGGGGCCGCCAGCCCAATTTTGTTGGTGCCTGCCTCCTGAAGGTAGATGGAGCTTGGTGGTGTGTCTGAAGAGCTCGCTTTGTGGGTTGGGAGAAGGAAAAGGTTGTGCTTCTCGGGTGAATTCACTTCCTTAGTGCTCTGATTTCCATGATAAGGAGCAAATCAGTGCTTTTTGGGGCTGATACTCAGGTGCTCAGTCTGGGAAAAGCTGCTCAAAGCGACACTTTTGCCCTATTTCCAGGGCTTTCAGCAGCCTGGGCATCTCTGCACAGTCGTGTGGACATCTTCCCAAGCAGCGTCTCTGGAGAGCAGTCTGCTGCTTCTTCTTTGAAGGTTTTCGGTGTGTTTTGTGAAGGTTAAAATACAGGGTGTCATTTCAGATTTCTGAATGCTAAATTAGGCAAGTAGCTTGCATTATTTACAGGAGGTGCCTTTATGCGAGATGTGAGGGCTGTAAGTCTCCGTGGTTCAAACATGGACATAAAAACGCT
This sequence comes from Anser brachyrhynchus, assembly GCF_964034855.1. Taxonomy (NCBI): domain Eukaryota; kingdom Metazoa; phylum Chordata; class Aves; order Anseriformes; family Anatidae; genus Anser; species Anser brachyrhynchus. The sequence goes on along the minus strand of NC_137700.1, from coordinate 20,445,986 downwards.
AACAATTCCCTCGTGGTGGGGCTGCTCAGGCATACATTTTGCCTTAAGTTTCACCAAGAGGTGTCCCAGGCTTTTAAACAGTGTTTAAAAAGTAATCATTTTCAGCAGTGTATGGGTGCTTCTTATTTCTCACTAATTACTACTTCTGTCCTTTCTTCTAATCACGTTACGGAAGAGCAGAGACAGGATTTGGTGACTTTTTTTGGCTCCCAGGAGATTCTAATCACATTCCTGCAATGATTTGGAAGGACTAATTAAGCTCAGTACGTAGAGGAGGAATGGGGGGGGGGTTCATTGTCTGATGTAGGCAAGTGTTCCTGGTCACAAGGTGCCCTGCTTTGCAGTGCTGGCTCTGAGGATTTCCCCTCTAATTTGAGGGGGAAATTTAAGGTTTTTATGCAAGCCTGCATAGTTTTATTTTTTAGTATTTTTTTGAACTTGAAGGGGCAGCTTTGAGTGAAGTGCAGAGGAAAACTGAATGTGGGGTGTATGTGTTTCATGTTGACCTCCCTGCTTTGCAGCTGAGCACAGGAGGGAGCAGCCAAAATCAGAAGATGTAAGCCTAAGCCTCCTGTAGAAGCCTGCTTGTCTCTTCCTCCCCAGTTCTGGGGGACTCTCTGGGTTCTTTCAGACTTTGTCATAGAGCTGCCTGCTCCTTTGGTGTAGGAGTTTAACAGTGAAATGTGAGCACTGCATCTTGTGGGGGGCTTAAACTCTGGCTTGTCCTTCTGCAGATCTATCAGTCTTTATCTTTCATAAGCAGGTCACCTTGAGAGATAACTGGGGGCTTCTACAACCAGCATGTTTACAGGGGTTTTATGCAAGTCTGCCACTACATTATGGACATACAGAAGGTTGTGGTGTATTCTTGCCCTAATGCTGCCTTAGAAATAAATTGTAGCTGACTTTTATTCATAGCATAGTTCAGCTCAGGGAAACTTGGTCAGCTTTTTCTCCAGGGTCTGGATGGATGTGTTTGCTAATGTGAAATTCCAGCAAAATGGAGAGACCCCAAGCTGAGCAAGGTGGCTGTTGTGTGTCTGACAGCTTGACAGAGACTGCAGGTGGCATGGCAGAAGAAATCCCACAGCAAGAACTGTGCCTCTTATTGCTGTTTCAGTGCTGAGGCTCCAGAGCACTGGGATTTGGAGGGAGTGAGTAATAGGAGGGATATACCAAGTTGAGAGAGCAGGAGGGTTATGTGCTCTCTCCTTTTCCTTCCCGTTTGGAAAATAATAAATAAATCAAGAACAAAAGTGTGTTTATTTGCCTTTTTCCCCACGCTTCGCCTGGCTTTAGAAGATAGCGCAGGGCTGGAAAGCTGCTTAAAACAATGCCTGTTTCCAGCCCTTTTCCCCATGGCATCGCTCGTGCCTGTGCACTTTCATTTAGGGGAGGGAGGAGATGATGTGAGTGCCATTGGCCGGAGCTGAATCACTGCGTGCTGGCCAGCTGCCGGCGTGCCGCGGGCGGTGGGAAGTTGTCCTGTGACCGTGATTCAGGCTCTGGCTGGGGCAGGACAAGTTCACAGCGAAGCTGATGGAGCCTCTGGGCAAGGAGCAGACTCCCTCTGTAGGTGTAAGCCTCCTGGACCAAGCTGCATCCCGCTGCTGTGTCGCATCTCCATGGTGCGGACTCATCTCGGGATGATTTAGGAGGCTTGCCTGGCTGAAAGTCTGCTCTTTGAGTGGATTTTCAGCTGGAGCTGCTGGCTGAGCGAGCTTTCTGCGTGGTCATGTACGTGCCTGGGAGGAGGGTCCGTCCTGGAGCTGATCAGCTGCTGAAAAGTGATTTCGACTTCCCCAAACCTGCATGGCTCAATGTTTGCGTGCAGGTGATAAGCCAGGTATTGGAGGCAGGTGCAGGCTGTATAAGGGTGAGGCAGTGGTGCTTTGGTGGAGAGACTGAAGCACACAAATAAGGCTGTTACAGAGGCTGCTTTCTGAAGAGCGGATTAGGATAGGGTACAGGTAGGAGCTGCTTGCTCAACAAGGAGCAGGCCTGGTCCCATGAAGTGTCTGGTGCTCAGTAACGCCAGCCCTGAGATCCCCAGATTGTGCCCAGCAATGTTTTCACAATCGCTGCAATATTGTAAGCGATGTTGCAAGCAACATTACAAGCACGCAGTGATTCTGCTCCTCTTCTCCCACCCCGCAGCAGCAAGGGAATCCGCGTTATGCCGGCTGTGATTTTCCAAAGATAGCTGACAGCTCTACAGATCTCTTTATAAGAAGGGTTGAGAAGTGAATGACACAGCCTGTGAACCGCTGAAGACGTTGCGCTGCCATCTATTTACTTCACAATTAATGCAATGATTTCTTTATCCAGCGTGAGGCTCTCATAGGGCTTTTCTGCAGCAGCTGCTGCTTTACAAAGTGGAGAGGAAAATAAAAAAGCAGAAACTGCCTGTGGTGTGACAGTCACTTCCACGCTGCCTGCGGTGGCAGCTGTTGCTAGCTTGGATCACGTTGGGAAGAGATGTGGCAGGCTGCTTTTTGTGCCTGTGAACTTTGTTCCTTATCACTGTGCTTAATGTTTAGTCACTGTCACGCTGTCATGCGTCTTCCTTGTGTTTTGGGGTTTTGCGGCAATGTCAGCGGGGAAAAACCAGAAGAAAATGCAGACTAGCAGATGGCATAAGGCATACTAATGTGGCTGCATCCTTTTTATGGTCACTTGGGGTGGCGTATTAAAAGCAAGTGGCAGTTTGTTCATGGGGATCGAAAATCAGTCCTCTGTAAGCATTGTATGTAGCTCCTGATTCCTTTCTTTCACCTGAACCATGAGCACCTGTTGTAGGTGCTGGCTGTGCCCATGTTACGGCTCACCCCGTGCAGCAGTAACAGATGGAAGCATGAATGCCTGCAGGCTGCTTGAAAAGCCAACCTCGTATTTTACGAGGTTAAAATTTTACCTTGGCTTGTGCCCACACTTTTCTGCCCCTTGCACACCAGGACTCATAAAGGCTTGCTGAAGATAGTCCTCCAATTTGAGGAATTTCTTATAATAAAGTGTTTCATTTATTTGCCAAAAGCTCTTGAATGTGCAGTAGTGAACCTGATCAAAGGGCTGGTGTGCGTACCTTCCTCTTTCCAGCCCCACGATGCAAAAACCCCTTGCTCACCTTTGGTCGGGGGAAGGGGGCTGGGACAGCACAGATACCAAGGAACGAGCTGGGGGGTGTAATGCAGAAATTGCTTCTTGGGGCCTGGAGGGCTTAAGGGCTCCAGCCTGGTACTGACCAGACCTTGCCTAGCTTCTGCAGAGAAGGGGCATTGAGGGCTGTGTGCTCTGCTGTGCCCCAGGTTCTGGGAAGGTTTCTTAGCCCAGGAGCCGTGCCAAGCCTGCGCTGGCTCCGTGCCTCAGCGTGGCACTGCTCCAGACCTAATAAACCCTGCTGCACTTCAGTTAGCTTAAGACAGAATCAACGTTGTTGTTTCTCGATACGTGGCATCATTAATCTGTAATCCAGATAAACAGTCCCCGGGTAATCGGGGGCTAAGCAGGCAGCTGGAGTTTTGTGAGGTGTGGTCACCTCCACCAGCTGGCGACGGTGCAGTATTGTCCCCTCTTGTCAGGCATCTGTGTGTATTTTTTCCCATGTTTTCCCTCCTTTAAAAAGCAGAGTCAACACTTAAATCTGTGCTTTCCACCTGAATGTCAGAAAGCTGCCTTCAGCTGTTCAGTGGCTTCTGCTGCCCTTGAAAACCTGAATTGTCCTCTGCAGCATTTCTGTACAGAGATGCTATGGCTGCATCCCTTTTGCTGTTTTCCTCTCCTGCAACATCCATGTCAGTGGCTGTTTTTCTCTGTTTCCTTTCGTGACAGATGACGTCTGGGGGGACTGAGAGCATTCTGATGGCTTGCAAGGCATACCGGGACCTGGCTTACGAGAGAGGCATCAAACATCCAGAAATGTAAGCAACACCTTTGTGGCTCGGTTTTTGCTTGTGTGACTGGCTGTTCCTCTGCGCTGAGGTGGCTGCTAGGCCCCCGTAATCCTTCATTTCATAGCCTGTTACCACCACCTCCTTGTCCATCTTTGTCTGGAGGCCTTGAATGCAGTAGAAAAACCCAGGTGAATGAAATGGTGCAGAAGCACAGGAACTGTTAAGCAGCCTAGGATCCCAGGCGTGGATGTGGGCTCTGGAGCTGGTGTAGCTGTGCCATGCACGGGTATTTCTGCAATATCTGCATGCAGCTCCGGACAGAGCCTGCTCATCTCTGCTTTGGGCGCCTCTTGTGCAAAGATTGCAAGGCACTTTGATGTATTTAAGGGTTTTGATTTTATTTGGATCAAAGAGGGTTTAGCCTGAAAATCCTGGGACTGAAGTCGGGGCTGATTGGAGCTGAAATGAGAAACTGTGCTAATCATTATGCTGCTAATAGAGGATTTGCTCTCTCTAATGTGCTGCTTTTTTCTAGACAGTGCGTCAAAAATGTTTCTCTGGTTAATTGCGTAAGAGAGGAAGACACAAAGAGAGATGAAACACTGGTGTTCATCTTCTGCTGAATTCCTGTGGCTCTTTTCTTCCCTTTCTAACATTTTTGCGTGGTATTAAAGGCCTCAGTGAAGATATGATGCCTCAGAAAACAAGGTTAACTGAGGCAGTTTGGTCACTGCTATTGGAGACGGGAGTCATCAGATGTTATGTTCATTTGGTTAAGGCTTAGATGCTGCCTGGGCTGAAGTCTGCAATCTGTTACTTTTCTAGGTTGGTCCCAGTGAGTGCTCACGCAGCATTTGACAAGGCAGCCCACTACTTTGGACTGAAGATGATTCACATCCCCTTGACCAAGGCTATGGAAGTGGATGTTCAGGTACCACTGTAGGCAGCATGGCACTCTTTCTGTGGGAAATGAGCGTTGTTAGGAAATCCCGAGGAATCTACCTACCCAGAGGGATGAACCATAAGGGAAGAACAGTGGGATTAAATGCATGTCATTGCATACAAAATTTTGTTTGAAATAAATGGATGGGATGTAACCCATCCCTTTGTCCTATGTCATTAATTTAGAATCAATTATGTGTATCCGAAATAGCCACAGGTTTCAGATGAGGATAAACAAACAAATGTTGTAGTATTTCCAAGTGGATGAGTTAAGTGATTCAGCTGATGTCTGCTCATGCTTTGTAGCTCAGTGCTTTGCTTTCTGTACGCTTTTGTGTGTTAGCTTTTAAGACCAGATGCTGCATGTTTTATTTTTCTTTTTTTGGCAGGGTGACACTTGGTAAATGGCATGTGAGCATCTTCTCTCTTTAAATCTTCAGGCAATGAGGAGAGCTATTTCGAAGAACACAGCCATGCTGGTCTGCTCTGCTCCCCAGTTCCCGCATGGGATTATGGACCCGATTGAGGAGGTGGCAGAGGTAGGATGTCCCTGGGTGCTGCGGCAGTAAAACTGGTGCATCCTTCTGCACAAGAAGTGAGCAGGGGGGTCCAGGATCTCAACCTGTGAATCTGGTGGGAGCAGCAGACTGGTTGGGAAGGTACTACTGCCATTAAATCGGTTGTTAGTCAGCAGCAGGGCATGCAGGACACAATTTGAGGAGAAATGTAAGACCATCTCATTTTGCACTTACTCAGAAACTGCTGTGGGAGGATGGGCTTTAAATACCAGATATTACCCCTGGGCATTGTCATAAAGCTGTTTGCGTGGGGCTGGATTGCAGACTTGAGCTGCTGCATGCAGTGTGTCATAGCAAGGCAAAGCGACAGGCCTTTAGGTCCTGCTTTGTCTCTGATCTCCCGAATCTGTGCCATAAACTTCTGCTGTAACTGAAGGAATGTACTGCGTATGCGACTTAGACCTCTGCTGCGCCCTCTGCGAGACAAGCCAAAGGGGCTTGTCCTTTGATATCTGAGAGGAAATAACAGCAAAGTAGGCCACCTTGTAAAAACGCTTTGATTTAGGGCCTACTGGTTGTAGCAAGCTCGGTGCAGAAGCCGGAGGAATGCAGTGTGGCGGGGGGAGGAGGAATCAAAGGGCTGGGATCTCAGTTTTCAAACACGCCTTTTGTTTTTCTTCCCATGCTCCAGTTATTTATTTTGTATGTGACCAGCAAGGGGCTCTGACCCTTTTCATTTGGATCACATCATTACGCTTTTTTGTGGTTACTGCTTTTGGACCAAGTTGTCACATCTCTCTGTCAAATAGAGCGAATGACCAAAATATGATGTTTTTTCTCTTGCTGGCCATCTGTATGTATGTGCAAAGTGTGAGAAGGCATCTTACAAGTAGCCAGCCCTTCCAAAAGGGTCCAGAAAATGTTCAAATGTGAAACGTGGAGTATATTCAGTGGCTGGAGTTTGGGTACCCCACCTACCTCATTTTTGTCCCTGGTTGCGTGTTACTCACCAGAGCCTCTTGTTTGCTCATAGCTTGCAGTGAAATACAAAATCCCCTTCCACGTTGATGCCTGCCTGGGTGGTTTTCTCATTGTTTTCATGGAGAAGGCCGGCTTCCCTCTAAAGCGTCTGTTTGACTTCCGTGTAAAAGGCGTGACCAGCATTTCTGCTGATACCCACAAGGTAAGAGGGGGGCAGAGGGGTCTTCCACGCTTTTATTTGGGGGGAACAACTCCTGATGCCATCCCTGGTGCCAAAGGGCAGGGGTAAAGGTTGCCCTGTTGAGATGCTTTGTGCAGCGCACCAAAGTGTGGGCAAGTGGGATCTTGGTGGTCATATACAAGAGGTGCTGCTGAGCCCTCCTGCCTCTTTTTAATGCTTTGTTACCCCTTGCAGTATGGCTACGCTCCCAAGGGTTCCTCCGTGGTGCTGTACAGTGACAAGAAGTACAGGAGCTACCAGTTCTTTGTGGCACCCGACTGGCAGGGGGGCATCTACGCCTCCCCCTCCGTGGCAGGCTCCAGGCCCGGTGGGATCATAGCCGCCTGCTGGGCAACCCTGATGCACGTGGGGGAGCTGGGCTACGTTGAGGCCACGAAGAGGATCATTAAAACAGCTCGGTTCCTTGAATCAGAGTACGTGCGTGCCTTAGCTTCTTGGTTGTACTCTTTAAACCTGTTCTGGACTCCCTCTCCCAAACTGTTTTTCTCTTGCAACTTTTTTTTTTCCCTAGAGAAGCTATTGCATGTTACCTGCTAGATGGGGATCCATTGGGCATTTAGAGGAGAAGATGCTTTGCTTATATCTGGGTTCTTTGCCCTGTGCCAGGTTGTTGAGGGGCCCAGAGAGGAGGGGTGCTGGCATCTCTATGTAGCTGCCTTCAAGGCAGAAGAAACTCTTGAAGCAGTCATGGCTGAGGGGAAGTTACTCGATGATGAAAGGGGGGTTATAATTTCTCTTGTTGGGGTACCTGCATTGCTGTGTGAGCTGATGGTCTCTGCTGTGCTGTCCTCCCTTGCCTCTGTCCTCACTCCTTCTCCATCCCTAAGCATCCTTTAGGGCTTAAATCACCCAAGTCCTCTGCTAAGTCCCAGTGGCCTGTGCTGGTTGCATGATTTTCGGTGGGAATGTGCTCTAATCTGTTCCCCTCTCTTCCTTTGAGGCCCCAGAGAGATGGACAGAATGTCTGACCCCTTTTTGCCTTTTCATTGTAACCATCCTCAGTCACCTTTTCTTTTTAATGTTCCTTCAAGGTTGAGAAAAATTGACAGCATCTTCATTTTTGGGAAACCTGAGGTGTCAGTCCTCTCCATCGGTTCAGACACTTTCGACATTTATCGATTATCTAATCTGTTAGCTGCAAAAGGATGGAACTTAAACGTCCTACAGTTTCCACCAAGGTGAGTTTGTGGTCCCAGTGGGAGCCATCATTCATTGTGGAGCAGAGGAGCAATGTGCATAGCCAGGGCTTGCAAGATAGCTGTTCTTAGGCCACCTAGCTCTCTTAATTTGCTGAGCGTTGCCCGTTATCTAATAAATCGTATGTAGACTTTTCCTCTGTGGAGAGGCAATTAGGTTTGTGATTGCTGATATACAGCAGCAGTAGTTATTTTAATGAGCCTGGCAGAGGGCATATCTAAGGCTCTCTTTCTGTTTAGCTCTGTTTAATACAAGCAGAAATATATAAATAGCTAGGATTTTGTCTCATGTCAGCAAGTGAGGGTTTGTAGGTGTTTATTTTTTGTTTAAATATCTTCTTCCTGCCCACTGAAGATGAAGGTAATTGAGAGAACAGCGACAGGCTGATCATTTTCAGTGATCTTTCCACCCTGATGTAAAAGGAATGCTTGTCAAAAACTTCTCTTGAGTGGGTAGAAGTTGCCTTTCTGTGGGTGAAAGGGGCAAATGTTCTAAGATAGAAATGTTCTAGGATAGAGCTGCACTGAAAAAGTTTTAAAATTGCAGCTAGCTTGAAGAGGAGTCTAGAGAGCCTGAAGTAATAGCTCAGAGGTGTGAGCAGCCCTGTTACTTCTGGTGAGTGCCAACTTCCACGCTGGGAGTGGCTGACAGGTTACCTAGACCTTTAACAACATATGCTGATGTCAGGGAGGGAAGGGGGAGTTGGCATTTTGCAACAGAAGAGCTCAACTTCCCGCAGCTTGGTTCCAGCAAGTATTTTTCAGGGATTACCTTTAACTGGAAGGGAGCAGATAATCTTCTCCCTTAATCCCACTAGCACCTTATTTTAAAGAGATAGGCACTGGCCAGGGAAGAACTAAATTGCTGTATGTACACGAGGTGGCTAATATCTCCCTTCTCCCCTCTCCTCTGCCTGCCAGCATTCATCTCTGCATTACGCAGTTGCACACGAAATCAGGCGTGGCTGAGCAGTTCCTGAAAGATGTCAAAGACAGCATTGAGGACATCATGAAAGACCTCAACGCCAAGACCACAGGCATGGTAAGGAGCCAGGATATAGCAAGGGTGTGTTGCGTGAGCGTGTTTCCTGGGTGGCATTAATGATCCCACGTAACGACCTCTTCTTCTCCGCTTAGGGAGCCATCTACGGAATGGCCCAGTCCATCCCCGACAGGAGCCTGGTAGCGGAGATTTCTCTGGCCTACCTGGATGGCCTGTACAGCACCGAAGTTCCTGGCGGTGAAAAGCACATGAATGGCTCTCCTGGCCACCACTGACTGTAGCGAAACTATCGGTGCCTTGCCAGCTAGCACTGGGGTGGTTTTAATGAAAGGTTTCCTAGGGAAAGAGATTGCAGTATAAGCCTTTGTTCCTACAAGTACAGGTCTGATGGCAGCTTGATCTCAAAAACTTTATTCCCCATCACTGTCTGCTCTGAAATCTGCATTATTTTCACACTCAACTTTGGTTTTAGGGCTTTCCTTCCCTTCTCCCTGCCTACTTTCATCATGAATTGAGCGTCCATTCCATAACTCCAGACTCCTCAGGTATTCTGTATATCACTTCATTCCTTGCTGTTTCTTCTCCTCAGACGGTGCATTCAGCCGGTGTCCAGCCAAGCATTAGATTTAAGTTTCCATGTTGTGTTCCAAGGCTTCAATCTTCCCAGAAGTTGAAGGTAGAAAATAAATTGAATTTTTTTTTTCTTTTGAGTATTCCTCCAAGCTACTGCATTTAACAAACCATGCTGGGAGCCTTATATTTACGTAACGCAGAGTTGATAGATTGGCAAAGGAAAGATGATCATGTAACTTTTTAAACCCCCCTCTGGAGATCTCAGACTGCAATCAATATTTATTGAGGGTGTGGGGGGGAAACAGCACACAATCCTTTTCTGGAACCTCTCTGTTTGAATAACAGCAGAAATAGAAAGCAAGTGGGTGGTGTACGGAGAGGAACTGGATGGTACTGAAAATCCTAGGTACTTAGTATCTGTTTTGCTTCCCTGCCTCTTCTAGAAGACATGCATTGACCACCTAGAGTGCTGTCGCACCTTGCACAGTTCTGGAGGGACGTGCAAAACAGGGATTTCACTGTTCATAACTTGAAGGTTTTGCACTATCTCACAATGCTGTAGTCAAGTCAGTGAAGCCCTAGCGTGTATCATGGCTAGGGACTTAATGTGCAGACATATGGCACCAAAGCTGACTTTTTTTTTAAAAAAAACATAATCCTTTAGTATAACATGGTGACTTTTGTAATAGAAAGTAGTAATCTGTCTGCTCTTTGCACTGATTCTTTTAAGGCACATCCTCAAAAGGGCATTCACCATTGTGCCTTGATGCTTCTCTGGCTTTTTGGGGGATGCCAGGAAGGATTTGAGGGGTCAGCTGTTGACTGACTGCAACATTTGCTGCAGTTTCCTTATGGTACTATACTGAAAACAAAACCTCAAAGGCAGACTGGCCTCAGGTAAACTGTGCTTGCCCATCAGGCAGAGTAGTCACGCTATTGAGCCAAGTTCCCTCACAGTATTACAAAGATGCTGGCAGAGCTCTGAAAGGAAGGAGATGGGATGCAGTAAGCTGGAGGTAGTCGAGCCTTGGGCATACAGGCTGTTTTTCTCTGCTGTTTTTGCTGTGAGAGTTTTACCACTGCGGCTTGGGAGGCAGTTGTTGCCTTCAGGATGAGCTAGAACCTCTTGAGTTGTTAAACAGTGGTGGAGTTGCTCCTGCAGGGCTTTCCTGTGTGTTTCCTCTCGGCTTTTGGCATGCTACTGAAAGTTTCCCAGGCAGAGTTCAGCACCTGGAAGAAGACTTTGTGCCATGACTGCAGCATCTCTGCCGAAATGGGCTTGTTAGCCCCAACCTGACCCCCACTGGCTTAACGCAGCTGAAGCACACGCTTGCTCAGTAACTACACAGGCTGAGAAGGCTACTGACCAGCCGCTGCACACCCAAACCTTGGGCCTGGAGAGTGCTGGGAAGAACGCTTTGCTTTTTAACAGTTTTATTATTCTCAGTGCTAGGAGACAAAGCATTTTGGCCATCTCCTGTCACGTTGAACTGATGGCTGCAATGCATGTCTCTGAGCCCTTTTGAAAACATCGCGTTTGAATTGCCTGATAGTCTCTCGGTGTGTTACCAGCCCTGGCAGTCAGCATTTGTGTTGGACCTGTTTATTCTGTTAACGCCTTGCTAACGTGACCATTGCTGCATCTCTCAGTTTGCTGTACTGTGGGGAGAGTCTGAAGTGTCTGTCTACTGTGACGGTTCTCTTTGAACCAAGGTTTGGAAAACAAAAAAGGAGGCTACTCGTTTTGTTTCTGCTTTAAAAGAAAGGGGGGATGGATTAGGGTGGGGTAAAGGAGAGGAAAAACTCCCTCCTCTGCCCTGGTGCCATCTCCCCTGAGGAAGTGGGTGGATCAGTGCTCCATTTCACATTTTTGGGTGTATTTGAAGATGTTATTTGTAACTCAATGTACTCCATTCTGGACTTCACCTACTAGTAATTTGTGGGTTTAATTGTTCGATGTGTATATGTTCTGTACTGTAAATGTAATCCTGTGGTCAGGAACAGGCCACTGTAATTTACTGTTGTGTAGTCTTTATTCATCCTGGTCACCTAACATGTAATCTGCTTCTCCTTTATCATGCCAAGTGCTTTTAGAGAAAAATGAGATTAACAGGCTATATAATTGTCTCTCTCCCAAAAAGAAAAAAAGGACTGGATTATGATCTGGAGGGATTTTCCCAACTGTTAATTCCTGCGAGATTTCGGACTGGTCAGTTTTTCCAAGTGAGACACTAAATATGTTACTTGTACAAAGCACTCCCAAGGGAGTCGGGTGCTCCTAGGTACTAGACTGAAGAATATCCAGTTGGATGGGCCAAGAAGAGATGTCTGTCGTCATGCCACGGATTTCATCTGCACTTTTCTGGTGACTTGGGGGAATGGAAGGGTTGCATACACCACAATAATATCTTGACCAATAAATTCATTGATTTTTTTTTAATGAACAGATTGGATGAGTTTCCTCTGATGGCAGTATTTGATATTGCTCTGGTTTGCCACTGTAAAACTGTAAGCTGAAATAGCTGAGGAGATGGTGAAAATGGGCCTGGTTTGCATTAAAATGATGCACTGAGCTACCTAGGCTCATTGAACTCTTTATTTTTATGTTTCAGTGCTCATTTGAATGGTTGGGGACCTGTTGCTTTTGATCTTTGCTCTTGTGTGCAGCCTAGTCTGTGGCAGGGAGAATGGTTTATGAATTGTATTAATTCTGCCCGAGAGCTGCTCTTTTATTCTGCCAAGATGAAAGTGGTGTCTGTGACTTCCTCTTGCGATGTTCAAGGGTGCCAAAAATTGTATATGTGTAAGAGCTGTGGGTTTTCTCTTAATGCTTTATGGAACTTGGAGGGTTGAAAAAAAGAATGGAGTTCGGTGTTCTAGTATTTCTCCCAGGCTGTTCTGCTGAGAACAGCTACTGTTGGTTTCACAGCAAATCCTTCTTGTTACCAAAAAAAAAACCAACACAGAAATTCAGGCACTGCCTGAATGCCAAGACACTGTTACTGGAGTGAGGATCCACCAAAGTCCACCTAAAACCCCTCTTGAGAGGTACGCCACAGCCCCTGCTGTGTTTGTGCCCTTTGGTTGTGTTTTCCCCATGGTTGTGCCTCGGGTCTGATAGTTGCACTTTGGATTTTAGCACAAGCAGTTTTTATCTGATCTGCTCCGGCTTTTAAACAGTGCTCTGATAATCTCATTCTCTTTCAGACCGTGTTTACTTTGAGGTACAGGCCTGTGAAGGCACGTGCCTCTTCTCCATGCTGCTTTGAGAAGCTTTTCCATGGCAGGAGCACCTTCCTGAGACAGAGCAGTCAGGGCAGTACCTGGCTTGGGAAAACCTGTTGGCGTAATTCTGACACCTTCTGAACTCATATCAGGTTAACCAAGAGCTTTATTGTAAACAATTTCAGTTGGTTTTCTACTAAAAGCCGGTTACAATAGGGGTGAGATCACAAGCCTGCTTATAATACTGCCAGAGAGAGGTTAAATTAATAACCACGTTGCACATCACAGTTGTTGGTGTGTGATAAAGAAACCAAAGGGTTCACATACCACCTAATGAATAGTAAAGCATATTTTGGTACACAAGAAGCAATAACAGTGAGCAGATGGGGTCAAGCTCTGGAAAGATTTACTGCAATAGTGTAACCTTACTCCTGGTTAAAGGGTATGTCCTGAAAGCCCCCGAGGCTCAGCAGTCTGCGGGCGGGTAGCGCACAGGTAAAGGGCTTAAGCACGGAAGTGGCAAGGTCAGAGATGGATGTAAGCACAGGAGGAAAGGCTTCCTGGATGCCTCCATCCATCCGAAATGCCAAGCTGTGTGTGGCGGGGAGCTTGGTGTGGCCTTAGGCAGTCTGGGTCTAGGCACTAGCTTGGAAGTAAGTGGGAGAAGGCTCGAGGTGCAGTCGTCCAGGCGAGGCATGGGTTGTGGCTGCGGCAGAGCTGATATTTGGCTTCATGTGTCTCTCTCTAGTCAGGAGAGGGAAGCTGCAACCTGCTCGATGAAGCTGGCCAAGTTGATGTCTCTCTCGGATAAGCCCGTGCACTCGTGGGTGCTCAAGGTGATGTGAACCTAAAGCAGACAGACAGACCGATCGAGTGCTGCTGGCAGAAAGAGCAGGAACAGGTTCCCCCAGTGCTGCAGACAGCTCGCATCTGATGAGGCAGGTAGTGCTGTTACTTTCTCCACTCGTTAGTAAAATTTCCTGGGGTTGGGAAGGTGTTAAGGCATTTTTCATGGTTTTCTCCTCGGCTACAAGCAGTGACTGCTACCCATGCACTGGTCTTGGCAGTCAGCTGTGCCTTTCAACTCACTATCCAGAAGCTTTTCCCCTTGTCTGCTGCTTTTGGTACTGACCTAAAAAAGTCAACAACTCTGGTGTCAGCTTACACGTGTCTACTGCTCAGCTGGGCAGAAACAAAAGGGGAGGAAAGGGGCTGTAGGTGATGGCTGTAGGCTGTCTGTGATATGCTAAGGGAAGAGGTCCTGCTCATCTGCCCCGGACTTGCTGCTGTTTTATGCCTCACAAATGGGATCTGCTCCCTGAAGAGCTCTGTTTTGTCCCTGTCATCCTTGTCTCTTACCTTATTGTACACATTGAACCATTCAGGGTGGTGATCCAATTTTTCTGCCTGTAGAGCTACTCTGGTCATGAAGCCAAAGGCCTGCCCAGGGAAGTAAGAAGAAAAGTTAGCTCTGGACCACTTACCTCGTGATATGTTGTTGTTCACCCCATTGCTATTAATTTTATACCCCATGTTTCTAGGAATCCAGGCAAATACAAGACCTGGGACGTTCTATATCTTTGTTGTTTTTTTTTTTTTGGGGTCTTCCTCTTTTTGGGGATCTTTTCCCAGACAAGCATTGTGCCTGGCTGACGGCTTTGATGTCTTGGGTAGGTTATCTTGCTCAGCCATTGTGTTTTGGGAAAAATGGAGGGGTTACTGTGGCTGAGCCCTGCAGGTAGGACTCCCTGCTCTGCAAACCAGGTCTCCGGCACTGTAAAAACTTGGTTCCACTGATACTCGTACCCGGTTGAAGTCCTTGAAGTGGAACTCTTTGAAGATGGCATCTCTTCCTTCCACCTCGTTCCACCCCACGGCTCTCAGGTTTGGCAGCAGCTGCTCCCTCTCCTCCGCACTCAGCCTGTGGGCTTTTCCTGCCTGGCACCAGGGAAGGGAAGAGGAGCAGGTCAGCACGGCAGAGGTAGGATGAAGCAGATAAACAAAAAAATGGGCATCCCATGGGTTGTGGAGTTGCAGCTCTGTGTAGGCAGCAGCAGCAAACTGGATGGGAGGGATGTGTGTGTGTGCAGACCTGAACTAGGGGCTGCTGAGCACAGGGGATATCAGTGCTGCCCTCTGCTCCCCACCTTGGGTACCTTTCTGCACATAGATCTAGATCACATCTAGCTAGGTCAGGTGAAGTCCAGCTTGTCCCTTTTGCCTTCTGACCTGCAGGGCCTAACGAGCACAGCCTCCTGGGACACTCCTGCTGCGTGTACGTGTTCATTATAGCCCGAAGTACTAAGAAATGATGGCTCTGGGTGGTTAAGCTCCAAAATGCATCACGTATTGCCCCCCGCCTCAAAAATTCTATATCTGTAAACGCTTCTGGAACTGAGAACCACTTGCTTTTGAGGTTTGTGAGGTACCCTTGGAAGGAGGACTTTAATTGTAGGGCAGCTGTACCAGAGACCTCTTCTAGAGCAGAAAAGAAGCGGTGTGAATCACAGAGATGAGTCACAGTAAATTGGAGTTCAGCTCCTTTTCCTTAAGTCTCCCTTACGTTAGGATGGATTTTGAGAGGCTGTTTGTCTGCGAGTAACAAAGGCCAGAGGGGAGGGACTGTGATTTAGCATTGTCTTCTGCTCTTGGGCAGAGCTGCTGTTACTTTTTAAAGGGGAGTGAGAGGGGGAAAGCTGCAGTTCATGGCTTTAGCAAGTGAGTATGGGCAAATATGAAACTAAAGCTGGGAGTTTGCAGGGATGGGGGCTGCCCGAGCTGCTGTGACCTCCTGTCTCGGTGGGAAGGCAGGGATGAGTGTGCAGAAGTGTTGCTTTTCATGGAAGCTGGTGTTCTGGCAATTAAATCCTTTCCTAAGGGTGATCTGATCGTTAACCTTGGGGAGGATTGTTGTTTCACACTGGCAAAGACCAACATCTTTTTGCAATTTGCTTTCCTTTGCACTTTAGGGCAAAGCATGGCGAGTTAGGGGTGAGTCCCAACAAATGCAGCCCACTCTTCCTTGTGTTGCTCAGCTGTTTAAGATGCTGTTGCTGAGCATCCATGCCCAAGCAAAGGGACTGCTGACCAGAGAAGGCAAGTCATCCTTTTCTCCAGTTTAACTACTCACCATCAGTAAAAAAAACAAAGGGATGGCTGAGGAGCTGAGGTTTTTTGTGGCCTTATCTTTGTTTTTTGCGCTTTTTAAGGCAGACTGGGAAAGTTACGCCCTGTTCTAATGTTACTGGAGCTGCCAAGCCATCTGGCTGTGTGGGTGCCCACCTGCTGGGGTGGCTGGGCTGGACGCATGCACGGGATGGACCCGATCCCTGTGGCTGTGTGCATTTGGGAAGAGCCTTCCTCACCCATGCAGGATCTGGCCTCGCTGCCGGCGTCCAATGCCCAGTGCCACCCTTTGCTTTGTGCAGCGCTTTGGCTGGCCCTGCTTAATGTCAGCTGCTCCCGAGCGCCAGGTTTCAAGGAAAGGTAGTGAGTAAACACGGCTCAGAGCAATAAACCCTCAGCCGTTGCCCTTCCGTACCGATGGCGCGATAAGCTGGGCGCGGGTAGCTTAGCAACTGGATAACGTGGGGACAGACGGAGGCTGCCTCCGCACGGGGCCGCGGGTGGGGGACTCCGGCGGCAGCGCCAGGTTTTGGGGCCGAGGGCTGGAAGCTGCTCACACACCGGTGGTGGGGAGAGGGAAGGCGGTCTAAAGGCCGAGGTGGTGCTTGCCTGGAGCAGAGGGGTGTGAATGTCGGGGTCCAAGTGCTGATCCCCAGGCAGAGCAAGAAATGAGGCTGCCTGGGGGACGCGCAGCTTCCTTGCTTTCTGAACCCATCGTGACTGCACGGGGGGAACCATCCCTGGGGCTTCTTGCAGGCCTGGCTGGATTCTGGCTGGCAGACGGGGCAAAAGCCAGCTTGTGGCAGTCCCCCTGCCTGCAGCACCCTCTGTGCCCTCCACCCCATCCTTCCCTGCTGCTTGCCCCCCTTTCTCCCCCCAGAGCGTCAGCCCGCCTGCTGTTTTGGTGGGTACAGCATGTCCGTGCTTTCATGTGCACTTATTTCTTTAAACACACACGCTTTTCATTAGGGAAACGCAATTATTTTGTTTTCTTTTGCTGGCTTTCCAATGCTAAGGCATTGGATTTTCTTATTTTTTTTTTGCCTGCAGGACACTATTGTGCAACCAAGGCAAAGGAACCAGCATGGGAAACTGAGAGCCCATCCCTAAGGGTTTTCTGGAGATGAAACAACCCTCCCTGCCCAAATCAGCAGCTTCCCTTTGAAGCGTGGCTCCTCACCTACGGGGAAAAAAGGTGAAGGGGACAGCCTGGCATGAGTGGGACTGAGGGCAGGGCTGGAGTTGGTTGTGCCACGAGGCCCCCACTGCCTCTTGCTCGCCTCCCCTCTGCTGTGAAAAACCTGCTCAGAGCCCACATGGGCCGTGCAGGTGGAGCACGAGTGGGGCTCACTCCTAAGGTAGGATTTGAGCAGGGGCCACGCTCGCTGTGCTGACAAACCTTTCCCTCCCCCTGCGGAGGAGCCAGCAAGCTGTGGCTCTGCTAATTCAGAGCTGCCCGCGTTACTCATTAACCACAGCACAGAGCTCTGCTCCTTCCTTCCTCTCCTCCTGCCTGTTAAGGGCTGCAGCTGCCGCCTTAAACCCTCCTTCCCCATCCTTCCCCAGCGAAGCAACAGCCGCGTTGCCCGCCGGAGGCTTACCATCGCCTGCCGGTGTCCGCGGCCTCCGTCCCCGGTCCAGGCTGGGCGTTGCGCGCCGTACCGGAGCCCGACAGTGGGGTTGGGGCCACGGGAGGCGTGGCGAGGGGTCGGGTCCACCCACGGCAGACCGCTGCCCGTGCCCCACGCGTTTCCCAACGCCGCCCGGCAGCGGTCGCCCGCCCGCTGGGCTCGGGGATGCTGGAACACGGGCCCCTTCAATCCCCGCATGGGGAGTGGTGGTCGTCCTGCTCTACCCATCCCTTTCCCATCGGGATGTTTTCCTAAGCTGTTGCAGGATGGAGAAGGGCAGTTACAAGCCCCTGGGTGCTGCGGGCAGCACATGTGATGAATTTGATGCTCTCACGTGTGCCTCCCGGCCCTTCGTTGCTCCATGCAGTGACAATCACGAGCTTAGGGCTGCGTTGTATGGGGACAGCCTGGATCGTTTCACAGCATGGTGATGAGCCAGGTTAATGCAGGGACTGTGCGCGATACAGTGCCTCTGTGCATTTTCAAGGCGTTTCCTCCTGTTGCTGAGGGAACCGTGTTCCCACGGATGCTGCGCGCTGTTCCCCAGCGTGTGTTTGCTCTCCAGGGCTGCCGGATTTGTGCCCGCGTCCTGCGGCTTGTCGCCTGCTAAACCCGCTCACGTGGTGGGCAATCTTCCAGTGCTGACAGTTCTGTGCCTTGCTGATGTACGTGATGTTGTGCAAGCCCAGCAAGCAGCGAGGACAGAAATTCAGCACCCCGCTATACCCTGATGCCTTTCCTTACCCTTGAGCCAACTAATTTTGGGAACTCTTTAATATAGTGTGACACACGCCCCTTGTAGATACTCATGCATATCTTGTTTTCCACTTTCAGAATTCTTGAGTGCCACAGAGACTATTTGTTTCTCCAGCAGGCATGTTAGAGGGAAGCAAATTCTTCTGCTGTGGTAATGAAAAAGAAAAATGAGAATCTTTTCTGTCCTGGGAGAGCCTCTGCCTCCATCCAGGGAGAGGAGACTTGGAAGGCAATGTAGCACCTGGGAAGAAAATAGTTGTCTGCAGATATGAAGCTGGAGGCTTTGATATGGAAGGCAAGAGGAGTTTCATACCGTTTTCAGCAATGAAATCAGGAGGTGGGATTGTTTGTAGGGTCGGGAAAGGCTAGCAGAATATTTTCTTGGCATTGATTTGAATTGCAGGACTGGCACTCGGACCAGCACAACCCCGGGGAAGTGCCCCTGTAAACAGTGGTGTAAGCAGGAGGTAAATGAAGCCATGTTATAGCAAAGGAGCAGGTGGAAATATGGATGTTGTAGGTAATAGCTATGCCCCAGTCGTGTTAGCTGCAGTCTTCTGAAGAAAACACAGTGGCAGTTCTGATATTGACTTGTCAGGGCCTCAGGCACACCTTGGTTAGGTGGCAGTGCCTCTCCTGGCCTCCCTATTGATTTGGAGAGGGGAGGAAGCAATCTCCCACCTCTTATGGTGCCCTGCTTTCCCTCTGTGGTTTTTGTTCCAGCCCAGCTGGGAGCAGATCCTATTTACTTTGCCAATGCACGCTGCCAGTGCAGAGCAATTGACAGACACCTCAGCTTGTTAAAGGTGAGAATTTCTGTGGTAGGAGAACATCAGGAGAAAAACGATTAATTATACCGTGTCTACTGATTACCCAGCTCCTTTGTAATGCTATTTTCTCTCCTAGGTTATAAATCAGCACTTAACTACCAGCCTTACATGTGAGATCTCTCTCTGGCAGAGGGATGTGCTTCTGCTGAAAGGTGTCAACAGGGCAGTTGTGATTTTCCTCTGTGTAGGTGTGAAACTGTGCCTGGGCGATCCTCTGGCTGACTCTGATTCCTGTGCCCCCGAGTGCACGAAATCCCCCTCTGCACTGCTTTAATTTTCCTTTTTGAGATGGGACTCATTAAATCTAAAGATTAATTGAGCGCTGTTGGGCAAGGTGTTTGCATAGGGAAGTTTGCAGCCCTGTGCAAGGGGTGTGCCTGTCACTGGGAAGAGGCTTCTGCTTTTTTCCTCCCTTTTTGCCTAATTTAGAGCTGTGTTGTTTTGGGACTAGGTCAGTGGCAGCTTAACTCAGGCATGCATTGCTGTAGCATACCCATAGGGGCTTTTGTGTATTTGGATGGAGCTCTTACATCACTAATGTATGATTATTTCTGTCTATACCTTGTAAACAAAATCCAGCTTGCCCCAGAAGCTGCTTTGGTTGAGATTGATATGCTGTCAACCATCTTGAGATCTGCTTTCTGAATTTCCTCCCCCAGTTTTCTCATTTCACAGACCCAAGGAAGAGGGACACCATCTTCCTTCCACGAGGGTGTCGGCTATGATGCTGGGACTGCTTGCAGTCACGTAGGAGATGTGGAGAGCATGATCCTTGCTGCTTATGGGACAGGGAAACGCTCTGCAGGATCCTAGGACTCTCCAACACAGTAACAAGCATTTTTTGTTGTTTTTTCATGTTTTGATTTTTAAATTTTTTCTTCCATGGTCTGTGCTGGCTCCTCACGTAACAGTATTAAAGATCTGCTCAGTGTCATCTTCCTGCCTGGATGCTTTTCCAGGCATCCCTCAGGAACTGCTGACCCGCGGGGTTGGTGTGAGCATTAGCATGGTTCGAGTCATGGTAAATTCACTCTTATTTTCACATCCTGGGCTCTCTCGCAAGGCAAATGGGATTAACCAGCAAAGAAAGAGGTGGCTTCTGCCGTCGCCTTTGCTGTGGTTGTCAGTAAAGCTGCTGACCCAGCTCTGCGATGTTTGCTGATGAAGGGCGGGTGTCCTCCAGCGCTGCGTGAGAGGTTTGTCGCATCCAGGAGGGGCCTGGTGGAGTTACCGGAAAACAAATCAAGGGGAGATCTGGGCTGAAAATAGGTGAAGGTAGAGAGAAGGAGAAACTTCATTTGTGCTTGCCCTCTTCTAGTGTTTCCTAGGGGCACTCCTGGCTGCAGCTGGAGAGAGGATCCTGGGTGAGACAGACCCTTAGTCTGAACCAGGCCATCCCTCAGACTCCTTAGAGAAGAGATTTTTTTAGACATTTGCCTTTTTGGAAAATCCTGGGTATGCTGTCAGTGTGCAGCATCTTTAACTGGCGCACTTGGCTCTGATGCCACCTCCATTTCCCTCTTCCCACCTTTAAGGAAGGAGAAGGGCTTGCAATGCTTTTTTTTCCCTGAATGGGGAGACCCAGTGCTAGCAACCCAGGAGATGGGGGAATGTATTTGTGTCTGGCGGGTACTGAACCGTCCATGTGTTCATGGTTTTGGGGTCACTGGTGTGATGAGACTGAAACCCGTGTGTTGTGGGTAGGGAGGGATGACTGCTGAGTCAGCAGGGAAACAATTAACCAGCCGCAGTGCCTCAGGAATTCAATGGGAATACATTTTGAGAGCTTGCACCAATGTTAACAGCTTTAGAGCCTGCAGCCTGGGGACAGGGTCATGGTCCCCTGGTGAACCTCAGCCCCCAGAGGGTGTTTGGGGCTGGGTTGGGCCACCTTCTTTCATCATCGACTGTTCTGCTGCTATCTGAAGTGTTGCTCCTGTGGCACAATAGATTTAATTAGAGTTTGTTTAGCATTGGAGGGGATTTATGGCAGTTGTGACAGGTTTAAGTTGACAAAAGGGCCCGATAAATAGAGATGAATTGTTAATTATCCCTGCGTGAGCCTTCCTCTTGTAGAGTCATTCCCCTCAAAGTCAGCGAGGGCTTAAAGTTTGCCTCAGCACAGTGAACAAAGTAAGTTGGAGGCTGCTACAAACTTCTGGGCTGTTAATGCAGTGCTTTGGGTAAAGGGCCTTGCTAATTAGGCTGCGTGTAGGTACCTCTGGAGAAGGCTAGGTTGAAAAAATGGCAGTAAAGGTGGTGTAATCTCTTTGAAGGCGGAAAATTTGAATACTCAGTGGGAGGCAACTGGTTGCAAGAGGCTGGAATGTCGCGGCGTCTGTGTCAGCTCCCTTCCTGACTTCTGGTCCCCATCAGAGTTCCTCTTCTGGCAGATCTGCAGGGGTTGTGGAGGGTGGGTATCTTGATGGATCTGGAAGCCTTTCTGCATCCGAAAGTGAGTTTTGCTTTGTTTCTGCAGGCAGAGCTGGGCGCTGCATGTTAAGCAGCTGCGGTACAGCCACGTCTTGTCACTAGGGGTCAGGAAAACGCTGAGAAACAGCAATGCTGCCCGCAACCACAGCCACTGCGGGAGGGGGCAGCTTTGGGGCTCTCAGAAACCCGCCTGGTCCCAAAAACCAGGAGTCAGGGCCGCCAAAGAACGGTTATGCTCAGCCAAGTAGCTCTTGGTCTGTAGTCCCTGCTCCCGGGTGCTGCCTGAGTTGTGCGGCCGGTGGGTGGAAACGCTGAAATGCTGCTTTCTCTCCGCACTGGCAGTGGAGCTGGCTTACATCGAAGCTTGCTCCCACCCCACCTCTCTGAGGCTTTGCTGCCTCTCTTGGAAAGCCAGCTCTCAATCATCACAGCTTAAAACCCAGGTGGGAAACGTGCTGAATCTTCATGGACGTGTTGTCTCCTGAGAAGCACCTCCAGGTCCTTGGTGCACCACCAAAGCATCGGTGCCACTCCTGGGGCACTCTGTCCCCAAAGTGTTTGAGCACTGCGGTTTTTGGGTACCATTCTTGCTTTCAAGCCCTTGGATTTATCTCCAGCTTCCCAATCTTGGGTCTTGCAGCGGCTGCCCTGAGGTTAGGGACTGGAGCTGGGCTAGATGTAAAGGCAAGGTCTGTCTGCCCAGACCTTTTATTAGGGCAGCACGTAGGATTAGAAGAGGTAGACAAGCTTTTGGGCATACAAGCTCTTATTCCAACTTGAGCCAGAAACAGCAGGCTTCACAGCTAAATTAGCTGAGAACAGTTGCTTGGAGAATAGCGAGATATTTGCCACGTGTGGTTGCTTTGGAAGGAAAGAGTGGCTGCAGCCTACAGGGGAGGATGGCAGGTGAGTGGGGGAAAAAAAAGATGTTAAGGCATTATTTCCTTGGAGGTGGTAGCAGGTACCTTATGGGCTGTGGCATGCGGTGAGGCTGCTGGAGGGGACAGCAGCCAACTCCAGGAGCCTCGCTGTGCACTGGAGTTGTGAGTTTTATTTCCCAGACCTGCCTTTGGGAGGTGTTTTGTAGTATGTTTTTTTTTTTTTCTCAGGTTGGGGCTAGGAGCAGAAAATTAATTTTTATTTTTTTTTTTGGTGATAAATGGTTCCCTGCTGGCTGCTCTTTGTGCTTGTCCCTCACAGATTGCATGTGGGAGTCTGTTGGGATGCTCAGCAGGTGCTCAGCGTCATCTCCAGCTTTCCTGGGAGGGTGCTGGGTGAGCTGCATGAGGTGTAGCACATCCCTGGAAGCACCGAGGTAATACCCAGGCCTGGAGCATGGTGTAGGAGAAGCTGCTGGAGAGAGATTGGCAAATCTTGCACTATTTTTTTTGTGCATGCTTGCACAATCTGAATCTGATAACAGAAACGCATGCATGAAATTCATCTCAGGTGCAGTGCTGTTTTTTTTTCTTGTTAGCATTAAACATGCTCTTTTGATGAGGTTACTCTGTTATTTATATTACCACCTCTATTCCTCCCCAGCCTAATGAGTTTGTACTGCTTCTTCCAGACCGAATTCATCTGCTTTGCTTGTTCTTGCTATTAGTGGGAACGACCACTGGACCATGCTGTCTGCACTGTTTGTTCGAAGCAGGATAAAAATTAATGGGAAAATAGTGTACACAGCAATCTTAAGAAACCAAAACGCCACTGTGCTTCACCCGTTGGGGGTAGGAAATTAAATAACATAGCAGCTCGCTTCAAAGTCTGAGGATAAAGAGTTCCTGTGGCAGGCATGGCAAGGAGGGGAGAGATGAAATACTACAAATTGTCACTGATTCACAGCCTGGGCTGGGGAGTTTGCCGCAGTAAAATGGAGCTGTGTTTAATTCCAGCCATCTCTGCTCCATCCTGAGACAGCTGTGTCCGTGCAGGGACTTCGGGCTCAAAAAGAGGGATCTGTTGCTTTTAATGGTTTGCCTGGGATCTTGGACCTCTGCTTCCATCCCTCTGAGGTGCTGTTGAAGGTCAGATAGGATACTAAACTGGTCTGGGAAACTGCAGCTTGGCGTAGGGTGGATTTATGACCTTACAAAGGTGCAGTGTTGAACCTGGTGGGGAGGAAGGGGAAAGCAGCACTTGACTTTCACCAGGTGCTGCTGCTGTCTTCCTGAGGCAGCACCAAGAGTTGAGATGGTGGTGACAGCCTTGTCATGCCGGGAAGGAGAGCTGACTTTCTGGAAGGAGGCTGTCCTGTAGGACTGCTCTGAGCCAGGAGCAGAGGGTGCTTGGGAGAGCTTGGTCCTCCCACTGGCCCCGTAAAGGAAGGTGAGGTGCAGCTGTGTGTCCTGCAGTGGGGGATGTAATGGGGTGGGAGGGTTTCCAACACGAGGGTGGTACTGGGGAGGCTGCCTCTGACATAGCAGGCTCAGGAGGGCACATCTACAGGAGTGTCCCCCTCCTGAGCCAGCGTGATGGCGATGGCTGTGGACAAACTGCCTTTAAATTTAGAAGCAGGAACAGCTGGTTTGAGCAGAGCTGGGACAGGAACAGACCCAGTGGCCAAGGGCAGAAGAGAAGGGAGAGTGAGAAGGGATTTTTTTTCTCCCCAAACTCATTTTCCTAGGTCAAACAGGTTGTGCTAGTCAAAAGGACCAACAGTTCCAGTGCAACTCAGAGATGTACTATCTACCATGACAGCAAGGACTCTCACCAGCAGGATCAAAAAGCAGCTTCTGTGCTGTGGCAGAGGCATTGCTCAGCAAAGAGGCTGCTTCTCTCCAGGAACCAGCTATTGATCAGCAGTTCACAATCAATGCGCAGCTTGTAAATAAATACAGGTACTCTGGTGGAGCTGCAGAGTGGAGCCCGCTCTGGAGACCTGCATGGCCATGTGCTCAAGGATAACTCAGCCCTCTCATCTGATGCACGATTGAGCAGGTGAAACTGGTTCACTATAGGCTGGTGATTGCAGCTGATTTGCCTCCTTAAGCAGGTAATTAGTGATTTATATGACTGACCAGTATCTTAAAACTGCAGAGATGCTCAGTGAAGTATTTTTAATGTGCCTCTCTGTAATAGATGCTTGGGAATCTTGCTTTTGCTACCGGATTCAGCATAAGGAGGGAAATGAGATCAATTTTTTTAAAGCACCTACATTTTTGGGTACCCTCCTGGTGCCTCTGAAGGTTTCCAGTGCACAAACTACAACTTAATGTTGTCCTTTCTAGCAGTGGCACATAGCTTTCATCAAATACTGTTGCAAATTCTTGCAATACAGGCTCTGAACCAGAAGAAAACATCTTCATTGCGGTGCTTCTGGGTCATGTTTTGCATGCAATTCATTGACAAAAATAACCAGCCAGCAGGGATGAGTTGGGTAAAAGGTTTTTACTGTCTTTGTGGTACCATCTTCCAATTAAGTTTCAGAGGCAGCCTGAGATCTGCTCTGTTTAGTTTAAGAGGTAGGAATACTGCGCTGGTTTTTATTTTACTCACTTTCATTTATGCTGCTGGAGGGTTTAGCTCTGCTTTAGAGCATGGAATTGCTTTTTCTCCTTACAGAACCCCAGAAAGGGCATTTTAGAGCTTGGAGGAAACTTTAACAAACTGGAGAGCAGGCCAGGATCTTTTCCCTCTTTGCCCTGCGCCTGTATCTCTCTTGACAGTAAGCATAGTGCAAAAAGCACCTGTCTTATATTCCAAATCACTATTGCCAGTGATCGAGTCTGCCATGTCAACAAAAAGCATTAAGACCTCTGCTTTCTGCTGATGCAGAACGATAATTTGTGGCTCAGGCATTACTGAGGTGTTAGACACCGAAATTATGACCACTCTGTCAGATGGGCTGGATAATTTTTACTCCTAAACCTTCCACCAAGATGATTTTCAGGGCTGGGAAATTAGTCTTACTCTGCAGAGCTGTCAGTGTCTCCTGGCTGTGTCAGTATTAGCTCTAACAAATGTGTGTATGTATGATACAGCTATTTCATCATCATTCCCTGCGCTCCTCCAGGCACCCAGGAAGCTTATCTTAAGTGCAGCTCTCCTATCCCAGGGGTCACTTTTGTTAATTTTTGGGTTGTTTTCCAGCAATGTAGAAAAGCCCCAGTACAAGGTGTTTTTTTGGTGTTTTTTTTTAAGGCCCTGTAGACAAACGGGGAGAGATTTCCTGCTCCGAGTAGCTTATGCTTGAAATGGGTTAGAGGTGGTTTTGTTTCTACAGCTAGGAAACTGAGGCAAGGAGAAATAAAGACGTCAGAGGTGTTCAAGACCCAATTTTCAGTAAAAAGTTTGTGTCCTCAGAAGGTAGGAGGCAGAAGGTCATTGTATAGGAAGGCTGTGCTGGGTTCTCTTGGGCAGTTCTGAAGCGGTAGCAGGTTCCCTTGCAGAAAGGGAAAAGCATCGGATCTGTTGAGAGACAGAGCACCCATCTACTGACCTTCCCCATCACCTATCTGCAGCTGTGTTGCTGGGTCGGTGGAGAAGGGACCACCTCCATCCTTGCAGCACCGTTGCTCCCGAGGACTCCTGACCCCATAGCAGGTCCTCCTGGACGCATACCTTCCTAGCAGGAGGTGGGAGATGGAAACAAGCCCTCTTGTGCCTTTCTTGTCTTCAGTGAAGGTGAGCTGGGAGCCTGTGGTTGCCTCCTCTTCCTTTCAGACATGCTCCTCGGCTGATTGGGGCTCTATTATTAGTAGCCGATGCACCACTAGAGTTGCACTCCTTCTAATTAATCAATTGCTCCTAATTAATCAATGCTCCTAGTGACAGCTCTCGGCCATTAAATAGTTTTCATTAGTATCCAGAGCCCAACAGCATGGATGAAACTATCTTTGTTGCCTCTTGGATTGCAACATCAAGAAAAGCAGCCATGTGTGACGGTAAAAGAGCAATTATTTGTCTAGTCCCTTCCTTGTCCCAGTGAAAACTGACCTTTATGATCTTTTTCTCCTCCTTTTTTTAAACTTTCTATGTTGGTTAAAGGAGAAGATGGGTAGTAACTTCAGCTCCTCTCCTATCCCAGGTGATTATCCTTAGGTAAAGTGGACAGGATTGTCTTTAAAGGTAGGTAATGTACGATTATCCTCATTTTGTCAGTTATCTGAGAATGTTTCTCAGGTCAAGAAGGAAGAAAGCAAAGATCAATACTTATTGATGTCTGAATTACCCTCCTCCATGCTAAAAATTAACTTTGCCAGTGGTGTAGCTGCATCTGTGCGCAGGTAGCCCTAAATTGGCTAAAATTGTATGTACAACCTCAGCACCAGGAAGGGAGGGTTACGCTGCTGGGAAATATTTCCAAACCTCACTGAACATCTGGTGTTTTCCAGGAAACAATGAGAAACCACTGCTGCACGCTCAACCTTGCTCTCCAGATGGAGAGGGCATCGCTGTCCTTGCTCATCTTGCGAGGTTATTTCCTGAACGCAGCTGTAATGTGGCAAGTATTCGGTCACATTGGGAAGCCCTGTAATTTCCTTCCTTCCAGCTGAATCTGCCCTGAAGTGATTCCTTCCTTTTGTCAGGTTAACATGATTCAGAGTGAAGAACTGAAAGGACTCGGTTCTTCTGAGATGCTGAGGTTTGTCCTTTGCTCTTGGATTGTACAGTATGGTCTTTCGATCCTGGAAACTCATAGGGGTGGTGGGTTTGGTCCCTGTTAACTTCTCTTTTTCCTAAAGTTCATCTTTCTGTGTTGGAAGGGGGAGAAAAAAGAGTAAGGGCCAAGCTTTGAAGGATTGAGCTGGTTCAGCAGCTTTGCCAGCTTCCTGTTCCCACCAGCCAATGTACACCATGCAGCACACAGTCCCTCATTTCCGTAGAGACCAAATCATCCTGAAGTGGTTTGGAAATCACCTTCTACAAGTAAGTGGCCTGAAATGCAGGTCACCCCAAACAGTGGTGATCTGTGGGGCAGGGAGCTGTCTGTTTTCAGTAAAAAATGCAGAAATGTCAAGTAGGCTTTGCGTAAGGCTCATCGAACCCGGGGGAGATGGCTTATTTACCTGCACTATTCAGTGAGTTGCTCAAATAAATCAATTGTGAGAGTATTTCATGGGTTTGGGGTGTTTCATCAGGCTTAAAAGCTCCTAGAGACTTCTCAAGAGGTGCAGCACCAAGAAGGTCTGTTTTGAGCACAAGG
The DNA here is from genome assembly GCF_964034855.1 of Anser brachyrhynchus. NCBI lineage: Eukaryota > Metazoa > Chordata > Aves > Anseriformes > Anatidae > Anser > Anser brachyrhynchus. The sequence goes on along the minus strand of NC_137700.1, from coordinate 20,418,493 downwards.
AATTTCCATGTGCTCCTTCAGCTTCTTGCAGTGTTGACACCACGTCCTGAAGTGGCCCAGGAACTGTGCAGTCAATGATTATACCTTCAGCACCCAGAGTGCAAGAAGCTGTGCAAAACAGACATTATTTGTTCAGCCTGCTATTCCCAGGCTGTTCTGCATAGGCACAGCTTGGGCTCTTGTGTTTTGCTCTATTTTTCCATTAGTTTCTGGGGTTTTTCTCTTCCTGTAGAACTTAACTCAGAGTTACCTCCGTTGGTACGTGCCTGTATCTGCTGAGAAGCCTTCAATCAGTCGCTTGCCTGAAGCCTCCCCTGTAAGTTATTTACACAGTGATTAGTTAAAGCTTCAGATATTTAATGCAACCTTTAAATCACGCATCCAGCAACAGCTATCGGTCATATAAAATTTCATTGAGCGGTGGCTGTCACTTACTGTTTTTCTCAATGTGTGCATATATTTAATTTTCTACAGACCTCTCTTGCTGATATTTTCTGCTGAGTAAATAGTAAATCGAGGGACTTCAAAAAGTGTTTTGGTGCATTGCGATGAGTGAATTATTTCGAAAGGGAATGTGGAATATAAAAATTCATCTTGCAAAAAAGTTGCCCTGTTGTGTAAATTCCATTTCTCTGTTAAAACAGAGTCAAACCTTAAAGTGAAATGTACTTTTTCACAGCAGATGTAGCTAGCAAGCGATCTTTTAATCAGCTAGCTTTGAATATTCAGTCTTGGGTTTGTATCTTTTTGCCCCTTTTGTCTCAGTTTATAGCATGCTTATGGGACAACACATGCTTTGTACTGAGGGTTCAAAACTGTATGTGTAAATGCTTGAATTCAAAGATATGGTCAGAATTTAATATTTGTAAGTTGGCTTAGAAAGCCAAGTTCTTGGGCTTACTGAAGGAAAAGCAGCTTGGAGAAAATATAGGTAGAAAATGTAAAGCTGAAGTCTTAATGAAGCAAACTTAATTTATGGAGCAAGTAGTAAGTAAAAAGTGAAAGGATATTATGCCTGGGTGTGCAACTGAAGTAGCAAGAGCATGTTCCAGCACTGAGAGCTGGGCTGTGCCCAGGCCATCATAGACCCCGAAGTGAAGCATCTCTCGGTACCTCATCGCACCATGTGGTCCAGCAAGAGGGCTTGAATGAGTCTCAAGGGGTGGTTAGGATCCAGGGTGGGTTGAGCTGCTCTCTGAGGGTCTGGTTGTGACCTGAGTTGGACCCTACAGTGGCTAGGACCAGCAGCAAGGAACCTGGAATGGGGCGGATTCAAATGTTTCTGGTGCAATATAAGTCCTTTGGTTTGGGTGCGTGGGTTGGTTTGGAGAGCCACAGTCTGCCTTTGCAGAGCTGCCTTTGTGACTGCGCAGCTGCCCTGTAAGTCGGAGGTGTGTGCATCCTGCTCCTCTGCTCTCAGGCTGCACTGTGGTGAGCAATGCAAACCCCAAAGCAGTGCTGGGGAGCGACAGGCAGGTGTTTGTACCACCGTTGGGGAAACAGCTGGGATATTTGGAGCTCCATCTGCTTGTGAGGTTTGGTGGAAAGGAAGAAAAGTTGCCTGGAAGACTAATGCTGGAATGAGGGACATGCAGTGCTAACGGGGGCTCACCTTGCCCTGGGTGCACGCACAGCCCAATTATGCAGCCAGCAACTCATATCTCTTAACTTGGTTTTAGGGAGAAGAGAGGAAAAGGAAGGAATAAAAGGAGAAACCAAGGTTGGAGAACAGAAGGCGCAGGCTCTCGGAGGGCAGAGCAGACAGCTGGGTCATGTAGCAGCCACCAGCCTGGCCATCGCCGGGGCTGATAATGCGTTCTGTGACTCCTGCCTGCTTGCTGCAGCCCATTAATTGATTTGGCAGAGCAAAAAAGGAAAACACTAGTGACTGAGTGAAGTGAAACTGTGTATTTTAAATTATCCCCCTGGATCCTGGCGAGATTTCCTTCTCCCTCTTTGGATTGGTTGCAGTGTTGGTTCCCTGCTGTTCTGTGTTCCCCTTGCCCAAGGTTTGATGGATGCTGAGGTCTCATCTTTGGTTAATAATTGGGATTTCACTCATTCTGGAGGCAAATTTGCTACTTGTTCCTGTGGCAAATATGCTACAGGCAGAGTTAGCTGCTGTCCTTGCTGCAGCAAAGGCAAATGCTGCTGTCTTCATCAGTGCCATAATTGGATCATTAATTAAAGAGCTCTCTGAGTAGTTCCTCTCCACACATTTGAAATAAGGATGGAATCAGACTTCATTTGGCCAAACTGGACTTGGTGGGGCCATGTAATAAAAAGACAGTGGCAGGGGTGATGGACTTGGCCTTTGTGTCCAGAGTCCTGCCCGGGTGTCTTCTCCCACCAGCTGTGAGCACTTCACTCCAAGCCCCGTTAGAAAGAGTGGCTTGACCTCTCCTTAACTGCTGCTGAACAGTACAGCTCCTTCCCAGCATTACCTGATACAGTGCAAGGAAAGGTTTAAAAAACAGCACCTCCACTGACCTCAGTGGACTCTTTGCAAGTGAGAGGGAGCTCCTGCTGTATACGAAGTTCAGAGTGAAAGTGTCTTTCAGTATGTTGTATTTAACTCGGTCCAATTCCGTCCCCTTTTCTCTGCAACGATAAAAACCACTATTGCTCTTTCATCTCTCCCCCTTTTCTTCCCAAGTAGGTTCTGTGAAAACGGTGTTTGGGGGCAGTAAATCACAAACTGGAAGCATGCATTCATAAAATGCTTTATGCCTCCCTCCATCAATATTTCAACATGGAACACAGGCGCCAACATTTCATTTTAATTAAGCTGCAAATTTCCCTGTCGGGGAAGAAAGCTGAACTCCACAAACCAGCCCAGCCCCATCCCTGTCCCCATCCCCTCCCCGTGACATCTTATTAGCAGTGTTGTTCTTGTATGGGAGCTGGGGCTGAGTTTTATGGGGCTCCTGGGGCACCTGGCGTGTGTCTTTCCTGCAGGAAGGAGGGCTTCCAGTTGGGTTGCATCTGGACTGGTTCGTCCTTTTCAAAACTCTTCTTGCCATGGGGTGAAGGGGTTCTTGATGCCATTTGTGCAAGTACCTGTGGGAGCTGGCTTCCAGCAAGCAGAGAGGGTGATCCAGCACAAACAGAAGGTTTGGGGAGATAGGCTCTGACAGTGATTAGAAGCAAGGGAAGGCTTCCCTGCTCCAGCCAGCGTCTCATTTTTTAAACCTGTCCTTTCTCAGGTTGCATTAACTGCGAGGACTGTTTCCATCCGCAGGAGAAAAAGGATTTGACCAAGGTGTGCAAGTGACTGAAGAGCACAAGGCAGTCAGCCTGTGCCCTCGCAGCCTTTTCTCTGAGGAAAGTGGCAGTAGCAGGAGCGGTATGTTGCACACCCAATTAGCGCGTTAACCTGCAAAACTCATTGCCAGAAGGTAGTGCTGACTGTCAGGTTTTTCTCAGAGTGGAACGTTCACAGGTACGTGAGCTAGGATAAAAATACAAATGACAAAATGCTGAAGGAAAGGAGGGGGTCCCCTAACGCAAAGGAAATATGACCCTCGTGGTGGTGCTGTTCCATCATTGTCAATTATGAGGAGTGTTAAATGTTCCTTTGTAGCAGCTGGCGTGGGGTATTATTGTGGAGAGGGCACTAAATTAGATGGGTTATCAGTGTAATTCAGTATGACAATTTCTGTGGCCATATCCTGAAGACAGTGGAAAATGTGGGGAGAGGGAGCAGCGCCCGTGACACACACAAATGCTAACTGAAAGGGAAAGAGGCATTCATTTCTCGTTAGAGCATACGAATGTAAATTTAGTGATTTATGTAACTTCCCAGAGCTTAGCTGCTTGCTGCCTGAAGAACTATTCTTAAAACACACATCCAAATTAAGGTGCTATGTATCAGATAAATTGCTCCATATAGAAACTTTGTTTGCAAAGTCAACGTTTTTCCAAAAGCCTTTTTAAAATCCTTAGAACAAAAACAAAACATCGTAGGGAGAAATAAATATCTGTGTTGCTGCTGTCAAGGTCCAGGAGGTGGCTTTGAGGCTGACCTTGCCAGAGAAAGCTGGTGTCACAACAGTCCTTTCTTGGAGAGATGTGTTGACATCTTTGGGTGTATTCCCATTAAAATAAATTCAAGTTCAAATGCCCCACCAAAAAAGATTTAACAAATGAACTGCCTTATTTTGACCTGCCTGAACACAGCAATTTGGGATTCTGTCATGGAGGGCTACGTGTTGCAGACTGAGCTGGGGAGAGTGGGATGTGTTATATTTCATCCAACATCTTAATGCAGCATTTCCTCTGCGAAGGAAGGTGTGAAAAGTAAAGTTAAAGCTGTGATCTCTGCTTCTTCCTCTCCCTAGCACTGGTATCTCCGTTTTACTCAGAGCTGTACCAGGATTGCAGAGGAGAGCTCTAAGGTAGTGTTATCCATGGGGCTAGGGGGTATTTTCCTACTCGGTATATATGGTTAATGTACATACGATGTCCAAATGGTGTAGGACGAGAACAGTTGCTATTCTGGAGAACCTTGTTCTGCTCTGAAAAGATGTAGAGCTTCTGAGAGCCCCACTTCTGCAAAAGTCAAGCTGATGTAAAGCCAGAAGGATGGAGAGGTACAGACAAAGCAGGGGGCCCTGAAATGAAGCTCATTTGTGGAAAGACAATGTCAGATTAACAGGCAGGTCTTCATCTGGGGGTCTGGAGAGAGCTACATGATCTGAGAGCAGTTTGGAGGATGTGCATTGGGGCAAAGCCTATAGGCATGCCACCCGAAAGCATTTCTGAAGAGGTGAGACTGGCAATTCTGGTTGGGGCATGCCAAGTGCCAGGTGGATCATCCCATGCGTTAGCAGGAAGACTTCTTTGCGTGGTCCTAGCGTGACACAGACCCAACTTAACAGCCAGCAGGCTTGAGCCAAGGGGGTTGGTTTGAGGGCTCGGCCTGCTGGAATTTCTGTCCCTTCACAGGAAGGGGGTGCTGGCAGGTTTGGGTTGATCTGCAGGGGAAGAGGAGACTGGATGGCAAGAGTTGTTTGCCAGGATGATTTATCTCCCTGTGCTTTGCAGCAGTTGTCTGAAGTCAGTCTCAACCTGCAGCTGATGTATGTGGCCTGTAGATGCAGTCAGCGAGGCTTTTGGGGTGAGAGTTTTTTATTTGAACCCTGAACAATGGGACTGTTAGAGAGCAGGAAGAGGAAAAGGGAAAACTGGTTTTCTGAGCACCTCCTCCCCAAATGTGCGCTGGCATGTCCCCATGCAGCGCAGAAATAAGCAGCAGGATCTGTGTGTGTGGTTATGGGTCTGCTGTCCTTGGATCCTGTTTGAATACACTCTGTCCCAGAGTTGTTTTGCATTTCACCAGGGAGTCTTTTGTCTAAAGGGCATCGCTGCTACAGCAAAGTGGAGCGTGTCCCTGCCCCTGCTTTCTCCAGTGGATATCACATTTCATTACCCTGATGAGCCTGAGTGAATTCTCCCGGTTGTGTTAATTTGCCCACAAGCCAGCCTGTGTCACGTCCGCAAGAAGCCTGTGACATTTTCCAGCCTCCCCCATCACTCCTGGTTTTAAAACCTTAAATAATAATCATGTCCTCATCCCTTTTTCTACTTATCGATTCTGAAATGGAGGGGAGTGGGGTCAGAGGGACCGAGACACCCCCTTCCTGTCCATGCCTGTGGGTGCGCGGATGCTGTCGGCCCCAAGCTGAGCAAGCGTGGGCCGCATTTGCTTTTTGGGGCTGTGCATGTTCCTGGTCTGCTGCAGTGCTCTGAGGGTCCTTGGAGGGGGTTGTGGGGGTGTGTGTCTTTGTAGGGCTTCGGTCTTTGTGCTTTGGAGCCTGTGGGTGAAATGGAAAGAGGATGGTGGTGAGTGGGGTGGCTTTTATGGCATCGTCCTCCTGTTTGGGCTGTTTTGGGGTGACGCAGAGTGCTTCTGTGCATCTGAAGCAACGGTGCATCCGTGGGGAGTGGTGCCCCTAGGAGGATGTGACCATGTAGTGCTGGACGAGGAGTGGATTAAACCCAGGATGTGTGTTTCAGAGTGCCCTGCAGGCAAAGCATACAGGAGGGATTTAAAATTAGCTGTATGGAGGCAGGTGAGAAGTAAAGTGTTTGTCTTCCCAGTGTGGTGCTCTTCCTTCCCCATGCCTTCAGTTTAAGCTGTATTTCAGACTGCAGCGACAGTGCTGGAGAGTTGGGGCTGCTTTCCAAAATGTATCTGTGAAATGAGGTGTTCTTCTGTATGCATCACAAATGATATTCTTGTGTTGTTTCTTTTTAAACTTTAAATAATGAAAGTTCTGCTTTAATAATAGCTTTAAATGATGATAATTTTTCTGATCTAGCAGCACCGAAGTTGAGCCATTCAGAAATCAGTGGTGCTTGTATCAGCCCTGCCACGAGGACAGGTATTAATTTCTCAAGAAGTCGAACAAGCCGTAACAGGACAGAGAGAATTAGCTACTGATTAGTTGTGGTTTTAAGAGAAAAGGATGCATTCTTTCAAAATACTTCTCCCGTGATTATGCTCCTCATCAAACCATCCCACGAAGGCAATTCAGCCCGGCGAGGCTTAGCTGTGCCTCGTGCTCTCAGCTGGTTATTAGGGCCTTTTGGATCACCGTCCTTCTGTGCTCCCATTTCTAAGAGGAGAGGTTAATGCGCGTTGGCTCGTAAACACCACTCGGAGCGCGCCGAGATGCTTTGTGCCGAGCGCACGAGAGCTGTGGTCACGTGCGGACGAGAGTTACTTGTGCATGGAGAATGGGTGCCTGATTGAGGAAAAGTTTCAGGCTAAGTGTGTGAAGGGGCCTTTGAATGGGTTTGGTGTAATACAAAGATGTTTCCGGAGAGCTCTTTGATGGGAAGAGAGGCTCCCATTAAGAGCTGGTTACGCGCCATGTATCAGAGATGAGGGGGATTGGAGGTAAGTGGATCTTGCAGTAGAACAGGGCAAACCTACAAACAATGGGATACAGAATCTGAAGTGAAAGACAATGGTGGGTAAAAGTAATGCAACTTGAAGCCCTGAGCGCTTAAAACCTGGAGAAGGAGCTCCGGGAGCGTCGCTCAGCCCTAAATGCCTAGGTTGGATGAGGAGTGACCTGGGATGTGCTCCTAGGTGGGACAGGGATGGTCGGGGAGGCCAAGGGCTGCGAGGATGGTGGGAAGGATATTTTTGGGGATGTAGCATGTGTCTCTCTTTAGACCTGCCCTGTAAGCAAAACGCTTGTTTTCTTCTAAGAAAAGGAAAGGCTAGGATGCCCAGGCAAGCTGGATATGGCTTGGAGGCTTGCTGTGCACCAAGGCTGTCGTTACTACCACTTGCACAGCTTGCTTCACGCCTGGGGACAGATGCACAGCCCCACGTATCCTGAGGATGTTGCTGCTGATTCATCTTAACTGTTTCACTTAAAATCAAGGTCATAGGGAGGTTTCAGGTGGTGTTAGGGGATAAATGAGGAGGATATTTAAGGTGTCCTGCTTCTCCCTCCAGGAGCCTGTGATCCTAGCCACGTCCCTTTACAGGGTCCTTAACATTTAGGACACGAATGTACCTTCGTGGGACGAAATAAGGTGCACCCCAGCCTGGGCAGAATTGGATGATCCAAACCTTCTCCCAGTGCTCCTCCCCTGGCCAGAAGCTGCTGCGGTGAGTGATTCCTAGCCCAGAGAAATTTCTTCTCCCAGCATCCCTCCGAGACACTTTTGTCTGCCCTGAAAGGCTTCCTCCCTGCGTGTTGAGTCATGCTTGAAGAAGTGCTTGTTAAATAAGTACTGCTCAGCTCTGCTTAAAACAAATGAAGTTGATTTAATAGGGCTATAGAAGGGCCAGGTACCTGTGTTATTTAAGAGTATTGGCACTTTGAAGGCCGAGTGCTAAAAGCACTTCATTTTTATTTCAGCCGTTAATTGAAAATCAGCTGGTTTGTGTTCTTCTTTCTGCTACTGCTCCTTCTCCTCTCCTGTCTGCTCTCATCCACCCCACCCCGCCACGATAGGATAGCAGCTGTTAATGCAACACCCCTGCACAACACGCGAGTAAAAATGTGGCACCGGGCCAGGCTTTCACTTGTGCTTTATTGGTTTAATTAACCAGGGTCTTGCAAATACTTCTTGGTGAGGCAGGAATGAGAGAATCTAATGTTTCGTGGTCTGGATCCTTACATCATTTTTAGGCACCTGGTGAATGCGCCAAGGTAAAAGCTTGGCTTCTCTGATTAACCTTGACTGAATTCAATAATACCTTGGAGTCGCATTATTGCTGACCTTGTGCTTTGCCACCTTCTCATCTTTCTAATTTGTCTTTTCTTCCTCCTTTTGCAATAACAGTCAGAAGTGTTTTTTAAAAAAAAAAATCTCCTGCTGTCTCATGGGACAGCTCTACTCACAGTGAATTTTTTTTTTTTTACTTTTCGGTATATTTCCTGTTTGTGCTTTTCTTGCATTTAAACACTCACATATATACATGATTGCATGAGAATAGCTACTTAGGAGGTGTGTGGAGGTGACCTTGTAATATTTTAAAATGAATTTGTGTGACGTGCTGAGTACTGTCAACTGTCAAGATAATTGGGCATTTGTTCATGGGGGAAAAAAAAATTCTTCCATGTGCCGTTTTAGGGAGATGATCTTGACAACATTTGTGAGAAAAGTAGCATCAGAGCTGGGAGGCCCACAAAGAGAAGTCTAGGTGCTGCCTGGGTTTATTTTTTGAGTGATTTGCTTTTCATTTTTTATTCCAGGTTCCTGCTGATATGATGTCCTCTCATCATTTTGGTCTATGCTGCTGAAGGTGTGTGTGTTATTTTTGGATGTGGCATGAAACAGAGCATCTGAGCACTCATAGTTATCTATAAACACTCTGGCATCTGTTTAGAATAAACTCCAGGGCCGTGTTCAAGGGAGAGTGTGTGGGCGCAGCAGAAATCACTTACAGATCAAAGGACAGTAAGTCCAGATCTTAAAATCCTTTAAGGATTTTGAACACCAGAGGCCTGTTGCAATTCCAATTTTGGGGTAAATGCCAATCATCCTTCCCTCTTGAACTTTCTCTCCTTTGCTTCCTTTTCCATTAATGACAGCAAACGTCATACACAGTTCCTATGGTCCACCCTAGGAAGCAGTGGCAGTGATTCTTATGCACAACTTTGTATTGATCTTGAGGGTGTTGGTTGTGGTATGGAAGAGAGGTTATTAATTAATGTCTTAACTGACAGTTCTTCCTTGCTAGGATCTCTTCAAACCAAGCCTGTGACAGGTCACATTCCCACGTGCCCAGGGTATCTGAAGGAAGTTGTCAATTTTGGGAAGCATTTGGGTCAGGTGAGTAAATAGTTCAATTAAGACTGTCTTTTGTGAGCAATGTCTCCGTTACTGAGAACTTTGAAGCAGAAATGTGGAGCTTGATTCAGGACAACCAGTAAGAAAAATGCTGTCACAGATGTATCCAAAATTGATACAGCCCTTGGCCTCTGGTCTGCGTATGTGAATGGCTCCAAGACCCAGATCCAGGTAAATGGGAGTGCATTGCCCACAGCAGGCTGCTCTGTGAAGCTGAGATGTCAAAACAGGCTGCAGGGTGTCTCTGGAGTTTTTCCAGGATGTAACCCACGCAAATGGAGGCAAACTTTCTTGTCCTTGGCACTCTTGTGATGTTGCATTGCAGTTTTGTGGGTCATGGGCGATTAAAGTAACATCATCTGTTTCACGGGTGATAAAAGGTTGATAGACCGCAGCTAGGGTAAACTGCATCATGCTCTGTCTCCTGTCTCCTCCTGTAACTGCTGTGATGTCCCCTGAGTAGCTGCAATAGGTTCACCCAGAGCCAAGCTTAGGGAAACGTCTGCAGTAGTCATTGCTGGAGTTTGTAGCTAAGGTGTGTATAGAGTATTTCTCCAGAAATACATAGAAAGTATTATGCAGCTGGCTGATTCCATCACTACAGTCATCTGTGTCATACAGGCTTAGCCAGAAAGCCCTTGCTTTTAGATGTGGGCAGGAAAGACCAAACCTTTGGTGAGCTGTATCTATGGGCAACCTGTGAGACATTGAGCCTAGAAGGGTCTGGGGAGCTTCTGTTGTCCAGAGCCATTGCACAGGCACTAGGGCCCTGGCTGGCTGCAAGCAGAGCCCCATCCCTGCTTATCCTGATGTGCAGCAGTGGGAGCAAGCGTTTTTTGAGATTTGTAATGCGCTCCCAAATGCTAGCAAGGATAAAATTTGGTGACTGTATAGTTTTGGCTTTTTTCTCGCTTGGAGCATGTTGAAATGCTAACTGCCCGTTTACTGTCTGGTGCAATTGAAGATACTGATTGGAAGCACAAAGCCCTAAATGATATCACTTCTGGCTACCCAAAAGATTATCTCCTTGCTTGCATAATGCTTCTTGACTGCAAATCACAATCTTGATGTGCAGTTCAGTGTCTGGTGGGTTTGTGTAGGACCATCTCCTTTGGAAGCAGATTTCATCTCTCAGTGCTCTGCTGACCAGTCGGATCCATCGTAGGTTCCCGTCGTTCCTCTGGGGCTTTGGGAAAGGGGTGCTTACCAGATGGGCTGTTTTATCTTTCTTTGGGAGTGGATGCAGTCCAAGAATGTATCAATACAAAATTTCTACCTGTGGGTCAAGAGGAAGTCTATGCGTATTTTTAGAAACAGAGACAGTCAAGCCATTAAATTCATTTGTCTTTGCTTTAATAAAAGCGCTCCTTGCCTTCAGAGAATGATAATGGCACTAGATTAATGTATCCAGGAGTACCATTGTGAGTGGCAGCTGGAGAATGAGAACTTGATGGGAACTAAAATGAAAGAAAAATGTTTGCAATCAGTTTTGTGCTTCATTCTCCTCTTACCCCAGCTACCTGAGATGTTCAACACAATTCTACAATTATGTGGTGTTTTTTAAAAGAAAGTCATTGTAAGTCTTCCATAAGAAACTCTCAAGATGCTATTTTCATGCAAATAGCTTTGTGTGCTAAATTGAGGAACTTAAGAACCACAGAAAATATAGGAAATGTGGGCAGAATGCATTTGAAATGTAAAAAGTTTCCTGGGAGTTGTCAACAGCTCTTTAAGGAGCCTATTGCCCGAATCTTTCAGCGACTTCTCTTTGTGATTGCTGGGGAAAAAAACAACAATTACTAAAGTGAAAAGATTGCGTGTAGTTGTTGCGCTGAGGAACAACTCGGAGCAGCGATAATGGAGCGGAAGATGTTCTGCAGCTCGCCTTTCTGGCGTCGACAAAAATCAAGACGGCGACAATGCCCAAATCCTTTTTCTAGTTCCTGAGCTTAAAATGAGAGGATACCCGGTTTTCTGGATGGCTTTTCCTTTTGGGTTCTCCGACATCTTCTAACACGTGTCCTCGTACCTGTGCCTTTCCTTCGCTGGCAGCCCAGGCAAAGAAACCTGAATTTCCCAGTGGTAGGTCCTTTATCAATCCCACAATCTCCTGCAGCACACAAGTGTGGAAGCCTTCATTCTCGAGGGCAAAATCAGCCTAGAAAGCATCCTCTCGAAGCTATTGTGATATGAATAAAGCAAGTGACTTTTCCACACCACAAAGATGAGTGCTTTCTACTTCACTGCTACAGATGATTAAGGAAAACAATTGCATTCTGACAACATGCATTGACATTTTAAAATGAAAAAGAAATGAAGAACAGATTCTGGGAGGTTTGCCATTAATGATAATAGATTTCCCTGAATGGGAGCCTTTTCAGAAGTCTGATTCTGTTTTTTTTCATACCGTTGCCTACAACAGGCAGCTGTGTCGCAGGGGACAGCTAGTAGGTCAGAGGAGTTCAGGGGGCGATCTGGGGAGCAGCTCTCAAAATGAAAGGAACAAAAGTGGCTGTACGCGCACGCTTAAAAATAAATGAGAAAAATGCCTCTGAGAGCAAAGTGAGGAGGGGAAGCTGGGTTAATGCTGATAAATGAATATCTGATGTTTAAGTTCAACTGCCGTTTGCTTGTAAGTGAAACACTATTGTGTCAGCACTGCAGGAGGTGCCTTGTTTTTTTTCAAAGGTTAATTCTTCTTCGAATTTAGAAAAAAAAAAAGTGAGAAATAACGAGTTTAAAAGATAGACACGCTGCCTGCAGCACATGCTGCATGTTGGCAGCACAGCCCCAGTCGAGTATTTGGCTGGAGCATATGCAGCGAAGGAAGAGCTTTCCGGACAGGTGTAGAGTCTCTTGCAGTTAGCCATTTTGCTGCAGGGATTTTGTGCTCCTTGTGATGCTAACTCTCAGCTGTGGGGTTGAAACTGGGACGTTTACAGCTGCATCTTTTTATAGGCACCATGTGATAGGTAATTTTATGTGAAAAATCTATTTAGTCCCCTGATGGAAGAAGTAAACTTAGGTGAGACTCATTCTCCTGCAGATTCCTGGCATGCCATAAAAAAAACCATTGCTGTTCTCCCAAATATTAGCTGTAAAACTTGTACTTTGTTAAGGTTACAATCAGAAGAAGCAGTAAATGGATTATTTAAGCCTGCATTACCATGTAACGTTCATCTCTGGGCACTTGGATTTTGACTCTGCAGCCCCGTGCTTTGCCTGGCAATGTCACGGTGGCTGCTGGGGTGGAAAAACACAAACCCTCTTTTAAATAATGCATCCCTTCCCTGCTGTGCCTCTCCTTTGGTTCAAAGGTAGTCCCCCTTTAAAGTTTAATCAGTAGTTTTATCATTGCTCACAGGCAGAAGGTACTGATCCAAAAAAGAAAAGTGCCTTTGGATGGAGAAGTCTGACATGAGGCGGAATTGCACCTTCTCCTCCACTCCTGCTGGTTTTAATTGATGCTTCCTAAAGATGTGTGCTTGCTTGGGTAGGGCAGCCATGGGAAGGCAGGCAGCTTGAATTTGGACTTATGTCCATGCCTGGTGCTCTCTGTTGGATCCCCAAGGGCTTTTGGAGGTGGCTGTAGCAGGAGTGGCTTGGTACAGGCTCTTGTGACACCTGTGGGAATCCCCTTCCTTCAGCCCCTGCCACCAGGATGCACGCCTGAGTGTTACGTACATAAAACCCCAGCGCAGGGTAAAAGGCTCATTTCTAACCCTGAGTCACCAGTATTCTCTGGAGTCTTCTACAAGCCTAAATTTGTTTTACAAATCTGGTAAAAACGGTTCAATTTCGAGCTGCTCACACAGAGGCTGCCACTGGTTTTGCTCAGTGTGTATTGCCCTGGCCCTCTCTTTTGCTTTTCCACCGAACGTTTTTCTTGGTCAGGCTGGCTGCCACTTTAGATCTCTAGTTCTTCACGTGCTGCTTTTCTGTTTGAAGAGAAATGCAAGAAAATCGCTCGGTAACAACCGGGGCTGTGAGACATTTCAGCCTTTGAGTAAGCTGTGTGGAGTTTCTCTTTTTTCTTTTTTTTTTTTTTTCCCTAGTGATTTCTGTCTGCATAGGTGAAGGCAGGCCTGGTAAATGCTGATAATTCAGATAAAATGCACGACGTTTAGGCCTTCTATTGTTAGATATGGAGAGGAAAAGAGGTGTTCAGCACAGCTTTGCAGCGCACTGATCCTGGGCCAGAGCAGGGAAGTTGCTGGTATGGAGATTTCTCAGGAGCTTGGTGCAGGATTTCTCTGCATGGCTTCCTGGGTAGCTATGCAGGTATTTATCCACCTTATAAGTAGGAGATTGGCACCTTTATAGATCTATTACACTTGTGTCCTCAGCTCAAGGTCACCGTCCTCTTTGTTTCTTGCATGTAGCTCATTTGCTGCCTCTCCCCATGCCTCACGCTTGCTCTGGGACTGGCGATCCATGCTGCGAACTCTTCTGGCTCTCATCCGTAGGTCCTGTTGTGCTGTCTCGGGTCTGCAGGGCTTTCTCCTGGGAGCCGTAATGTGCCGATACACTTCTTTGGTGCTGCATGGATAACTTTTAAATCTGTATTTTCTAATTGTGCAGATTTTAAGGTGTTTTTTCCTGAAATTTTGTCCGTTTGAGGGTTTTTATTCTTGGGAAAGCACTGAAGGTCTATTTTGTACCTCTTAAGTGTTCCCCGTCTAATAGGATGGGTTACTTATGAAACTGGGTGTGTTGCTGCTTTGTGTAGCCTGAGCTCAATGCCTAGATCATGGCAGGTTGCTTGAAGCATCACAGAGACCTAATTTACCCTCACCCTTGCACCCCTTACCTCTGGGCTTTGTCTCCAGTTGGAAGCTAAATGCTTATCTAGTGCCTCTGAGGAGCCTTGAAGATGATGCCGTGGAAACGTGCTTCTCCTGGAGCTGCCTCTGCTTTTTTGACATGGAAATTGCTTTGGGCAATGAATTCCAGTCTGGCTTCTCCTCTGGGAAGTAAGGGAAGGTGGCTCCAGATGGTCAGGGAGAGCCAGGTAAGCCCTTTCTGCAGCAAGTTCATTCCTCTGGACCATTGCTGGTGTATTTGGGCATGGACCATGTCTGTTTGTGATCTCTGGGTGAAATGTTTCAGAGATGACCTGTTTCCTTATGTCTGATTATTTGCTAGACAGTATTTTTGGCTTGTAGTTTTCAAAGCACTCTTAAGTTTCTGATATTCAAAACCTGTAACTGATGCGGTGGTTAATGTTGCAAGGACATACCAATTGCCTGTTCCCTGCTTTAGAGGAGGAATTTGTATCGTGAATGTCCCCATCTGTCAATTCAGATTTCGTTTTGCAAATGCTCCCTAATATTCCTGTAAAATTCAGTTTCAGCAAATGTTCCTTCTGGAAACTTCATCTGCTGATCCGTGCAGAGAGGTTGGAGCACAGAATAATGCAGGTTGCTAGCAGGCACTCTTGGGAAGCTGCATGCAGTGTTTGCCTGCAAGATGATATGGAGGAGCCCAAACCTCTTGCTTCTCTAAGCTATTTAATAATATTTCTATGCAGCCCCAAGGCTCACCTCCTTCCCTGCTTTTCCACCCCATAGCCTGCTTCTCCTCCCCACCAACCTCAGCCTCCTCGTTTCGCTCGCCTCCCTGGAGCAATACCTTTCCCATCCAACCTTCAAGGCTTTCTTACTGGCAGAAATTCCTGCAGGTGGAGCTGGAACGACATCCTGCTGCTGCAATAAGTTAGGAGGCACGGGTTGTCACAGAGTAATTGCTTCCCCTGTGGTTCCCTATGCTTGTGCGTGCAGCTGCCGGGACAGAGCATCCTGCATGCCTGGCGTCCTCGCTGTCATCAGCTCTTGCTAACTGTGGCAGTTTGGCCACCTCTGGTACTCCCCTTCTGTGATCCAAATGATATTATGCAGCAATGGATGTCCTGATTTAATTCTGATAGGAGGAAATCTTGTTCCACGGCTTGTCCCCGAAGGATGGTGATGGAAGGCACAGCCTGTAGCAGGAGAACAATTTGTTACTGGATTCAGCTCTATCAACGTTACCCACGATAAGGTTGTCCTCACTGTGGCTTTACAGTGATTTATCTAGGGAGGCCTCTTGGGCAGCCCAGAGGTACACAAGGACAGTGAGAAAAATCAGGGCTGGCTGCTCTGGTGGTGGCTAACTCCTGTTGACTTCTTTGACTGCAGGTGGCTGTTGCCTCTGAAGCTCAACCTGGAGAGCCACCGGTTGGGCTCCTGCTGCACCTCAGCTGTGCTGTTAGATCCCACCAGCAGAGTGTCTCCCAGGCTGAGAAATAACAGCTAAGCTCAGGGGAGCTCCACAAGGTTGGGAACATGCTCAAAACACCAAAAAGTAGGTCTGCACAGGACTCCAGGTGTGGTGGGGGCAGTGTGAAAGGCTGGAAGCTTGTGGGAGAGAAAGGCAGGTTGGGTTGCAGGTGGAGGCTGCAATGAATTGTAGAGGGGCTGGGATGTTCTCATCCCAAGTCGTTCTTCATCCTGGAAGGATATGGTGTATCCACTCTGGAAGGAGTGCCCCTGTCTCACTGTTTTCCAGTCTAGGGGCATTTTGCAGCTCCAGGGCTTTCTGAGCTGGAAGTTAATCTGTAACTTTGGGTTTACTAGCCCTTGATGGACTTCTGCCGGTTTGCTTAAATATTTGTGCTGTGGGCCCCTTGGATGCCCTGTCGCAGGAGCTCTGCCTCGTGTGGCAAAGCTCGAGGTGTTTCACTAATGCTCCAAAGCCTTTGTTTTTTCTGATACGTTGAATTTTTGTGGTTATTCCAGGGCCTTCTGCCTCCTCTGACCTCTCTGTGGCAGGAGGAGCACCTTTGCAGGCAGCGAGCGAGGAGCTGCTGTGCAAACTGAGCTAGTGCCGGGGCTTGGCGTGGATCCCACAAGGCTGCTTAAAAAATGTATGTTCTCAGCTCTGCCCAGGCAGCCCAGCTCAGCTCAGACAGCTGAGCTAAGTCAACCAAGGCTCTCTCCCTTCGCTGCTGCTCTGCTCTCCTCGGTTTTCCTGTGGATACCTGCTGGAAGACCTCACGTGTGCCCCATCTTGATGGCTACCTGGGCAAGCCCATCCCCTGTGTGCACGGAGCTGATGTTCTCACAACTCCCTCTCCCCTTGGTGGTTTCACTTTTTCCCCACTGTTCAAGAGCCCAGGTTATTTTAGCGCAGTAAACATTTTTTTTGGACAGTTAGTGACATGAATAAATCCATTTCCTCTCCTCCCCCTAGTTTATTATTTAAGGGGAGAAGATGATTAAATCCAGCAGAGCTGATTTGAGTTTTCTGCTCACAGGAAGAGGGCGGCTGATGGGGGTCTGTCAAGCCACAGTGTTTGTGTTCATCAGCGTCTTGGGAGAAGCGGAGATGCCAGCTGCCTACAAACATCTGGTTTTGGTTGTACCCTCCCGCCCCCCTTGCATTTGCATTACTTGCTTTCTCTGGTTTTGTAGAGTTCAGCATCTCCGACTCTGAACGTTGGATCTGGTGGGGGAAACGCCTTGGTTTCTCCTCTTCCTCTCGAGTACCACAGCCCTCCCAGGGTCCTGGGTCAGAGTCCAAGCGAGGAAAGCCTGAGCAGTAAAAATCGTACTGCGTGGTTGTAGGTTTCTAAAGGAAAAGCTCTTTCTGTTTGGGGCTGGGCTCTGGTTAATGTAATGCCAGCCAGAGCCTGCACGGGAGGGAAAGCCACGGGCCCTCCGTGCCGAGGGAGGAAGTGTTTCCATGCCACCCAGGTCAGGAAAACACAAGTGGTTACAGCAGAAGCAGCCCCGGTAGAGTTAATTAAGAGATGCATTTAAAAGGTGGCACTGAATGGAATTGCTCTGCGTTTATCGAAGCTGGCCTTTTCAGCTCCCTGCCGCGCCGCGAGGAGCCCCGTGCAGAATGAGTGGGGGAAACCCAGGCTGCCTTCAGCTGCCCTTCGATATCCCTGAGCTTCCAGGTTGCAGGAAAAGCGTTTGGGATGGAAAAGCAGGAACAGTGCAGGAGGGCACAGTGGTTGTGAGTTTCTCTGAACAGCATTATTTTTGCTCACCAGCAAGCTCTTGGCCTGCCCGGTCAGGAAGGATGCAGAAGCAGAGCACGCCATCTTCTTTATCCATTTTTCCATCATCTTGACTACAAAATGCATCTATGAAAGTTGGTTCCTGCCACACACCAAACGAACCAAGCTGGTACATCCCCAGAGCAGGGTGTTATCTCAGACTCAGATCCTGCTGTTACCTAACTAACTGGATAACTAAGCAAGGGCAGAAGAATCCAAGCAGAGCCCTGTGCTTGTCCAGCTTGGTGTTGGCTAAGTGCGGACATCCCCTAAAGGCTGTGGCTTGGCTGTTGCTGGGGTTAGGAACCTGTGGCTTGAAATAATGGGTGCGGGTGACAATGAGGGAGGAAAAACTCCAAGTAATCTTGTTTGGTGTCTTGACCGTACCTTGCTAGAGGGGAATTTTGTTCCACTAAAAAATAACACGGCAAATGTGCGCCAAAAGGAGCGGTTTGATGTATAAAGCAGAGCAGGCTCCTGCTTTGAGCATCAAAACAGAGCTCCTGGCCTCACCTGGGCGCGTCCCCCACCGCCAGTATTTCAGTGGGATAGATTATGTCTCTGTATTTTGGCGTTAGAGAATGACTTGCAATATTTTAGGTTTTCCTCAGGTCGTCCTTTCGCCTGCCTGTCTTCTCCCTTCAATCTCGTGTGCTTCTGATGGCTGACTTTATTATCTTTGCTATTTCTAACCCTCTTTTTGGTCCCCGTTGGAGCTTGATTTCTGCTGGGGGGAAGATAGAAAAGGTCAGGCTCTCGCTAGCGAAGCTTATTTAATTTGTTTGCTGCATCTGTGTGCAGACTTGCATGCATGTTGTTAGTGTGAAGCACCAGGACCAGTATCCTCGTGGACACACGGGTGCTGCTTATTTATTTACCTCTTTTCTGTTTTTTTTTTCTCCCACCTGGCCCACTATTCCCAGTTCTACCTCTTCTACAAGAGAAGAGCTTAGTGGGCTCCAAGCAGTAAATAAATCTGACATTTGCAGCAGTCAGCCTGATAGAGCAGGACAGGGATGCAGCAGCACTCTGTTTGGACTCGTTTCTACTCTTTATTTAAAGCCTCTTTTAATCAGTAGCTAATGACAACTTTTGGTTGCGAGAGCTGATGCACAGGAAAAAAAGCCCACAGTTTGCATTCAAAATAATGCAAACTGTTATAAATAGGAAGATCTGCAAGGATATAATCAAACTAAATTGCCCATTGTTACTCTCACCATAGATGATTTCTTGCCTCTGCTCTCTGGGTTGGGTTGTTGTCTGGGTTTAGGAAAAAGTCTTCTCTTTATTCTGGTTACAAACCTGTGCAGCAGCAGCTGCTTGCTGCAAGAGTGGGTTTTGCTCTTTTTTTTTTTTTTTTTGGGTGTGGATCAAGCAAATATTTTGGTGGCTTGGGTCCTGCCATTCAAATTGTCTCATAACCTCTCTGTTTCTGCAGCTAAGCTGACCCCTGAAGGTGGACCCATCTCTTCGGGGAGCATGTTGCAGGCAGACGTGAAGAAATCTTGCAACAGGTCAAAGCAGCAGCCTGCCAGGAAAGCAACTGTGACTTGGGAATAGAGAAACTATCTCTGCCTGCAGATGGTATGCAATAAGCTCTGGATTTTAATGACTCCGTGCAATTTACCCTATTGAAAGTAGCTGAGCCTCTAAAGAATTGGTAGCTGATGCTGAAGTCTCCGAACAGATCATAATACGTTTAATACTTGGGTAGTTTTTGTTGTAATTTTCCTCACATGTGTTTTACATGAATGCAGTATAAAAGCTGCACACTTTCCCATACATTTATCGAAATAACATATTGCGGAGACAGCTTATAAATTGGACAACAGTATTCTGGCCTCCTGATTTCTCTGTTAAATGCCTCTGATTTTTTTTGTCTAGCTCGGTTGGTTGCTTTTCAGTGGGCAGTGCTGTAAGAAGCGCAGATGCTGTCACTTCTGGCATGAGAGTGAAGCTTGCCATGAAAACATTACGACATGACAAAGCTCTCGTGGTTATGGAGGGCAAGCGTTGCTCGATGATGTCACTTTTGTCTGAAAACGGTCTTTTGCTCATTTATTCTGCATGTGTCTCTCTTGAGCACTTTCTCCTTTGCTTCATTGCATGTAGAGCAACCTTTGCTAACAAATGGTAGCATCCTGAGGGTTAAGTGACCTAATTTTGTCTGTGCTGCTTTCTTCTTTCTAACCTCAGAAGGCAGAGACCCTGAACTGAAAAGTATAAAAAGATTGTAATTAGCGGGACAAGTAATAAAGGAAGGCCCTGCTTGAAAAGGGGATGGATTTTAATTTTCTAAATTAACACCAAGGGCCGAGTTAGATCAAACTCTAAGTGTGGCACCTACCTGAGTGCTCAACACCATCGGTGTGTTTTTTTGCCCTGGTTCTTGGTAGGAAGGCAATCTCCTTGGTGGAGTTACGTCCATCGTTAGAGTCATCTTCCTTGCAAGTGCTGACAAGTCACAGTTGACGAGGGCATCAGTAAAAGCCACGCTGACAGCCAGGAGGCAGCTGTGAAGGAGAGAGGTGAAAGTTCCTGGTCTGGCAGGAATACATCCCTTCATCAGCACCTGGAAGGCCCCTGGTTCATGGCTGAGTCCTCTGGGTGCTGAGAGCTTTCTCAGCCCCCTTTGCTTGCTCAGAAAGTCTCACGAGGAGGAGCTGCCCCTGGAAAGATGAATTTTGGGGTGACTGGCATTTAGGGACTCCCAGGGTTAGCCCCTAGGACATCACAGCTCGCAGCATCTTCAGCCTAGTGCCCGGTGAGCTGGTGCATTTTGCTGAGAGTTTTTTTTTGCTGGATGCTCAGGGAACTTTTTCCCCACCTGCAGTCGTTCGGCTGAACCTTCATTCATCTTTATTGCTATTTTTCTAATTCTCCCCTGGGCGCCTAATGACTGTGATTACACCAAATGCAGCACATTTCGTGTACCATAGAAATGATTTTCAGGCCCAACTGTCTCACTCGGTGCTCGGAGGATCATTAAAGATATTGCTTTTCAGAAGTAAGGTTTTTCTACCCACCCATCTATTTCCAATCCTACGTCAACCTGCAAAGTAATAAAATGGCTGAATTTATTATGTTGTGTTAATTAATTATCTCTATAGCAACATGCACTGATGTCATAAATATGGGAATTCAGCAGCACAGTTGGATAGAAGAAGAGCTGATGGATATATGGAGGGAAAGGCTTTTTTAAATGCTCAAATCTCTTCACTAGTGAAGAAACAGAAGATTACCAGTCATGTTTTGCATAGTTCCTCTTTTGCTGCCCCACATTTTGACTGAACCTTCTCTGTTATGTAGCTGCTGTGTGTTCCTGCTGAAGTTTTCCACGCTGCTGATCTCCCTCCACCTGTTCTGGGTTATCTCCTGCATGCTTTTGTCCAGGTAGCCAGAAGTGCAGGCTGCTGGGCTGCTGCTTGCAGGAGGAATCCCTCCGACTTCAGCAAAGCTGCCCTGCTAGGGATGGATGGTTCTCCAAGGGGAAGGAAGGGTACGGATCTTGGGAAGGCATTATGGCTAATTTTGGCATCGTGGGAGGGTGACACGCTCCTCAGTTTGTAGTTGATTTGATGCCCAAAAAATGCAGCAGCGACAGTTTACAATGACAGCTGTAAAACTGGGCTGGGAAGAGGGCAAGTCCTTGTTTCATGGGATGATCCTTCAAGGGGAGAAACGTAATTGCACTGCAGGTCTCAAGCTCCCCAGAGGCCGAGATCTGGTGCTTTTCTAGCTCTTTTTTTGTCAGGTAGTCTATTCACTGAGCAGTTTTGTTTTGCTGTTTGTTTACCACCATCGGCTGCGAAGCTGATCAATTATTACCAGTCCGGCACAGTGCTTGAGGAGTGACGGCACTCTTCATTGAATAATTTATTTAGCTAATCTATTTTGATTTTTGGCATTTGACAGGTCCCAGGCAGGGTACAAGACGTCTGCGTGGAGGAGTCTCAGTAGGCAGCGCTGCTATTTATACAGCATCCCAGCTACAGGAAGCGCTGCATGGATGTGCTTGGCGGGGTGAAGAGCTTGTGATCCCGGGGAGAGACGTTTTAGGGTGCCAGACGCTGTGTTCTGCTTTGTACAGGAGGAAGAGGCTGTGGGATGCTTGCTTAATTCTGCGCTGAGGTGGAGCAGAAAAAGCTCGAGGGATGCTGATAGGTGAGCAGCTGGGCAGTCCCTCGGGATGAAGAGTGGGTTAAAAGCTGTTTGGACAACCTGGGTTGTCTGCCACCCAGCATCTGCTGGGAAAAGAAGGCCCAAAATAGTGATCTGCTCCACATTTAACCAACTGCCCCAGCTCCCAAGGCAGGGAGGGTTTAACAGTGCGGGACGCTGCACAACCCTCACTTTACAAAATGAGGTAAAAAAAAACAGGTAAGCTGTCAAACAACCTGCCTTGTTCTGTAGAAATAACCCTCCCCCCTCAAACAACAAACTGTTAACACAGTAATATTTTTATTTCCACAGGAAAGTGTTTATTTTGGTAGCACGCACAAAGTTTCAGCTATTCTAAAACACCGAGATTTCACAGCCAAGCTTTCATGTTCCCAGCAGAGAAGGAGGTGAGATACTCAAAGAATCTCTGTTCTTATTTCAGCGCTGCACTCGCCAGCCAAATTTTCAAAAGAGCCCAGTTTGCTGACATAAATGGGGTTGCTGATGTGCCGAAAGAGAAGGAAGTGCTGGAGAACACATTCCTCGCTGGGTCTAAGTCTCTTCCATTTTATCTTTCTGTTCCATATGTTTCCTCTGTAATGAGAAGAATTATTTATAATTAAAGTGATATATAATTCAGAAATTAAAGTTAAAATTAATGAATGCTTAAATTAATTTACTGACAAAAATAAATGTCTGTCCTTCAGATCCTATAATTTTAATTGGAGTGGGCTACAGCTTAATTAACATGTATCGATTGTAGTCCTGCATGCATCTATAGGTGGGTGGACTGTGTGGCAGTGCTGGGAGAAATCCTTGCAGATGAAGGTGCGTTAAGATTTGCTGATAGCACTCTGAATGATTGTCTTGTGAAGAGACAGGAAAATCTTTGGTCTCGAGCTGTTTTCTGTGTGGAAAGCTTAAACAAAATATGTTGTTTAAAATTAGGGCTAAGAATTGGCACGGCCGCTTTATGGATGGGAAGAGAATTTGTTCCAAAAACGTTAATGATCTGAATCATTAATTAGATGCATGAAGAACTCAGAAAATTGGAAGGAAGATACAGAGAATATAGAAGCTGACCCAACTGGAAATTTTTTGGGGAAAAAGGTAGGCTTCGACTTCTTGGTTCCCTCTGCTCTTTCCTCCTGGCTAGCAATTTCCCCTTTCCCAGTGGGTGATGGTAGGAAGAGGAGCGTGACGGTGCGGGGCATTTGTGCCCTGGATCCTGAACCTGTGTTGGCCTCATTTTAGGTCCTGTACAAGGGAATTGTCACCATCACATCCCAAGGCCCCTTCCAACCCAAAATGTTCCCCCAAGCCTTGGGGCAGGCACCGTGCAAAGCCCTGCAGGCAGGAGCCTGCAGGGGGAGGAGAGGGAAGGCAATCCTCACTCTCCAACACAAAATCCACCTGATGTTGAAGACTTTTTGCCTGACCTGTTCTGCATGCCAAGGGACCCTCTCCTAACCTTTATGAATCAGTTTCTTAAAAGAGAGCACTTTATTCTTTGGCGTTTAATGTTTTGTGTTTTGTCAATACTATGAATTAGCAGAATGGAAGACGTGCAGCATCTCACCTTGCAGCAGTGGCCCGCAAGCTGCCCAGCCCCTCTGAGTGATTCAAGGTGCGATTCCCTGGGGATCACGCTGCTATCCACAGTATCAGAGATACCCACAGGAGCATCTGGCAGGAGCCAGCTCTTTTTTCTTCAACTCTGAAATTAGCCTTCAGGATCGTGTGTGAGGTGGTGACCCAGCATGGCTCAGGACCAGCTGCCTCCGATAGACATGTGTCTTCAGCACTGTGTTGTCTGCGAGGGAGAGAAGCTGGTAAGTGTACGTGCTCACTTCTATCAGTCTTGTGTTTGAGTGTTTTTTCTTTCCATAGCACAAGCTCCTCTTGTTCCAGGCAGCTTTTTTTTTTTTTTTCTAATTGAATCACATAGGGGTGTGTGTGGGGGAAAAATCCCTTTAGACTCGACTCACAGCAAAATGTTTATAAACCCAGATTTGGGTTATTTGGGTTGCAGAGGGAAAATGTAAAATAAAGGAAGAGACTTTTTTAGGGCTTGTGAAGTCCCATCTCCCCTGAGCTTGAAGAGCCTCACAGCTTTCCGGCCCTGCTCTTTGAGCAAGGGATGGGGAAGGGAGTGAGCGGCAATGCCCTGAGGAGCTCTCCACCCTCTCTTCCGTGCAGAAACCCAACTTACAGCTCCACATGCTGTTTCTTGCTTTGCAGTGGGGCAGAGGTATTAAAGCAGTCACAAACTTACAAGTTAATTAGGCGGTGGCGTTTGAGGTCATGGCTGAGTCACGAGCAGAAACTGGAAGAAACAGCCATTGGTTGCAATGGCTCCTTGTGTCTCGGAAGTCCTGTCACTGCTGGGGCATGAGAGCACTGGTTGCATTTGAGCCATCCTTTTTGTAAACACACATCCTCTGACCTATATCGTCCCCTAAAACTGCTGTAGGTGATCCTATAAGCTCCCAGATCAAGTGCGATGCAGGTTGTAATCTCGCGGATGGGGGGAAAGCACTGCAGCTGGTTAGTCCTCGAATTTCTTGGGTTCCTGAGCATCTTCAGGCAGGCATAGTATTTTATCTGTTTTTCATATTTTGCACAGCATGATCTGGTGCTGCATGGGATAAGGATGTCCTTGCTCTTTCTGACTTCTGTTAATTAAGGTTTTTCCCTTTGGCCTACGTGCCCTTCAGGAAGGGTATTTTAATTCATCCAGCAGGCTTGGATAAATGGAGACTCCTCTTCCAATGTGTCCAGCCCATCCCTTGCTTTGTCTCCTTTCATTAATATGATGCACAGGCACTGCCTTCCTGGAGACCTTTTTTTTTTCTCAATATATTGAATAAATTCTACATCAGGAAGGAAAGTAACTTGCAATAATGAACCATCACTGGGTATTTAAGATTGCTTTAATGGGTCACATTGATGTAATCTACACTTTTTCCTGCGAAGATCACACTCGGCCGTAACCTTAATTCATATTTATGTCAGAAGAAAATATACAGTGGAGATGGCTCAGGAACAGCTTTTCCCTGCTCAGCAGCCAGATATAAATGTGCAGATCTTCTAAAAATTCTGCTGAGTTTCTGGAAAAAAAATAAAAGTAAATAAAACCCAGATGTTTAGGATACTTCTCTCTTGCATAGAGAAGATCCTTAAAAACTGGCTTCTCACCTAAGATGTAACCCAAGGGGTGGTGTGCTCACAGGCCCAGAAGTGTGCAAGGCTGATCATCTTTAAGGTTACCTTTAAGGGCATTTTTATCGTACTTATCTTTTTGCAGTGCCCTGCTTTGCATGTGGCTGAAAGAAATGCGTAGACATGAGAGATGCCCATAGGCAGTTTTGCTGGTTTAAAAACAGCAGAGGGAAAGAGGCTAGTCATAGTTACACCAATAAAAGCCATGGAGGTGAGTAAAATCAATAAGGTTTGCCCTTCCAGTCCCGTCCCCATGCTCATTATTCCTTGTTGGTTGGACCCCTCTGAAGGCCAACAGCCAGCCCAGACTGGGGTATTAGTGGCATTTAGGTTGTCTGCAGCGGTAAAAAAGATGAAAATAATATTTAAAACCATTCCTCTTGGCCAGGACAAGCAGTTCTGTCTTGATCTGCCACTGCAGGAAGATGAGATAAAGTTGCAAGTTCACTCGGTCGAGATAGATGAGGGTGCAGGGGAAGGCAAGGAAAATAATAAAAATTATTGGAGCTGTCTCTGCGAGGCTTGGAGGAAGGGACAAACATGACTAATGCTGCATGAATGATTTGCAGAAAATGATTTCTTCGACAAACTTTGCCTTTATAGAGGTAAACTGTCAAAGGCCACAATGCAAGTTTTCTGATGTGTTCATGAGTCAGAATTATTTAATGAGTAAATGGAGCACCCGTCCCCGAGGCCCTGCAGAGGGTTACCCAGGGGATGAAACGCTCCTCTGCAAGAAAAATTCAACCACTGGCTCCAAGCGGAGAGAGCTTGTTCTTGAGGTCACTCCAAGCCATTCCAGGTAATATTAGGCCGCTTAATTTGAGGCTTTCACGAGGAGTGTGTATGTAATGCCATGATACATGAAACCTAAGAGTGAAAGGGGAGTTGGTAGTGCAAATGTGCAAGCGTTGATGCTGGTGCTCCCTGTCTGTATATATTTCTAGTAGTTTGTCTGTACTCACTTGATATTTTTCCTTTTCTGTTATAGAGTCTTGTGTTTTTTCTTTCTGTCAGCCCTTTTAATATACTGGTGAGAGTCATCTTTATCCAGCCCCTTTGTTCAGTCTGTTTATCTGTAGCAGAAAGCACACAACTTAAAATTAGCGGTTTTGCATAAATTAAGGCTAAAAAAACAAGATTTTTTTTCAACGTACATAAGTGCATTTGCTGAAAAATATGGTTTCAGGTCAGCTGACATCATTTATCTCGAACTCAACAAAGGAAATAAAGCAGAAAGTAGCAATTTAAAATAAAAGCAAACCACTTCTTTGCACGTTTCTGAAATGAGATTCTGAGTTCTTGCTTTTGAATGCTAACCTTAAAAAAAAAAAAATCACCACTCCCCCACTGAACCTTTTTTCCTTTTTCTCTCTGCTTTTAATTTTGTTTAGAAAGAAAGAAGAAAAGCAAAGTTTTGCTTGCCTCAGAATGACCCTACCTCCCTGCTGAGCAAGAAAAAAACCCAACTCTGAAGTAGGTGGTGTGCTCTGTGCCCCCACGATCTGCTCCCGGTCAGTAGATTCATGAGGTGGGCAGGTGAGTTTAAGGGAACTCGCAGTCTTTTCATCATTTTGATGCGTGAATGGATTTTGTCGCTGGGAGTATCTTTAAGACTTTAATTAAATCAGGAGTACACTCTGCAATGATTCCCTGCTGCTTATCAGCCTCTTAAGGCCTTGATTCATTACTCAGTATTATTTTTTCAGCCTGAAATAAGCTTTAAAGACCTGTTATTGGAGAGATTAAAGTTATAACGTAAACAAACTCATATGCATGTTGTTTTCACGCAGAAGATGCTTTTAGTATCATATTTGATGTTCCAAACAAAACCATTGCTTATAGCGAGCTTTGCAGCCTGGATGCCTTTGAAAGGATAGATATGGACTCTGTTTGATCTTGAGCTATTTGGGGCTTTTTATTTGCGTTTTGTGGCCCTTATCTTGCAAACAAAGCCTCCTTTATACGTCTGTAAATCAGGATGTCATCCATGGAGCTCTGCGGAGATGGGAGACGGCTCCGGAGGGTGCAAAATGCAAGTTCAGGGGCAAGTGGAAATCAGAAAAATGGAAACTTCTGCTGCAAGGCTTGGCTCGTTGCAGTGAAGACTGGAGGTAACCATTTTGTTTTCCCCAGTTGAGTTTTGAAGCAGTTCCAGGCTGCAACTAGTGGACCAGGGGAAACACTGGTGGGGTGAAGCTGCTCCCAGCACAACTTCTTTGTGTGTGAGGGCAGGGAGAAGAGGTGTAGAAGAAAAGGGTTTTTATTTGCTCAAGGGATGCATTGTGTGTGGAGCTGTGGTCAGATGAGGGTGGTGTTAGGGGAGGGCTCTGCTTATTGCAGGCTCTTTCTTGGTGTGCAATAACCTGAGCTTTTGGAAGGCTTGTGCCTGTGCTCAGGAGGCTTCCTGCCTCCTTTGGAGAGGAAAACCCAGCGGGAGCAGCAGGGAGGCTGTGAGCATCCTGCTGCACGTGCTGCTTTGCCTTGTGCCATCACACATGCATGGGACACAGGGCAATCCTGGGTGGCCTCTGGTACTGAGTATCCCTTGTGGGGAGCCAAGCCTGCTACAAAGCCCCCCTCCAAGTCAAACTGCCTCCAAAGCCACCCATGCATGGTGGCAGTGCTGTTCTGCGATACTCTTGTGGTGACAACCAAAGCATCGGCCCTTCTGGAGCGTGCACAAATGAATCGGGTGGCTGCGTGTGGGGCAGTTTGTCTAACGTAGTTCTCTCTTGTTCCTGTAAAGGTTATAAAAGTAAATAATCCTGCTATAACAGTGTCCTCCCAGTCCCTGCCTAGCTACATGGATAACTCTTGCTGAGGCTGTCTTGTGGTGATTAATATGCTACAGAGTGAGATGATTTTTTTTAAAAGGAGCCGAGAAGTAAAGCTGAGAACATGCCTTGAAGAAGCTTGTTCCCTTTATGTCCCCTGTGCTCAAGGCTGATTAGCTTTTGTTTCTTCCTCCAGCCTTAATTGGGGGAACTGCTGTGTTTGTTTCCCTCCTCCCCTGCAACATTGATCCCCAGCAGTGCGAGGATTAGCAAGTGGCCAAATGCATCGGGAGGTGACCTTGCTCTGCCGTAAGCACTGGGCTGCCATGGGGAAGCAGGCAGCATCCCCATGGACCAGGTAAGCAATGCTGAACCTCTTTTTACACCCCACGTAGTGGCTGGGGAGTCTGGAGAGGTACCAGGGAGGAGGGGAGGCGAGCAGGGGTGAAGCACGGAGCTGGAAAGGAGTGCGTCTGGCCCTGTGCAGGAAGGGCAGAGATGTATCCCCCCTCCCTTCCCGGCAGCTGTGCTGTGCTGAATTAATATTTATGCTAGCTCTGTCTCTGTAATGGGTCTTCTTGCACTCTTCTAGAGAAATGGATTAGGTGGGGCCTTGGGCTGGAGCCAAGAAAAGGGAGACCACTGGGGACTTGCTCGCTGCTGCCCGGTGTTCCTCTGAACATCATGGCAGGGAACCAAGCTCATGTAATAACAGCTACCAGGTATCATATGGCCTAGGTGCTTGGTGAAAGGCCACCCCTGTAATGTCCAAACACAGTTGGTTGCTTACCACCACCGTGATACTCTGCTGAGAGCACGGTGTGAGGCATACACGCAATTTATGAGAACGGGGAGAATGAAGTTCTTAATATCACCTCCCCCTCCCTGCATCCCATGCACGTAAATTGCCTTGCATGGGATTTAAATTCTCCAGTTCTGTGCTCCCTAATTTATCACAAATGCTAAATCTTTGTGGACCACAAATGTTTTCCTGAGCCACCCAGCTCTGCTCACCACAGATGCAACTTCTCCAAAACTCTCCAGTCAGTGGTCACATCTCTCGGCCTTTGAAAGCTTTGGCTCAGGAGGGAAAGTGTCCCACCCCAGGATGGATGCTGCTCCCTGCGCAGGGATGCTGCGAGATAAATCCCGCCGTGAAGAAGTGAGAAGCATCTAATCTTCCTGCTCCCTAGATTTAGCTGTGCCATTAGCTGGACCTTGCACATAAAACTAATTTTATAATTTGTAAACGTAGCTGAGTGGTTTTTATGGACGAATGTCGGGAAGTGATAAAATACCTTCAATAGATTTATAAAGAAGTTTAATGCCAATAGCTCTGCCCCCCTTTTCTCCCCTCCCCCTCTCTCTTGGAGTTGCATACAACAGAAAACATGCCCACAGTGAGGGCTTTGTGGCCAGCACTCAAGCCTTTAATTTTGCTTTTACAAGACAGTTTTACAACGTCAGAAGAATGGAAGAGCTGCAAGGCATGCACGCTCAAGATGCTGTGCTCCTGGAAAGCTTTGGATAGGCTCCAGGCAACATTTGGTGGCAAAGAAAGATGAAGGTCTCGAGGGGAAAAAAAAAAAAAATCAAGTCTTCATCCTACAACCTTCCTGTTCCTGCGAGCTGGGAATGTTGTCGAAGGACAGGAAATGTGTGTTCTTGCAGTCGTGTCTTGGTGAGTTTTGATTGCATTGGGAATAGCTTCTTCGGTTCCACCCTTTCTCATTTACCTTATGTAATGAGAAGTCATCCCGTGCACAGCAAGACTGAAAAGTCTGCTGCTCGCCTGTGGTTGGGCTCATCATGCTGCTCCCATTGGGTTTCTCTGGGGTTTAACGAGGGACAAACTCCTAATTGCTGGCGTTTCCTCTGAATCAGACAAATGTCCCACTGTCTGCTTTCATGAGGGAGGGTGAAATTTGCAGTACCCAGTGATGTTTTCTGGGACCTCTTCTTTTCAGATGTGGTTAGAATGGGCTGACAGGTTCAGAAATGATTAGTGTCAGACATGGACTTGTGTCCATGCCTGGTAAGTTGCAAAAGACCCATAAGCATCTGCCTCAAACAGCCCTGGCCCTATACAAGCACTTAAAAGGCCCTGTGGGGACAGACAATGCGTTATGGATGTATAGGTCTGGATTAGCAAGCCAGGGCCAGACTGGCAACTGGTGTTCACAGAACTGCCTCATAGCCAGCAACAGCCCTCTTTCCCCCAGTTTATCACCCACAGACTGAACAAACACGTTGGCCAACTTTCCTCCTTAGCTCTCTGCTAAGGATTATCAGGAGATCTTGCCTGGTGTGGAGAAGGTTCCTTCCAGCCTGTTTGTCCATCTCCACCTCAGCAGCGTACAGATTCATCTCTGTTTTAAGGCCTCACATTACCTGAGAAGTGTTGGAGGCTGGCTCAGAGCTGGAAGGCTTGCCCGAGCATATTTTTCTACTCCATCTTTCTGTCTTTGTTTTTATCTTTTGGTTGTGTTTTTTAATGATTCCCAGCTTGGCCTCTTTCATGATTTTTCTTCATTTAAAAAAAAAAAAACAAAACTTTTTATTGAACACTGATGATGGAAAAAGAGTGTTTTCCTCCTGCCTAGCTAAATTTTTGGCTGACTTGCATGGAAAGACAGTCACACTTACTGCAGCTCCCAAAGCCTTCAAATCATCAGGGGAGAGGGGAGGGAGGAACCGCATAGGGAAGGAAATCATTTGTACAGGCGTAGAGTGAAGAATCACCTCCTTTTAAACTCCTGATCTGTCTGTGTTCATACGGATTGCTGCCTCTGATCTTTCTTCTCTGCCCAGTATCTCTTTTTCTATTATCTTTCCCCCGCCTTTGCTGTCATATCTGTGGTATGTCCCTTGTGCTGGGACATTTTGCTCCCAGGAGGGTTCGAATAAGGACACGAAAGCAGTGGGACTCAAAGATCCGGATTATTGACAAGGGATCATTACTAAAACCTTTTAATGCATCTTCTGTAACTGATACAGCCATGAGGGGAGGGTGTTATTTTCCTGTGGACACAGGTTTCCCCCTACCCCCAAAGCCTTTAAAAGCACTGAGCACGGTGTCCTCCAGCCATTTCCTGATGGCTTAAAATGTTTTGGTGCCAGATGCTTTGGGGTCTGTAGATATTGCCCTGTTTGCTGCTCATGGACAAATCCAGTTGCTGGCAACCTGATGGAGTCCAAAGTAGCCAGCAGCAGAAGACCCCAAGAGGCAGAGCGCTCTATCCCAGCTAAGCACCCCCCTGTACATCATTACTGGGGGGCCTTTTTTTTTTTTTTTTTTTCTCCTCTGAGCGGGGCTGAAGGCACACAGACCAGTTAGCTGGGCTGCTGGGGCAAGCAGCAGCCTGGCTGGGGTGAGGGCAGCAGTGTTGATATCCGTAAGGAGCCCGAAGAGGAGGCATGGGAGTCCTCTGGGGTGAGACTTGGCCAAAAAAAAAAAAAAAAAAGAATAGTTCTCAAGCAAAGCTATCTTCTGACCATCTTCCTTGGCTTTTTTTGCTGGCATCTGTTGCTAGGAGATGGGAAGCACAGACCCTTTTGAAGCATCTTCAGCTGCCCTCTACCTGGAGAGACTTTTGTGCAAAGTCTCCCTGCTCCCTTCATCCCTTTCATCCTCCTCCTCTTGCTTCTGCACACTCTGGTCAGGAAGGACTCGATGTCTCCTCCTGTGCTCACCGTGGGGCGCTTGCTCCTTACACACCGTGAACCCTCTCCCCTAACCACATTTATTTTTTATTAGCATGGGGTTCAGCAGCAAGCCACCTGCTTGTGAATTTAACTCCTCCAGCAGATGCTCGTGTTCCTCCCCATGGATGGAGGAGCCAGGACAAGGAGAAGCAACAGCCCCTATGGCACATGCGGGACTCCTGCATGTGAATAAGGACCACTCAGGACCCCCCCCATGTATCTTCTTGGCCAAGGCTTTGGTTTTGGGATGTGCAGTGGCTTCTTGGCCGTCAGCAGGTATTTCTCTGCATGGTGGGCTTTGCTGGGGCAAATAAAAAAAAAGAGGGGGAGAACAGAGGTGGATATGTGGGTAGGGATGTTTGCCCCAGTTTTGGGCCCCTGCCCTAAATCATTGTGTGGCTTTAAAAAATCAAGTGAACATATATATATAAAAAAAAAAGTGTTCTCAGTGCTAGACATGTGCTTGTAACCTGCTCCTGCATACGCAGAGCAGGTGGTCACTTAGGGCAGCAAAATGTTTAGCGATTGCCTAGTGAGCAAGTGACATTTTCCAGCTTGCCTAAGGAGGCAAGAAAAATGCATATGTGCCTGCACCAGCCCCGCGGGCCGGCGCTGGCCTATATACATGCACAATTATTTACCCGTGCAGACGCCTGCTTCCCCACCCCAGAGCAAGGGGCTGAGCCCAGCGCGGCCGCATGCCAGGACGAAAAATAGCTGGTGTGGAGTTTCTCCTGAGAAACCCCCTGGCTGTGGGGGTGTTTGAGGAGAGAGAGGGCTCGCCGGAGCTCTGCGGAGTCAAGATGCTGGTTATTTGCCTTCAAAGCTAGGGATGAAGCTGCATTTTGGGGGTGCATTGAAAAATCAAAGCAGTCTGGAGCTCAAGCTGGCTGGTGACCTGCCCGGCGGGCAATCCGGGCTGGTAGCCCTCTGGTGCTCCCTCCTCCTCCTGTCCGTGCTGATTTACCAGTGCCCATATTTCATTGCTGTCGTGGCCCCCGGCTGTCACGTTTGGCGACTGCTTCGCACATTCATCACGCCACGGGTGTCACAGCGTGATGGCTGGTGCCTTTGTCTGATTTCCAAAAAAAAACTCTCCCCCACCAAACCCCAGGTCCGAGCCAGTTTTAACCTACCGTCGACGCTGTGATTGCAGGAGAATTTTCTGTGGGAAGTGGAAAAGTTTTTAATAATTTCTTGCTCCTTCCCCTTTGCAGCTTCCCCGTGAGTTTTGGTCCCAACAGGTAGGTTGTTGCAGGCACTGGGTTTCCAGGGGATGCTTTATTTTGGGGTGACAGCAGTATGGAAGCGTCCCATGCTGCGGTGCGGCACGTAGCCCCGGCTGTAAACGTGGTAAGCGCCATGCTAGAAGCAGCAAGGACTTGCTGCTCCTCCTGCCTGCTGTCATGCTTGGGAACACCCCGCTCACACCAAACCTCAGCAAGACAAACTGCTCTCCTCATCCCCAGGCCACCGTCGGCAGCGTGGCCACCCTTCCGTCCCACTTAACCACCCCTGCTAACGAGGAGAATCAATCATGCTGCCGTGCCGCCCCGGGGCTGGCCATCCATCTCCGCCAGCGATGTCCCCTCCTATGGGGCAGCTGCTCCCCAGTTCTTCCTTGGTGGCTTGGGGGACAGCCTGACCTTGGGTCCCCCATCCCCAAGCATCTCGCAAGGGAACAGTGCAGGCTGTAGGGAAGCAGCACTGCAATTAAACGCTGATCCTTCACTAGCATGAGATGCTTTGCATCAAGATGCTCTCAATATTAATAATCTTCCCTTAGCTGGGATGCTTTCCTATTAGATCTACTTGTTTCTATCTGGAAGAAAACCCATAGCAGTACTGTCCTGAGTCCTCTGTAGTGGACACTTCTCCCTTCTGACTGCAATTGTTGGTTCAGAAAAGCCCCAGCAGCTTGGAAGTGAGGAATCACACACAAAAATAGTTGTCTCGGAGAATGCTGGCTCTTTGCTTTTTTTTTTTTTTTTTTTTAACACCCGACTCCTGCAAATCCCCCATGGAGGTCCTTGGAAAGAACATATTTCCCCCTCTATTCTCCTGCTAGTTTTGTCATTTTGACAAATTTTTGATGTATTGGTCGTGTTTCTAATGCTGTTGGAAGCTGTCATGGCTTGTGTGTCTTTGAGCCAGCACCAGATGTGATTTCCACAAAGAAATGAGCGAGCGGCTGGAGATAACTGTTCCTCTGGCCCTACTGCACCCTGCTACAGTTCTGTCTCGTGTGAGTAACGCCTTGCTATTTTACATCTCAGCAACAGCTTTCCTTATTTATTGAAGGGCTAGGTATTCTTTGAGGATATTTCCATTTCTCTCTGCTAGTTCTGGTAGCTGTGCCACAGCAAATGGGTCTCCAGCTGCACCTTTCCTCCTCTGTTCTGGCTGGAGGAGCCTGCCTTACTCACTGGGTGACCAAAATCATCCCACAAAACACTTCCCAGTTGTGCAGTGAACCAATGGGGGATACAATATTAAAATAATGCTTTACTCAGCAGTGATATGATGGCACGTGGGGACAAAATTGGGTCCCTCCTCACTGCCTTGTAGTGCGCTGGCACCTCCCTGGGGTCAGTGGCCACACAAACCTCATACCAGCTGCAGACACCAAGTTTTACTGCTCCTGCTTTTCTTAAGATGTCCCATCCAGCGATTAACCACCCCCCAGAAATAGTTAGGGGGGCGATTGCCTGAGTCCTCAGGCAGTTAGCTACATTTATAAATCCTTTTTTACTTGTATTGAAGGAAAGCTGTGCTAAGTACCAGCATCTACTTTGACAGGAAATACTAGTGGCATGACAAATCTGTTATTCCTTTTGTTTAGCAGACTTTAAAGAAAATAGCAATAAGGCCAGTTTCCTTAAGCTCAGTGGATTTCCTTGCTATACCCCCCTCTGTATGTATATTGATATGATGTTGGCTTTTTCCTTTTTTGACAGCTTTGCAGGCTCTTACTAAAGTGAACATTAAATGGTCCAAATGGCTCCTGAGCTGGCTCTTTTAAAACTCTTCAATATAAGTTTCCTAGCCGTGATCACCTAAATGTAACTCTTGTAGTGGCCATATTCTGCCACTTTTGCATAACCGTTAGTTGTTATGAAATCCATGGATTTGCCTTGGATAAATAAAGCAGGAATATTTACATCCCTCAGTCTGCTGTGAAGTTCTCCTTCAGCAAGAGAAGTGGGAATGACACTTCTTATTGCCCTCCGTTCTGCAGGACATAGCTTTCTCCTCCTGCAATACGATCCACTTTCGAACCCCAAATAGGACAATATTTAACCTGTCATTCATTGTATGGCCTCACAAAGTGGCAGAGCGTAATTGGAAAAAGAAGAACTGTTCAGGATCGCAGCGAGTCAACGTCGCCAAACTGTAAGCTGAATACATTACGAAGCAATATGGGACCTGCCCGTGCTCCAGAACACTATTTATGATCTTTGCCTGATTCAAAATAGCTGATGGAATAAAACACGAGCCTGTCTCTATTAGTTTGCAATTAGGCACTCTGCTCGTGAGCATCTGTTTTCTAGGAGAGAGCACTGCTGGTGATTTTATGGCCTGTGTTTTCCTCAAAGGGACACCGGAGCTGGACCCAAGAGCTGGGGCTGGGAAGGGCTACTAACACGATAAGAGAAAGGGAGCTCATGTTCGGAGGGAAGGCGAGGAAAGCCTGACTTAATTAAATTATCAAAATTAAGCTGAGGAAGAGTGCTGCGTGTAAATACATTGGTGGAAGATGGGGAGGGGGGAGAGCATCAGTGAAGGAGAACTATTTATGCCTGAGGATAGTGCTGGCACAAGGACAAATGTACATAAACTAGCCCAGAATAAATTTAGCCTGGAAATTGGAAGATCGTTTCTGACAATTAGAGAGCAATCAGCCTATGGCCCAGCCTCCCTGTGGGACTAGAGGGGATAAAACCCTTCCTGCTTTTAGCGGGAGCTCGCAGGGGGGGCAGCCCCGGTGGACCAGGAATGCTGTGTAGGCCAGTGCTCCTGCTCCTTCCCTTATTTTCCTTCGATTCCAGAGTCAGCCTTATACTCAGTATGCCAGTTCTTATGCCAGTTCTCATCGCTGCCCTCCTTCCTACCTGTCCCTGATGCATATATGGGTTGCTGGATTCACTCTCTTCCGAATGCAGGTGGCTTTCTTCTGACTGGAGAGACTTTTCTGCCTGGTTAGGAGCTTGCTCTGTTCTTGGTGCTTTATATTATTATTGCACACAGTTTTAGGCTTTCAGTTCTGTGATCCTGGCCCTTCTAGGAGGAGGAGAAAAAATCAATTGTATAAAATGGAGCTGTCTGGGATGTTTTGATAACCTGCTCGCAACCCCCTGGATCCAAGCATTCTTCAGTTTTTATCTCAATCTCTTTATCGATCTCTTTGTCCCTCTGTCCTTCTTGAATGGGGAAGGAGCCCAAATGGGACAGACAGCATCCCACAACCCAGGTGGCTCTGCCAAGCCCCATGCAGGTAAGAGCCTCTCTGGAGGGATTTCCACTACTTTCTGCATGGCTTCAATAGGCACAAAATGGTGTTGGGAACCTATTTCCTGCCCTTGCACAATCTGGCCCTGAAAATAACATGTCCCACTGATGGAGGAGGACTTTTCTGGAAATCCTGCTTACTCCTGTTTGCCTCCCTGTAAGCCACAGATGCCGAGCAGCCTTGGGAGCCCAGTGGGAGTAATTTGCAGTCTGAGCTCTGGGAGATGCCCCACTTACGCAGCTCTTTCTAGGACTGGGAAATGAGAGATGCTTCGTAATACCCTAATCACGTTTTGGTGTGCCTTTGCTCATGTCTCCGTCAAACTGTTGTGAGGAGGACACAGGCAGGGAGATCGCTGAGTTCACCTTGGCTTGGCTTGTAAGATTTATAAGGCTTGCTTGGCTATTTGTTTGTTTGGGGTGCAGCAACACATCTTACATCTTTAAGCTGCCTTTTTGCTAAAAAAATATGGGCAGTGGATAGATGTGAGGAAGAACTGGGGTTTCTTTTCTTGCAGGTTGTACCCATTACACCAGGCTGGAGCCTTTCTTCATGTTATTACCATAATAACTAGTAAATGCACTCTGAAGCTTCCCAAAAGGCTGGAGGTCTTGCAAGAAGAAGCACAGGACCAAATTTCGCTTGCAACCCAATCATAACACTGAATCCCAAGTGTCCATAAGGGGGAAAAAAATCGTTGTAGCATATCCTGTTAGCTTTCTGAGTTATCTCAAGAAATCTCTTCAGCAAGTAAGTTGAAATACAGGGTTTTCACAGGAATTAGATGCTTGCCTGTGTGTTT
This sequence comes from Anser brachyrhynchus, assembly GCF_964034855.1. Lineage (NCBI taxonomy): Eukaryota > Metazoa > Chordata > Aves > Anseriformes > Anatidae > Anser > Anser brachyrhynchus. The sequence goes on along the minus strand of NC_137700.1, from coordinate 20,381,951 downwards.
TGGGTACCTATTTCCTTTAGGGCCCTTAAAAGTGCCTGCCTTCATTTGTATTCTCTGAGTGTCAGCGCTTAACTAGCCTTGGCCACACGCATGCTACATCAGATATTCAAACAATTCCTCTTGATGAAGGAGCAAGGCTTTGTGATAATGCTTCTATTTTGCAAGAGCTGTGTGCATGCAGAGGACTAGCGAGTGCATCTGGTTGAACTTTACGCTCCCTTCATTTCATCTCAATTATATATTTAGTTATCGTTATCAATCTTCTCACGTGTGGAAGCTTTGGGGGAAGGAAGGAAGTTTTTGTGCAGCCAAAATAACCCCCCTTCGCTGTGATGCTTCACCTCATTTCCTAACCCAATGCCTCGCGTGCGGTTCTAACCCCCTTAATGCCCATCTTTTACAAAACTCCATTCCCTTGCCCTGTTGTTACGGCAGGTTTTAGATGAATTCTTATCCTTTTCATAAAGCAACGTGGAGAAGGTATCTGATCAGAATACGTTAAAAGAATCCGAAACAATACAGCCAACCAAACTAATTTAGTAAAGCAACAGTTGGCACACATCAAGGTTTTTTATTCCCTTAATGTATTGGCATATAACTGGGCTGCAGGAGAAGTGGAATAAATCATTGGTGGGAGGACCAGAGACCTGAGCTTTCTCAGCAGGGCAGGAGCCCTCTGTGCAGCAGGTTCTGGTGCGTTTCCCTCTGTGGGGAAGGGCAGTTGAGTGCCCAAACCTCATGGACGGGACCAGGAGGAAGGGCTGTGGAGCTAAATGAGTGCCTTCCCCTAGCTGGGAAGAGCTGGCCCTGGAGAAAGCTGGGCTTGGGTGCTTCAAATGAAGAGCTGGAGAAATGCAGCCCCAAAGGGGCCTTCCTCTGCCCCAGGGGAATTTCCATCTTTGAGGTGCTCAGCCTCCTGGGAGAGCTTTGTTTATTTTATTTATCTTACCCGATCTTGTACCTGCTGTCAGCCCAAGCAGGTCAAACCTTGCATGCTAAATCCAAGCTGGTAGCTCTGTGTCCTGGGCTCCCCCCAAATTAAGCCCCTTGTGTCATGCCTCTGTAGGAGGACTTCAGAGCGCCGCATATCCAGGTTTGTTCTCAGACTCTGCCTTCGGTGCTTTTTGGTCCTAAACTAGCAAAAAGCATATTGAAATTCCTGTACCTTCTCTTTATTTATTTAGTGTTACCTCGGCTCTCCTTGATGAGGATGCCTTGGCATTAAGATTTTACTAGCTGAGCCCTGCTGTGCGGTGCAGGGGAGTGCTGCTGCTCACAGACCCCTGCATGTGGCTGGAGAGCAAATCAGGAACTCTTTGGTAGCCCATGTGCCATGCAGCGCTGTGCTCGAGTCCAGCTGCTCTGCCGAGCACAGCCGGTCCCTTTCTGACCCCCTCCTGCTGTCACTGCACTAACGTGCTGCCTCTGAGCTCTTTTGAGGGGGAAATTGTTTGATGAAGTGGAAAACCAGGCTCAACTCCTTGCTGGAGCTCGGAGCTGAGCTGCCTTCCTTTGCACCTCTCTGGTGAGCCTTATCTCCTTGTGTAAAGGAAAAAGTCTTTAATTTTCAGCCTAATCCCTGCTCTCGAGCTCTTTCTCCTGATGGCCAGCAGCGGTCTATGAGATGCCAAGAGAGCTTCTGTGCCCGTGCCGGTGGGATTTGCTTGCGGGTGCCATGGAGCAGCTGCTGAGGAACAGATCCACGAGGGGTTTTGCCCTGATCTGGGGGCTGGCGTTGGCTAAATGGAGAAAGAAAGAGGAGGATGTGTTCAGTGGCTGTTTTGTGCTGCCCTGTGCTCCATGACCTGGGTTGCAAATATCAAGGTGCCCAATCTAGCAAAACACGTTTGTTTTTTCCATGGGGTCCAGCAGCATCCGTAACTTTGCTTCTAACAGCCTTCCAAAATGACTATGCATTATTAGGTTTTGGGCTTGGAAAGAGGGACCAGCTGGAGACCTCCTTGAGCTCTCTCCAGGGGACATGGGGGTTGGAGATTCCCCACTCACGTCGGGTGGTGAGTTTTTGGTGGTGACTCTTTCAGCGGGGTGATACCTGGCGTCCTCTTTCAGAGTCCCATTCTGGACTTGTGAAGGGTAACGCTCTAACAGTCAGTACCTGTGAGTCTCTGCCTTAGTTGTCTCCGTTTGCTCTTTCAGTACGCTTGTGTGGAGAATCCTGTGGGCGTTGATCGGCCCTCAGAAGGACACTGCTTTGGAGAGGAGCTCGAGTCTGTCTTCCATGTGGTTTGGTATCATGACCTTCCTGATCCTGAATAACCCCGAAAGCTCCATCAATGCCTGTGGATGCTAATTGTGGCTGTTTGTGGTGCATTTTGTAAGCAGGCGTCTTCCAGATGCATTCTCCTGAAACGTCTAGGTCGTTGCAAAGCAAAACCCCATCACCGATGCTGTCACTGGAGAAAAATGTATTCATTATTATTATTATTATTATTTTAAGGAAAGATGCAATCTCACCTCATGCATAAAATTAGTTTAATGAAACAGCAGGAATGGGAAGGGATATTTGCTTTCCTCTGCTTGTTTGTGGAGTGAGTGAACAATTTCTTTGCTCCCTCTCAGGTCTTGGATGAATGATATGTCATCAAAACTGTGTTTTTAGCTGAGGTGTGTCCATGAAGGCAGCAGGGAACCAAGAATTAGTTTCAAAAATTATTCTTTTTTAGAAAAAGAAAGGATTTATGAGCTTCTAAACATAGTCCTTGAGCAACCAGTAAGGCTGAGACCTGAGAACATCTTAGGGAGAACAAAAGGGAGTTGGCAGCGGGGGAGCAAATGGGTTTGTGCTCTGTCTTGTAAGCCCTCAAATTGCATTTTGTATAGGGGGGAGGGTGAGAGAGGTGCATGGCACTGGGGCTTGGGGGCTCAGACCTCGGTCTTGCACTGAGCTGAGGTTGCACTGTGCTTTTTGGGGTCGTTACTGCTGCTTTTAGCTGCAACAGTGCCAACAGGCAATGGTGGTTGTGCTGGTAGCACTGTGAAAGTGCCGTTTTGCTTGCCTGCCCCTCTAAAAACTTCTTTCACTTAGCTCTGGGGGTGTTGGACAGGAGAGATGAGGATGAAGGCACTGATGTCAGGTCAGGGCAGCTGTGCGGCGGTGATGGCAGCGCTGCGAGGGCTCTCGTCCCCTCCAGCAGTCCCACGCGGCTTCGTCCTCCAGCTCGTTTCCCACGGGACTTCGGGTTGTCCTGGCTCCGGAGGAGAAAATCCCAGGGGGGAATTTTTAAAGAAAAGTGAACTTCAATTTATGTCTCCCTCTCCTGTGGAATCAGTAACTTTGAAGAAATGTCAAATGGGAAAGTGCTCACCTTTAAGTGGCAGGAGGATCTCCCCCTGTGCTTGGAGGGACCACTTGGCCAGAAAACTGAGTTGGGTGCTGGCTGGTGGGCTTATTGCAGCTCTGGGCCCTGGGGTTTAGGTGAGACCAGGCCGATCCTTTCACTGAAGAGGAGGGATGCCCCTCCTAGAGAGGGGAAGGAGGAGAAAAGCGAGGTGGGAAGCGTGGGCAGGAGGCAATTACAGGCAAACTCATTTTAATTCCATCAGGAAACGTAAGTGAAGGTTGACTTGTAAGCTGGGTTCTGTCGCACATCTCCCGAATCCTTCCTTCCCTTGCAGTTTGTATGGGGTATTCACACTTTTTTCCCTTCCTCTTCTCTTCCCTTTTCAGCTGTGGGAGATGGACACTTTTTAAAATGCGAGGTGAGTTGTTTTTTCAGCTCGTCAAATCCTCTCTAGTGGCGCCAGGGCTCTGAGAAACCCCAAAGAGACTTTGAGGCTGGCTGTGTGCGGTCTCATTTCGCTGGGATGCCAACCCCCTGCACTCCCTCCTCCAGCAACCTTGCTTTGTTGTGATGGCTTCCCAACAGCTCCTCGCCCGCGGGCTCCTGCAGTTCTCCCAGCACTGCTGCCGTTTCTCCCAGCAGTCCCCTTCCTCCCTCCAAGTTAGCTTGGGGATGGACGGGGACCAAGCACATCCTTAAAACTCTCCTCTCCACCTTCAGACATCTCCTTTCCTTGCCTCCACGCTCGTGATCCCCACCGCCAGCCCTTCCCAGAGGGGAGCAGGGAAGCAGTCAGTGTCTTTTTAAAACAGTCGGTCTCATGCAGCAGTGCCCAGGCTGCAGAAACGTGCTCTAATAAATGTCACGCCGCTGAACACCGCTAGCCTCGGTGACCAACACTTACCATTTACATTCTGTTGCAATGACAGGGGACAAAATCTCCCTGAAGCCTTGAAGCAAGTGAAAACACTGCTGCGAATGAGCATCCTGTGCTTTGGGTGTGGAAATAACTCTGTTGGTATACAAACAGGGATATATATATATATATTTTTAACCTGCTTTTCTTTTTTCTTTCCTTCTGCCCTCGCTTGTGGGCTTGTAGGGAAGAGTGGCTTTGCTGCGAGTGCACATTTGTGGCTGCTGGTGCCGAGATGATGGAAGCATTGATCCAGCCTGCTGCGTGACCCCGTTCAGCACGGCGGTGTGCTGTATTGGCAGCATTAAGTTTGTCTCCAGAGCTACTCTAAGCCAGGATCACAGGACAGATTGAATCGGAGGAAAACCTTGTAGCTTCTTCCAGGGCTCCTGCACTCCAGGGGGGATTCCCAGAGCAGACAGGGCCTTGTTAGTGACATGGGATCTTGAGTAGAGCAAGCCTTGCTGGGAGATTTTATCTGTTTTTATAGCTAGTGCAGGTGGATTTTTATGTGATAAAAGCTGTAAACAGTGAAGTAGCTGGACTGTCCCTTCCTTGGCTTGTAATAATCAGCTTTTAGCTCTGAGTCACCCCAAAGTAATAGGACTTGCTGTGCAACTATGGTAGAGGTCAAGCTGTGTTTGGAGGAGATAAGAGTCAATCCTTGATCCAGGCTTTCAAAGGTGAGGAGAGGGAGCTGGGCAAAGAGGAGGTGTGGTGCTGGTGCTCCCCTTGGGGGGAAATACAGAGCAACTCAGGCCCTTAGTACACATCAGAGAATCCACCCCATGCCATTCCCTGATTTAATGGACTCTGCTCTTGCTCCTGCAGAGAAGGTGGGCACTGCTTTGGGGTATCAGCCACTGCCAGCTGCTGTTTTACCTGGCCATAGCACCGTCTTTTTTGCCCTCTCTCCTATAAACTGGTTTTGAGCAGGAAAATGGTTCCTTTTCCAAAAAAAGTTCTGGCCAAATTGATGACAACCACAGTGCTTTGGTTTGGTGAGTCGGCCTTGTAACAAACAGACCCAGTTTGAATCCTGCACCAACTATAAACCTCAATTTGAGACATTGATTTCAAGTTGAAATCTCTTTAAAAAGCAAATCAATTTCCTTGAGAGAGGGGGGGAAGGAAGAGTGTCTCCCTCTGTCGTGCTCCAGCAGGCAACAGAGAGGGAGGAGGAAGACATTTTTGGCTGCATCTCTGCAGGGTGCCCTGTTGGCAACCTGGATAATATAATACGGTTTTGGCCTTGATGCTGTTCTGTGGTCCTTTTGGACTGTGAAATCTCCTCCAGGAGCAAAAACTGCAACTGGGGGTTCAGACCTGGAGGAGAAGGTCTCTTTTAGTGGTAAGCTTGTAATTTTTGCCTTTCTGTTGGCTCAGAGGAGAGCCGGGGAGCAACGTTCTCAGCTCCTTGCTCGCCCTCAAACTGTGAAGACGCGTCTTACCAGCCGCATAAAGTGAATTTATTTAGTTAAGGGAGGTGTTAATTAAGAGATCTCATTTATTGTGTCTCTGCCGACAGCTCTCGAGGGCCTTTTGAATTGTCAGCTCTGGTGACAGCGAAAGCTAATGGTGTCACACGTTAATGGTGGTATGATTCATGTCGAGGAACGACGCGGCAGCCGGTGGAAGAGGTGGAGAGGGAAGGAAGGAGACGTGGTGGAGCTTGCCGTGGGGGCTCGGTGAGTCGCGACAGCCTGCCTTGCCCTCCCTAAATAAATAAATCCTGGCAAAGATGGGGCTGAGCTGCCCACAGAAGGACCTGCCCATGGGTTAATGCCATCTCTGGAGCTGCACAGGGGGGAACATTCATTGCTCCTCTCCATCCCGCCGTGTGGCGGCTCAGCAGGTCCGCGGGTGGGTGGGCATGTGCAGCCAGGGGTGTATCTGCATGGATCGCCTTAAAATAACCGGCTGTCCCTGTGAGCCGAGCTGGAAAAGGATCTTTGATTTTGTTTTTAAAATAATCAGTGCTTTCTGCTCTCTGGGAGGTTAATTCTCCTTGGTTGATCAGGACATGTCAATCTGATAACCAAGGGTAGGCCGAACACCCAACCTACGGCTTTGAATTTAAAGTCTTGTAGAAAATAACAAACGCTCTTTATCTGAGGGAATTACATGCTCCAGTACAGCTGTTCCTAGGCACCTCCTTTGGTAAAAGCTGCGCCAACACTTTTTTCCCCTGCTTTTTTCTTCTGGTCTCTGTCAAGTTGCTTTTGGAGGGAAATTGAAATTCTCTCGATGGAGAGAATAGGCCAAAAGGGAAAAAAAAAATAGTCCAAGAGAAGTGCTAGACGTTGCGAGGAGGTGCTGCTGCCTTCTTGTGCTTGGATGTTTTGTGTTTGCAGCTACCAGGTTGTCAAACAAAGGCAGCAGTGCTTGCGTTTGGTAAATCAGACCCATCTCTGCCGGGCTTGTCTGTGATGTCCTTAAAGCTTACAAATGAACCTCTGTTGTGAAGCCAAACTTCCAGTTTCTGTACCCAAACCAGGGGAAGAGCAGAGGATGCTGTAGCCATTCTCCAGCTGCTTTCTGAGCCGTGGAGGAGCCTCCACCTGGGCTGCAGCAATTTGGGCAGACAGGGCAGTATTTGGGGAGAACATGGCGCACCTATAGAAAATGTACAGCAGCCAGAAGGTGATTTTAACCAGCTTCTGTTGCCAGCTAGCCATTTTCTCCAGCTCACTGATTTGACTTTAAAACTCCACCAGCGAGCATGTGTTACCTTCTCCCTTTTTTAATTGACTTGGAGTAATTTAAACCAGGGCGAGCATTGGCCTCGTATAGGCTACTTTTGCTTTCATCTTGACTTTTTTATTTCTTAATTATTTTTAAACATGCAGGGGTTTGCTGCAGCCACGCATCTCAGACATGTCCCTGCAGGGTTTTGGGGGAATTTTCTGCCGTAGTGAGTTCAGGGTTAGGGGGTTTGTTGCACTCAGTATCCATCTCCCAGCTGTGTGGATTCTCTGCTGTTCAGTACTGTGGTTGTGTCCGCAGGGCTGCCTTGTCCTGCCTCAGAACCACTGCTGTATGAACCCGCTTGCACAGGAGAAGCAGCTTGAAGGAATGAGACCACAGGGAGAAAAAGGGGGCAGGAAGGCCTTGGATAACCCAGGTAAGGCTCCCAACACGTCCTTGTGGCTCTTGACTTGGTGGCGGTGACCACTTAGGGCAGCAAAGCAGCAGCCCAGGCCCTTGCACATCAGGACCCAGCACAAATGACAGGAGATTGGCAGGTTGGGAGGCGAAGGGCAGCGTGGATGTGGCCCCCAGCCCACCCGGGAAGGATTCTGGCTCTGCACAGAGTGGCTGGAGCCCAGAGGACGGGGTGCTGCGGGAGGGGGCACGGGAGGGAGGCAGGATCATTGGGGATTCGCTTAAACCGCAGTGTCAGATCCTATAAATCGGAGGGCTTTTGCATATTTCCATATTTATATATGAAAATTTCATGAAGTGGCTTAGAGGCAATTGAAATAAAAACAGGGCTGTCAGAGCCTGAAAAGTACCGGCAAATCTCTACCAGACCATTTAATACAAATGCAGGGGCTCGAGAGAGCTCTGAGCGGGTGGAGAATTTCTGCATGCAAATACTTCACCGGCCCCGTGGGCGCTAGGGACCGTGTCCCAGGGGTGCTAGCAGCACCTCGTGGGTGTGCTGTGATGGTGTTGGGGTGAATGGAACCCAGTCTTTATAGGACTAAGGGATGCTGGTGGGAGCAGCAAGGCGTTTGCATGGGATGGAGCAGGTAAAGCAGGCATTTTGTGCCCTGCACTGGCTGTGTTTTGGCCCAGGCTGTGTCCGCTCCCATTCAAGACCTCCTCTTCCACCTGAGTGTGCCCTTTCCTTTCTGATCTTCAGTTACTGGTCAAAACAAGAATTCTCCAAGCCACTGGTCTGCATCACCCTCGCTGACCTGCTGCTGCTCAGTGAGTCTCTTCCCGTGGAATAACTTGAAGCAGCATTACAGAAGTTCATGCTTCATACCTGGTACAGGCCCAGAGGGGTACAGTGGCCCTCCAGGTTTGAAAGCTGACTGCTCAGGTAACCCTGTGTATCCTTGTGGGGGTTTTGGGATGCTTTTAGGTGTTGCCTGGCTTGGGTACGTTGCTAGTGCCATCAGTCTTGCTTCAGGAGCTCACTGTGTCGGTTCTCCCTGAGTCAGCCCCAAATCTCAGTGAGTGCTGTGGCTCTCAGCTCTGGCCTCTGGTTTTTATTTGCACCAAACATCTCTAAAGAGAAGCTCCTGCTTGTGTGATGCCGGGACAAGAACGAGCCTCCCCATCCAGTCTCACTCGGGGCTTTTTCCCCCCTTGCTCCAGCCCCACGTCGGGTATCTGGAAGCCACTGCGGCATCTCTTCTTCTGAAGTCTCCAAATCAAAAGGAAATAATTAGTGGAGAGCTCGGATGAAAACAAACTGTCAACAAGAAGAAGGTGCTAATGTGCTTGTCATCCCCAGGGGAGGAAGGCTGGCTGCTCCATCTCTGATGGCGGCGAGGATGACCCTGCTCGCCCAGCAGCTACGGCTGTCTCCGGAGATCAGTTCTCGCCTCGTGAAGGCGCCGGCTCCTTCTGCAGCTCCCCATCTTGTGCTTGGGAGGGAATTGGCCCCAAAACCTGTTTTTTTTTTTTTTTTTTTTTTTATCTCTGCTCTGAAAAGCCTACGGACACAGCCAGCCTGGACCTCGATGGCTGCAACTTCCCCAGCACGAGTGCTTTCAGCTCAGGTTTTATCCGCTAACACAGACGCCTAAAATCGATTTGTATCCTAAAAGTGCCTATTTCTCTTCATTACAGAGAGACAGGCGTGCAGAATGAGTAGCTCAGACGTAGGTGTCTGCAGTTATTAAGTTAAGCAAGACGAATCCCAATGTCAGCATCTCCCTCGGTTTGGCTCGGGAGTCCTGCAGGACTCCTCGTGGTGACTTTGGTGCGGGGTGACATTGGTGGCTGTGGGGATGCTCGCTGGGTGTTTGCTGTCTGAGGTGCCACATCGCTTCCCCAGGGGCAGATGGACTCTGAGACCATGTTTCTCCCCACAAAGCTCTTTGCTTTAGGATATTTTCTTTTAACATCTGATTCAAGAAGCACGTAGGGTGTTGCCTGTCGTGAGTCTGGGAGAAGGCGGCTGGGACAAAACCTTGTCTGGGTGCACCATCTTCAGTGACAAAATGCACTCCAGTTACTTCATTCCCTGTTAAATTTGGTCTCGAGGATTGAGCTCTCACTCCTTGCAGGTGTTTCTTGCGTGCCCTTCCCTTGCTTTGACAAGCCACCATCACACGCAGCTGTGTCTCTAAGGGCCCTTCAGCGAGACACTCCTGGTTTATCTCTGATGTTGCTGTCGGCTCAGGCAGTCCGGGCTCATTTTCCTTTGTCAGGAGTGAGGATGAGACTCTGTGGAGGTCTCTGCTCTCTCCATCTCACCATCCTTCATCCCAGCTGTGGTGTTGCTAATAATGGTCCCTGCGGGGCCACTTGCCCATGTAGGAGGACACCCTAGTGCCCTTGTCCCCTACGTCCTCTGTGGTTACAGCCCCCAGTGGCCAGCAGAGGTGCAGGGGTTGTTGCCGCCTCTACCAGCAGGGGAGCCTGGGGTTTTGGGTAAGGACCTGGTGCCCAGGGTCCCCGCTGGGTGTTGGGGTGCAGGACACAGCCAGCTCACTTGGTTGCTGCCACCTGTTGCTGGGTGAAGGGAAGGAACGGGGCTCAGCGGCAGAAATCCAGGGGTGCAAATATCTGGGGAGCTTGGCTCGAAGTTTCCATTGCCTTTGGGTGTGCATCTCCCAAAAGCTCTCAGCGGGAGGCCTCTCGCTCCTCATCCCTCTTCTGCATCAGGGGCTTTCTACTCCAGGGTGCCACCAGCGATGGGTGTAATGGGAGGCAGGTTTTAGGGCTGGCGTTGGTGGGGCCAGGGCTTGCCAATTTTTAAATGAATGCTTCAACACTTCGGTGTCGGTTGTCTTGCTGCAGGCAAGCAGAGGAGACTTTGCCCGGCCAAGGTGAGCACGGGTGGAACATGAGTGCCCCAGCCTCCAGCAGGACTTCTGCCCATCACTTCTCTGCAGGGCTAATGATTTCTGAGAAAAAAGGGGATGCCTGCCAGTAAATACCTAAAATACCCTGTATTGGGTGTGCAGTTGGGTGCTGCTGGTTTCTCCAAAGATGCAGTTTGGCTCTTGCTCTGTTGTTGGCAGCATCTCTCACCTGCTCATGGGGCTTGCCCTCGAGTCCTGCCACCTTTCTCCAGACTTGTGTGCCTGTGATTTCCTCCAGCACCCATCCCCTTTCCCTCTACCTGGCATTAGAGGGCAGTCAGAGGAAACTTTCCCTCTCCTCCCGCTCCCCGAGCTCTGCAGGCTGCCGGAGCCACCCCAGGAGCAGAGAGCTGACCCCAAAGCACGGCCCAACTTCCAGCCTTTGCCTGCCCTCGCCCTCCCTGTCTTGTTTCAGGTTGCTGGCCGTGCCTTCGCCGCTCGGAGCTGCTCTCAGGGTTTTGTTTTTGACATTTAGGAAATGGCATCTGCAGCGCTGATAAATACTGCGTGCTACTTCCCCCCCCTCGCCCTCCGTCTCCTCCTAATTGACATCTTAGAGTCTGTCTCCGTTTGACAAATCAGGCTACTTATTATAAGTGATGACATGTATAAATATTGCAGGCATTCGTTTTACATCTGGATACCCTGATAATAAAACCTATCAGGATCTCTCCCCACCCTTGCATAGCAATTACGACCAAAGGGTTTTCTCCTCCACCACCAGAGCAGGATTTGGAGAGTGAACTGTGCCTGTGACAGCAAGATTTCCCTCTTACGGTGGGGGAGCATGATTTTGGACAGTAAAAGTGCTTTGAAAAAATAAAAATAAAAACATTTTATTTATTTATTTATTGATTGATTGATGAATGCAGCAGCACCACTGTGAAGTCATGTAAGCTGTCACATGTAGCTAAGAGGTCTCGCAGGAGCCCTTTTGCTCATAAAAACCTGGATTTTGTTGTTTTTCTTTTTTCTTTTTTTCTTCTGGGATTTGCATGGATCTGCATGTGAAGGTGAACACCAGGAGCAGGTGATGCAGCGGAGGAGGTCTGCAAAGCTGCAGCACCCAAAGTCTCACCCTGAGCACCCATCCCTGTGTGCCAGGGTGTGGGGTGACCCTGGTTGGTCCCATGGGTGCTGTTGCTGCTGGTGGGTGCTGTCCCTGTGCTCTCCATCTCCACCGGCAGCCCCAGAGCCCGCAGCCCGGCCAGCCTCTGCTCCGGCATCCTCCCTGGCACGGGCTGAGACTGTCAAATTGCAGGGTATTATTTTTAGCCTGGTTTCCTGAGGAAAAGAGGCTTACACAATTGTACTGTCTGTCAGTGCTTTTCCTCCCACCACCCTCCTCTTAACAAGTTTTGAACCCCTTGTCAAATGTACGGGCAGGGCTGGGGAGCTCCAAGACGTGAAGCTTCTGCGTGTTTTCACGCGAATTAGCAGCAACCTCGCCACGCCGGTACCTGGAGCGGGAGGAGATGCTGGGGAAGGTGAGAGAGGAAAGGTTGGTAGGAGGGCATGTCATCTCTTTCCTCTGTGACCAAAATAAGGAGAGGCAGCCCTGCGCTGCTTTGTCTTTGCAGGAGGTAAAAGGATGCTCTCCCCAGCAGCCAGCCTTTGTTTGGACGCGGCACCTGGAAAAGGGATGGAGAGGGAAGGTGCAAGGTGAGAGGCTGCGAGCGGCCTCTGTTGAAGGCATGTTCTCAGATACAGATATTAAGTGCTCATGCCTTAATTGAAGTTAATTTCTGGGAGAGGCGTTTTATTAGAAAAGACTTCTCCAGCTCAGGCGTGTCCGCGCCATCTGCTCGGAGCTGCCGGTGGCGAAGCGCTCGACCTGTGGAAGCGGCTGCTCTCAGCAAAAGGATGCACCGGGCAGAAAAGCCTCTTCCTCCTCTCTGTTAGCAGTGCTGATTGTTATTGACAGGGATTTATTATTTTTTTTTCCCAGAATTTAATGCTTCTGCATGCAGTGGGAGGTGCAGAGCTGGATCTCCTGTGGCTTTCCCCAGTGGGGCTACTCTGATGTCTCATAGTGAGGTTGAGCAGGCTGTCCTTGGTAGGGCTATCGCCTCTCTCATCTGTCTGGCCACTTGTTTTCATGAAGCTTGCAGGAGCTGGAGATTTCTGCCCTACATCAAGACTGGACGAAAGCTATTAAATGGTGGCTTAGCTGAGATGGACATGCGTGCACATCCATAGGAGCTCTTGTTCCTTACCAAAGCGATCTTAATGAGAGACAGCTCCTGTTAATGACTGCTTAGTCTTTCAGTTGGGGTGTTTGCTGGGAATGGAATTTTTATGGGGAAACTTATGTGAAATGATGATAGTAATTAGCTGTAATCAGAAACAGGGAGGGAAGGGACCTGGTTCTTTCTGATCCCATAATCCTCCCTGAGATTTTGAAAGAAGTTCATTTTCTACATTAAGATGAAACCAAGATTGGTTTATTATTATTTTTATTAAACCATAAGAAGAGTGTGAAACTCTGGGGCTGGATTGTGGCCGGGGCCTCACTGGGAATGTTGGAGGCAGAGAGGTACAAATCCCTGCTTTGAAGGGCTTGAATCTGAGCCATCTGCATCCCTGGCCAGTGCCCAACATACCACGGTATTTGTGCTTTGTGAGGCTCTTTTCTTTCTTCTTTTCTCTCTTTCTCTCTCTTTTTTTTCACATTTTAAAAATTATTATTTTTTTAACCACTGACAACTCCACGATGACTCTGAAAAATCTGTGGCCTGGGTAAATAAATTTGCTATTTGAAATGGCCTTTCTTCCTCCTCTCTGCGAAATCTTGTGTTTGGCAAGTTGACATTCTCTGATTAAAAACCATTTTGTCTCAATTTCTGACAGTCCTTACTCACAGTGAGTGGGTTTTGCCCATAAACAGAGAAGTTACTGGGTAAACCTGAGTAATTCTCCTTTTAAAGACAGCTTTTGCTCCTGTCTTCTCGCCTCTCGAATAACCTTCTGAATTTTGAGGCCAATTGTCATGTATTTTGATGTAAAACCTGAATCTACCTCCTGATTTACTCAGGAGGGATCCAAATTTACTTAAAACAAGCCCAGGATTCCTAATGAAACGTTCACCTGCTTAAGGAAGGCTTTAAGAACACTCTTTATTAAGAAGAAAAAAAAAAAAAGGAAAGTCCTTTTTATCACTTAATGCAGTGATGGATTATTTTTTTGTGCAAATTTTAGATAAAAGGGGCAGAACTTCTAATTACATTCCGTAGGGAAGCTTAATAATGTTTACCCAAAGAATCTTGTCTTGAAAATTCACCAGGGTGAATTCTGTTTAATTTCTGCTAAAATCCCTTAGCTTCATTCCTGCTGCTCTTTCTGAAGACCTTGTGCATAGACCTGCCCAAGGAAGGAGAAACCAGGGGTTTGAGTTCCTCTCTGGCATTTGGAGAGGGCTGGCGATATTTGAAGCTGCTGCGTTGCGTGACCTCCCATCTTTCTTGGCGTTTTGTGTTTTGAGAAGCTATTGATATCTGTATTCTTGTGAAAAGTCTTCCTAGAGTGAGTGAGAAGGAAAACCTTGCACCTCATTTTCCCATGAAGGCTGACTCGGGCCCTTGCTTGCAGACAATGGACATTAAGTAGCCAGGATATGATCTCCCCGAGATGTTCTTCATTAGAAATGAATGGTTTTAGAATTATTTGGAATTGCAGATGCCTTTTTTATGCTTGCATTGTGTCAGTGCCCCCCTATATGTTGTAGGACAGCTGAGCCACGCAGGTGGCTCTCTGCATTCCTCATGTCCAACAGCTTTCCATCTAGCATGGGAAGCCGGTGCCACCGGTCATTTAAGCCTGGTTTTTGATTTTTGCACCACTGAGAGTCATCAGGTCTAGTTCTCACAGCCATCTCTTCCTTCTGAAGTCCACCACCACTCATTGTTTTGGGTTGTTTTGCCTTCTGAGAAGCGAGTTTGATGAGTGTTGGCTCCCAGTCGTTGCAGAAGTGTTGAACGCGAGTAGTCACTGAACGGCCTGCTCAGCAAAAGCCCTCCGGACTGCCTCCTTTTTTGGTATTATCTATTGTAATCTTATTTTCTTTATGCAGAGCTTTTCTTTGATTCATAATTCTTATTGTAATGTTCCCCTCCTACAGTTTAACAAATCACTCGCCCATGTGGCGCGGTATCAAATGTTTTTCTGAAGTCCAGATGGTCAAGCTCTCCCACAAAAGACAAAGATTGGCTTTTGTTTAAAAAAAGCCGTTATCTCCCGGAAAAAATATATTTACCAGGCCTGCCTGGCAGAATCCATCTGTGTGAAATCCATTCTGCGCTTTATCATTTTTTTTAACTTATCCATTTTCTTATTTTTTTGCCTTTGAGTTGGTTCTGAAGCTGGCGGGCTGTTAAGATCAGCCTGAGCGACCCGTAACCGCCACACCTGCATCCCCCCAGCCCCTCTTGAATATTCTCCTTTAATCTTAATAATCTTAAAGCTGTACCCTCGCTCCCCCTTGTTAGATGAGTTTAAAATAATCTGCGGAGAGAGAAGTCTCTGGGAAGCAAGGCGGTGCTGCTGAAGTGATTATTTCCACTGCAGAAAAGGTTGAAAACCGGTTACAATTACGGCTCCCAGTTCTACGTGTTAAGGGATTTGCCTTTGGGGATTAAGCAGGTGAGCGTTGTGTTTTGCTCCCCTCAACCATCGGTTTCGGGGCTGTCACAGAGTTTGCAGAGGAAGATAGAGGAGGCCACCCGTTCCCTGCCTCCCGAGAGCACCGAGCACGGCTTGGCACGCAGCAGGATGAAGATGATTGAGGTCTGACACCTGGCAAGGGCACGCAGCGCCTGTCAGTGGGGAAGATTCATCCCCCCTCATCTGCAGGGGGAAAGTTGAAAATAAAGGTGGTGTGGGTTGCTGAAGCATCATTTGTGAGCATGATCTGTGGGCTCGGGCTGAGATTTGCTGTTTGTTTTCCCGTTGCCTGCGCTGGCTTTGACCTCGGGACCGTGTGCGGATGCTCTGCGGGTGTGCTAATGGATTAACTCCTGCTTGTGAGCTAGGAGGCTTCCCTACCTTCGGAGATGCATTTCGGGTGGTTTCAAGGGCATCTCGGGTGCCTCTTCAGTGGTGTGACCGCACTCAGCAGAAGTACGGCTGCTTTTAAAACTCTTCCAGGCAATGTTTCTGTGGAGCAAGAGGCCATAGAGGAAAATAAACTTGGGTGTTTCAAGCAAAGGGAATGAAGGAGGCTTGGTTGAGCCTCTTGGTGCTTCTTGAGGAGGATGAAGCTTCCAGCCTGGATTCCCAGGCTGAGGGCGAAGAGTCACTCTAGGCAGGAATTTTCCACTTATTTTTTCTTTTTGATGGAAAATGTCAGTGTAATTGACTTTTTTTTTTTTTTTTGACAGGCCTGTGCTCAAACCACTTCAGAGAGCTCTCAGGGCTCCTTGCAGATGCGGCGAGTTCCTGCAGATTCAGCTCCTGCACTGCCCACGTCCAAATCTGGGCCTTTGAAAGGACAGCATAGCTTCGTGCCAGAGACCTAGGGGACAGAGGTGCTGCCTCCTGGTGAAGGAGAAGAGCTAGGAGACCTACTGGAGCAGTAGACCACCGTAGAGATCAGGTGGGTACAGCCAGCAAGCAGAGCAGCACATCAAACATCAGGCTTTGTTACAAGGGGTAGTCCTGTACCACAAACCCCAGGTCCGTTTCACGCCAGCGTTAGGGGATTTGATTTCTGCATAACGCACAAATCTAGGTTTCTTTGAGAAGATAAAGACCTTTTGCCCCTAATGGGTCGCCTTCTGCAAACATCCATCCTTACAAGTACAAAATGTCCTTTCTGTCGTTCCTCCCTGAGTCAGGATTGCCTCAAACACCCCAGAGTAAGCAGCCCCTTACCCCCTTACCATTGGTGTCGGAGAAAAGCTGGACCAGAAACAGTTTTCTGTGGGGAGGGTGCAGCTTTTGGAGATGATTGGAATGAAACAAATCCCCTGTGAATTAATTGAAAGGGTCAATGTCTGTAGTTAATCAGTTGAAATTGCCTATCGTTATCCAGCTGTGTCTTTCATGTCAGCTAGAAGACATCTGGGAGGCAGCAGCCATCAGGTAAGTGGACTGAGGGAGTTTGGTGGGTGTTTTTTCCTGTGGCAAGTGGTCTCTCAGTGGGCACATGGACAAGTCTGTTTTTGACGTATATCTGGATTTATCAGCGATCTAGTTTTGCCTCTATTCCTCCTTGCTGTTTTCTCTCAATTAGGTGGTGGCTGGAATAACTTGTCTTAATGACACATCCTCAGCACCGATTTCAGTGGTGACAGTTATTAACGGTTTCACGATAAGAAACAGGTGTTTCAGCATGGTCCATCAGGCAGAAGAAGAACAATGCCTCCCCAATGTCATTGTTCACGTTGTATTCAATGACTGCTAGCTTTTTTTATGAAGGTTTTATTCAACCTCATAGGTAGCATTTACTATTTAGTATGCAGGCTTTGGGCAAGCTAGTGGAGTGGAAAACCTTTTAATTTCTTTTTAATGCAAACATGGATCTTGCAAGACCTTGTCAAGCGATGGGAATAGGTATGGACTCTCGCTTACAGCTCTCAGCATCGCTCAGTGTTTGCCTGCAAAAAAAAATCCTGGGTTCTTCTAATGGGACCTCTGTGGTCCAAGGGACAGGTCCGAGCACGAAAGGATTGGGCAGAGAACATTGTTAGGATAATGGAGGTGTTGCAACAGCTCCTGGGCTCTGCTGCTGCTGCTTCCCATGCTTTCCCATGGTGGGGAGGGAAGGGAGCAATGTTTGTGAGCATGAGGCTGTCAAATACCCTGGGTAGTTTTTTTTTTTTTGACAAGGCATGATCATTGATCACTTGCCTGTGTTGTGAGGGTGGGTTTGCTGGTTGTTTTGTTTGGCCAGGACTCACACAGTGCATTTTTCTATCCTCCTGCTCCCCTTTTGCTGCTGTTTGCACTTCTGTGATGCACACTTGTCTCTGTTCTCCATCTGATCTTGCAGTGAACAACGTGAGAGGCCTTGGGCTCAGTGTATGTGCGCCGCAGAGCTCAGCTGCACCTTGAGAAGGTGAGGGGACAAAATTTGATCTCTACCATTTGCATCACGTGCTGAGATTGACTGGAGGGCAGCTGCCGCAGCCGCTAATAACTGCATCCCACCGGTGTGCTGCGCAGGTCTCGCTTTCTCTGGCTGTGCTCCCGGTGCTGAGAGAAGAGGAGGAGGTGAGGAGGAGGTAGAGAAACCACACTGGCCCTTTTCCATGTCCTGTGCAGGAGATATTCCCAGAGGGAACTGCTTGTCTGTGATGCAGTGGGGCTGGCCATCTGATAGATGCCAGAGGGGATATTGGGCATTACTTAAGGGACACATTTCTACATCCTTCATCTTTGCAGGAGGAAGCTCCTCAGGGCAGGGAAGAGACAGAGCCCTTGGTGCTTGAGCATTGGGCATCTTCACTTCTTGTTCATCCTCTGGTCTGTGCTGGGGTCTGGTGCTGACTGCGCTGTGGGGCCATGCCTGCCTGGCCTGCTGGGGCTGCTCTGTGAGCCTTCTAAACAGTCTCTCCAGCTTTTATTTTGTACCACCATCAGCCGTGCAACCTATTTATTTCCCCTTGGCATTTGGGTGTCACTAAGGGCAGATCAGAGCAAGGTTCACCAAAGGTGCCCAATGGGTCCCCTTGGCCTTCAGCAAGGCAACGCTCTCTCCTGCCCCAGTCTGACTGCTTGGGCTCCCTACTGAACAAGGAGGGGAAAAAAAAGATTAATTGGTGATAAATAATGCATTTTGTTCCCACCTAAAGGTTGTTTGATCTCCGTAGTCTTCATTTCTCCGGTGACAGGGAGCTCAGTGTTAATAGCTATTTGTCACCCGGTGCAGTGCTTAAACAGCCCGAGCAGCACTGTGTTCAGCTCATACGTCCCTGCCACAGGCAGGGCTTCCCATTATTACTTTCTTTACATTTTTTTTTTCAATTCAGCTCTCCTGTGGTGGCTTTTCACAGCAATTTCCAGAAGTGAAACAATTAGCAAACATTAAACATCCTTTTTCTGGGAAAGCAGCAATCAGGAGGGAAGATATAGTATCCGTCTAAAGTCTCCCTGTACGTAGATACATGCACACAGAGCCCCTTCAGGCTGAGCAGAATTGGAAGTGATAGTTACCAGTATAATATTTAAATGAGCATTAATTACCATAAACCATTCGGGTTTTAATGTCTCCTTCTGTACAGTATGTAAATCAGGGCTGGAATGGGCTTGTGAGCATGTATTGGGCCTCTGGTGGTGTGGATAAAAGGGCTGAGTTTTAGTACTGGGATTCAGCCATGCCATTTCCATTAATGTTAATGGGAGCTACAGGGCCAAACCCTGGCCACGGAAGGGAAGGTTTCCCTCTCATCCTCAGAGACAGCCCTGCCCCGAGGACACCTTGTGCTTGCTTTTCCCATCCCAGCATACATGGAGAGGCTTTCTGAGGAGGAGGAGGATGCCTAGATGCCAAAATGACTCAGCTTTGGGCTCCCAACCGGGAAGGGCACCATAAGGTGCAGGTTTCAGCTCCCCCTGTCTGCACAGATAACGTGGATTTACTGAAACGCTCCATTTCTCGTGGTGCCTATGGGTGGGTGGGAATTTCCATCCCTCTGGGGCCACGGCTCCATGCTGCTGCTCTGCTGCCAGCAGCTTGGGTTGCAGGGGTTTTCTCCCCATCCCCTTCCTCCCATGCTTTTGCTCTGCTGCCCCATGCTGCTGGATCTGCAAAGCAGTTTGGTTTTTAGCCACAAACGTATCTTTTTTTTTAGTTTATTTTTAGCATCCAGACCATGAGACAGGTAATTCCTTGGCTCACGGAGGTGTTTGGGACTGAGGTGGCCTTTCTGAGCACCCCTCGCTGGGCAGCACCATACCCCATCCATCTCCTATCCAGCCTGCCCTGCCACCCCGAGCACAGGGAGCAGGACTCCACCTGAAGCTGCTGGTGATGGGCAGGTCTTCAGGTGCTTTACAGCTCCTCCCCAAGCCCCCATGTCCTTCCTCTTCGCCCCCCTCTCCCTCGGTGGGGACCTAGTTTGCCTTGCAAAGTGGTCTCATTATAAATGCATCAGCCTCTGCCGGTCTCACGCGCGCTGCCTTCATTTAGCCCTCCAAGCTCGATTACATCTGAGGATGTCTTGGGGTAATTAAGTAATATTAGAACATTTTCTTTTCTATTTTTTTCCCCTTCCCTAATGCAGCTTTCAAAGCACAAGCCTTGGTTCTCACCCACCGGAGCCCACTTCGCCGAGCCTCTGAATTCTCCCTAATGTACCTTGCCATGAATGAAGGCTAATTACATTTCTGAAAGATGTCATTAGTGTCATATTCATGCTGGGTTTCAGAGAGCTAGCACGCAGCAGGGAATGCTCCCTTAGGTGTCTTTCAGCCTTACTGTACGCGGTTCTGCCGCGAGGAGTGGCCGGGCTCTCTGGCCGGTATGGGGATGTTCAGCCGGCAGAGGCTGAGCTTGGTTGAGAGCATCTCTTCCCATGGATGTTTTGCATCCTTCATCTCCGGAGCTTATCACGGTTTACAAATATTAACTAATTAAGCCTCTCAGAGCGCCCATGAGATAAGTAATTGCTACTCTAATGATTAGCATTGTAGCCACTCTCTTCTCTAGGCATTGGACAGTGCTTTTTGCTATAGAGAAGCAAGGCGGCATACAATAAGCATACAATAAGATAAATGATACTTTTGGATGATCTGGCCAGCTGACCTGCAGGTTGGTGGCCAGAAATCCAGAGTCGCCACAAGAGATACCCATGGCATTGCTTTCGAAGCCTGCCGTCCACATTCTTCCCTCTTACGTTTGCACAAACCCACCTGAGCCCTACTGACTTCAGCGGAGGCTCCTTGGAGACTTCCCCAGAGGGAAGAGGACCCAGGGTTTATCTACTTGGGTAGCTCATTGTTTGCATCGCGGATGGGATGTTGGTTCCCAAGGAAACTAAAAGATGGTGGTCACCATTTTATTTTTCTCTCCCAAGATTGTCCCAGGGATGATATTCTGGTTTTACGCTGCCATTGCTCTCCTGTTCAGCCTGGTGTGAGGTGGCCACCAGGCTCCCCCAGGTGAGTACTGCTTTCAAGGGCTATTAGGTGCTCATAACAAGAAGTCACACATTGCATTTTCGTAGTAATTTTTCCTTAGATCACTTAACGTTGTACTGCGTTGCATTTTGTTGTCCTGGAGAGATGCATTAGGTCTGTTAGTGGGGATGGAGTTTGCTGCTACTGAAAGAGGTCAACTCTCCCAGGCAGTCCCGACTCCTGACAAGTGCCTGATTTCCCTCTCCTTCCTCCTCCAAGGCTTTTTGGAGCACTTCTATAAGCAGGATAGCAACAGGGATGCTGCTGACTTGGCCACAATTTTTTTTTCCCCTGGTTTTGTTTGATTATCTTTTCTCCTTCGATACTTGAAGGGGAAACACCTTCAAGCTTCACCCCCCTGCACTTGGGTATGGGCTCTGCAGTTTTTTTTACGTCGAGCTCAGCTCTGTAGCACTGTCTGATTTGGGGTGTTGGGTGGGCAGCTGCTTTTGGAGGCATTACATCCAAGGCCAAGGCTGTGGAGCCAACTTTGCCCTTGGGTACCTCTGCAGGGACAGACCGAGAGATTGGCTTCTCTGATTCATGCATCGGTGTGAAATTAAAGGCATTTTGGAAAAAGGCTGCACCAGCAAAGCTAAGCTGCCCTGGGAAATGGGAGGTGGAGAAGTTAATTGTCCGAGGTGTGGGAATTCCAGGCTTTCCCACGGACTCTGCCTTTCCAGCCCCGGCCAAGCTGCCAGCTCACCCTGCTGCAGAGGGAGATGGGCGGTAATTGCCAGGGTGGGTTTAATTTTGGGGGCGAAGGCAGGGTCTGGGCTGCGAGACAGCTGCAGGGCTGGGGAGAAACTTGGGCTCTTACCAGTCAGATAGGTAGGAGAAGCCTAAAAGAGTTACTTGCGTGTGGCGTGCTCTGAGATAAGCCCAGAAACCTGCCTTGAGCCAGTCCCAGGTCAGGGAACCACAGCCTCTGGTAGCTGTCGAGGGTTTGAGGCCGAGCAGAAAAAGCTGCAGAAAGTTTTCCGAGTGTATTTAAATCACGTGGGGCTGCCAGGACTCTAACAACACATTCTGTAGATTAGGGAACCTAGTAATTACAGCTAATAAGTCCAAAATGTGTAATTACCCTGCAAGCAGTTGGAGCTGGAAGGCAGAAATAAGCGTGGTCGTTACACCCTTGTTAGGTGATCTATCAGTTCCCCCTTGCAATGTCCAAAATCCAGGAGGTGCAGAAGGAGCAGCTGCTCTTTTCCCCAGCCTCCATCTTTGCTGGTGCTGGAGGGAGCCAGCTCCTTTTCCTGCATCCGTTGCCCAGCCAAAACAGTCCCAAAATCCAGCTTTCTTTCCTTAAATAACACCATTCCTGATCGGATTTCTAGATCTGTGGTGGGAGGCTCTTTAGGAGAGGTTGTGTTTGTTTTTTTCCCCTGCTAGTTTGTTTTCCTTCCTAATTAAAGTAGCTCTTTCATCAGTCCCTGTATTTCTTTCCACCCTCCAGTTTTCCCAAAGAGGCTTAGTAACATTTCCTGCCTCTAATCAATACACAATTTATATGCAATAACTTTGTCAGGAGAACAGGGAAGCAGCTCGCAGAGTTTCTCCTGTAATTTCAGCGTGCCGTAGCCGTTGGCTGAAGGTCAATGCAAGCTTGACTGTGACTGATTTTTACTGTCTTTGGGCAATCTGTCAGCAAAATGCAAGCTTTGTAAAACCTCGGCTAGACGCGGGCCGTAACAGATAGCGCTGTGCAGCCTGCCAAGCACGCTGTGAAGCTGGCTCCCTCGGCAGTGCCGCACACGGTAAGGCTTTGCCTTGTGCCCACGCTGCCCTCCCTGCTGGAAGGAGGGGACCCCATGTCTCCATGGGGCATGATAGATATCCTGACAGATGCTATTTTCCCCGGTAATAGGGGTGGTGGGTGCTTTGATAGTAAGCGAAGCTGGTTCCTGCTCAGTGAGTGCGAGGAGCAGCTCCATTAGGTGCCCCTGGGGAGCGCGAGACAGTTCTGCAGAGAGGACCGTGTGCTGGAGGAGTGGGCACCTCGCTTAACCTGCCTCCGTGTGCTCATCTGTCTCCTGTCACTTGTGATCCCACTGTCACCTCTTCATCATCCCTCTGGCTGCGGCCGTGCCAGAGGAGCTCCTGCTGGGAGGAAGCTTCCATCCTCAGAAATGAAGCCTTAAGAGACGGATGTCATCCTCTGTGCTTGTGCATACCCTAGCCCTCCTGTGGATGTTGCTTGGGATGAGTGCCTTGTGGTACGATGACATTCATCCCATGGGCATGGCCAGCAGGGATGGTCAAGGCCACTCGATGCCGCTTTCACGTGTCCCATGAAGCCTGGCAGTGGGGGGATCAGCCTGGGACACTCGGCTCTGACATGCTTAACAAGCAGGGAGGTGCAGGCTCGCGGCCGTTTGGCGTCTTATTAATCACATTTAATGCGTAGGTTGCTTTAGCGCTGATCATTTTAAAATTCCCTGTCGGAAAGGTTACCTGTATAATTATAGGTATAAATCTCGGGGACGTTCTTGCCAAAACAAATGGAGCGTCTAGCGCTTAGACCAGGGATAAACCCAAAGAAGCCGTAAAAAGGGTTTGTAATAATGGAGCGCGAAATCTGCACCCATTGCAGGGCTGAGAGGAGTGAGGCACCGCCAGAGATAAATTAGGCATTTGTGCAGGTAGTTCTTGCAGTCGTTCTGGAGTTCTTGCAGTTTCCCTGACATGTACAGAAGTAAGAGCTGTTGATCTCTGGGCAGTAAGTTGTGTCACCACGTTCTGGTGCTGGCAAACCCCGGGGTTTGAAGGGTCTTGGGTGGGGGTGAGGATAACCTGCTTGTGAAACAGGTCTGGGAAGTGCTGACAAATACCCTGGTTAGCAGCAGAAAGCTTCAGTCTCTTTAGTCACTGGCTGAGAAATGTGAGATAGATATATCTATATATAATATAGATATATATAAATAATCAAAACATGTATATATAATCAAAATATAACCTATCTGTATATATATATTTTAACATTTGAGATGGGTTAGGTGTCTATCAGAGCATTTTTAAGTTCACACATGCCCTTAGAAACCTGGCTCTTGGGATTTGCCTCTCCCCTGCTACAATCCCATGGGAAAACTAACCTCGTTCCCTATCCCCTCCTCAAATTCCAGGTGTCTCCTGACCAGAGCAGCTCCTGGATGGAGAAATTCACCCCACTTCACACATGTCGTCTCCCGAGGGCTGTTTGTCCACCTCCTGCCTTGCTGGAGAGGATACCAAGTAGGTAGCTGGAAGGAGAGATGCTGATCTGAGTTTTTTGGTCTGTGCCTGTGCTCAGCACACAGGGGGGAGGATTAGTCACAGTTCACGCTGTCATAATAAATTAAGGTGTAAGGACAACAATGTAATAGAAGTAAAGCACGTGCGAAATATTCTGCATTAGTAGTAAGAAGAAATATTAGACTCGAGTGTTTTGGATTGCTAATTGCAGGATGTGTTAATTGCAAGGCAAGCAATACAGCCCCTTATATAAGCTCCAATGCACATAGCTTGCATTATGAATAGGAAGAGGAGTATGTGGGAAGTTGTCTCGATGAAACCAAGACAAACATCTAAAAACACTTAAAATACTCATCTGAAGCCCTCCTCCTGTCTCTGTGGTATCCCTGTTAATCACAGCCCGCTATAAAAGCACTGCCTGCGTTTTGTCTCTTAGGCTCACGTTAGTTGCTTCCAACTTTCTCATCAGCCCCATCTATAAATTCAGACTATTCTTAAATAAGACTGGTGCCACACAAAACCACTTCTCCCATCCTCGTGCACTGTCTAACGATTATTCCCTTATCCCTTTATATAACTGAATCAAGCCTGACACTTAAAGCACTCCCTTAGGGAAGTTATTGAATTTAACAGGGCTGAAACCAACAGGGTTCTAGAGAAATGCTCTAAAAACCTGGGCAAGATAATGGAAAACAATATCTTTGCTGTAAGTTTCTGAACCGCCCTATAAAATTCTATGGGAAGAATGAAATTCTCGAGGACTCTTTTTTTGCCCATAAAAGCTGATTATGAGTAAATTGGTCCCAGTGCTTTTATTGTTGAGCCCCAAAAACTCAGTGTATACTTTTATCCTGCTTTCTCTCTCCTGTGCAGAAGGATGTTTTGGCTCTGCTCCTTAGCAGTTTGTTCTCATTTCGCTCCCAGATGGGCTGTTGTTTAATCCAGCCCCGTGGTACCAAGTTCTGCCACGACTCGCTCCTCGAATAGCTTTTCCCTGCGAGTCCCTCACCTTCCCGTGTCTCTGACAGTGTTGGCTGCTTGGTTGTTTTTTTATTTTTCCCTCTTTTTATTCTGACTTTGGAAGAAAGCTTAACTTCTGCTCTCCATTTGTGCTAAGGGGAGAGATGGTGACTGGAAGAGGAGAGGTGCTCTGAAACAGAAACAGGACAACCAGTGTTGCCTGCCAGCGGTGAGGGCTTCTCCAACCTTTTCCAATACTTCTCCAAGCTTCCCAAGCCAGAAAATAACAGCTGAGGCCCTCAGCTCCCAGGAAAAGATGTTTTTTCAGTGGACAGAGGATTACAGAGTGTCCGAAGCTCTGACACTGCCAGGGATTTTGCATTACCGCGCCTGATAATTCTCCCAGGAGCCTGTGCAAATATTCTCATGAATGAAAACCACTGAGCTACTTCACTGGTATTTGCAATTCCTTTTATTCACGCCGACTTTTTCTTGCTGAGACTGCTCGCACAAAGGGCGAATAAATATTCAGAGTGCTCCTGCCTGAAACGCGCCTGCCGATGTTATGAAATGTTCTTCTTATTTTCCCAGTGCATTCAAACAATTTCAATCGAGGAACCTTTAAAGAAACTCCTGCTTGTAAAGGGAAGGTGACTGAATAGGGGAACAGAAAGAAGATCACACAATCACCTCCTCACCTAAGTGAAAAAAACTAGCAGTGACTCGGGGACACCCAGATATTAATTGAGAAGCTGAAATGAGCCATTTAATGCTGTTTGCGCAGATAGTAAATGTTTCTCCCATTGACTTGTTTGCATGCGCGTTTTGTTTTGTGCTCTTTAACAAGAGGAGGAGGAAGGAAAAAAAGTTGCAGCCAAACTACTTGGTGTGATTCCACTTGCTCTACTCTTTTCTTAAGCACGGTGGCTGCGGTGCCTGTGTTTGAAGACATATTTCAGAAGGTGCCCCTTTCTCTTCAGGACATGCCTTAAAGCTGGCATTCAGCTCAGCATGATGTGATCGGAGGTGACATCGCATTGTTCGTGGGACAGGGTAGGTAAAAAAAAAAAAAAAAAAGAAAAAGAGCTGAAAAGGCACTGTGAAATTCGGAGCTGCTGAAAGCTCCCAGTGGCAGGGATGAGACTTTCTGGGAGGATGGAGGCAGACGTGGCTCTTTGCATCGCAGGTACTAATGCATCTCTAGTCTAGCCTCAAGCTTTCTCTCCCAGTATCTTATTCTTTGTCAATGTACAGCAGAACTGGCTAAAGAGACCCAGAGATTTCTCCCCAAATCGTAGCATCCCTCTGCTCAAATCCTGCTGCCCAACGTGTGTGTCAAGTGGGACCATTTCTCACTGACAGCCCCAGGCAAATGGGAACAGCTGCCTAAAGCCAACTGGGCAAGATGGCCACGGAAACGTTCACCGTGTGGAAAAATCTGTGTGCTTTCTTCTTTAAGCAATAGAAAGGAAGTTGTACTTCTGGAATTGTTTTTACATAGCTCTCCATGGTTCAAAATGCACAGCAAGGCTGCAGGGCTGGGAGAGGGACCAGACAAGTCTCTTGTCCAGTCTGAGAGATGTTGCTATTTGGGGAGAAACCCATCGCTCTGGGGTACCCAGTGTAAAACTCCTCTCTCCAAGGTTGTGCCTTTACCCCTGGAGAGGATGCTGAGCCCGCCATTGTGATCTCCTGCACCAAGGCTGAGCGTGTCGAGGACCATTCACCGCGTCCCTGAGCTTGGAAAGGAGGACGTGACTCCTCAGGTACAACGGGGTCCCAGCCATAGTTGGCAGAGAACCCACACCATCCATGAATCTCCATCAGGGGCTTCAGCAGGAGGGCGGCAGAGACACCAGGGGCTGTTTTGGGGCTGAAATGCAGAATGGGGCCATGTGGCGGGGCGCAGCGCAGGGGCTGCAGCTCGCATGCTGGCTGAGCAGCTCTGAGTCCACCCCTCATCACTTCTGGGGGCCTTGTAACCGAGCCTGTTTGCTGTTCCTGGCCCCGTAAAATTAATAGGTTGTGGCAGGTGGTGGGAGGAACAGGAGGAACGGGAGCGTGCCAAGTGCTGAGGAGCCCATCTCGATAACTCGGGGTTATCCTCCCGGCGTGACCGCTCCGGCCGGGGCTGGCGGGGCCGCACCGTTTCCTCATTACTGCGCCGCAGAGAACTCGGGTGTCCAACCCCAACTATCAGTATTTTGTGTTTCCAAGGCAACCCCGGCTTTAACAGCCTTCGTAATGACATCATTTGGTTGAAATGAGCATGCATGATCTTTTGATTACCACTGGAAGTATAAATTAGGTTACTTTCCCCACCCCCAGCCACTTGAAAAATAAATGCATTGGAGTGTGTGGGGGGGCACGTTTTAAAAAAATAAAAGGAGCTCGGAAGAGGGTAAATGGAAAAATCAATTTTTACATTAATGGAGTCCTCATTCAGCATTTCTTCTCTTTATAGATTTAGATAACTGTGATATCTTAGTTTCACAGAGCAAAGAAATTAATTACTTACTAATGGTGCAATTCAGAAATTAATTTATGTTATCCATTTAAATGTGTCATTATTAATCAATTTAAACGAAGGGACCTGTAAGCCAGCACCATCTAAACTGACTTATGATGCCGGAGGACTCATCCTGCCCCTTTCTCGCTGGCAAACACACTGTGCCTGCTACCTGCAAGCTGTTGCACCTCCAAGGGCGCTGGCATCCCCAAAACAAGACCTAAAGGATTTCCGGGCTGTTATTAAACATTTTAAAGCTCCTTTCATATTTAAGTTACTCGAATTTCTGATCTGAGGTTCGATCTTCTGGTTTTATTTTATTTTTTGGCTGGTTTTTCTCTTAAAGTGATGTACAGAAGGAGGATGCTCCCTTGCAGAGATGCTCTTGGCTTCCCAGTAGGTCTTGGCCATGCTGTGGGGTCTTAGCTCGTCATGAACCATGGGTTCCTTTTAGGGTTGAAATGGGGCAGCCACGTTAGGAGGGTAATAATTAAATTGTCACAGACCTGATTTTTTTTTTTTTTACTGCTGTATTTAGAAGAAAAGAGGTAACAGACTGCGGGACTCTTCTTTTTCTGAATAAAGTTGGTCTCAGGCTGAAAAGGGGGACCCCATACCATGCAATAAATCAGGATTAAACTAAACAGTGCTGCTCAGAAGCCCTCAGCTGCTTTCTCCAGGATTTCAGTATGTTGCAGCTTTTCTGTGCCCAGCTGCCTGGGCCTTTTTGTGGTAGGCAAGAGTCTGATTTATCGTTTTACGCTGTTTATGTTATTAATGCCTCTGAAAATGTTGGATCTGTCACATATTTCTTGGCGCGCTCCTTGGAGTAAATGGCAACTGTGATGGCTTCGGAAGATGATTTGCTGAAGGATACTGTATTAAAATTCTGTTTGGACATTTGGGCTGCTGGTATAAGGATGTGATAGCCATTTCCTTCCTGTAATGATATACTGTCATGTTAATTTTGATGATATCTCACTGTAAAATAGAGGGATTTGAAAGCCTGCAATTTGAGAGCCTGGAGTTGTACCTATCTGTCTGTATCTATATTTATATACAGGTTATTTCTTTTTTCTTTTTTCTCTTTTAAAGTAATGCTTGCACTTAACATCTGCTGTACCGATGATGATTCTTTATTAGGTCTGGAGAAATTTAGACGTGTGCTGATGGTAAACCAGCTTTTTTCGAACTAAAAGGGTTTCAGATGAGTTTCGTGTTCTTTCTCAGTGTTTTGTTTTTCAAACCAATTACTGCCCTGCTGCCCACATCAGGCAGGTTTCAGCCTGAAAGTTCCCTTTGTTGAGCTAAAATATGGTCTGTGCTAAATGCTGAGCAGCGATGGCTAGAGATGAATAAGCAGCAGGTTGCAGAATTAATCAAGAAATCATTTAGCACCTGCAAATAAATACTTGTAGCTGAAGTCTTTATCTTTTTCTCGGCTCCTGCTTTGTTTTGGCTAGGTCCCTGGCTTCAGAGCAGAGGTGGGAGAGAAGCAGCTGGGATTTAAGTCTTCCTCCCTTCTCTGCCCCTCTTTGACCTGTGCCCATGTGCTGCCGCCTCCTCTTTAAGGGATCATCTCTGGGCCAGGCCAGGACCTCTCTCCCCACAGATATTTGTTCCCTGGCTTATTTTCCCAGCTGCTTCCACGTGCCACCACTCCTCCGAGGCTCGGGCAGGGGGTGGGAGCGCTCCCCATCTGCCGCAGCAGCCCTCTAGCTGGTTGGATTTGTGCTGGAACGGGTTTTGGAGCATCCTCGCCATCCCTTCTGTGATCCCTTTTTGGTGATCTCTGCGGTGCACCAACCCATTTCTCCCGCAGCCGTAAGTCACGGGGTAACCTTGGCAGTGGCTTTACTGACAGGGCTCTGGAGGGTTTGATGTAGGAGTCCAGCCTTTATTCATTGCCAAGCTAAAAAAAAAAAAAAAAAGGTTAGTATATAAAACATTCAAAAGCTTTCTTGCTTTCTCAGATGTAGAAATTGAGAAGGAAAGATAAACCCAGGTTAAAGACCTGGACTTCCAGATGCTTGCTGCTGATTGTTTATGTATCTTGTCCCTTTTTAGGATGAGAGAGCAGTCTGGGGCATTAGCAGTCAGATATCTATTCATTTCCCTCCTCTTTCCTTCCATCCATGTCCAATAGCTACCGAATATTTTGGTCACATCCTTTTCTAATGCCTTAGACTTTTATGGGGGCATGCTCCGATCTTTTTTCTTTGAATCCTGAAGCTTTACTGCACGATGAGAATCGGTCTTGGAGCCTTGCAGGGTGCCGAGCTGCTGGTGACTGTGCCCTTAACCCCGCAGCCTGGGGATCAGAGGTGGGGGTTTGGTTATTTCCATTGCTGCCTCATGTCCCCATGCAGGAGGACAGCTTCATTTCTGCCCCATCGCTGCTCGCTGCGATCTTGACAGAGCTCCGTCTCCGTAATCCCGCGCCGCGTCCCCGCTGACAGCTGCAGCGGTGCAGAGCAGAGCCCCGCGGCAGGAAGGCTTAGGGCAATTTGCTCCCGAGCTGAAGCTAATCCCTAAGGATGGTAACTGGCTCAAGACCAGAAAATGGGACCTTTTTGTGGCTTCCTTTACCATTTCTTTCTCTCCTAGCCTTAACAGTGGGATCCACAGGGTCTTCACACCTGCTGCCGCAGCCTTCCCCACTCCCCAGGTGCAGTGTTTAACCTTGCAGGTGTTATCCAGGGTGATTGCCTGGGGGCATAGCTTGAAAATAAGAGCTGAGAGCCATAAGTCTGGCTGCTCAAATGTGGGAAGAGATCCTGGGTAAGGGAATAAAACGCCTCAGCCTGGAAGTGGGCTGACACGTGGAAGGAGAGGCAGGGAGCAGCGCCCTGCTGCGATGGAGTCCCCTCACTCATCTTCAGGCTGGGCAAGCCCAGCACGTAACAAAACTTCACAGAAGCAATAACCACAGTAAAAAAAAAAAAAAGATATATTACAGTCAGAAATGTTAGGGGAAGAGGAGGCTGAGGTGCATCCTGGCAGGCCATTGCCTTTTCCCATTCTGTGACTTATTTGGACAACTTTGGGTCCTTGCAGGCAGTGTAGGCAGCTGAAGCCCAGCCAGCACCCCCCAGGGGCAGCTCCACTGTGCTGCGAATGCCACTCTTCTTCCTCTGGGTGGGCAGCGAGGGGAACAGGGAGAGGAAGGCTGAAGGAGGGAGAAATTTGGAGGATGTTCAGCTGGAACCCGGCCCCTGCAAGTGGCAGTGATGAATGCTGTGCGCTCCGCTACTGAGCAGGCTGAACACGTGGTAGGTGTCTCCCAAGGCTTCCTCTGAAGGCATTTATCTCGTAAAAAGGAGTTCTCTGGTGTGTTTGACAGATCTTGATTGATTTGCATCCTGCCTACCTCCCTGGTGCCTGTCTCTTGAACACCACAGTGTAACTGGGAGCTTTCCCCAGACACGGCCAGCCCTGGAGCAGTGCTGTGGTGCAGCTGGGGCCAGCTCTGGCTGATGCCCATCTCCTTGCCCAGCCTGCACCCTGCTCTACCTCCAATACCGATGCCCTCCCCTTGTAATGAAGCACAAAAATCGAGGGGCAGGGGCTGAGCAAGCCAGGCTGGGCAGGGAAAAGTCAGGCAAGGTGTGGCTGAAAGAAGATGCCAGGCTCCTTGCCATCCCAGAAGAGATCAGGGCACGGAGCATCAGCAGCCTAGAGCTAGGAAAAAATGTTTTTATGTACAGCAGGGGCTGATTTTGCATACATAAACCTGACAGTTTATCCATAAGAGAGTCCTGGGATGGACTCAGATTATCCACATAAAGATGCAATATGAGGAAAAGCTTCTCCTGGGCACTTCTACCTCCTTTTGTCTCACCCAAACCTCACCTAGCCCCGAGGCACTAAGCAATGCCAGTGAACACAAAGCTTCCTTTTACACCTTGCTTCCTTCACATGGGTTGTGTAGCCTCCAAGTGATGGGGTAGGGGCAGGAAAATAGTGTTTGTAAAGCAGTCCTTGATTGATAAGCAATTTAGCAGCAGAGTGCCCTGCCTGGGAAGATGCTGCCAAGGAGGCACCTTAAGAAATTGAAAGGTGCACCTGGATCCACTTAAATGAAGGGACCTTGTTAGGGAGGCCTAATTGGGCTGCAGGAGTTAGCCCACCTGTGAGCCGGGGCTGCAGGAGCTCACAAAAGCAGGAGTGAGCTGCTCTTGCCTGGGAGCCTTTTTGCGTCAAGTTTTCTCCTTTATTCTGGGAGCTGAACTTGGAGGAAGCTCGAGAATTTGGGACAACGGGTAAGAAATATTCCGTGATTGTGGGAGCAGGTTGGAGCTAATTGGTTTCTCAGAGGGCTGCAGCTTTGTTAAGAAACTCCTTGTCTCCTCTTCTGTCTTGACATGAGATGCACGCGTGGATGCAGCATTTTCAGAGTCCTTTAGGGCTGTCTCTTCGCTCACAAACAAATGCTTTTGGGACCGGCTCAGATCTGGGGTGCCGTGTCGCAGGATGCAGATGAAATGGTGTTTATCGCTGTATTCCTAGCGGGGTGAAATGAAGCGTTGAGTAAGATATGCTTACCTGAAGAGCTGAGGCTTTGAAAGTGGCACAACTCTTGTGAAATCTCTTTAAAGGGCTGTGCAGTGTGAGCAGGGCTCCGTGGCTGGGAGGGCAAGCGTTGCGCCTACTGCAGAGACTGAAATAAGCTCGGTTCAGAGCTCCCTGACTCCCTTATAACCTCTGCTGCTTGGTCCCAAAATGGAGCATGTAAAAAAGTTAACCCCTGTTTTTTCAGACTGTTGCAAGCTACAGGGATGGAGCAACCTGGGGCTGAGCCCTCTGTTCCCTTTAGAATCATCCTGCCTGCCCGAACTCAGGACAGGGACCTGCTCCTCTCACCTGATGAATTTGCTAATATTTTGCATGAGTGGAGCATGGCCTCAGGTGCTTCTGTGTTCTCAGCCAGGTGATGACCCTGGTTCAGTTTCAGCTGGTGTAGCTCAACCTCCCGGCCTCCCCCTTTCCCCTGTATCTGTCTCCATCCCATCCCAGGGCTGCAGGTAGGAACAGCAGGTGCTCTGCAAGATGCTGCCTGGCTTCAGCTTCTGTGCAAACAGCTGTAAGGACAAGGGTGACTTCTTTTTCCCCCCCCTCGTTAGGCTCTTCTGATTTATACCCCACTAGTTAAATACCTTTGGTGTAAGGGCAGAAATGTTGGCTAATGCAGCGAGCAGTGCTTGACCCATTCAGGGTCTTTTGCACTCAGGGATTGAGGCAGAGAATTTTGTTTCTGGTTTTCAAGATTACTGACTCTCTTATTTTTTATTTTTAATTTAAAGTGAGCACTGTGTTGTGTTAAACAGCCCCAGGTTGTAGGAAACCAAATATCAAAGGGTCTGCTCAGATGAATGCACCTGGGTAGCACACCACACATGGTGGCTTCTGCGGGTCCCCTGTGGGCACCCTGCTCTTGTCCCAGGTCCAGGACCTTCCTCTCTACATGGGTAGAAGCCTCCTGTTCCTCCCTGCTGTTGTCTTACGTGGATGGGAACACTCTGCCTGGCTTGGCAATCTGCTCAAAACCCTGGCTGGACAGTAGGAACCAGCACGTTGGGGATATATGGCCACCACTGGCAGATGGGTTCTGGGGAAATGGCTATGGATGCTGATCAAGTGGCTGGAGTTCTTGTGTTTAGATCTGGCAGGCACTACAATATTTGTGTATTTCTGCCTCTCTGGGGTCCCGGGTGAGCTCCCATACCCTTTAATTGCTGGCTTTTTGACCGATGCTTGATGTCCTTGTTGAACTCACTTTATAGGACCTCCCATCCCTGCCTTGATAATATGCAGATAACAGGATAATATTTCTGAGGTCACCACAGCTGTGACCTGCTGTGAGTGGGTCTGGCTGTCTGTAGCTGCAAGTTTTGTGTTTAAAAAACAACAACAAAAAAAAACCACTGACCCTATTTTGTGTGGCACCATGCTCCTGATGCAGAGCCCATCGTGCTCTTGGTGATGGACCAGCAGCAGGGATACCCGCGTGATCCCAGCCGTGAGAAGCGATGTTCAGAATGAAGGATGATGAAATCTTTCCATTAAAAAATAAAATGAAATGGGACCGACTTGCTGTTTCTCCTCCGTTTCCCCCCAAAAGTGCTCCGTGAATTCCCCTCTGAGCAGATCTGTCAGTCTGCGGTACGTGGGGCCACCTGCGCCATCATTTATCTCCAGTTATTTTATTTCTGCTGGTTTTTAAGCTAATAACGAGTGATGAGGGCTCATCTCCTGCTCTGGGCACCTTCCCATTACTTAACTAACAATTAATAAACCAGATAATGGAGTGTTTCTCCCTCATAGGAATAAACACTCAGCCTGTTTAGTGGTGGCAGTGCAGCATCCTCAGTCTGCTCCAAAACTGCTGCCTGTGTGCGACACAGTGGCCTGCATCTGAAGAGGCATTTCCCTCAGTTTGCAATAGGAAAACTGCTCGGTTTAGAGATTTTCAGGCCCATTCAGGTAAAATTTCCCCCCTGCTGAGCTCCAGTAGCATTGTGGCTGTGCCGCCCCAGGGGTCTGCACCCCTCGGGGGGGATTCCCTGATGGCTGTCACCCCAGGAAACCTCTGACACATCCAAGTCCCTCAGCATGCAGTTGTCCTTTTAAATATCCTTTTATTTTTTTTCCTCCTTTCCCCTCCTCCTCCTGCCCCTGAATCTTTTGATTGTTTCACCTCAATCTGTCCTTTCAAAAACCAGCCCCTGCAGGATGTTGCTGGTGGCGGCACATACTTTTTTGACATCCAGAAGTGTGCTAGACCACTGAGCTGCCATTTGGAGAGATCAAATGATTCCCAGGGCTTTAAAATTATGACACTAGCCTTGAGGGTTGGAGGAAGTGGATAGTCATGAGCTGAAAGCTGCCCCTTTGAAGTTTGGGATTTCTGGAGATGTCATCTTTTATATATATCGCCAGCCAGGTTGCTTTTTATTTCATCCCAGGGTTATTCTTGTCTGGATTCTTAGAGAGTGAGACCTCACTTCAAGGCAGAAGGGATGAGGAGAAAGATAGATGAGCCCGGACGTTTATGCATTTCATATTTCCCTTTGAAATATAATAGTGTAAGTTTTGTCAGAAATCACAATGCACCAACACCCCATGCATTTGTACGGAGCACATTTCCCCTTGGCGGATATAAATTGAAGCCTCTGCCCCTGTCCTTGTGCAGGAGCACACCTAGCCCCTAACCCACGGGCTGAGCATCACTTCTTCACCTGGGTGGTGAGAAGAAAGCTTGCTCTGAGGCTGAAGGATGGCTGGTGATGTGCTATCAGGTGGGACCGAGGGGACGGGTACAGGAGAGCTAAGATGCGCCTTCCCCCTCCTTAGAAGAAAAAGGGGGAAAAAACTCTGCCTAGGCTCAAAAAAAAAAAAAAGAAAAGCAAAACTGTTCAATGCGTCCTGTGAAAACCCACTGCCAAAAACAAAAATTAAATAAAAATTACTGGGGGCGTGTGGTTTGACTCGAGCCACCTCCTGCCTCTCACGATCCCTGTCTGGCCAAGATCTCCTGAGCAGACTCGAAGCAGTAGGCTCTGCCTGCATGGGTACTGGCTTGAAAATATGCTATGGCCAAGCAGGGCTAACTAAACTGAATTTTTGCCTGTGGTCTGTGACCTAGATGTTGTGCCCAGGGAGAGCCCGTGGGTACGGTCCTTGCTAGCAGAGGCAGAAGCTGTGGCAGCGAGGGCTCTCCCATCAGGCTCCCACATCCGTCAGTGTCTTCTGCCTGGGAGGAGCTCCTGGCCAAAAAAATAAAAATAAAAGCCCCCGTGCGCACAGAGCAGTGACGGATCTGGATTGTCTGGAGAAGATGAAATAATTTATAAGCTTGGGTTTTAATGTTCCTGTTTTTTTTTTTTTTTTCCTGCAGCTGCCACCTCCCCACCTTCTGTCATTGTCGTCGAAATGAATTTACAAGGGAAAGAAAACAGTTCTTGCTAATGTTCTCACACAAACGAAACATTAGCTAGAGAGACAAAAAGAAAATAATTGATTGTGAAAGCAAACCCCCTCTGAGACAGCCTGAGCATTATCAGGAGCAGCCTGGGAGGGGAAGAGGGGGGAGAGGGGAAGGGAGGAGAACAGGCCGGCCTGGAACAACAAACGTAGCATTTATGATAATTATCCATGTTTTAATCCCCGTTTCCAACCAAGCATTCACTTCCTTTAATTAGTTCTTGATTAGAAAGAGATTATCTAATAAATTGCAGGAGTAGAGAGCGGGTTATCTTTGCCGTGTTCCTGCACGCAAAGTTCGGAGTGGATGGGGTTTGAGAGGGGTGAGGACATGGAAAAGCTCCGTTTGCTTTTCCCTCGTTCCCTTGGCTGCAAATATTGTCCGTCGCCTGCGTTAGCAGCGCGGCCAGTGAAGTAAATCCATAATTAAGCTGAATTAGCGTGTCCTCAAAAGTTTTACATGCACGGACACAAAGGGGGCTCCTGCTTGGAGCCTTTCCAGCGTGATTTGCAGGGAGGGGAGAGAGTGGTTTATTGAAATAGCACACTGCTGAAGTTCTGGGTGGTGGCTGTGGTGTGTGCTGAGAATATGAGTTGGGGTTTGCTGGTTGGGTGGGATTTCCTTCATCCACCAGCGAGCGCTGGGAGTGGCGTGCCAGAATCACCTCTCCATTGCCCCCTGTGGCACTGTGGTGATGCTTGGGTGGTGTCCTCCAGCACCAAGTTGAGTCTGGCATTGCCAGACCAAGTTTCTCCAAACTGTGGCTCTGTAAGAAAGGAAAGGGAGGTGGAAGAAGCGGTCGTGAGGCTGGGCAGGGTCTGGACAGGTTTCTCGGAGCGGGTGTTTCAGCCCAAAGTGACCTCGCTATCGATCGAGGCAGTCGATAGGCAGCTACTTAAGAATAAAGTTCCATTTCCCTGTTTCTTCTTCTTCTTCACTTTAATTATCTAAGATAGATAAGCAGCTGCAGGCCAATTAGAAAACAATTACCCGCTGTAATCAATGCTGGCTTGGAAAAAGGGGGAGGGCGAAAGTGTAAATGCTGAAGAAGTGCCTTAAAATGCAGTGCCGAGGTAACCCTGTGTGCGGCTGTCTGTGAGAGCCACAAACATCTGTGCCCAGAGGGCTTGGGGCAGGAATGGGACACAGCAGAGTGACGCCCGTGATGAGCATGGGAGCATGGTGGCCTCCAAAGGCTCTGTTGGGGACTTGGGATGGCATAGGAGGGGACACAGCCATGCTCTGGTCTCGAGAAAGTCCCTCCGTTTCCCTAATAATCCTAATTTTATATGAACTGTAATAGTTCTGCACTGAGTATTGCCAATGGGGTCTTGTGGTTATAATGGGTAGCCGGATGAAAATACAAACTTGGTTCTCAGTGGCAGGCAAAGGAAGCGAATCAAATGATAGGAATCAGCAGAAAAGCAGAGAAAACCAGAAAATAGTATTATGTTGCCCCAGGGGGTGCATCTGTGTTGGGAGCGCCGCTGGCCTCCCACCAGCGGGGTGGGAAGGATGGGGAGAGGCAGTATGGGTGGTGGGATGGGGAAACGCTTCTCGCGGGGACTGAGTAACCAGGGCAGGGTGATGGAGCCCTGCTTTTTGGGGCAGTCAGTAAGGAAGTTAGGCTTTTTTCCCACAAAAAAGGACTTTTTTGCATTTTTCGCAGCCTAAATCCATCAAAATCCTTTCGGGTGTTTCTCTGATGTCGCTGTGGCAGTGGCTGGAGTGTCACCATCGCGCGTTGTGACCTCACGGTGAGTGCCCAAGGAGGGCAATTGGGTGAAGCAGGACGGGGTAAGCCTTGGATTAAACAGCGATGTATTTTATTCCATTAGTGCTCAATTACCAAAATCCTCGTGGCAGGAAATGTGTGCACCGGTGCCCTTCGGAAGTGTTGGTGTTTAACCCTCTGCACTGCAATTAGAAAGGGAAAAAAAAAAAAAGGTAATTTTCAACCAGATACTGGTTTTCATTAAGCCACAATGGGCATTTAGAAAGGAAGCTGTGGGCACCTGTGGGCACACCTGATTTCACCACAAGCTGGAAAATCAAGGTGCCAGGAGCAAATGGACTACTGACAGCCCTGCTGGGGCAGAAATGGGCTCTGCTTTCCTGTTCTGCAACAAACCTAAGCAACACCTTAGGTGAGACCTGTGAGAGGGACAGCCTAGCAATGTGTCTGCTTGTCTGGGGGCATCCCAGCCCCAAAAGAAACTCTGGATTTGGGCCTCAGCCCGCTGGCACAACTGGGGTGTTTACACGAGTCCTTGCAAAGCAGAACAAATGTTTTCACTCCTCTTAGCGACTCCGTTGCCTTACTCTTTTTTATCTGCAGTTCTCAGCCTTCCTCTGATAAAGCTGCCCTTTTTCCTTTGCTGCCAAAGCTTTCTTCATTACTTTTTTGCCAGCCCAGCTCCAGGTTGCGCTTGCATGGATGTTTTCTGCCCTGAACCGTGCCCGCCTCCCGTGACAGATGGCCGGCTGAAAGGGCTTGGCGTTAAATCTACTGCCCGTGTCCATGAAACGCAGCGACTGAAACAGAGCATGGGGTGACCGGTTCTTAGAGATAAAACAACCCTTGCGGTCCCACAGCCCATACCCTGGGAGATGAAATCCTACAGAGATGCAGGAATGACCCCGGTGCCTCCCTGCTCATCCTATATCCTGCTTGCATCGTGGACACTGACTGCGAGGTGCCAAGTTTATATTTGTAATATAAATGGACTATAAATGTTGGACTGGGAGGAGTCTGACACCTCTGAGCCATGGGTGATGAGCTTGGAGAGCCCACGGGACACAGCAGA
The DNA here is from genome assembly GCF_964034855.1 of Anser brachyrhynchus. Classification (NCBI taxonomy): domain Eukaryota; kingdom Metazoa; phylum Chordata; class Aves; order Anseriformes; family Anatidae; genus Anser; species Anser brachyrhynchus. The sequence goes on along the minus strand of NC_137700.1, from coordinate 20,344,079 downwards.
AGCTGTCCTGGGCTGGGATGTGCTTGTGGGGCTGCATGCAAGGACCCCGTCCTGCTCTGGAGGCGATGCTGGGGTCGGTGTTTCACCCCAAAGGGCTGCTTCAGAGCTGCTAAGGGATGGCATCTGATTGCCTCCCGTGGTCACCAGCGTTTCTGTTTCATCAGATGCAACACGCAATCACCGGAGTTTGGTGAAGTGTTCACGAAACAAGTGTTCCTTCCTCGTACGGAGCCGTCTGCGCAGCGATGGCTAACTGCAGCGTAATTATCAGGCCGTGGTGAATAATTCATAGCGAGTAATTTAATCATCCCAGCCCTTTCTGCCTAAATCAGGTAGTGACTCACGGTTTCTGTGAATTATTCTTAGAGCAGTTTAATGGCACCAATTTTATGCGGGGAGGTCAATCAGCAGCATTTGAAGCCCAGCGGTGGCAGGTGGCTCTGTTCCTTGACCGGGCAGGGACAGTTTTTTTTTGCAGGAGCTTGAAAGAGGTGAAATAAAAATGATTCCCTCTGTATGGACTCACTGCTCCGAGACCTGTTAGTCCTGAATGGCTTTGCTGGTGAAATTAGGGTGCTGAAATATTCACGGCAAAAGCAAATACAGACACAGTGAGGTTGGGTTTTCATCGCTTACCCGGCTGCAACGATTGTGGATCACCACGGATCCACGCGTGGAGCCCCTGGCCTCGAGGAGCTGCAGGGATGGGAGGAAGAGGAGGCTTTCTGCCCGCAGAAAGGTTGCCAGCAGGAGAAGCATCGTGTGCATTTCCCTGCCAGGTCTTCTGCCTGGGGAGCTTTCTGATCTATCTCCCCAATTGGCTTTCCCCAGGAGCGCGTGCGTTGCCTTCGCCTCCCAAAACACACACGATCCGTCACAATTTGCAGCCTCCGCTTCAGCAAGGAGGGGGCAGACAAATTCATCTCTATAAACGCTTCCTTTTTTATTACAGTTAATGCGCACCTTTTGCCTTGTGTAATGGACCTTTCATTTTTTTGGAAAAAAAAATAAGCTTGACATCTTCCTATTTTATGTCTTTTTTTTCCTTTTGCTGCGCGCAGCATCCCGCTCCATCCGCGTGATCCAGGTAGAGTAATGGGGCAGGATGCGTGCAGCTTTTCTTTCTCCACATCGCCCTTTGAAATTTTGGGGTGCAGTGCTCTTGGGATGGATGCACGACCCTTTTGTTCCGCAAGGACTGCCTGCGACTGGGCTCCTGCGGCGAGGGACCGTCTCCTTTGGCTTTGGCGTGTTGGAGTGTAAAAGAGCTGACCCTGCCGGGATCAGGCTTGACCCCAAACTGTTAAGGAAAAATGTCGAGACAGATTGGAGGCCCTGACCGCTTTGGTTTTTCCCCTCTCGTGTCCTCGAGCTGTTTTCTGCAGCTGCAGGGAAGGTTCAGAGTGCGGTGCAGCACCCCTGCCTGCCTGCTCTGGTGCGTGCCCACATCCCTGCGTGGTGCTGGTGGGTGTCAGCCCGCGGTGCTGGGTGGCTGTAGGGTGGCAGTGCATCCCAGGAGAGCATCACCCAGCTCCTGGGTCCTGAATTGATGGTGCTCCATTGGTGAGATGGGGCAAGTCCTAGCTTTGGGCTCATCCCCCTCTTAGTGCTCCCCACTGCCATCAGGGGACAGGAAGGCTGAAACCATATGGAGTCTGGCTTCTGTTTTCCAGGAAGCCTTGGGAATCTGTCTTTAAAAGAAGAAATCTATTTTATTTTTTTAAGGCAACCTGCTCTGTAGGCTTGCTACAATGCTTTTTAAACTGAGACTGTAGCTTGCACGGTGCCCACTTAAGAGCTCAGCTGGAGGGAAGATGATCCGGCTTTAGAAAAGTGCATGTGTGGGGAAAACACTAAAACAAGATTTTTTTTATATTTTGCGTCGCTTGATATGGAAAAAAGCCCCCACAAAACAACTGCTTTAGCACCTCCTGAGGTTCCTGTTACATGTTTTGAAAGCAGCTGGGTGGGAGCTAAGGGGAGAAGGCTGTGAGCTGTGCAGGTCTGGTGCATGTGACAGCTCCCTGTCCAAGGGGACACACAGGGGTTAAGGTCATGTTTGTCTCTTTGTGTACAAAAACATCACTGAGAGGGTGCTCCTCCCTGGAAATGGGTGTCTTTGTCCCCTTCTTTTGGACCCTGGGGGAGCAGAAACCTCTGGGGAGAGGGAATGAGGTGCCCTGAAAAATATCAGGGTGTGATGCTTGGGTGAGCGGAGTATGTGGCTGGCCTCCCCTGAAGCTGTTCTCTGGGGAAATCCCATCCCTGGGGAAAAATGGAGTTTCTAGGGGAAAAAGGCAGGAATCACTTGTTTAGGAGAGCAACCTAGCACAAGGTCTGTCCTTGTGCACCAGGAAGACCAAACCCATGTAACTTGGGCATTTTCCTTCTGTCTGAAAGAAGCAACCCCAAAGCCATTTTCCATGTTGTGGAGTAATGCATGCATCTTTCCTTTCCTCTTCTTGACAAACAGATGTGAAATCTCATCAAAAAGTGAGAAATTTGATGTCAGCTCCATGTTCGCATGGAGGCCTGGGCAAGAACTCAAATTACCAACCCTATACGGAGGATGACAACATGGGAAAAAAAATAGCCTGTTTTCTGCGTGTCTGTGGGGGCAAATGGGCTGCGTGCCTTCATACGTGGTCCGGATTTGGGTTCTGTGGGAGGGGTACGAGGTGGAGGCATTGCTTTGCTGCGGGCAGAGCCGTTCCGTGCCAAAGCGCGGTGGGAAGCTGCGGGCCGTGCCTCCTCATTATCTCATGCATCCCCCCGGCTGCACTCGGGGCTTTTCACAGACCCCCATTATTTCCCATCCCCTTGGCTTGTCAAAAGCAATTTGGCCCCTTGTTACCAGCCGGACAAAACAGCTCTCGGCTCCGCCGCCCCTCTGGGGGGCCCGGGTGCTTTCCAACTTTCATCCCTCCCGCTCTGTGCAGGCTCCCGGCTCTCTGGGCAGGTCCCAGCCCCAATTAGCAGCCTTTTTTGCAAAAGGGCCGGAATTTTAATTAGTCGAGCAGTCAATTATCTCCATGGCCACCCTGTGCCCTCCTGTCCGCCCTGCAGCTGTCCCCGTCTGTGCCCTGTGTGGGGACCAGCAGCTGATGGGGGGACCTGCTTGTCCCAGATCCCGGTGCTGGCTGCCAGGGTTGATCTGCTGGCTCCGTGCCTCTTCCTGGGGCACCAAGGAGCTCGGTTGTCTGTCCGTCCATCCCTCTGTCCCTGCAGCAAGCAGTGTTTCAAGCCAAAAACCAGCCCGTGCACAGCCCTGGCCCTTTGGCACAGGGTGCAAGTGGTGGCCGTCGAGCTGCGGTGACACGTGCTGGTCACCCAGCACGGTATGACGAGGTGGTGGAGTCCTCCAGCTGCAAGCTCTGGGTTCTGCAATGTGAATCAGTCAGCAAGGCCACGTGTACAGATGTCTAGGTACATGCAAGCGCTGTGGGCACCTTGTTCTGCTCCGCAGGGGCTATTATATATCCACAGCAGAGGGAACGTTATTGGGAGCTGATGATACTCGATGGGGGAGAGACACTGAAGCCATCTGGCTGCACTGTGATATGGGTAGCATCTGGTGGGTGGGTGTCAAAGCGGGGTTATGGTCAAAAAAGTGATGGGGGGACCAACGTCCTGCCCTAGTTCCCTTTTTTCCCTGCAGTATCAGGTGTCCCCAGCTTGCGAGTCGGAGAGTTTTATCGGGGCATCAAGTATATGTGTCTTAGTAGTGGGAAGCACAGGTTTGTTTCCATCTAAAATGGGGAAGAAGAGAGGGTGGGGAAAAAAAGGTTGGCAGAGATGCAAGAGGCCACAAAACAATTTGCCGTTGGTCATTCTGGCAGTAGGTGGCCGAGAGAGGGACACTGGCTGTCCTGCAAGGTGGCTGGTGCGCGTAGGATGCCTGCTTGGCAGGGTGCTGGAAGAGCCTCCCTGCTTCAAGCTGACGTGATGTTGGGTGGATAAAATGCTATGCAGAAACTAGGGTGACGTTTCCTACCAGGAAAAAAAAGATGAAGAGGAGAAGACAACTGCTCCTGGTTTCAGTCCCTCGGTGTGTCGTGAGTTGGAGATCCGAGATGACCGTGCGTGGCTGGGCGCTCAGCTGCCTTCCTGCTGCCTCCATCATCGGTAAACATTGCAGAACGAGCCCAAAACCGGCATTTCTGTGAGTGATGCGTGATGCGGAGCCAGATAGAGCGACTCTGAAGGGCTGCTAACAGTGAGTTCTCAGGGCCCTAAATAACAGCCAAATTTTTTCATAAGGACACCACATCCAGCAGCTCTTGCTATTGCTGGGCTCACTTGAAAATACTGGCTGTAATGGCTGCAATTATGAGTTGATGGCCTTAAATTCACCATCAGACCTAATGCCTGTTTTTTCTGTCCATTTCTTGTTTCCATTCTGCCTTTTTGTTGGCATTCCACAGCCACAATTATTTGTCATTAGTGATTAATCTTGAAAGCATCAGCTTTTTTTTGTCCCTAGGAGCTGTGTTGCTTGCTCCCTGGTTTTATTGTTCACCACTTTCCATCACTCTTTCTCATGCCTCGCTCTAATCAGTTTTGCGCTGCTCTAAAAAGTTGTTTCTTTTTTTTTTTCTCCTTTTTTTTTTCCGATGGGGGAATAAGCAGTGCAGGGAACATGCCCGAGAGACGCGCTCGCAGCTGAGGCTGCCTGCAGCTACGTGATGTTTATGCCCTGCTTGCAGCCATGCCCCTTGGGAAGAGGACAGCACTGGGGCGTTTTTCACAGGAGCTGGGAGGATGCTGGGTTTTGCTGGTGCAGGGAGGAGGTGCGAGAGGCATCAGGTCTCTGTCTCCAAAGCAAAGCAGCAGTGCTGACTTTTTTCTGATTTGTTTGAATCCTTGGGTTAGAGGGGGGAAAGAAATGTCATCATGGTACTTGTGTTTTTTTATAATTTTTAATGCTCTTCTAGCACTGGATGTGCAAGGAAAGCTGTTGTGTTTAATGTGCAAGGTTTTTTGGCTTATTGATTGTGCCCGTTTGTAAGGCAGTGATGGATGGTGAGCGAGAGCTGGTTGTCGAAGCAGGATGGATCCTCGGCTTCCAGAGCAGCATAGAGTTGCACAACTCTGTCTGTACCCATGGGGACGGTTCTGTGCAGGAGGGTGAGGTCGTCAGTGGGGACACCACGGTGTTGGGTTATGTCTCATCTGCCTTTGGTCATCCAGACGGTGCCTCGGTGCCTCATTATAAGGAGATGCTCCTTAGGATTGCTTCCTGCACTGAGATCTCCATCATCTCCCTTTGCCTGCTCTGAGACTGACCCTGGTGGTGTTTGTTCTCTGTTTCTGAAGCTCTTCCCGACCATTGCCAGGTTTATCTTCCTTCCCCTGATCCTGAGTCTTTCCAAAGATGCAGAAATGGGAGCAAATGGGACGTCTGGGAGAAGGGTTAAGGGAACGTGAAGAAGCAGCCCCAGAACTATTAGGGGCTGGTGAGTCTTTCAGGAAGAGAATATCCAATAAAATGAGAGAATTACAGGAGGAGAGAACTTGTGAGATTTAGTGGATATCCCCCAAATTCAGGCAGATGTGTGACCAACACTATAATATTACAGTGTCTGGGGACTGGAGCCATTAAAAACAGCGTTGCTGAACCATGCCCAAACCACCCGTACGGCCTCCTCTTTTCTATTATTAAACCCAGGGAAACGGTGGTTGGGAGGAAGAGGGGAGAAAAGGGTTATTTTTATTTAAATATTGTGGGACTAGAAAGGATCAAAAGCTGTGCCGAGTCTTCCCTGAAGCACTAAACACTGCTCGTGCCAGCCAAGTGCCCAGAGCTTGGCAAGCTTTCATCAGCTTGAGCGCTGTCCAGTAGTCAAATGCTGCTATGGAAAGCTTCCAGATGGCTGATGCCTGATCATTAGCGTTGTTTAAAAGCACGTTCAGCTCTCAGCGTTGGGTTAAAATGTGTAAGGAGCGTGGAGACGCCTTCACCTTTCGAAGCTGACTTAACGCTTCCCAAGGTGTTGGAGTTGCCTCAACCCCGTGTCAGCCTTTATATGGAAAGGGATGAGGACGGTGAGATTTGGGCCACGTTGTTGGAGCTGGTGAGGTTTTTTGGCTTGGTGCCATGTGCCCTTGGTGGCAGCCATGAGGTGGGTCTGCATCCTTGCCTTGGTGGGCTTTGTGGTCACCAGAGCTTCAAGACCTTGGTTGCGTTCCCCCAACAGCAATGCCACATGGTGGTTTGTTTTGTGTCTCATGAGAAGATGGCTGGACCAAGAAGGAAAGCAGAGGATGATGCATGTCTGAAGGGGGCACAAAATTTCTGATTAATTTCCCTTTTTGACTCTGCTTCCCCCTGGGAGATCCCACCAAGGGTTTCCTTGTACCTCTGGGTGAGGAGCGCTGGAGACATCACAGCCTGCTTCTTTCCTCCTCTCCTCTAGCTTCTACCAGAAGAGAGTCAAGGGCTGATACCAAAATCTTCTCCCCTTGCCTTTTCTTTGCTTCATGCATTTCCAACTCTTGGCAGCAAAGGCTTGGAGATGTCAGCCCCCAAACCAGGCACCGCCTCCTGCTGCTGCTGACCAGGGGGTCTCCGTGTCCCCCCCTGGGTGGTGGGATGGCAGGAGCGGGGTGGTGTGAGGTCTGGGGGCTCCTGCAGTCCTTGGAGGGACGGCGAAGGCAAGGAGAGAGCTGTGTTTGACACGGATTGTCCAATAGAGCTTAAATAATGCTTGTGTGCTCACAGCCCTGGAATTAGCCAAATGTTGTAGTGGGGCTAATGGGAAAGAAATTGGCCAAACACCATTTTTCATCTACAACTAGCTGAGGTGGATTTGGGAGGCATTGGGAAGGAACAAAGGCGAGGTGCACCTGTAAAGACAAGGCACCGAAGGCAAGTCGTGGATTTCAGAGCAGAGTGCCTGCCCTTTCTCGCTGTGTAGCAGAAATCAAAACAAAACTGAGCTGGAAAGCCTTTTTCAGCCTCATTTTCAAAGCCATCTCCATCCTGGAAATAGCCCTGAAATGAGTCTGGGAAGTTAAGAGCCACGCAGGGAGGCTTAGGGAGGGCCCTGCTGGTGTGCTAGGAAGGTTTGTTTGTGTGCACAACATATTATTACGTATCTCGGGAAGCAGATGACATTATATTGCTTTACATTTTTGCTATTTTTGCTTCAAGGCTCCACCGTGATTTGTGGTGGTGGGGCCAAGGGAAGATAACAAATGGGTGTCGCGAGCCTATGAAGAATGGGATTTTTCCCCATTCTGTTAGAGTATTAAATAGCTATTCGTATTACAGCCATTTTTTGTGGTGTGCTGAGATCAAAACAAAACAAAACACAACTTTATTTGCTAGTGCCACGTTGTTTAATTTAATCAGGCTGAAGTACGCTTTTTAATAAATTTGCTTTATTGCAAAAAGGTTCTTCTCCACGAACCCATGTCGCTCCTGGCCCAGTGCTGCGGCAGCCAGCAGGATTTACGCTGCCTGTGCCATGGTGTTGGTCTCACGGGATCAGGCTGAGATTAATCCAGCCAAAAGGGGTGGCATGGAGATGGGCTTTGGGGGGACCTGGTGAGAAAGAGTAGCCAGAGGTGGAAATGCCCCGGGGGAAGAGCGGTGAGTGAGCAGTCCTACCCGCCGGCCCATTTTTACCTGCTGCCACTTGATAAAACGCAGGGACTGAATGAGGTGACATAGCTGTAAGACCCCAAAGAGTTGTGTGTTGTTCAAGATCTGCCTCCCCCTTCTTGCTAACCTCTGGTGGGTGTCCTCTGGATCCCCCGGTGGCTCCCCTGCATGGGGCAGACCTTTAGGGTGGCCTCGTGCCATCTCCCAAGCACACTCCATCAGCCCCGGCAGCAAAAGCTCTTCGTAAGATATACCCTTCCCCAAAGGGTGAGCTGTGTTTTTCCAGGTTTGCTCGCGATCCTTTTACTAGTTTCCATGAAAACAAATTGCAGTTTTCATAAACATAAACTGCCATCTGGCCCTCAGACGGTGGTGGGTGTTTTCATCTCCCGTTGGCGGGATTTGCAAACTGCTGGGAAAACCCCAGCAAGGTGAAAATGGGCAGCTCTGGCTCAGCTCCGCGGGGCCTCTGCCCAAAACCCTGACGGCTGTCTGTATGGCAGGGCTTGCCACTAGGTTTTTTTGCTCAGGCAGGCTCATCAGGAGCACTCGACCCCTTTGTGAGCCTGGCATTTTCTGCCTGTATCTCTCGTATCGATGTCCCAGGAGCGCGGCACGAGGACAAAACCACGGGGGGACTGGCATGGCCAGGCTGCCCATTAGCACAAACCCTTTTCCGTCATCCTAAACCGAGGAGATGCTCCCCCAGCTTCGCTTAACAAAGCCATTAGCACTCCAATTAAATATTTAGCTCGGCATGGTGTTATCCTACCTGCAAGGAGCCGAGGGCAGCGAGCGGAGCAGATGGGACGGGGATGATTCAGAGCGTGGTGTTATGTCCCAGAGCGCCAGCCAAGGAGCTGCTTAAATCAAATCAGGCTTAGGAATGGGAAGTACATAATTAGATGCTTTAACGATCCTGGGTGCCCCGCGTGAGGTTTTTGCATGATCTCTACAGGCCGGTTTTGGAGTGACTCAGGTCTTGGATGAGTCCTCAGGAAGGGTTTTTGTGGTCGATCTGAGCTGGGGGAGTGGAGGGGGCGTCTCTGGGATGACGGGGGCTGGAAGGATGGGTTTGTGTGCACGGCAGAGGAAATCACAAAAACAAAAAGGAAGAGACCTTACTGAAGGTGAGAATCCAGGCAAAGGCCTGTCAGCTTTACGGGTGCTGGGGAGCGAAGGTCAGCAGGCATGCAGGTGCCATCAGGTCCTGTCTGTGGCCACCAGAGTTAATCCAAGGGTGGGAGTCTGAAAACGGGGAAAAACACCCGTGCCCAAAGTTTCCTGGCAATTAAAATGCATTGGGGTGCCTTTATGTTCTCTTTGGCTTTTGCAAATACTGTCCTGGCATTGCTGTGGTTTCGGTGAGTGCTTAGCTGACATAGAGGTTGGGGCTTGACTTTTGGAGACCTTGCCCATTTTTTGGCATTCGTGGGAGACTTTTCGTTTGGTTGTCTCTTTTCATGCAGGTGGAATTTAAGGGACAAGTTTGCTGCACAGGCTCTTAGCAGGCTGTTGACAAAGGTCACACTACAAATGCCTCCCCAAACCAATGTCACTTCTAAAATGTTTTCTCCCCGGATTTCTATCAGCAAGCAGATTCAACCTCTTGACGAGACATTTTCCAAGGTGAAGCCACCAGAAAAATAACAAAACCCGGCATTGCCCCATGGCTTGGGAAAATATTTGGATGCCTAAAGGGCTCCAGCAGGAGAATTTGAGGAGGTCTTTCATCTCTGCTGAGGCTTCAGTCCCTCACCAGTGTGAAAAGATGACTTACAGCTAAGGGAGGGTGCTGGCCAGGCACGTTTTGTAAAGCATTTTGCAGGCAGAAAATGCTTATTCATAGGGCATTCATCCGGGCTCTGGGAGATCATGTTCGAGACCTCTGCCTGATGGAAAGCTGGGGTTAATTAAACCTGCGCGGGGCCAGGGAGAATCAGGCAGAGCAAACGTGAAATCCTTCGACTTCTCAGGGAGCGCTCACAACACGCGTATTGTGTTTCCTACGCCGGCATGCATCTTCCCCGGCTCTCAATGGAATCAAACGCTAAATTAAAAGGCTTTGGAAGAGAAATCCCCAGCTCTCACATCTCACATGATTCTTGTTTTCAGGCTAGTTGTAGTTCCCGGCACAAGATACTGGCATACTCTGGTAGGGGGTGATTTGGGGGATTTTGAGGTCTTTCTTGGACTCTGGACTGAGAAACTATGTTGAGATGTGGCTCAGAGCCCGCCAGCATGTCAAAAATGATCAGAAAGGAGAGGTTGGTGGGCATAAGGGATGAATTCCTCTTTGTGCCTGAATTTCTTCCATCGCTCCCATGTCCCTTAAGGTGCTCCCTCCCCATCAGCATCTGCCCTTTTACCTCAAACACAGAAAACCTGCATGTGGCTCCTCTCCACCGCCCCAAGCCTTGGCTGCTCTCTGTGCCCACAGCACCCCGTTAAGAATTTTAATGCAGCCTGATTTGGTGCTTGCCAAAGAGGAGTTTCACATGGGCACGGTCTCAAATTGCTGCAGATGAGAGAGAAAAAGGGGAAAGGTATCAGTACGAGTCCCTCCTCCTCAGGCATTTCCACACTCGACGCCTTTTTCCTTCACAGCTTTTTGGCCACATCTCCGAGACAAACCAGGAGCACTCTTCTATTTAATAACAGGGGAAATCTGAGTGATTTCAATCACTCAGCCCTACTCAGGGGCTCTGGATGACTGCAGCTCCAGCTCCCCATCCCCTCCACGTTACGCTCAAAAAATACCCAAGAACATCACATTTGTAGGCTGGCAACTGAAAGAAATCCCATCCCTCAGAAAACATGTAAATTCTGTTAGGCTACGGGCTTGGCTAATGTTCAGCAATAAAGAAAGTTGTCTGAGGCTGTATTTTACCCTGTTTGGCAATTCTAAACGAAACGGTGTCCATCTCTTTCAACTGCTTTTGGCTGGAAACGGAGAAATAAATGTTTTCCAGGGCCTGGGCTGGAGAAGCTCTTCATCTGGGCTCTGAAAGGGAAGAGGCTGCAGTTACCTGAGGAAGGCTGTGATTGTGCTTGGGCAGATATATATATATATATATATATATATATATATATTTATTTATTTTTTCTTCTTAAGAAGTCCATCAAACTCCCCGAAATTGATTTAGGTAGCCCTCATCTTTTCTGGGAGCTGTTTCTTGGTGGTACCCCCATCTATTGCAGGGTGGGTGTTGCTGGGAGGAGAAATAAGTTGCTGATGGAGAGTTGGTGCAGGGGGATGAGGAATCAAAAAATGAAAAAACAGCATCTCTTCCTTGCTCTGCTCCAGATGAAGGAGGGAAAAAGTCTTTTCTCTTTAGAGAAAGCCATTAAAGAGAGAGGGAAGCCATTACCAGGCTTTGAATCTGGAGGTCTTTTAAGTCTCCCAAATCGAGTGTGGGCTGTCAGCAGAGAAGAAAAGCGGATGCTTTGCTGATACTGCAGGTACCAGTAAAACCTGCTGTGCTTCTACTGAATCCTGACGAAGCAGTTTCGGAGGGGAGGGAAAGCAAAACCCACCGGCTTCTGGAGCTCGCCCTGTGGTCTGCACCTGCCGCAGGCTGCATGCTCCTCCTAGGAGGACCTGGTGGCTTCTCGCCCACCTGGGGAGCACAGCACATCTGTGTCCTTGTCCTGGGGAAACTGGTGGGGTCTGGGAGCTGGCGGGAGCATGCAGCACCCACCGGGGGCCTCGGGAGGGCAGCAGGGGTGCCCTTGGGACCGAGAGGAGGCTGGGGCTGAGGCCAGCAGCTCCAAAGTGCTCATTGGGTCTAAGGAGGCTGGGAGGCCCTGCAAGTCTTTCGAGTATTTGCATGCCCTGAGGATTTCTGTAGGGCCCTTCTGAGCTCAGCCCAGCAGGGCCCTGTGCTGCGTGGTTTGGCGTGCTCTTGCAGCCAGGAGCTGCTCTCCGAAGGCTGTATCCATCGCTGCAATCCTGCTCACGTTGCAACCGTTACTTCCAAAGTTACCTTCAGCAACCACAGAGCAAACTTTTCCTTTGATGGCAATGGCAAGAAAGAGTAAAGATGGACAAGGAAGGCTGACAACAGCGCGAATTAGCGGTCTGCGCAGCCCAGAGATGTGTGTAGTAACCTCTTTTATGTCTTATTCTCGCCCAGGGATACCTTTGTCTTCTGCAGCACGGAAGGATTTTTAATCTTCTTCGCAAAGACAATCTTTGCAGGAGGGGGAAACAATCAGCTTTTATGGGGCTGTTCGCTCCTTTATTTATTTGCAAATTCTCAGCAACAGTCAAACTTGAGCAAGGGATTAAAAACAAAGAGAGACAATCCAGGAAAGGTGAACAGGCAGGATGGGTATTTTTCTTCTTACCGTATCCCATGGAATAAGAAATGGATGTCTTACACGTATATAAATAATAGCCATCTATAACCTACCGGTATTGAGATGGAAATGAGGTAACAGTGGGAATTTTATCTCATTCCACATGAAAAATGAGTCTCCTGTTGCAGGGAGTTTAAAGGCATGCCTTTGAAGCCGCAGGCGCGCGCTCTTCCCTGGGGCAGGGGGCAGCAGGGGCAGGTGGCACCCGGCTGAGACCCCCCCTGGTCCCCCCATGCCTGGGGTCTCCAGCAGGTGCCAGTGAGGGGCTGGGGGTCATGGTCCTCTTGGTGCTGTTATCGCCGTGCCCAGGTATGGGAAGGTCCCTCTCCATCTCCTGCCCGCTGCCTTGTCCCCACAGAGCAGCACCCCTGGCCTCCAGGCATCCAAATTCTTCTCCTCTTGAGGCGGGGAATATCAGGGGGCATTTCGTACCCGCCCAGTTCTCCAGTTTCCCATTAAAAGGTGAGCATACAAAGGCCTCCCAGAGCATGCAAGAGTTGTTCCTCTCCGTAAATGTTTTCAGTCCTGGCATACCAATCGCTCGAGGAGGCTTTGGAGATCTTATTAACAATTCCAGGGGAGATCCTATTAAAATGGCACTGTCAGGTTGGTTAGGACCAGCCTGTCTTCATCAGTCAAGGAGTTGCCCCTTGATGCTAACCACTTAAATAAAAAAATCAGCACCTCCAATTCACGGCATCTGCTGGCAAAACAGTCATATCACTAGGTTAAACCCGCAGAGTTAAGAATTAGGAAGTCAGGGTCACAAAGAAAAATCATGTAATGCTGTTGGAAATAGGCTTTTCATGAAAGTCTCTGAGATTTCCACTCCTGCAAAATATATATATGCACATGTGTGTGTGTGTGTATATATGTATATGGCATTTCATTCATTTAAACAGAGAAGTAATTAGATCTCACAGCTCAGACTGCGACCAATTATCCTACAAACAGCATATGGGCACGGAGGAAAGGAATAGTTCCTGAAACACATGGTCTTGTATCCAAGGGTTTGTCAGCCAGCAAGCAAAAAGGAAGGTCTGTGGAAACATCTGCCTGATCCTGCATGTGCCCCGGCAGTCCTGGCTGAATCCATCCTGTGTGTTCCTAGCCCTAAAACCTGGCCTTGTCTGCAAAGCACGGGCTCGGGAGTGGATAGATAAATGCTCTAATCTCGGTGCATCGTAAACTTGGAGTGCATAGATCCATCACGCTGCTCTTCAGCTGTAGGAAGGGGAATAACAGAGCTTCTTTCATCCTGCTGCATCTCTCTGCTTCACCTCCCCAGGCTGCTGACCCTTCTTTGGTGACGTCCTCCTCCGATGCGTGTGGTTTGCTTACCACCGAGGCTACTGACTTTTTTTTTTTACATATATTTAAGTGCTACTGCACTAAATGGTCATTATAAAGCTATAAATAGCTCCCAACACTCCAATTAGGAAGCTGTACTTAATTGCACGAGCAAGCAGAGGGAAAAGTTGGCTGCTGCTTGCAGTTCCTGATGAGGAGACTCTTGAACTTAGCAAAAGGCATCCTGAGGTCATCCGAGCACCCGGACAGCAGGCACGTGAAATGGCTTTTCCCTAGGCCAGGAGCGTGAGAGGGGTGGCTGGGGCCACGGTCCGTGGTTTATTTGGCACCCATGGGTGGGATGATGGGTGCAGAGAGGAACTGACCTGTGAACTTGGGGCAGCAGAGCATCCCCTGCTTGTCCCCAAGCATCCCCAGAGCCTCGCAGAAACCACCGATGCTTTTGGTACGTACTGCGGGAGGGAAATGAAGCAGGGGACATTTTAACTTGAGGGCTTTTTCAAATAGTTTGGGAGGATTTCCATGGACGTGGAGCCCGGTGTGAATCGTGTGGCGAAGGCCCTTCCTCTGCCTGCTCCCACAGCGGCATCGCGGAGAGCGGAGCACAGAAACTGCGCTGAACGGGGCGCTCGGCGGTGTCCTTTTCACATTGCTCAGACAGCGGCCTTCCTCTGCGATGCCTTTGGAGCAATTTGCATGCTATTACCCACAGTGCCTCCAGCTTTAATGCTATTACCTCTTGGCAGTCTCTCTAACCTAATGAAGAGAAGCACTGCAGTGTGCCCGGCCTACTCTTTGCCACCCCCACCCCCTCCCCAGTTATTTTTTTGGGAAAAAAAAAAAAGTTTTGTCTGCTTTTTTTTTTTTTTTTGGTTGCTATAAAAGAGGGAGGTTCTGGAGGAAGAAAATGGGAGCCTGATAAAGTTTAGGACAGGACTGGCCATGATGCCAAGTACCACACGGGCTGTCTTGCTCGCCCCAGTGCCCACACGACCCATTCCCTTTGTTTTATTGCTCACCCTACAGCCTATTCCCTTTCCCCTTTGCAGCACTTCCACCACCTACTGCTCCTGCTGCCTTCCCTGATCCATTTATTGCAAAATATCATTTATTTTCTTCTGTTTCTTGTTGCTTGTACAGGGGAGTAACGCTGCAGGCTTCCAGGAGATGGTTTAAGTGTGGTCCTCTTCTAGGTCTATGCTGCTCTTCAGGCTTCCTTGTTCCTCTTGCGCTAGGAAATACTTGCCGAGTGATGTAATGAGATATTCTGAGTTTTGAACGTAATTTCTGGAGATGCAGACATAGTTGCAGGCTGTGAGAGCGTGCCAGCCCGCTGCCTGCTCCCTGGCAAGGAGCCTGGAGCAGGGATGCTGCAGACCTGGCTTCCTAACGTGGCCTTCAGGAGGCTCCTGCCTCCACCAGGATGGAGGATTTGGCCCCAGGGGAGGGCACTGCTGTAGGAAAAGGACACCCTCTGGAAAGTCAGAGGGATGTGTGCTTTGGCAGGGAGGCATCGCGGCGCTTTTCCCCGTTCCCTGGCGCAAGCCCAGCTTTTCATTATCTTCTTAAAGCAAAGGGCTGGAAGGCTGAGCTCTGCCTGTCGGATGAGCAGGGTTAGCTCCCTGCACACAGCAGCTTGGTGGCTCTTCTGGAGGGCTGGGAGGTCCCCGAGGTGGGCTCGGGTGGCACAAAGGGCTTTTCATTGGGGCTGGTGTGTGGCTTCCTCCAGCCTGGCCCGTGGGGAAGGGAGAAATGTTCTCCCAGAGGGAGGATGGATGTGAGAATGGCAAGAATAGGGCTGGCAAAGCATCCATAACATTTCTTTGGGCTTCTGGTTTTGGCTCCTTGAGAGCCAAAGAAGAAAGCTGCTGCTTTCTCCTCTGGCTTGAACGTCCCGTGCGCTCCCAGAGGGCACCTGAAAAGTGTGTCAGGGACTGGGTTTTGGTGGCCCCATGTGCCACCCTGTCCTTTATTCTGTGCCTTGGAGCTCTCTGAGGAAACAGGACGAGAGACAGGGGTAGAGCTCATCAGGGGGAGCAGGATTTGGCTGTAAAGCTGCCCCAAAGCAGAGCCCCAGCAGCAGGTTGGGTGCGGGCTGAAGCGCTGGAGAAGTAACCAGGCTCTCCTGGAAAGCTGCCCCTCCCTCCTCCTCCTCCCTCTCCCTGGCTTATTAATTAACCTCTGTTAATTAAGCCACAGCTCTCGTTGCTAGAAGGTAGGAGCATGTTCAGGAGCTTAGCAGGATTAAATATTATTAGATGTTCTCAGATAATAGCAGTGGCTCTGTGCGCAGAGCTCCAGTTGGTGGCGGGCCCACAGACCGGGGGCTAGAAAGTCGGGGAGAAAGTTTTTATTCACCGAGTCGTGCCTGAACCAGAGAGTCTGGCTCAGTGGAGAGAAAAAAAAATAATAAAAAAGCTGTTTTTGGTAGCCAAGCTCTCCTTAACCTCACCTGTGGAGCCAGAGGCTGGGAGCAGCCGCTACAACAGGGGCGGTGAAAGGTGAGATGCTACAAACCAAGCTCGGGCGCTTCGTTTGGTGGAGTTTAGCCCCAAGGAGTGAGTTCTGTGCAATATCTTTTTCCTTCTCAGTACCCTGCGGTGGTCCTTCCCCCCAGCTCCCGCTCGGGGTGGGATGGGGGAACAAGGCAGGGTGATCCTGGAGCAGAGACAGAGGCAGCCGCGGAGCGTGCCGGATTATAAAGTGAGCAAACATAATATTTACATCCATTGGGCTCCCGTGTTTGACTAGAAGCTAAACAATTTAAGGCAAGATTGATTTGCGCGTCAAAGGGTAAACCGGGTCAGGGTTATGAAAAGCAGCTTTAAATACCATTCACAAAAGCACCAGAGCAAATCCCCCCGGTGCTCTTTAAGCGCTGGAAATGTCACACGGAGATCGCTCGGGCTGGGGCGGTGCTGCCGCGCGAAAGCAGCGCTGTGAAGTTGTCTGCTGCTGAGGTCTTCATCTGCTGTGGTCCTTGCAGTCAAGCAGGAGCTGGAATTTGCATCGTGTCAAAAAATTCAGGCCCTTTGCAGGTTGTGGTTATTTATTTATTTTTTATCTTAGGAATAGGAAGCTGCAAACTCCCCGCAGAACAATAAAAAAGTCAAGGCAGATTCACAGAGGCAGTTTATTCAGGTAACAACACAGCATCCCAAAAACGTGGCGAAGAACTTAAATAAAGCGAGCGTGAGAGAAATTCAGATGCTTCCCTGCTTCCCTCCCCCCCTCCGGTCAAACTTTTAATTGCTGGAATTCAAAGCAGCTGCATTTTCTTGCTGGAAAACTTCTCCCTTGCATTTTTAAAGCAGTTCCCTTTACTCTAGGAGCCTCGGGAGCAGGATGGCACCTTGGTCCCGTGAGTCACAGGGGCTGTGCGTGAAGCAGAGGATTTTTGGAGGGGCAGAAAGGCTGTGGACACTGTGTGCATGGGTTGGGGTGATGCTGCAGAGGGGAAGGTGGGCTAATAATCACTGACTGCAAAAATAAAACAAGAAAGGGCCCTGAGTCATGCAATGAATGGCCTCAAGCACGTTTAGCCCTTTTTCCCATGAGCAGGCTGTGACTTTTCCCTCCCCAAATGAACCCTGACAAGCTCCTATCCAAACAGTAATAATAGTAGTAATAACAGTAATTATCTCAGCAGCAATATTAATCATAAAAATAATTTTTTTTTTTTTAAATTCACCGCTCTCAAGAGCATGAAGCAGCCTTGCAGAGCTCGTCCGGGCACTCGATGCTCACGAGCAGGGTGCACCGGGCTGTTTGGGTGCAGGATATGGCCACCCCGATGCTGCTGACCCCTTTTGCACAGCACTCAGGGATGCTCAGCAGGTTTGCTGCATGGGTTCTGGCTCCCATGTGTGTTATCAGGAGCGAGTTAGTTCCTCCTCGGTGTTTTCAGGTCCGGCTCTGCGCTAGAGTCATCTGTAGCCCCGGGTCCTCCTCTGCCTGGCTTGCCCTTTTTGCTCCCAAAACCTGATCTGTGCACAGGGGACGAGGCTCATCCACCAGAAAAGGGCAGCTGGGTGAGCAGCCTCCTGGCTTGACATTCTGCTGCTTCGGAGGGATTTTCCTTGGTTTTCCCTTTTCTTAGGGAAGGACAAAGCGGGAGAGGGAGGCCTAGGGACAGGTGCAGGGAATTGGAGAATTCCTCTTTTGGCTGATGCTTTTTCCCCTCTGATTCAGCACTGGCAGCCTCTCCAAAAGCAACGTGCTCGGGGGTCTGCAGCCCTGCTGGTGTTCAGCCAGGTGAGTGGATTCGGGTGGCTGTGTCGCAGCACGCGGCTGGAGGTGATGCTCCTCTGAGGGCAGCACGTGGATGGGTCTCTGGTGATGGAGCTCAAAATGCCAAGGAAATGCCATCACAGAACTGAGGAACATGTGGTGCTGAGTTTGGGGAGAAAAAATGCTTTCTGGGGTCTTCACAGTCCCCATCCCTGCGCCGTGCCGGCTGCTTGGCGCTGTGGCAATTAATCACTTTGTAAATATCTTCTGGTTTATTACATAAGCAATAAGCACTTTGTCGGAAATTACATAAGTTATAATCCAATTAAACAATAATTACATTGTAATGGCTTTGTAACTATGGCATTAATTAACTTTTATTGCCCTGTAAATTAACCACGGTATCGATACGGCGTGGAGAGCAGGCAGCTGTCTCTGGCGACGGGAGGGGAGCCCCAAAAGCTTGGGGAGGGACCACCAAAGCCTGTGGTCAGCCTTGGCGAGGGGGGGTTTTGTTGGAGCTGGGAGCATGCCCACGTGCATCCTCTTCCTCCAGGCTCTTTCCCTGGGGAAGGAAAGGGTCCTGGTGGGCAGGGGTCCCTGGGGACTGGGGTTGAAGCAGTGGGAAGGCAGCTGCACATCAGGCGAGCCGCACGCCTACGCCTCGGTGCTCATCCCCACCACGGCTCGCCCGTATATCCCAGGTGCTCGAGGGGCTGGAGCCACGGCCAAGGTCCTCCCAGGTAGCCCGATACCTATCGCCTCTTTGGATGGGAGGATCCGTGCTCGGTGTTGGGAAATCTCCTTCCTAAAGGGGGTTTCTTACCTGATGGCAGCACTTCAAAGCGCCCGCTGTTGATGGCTCTCGACGCCTTCCCCAGCGGACCAGAGAGCGGGACTGGGATGGGGCTCGATGTGAAATTAAGATGCCAGCCTCTGACCAGGAAATCAGCCCTGTGCTGATGCTCCTTGGCACACGGATAGCGGGGGAAGCGTTTGCAGACCGAACCTCCGGGTCTCACAAACTAAACCTCTGGGTCTCACGGGGTTTGCTCTCCGTGCTCCTGAATACACATGTTGTGAGTAGCTCTGCTGAAAGCCCGGCATTTATTGCCCAGGTTTAGTAGAGTTGTCTTTACACCAGGCATGCTCAGGATCTAGAAAACCAGTGCAGCCACTCGTGTTCTCGTATAACCGGTCTAGTGATGCAGATAGGGAAATATAACAAAATAATTATCCTTTGATCTGGCGTAATCTCTAAATCTCCTCCCCGGCTTCTGAACCCTGTTGAACTACCTCTCTGCTCCCTCCCGGTTTTGTAGCTCTCTGGCATGCTCCTGCTTTGCCACGTGGCTTCTCTGAACACTGCAATCACCCAGGATGTGCAAGGAGCCATTACTTGGCCATGCGTTGTCCTACTTTTGTTGCTGTTTTTTTTTTTTTTTTTTTTTTTTGCTTTGCACGGATGCATTGATCTTGGAAAGAACGCAGTTTGCATGCGGGTTTTGGAGAAATGGGGCTCAGCATCCCTCTTGGCAGAGTCTTGGGGGTGGCTGGTGGGCTTCTGTGGGTTGGATGGCAGCAAATAAAATGATTATGGAGACCTGCCACCTTGTGGGAGCTCAGGGATGTGGCAGGACCCCCGTCCCAAGCCCCTCACGCCACACATGGGCTGGTTTTGGAGGATGCACCTGGGGATAGGGATGGGCACTGTTTCACCTCGGCTTGATGGGGTGTGGGACCTTCTGGTCTCCTTTTGGGGCAGGTTTTGGCACCCAAAAATGAGAAGTTTTTATTCACTGGAAGAAGAGTTAAGGCCCCCCCCTCCTCTTTTTGTGAAAATAGATGGGGAGATAGAAATAAGCTAGGAGAGGCGTTTGGAGGTGAAAGCCGGTGATGGAAGAGCCATCCATCATGTTGGCTTGGGCCTGATGGGAATTTCCATGTTCTCCAGCCCGTGTGCACGTGCTGTGACCGCCCGGCCGTGCGTTTCCCCGGGGCCCCCTCCTGCCTGCCTGGGCCAGCAGCCCCGCTCCTCCGCGGGCTGTCGCTCGGAGGGCGAAGGGCATTGTAGAGAAAAAACAAGACAGTGGCAGTGGCAGCTTGCTGTTTCTCTTCCCGAGCTACTGCTTCTGCAAGAGAAGTGGATGTGGTGATGTGCGGCGGTCGTTTTCCCCGGTTTCCCAGGGGTTCCCCAAATTTCCCCTCTTTTCAGGGCATCCTCAGCTGCAGGGGCAGACCTTGCCATTTTGCTGGGCTGTGTCATGCGTGGCTGCGCTTTTAAGAGATGGGGAGGAAGGAGGGGTAATTAATCACTGAAGATACTTTGCTCATTTACTTTACAACTGGAGTTTAAATTATTGATGCCCAAGCTTCGTAATGCACCAGGAAATGCGACAGATGTCGTCAAAAGAGCGGAGCCTGGGTAATGTGAGACCGCGCTCCAGCCCTATTACACTCGTGTTGCAGTGGGAAGAGGACGGCTCTTTTTCAGCAAATTAATAATGCGTGGTGATTAGCACAAAACAGATTAGCGAGGTTCCTCTCTATGCGCTTTGTTTCGTCAATAGAAAGTTAATTAACAGTCCTCTGCCTTCTGACACCCAGCTCTAAGACAACATGTCAGCATCGCGCAGACCTTAATCTTCGATTATGAGTTTGTTCGTTTGCTTTAATTTTAGCTACTGTTGCCTACCCCACGCGAGCTGGCTGGGAGGCGTGTTTTCATAGCAGACGGGCTCATTTTGTTAATACCCTAAGTTTCCTTATTTCGAGGAAACATTGTATTGGTTAGAGCATTGGGGCTCTCTCTTCTGGCATGAAATTATGACCTGGTTTAAAAAAAAAAATAGAAAAAGCGCCAAAAAGATATTAAAGTGGTATGCAGAGTATTTGGGACATGCTACAGGTAGGAGAGCATGATAAGGATAGAAAATGCATTTTGCCCTATAAATTGGAATTATGGCCCTGGGGCACGGACACCCCTGGACTTGTTTCCCCTCTCCAAAAGATGCACCAGTTGGTGCAGGACTCCTGCACGTAAAAGGTGCCCCTATATACATTCACTCCAACCTTTAGCTCAGGCCGCTCTTTCTTAAATCACCACATGGTTAATTTTCCTGTATTTGCCTCTATTTTCCCATAATTAGCATGATTGCTCCACGAAAGCCTTGCCCCATCCCCACAAAACCTGGCCGCTCAGCGGCGAGCATCGGAGCCCTCAGGTCGGACGTGCAGCGGACCTTCCCGAAATGCCTGTGCTGGGAGCCGGGACAACACCCAAATTCCTTGTCAAGTCTTGACGAGAGAGGAGCGAAAGTCCTGCTCAGGGCTCGCCCTCCCCTCGGAGCCCAGCAGTGACACCCCATCGCCGTCCCGGGAGAAACCACAAGGAAAATAGCCCAAAGACGCTGCCCGAATTAAGAAGGAGCCTGGAGCTCCCGGCCTTTGATCTTCATCTCCCTTCTCCTGCCCCCACCCTGCGTAATTAAAGGGAGCAGAGAATGGGTTGCTAATTAACAGGAGGGAGGGTTCCAAAGCACAAATCAGATAGATCTGTTTCCATATAACCTCCGAGTGCCTGCTCTTTGTGCCGAATTCACCCGTTTGGGTAGACGTACCCAGCCCCATAGACATCCCCCTCCCACTGGGGCCACTCCTGCCTCTGCCACCGTAGGTCTAAATCCTGACATCTAGCAGGGTCAAAAAAAATAAAAAGAACCAAACTTAACAATAAAAATAAGCAGTTGGGGAAGCAAAAGGAGAAGAGAAGAATGTGAGAGGGGATCTGAGGGGCTGCCAGCGAGCAGAGGAGCTGGGGATCGGCAGCTGAGTGCAAAGAGAGGTGGCGCAGGATGGAGATGGGGCAAAGCCTGGTGAAAGCCAAGGAGAAAGGGAGGACACGACGAGCTGTCCTGCTGGCTCCGAGCTCTACCTAAATCACCGCTGGCCCCGAGGGAGACACCACTTGCACCTATTCGTTTTGAAAAATGGGTCCTGTTCCACCTGTCGTGCCATTACAAATCGAGGAGCAATGGGAGTCAAGGGGAACAGCGACTTCCATCCAGGAGCGATGGGCGAAGAAAGGCGGCAAGGATGGGGGAACAGCCCACCTACCTGCCTCCTTCGCCGTAATTAACCCCGGTGCTAATGAAGTGCAGCCAGACAGCTACCTTCATGTGATGGAGAGCTCGGGAGGAGCAGCACTAGCTAATGAGGACATTACAGGCTGATCTTTCCCTTGTCCTCCTCCTCTTGTTTTAATATTAGGCTAATTTCACTGTAATGTAGATTAATTGGCACCTTTCTGACTACGAATTCCTTGGACAGACAAAAAATATTATTTTTTTTTATTTATATATATATATTTTTTGTTTTTTGAAATTTGGTTTCCCACCCCAAAAATAGTTTGATTTACAGGAGAGGCGGGGAAAAGGGGAACATCTCGTCTGAATACTAGAAATAAGACCCAGATGGAGCCTGAGCAGGAGGAAAAATGCATTTTGTTGTTCGGTGAGCAGATTTGTCTCACCCATTCTGTTGCTGGGCAAATGCCATTCCCTCCTTTCTCAGTGCAATGGCAAGGTGGAATGAAAGAGGGCTAAATATGGCAAATAACATGAAGAAAGAGCAGGAGGGAGCATTGCTGAGCACCTAGCCTTGCTGACTGATGGAGCCCAAACCCTACTATTTGTGGAAATGCCTTTGCTCATTTTCCTCCTGGGGTGAATTTGGCAATTATTCCATTTCCAGGTGGTGAGCAGCCATAAAGGGCTAGGTTCAGCTGGTGAGGACCATGCTGGCTCATCCAGGACGTATGTATCAAACGTTTTCTGGGCAAGGGCTCCTCTGAAAGCACTGCTTTCCACCCCAAGCACGCCATTTCTAGGTGACATTTTGCTTTAATAAGTAGGTATCTGCAACCTTGGAAGTTCTTCATATTTCTCATTACTAGTACCCTAATCATCTCCCTGGAAAAAAAAAAAAAAGAAAAAAAAAGTGAGATCCTTTTACACCTGACTAATTCTGCTGCTGTTATTCAGTGCTGCTTTCACACCACTTCCCGAGTCTGCCAAGACACCCTTGAACCTGTTTAGAAAAGGTTAGGATGCTAATTAAGAAAAGCTATTTTTTCCCCCCTAACCTGAGGGAGAAATGTAAAAAGGTGCACAAGCAGGGGTTGGATCTATTATTATTCTTGGTTTTTTTTCCTGCTCTGCAATGTATGTCCTGCTTTTCCCCAGGGGAGCGTGCTGCTCCTGCAGGTCCTGTGTGCCGGAGTGGATACGGGACAGGAGGTTAATTTGTAGCGCTGCGATGCACGAGCTTTCCCTTTGCACAAATATTGATCTAAGGCTGTTCGAATATCCGTCCTGACCGTAATAGCAGCAGGGTGATATTGCTGCGGGAGATGTGCAAGGACGTTGGAGGGGAGGAGAACGGGGAAAGGAAGGAGAGGTTGGTAGGAGCTGCGGGTGGGGAATCCATGTTCCCTGCCTCTTTTCCTTACATATCTTCTTAAATATCTTCGTCTTGACATCTCCCTCACCGGGCTGGGCAATATTTCAAAGAAGGGGAAAGCTCCCACCGCCTCTGCTCCACAGCAAAGCTCTCCAGAATTCCTTCTCCGTGAACAATAATGAAAAACCTTTGTAGATTAGCTGATTAGTCAGCTCCCCTAATTAGCTAATTGCTCCATTCTGCTTTCACTTGTGCTTTTCTGTCCTTCTCCAAACCTTGGGCTGAAGGAACGATGCCCCTGCCTCCTGTGCCAGGGCTCCAGCGCTGCCTTACGCAGCTGTACCCTCGCCTGTCCCTCCCAGCTGCCACCATCCATCCCCGTTAGACTCCAGTCCCTCCTTGTGCTTTGTGGGACGTCTTGCTGTTGCCTGAAATCCCATGGGTTTTTCCCAAAGCTGCAGAAGGGGATGTGCTGTCTCTCGGGCAGTGGGTGAAGGTGGCTGGCTGCAGATCTTGGGGCATGGTGACGGTCATGGCAGGGCAGACCAGATATTTTCAAAATACAAGGTCCTGTCTCTGATAGAGGCAATCCTGTGTGATCAGAAAACTGTGTAAGTAGAGGGCAAACAGTGGTGATATTCCTCCAGAATACTTGTCCGGCCTCCCATGGTTTGCAGGCCAGGGGCCTCCTCACCCATAAGCACTGTGTTTGTACATTAGAGGCTCAGCATACACGATTTCAGCAGAAAAAAATCCATTTTTGTCATTTTT
Source organism: Anser brachyrhynchus (assembly GCF_964034855.1). Classification (NCBI taxonomy): domain Eukaryota; kingdom Metazoa; phylum Chordata; class Aves; order Anseriformes; family Anatidae; genus Anser; species Anser brachyrhynchus. Next base: position 20,320,339 of record NC_137700.1, on the reverse strand, counting down.
TAATGAACTCTTAGGAGCTCTTAGCAGCCACAGATCGCCTGTTGAAGAGGCTGATGGCTTGGAGACGCTCTGAGTAGAGCGAGCGAGCTCATTTTGTTTGTTTTGAACCTGTGAGCTTCTTCTGGGCTCCTAGTCCTTGCTCCAGGAGAGGTGAAAACAGCTTTTCTTGTGCTCCTCAGATCTCTGTTGTATTCCTTTCGAAGACTGAGGAGCCCTGACCTAGTGTTCCTTGTTCCTTTGATCATGGGATTGCCAGTTTCCAAAGCTCGTATTCTCTGGATCCGTGGTAGTTGCCCTATACCCTCCAGATGGGGAGAGGGAGGGCAGAGCTTTGTGGAGAATTCAAGGCTGGGCTTTCTGCCTTGTTTTTTGCTCTTCTTCCCTTGCAAGTCCTTTCCTTGTTCCTCCACGGGAGCAGGAGAAACCTGGGAGAGGAGAGAGGAGAGAGGAGAGGAGAGGAGAGGAGAGGAGAGGAGAGGAGAGGAGAGGATGATGTCATGGTCAGGGGGGACGAAGGAGGGAGGTGGCAGGGGAAGGTGATGGGAAGAGAGGGGCATCAGTGAAAGCCAAATCCAAGGGAAGTGCCAGAAGGAGTGATGTACAGGAGCAGGTTAAGGAGGGAACTCAAGCCAATAAGTTGACTTTCCCCTTTTTGCAGCTGCAGCAATGTCCTGATGAAGGGCCCAGCAAGAGTCTGAGAGATGATCCCGTCTGTGGCCAGGGGCAGGAGCTCCCCTGCCTCCTGCCTTTCGCATTTACTCATAGAAATGAAGTCTGTGGCGCAAGACCCTTAAGCTGGTTAGACACTTGAGGCTCCGAAGTCCTTAAGCACATTAGCAGCTGGAGGTCCATTATTATTCATTGAATCTCTCCGGGGCCGATTGGAATCCTCCTTTTAATTGTCTGCATCCCCCTCTCTCCTTTTATCAGGCAAGAAAGAAAGAAAGAGGGTGAGAGTCGGGTTATCTCATTACCCATCCGGACCCCGAAACGGGACATGCGCCTGAATCTGCTCTTCCCCAGCAGTTCAAGGAGGGAGGGTCGCCCGTTTTACATATTAATGGAAAAATTACAACCCTCCCCTCCCCACACACACCTCCTGCATATCTCCCTCAGCACGCTGCAGTTAATAACTCACACTTCATTAGCACGTCTGTGTGGCCTCGTGGTGCTTCCCTTCTGCCGATGAAGAGATACCGGGGAGGCTTAGAGGGCTGGGAATTGGGGCAGGACAAGCCGAAACAGCTGCTGAGATCAATTGGGCTGAATGGGAAGCTAATGAGCTTTTGGTGCGTGGGACTTTTCAGTGCTCCCGTGCATATTTACTGTGGCAGCCAGCGCAGAGCAAAGGCACCAGGGTCCACAGCTCCTCAAGAGCTGGGAGAGAACCAGAGAAGACCCCCAGATTGACCACCAGCAGCAGAGATGGTTGTATCATCCCATTGCCCAAGGAGCTGGACCAGGGCAGGAAGACTGTTGTGGCCATCACAGCCCTCTGCCCGGCTGGAGCAAGGTACATGGGGACACCAAAGCCCATCTGAGCATCATTTGTTGGCACAAGGAGCTGTTCCTCCTTGCACAACCCCAGTGGATGTCATCAGTGCCCTGCATTTGTAGGTGAAGCACCGAACGAGCATGTTGTGAAGCTCCAAGCCACCAGCAGGAGCAACTTTGAAGAAGGGGGTTAAATGAAACCCACCCTGGGAGGAGCAGGCCGTACAAGTCCTCCTGCCAGCGTAAAGAATTTTACATCGGGAAACTCGTCTCTCGAGCTTGGTTCTCCACACACTGAAACATTAATCAACTTTTGAACCATGTACCGTATGAAATATTCATCTTTTCTCCTTGTGAAAAACAAACCAGAACCCCCAGCTATCTTCAAAGCTGTCTTGTGGCGCTCCATGCTCTGATCCTTTAGGAATTGCTGTGTCATTTCCACCTAAGTTTATTCTGTGACTGCTGGAGAGAGAGTTAAAAATCACTTCCAGAGTGACTTCGCTGGTGTGTCTGGCTTCGCGAGACAAATGCTTTTTGGCTTAGAATTTGCTGGCCAGACCCCGGCCGGTTATATTTCCATTAAGGAGAGAAAAGGGGTTTAATGCCATTTTCAAACCTAATTTCATGGGTAGCCAATTCACGCTGTGATCCAGTGGCAGGTGATTTCTTTATTAAAACGTCTGAAAAGAAAGCAGCTTAGATCAGCCATCCTTGAAAGGGGAAAGACCATCCTGCCAGCCCTTCAAAGGCCGGAGGGAAAGTCTTTTCAGGAAGCATGGGAGCCGTGAGCCTCGTAGGGATGGTCCTGCCTTTCATGGAGACGTGTGAACACAGCCCCAGCATGGATCTTCCTCTGAAACTTACTCAGCTACGTGCCCTTGGATAACAGCCTTTTCCCTAACAAATAACTGCTAAAAAAAAAAAAAAGGCATAAGAAAAAGTAATAAAAGGGGAAAAAAATCCATTATAAAATGTAGCTTCCATTAGCAGACCGTAAGGCACTTTTAGAAACGTTGAGTGAATGGAGTCTTTCCCTTGCCCTATCTGGGGTAAACAAATCCATCCTGTCCTTCAGCTTGATCTTGCAGTAATGTCATAATCCCACCTTTATTACATCACTGTTGTCATGGAAATAACTGTGATTTCATAAAGTCTCCATAATGACTTTACCACAAGATCCATTAGGATGGGAAGATGGATTGTGAAGGCTAGAAAAATGCTTTCTTTAAGCAAATGCATGCTGGATAATTAGCAAATGCAGCAAGGGGAAAGAATGGAAATTTGATGGAGATAAATAAATGGATCCATCCTTAACATGGGCTATTTATGAACGTTTTCCTTGATTCAGTTTCAGATGGCACAAAGGCCCTATCATAATATTCCTGGTCAAGTCTAAAAGTCCTATACTTCAGAGCATAGCCAACACATGTTGAACAAGAAGTCGGTTCCTGCCCCTCAGCCTTTCGAGGTCCCCCAGATTTTGGAATAACTTTTGAACAGCTGGAAGCTTTTAGGCTTCCACTGGTGTCCCGAGAGCCACCCAAGGTGTGGTGGGACCAGGTGCCTGGATGGTCCCAGGAGGAAGATGTTGGAAGATGGCAAAGAAACCTCTTGGGCTTGCATCCCATGATCAGGTGTTGGAGGAAGAAGGCTGCCTTAACTCCCTCAGACTGTTTGGAGGAGCGATATTGAACACAATTTCTTGCTGGACATCAGGTCTGCGGCTGCCTGTTTCCCTGCAAGGAACTGGAGCTGGGAGGGGAGGTGTTGGAGCACCAAAGGTTCTCAGTTGAGGTCTGCTGGCCTCATGCTGAAGCACAGCTTCCCTCTGCCAACCATGCCTGGCCTGGGAGCAGAGAGGTAGAAAAACACTCCTGAGCTAATTGGAGTGGTCAAGGTCTAGCCAGCAGCATTTCACGCATTAGCCAAATTTGAGCTAAAACTAATCTCCCAGTCAAGACAAATCTTTCCTCTGCAATCCTCTTACTTCATTTACATATGAAAATCCATGAACGCTTGCTGAATGGGGCCATGGTGGGGCTTGAGCGGATTGCTCGTGAAGTGGCTGGCAGTGCTGTCTGGAGAGGTGCAAGGCTCTGATGGACCCACGTTCCCCAAACTCCTGTCCCCCAGGATCTGGGCAGCTGGAGCCCAGCCCGGGTGTTTATATCAGTCCTACCTGGTCCTCCTGGTAGGTGAGAAATATTGGCAAATGGGAGAAAGAAACCTGGAAGGACCTGATGCAGGTACACGAGCATCGGTGAATGTTACCTTGTTAATCGGAGAGCCTTACCTAATTCTAATTGCAAGCCTTGTTACTGACTGCTGTCAAACCTGTGATTTTGTGCATTGGCTTTGAGGAATAACAACTTTTCGTGATTAATCATCGCTGCTGGTCACACGCAGTCTCTAACGATCTCCTGGGATGGCTTGCTGGAGTGGGAGGAGAAGGTTTTTAGCCACTTGTCCTGGCTGGGCTCCAGCTTTGACTGTGATGATTGGCCAGACAAAATCCATCCCGCGCCTTCAGCCACCCGTAATGATGTTCCTCACTTCATCCTGGCAGCGACAGGGCTGGATAATGTGTGGTCTGAAACATCTGTTGCAGCTCGTAAAAACACCACGTTGCGGGGGGGATTGCTCCTCTGCCGCAGAGCCAGGGAGCCACAGGCACAGCGAAGCAGTCATCATTGCTAACGGGGAGCCGAACAGCTTGGCACGGCCCAGGTGGGCACCGCCTTGCCCCTTCCTGCCGTAAATACTTGAAATGTCTATAAACCGGCTCTGGGGCACATCCCAGGTTGTCTCGAAGCAATCTGCAGGGAAGCAGGGCTGCCTCGGTGCTCACTCACCATCCCCGAACCAAGGCACTGTGTCCCGGGGCACAACCCGGGGCTTCTGCATGTGTTTGCCAGCTCCCGTAGTCAAGAAAAGAGACCAGGTGATTATTTTGGATCTGAATTTGGAAATAGGGTGCTGTTGAAGAAGTTTTCTTCTGTTTTCATTTCTTCAGTTAAAAAAATATTCAGAGTTTAAAAAAAAATCACCTGAAACCAAGAAACTACATTTTGGGCAAAACGAAGCATTTTCAGTCAAGCCGAAAAGAATCTGTTGACCACCGATGCATGGTTTTTGGGGTGTGATTTTTCAGCTGGACCAGCAAGCCAGCAGATCTATTATTCACACTGCTCTGCTAATGAGGTCCTGTGGTCTGAAGAGTAAGTACGGTATTGACACCTCACTCCTTTCTGTGTCTGATGCAAGCTCTGTGAAAGTCAGTGGGAAAAAAAAAAAAGCTTTTAATAGGAGCTGGGGCAAGCCTCTGGTGCCAAGTTTTGTTTGGGCCTGCTTGAAGGACATGGGGATCCTTTCGGATGCATTATGAATGGAGTCCTGGTTTGATAAACAATGGCATCTTTTTCCTTCCCTGAAGTATACTCTTACACGTCTCTCGGATAACACCGATTTATTCTGTTAGGCTGTTAAGGGCTGCGAGTTCTGCCTGTTTATTACAGGGATGTTTTCATCTTGAAACACACACTGCTTTTGATGAGGTCTTCAAGGAATGCTACTTCTGCAAATGCGGTGATGTAGCATAAACACCCAAACAGAGCAGGGTAAGACATTGCCTATCTCCTTGGCTACCCATGCCACTCAGGAGGAGAAATCCTTCCACCATCAGGGGTGTCCCTGCACCATCAGATGCTCGTGTTGCTTTCTTTTGTGCCTGCCTTATTAGCAGTAATAAATAAACACCCCCCAGAAAGAAGCAAAACAATCCCGTCCTGCATAGAGGAGGCTGTAGGTGATGTGAAAAGGAGTGGGGATGGAGATGGGAGGATGTGGACGCTGTTTGTTTCTGTGGGAAGAAGTTAGGAAGGGATGAAATTGATTTTTTTAAAGCGTCCAGCTCATTTATTTATTTATTTTTATTAAAGTATCCAGCTGCTGCCATGATTTTTACTTTCAGGTTAGGGATGAGCACACAGCCTCCTCCCAAAAAAGGATGGATAACCCTTGCAGCTCCTTCCCCTCTTCCTCTGCTCACCCGAAGGGCAGCGATGGTAACCCTGGTCGGTGGAAAGGTTTGTGAGCATACGCGTGTGGCAGCCCTTCAGGATGCCAGGGCTGATTTGCCTTGATGTTGTGCTTGTTTTTGCCCTGTTCTTTGGCTTCCTGAGGACCACTTCTGCAACGCTGAGTCTGCTCTGAGCAGATGTAATCAACCCCCTGTCTTGCCCCATACAGTTACTGCAAATGGAAGAAGCGGCTCAGGGATGTTTCGAGTGCCGAGCCCGGCTTGTGCAGCAAATACTCGAGGTTGGATATCGGCCCTGTGGAGCTGAGCAGGTGAAACCAGCTGAGGCTCGTCCCTGCGGCACTGGATGTGCTCCAGCAGGGACATCAGTCGTGAGAGCAGAAAGGAGCCCACTTTGCGCGTGGATCTGCTGAGCCTCCCACCACCGAATCGTCAGGGATGTCTTGATTTAAGCCAGGAGAAGGACAAGGAGGGTTATTTTCCTGGCTCTGGGGCTGAGCACCTCAAGAGCTCTCTTTGTGGCCAGGCTTTGCTGCTCCAGCTTTGGAGGGCAATCTCTTTTCTGTTCTTATTTCAGCAGGTTGTTCAGGACCGAGTGGTGACAAACGGGTCCCTAAATAACCCTGCCTTCAGCAATGGCATTGCTGTTCCACGGAGAAGAGAAAGAAGTGGTTATAGCAGGGCTTTTCTGCAGCATGTTGCTTGTGTACCCCTGTGGGAGCTGAGCTGGTTCGGAGGGTCCTGAGGAGGGGAAATAAGGAGAGCAACCCCCTTGCCAACAGGCCTGAATTAGCCCCACTGCAAAACCTTTAAAGCTTCACAGATTAAAAGGTGAAAAAACTGCAGGCCTGGACTCCTAGCAAGGGCTGGGGGACGCCGAGCCCCCAGTTTGTATGATGGGGGACTTCTCCACGAAATTAGGCTGCGGAAGTGGAAGTGCGGCATAACAACGGAGCTGGGTTCATTTGTCAAACCCCTCTCTGCTTCTGCACTTAGGGAAGTGAAATAATAATTGGGAGCAAAGCTTAGGTTAATCTGCGCTGAGAACATGGTATTATTAAAAGAAGGGGCATGGGGGGGAAGCACAGAGCTTTGGTGGCTCATTTTATTTTCAGCTTTATCTTTGACGGTCACTGGCACCGGAAAATAACACTTGTCTTCATTGAATGAAGTGATGTGTAAGGAGAAGTCCTTGTCTGGGAAAGAGCTGCTGGTGAGACCCTCGACACCCCTTTCACACCAGTCTCCTCCTTGTGAGAGTTTTGTACCAAACCTCATAGGTGCCAAAGCCCCTGAAAAGGAAATGTGGTGTCAGCTAGCATTGGCGGTGTGAAATTGCCCTCTGTCCTCCTTCTGAGCCCAGCTCCCTGCCGAGATGTCCCCAGACATTTTGGGTTTCCTTCCCCGAGGAGCATGGCCAACATCATGGCCAACATCTCCCTCTTGTTGGCTCTTATGGACATCTGCTTGTTCTAGCGCAGGTCTACGCTGAACATAATCACACCAAAATAATTTTGGCAAGGCCGGGATGTGGTGATGCCACTGAGCCACGGCACAACACGAGAGATGCTTGTGGTTTGGGCTGTGCTCGCACCGAGCTGACGAAGGGATTCCCAGGCACTAGTTAATGAGCCGTGATGCCACGGAACCCCCCGGCAGAATTATAGGGCCATAACTCAGCTGCCACGATTGGGTTCTCCATACACAGGGGCACCTGTCAGGAATTTATTACTAATGTATTTTTATACCAGGCCTCATAATAAGTAAAGAAGGGCTCCAGCTGTCTCTAGTGACTTTTTAATCATCTAAGGATGCGTTCAGCTAAAAGCTCCACACCTGAGGTGACAAATACCCAGCCCGTTGGTGGGAGCCACTTTGCCTGATGTATTTATGGGAGCTGCATGGCTTATTTTGCTGCTTCTCACATTTCTTTGGGAGGAAAAAAAAAAAAAGCTTTCTATTCTTTACAGCTGTAAAGAAAACCTTTCTGGAGTGCAGCAGTGCCTTTCCTGAGTCAGCTGCTTGTCACTTTGCATTTAGTGCATCCCAGGTAGGTGCTCGGGTGCCATGAACGATGATGGTGTTGGATACAGATGTTTTCTGCCTAGATGATGAGAATTCTTTGTATTTTATTTTTTTAAAGTCAGTTAATTTTCTTATGAAAAGAGCAGAAGCCCTGTGGTGCCCAGAGCTGGGGCAGCCTGAGTAAAGCTGCTTTATCAGGCACCCAGGCTGTGAGGGCTCAGGTTTGCCTGCCCAAAAAATGCCCCAGGAAGTCTTGGTTTGCTTTGGGTATGTGCTGGTGTCACTGGGGAGCAGCGTTACTGAATTTTGTTGGAGACAAACTGCTGAAATGGCTCTTCTCAGCATGGATTTGAGCTGGTTTGGAAGGTTGTGTGTGCTGAAGAGAGAGGCAGGTTTGGCTCGTCCTGAGGCTGTTGGCACTGAGAGGTATGGGGACAGAACAAACCCAGGGGAGCCTGGGTTGGTCAGAACAGGAGCTGTAGCAGGCACAGAGCCTCCAGGAAGGTGGCTTTGTCCCTGACAGCTCTTGTGGCTGGGCACAGAGCTAAGCCTGTGAGCTCTGCTGGTTGCACAGCTCAAACCACACGGCATGGTGTCCTACGATGTGGGTGGGATGCAGACCTGCTCGTGGGTCAGGAGCTGCAAGGCACCCGTAGTCCTGTCTTAGTACAATTTGCTTGCCATGGCTCTTGTATTATTCCCTGAGATTGCTGCTGCTGGGGAGATGGGCTGGGTGGAGCTGGGGTGTGACACCGAGCATCTGGACTGATGTCCCTATGGAGGGCGCACACGGTGACAGCATCACTGCCGAGACGTGTAAATCCCTGGGATGCTTTGCCTTGTGAGGTTGATCTTGTCTTGAAATTGGTCTTGGTCTGACCATGTTCTGTTTTTTCCCTGCAGCCCCCCTGATTTTAGAGGTTTAGGATTTGAGAGAGCTGTTGGCAAGCTGACGGCACAGGGAGGTCCTCTGCTGACCCCTTCTCCTGGTGTCTCTGAAGTCCAGGCAAATTGCGCACGTAGAGCCTGCCTGTAGGTTTTACCTCTCCATCAGGCATCGCGGCAGCTCCTGGGAGCTCTGAGAGCTTCCTGCTCAGCCCAGGGGCAGGTTAAGCTCGGTTTTCCTTGGGAACGTCTCTTGATACCTTTTACAGTTTAGTATTTGTCTATGGTGAAGCCTCTTCCTTTCATACTAAATGTGCGCCTATTATATGCATGGCTTATTTCCAGATTCCTAGGGGAAGCTGGAGGCTTGCTTCTTCTGTAGCAGGGAGGAATCTGTCTGCAGCCTCTCTCAAGCTAGGAAGCTTCCAACATTCAGTGACTTCAAACCCAGCACCTCAAGAGCTGTTTTTTTCCTGTGCCTCCTGGTTGATTCGGCTAGAGGCAATGTGTGCAGGTTTCCCTGAGGTGCAGGCTACAGGCATGGGCAAATTCAAGGCCAGAAGAACATTTTGGAAGGACAGTGTAGGTTGCGTGTGTTTGCTTTTTGTTGGTGGTGGTGATGTTTGTTTGGCTTTCGCTAGGGAAGGCGTTTACCTCTGGGTTTTAGAAGCGACCTCCTGCAGTCACCCTGTGGATTCGGGAATCTTCTCCCACTGTCAGCAGTTTTACCATGTCATAAGAGCTTAATTTCCCACTCTAGAGATTGGTTTATTAAACATGCTTGTCACCTCTGGGCATGAGCTTCAGGGGTCCTGCTAAAAGAAGACAAATGTAGGGGGGGAAGAAAATAAAGAACAAACCCAAACCCCAGTAGGTCCCAGATTTCCCCTTTCCCCAAAACATCCTGGTTTATTTGGTTTATTCTGAAGTCAGGGCACTTTGCATCTTTGCCAAGTCCATCCCCACTCTTTGGGATGGAGGTGGGCAGTGCCGCCTTGGTCCAAGGTGCTGCCCTGCTCCTTGCAGCATTCCCGATGGGCTTGCAGGACTGGGGTGCGCTCGTGTCGCTGCCGCGGGTGCGCAGCAGGCAAGGCAGGCAGCACGTCGCCCTTCATCATCTTGATCAAACCTCCTGCCGGGAGCAGCACGGCCTTCAAACGCCAGGTTAAATGAAGCAGGAAGGTTGTTGTTTCGGGAAGGACCAGTGAGTAGTGCTGGGGGGTCCCCAAGGAGGCACTCGGCAGCCCCAGCGCGAGGGACCCGCTGGGAAGCATGGGGCTGGTTGCACTCCCTCCTCGCTCGTCTGAGGGCTTGGGAGATAAATGTCGGATTTGAATGACTAGACTGTGGGCAGCCAGTGGAGAAAATCAATTAAAATACCAAGCGGCTTAGAAACAGGAGCTTTAATTACTACATAGACAGGTCTTAAAAGGTGAAAGAAGGCATTGCCCATGAGCAAGACCTTACCTACCCTTGTGGTTTTTATCCCAGTGGTCTCAGGACATCTCTGGGGCATGTTGTCTGCGGGCACATGAAGAACAGCCAGCCAGACCTCCATTGCTCTGGACAAGGGCTTGCATCCCGTGCCATGCAGGGTGAGCCGTGGGTGTCTGGGCTCACCTCTGGACATCCTCCTGTGTGACTGCAGAGAGGGATGAAGGCTGCATGAGCCGCGGGGGGCTTGGTGAGGCTCTGGTGGTGACCACGTCTCCTCCCCTGTCACAGCACGCCAACGCAATTTGCAGTGCTATTGCACAACGAAACCAGCATGCTAATAATACCCTGAGTGTGGAAAGCAGAGAACAAAGCATCGATGAAACTACTGCAGGCTTTCCAGAAGCCTGTCCACATCGGTGCCATGCACAGGGTGAAATAAAGCTTGGCGGGAGCCAGCCAGGGGATGCTCTTTCTTCTCCCACCCTGGTGGAAGAGGTTCAGGACGCAAGGATGCTCTGCAGGACGTGCTGCTGTCTGCCAAGGGAACAAACCAGACTATTTTTATGTTTTTATGTAACTTGGGGGGAAGAGAAGGGAAAGATAAGCCCTGCTCTGTATCAAAAGCTTGGACGCACCAACTTCCAGCTCTTCTTTCCAGGGGCTCCCAGCAAGTGATTCCAAATCTTCCTGTAAATCTCCACTCTACTGCCGCCCCAAAAGAAGGCGGGAGGATTTGGGATTTAAACCCCTGTTGTTCAGAGGAAAATTAAAAAAAGGGATCTGCCTGGAAAAAGTGGAGGAGGCGTCCCCTGCCTGCAGGGAGGAAGAGATTTAAAAATATTCCCCGTTGACAGCGAGATGAGTTATTGCAGTCCCTAAGCTGCTGGGATGGGGCCGAGCTAAGAGCCTGTGCCGTGCAGTGGGGGAGTTACTGGGGCTGTGGCGAAGCCAGACTGGGGGAGCTGGAAGGGATGAGTGCTTTTGTCTGCTAAATGCTGTGCTGTCAGCTCTCGCTGCTCTTGAGAGAGCCTTGCAGCATCTGGTGGTGTTTCCTGCGATGAGCCGCGCGGCTCTGCGATGCTCCCTGCTTTCGCTTTTCCTTTCTGAAGAAAGTTTCTAGGCTTGAGGCTGCCAAAAACATCCTGGAGGCAACAAGCTGAGCTCACCCCAGGGCTTAGAAACTGGAAGGAGGAGCAGTGAGAACCCATTCTTTAAAGAAAATCTTAAATAAAGTGCTTTATTTTGGGGAGGGGGGGAAAGATACATTGTTTCTGTAGGGCTGGTGCCACCGTGGGGCAGTGGGGATAGGACAGAGCCCCCTCCTGGGTCTGTTATCGGGATTTTGGGGTGTGTAATGCCACAGGTGGCAGGAAGGACCCACTCGTGGCCGTGGGCTGTCTCTCTTGCATTTTGGTGCTCTCCTTTGGGGTCAAGCTGCCATGGGATGGCCGTTGGGACCGGCTGCTCGTCGGGCCCAGGACGTGGGCGTGATGCACAAACGCTGGCTAATGGCGCTTCCCTCAAGCCGAAGCCAAGAGATGACATTGCAGAAACAGTCTAGGTCAAAATAAATTGCTTTCTGGCATTCTGAGATTATCTAAACCCTTCCTTTTCCCAGGATGAAAAGGAACAAAGACTCTGCTCTGCTCCGGAAAGAGCCTGGGATACCATTTCTGTGAGCCACGAGAGCCTATTAGGGGAGAGGGTAAACAAAGAGATTTGGGGTTAATTTGCTCAGGAGGGGGAACGAGGGAAGAACAAGATGCTGTTTTTTAAAGCCTGCCACTTCTCCTGTCAATAACAGCAGGCTGCTGGTTGGGGCTGTCGCAGGCAGCGGTGTCTTTTCAGCATATTGACGGGCAGCCCTCGGTGGTTTCTCTAACTGCACATCGATTTCACATGGACTCACTTCCAGCCCAGCGGCTGCCCCCCTGATTGAAGCGGTGGCAGCGCTGCTGTGTCACCTCGAGCCCACCCTGGCCACCTCTTGAGGCTGTCCCTTGGTTTTTTCCCCCTACACGAGGTGCCCTGGGGCTTTTTCCCACCCCGAGGCTGTGCTGATGCTGCATTCCCCGCTCGCCCTCCCTCGCATCTTCTGCTGCTCCTGCCGTCTGCTCGGCAGCAGATGCCTCTGCACCTTCTGAGGCAGAGGATGCTGGGTGTTTTCGGAGCTGGCAGGCTCCCAGCCCTCCCCAAACCCCCCTGTCCTGGGAGGATACGTCTGTTTGCAGCACTTGAGCTGCTGGCAGCTGTCGGTACCGCTGGTAGTGGGACCAGTCCCAGCTGCCAGTGCTGACCCCATCCTCGGCACCCAGTGCTCTTCTGTGGGGTGGCTGCTGCTTTTGGAAGGATGAAGGCATGCCTGGGGGAAAAAATGATGAGGAAACCTAGATTTAAGAAACAAAAAGCTCTATTTCTTTGCTTAAATGACCACGTGCTTAAGCCCTTTTCACAGAAGGCGTTAGGTTGGAAGGGACCTCTGGAGGTCATCTGGTCATCGCTCCCTTCTTGCTACACCGACGTCTCCTCTGGGTTAGGTGTGCATGGCCAAGGAAGGTCTGCTCCAGAGCCGCGTGCTGAGCCTCCACAGCTGGGGATTTTCCTCTAAAGTCTCTTAATATCCTCATTTCCTCGTTCCTCTTGCAGACAGGTATCCCTGAAGCTTCCCCAGCTTTGTTCTAGCACAGAGAACTTTGCTTGGGAGGGCTCCGAAGTGAGAGGTGCATACAGGGAGAAAATCAAATATATTCGTTTTTTTGAAATATTATGGGTTTCAAGTGCTTGAAAGTAGGCTATAGTGGAAACTCTTCATTTCAAAATGCATGGAGTTCCACGTTGATGCCGTCTGCAGAGAGCTGTGGTATGAAGGGAGAGTTTCGTGCTCTGAGCTTCCTGGGGATGGACAGAATTAAGTGTCTCTTTTCTCCCTGAGCTCACTTTGGTGAGCTCTTCCTCCTGCTTGGGAAATAAAGATAGATCTGCAGCTGAAAGATAAATCCTAAGGCTTTTAGTAAAATTGTTTCCTGCTGGGGGCCTGGCAAGAGCAGCTCAGGGGGCTGCTGAAAACAAAACCCTGCTGGGGGACTAAATCTGAAAGGCACCTGGCTGGGCATCGAGAGCATCCTGGTCCTCACCCTGAGTAAGAGAGAGAACTTCTCTAGAAAACATTGGTGTGGGCCAGGAGCATTAAAGTGGAACTCTAAGCCAACTAACAGCCATGTAATTACAACCCGTCCCCTCCTCCTTGCTGCTGGCTTCACCGTGTAATTTCCTTTTAATTTTTGCTTAATAGGCATGCGTGAGAGATGAGCGGCTCGGCGTGTCGCTTGCCCTCGTGGTGTTGTTGGCTGGAAGCAAAGGAAGCCCCGGCTGTGCTCCATCCATCCCCGGCTCCAGCAGGGTGCTGCAGCCCACCGGAGCTCTGATGCGAAATCTCTCCCAGCCACGCTGTGCTATCCCAGTTCCAAGGTGTGTCAGAATGGGAGGCTTTCACGAGCATTAAATTAAACCAGTACGTGGGCTCTGCTTCGGTTCCCAGGCATGCACGTCGTATCACTGCGCCGCTCTGTGTGCTGTCTGATAGCAGCAGCACCCGCTGGCTAGGCTTGGCCTGCAGGACAATATGCAAAATTTTTCTTTTAAAAATCAGAAAAATAAAAAGCAGGAGACTGGTAAATGCAATTTCGGATGTCTTGGCCTCTTTAGTCCCTCTGACTCCCTGGCTGACATGCAATTAATTCTGCAGAGAACCCCCCAAAATGTCTAATTGAGTTGTTTTCCCCTGGAAATCGCAGGAAATGAGGGCTGAGAGCTGCTCTGGTCACAGGCTCAGCAGCTTCACCCATGTTTTCTGATGGGTCCCACAGCTTGACTTACCTTGGAGCCAGCAGCAAGACCCAGAGAAGGGCTGTGGAGGTGCATGAGGAAACTAAAGAAAGGTGGAAGGCCCTTCTGTGGACATCCCTTTAGGGTGGACAGATTTGGAGCTGGGCAGGTGATGTTCCCACCAAGTGGGGAGGCTTGATGGGTGCTCAGCTCCGTGCACAGCAGCTCCCAAGGAGAGCAGCGGAGCGCAGGGTTTGCGCACCAAGCATCTGAAGCATCCTCCCCACCGCGGCACCCTTTGCAGAGCCTTTCCCCCAGTGCACTTGCAAGGTAATTAGATAACTGCCACAAGCAGATACGTGCGCTTAATAAGCATGCTAATTGGTATTGACCAACATGTGGCAGGCACTTTGTCAAGTGCCAATTAGAAGTGCCTAAGAAGCGCTCGAGAAACGAGTGGCCAGTGATTAGACCTCAGGGTGGGGGATGTGCATGCTGCTGGATAACCAGGACAAGAACCACCTGGCTCCAAAAAAAAAAAAGCTTTTCCTACCCAAAAGAGCACGTGTGGACTAGGCACCATGCTGCTAGGAAGCTGCTGCCCAAGTTTGCAGGCATTTGGCTGTGGGTGCCCAGCATCCCAAGGCTGATTCCTGCTGCACGTCGGCAGCAGCCTCCCCAGAGTGGCTCCGATGTTCTCATTTGCCTGGCTTGCTTTATTTATTGCCACCGTTAATTAATTTTTTTTGGATAGGAAGGACAAGTCCCCTGAGACCGTCTGCGTGCTGGAGACCATTACTGCATTGGTGTCTGAAAGCTCCAGCACACAAAAAGCCCCGGCTGCTGTCAGCTGGGTGCAATTAATTAACTGGCCCTGCTCAGGAACTGCAGCCCCGTGTGGCTGTGTTGTAGTGGCTCTGGTCTGTGTGGCACCAGGACACCTGAAAAAGGGGCTCGGCTCAGAGGCACGGGGCTGCTAGGACCCCCAAGCTACACCAGGTGCACCAATTGCTCCCCAAAAGGGGGCTAGGGTTAGGGTTACGTGTGACACCCCTGTATGTGTCCTCCAGGTGCGAGCAGGTCGATCTGAGCCCAAACTCAGCCTCTGCATCCTTTTTTATTGCAGCAGAGGAGAGCAACTCTTGTTTTCCCCAGTCTGTGCCACTGGCTTGGTGCACACGCTCGGTCCTGGAGTGAAATGGTGAGCCCCAAGGTGCGGGGCCGTTTGGTTTTGTGTGCCATCAGGAGCCCATTGCTCAGTAGTGCGGTGACATAATCTCACTCATATTTATTTTTGTGTATATATCTAAAATATATATACGAACATGTATGTGTAGACAGATGCACTACTGAAGATGCAAAATCCTAACTCCTGGAAGGACAAAACCCCTTTCCTCCAGGCTTTTTTTTAGACCTGAGAAAAGAAAGGAGCACGTGGGGATGTTGATGCAGGTCTGTGACATGGGGCTCCTGTCCCCACCCCGTGACAAATCCAGCCCCAGGAGCATAGGGTTTCAGCAGGTGACTCCTGTGGTCCTCTCATGTCACATTTGCTGCACCAGGTGAGGACTTCACAGCAGGACAAAGCGAACGGGATGAGGACAACGCCGCCTGTAACCTGTTTTATTCTCTCTCCAAGGTGCTCTGGGAGGGTCCAAGGCTTTGCCCGCAGTGATGCCCCCCAGTGACTGCCAAGTCAAGCAGGTTCCCTGAGCCCACCTCTACTTCCAACCTCCCCACCTAGCAGGGCATCGGCCGAAAAATCCAGGCGCCAGGAGGAGCAGGAAGGGCTCCAGCCCCGTTAACCTTCAGGAGGTGAGTTGTGCCTCGTCCCCACCCCATCGCTCGCGGTGCCCAGCCTCCCCAAAGCACTGCTCGCTGTTATTGCTCCTTCCCTCCCTGGGATATACAGAGTGGGAAAAGAAAAGCCCCAGCAAATTAGGCAGAGCAGTTTATCTGACAGGCCAGCGCTCTCCAGAATAAAGGAACAAACAGAGTTTGTCTTGTGGCCAGGGTGACACTGTGCCACAAAAGAAGAGCAGGGAGAAGTTAATTAAACTGTAAAGAAGCCATTTGTTAGAGGAGGAAAGTAAGACATGGCTGTTCTTCAATACTGCAGGAAGGTTCATTATAGAGGGAAAACATTCTTCAGCAGTTAATAAACTATTTTCTACAGCATAGCTTTGAGAAATGGTTGAGAGAGTGTCCATGGCTCATTTTAATGTGGAGTTTTGCAAGGTGTCCATGGTCCGTTGGCTCAAATGGTGTAGAAAAGGGCTGTCCCCGAGAACTGGGGAGCTTGGCGGGTGGGTAGCGGCGTGCAGAGCCCCTGCTGCCTCATTTTTGCTTTGCCCCACATGCACAACTGCCACGAGGTATCGGTCATGCTCCCGGCTGTGGGGTGGGAGCAATTTTGGGGTGAGCTTTTTACTGGCTGGAGCACAACTGGGATGCTTCTTCCAGATGTGCTGGCAAGGACAGCCTTGGCTTGTGGAGGGCTGACACTTGAGAGTCTTCCTTGCCACTGGATACATATATGTACATATTTAAAAACCACAGCCAAACATGATTTGGGGTGACACACTTTCCCATTTTTTGGGGAGGATGTTGCCTCGAGAAGAAGCTCGTGTGCTTGCTGACACCCTGGAGCATCAATCCGGCTGCAGCTCCCTGAATCTGGAGAGCAATGTGATGCTCCAGTGGGCTGGTGATTAAAACGGCTCTGCAGCTACCGTGCTACCCCAACATCACGTTGCCCCAGTTCTCCTCTGTGACATAAATCATATTTTGGGAGATGTCACCAGCAGAGTCCCAAGGGAGCCTGTGCTGGCACCTTGCTATCTGGTATCCTCAGAAAGGGCCTGGCTGCAGGTCCGGGGAAGAAATGAAATAACAGCATGTGCTGGCAACACTGAGTTAATACCAAAAAGATTAAAATACAGCCAACCTCCAAGAACGGGAAGAGGACCTTCTGATTCTTAGTGACTGGGTAATAAAAGGGCGGATGAAATTCAAGGCTGCTAAATGAAAAACAATGCACAGGGGGAAAATCATTCTAACTTCGCACATAGAGCAGTGGGCTCTGAACTGGCTGTTGCTGCTTGGGGAAGAGATCTTGGAGTTATGCTGGAAATATCTATCAAAGTGACAATTCGTGCTCTGTGGTAGTCCAAAAAAACCAAACATAATGATAGGAGTTACGGGGAGATAAGAGAGTGAAATGGGGAATGCTACTCTGCTGCTTAATGAATGTCTTAAGTAATTTGTGAGTGGGTCCTGCCTTCTCAGCCCCAAAAACAGATGGGGAGAAGCCTAGAAAATCAGCCACTGATGGCCGGGGTTGACTTAAGTTAAGGATGAGTATGAAATCACGTATATCGTGGAGCTGAAGAATTGGTGATGATAGCTCAGCTGAAGAAGCACACAGTGCTGGGAGTAGGGACGAGTGAGAGAGGCTACCAAGAGGCAAGAGAAACAAAATCTTTCTTGGACGCAATATCCCTCAGCCCTGGGAGGTGACATGTCGGATCTCGGCCCAGTCCAGCTGACGGAAAGAATCTGCCCGGCATCGCCCTTTACAGCCAGCAGACAGCCTGAGATTCACTGCCACCACTTACCAAGGAATAATGAAACATTTCCGGAGACAGCAGTAAATCTCTCCTGCCACGACACTTACCAGCACCTCTTCGATCTGGGAAAAAGGTTTTTAAAACTCAGCAAAGTGGGAGTTATGATGCTGCCGTGCCCATCGCGGCTGTTTTTGGGGTGAGTGGTTTGATGGGGCCCAAAAATGGGTGCTGGAGGTAAGGTCGAGGTCTGGATGCAGACCTCGAGGTCGTGGCTGTCCCCAGTGATCATCAAATCTCCAGGCTCAAAGGGACGATGCTCGTTTCTCCCGTCCTTGGGGCTGCAATGAGCACAAGTCCTAAGAAAGTCTGAATAATAGGGGGATCCGAATAGTCATGTTGAGAGAGGTCGTTGGGTTGGAAGGATGCTCAGGAGAGGAGAAGAGCTGGATGAGAGCCTTGGGATGGCCACCCTGGGACGAAATGGCCTTAGTATGTCCTGGTTGGAAGCATGGCAGAGGGCTGATGATCATCACCGTATTATACTGAAGCCCAGCAGAGCCTGGACAATAAAATTTCAGTCCCCTAGCAGCACAAGAGGAGGGGGGGAAACATGCAGTGAGGAGCAGTGGGGGAGAAGGGGACATCAGATGGCAGCAATCAACAGAAAAGCTCAACTTAATGGGATCAGCCCTTGTTTTGTTCCTATTATCAGCACCTCAGGAGCATGCCTTGTCTAATTAAATCCTCTGGTCTCCAAAGCACCCAGCTGAGGTCTGTGTCCCAGCAGCAACTGCTTGTGTTAGTGCTCGCAGGTCGGGGGCAGGCAGAGGAACGTGGGGTTCCCTGTGCAGCCACTCTTGGCCCGATAGCTTTCTATAAGCCTTGTTTCAACTAGTTTGGCTCTCCTTTGGTGGATTTCAATATCTTAAGGCTGAGGACTTCTCTTCTGGATGTTGTTGTGCCATTATTTTTGTTTGCTTTTGTGATGCATTTGATGCATGGTCTGCTCGAGCTGTAGAGGCTGGGAATGGTTATTTCTAGAAGAGGTCTTAATCCTGCTTTGGAAAGAGCAGCCTCTTCCACAAAGTGCTCTCATCTTCCAAAATCCTCGTGTATCCTGAACACATCCAAGTGTACCGTGCAATTTTCCTGCTGGCGTGCTGGAGCCAAGCCTGGGTCTCCATGCTGCTGCGTGGCCCTGAATGTGCTGGCTTGGGAGGAAAAGCATTTCCTTTGGTCTCTGTCCATGGTTTGCTAGGCCTTTTGAGCAAGGCAGGAAGAAAAGGAGAACTCAATTTATGCTCTCAGTCTCACTCAGCAGTTTATATGCCTTTGGTAAAGTTGTGATTATTATCAAGGCTATCAAAGCCTCCAGAGTCTGAAAATCAAGGTGAAAGCTTGCTTTCATGGATTATTTCCAGTCACTTTTCTTCTGGCTCTGCTAAAAATAGCACAGGAATGGCTTTCTTAGAGCTTTCCTATTCCCTCCTGGCCGGAACGGAGAAGGTCAGGAGCCTGAAAGTGAAAAAATAGTTGGGGGGAACGAGTCACAGCAAACTTCTCATGTGCAGGGCTGCGGATGAAATTGCTCACTGTTTTTCCTTTGATCTGAACCTGATTAACTTTCCCCTGCCTCCTTGCAGCTCGTTCGTGCTCCTAAGGCTTTGTTTTCCAGGCTTAGCACGAAGGAAATTTTTGGACTTATGGGGTGTTTGGGTCCGTCTGGAGCAGCAAACTTGCATTTTCATCCATTTTCCTTTGGAAAGCTAATTGGGAACATGCCCCGAGCTAGAAGTTGGTCTGACAACTTCTCTCTCTGTGTTTTAGCACCCTGATCCCAAACCCGAGGGTGACAGGGCGTCACACCTTGGTGTCATGATATATCTGCTTGGTTTGCAGGTGAGACCTCCCCATGCTGGCCCTGGCACAGGCATGGACCCAGGTTGCTCTGAATCCTCTGGCAACGTAAAGCTCTTCAGCTGCACTGATGATGCCTGACTTGCTAGGCTTAGACAGGCTTTATGTGAGGAAAAGGCTTTTTTTTAGGTGCTACGTTGTATTTTGTTATATACAATAGCTTTGCCTTGCAAGAGATCTGGGTTTTGTTAATTACTGGCTTTGTGTCTAAATTTGACTCTGGCTTGTTGTACCTTTATTGTCTGAAGTGTTTCCACATGATCTAACATGAGATAGCTGTTCCACATGAGATTACAGCGTTATCTTGAAGTACGTGTACAGCCAGGAGAGGAGAACTCTTTTTAGGGCACGTGGAAATGGCAAAATAATAGTTTCTTCCCAGAAAGAAAAAAATAAAAGGAAAAATAAGAAGCCTGGTCCTAACCAGGAGAGGGAAGGCATTGCAGCTGAAAATACAGATTTTACCCTGTACAGAACTCAGTCAGCTGCAGGTCCTTGAGTTGTGATGCCTTTAAACAAGGGGATAATGCTGTTTTTTCTCAGCTGGCTGGTCTTCATCCATGGAAGAACCTCCTTTCTTCTCGTCTCCTTAACTAGACGATCTGCAATGAACCTAGGGCCCAATTCAGATGTGTGTGCTCACATCTCAGGAGCATAAAGCAATCCAGAGATGTCAGTGGGATTGTCATGGGCCTGCATTTACCGATGGCCTCACAGTGGTTTTCAGCCTGGGCTCCATCCATTGCCCCGAAGTGGTGTCTGAGCAGCTCGTGCGAGCTGATGTTAACCCCCAGATCAGCTCAAGTGGTCACTGGGCTGCTTGTTATAAATAATAAAAAGAAATAATTGGGGTAATAAATAACAAAACCACAAGGAGCGAACCTCGAGTACCTCCGTTTGTGCACAAGGGCCCTCTTTTGCATGCAGAAATGGGGATCTGCCTCTCCCTAACCCCAGAGTTTTATGGGTGTGATGGGTTTAGGTTCATTTTCCCTTGCTCACATCTCTCTGGAGCTGTTCGCAACCTGTGTGTGCCATAGCCAGGAGAGCTGGCAGCATTTGACCCACTCTAAATCCATTGACAAAGCTTTAAGAGAAAGAGGAAAAAAATACAAAAACAACAAACTGATGCTTTTTGTTCCAGAAACTTTTCTGCCACCAATTAAGTACAGAATTGAATATGACCAGCCAGGTAGAAAAATGAAATAAAGAAGGGGTTTGCTTGCTGTTGCTGCTTTCTTCTGCATTTTTCTCCTGGTGCAGGCGGGCTGCCAGCGCTGATGTGTTGCTGGCTGTGTCAGCAAGGGTCAGGCATGCTTTTTTTTTTTCAGCTTCTGTCAGCCGCTTGGCCACAGTCACCTCCCTGTGTCACCTCTTCTCCCGTGTCGTTTGAAGGCCAGCAGCATCACCTTTTTGAAAGGAAACGTAAAGCTAACACCGTTCCCAGGTTTTGCTGGAACAGGCAGGGGCACAGATCACCTGCGCTACGCTGTGCAAGCATTTGCAAGGGCGAAGCTGGAAGTACCAGCATTGCTCATGCTCCGCGAAAGCCAAAAAAACATCCCCAGTCCATTTCCTACCAGCAGGGAGTCCAAGTGCCTGCAAATGTGGCTTCTTGCTCTCTGGCTTTGTGCTATAACAGCATCGTGGGCTCCCTCTCCTTCCCCTCCCCAATTTTCCAGGCGATCTACCTGGACCTGCCCATGGAGCTGCAGCAGGTGTATGAATAATTTTGTGATGCATCTTGGTGCCTCTCCATCTAGGGCTCCAAATCTCAGCTCAGTTCTGCTCCTCGGGCCCCCTTTCTGGTGTCTGCTGGCCCTGTTCTCCAAAGTTTTGCTCTGTGCTGGAGGAGAACACGAGGACACAAAACTCTGCTCCTGGGGAAGGGCTTCCTGGGAGTGCTGGGCTCTGTGTAAGGAGAGGAGAAGTTTTTTTTTTCCAGTAAATAAATCAATATTGAATGTGTCCTACCTTCCTTTTATTTTTTGGTCCGTAGCCAGGAAACAAGAGACAGATGTATTTTTTTGAGGGCAAAGAAGGCAGCAGTTAGCCATGGAAATAATATTGGCTGCTCCCTGCATTGGAGATAACTCTCTGTGAGATGCTGGCTCAGATTCTTCCTTCCCCCCCCCCCCCCCCCCCCATCCACAGGTGAGACCAACTTCAGAACTTAAATCCAATATATAAAGGCAGAGAGGGAAATGTTTAATTGTCCGGGCTCTGCTGCAGGCTGATAAGCCCGCATTGATTTTCTGTAGCAAAGTCTCCAGAGCGTACGTGTTGGTGTGTGTGCGGGACGTGCATGAATGTTTCCTGCTCCTTTGGTATTTCTGGTCTCCCATTGCATGGCGAAAGCTTGATGCTTCCTCCAGAAAATGGCCATTTACAGAGCAATTAGACTTTTTCCTTGCTTGCTTGTTTTTTCCTCCTTTCAGCTTGGCTTGCTACACTTTCCCTACCAGAGCTGGGAGAGAGGACTTGGGGAAGGTGGCCCTTCACCAGCACGTGTCCCTCAACCTGGAGCTAGAAGGTGGGTGAGTATTTAGGAGGTTAAACAACCCTCCAGCCCAGGGGTCTAATCCCTGCCTGTTTCTGCTCGTAAATACAAACAAGCAATAACACACAAAAAAAAAAAGCAAGTCCCAACTGTGTTTTTATTAATAGCTTGAGCTGTTTTGCACTGGAGATGCACAGAAAAAATGTTCAGCTAACTTTTTATCTATTTATTTTGAGGGCTTAGTGGAAGCAAACGCAGCAATAAGAGATGCTCCAGCAAGTTTTATAGCTCATTTCTGAAAATTACAAGCTCTGGAAATTTTGGATGTCTAGCCAAGACCTGGCTGTTTATCTCACCTGAGCCTCCAAACCCCACGAGGTGCTCCCAGTGTTAATTATAAAATGTTGGTCTGTACTCGGTGATGGAGAAACGTCCAGAGGAGCCCAAAAGGGGACAAGCAGCGCTCAGAGGGGATAAATAAATAAATATATAAAAGAGAAAACTCCAACCTCCCTGGAGATGTAATAGGCTTAGCAGGCCTGCTTGACATGTGTCGGATGAAATAAAATAAATAAATAACCGAAAACATCACCGTTGGTAAGAAGATTAGCTTGAACACGGGGAAATTTCTCCAGGGACCATCTGTGGCCAGAGCTGGAGCCGGCAGCTCCCTGGGCCTTATCAGAGCTGTGAATTCCCCCTCCCTGCCCGCAGGGGTGGCGATGAGGAGCTGGGGACACATCTGCGGGGGCACCTCGATTGTCACCGTCCCCATCCCCAGCTCACCCGCTGGAAATAACGCGATGTGACTGCCCAATTTGTGAGTGCTGCCCCTCCGGGAAGAAGACCAGTCCCTGGGCAGCAGATTATCCTCTGGTTTATTACAGCATTGTTCCGAAACAAATCCCGCGAGCGCCTGCCTGTGATTGTTTTTCCCTACGTGCGGGCAGACCTCTCCTGTACAGACGCCGGGCTGAGCTTGAGGCAGTGGTGTGGAGTGGGGAGAAGCCCCCTCTTGCCTTGCTGCTGGGGTTTCCACCTGCAGCACGGATGAAAAAACAAAAGACACTTGTAGTTTTCTTTGTTTTAAAGAGAAAAAATTGAGCTTTAAATATCTGAAGATGCAAGTGTATGGGAGATAAGGGGTTAGCACGCGCTCCCCTTGCCGTGCTGAGAGCAGGACGGTCGCTGCTGACATCAGCCTGGAACTGGAGTTATTTGGGGGATTTTGGTGATGTCCCTGGGGGTGCTTACCCAGCAACTCCTTTCCTCCCCCCACCCCATCTCCATGAGTGGGCCCTGCACCACAACCCTTATTTTCCCTTTCCTTTTTCCTGTTTCACAGGAACAAGCCCCACTACGAATTGCTGCCTGGCTATCAATAACCGCTCCAACATGGGCTGCCTGAGCTGGTGGCCGGGCTCTGTTCCTGGAGAGTGCACTTTTATTTAATAAAACAGCGCTGCATACAAACGAAAAGGTGTGCTGAGCTCGCTTCTCCTACCTGATATTTATGGATGGAAATAGGAGCGTTTATTTGGCCAACGTGTATTAAAAGGGCTGTGCAAACCTTATTTTCTTTGTTTCAGACCCGCTCATGACTTAAAGCTCAAAGCTGCTCACCTGAGAGCTGATTTCCAAGCAGCAGTAACCTCTTTTTGGGAGCAAAGGACCTCCTCGCGTGGATGAAAGCCTCTCGCCATCATAACCACCATGTTCCTAAGGGGTTCAGATAAAGCTCAGAGGCCACAAGGTAAGGCTGGAGATGGAAAAACCTTCTCATTTTGCTCCCTAGCTCTGGGCTGTATGGAAAATCAGCTCAGAAGACAGTGTGGTGGAGGGTTGTACCCATAAAACCACATCTCTGAAAAAGGAATGCATTATCTATTTTAAAGGAATAAATGAGTAGCAAACCTCTGGGTCTTTTACGAAGCAGCCATCGGGAAGAAAGCTTTTAATCTTCTTGCTGTAAGAGAAATAGGAAATTAGCTGCTAACCAAGCGTTCTTCTTCCACTTTACTTTTTAGGGAAAAAAGGTATCTGAATGGTGTTTGAATGGTCCTGAGCTCCTGGCACCGGGGTGGGATGCTCCTGTTGGCGGGCTCTTCTCTATAGGTGGATCCTATCCTTGTGTTGAGGTGTTGGGATTTGGACGCGGTTAAGATCTGGGAGGTGCCCTAATGCTGCTGGTGGTGTGGTGGCAAACTGAGCTTGGCCAGGCAATTTGTTCTGAGGAAGGTTTGTGTTGTTTTTAATTAATACTAAGAAAAAAAAAAGAGTGAGAACATAACATCAGCTGGGACCCTGCTATGTCTGACACCTCTATCCTCCCATTCTGACGCTGCCTGGCCAGCCTGTCTGGTAAATGTATTTGATGTTTCTGTCTCTAAACATGATGGATAATTAAGGCCGGGCTGCTGCTGGGTGCTGGGTACCGCACCCAGGGGGATGCGCCACGCTGGGCACGTCCTGGGCTGCACAGGGCTGCCTCATCAACACCCCCTGCTCGGGAAATAGGTCTTCTTTCTCCACTGATGCAATTTCTTCCTCTCTTTAGACCTGGTTATTCAGCCTCTTTCCTCACCATACCTACTTCTGTTCCTTGACCTGTGCGTGCAGCTCAGCATTCTTTCCAGCTTCTCTTTCCCCACCTCGTGCCCTCCCCTCTGCGCCCGTCTCCCTGCCCTGTCCCTTTCCCCCCCACTCCCCTACCTCCTCTTTGGGTCTTGCAGATTTTGGAAATTCACATCCCATCTGGTTCCTGCCGATGTAGAGATATCGTATCGCAGGCAAGGCGTGCAGGGCCCTCTCGGAGCCACAGTGTTAATTAATGGTAATCCCTTAATCGCAGGGTTATGCCAGAGACCTCAGTGCCCAATTTGTCCCCTCCTGAGCAGCACTGGACCCGGAGCAGCAAAATTGCCTGCCTGACAACAGGCTGGGCACCCGAGGTTATTTTCCCTCTGATTACCTATGTTTGAACAACGAGGTCTTATCATATTCTATTTTTTATTCTTCTTGCTGTTGGCTGCCATAATCTGACAAAAACACCTTTGCCACAATTAAAAAAAAAAAAAAAAAGGAAAATTATCCCTTTCAAAATTTTTAAAGGGAATTAGTTTGTTAGGATGTTTTTTTCTTCCCTTCTGCCCTTCCCCCTGGCATCAACGTTTTTATTCAGAAAGGGGCTGAAAAGCCCTGTTTCACTCAGACAGTTTATCTCGTTTGATCTGGAATTTTCCCGAGCTCTTTCATCCAGTCAGTCAAAACTGTTCACCTCTCTGCTACCTGACATAAAAATGCCTTTTTTTTTTTTTTTGGGTGAATTTTGTGCGTTCTTCAACACCAACAAGAATTAACCAGAGAAAATATCACGATCATGTAATTCCCACAGAAAACTCCTCAGAGCACCTTGCAGCCTCTCTAAGGATGCTCGATGCTTCCTTTTGGGCTGTCTTCTCCGGGTGTTCTGGTGAAACCTCTTCCTCCAGTGCAGAAAATCACAGACTTCTCCCCAAAACCCTCTCTGATAAAACCCTCTCTGGTGTACCCAGCATCAGGCAAGTGGTCATTGCTGGGGCCAGCCCCTTCTCTTGCTGCCCAGATGGGTGTAAGGAGGGATGGGCTAACAGGTGGGGCGCATTGCCACCCACAGATAACTGGCTGCACCCAGCTGCTGGGGGGAAAAGGGGAATTGGGGAGCAGCTCTGGGTTGGCGAGGGGCTTTGGGGAAGCCTGGGGCTCTTCTTTGCTGAGCCTCTGTCCCTAGACTTGTGCTGGAGGAGCTCTGGGTCTGCTACAGTTCAGGTTAGTGCTTACTAACTCCTTAAAATGTCTTTTTTCTTTTCTTTACAAGAGCTAAAAAGCTCTCTCTGGCTGTGCTACGGTTTGCCTTTTGCACCTTTCCTTTCCTGGGGCGGCAGAGCCTGACTTTGTGCGAGCTGTTAAGCCTGCACCAGCTTTCCCTTCATCTTTGGGCTTGAATTTCCTTATCCTCTAGTGCTTGGATCAACCTTCTAGCTCAAGATTACTGTATGGGGAAATGCCTGGGAAGATGTTGGCTGAAAGCATCTTGGTCTGCATGCACAACAGCAGCAATCCTTCGTATGGAAAGGAAAATAGCAGAAGAGTATGGGTGCTCTGAGATCCGCTGATGGGTGTGTGTAGTGGCTGTGATGTGGATAAAGCCTCAGCTGTGCTTAGCCTTGCTCTTATATTACTTTGGACGGGTGAACCGGAAAAGGAAAGAAATGAAAAAGGAGTCGCACATGCATAAAAATTAGAGATGGAGAAGACCTGGGTCACCTACTCAATACTTTTCTGCCACAGGATGATTGTTCCTGGGCTGAGAGCTCCGCTCAGGCTTATGGCAGGGAATACATTAACCTTTAAAACAATGGCATTACAATGTTAGATATTTTCTTTAACCCAGATGCTACAGTCCTGAGAAATGCGAAGTGTACGTTGTGTCTGAGCAACTGCTCCCCCAGGAGAGGTTTTGGGGGCTTTTTTAATTTTTATTTTTTTATGAAGGGGAGCTTGGCCTGCAGTTGCAAGCAGTATTAAAGTGGAGCACAGCTGGCCAGCTGTGCCACGTCCTGCCATACCAGTCTACCCTTGGGAGCCCAGCTTTAGCTGTAGGATCAGCTCATGATGGTACAAAGCATGGAGGAATTGTTGTTTTGCAGAGATGCTGTTGGTTTTCCAACCCCTCGCATAGGGTGGCTAAATGGTACTTTAGAGCTGAGCTGCAGAGGTCCTGGGTAATTCCATCTCCTGCTTCTGGCTGTTTACTGGAGGGGGATGACATAGAGATCTTTCTTGATCTCTTCCCATTTCAAAGCAGGATGGAAAACATCGAGGGGATGCATCTTCTTGAGTTTTGTCAGTGCCCAGGAAAGCACTTCAATAGCAGTGATTCGCCTGTGGCTTTCAAAGGGGTGCTCTTAAATTTCTAGCAACATTTCTGCCTGTGCTTCATAGGCAGGGAAAGGGGAACGCCAAAGTAGAGGAGCTCTGCCTGGTATCATCCTTGATACAAGCAGAAGTAAATGAGACTAAAAGAAAAAAGAAAAAAAAAGGAACAAAACCCCTAAAATCCCACCCATATGTCTAGAAAAAGCCTGGTATGTTAATCCAGAGCACTCCGTCTCACTACCTCATTTTGAAGTGGTCAGAAACCTTTCTAAAGGTACCAGGGTGGTCAGCCAGGCCTGATTTGGAAGCCACTATTTTATTTTATTTTATTTTTTTATCTTCCATTTGGGCTGTTGTCTGCTCCTTCTCCAAGTTGTTCAGCAAGATGCGACACAAAGGCATGGAGAGATGTATTGTTATCGGTGGTTGTTGTTCCTAAGTCTTTATTGATTTTTATGAAAGAAATAATAACAACGTGCATGAGGGATCCAGCTAACAAAAGAGGTCCTGCAGTACACATCTCAAATTAAATATATAGAAGCCGGATCCAGCTGGGATATTGACGGGTAGGCACAAAGCGGCGTGAGTCAGCGCGGTGCCGGAGAGAAGGCAGGACTTTGCCTCGCCACCTTGGTACCAGAGCTGGTGCCTGGGACCCAGAGTTGCCCCAGCACATCCTGCCTTTTGGCAATAAAAGAAGACACGAGGAAGGAAAACAAAGGGCAGACCTGGTCCTTGTGGCTGGTCTCATCCTCCCACCGTGTTGACTCCATGGCTGATGCAACCCATGTAGGGAAGGAGGTGAGGAACCAGCTACAGCGTTGCAACCTCTCAACTTCATCTGCTTTTAGCCAACTCCAACAGAGAGCTCAATCTCCTTTCTCCCCTTTCTACCCTTAATTTTGCACGTTCTCGTTTGTGGGTGTAACCCACAAGCGAGACCTTTTTGCTGTGGTTCCCCAGCGGGAGCAGAAGCAACCTGATCTGATGTTGTTCTTCGTGGGTCTGTGCCTGATTCTTCTTCCAGGAAGCCTGAGAAATTCAGACAAGGCTCAGGTAATCCTATAACGTCAGAATTTGTCTCTCCCCTGACTTTACAAGGAATTCCAGAGCATAATATTGAATCACAACCATATCTCTGCTCTTAAATCATTTCCCCTAGCAAAACATCACCCCGTAGAGGAAGTCCTTTCAGCGAAGACAAAAATGAAAGCGTTTATCGCTTTGAAAAGATCCCTCTGTGTGCCAGAATCAGTGAGAGAGAGAGAATGGAAGTGTTAGTGCCTCCGGCGGTGCCTTTGCAAGGCTGTTTGTCATCCCAGCCCGAGAAGCTGAGCACACACAAATATTAAACTAATATTTTTGGTGCTTGGTGAGTTTTGATCGGTGGTTCACGGCGCCTGAGGCAGTGAGCAGGAATGAGATGCAGTATCCTGAAGCTTCGTATTCGTGGCTGAGTTGACGCTCCTTTTATATTTATTTATAAGTATGTGTGACTCTTATTATTGCTATTTATCTCTAGTACTTGAGAGAGGGAGATGCTAATGATAGCCAGTAGCAGCACCCACCCAAGACTGCCAAGTCAGGAAGCAAAACAGCAAAATAAAGTGTTTTGGGGCCTTGAGACGCTGCCTATACCAAACTGATGACGCAGCAGGTTTGTGCTCCAATGTGAGCAGGGAGCTGGCAGAGGATGCGCAGGAATCCTTGTTTCCCAAATCTCCCTGGTTTGGGGTCAAAAATCCTCCTTCCTACCTAGGTACAGGCTGAAAAACAGCAAAAAAAGGAAACTGAGAGCTGGTTAATCTCCGCAAGGTCAAGGTTGGTGCAGATGCTCCTGCACGCAGTGGGATGGAAGCCTGTCCTGAAGTGGTGCTACCCAATGTGACTTTGAGGAGCTGGGTTGGTTTATTTTTTTTATTTCTTTTTCTTTTTTTCTTGTACAAATGCAGAGGGAAAATAAACACAGTTGTCAACCCGTGACCCTTCTGAGCAGCCAAGGCCACCCCTCGTGCTCCAAATAGCCGCTGTCGGCTGAGATGTGCTTTGCGGGGAGCGTACAATTATGTGGGCTCTTTCAGCATCTGGGAGCGATGTAAGCTGTTATTTTCTCGAGCAAGGAAGAGGCTAAGAGGTTCAGGAGACAACAGGCAGCTCTGCGAGGAAGCCACAGTTAACCCTGAGTTAAATTTAACTCCCTGGGAACATTGGGAGCCTTGCGGCATGTGGGGACGGGCACCCTCCTGGAGGGAGCTTCTCCGGCTCCAAGCTGCTTTGTACGGGGAGGTTTTGGGGCAGAAAGGAGCTGAATGCTAAAGAGGAGAAAGGACGAGAGGTTCCCTTCCCAGCCGTCTGTGAGGGTGACTCACCCTTCCCAAATTCCTGGCAGTTTCTCTTGGTGACCAGCAGCTCTAGCTCGTGTTGCTGATTCATAACTGCTGGAAGCTTCTCTGCCTGGGTTCAGGGTAGGAAAATTGATGTGTTGGCTCTGATCTCACAAGAAGTTGTCTTAGAGAGGGCAAGGGGCAGCTCGAGAGAAGGGAGGGACAGTATCAAGAGAAGATGTAGGGAGGAAGAGGTGAAGGAAGAGGAGGTAGTACTCAAGAAAGAAAATGTGTTTGGATTTCAAGTGATGGGGAAAAACACTTAGATGATCCGAAGCCAAACAACAGAACAGCTTGATGTGATGAATGATGCAAAACTCTGCTGCGATTGATTTCTTATTGTGGCAGGGATATTAGTAATAAAATCAATACCAATAGTTAGCTAGGCCTAATAACTACACAGATCAGGTCGGATTAGATTGATATTACTTCTCCTAATAATCCACTCTTGTTGCTATCACATGCTAGGTAGAAACAGATAATGTCTAATTAAAAACAGGGGCTCCAGCACTTCTATTCACTCAGTCATAACTGGAGATGGCCCGTCCTTACCCCAGCAATTAAATCTGTCCTGAAGGCTTTCTAAATGAGAAGAAGGACTCCATTGTTTCCTTGGAGCTGTTTCTAAAATAACCAAATGTTGTAACTCAAAGGTCGTAGCACAAACACCGTCTTTGTCGGCGGATGGGTTGGCTGTGTTGACCTCGGGTGTTCTTGACTCGTATGTGTTCCCCAGCCACTTGTCTGGAGGAACCAGCAGCTTGTAGTGTCCAGAAAGCTGGATCTGTGCTGGGAGAGCAAGGAGAGGGGACCTGGCTGAGTTTTTGGGGATGAGCTGCCCTGATGGGTTAACCTTTAGGACATCCCATGCAAGAAGACAAGGTGCTAGGGGGTGAGATGGGACCCTCGACCTGCATGGTGTCAGGCAGTAGAGCTTTGTACTTGCCCGCCCTTGGATAAAAAGGGCTTTTTGCAGAGCTGTGCCTGCCTGCTGGGCTCAGCAGGGTGGGTTTGGCTGGCTGAGGAGCACGAGCTGCTGGCTTGGCAAGGCAGCTGATGGAGCAGCACAAAGGTTTCCTGCCCCCAGAGCATCTGGAGACTGTGGCAGGGCAACTCCTGGGGATGTTTCCCTTTGGATGATCATTCCAGGGAAAAAAAAAAAAAAACAAACCAACAGAAAAAAACACCACCATGCCGCCACCGTCCATGCTCTGAAGCTGCTGGGAATTAAGCTTTGGACCGTGCAAAAGCCCCCAGACTGACCTTGCAGCAACTCTTGGTGTTCTGACATCAGGTGTCGGAGCTACGCCTCATGCTGGAGCACGACCATAGCCCTTCAGGTGTTCGTGCCAAAAAAAAACGTGTTGAAGCCCCTGCTTGCAGATGAGCTGGGTCAAGCTGTGGTCACCACCCCCTGCCCCATCTCGAGGTGACGGCCGTGCCCAGCAGCTCACCCAGGGGAACCGGCTGGTGGCCTCAATCAATGCGCTTCCACGAAAAATGCCAGCGTAGAGAAAACAGCATATTTAGAAGCAAAAGGCTCACCGGGTTTTATTGAATTTGTTCCAAGCCGTTCTGCGTTCAATCACCCAGAAACTGTCTCCCTGCAGGCAACGATATCTTTTACTAACGAGCATTTGCTGTACGAAATAGCCCGTCTTGTACTTCCCGAGGTCTGTGGCGGCGCCTGCCCTGCGTTGGGGCTCCTTCCTCCTCTCTTTGTGCCTTAGTCATGGTAACGAAACCTTATGCAAAAGGGGAAGAAAAAGGAGGAGGAGAGAGAAGGAGAAAGCATAAGAAAATGTACCTAATGGGTTCTGCTCTGGTCCCCAGCAGGAAAAAACTGCATCCTGCACTGGGGCAGCATCACCTGAGTGATTATCTTTATCTTCCTTGGGGTGCAAAGGGAAGCTTTCCACCTGGAGTGTTCCACAAGTTACCCATCCCAGCAGGCAGGGCTGCCTGCCCATGCCCAAGCTGGGCTCTGTTTTGGGAAGCTTTGAACCCTGCGGTGGCCGGGCATTGAGTAGGCAGCAGGGATTTTTCTTTTGCCAGGAGCCAGGTCTAAATCATTTCTCTTTGGGGAAAGGGAGCAAGAAAATGCACGTGCTGCTTCTGGGGAGGTGTGTCTGTGCTGTGCCTCTGATGCTGGAGCCAGGAAGCATCAAATTGCCTTTTTCTCCTCCGCCTGGCTCGGTGCTTCTCTCCTTGGGTCTCGCTCCCCCTCGGTGCTCTTCTCACTGGCTCGCGCATGCTGTTGGGTTTTGTGTGCTCTTCAAAGCCTAACAGCGGTGTGTTTTCTGTGTTTTCAGGGTCTAATCAGGACAAGCTTACCAGGCCTGGGCTTTATCTTGCTTACAGTGGTTAAAAACAGCTCCACACTGATTTAGAAACATCAGGAGGCAGGAGCTATTCCTCCCCGGGCACCCTGGAGAGAGCACAGCCAGAGTTTCCCCAAAGCACACGGGAACACCACTTCCACCACAAGTTTTTTTGGGGCTGCTTTTACTGCCCATATATAACAGCTTTGCCTATGTCTCTGCTTCTCTGGAGTCATCAAATATCACACTTCCCACCCAGCTGCACCCTATTTGTGGAGCTAGGTTTATATTTGTTCTTTTTTGGCGTGTTTCTTGTTTGGCTTCTGTTTGATTTCTGTTTTTTCTTTGTGCTCGAGCACCCATTTGGGCCCCAAGGACCATGCCCCAGGAGGGCTGCAGCTGGCTGGAGGGCAGCACCTGCCCTCTTCTCACTTGCTGGGGGTCCTCTTTGCCCTGTCTCTACCCTACTACAAGTCTTACTCTGCTGGCTTTCACGTGGCTTTCTGCCCCTCCGGACGTGTCAGCCCATGTCTCTGCTTGCTGTAGGGTGAAATCCTTCGTGAACCCCAGCAGCACATCCAGGTGCCCACCCCCTGCTAAATGCTGAAGGAACAGGGACTGGGGTGGCTCAGAATCGACTGCTTTTCACTCGGAGCATGGCTGGCTTTCTCGGGAGTTTGGGGAAATTTTTAATAGCGCTGACTATTGATAACCTGTCACTGGGAATTTGCTTAGCACTTCACGGCGCGAGCGCTAAAAATACAAGGTCCTGCTCCCTGGAGCCTTCGGGAACGTTGAGAGAAAGCAAAACCTGAGAGGCGGGAGGGTTGTGGAGAGAAGTGGAGATGCCAGGGCATGGTCAACCAAAAGCATAGCTGCCAAATTAATGGCCCTTCAAACTGGAACCCTCTATTTATCCTCCAGATATGCGTGGCAAGGGAAAACACCAAGTCTGCTGCAACAAGCCTCGCTCTTCTCAGCCCAACGGTGGTGTTGCATCAAGAGAGATGGTTCTGGAGGGCTTCTGTAGGCAAAACCCAGCCCCTGCACAAGGAAAAAGATGGAGAGAAACCTCAAAGTGTCAGTCCCCTGCTGATGGTTTGGGAGCTCTTGTGCCATGGCAGAGGAAGTCAAAGGGAATTTTTCCTTCTGCGTTAATGGAAGCGGGATCGGGCTATTTATCTTTGATGAAATGCCAAGAAAAGGTTGATGGTGTTTGCAGGAGGCAAAAAGGTATAATAAATAGTGCTTCCCGCTGCCTTCGGCTCCTGCCCTGAGACAGGAGGAGAAACGAGAGGCAGGAGAGTGGATCTGATAACCCCGGTGTCTGTGTTCATCCCTTCCTGCCCTGTAACTGATGTGACGCCGGTGTCTGCCCCATTCTCACTCAGGAGAAGGCTTTGAGGTCTGTCGACATCTCTAAGCCCCATTATTTTCCATATTTTGCACCCATTTTCAGCCCGTCACAGTTAAACCCCATAAATCAGACTTTGAATTTGGGCTGCGAGCTCCTCGGGCCAGGCAACTGTCTTATACCCAGGGATGTTTGGTTTTTTGTTTTTTTTTTTTTTTTTTCAATGCCCCTGATCTGGTGGAAATAGATGTGTTTGGGAGACTTGAACAGAAGTGGCAACAGATGCGCTGTGTAATAAAATCATGAAAGCCAGGGTTATGCTTTTAGGAGGGGGACAGAGAGGAGGAAAACCTGCAGGCATCGGAGACAAACCCAGGCAGAATTAGGGAAAGGCGCTATTTAATAGCTCAGCAATCATGCTCTCCTTTCCAAGGTGCGTTACCCCTAGCACTGAATTAAGGCCAGGTTGTGTTGTGTTTGATACCTATGCTTTTAGCCCTCTTTCCTTACTTTCTTGTCATTAGATAGATTTGCCTTTAGAGAACTTTATTTTTCTTTCCGAGTGTCTGTGCTGGCTCAGAAGTGACTCAGGACTTGATCGATACCTCTGGTGGCTGCTGCTGTGGCCACTGATGGGAAGCTGGCGAGAATTATTCAGGTGAAAGCCCCGGAGAAACATCAGTCAGGGTAAGGTCAGGTAGTTTGCTTGTTTTAAATCTTCTTTGTTTTCAGAAATGGCAACAGTGAGAGAGTGCCAGAAAACAGATCTCGGGGAATATTGGGATGGTTTAAATGCGCAATGGAGGAAGGCAGGAATTTATGGCAAGGAAATATGTTATCAGTAAAAAAAAAAAAAAGTGCATTTCTAGTAAAATCAGGCTTTGTTTTGGCTTTTCAGAGGGGGAAAGATTGGTCTTGAGCCTTTTGAGGTTCAGATCAGGAGTGCTTCTGTACTCACCACCAGGACTGTCCTGCCCTCCGACTGTTCTGCTCCCCAGGGAGCCCTGGTGGGATCTCTCTGTCTGGTAGCACCCAGCAGCTTCTCCTCCTGCCTGAGTGATTTCTCCCGGGTCTGGTTGGGGTTGGAAGCGATGTGAGCATCCCCTGTAAATACGATCATGCCTTGGGGTGGCTGGTTTGTTCTGGGAGCGCCGCTGGGTTTGCAATGTTTGGTTTCTCCCCCCCGTGTGCAGATGGTGGGAGCTTTATTTGGTGCTGATTGCTTGGATTTCCACCTCTCCTGGCAGCATTCCCAAGCTGTGGCCTTGGTCCAAACCTCTCCATCCTGCTCAAGGGCCACCACGCTACGTCTGCTTCCCATTCACCCAAGGGAAAAAAGGACACCTCTTGCTGCACCCAGGATGAGTTTGGGCCGTGCAGATCAAACCCTGTTGCCAAACTTTGCGGGGTGATGAGCAGAGCCCAGCAAGCGATACCATGCAAACAACTTGTTAAGTGAATCTTCTCCCTGTTCAGATGGCTTGCATAAAATGAGATGGAAGAGAGGAATAACTCTTTAACGTGCATACATCAGGCAGCATTTTCAACATTTGCCCAGAGGATGTTCATGCCTGGTAGTGCTATTTTCGTGGTGGCTCTTTGCAATGATTAATTTAAAGTGCCAGCATCAGAATCATGGGAACACACGAAAAACTCAGTTTTTCTTTTAAAATAGAAGTGAGTTTCCTTCCTGATGCTGCAGAAAAAAAGGAAAAAAAAAAAACCAAACTTGGTAAGGTCACCCTTAAAGGCATGTAAAACACCCCTCTGCTTCTCTTCTAATTTCATACTTTCCCTTTGGTTTCTTAATTTGGAGAGGAACCCTCTCGCTGGGAGCACACCATATGGTTGCGGCTCACCAGAACGGAGATGCCGATGTCATCCAACCTTTTGCAGCAGATGCCCCGATTTCCCACAGCCAGGGCGCTCGATGAGAGCTTTCTGTGACGAAGCTGAGCCCTCACTTTCTTTCCCCAAGCTCCTCAGAGGCCATCCTTCAGGATGCCTCGTGCCCCATCTTCCCCCTGAGCATCTTCACGTGGAGGCGTTGGACCAGACCCCTCTTGTGTTGGGTGCATCCCGTCCCTTAAAAATAACCTCAGCTCCTCTTCAGCTAGTGGATACGGTGGTCTCCACTCTGTTCATTTCTTTGCCACCTGTGGGGCATGCCTTGGGGCGTCTTTCCTTTCACCACTGCGGTATTTAGGATGTGCATCCATGGGTGGCACAGATCTCGTGCGGATAGCGAGCAGAGAGCTCACGGTTATTTACCGGGAAAGGATAAGCCCCGGCATTTATATAAAACATTAATAATTTCGCCCTTTCCCTCCGCGTTTACCAAATTGATTTTTGAACTGCTAGCAGTCGTATTGCAATAAATATAGTTGAAATCCATTGCACGTAATGGTTTATAAATTGTGAGTCATAATTCAGCGGGAGCCTTGGGTTTGGTTTGCTGGCTCCCGTCGGTGCATGCGCGGGTGCGTGTTTTCCTTTCTTCAGCCCCTAAGACTGCATAACTCTCCAGTGGAGTAATAAATTGGGAATAATAGAGGCTCGGCTAACTAAATTTCACTTGTCAGGTTGAAGATTTCATGTTGTGCATTAACTTCTTGCAAATAGCACGTGGCAAAAAATAAAAATAAGATAGAATAACCCCCTGTCTCTGCAGTACCAGGCTGTCTGGGTGGGAGGCGAGCCCCTATTTTTTGCTCCTAACAGCAGCATCTCTTTATCCCTCTGCCAAAATGGGCCTGTGGGGCACCAGGAATAAGCTGTCCCCACCCCGAAGTTTGGTATTGGAGAAGAAGAGGGGTTTGGGTAGAAGGAACATCCGAAAACCGTGCAGAAGATGCAGAAAGGCTTAGGTCAGGGTTGCAAATAAGTGCAAGGCACCTTCCCAGCAGCCCAGGATGCACATCCCTCCTCTATCCCTCCTTCCCCAAAAATGCAGCAGCAAAGCCACGGAAAAATCCCCCCTGGGTAAAGAGAGGGAGCTGGAGCTCGGAGCAGCGGCCGGGCAGGAAAATCCATATCTGCTGCAGATTTATTATCTGTCGCGTGAGATGTAGCACGGGTATTTTTAAAACGTGGGCCCATTAAGCTCTCCAAACGGCTGGCTCACCTGCTATTTTAACAACGTGCTGTGACACCAGCTCTTTTATGAGTATTCCTCCTGGACTTGTTAGCTGTATGCTGTCGCATCCCATTCCGTGGGAGGGAAATGCCAGCAGGGTGACCACGCCAAAAGGGCTCGCTGAGGCTTTTACGGGGGGTACCGAGCCCAGAAATGCAGAGGGAAGTGGAGGAAGAATGGATAAGTTTGGAGTGATGGGTTTAGATGTTTTTTTTTTTATCAGATGCTGGGGCATAGAGGTGCTGGATGGAGGGATGGTGGGGCACGAAGTGAGCAGGAGAAGCCTTCCCCGGGCACGGGCAGGGCTTTGGAGCACGTCAGCGCTGGCACCCGTGGCCAGAGGAGCTGAGCCAAGGAGGGGAATGACACATCCCAGCACAAACAGCCAGGGAATGAGTGTGTGGAGGCGAGGAACGGCAGTGCTTAACCCTTCGGAGATGGCACACGGGGGGGACTAGCTGTGCACAGGTTGGGGAAGGTAGGGAGGAGAGCCAGGTACCAAAAGGAGGTGCGTTGGAGCCCAAATGCAAAAATTTGGCCACCAGTGCTGGTGAGGGGGTCTGATTTCCTATGCTGTTGCTATACCATGTGCCCAGACCTCATCGGTGCTGTGCAAGCACCTTCTGGCTTTCACCTTTGTGAAGGAAAAAGGAAATTTTGGTCCAAATTCCTGGCAGAGCATTCTCCTTGCTCCCTTTTTTATGTTACAATCACGGTGGAGATTTGCTTGGAAAACTCGCAAAAGTAGCCCAGAAGAATAAACACAACTGCCTGGCAGAGATAATCAGTTGCTAAAACATGCCTACTGCTCTAATTATAAGGGAAATGAAATCGGGTTTAAGCTGGAATTAACCTGAGACCCCCCCTTATCCTGTCCATCTATTGATCGCTCCTGGCCCTTCTGGACAAATGGGATGGGAAGAGGAAAGGAGACTCGTCCTCACCCCAGGGCCCCAAAACCTCAGCAGCATGAGGTGCCCGTGCCAGCCTTCACCCAGCCTCCGCTTGCTTGTGTCTGACTGACTGAGGGTGGTTCGCCTGTCATCTCGTTCACCTGCCCAGCCTGGTCCTTCGGCTGATTTCTGCCTTTTCTTCCCCTCGTAACAGCATTGTGGCTCTGCTCTCTGTAATTCAACACCGAGAAACCTCACCTTGCCCCTGCTGCCCTTTTATGCTCGGTTAGAGGATGGATTGGGACCGTGATCTTTGCTCGGAAGCATTTTTGGAGGTGTTTATTTCAGTTCAAGCCCAAGAGATGGCACTGCCAACGTGGTGTGTCCCAAGGAAGCCTTGTTCGCCCGAGGTTGTCTGCCCTCTCCAACCTTTGCAGACACAGAAAATTTCACTGTGGGACAGCTGTGAGATGGGCAATCTTCATAATTCTCTGTTTTACTCATTTCTGGGTGATTAATCTGTCGCAATTAATTGGCAATCCTTGTTTTCTTTATGACCGTTGGCCGTGCTTATCGTTCGCCGCACGCCTTTGGGCCTGAGCTGGGTACCCGGAGCTGACACACAGATTATTTTATGGTGATTTATTCTGATTCCGAGCCCTGAGGAGGCAGAGGTTTGATCTTTACCTGTCTGGATCTTTATCTTTCCCCAGCCCTCGTGGGATTTTGGGGTGCCCACTTGGGTGCTGGGGATGCTCAGGGTTGCTGCTGCGCACATCGCACAAGGTCAGCCGGGCTGTGCAGGTGCTGCTGGGTTGCAGGGAGATAATAATTCATGTCTCCGTTGCTGGGTCACAGCTGAAAGTAATGAATGGCTTCCAAAACTTGTGCAAGTTTCCTTTTATTAATATATCTGGGGCTCCTCCTTTGCCCACGGGTGTCTGGGCACAATTAGGTCATACTTTTCCAACCTAGAAAACATGAGATTTTCTTTCTGCAACGAGATCTGAGATTCTCTGCTAATGGCAACGCTCCTGAAGAAGGGTCTGAGGGAGGAGGAGGAACAAAAAAGGCAGATGTGGCAAGCAGACCATGATAAAACTGATCTGGTGTGATTCCTGTGCACAGCTATTCTGCACTAAGAGCATCTCCTTCAGAGGGTAACTTTCTCTGCATGGGTCCGATCCTGAAGCCCACTGGGGACCTTGGAGCCCTCTCCATCACTGATCTCACCTTCCTCCTGCATCTGGAGGAGGCAAAACTGTCCCAAAACAGGGATGGAGGGGACATCAGGAGCACCACGGTGCTCCCACCCCACCGCTGGGCTGCATCCCAATCCTGCATGCACCCTGTAAACCCAGATTTTTTTTTTAAAAAGAAAGCGACCACGTGCACAGGAGGGGAAAATAATCAAGCCGAGGGGAAGGAGAAAAAAAAACAACTTGTCCTCGTCTAACATAAAAGCCCTCCTCCCCTCGAAAGAAATAAAAGCCAGAGCGAAATGAAGGTAAATGCCAGAGGTTTAAGTACCACGCTGCCGGGTGTGTTTTAAAGGTTACCTTTCAGGGGGTTGAAGAGAGACAGAGAGGGAAGGAGCTGGAGCACTTCCCGTGGCGAGGGCCACTCCAGCGCTTAATGGCTTTTTATATCCCCGTCTGCTTTCCGTGACATTATTAAAATTGTTTATTTTTAATTTTTTTTCCTCCCTGCATCTGGAGGAAGGGGTCGGGTTGGGGAGGGAGGACAAGCCGTTGCCGTGGCAATAGCCGGTGTAAATCTACATCGCGGATTGGGAGGCAAAAGGACGTTTTGGGGTGGTTTTTAAGGATGCTGTGGGTGGGGGCACAGGCAGGCAGGGGTGCGATGCCACCTGGGAGGAATGGCATTTCCCTCCCCCCGGGCACCCTGTCCAGGCTCTTGGGGATGTCAGATGTCCTCATGGGGACAAATTATGACGGGGGCTGGGGAGGCTGTTGGTGCAACAGCCCTGGTGGGGCAAGCGGAGGGGATGGAGGGCTCTCCCCGGGCTCTGGTACCCCAGCAGATGCTGGGGAGAGGGAACTTGTTCAAACTCTTCAGCTCTCATGCCCCAAACCCGTGTTTTGTTGGCAAACAGGTATTATGGCTATTATGTCTAATAAAATAAACCTAGTCTTTACTCCAAAGCTGCTCCAGGGGCTCTGGTAACTGCTGCTTTGCTAATTTTTTTTCCTCCTATTTGATCTGAAAGCCCAGAATAAAAATACAGCAGAGACACTTGGAGAAAAGGGACTGACAGGACAAACAGCCAGGGGAAATCCTGGAAAGACACCGAAGTCCCGCAGGAACGAGGCACCCGGATGGGCTGAGGACAGATCCTGGCACCCCTGCTTCGAACTGGGAAGGTATTTCTAGGGGTTTTCCTGAATATTCACGTGTGTGCAAGCAGGGTTCAGCATCCTTGCTTACGGACAGCACCGGTGCCTACTTCTGCTGTGCTTGTTTTTTTTTTTTTCCCCAGCTCACAGCCTCGGTGCCAAAGCAGAAAGGACAGGCTGAGTGAAGAGGGATGAGTGCTACCAGAAAGAGAAAACCCCCTCTGGTCAGCACAGGCCCCCTGGGGGCTCCACCAGCACATGCTGGTGTATGTGTTTAGGTTTGGGGTTAGCTTTCCCCCCCAGCCCCAGCAGGGGACCCAGCACCACGGTGCCCGGGGTGATGGCTTAATACAGGAGGCCCTTGCTTAGGGCCCCGTTGGGTGGGCTGATAACGCCGCCACAATGTGGGGAGGGAACTGAAAGCAAGGGAGAGGTGGAGGTTTAACTGGGTAACTCTCGCTGGAGCAGCTCCGGTGTAAGCAGGCAGAACCCCACCTGCATCTTTACACGGTTTTGCATGCTAACAAGGCCTGCGTCCCGTCAGGAGGCTGGCGGGGCGTGAGGGGTGATTAAACCCGGCAATAATAGCACGAAGCTGGCTACTGGGAGTAGAATGGAACAACCTAAAATGTCCGGCTTGTTTATTTTCCCCCCATTACTTATCCCAAACGACCCGAATGGATGGATTCCTCTCTGCCAAGGCCGGGCTGAGCTGAGCACAGGCGTTAAGCTGGGTGGGAAAGACCTGCCAGAGCACAGGTCAGGGACAAATGCTGAATATATTTATATATCACTGGCGATTTCTGGAGTTCTTCCCATCCTAGACAACCTGACCTTCAGTTTGCTGAACTCCATCCTGCATTTGAACGGCTGCTGGTGTAAAAGCAAGGCACTCGTCCCTGGAAGCACCAAGACATCCCCCGAGGAGGTTTAGCCCCAAGTGCTTTATTTATATCCCAACCCCGTGCTGTTCTCAGACTGGGAAGGGACTCGGAAAATCCCTTGGGTCTGTGATCCAGACATAATTTTTAGCGAGATTTCCCAAGGAAACGGAGCTGGTGCGGTCGTGGCTGTCGGTGTGCGAGCGCCTGGCTGCTTGCCAGCGCCCGTTTCAGCCCTTCTGACCCTGTGGCGTGGTTTGGGGCAGTTTGAAGAGGGTTTGAGGTCTCGGAACAGGACATATCCCACAAGATCTGTAAGCACAGCATTAGTTTAGCATCAGTAGGGAACGCCCTGGTCCCCCAAACCCATTCCTGGTGACTGGTAGCTCCCCTTGGCAGACACGGCCAGAAGGCTTTGTGCCACGTGTCCCTGCTCCTGGCCAGCCTTGTTTTAAGGTCAGGAGGCCAAAGTGAAGTGGCCAGCATGCTCCTACACTTGTCAGCTTTACCCAGCACGAGGCTTTGGTTGCAGATAGAGACATGGAGCCCTGTTTCAGCAGGAGAACAGCGGTCAGAGGCATGCCCTTGACTTCACTGCTGCCTGGGCTTATTGCATGCTGGAAAAAGCTGCCAGACGCTCACTTGTACAAAGCTGGGGGAAAACTGCACCACATTGCCATCCCACCCTGGGAGCACCCGCCACATCCGCAGGAGCCCCACGGCCACGCAGCGTCCCCAAGCTCCAGGTGGCTTCAGGCAGCAGCAAACAAAACCACACCAGGACGCCTGGTCCGAGACCCCAGCCCCACCGCCCCGCGCCCTTTCCGGGTCCGTGCTGGCTGCCCCGGTGCTGTTGGCAGGTATATTGCGGGAGGAAGCTCGCCTCGGCCTCCGAGGGCGCCGGGTGTCGCTCCCAGGGGACGCTCGCAGCGCCGGGCAGTGACACGCATTGTTAGCGAGGCCAGGCTGCATCAAGGAAAACAAGTGGAGTGACACTCGGCCATCGGTGATTCCTCCCCCTTGCTCGTAAGTCTGTCAGCCCTTTCAGCTGGATTGTCAAAATACGTTTGTCACAGAACAATTCCTACCATTTTTTTTCTTTTTTTTTCCCCTTTTCAGACTCTGGCTGAACTCATCCATTTGGAACAAAACCCAATATTCATTTCCTCTCTGGGCAGTTTATTTTATTATTGGCTCACCTGCTCCCAAGCTTGAAAAGCTATAAGACTAGCTGGGTCTTCAAAATTAAATTCTGTTGGGTTTTTGGTGTGTGTTTTTTTTTTCTTTTTTTTTTTTTTTTCCCTAGTCTCACATATTCCATGGCTGCAGGTTACTGGCAGGGATTTGGAGATGTACTTGGCAAAAGCGCTTTCTGTCTGGGATGGGGTTGAGCAAAACAGGAAGCCTGTTTCTCTCTGAACCAGCATCTTTCCAAGGGCTGGAGATGTTTTGGAGCAGGACGGGCCTTAGCTGTGCTTTGGGTGGTGGCGAGGTGGAGCTGGGGGCACCCAAACCGTCCCAGCACCCAGAGCAGGTGCATCCAGCACCTCTCACGCTCGGCGCACCCTCCCTGGATGCATAGGGCTGGTGGGAATGGAGCAAGGACAACTTGCTGGTGGAAAACCTCCTTCTGGTCAGTCCATAGGTGCCACCCCCAGTTCCCCTGCCTCCAACAGCACAGCTGGCTCACATTTAAGGACTCAGGAGCTCCCAATTAGCCACTTTGGGGTTAAATTCCCCACCTCTCCACGTGTAGGTGAGGCCATCTTCCTTCTGCAGCCAGACAAGTGAGGCCCAAAGGCAGGAAAAACCCCAAACTGCAGCTTTTGCTTTCAGGGACGCATTCCCTGCCTCCTTTGCCTGCAACCCCAGGTTTTGTGCGTGGCTTTTCCGTGGGAACCCTGCCGGAGATGCTCACTCCCTGCAGACGCTGGCGGCGGTGCGGGAGCCAGGAGCTGACCTCACCATTTCTCAGCAGGAAACCAGTCACCAGCAACTGCTGTTCCCACTGACCTCATGCTGTGGGAGACCTGTCCTGTCTCACCTGGAAATGCCAGCAGCCAGACAAAAGCTGCTTTTACCCGGAGAGCTATTTCCAGCCTGGATGCATGTCGTACCAGGAAGCTTATTCCTTGGCCCCGCGGTGCGGCCGTGTGGGCTCCCTGGGACAGGAGCACCCCGAGCATCCCCAGCACCACGGGATGCATCCAGACCAGGCTGCCTGCCACGTGCTGGAACAAGAAAAGCAATCATGGCTGAAAATGAGAGGAAGGGGAGGTGTGAAGGAAAGGCTGGTGGGTGTCAGACAGGCTCCCCCCTGCAGTGCCCCCTCTCCATCCCCACTCAGGGCAGTGGGAGAAGCAGACAGGGTGATTTTATTCATTTTGGGGCAGAAGGAGGCAATTTCCTCCCTGTGAGCACCTGGAGGGCGCAGCTGATGAACAGGGCTCTTCCACCCGTGCAAAGCTCAGGAGGGTTTTTTTATCTGGGGCTGCTCCATTAACGCAAACAGACAGCGACGCTGGCTGCTGACACCGGGGTTAATTAAATCCATCTCTCCATCAATTCTTATTCAACTATTATCGATGGTCATTAGATCAGCGACAAAGTGACAAGCAAACAGTAATAGACTCATCTTAACCCTTGCGGTGCTGGAGAAGGGCAGCGGGATGAGGGGTGGGGGGGCTGCTGGTAGTAGTTAATGGTTATGGGGCTGGTTCACCCCTCTCCGGTATGTGCTGCTGTTTTTTTGTGGGGTTCGGGCTTCTTTCTTTGTGCAGCTCTTTATGTTGGCTGTTAACACCTGCAGGAGCCACAATGTGCTTGAGAGCAGCTGAAGAGATGCTTGCAAGTTAGACGAACCACTCATTCCTTGCGAAAAAACATGCACGAAAGAAATGGACAGAAAAACTAAGGCAGGACATCCCAAGGCATGGTGCTGGAGAGGGACCTGCTGGGTGCTCAGGATCCGGCCTCGCTCAGCGTTTTGAACTGTGTGCGCCCCTCGCTTCTTGCAGAATAATTGCCATTTTCATTTGGGGAGGGAAATAATTACTTCCTTTGTGACACGAAGTCAATTTTGGTCCTGAACCGGAGGGACAGACTGACAGAGGGAATTTCAAAGCGAGTGAAAACAAGGCTGGCATTTGGAGGCTGCAATTAAGGACACCGGGGGGGTTCTCACCCTTCTTTTTTTGCACATCTGATCAGAGAACTTGTAAGATGGGCTGGCTGCTCTGCTTCAGGCCGGGGAGAGAGCAAAGGCCTGCCTTAACTTTTCTACTTTTTGCCCAAATATTCAAAGATGCACCTTTTTTCCCCCCTTTGCCATGGGAGCAGGGTCATTTAATGGGGTCCCTCGGAGAGCTCCACCACGGGAGCATGGCCACGACATAAAAAATGCTCCCGGGAGCAGGGATCCTGCAACAGGGACACGAAAGCCCAAATAAATCATCAGGTGGTTCCTTTTGTAGGGTTTCTCTGCTCCAGGGCAGCCCCGGCTAAGTGGCAGCGGGTCCCCGCCGAGGGCTGCACGCATCCCCGGAGCAAGGGGGAGGCCGAGATCCAGCCCGGCTAATTGATGCTGAATTATGTGTATAAAAAAATAAATAAAAGGAAAGCGAAGCGGGTGGTTCTATAAACATATCTATTTTTCACAATCCGCACCAAACTGATTGAAGCCAGTGTCAGGGGTGATATATGGTAGCAAATTGATGAAACATTGATGCCAGGGGATGAATATTTCAGGAGGAGCTGTATACATCGTACGGCGCTCTTCTTAAATCTTTAACCAGTGTTGGGTAACCTTGAGAGGGGTGTTTGTAAGTTTATTCGTGGCGAGGCGCCACAAGTAAAGAGCAAGGGCGAAGGGACCTGAATTTGGCTTTTGCTTTGCTTGGGGTGTTTGTTTGGTGCCAGGCATCTCCCCCATGCCCGAAGCAGGCACCAAGCGGGGGACCAGCACTTCTCGGTGACATTTAGGAGGTGCCCTGGGCTCTCTGCATTCGCCTCTCTGAAATGTGCTTGTTGAGTTTGGAAATGAGCAGCACTCAAGGTTTTTTTTTTTAGCAAAACCTCTAAGAAAAAGTGTTGTGTTTTTCTTCGTGGAAGCAGCATCACCAGGAGGATGCGGTTTGGAGGGGTTTATTTGTTTTATTTCCAGGGTGGGGAGAGAGAGGAAAGGTTTGCGGGGGTTTTTTTTTTGCTCATTTTGAGGAACTGTTTTGATTTTTCCTGAACAAAACCCGTGTTATTGTAGCACAGGGAGCGCCTTCCCGTGCGCAGGACCTCCTGCTGCTCCGGCTCCGTGCCTCCTGCTCAGGACAGCTCACACCACGCCCGGGGAAACCTCTCCTACCACTGACACCATCTCGTAGCACTTTCCAGCCTTTGGGTGCTTTTCTTCCTCCCCTTCCACGCTGAAAGCTGCAAGTCGAGCCCCCGAGGCACTCACGTAGCGCCAAGAAATCCCTGCTGTATGTCTTTTGGTAAGATGCATTTGCTGTTTTGCAGTGCTCAAACACCATCTGCTGTTTTGTGCAGTGGCACTTTCACACTGGGGGGGCATTTTTAAGTGTAAATCGCTCCTTAAAGAACAAATTTACAGTACTGGGGGCGGCTGGGGAAATCCCATGGCGGA
Source organism: Anser brachyrhynchus (assembly GCF_964034855.1). Classification (NCBI taxonomy): domain Eukaryota; kingdom Metazoa; phylum Chordata; class Aves; order Anseriformes; family Anatidae; genus Anser; species Anser brachyrhynchus. Next base: position 20,275,763 of record NC_137700.1, on the reverse strand, counting down.
TGCTGAAAGGACCACGGCCAGGACCTGCGGTGCCCATCCTCATCCTGTGGGCACTGAATTTCTCATCCTCCCACCCAGCAGAGCATCTCCTACCCCTGCTCTCTGGCAGCCCCAGGGACGACAGGCAACTGAGGTCCTTCCACAGTGCTTAACTCAAAGCCCTGTTTAATGGGGCTGAAAAAACCCCAAGCCCTGATGGATCACAGGCAGCATCATGCCGCCGAGGCCACTTGTGCCGGTGACAACGCGGCGGTGTCGCTGCTGTGACGTGTAATTTGTGGAGGAGCGTGGCTGAGCAAAGCGGTAGCAAACACCTGCTGAAGAAAGTTTGGCCATGATCTGTAGTACTTAAACAAATATGATTAAAATAATTGGTGGCTGCTCTCCTTTTTCTAGTTTGGGAGTGTCACTGGGACGTAATGGCTGCAGCAGCACGGCCCTGTGCTGGCACAGCATTCATTTGGTGCCTCATTTCCAGATATTGCCTCGTTTGGTCTAGAAATTTTCATTTTCATGGAGCCAGGGATGCCACTGTCACAATCACATGAAGGTTGGGGAGTGTGTCCTGCAAGCAGCGTGTGGGTGCCCTGTTCCCAGGGTCCCCCCTGTCACCCCGGGAGCCACCGGGGTGTCTGCGCTCAGACACACTCCTTGCACGGAGCATCTCCAGCCATCAGCAAAGGGAAGCAAATGATGGTGTATTTATTTATTTATTTTGATGTTTCTTGGCTTTTTTTCCCTCCCTTTTTTCTTTTTTCTCCTTTTTTTTTTTTTTTTGCTGTTCTAGCTTCTTGCTGGCAACAGCAGACGCTGTATTTTGACGAGTTAATAAACATCTCCCCCGGGAGTTAGGGAGCTCCGGCGTGCTCTGCCTCACCACGCCGTACGTCTGCCGAGCAGAGTTTATAGAGCACGAGAGGCTTTTCTCCCCCCTAATCTGAAAACTCAGCCTCTCACCTCTCAGCCTTCCCCACCTGCTGGAGGTCTGCCTGGCCTCCACGGCACTGACAACGTCCCTGTGTTATCACAACCTGCTTATCAGCCTTCCAGACCGAAAAACGAGACTTCTTCATAATTTCAGAGAGCGGCAGTGATGCAGCCCGTGGGACAGATGGACACAGCTCCAAAACCTGCCATTTTGGGGGTGCTCCTCACTGTTGTGTCAGCCCAGAGCCGGCCACTGCCTTTTGGGAAGAAATGCCATTTGGGACGTGAAGATGGCGAGCGGTCCGGGGAGCCAAATTGCAGGTTTGAACTTGTAGAACATTACTGCTCGTGAATTATGGATAGTGATTGCACCTCCTGGATGATAAATTATTGAGCTGACATGCTGCATGGAGACCACATGCTGGTGCCCTGCGGATGAGGGGGGATGTTTGGCCCCCCCTGCTCCTCCTGAAGCTGCGGGAGCCCACCCAGTGCCACCGAGTTCCCCACGAGGACAGCCACGGGTGACAATCCCAGCTGATGGGGGAAATTTTGGCTCAGCCCTCGGTGCAGACCCGTTGCACGTGGAGCTCCTGGCTCGCTGGGGCTGCTTGCACCTCTGCAATGCATGGGGCCAGGTGTCTCCCTGTCCGCTCTGGTGCCCCTCATGCCCCTTACTGCCCATCCTGGGCATGTCCGAGGTCCAACAACCTCCTTCTTGCCCTCAAGAGCATTTGGGAATGGCTTATTCCCATCCCTGGAGGTGCTCAAGGCCAGGCTGGATGGGGTTTTGGACAATCTTACCTAGTGGGAGGTGTCCCTGCCCATGGCAGGGGGTTGGAATTAGGGGACCTTTAGGGTCCCTTCCAACCCAAACCTCTCTGTGGTTATTTCGGTGATGAGGCATGGTATCTATTTATCTCACAGCCATCCAGAATCCCTGGCTGGGGATGGCAGGTTGGCCGAGCCCTTGTCTGACGTCTGCCCCAGGCCTAGGGCTCCCTGGGGTGACCCCTCCATCATGTTTAATGCCCCGTGACAGCCCCGTGCCCCTCCAGGGTGCCTAAATGCTTTCTGGGGCCCGTTCAGGCTGTAGGTCTCCATAGCACCCCGTGGCAACGAGGTCCCTAATTCAATCACGGGCAGTGTGGAAGAGGAGCTGCCTTTTGTTTGTCCTTAAATCTGCGGCCCGATAACAAGATTTGGGCACTCCTCGTTCCTGCAATGGGAGAAATGGGGAATTATCACCGCCTCTGCACCTGCTCCACGGCGCTGGCGCTGTTACGCGGGCCCACTGCTCTTCTCTTTCGCCTCTCCCTTCTTCTGACCTCCTGGTATCGCCCCCCCAGCCCAGCCACGGTGCCACCGGGGAGTCTCCGAGGGACACCAAGCAGGGGTGGCACTGGGTTTGCATGGCCCTGGGGAGCTGCTCCCAGCTCCGTGTCCCCACGGGACAGGGGGATGTTTCCGATGCTCCTGCAGGGTTTGCACGGGGTCACAAGGAGGCTCTGAAGCTGGTACAAAGCGAAGTGGGTCCCTAATCGAATCACACGCCGGCTCTGCATCGCTTGTAAGGCTCTGCAAAGCAGAAAGGGCTCGGGAGCCGCTGAACCACAACCACCTCCTCCCTCCCGGCACCTCCACGGGGATGCTGCTGCTTCTCTTCATGATTCTACGTGTCACATCTTGCTCCTGCGGTGGCCCTTCTCCATCCCTAGCTGCTGTGAGGGTGCTGCATCTTCCCTGCCAGCCCCGTTTGGGATGGGTTTGCCCATCTGCAGCTGGGTTTGGTGGAGAGAGGCAGGCTCCTTGCCTTCACCTCCCTGGTCCTGGGGTAGCCTGGGGACCGCAGCTTGAGCCAAGGGGTCCCACCCAGGGACCCCTGGCTCCCACCCAGGCACCCACTACCCCTGGGGAAGCCCATTTTCCCTGAGCAGGGACTGGGGGGGGCTCGGGGAGCAGTGTCAGCCCTGCTGGGGTGAGGGATGGTGCCCTGCAAATCGGGGAGCTGGTGGCTGGTGGTCCTCAGGAGCAGTGCTGGGGTGCACGTAGGACCTGCGTCCCCCCCAGCACAAGCTCATGTCCCCCCGCAAGATGTGGGGGCGCCAAGACAAGCATTGGAGAGTTCCCCTCGTGGCCACCCGATTCCCCTCGTGGCCACCAGGCCCTCAGGGTTTGCTGTGTGCCTGAGACCCGAGCACCTCACCACACCCCAGGACCTGCTGGGAGCGCTGGGGCTCGGGCTGAGCCATGCACCCCAGGGATTTCGAGGCAAAGCAGGGGCAGCATGAAAACACCTGGGAGGGAAAACAGCCCTCGTGCCTTAATGATAGTTTGCCTTGTTGTATTTTTTTCTACGGTTGCGAAAGAGCGGTCGGCTACCCATTAATTTGCATTGCTTTAATTCATATTTTGAATACCAGACGATGACTTAAACGCCACCAAGTTTAACCCCGTGTTCTCCCAGCTTTCTAAAACAAGCTCCGGGCAAAAAACCCGCTCCGCTTCCAAGGGGCTCCTCGTACCAAGCTTTTCTCCTGAGCCCCTCAGCACCAGCGTTATCGGTGTTGTCTGAGACCAGGATAAATGCCTGCACGGTCGCAGAGGATGCTTTGCACCGAGGGTGCTGGGGCTGTGGAGTGGCCGTGCGTGGTGCTGGCCGTCTGTCCGTGCTGGGGAGGCGTCCGTGCGTCCCGGCCCCCAACACGCGAGCCAGATTCGAGGCTTTTATGGTGATAGCAGCTGGCAAGGAGATTTTGATTTCACTCCTGAGCCTTTTCCAGCACGTCGCCCTGCTCTGAATATAGGGGATGGAGGGCTGCGGGGCAGGGGATGCACCGCCGGGTGCCACCCTCTGGGTGCCACCCCCCTAGGGTGCCAGCCTCCATCCTGGAGGGAGCCGGTGCCAAACCCCAGCCCTGGCCGCTGTAATTCCTCCCTGCCAGGGTCCCTTCTCCCCCAGTCCCTAAACCTTGCGGCTGCCGGCAATGAAACCCGCTTAGCAGCTCCCGGGCTGCCGGAGCTCCCTCTCCCCGAGCTGCGCGGTTCCTGCTGCCCCCCTGCGCCTCGCACCCTCCTTGCAGTGCCCCCAGCAGCCCCCCCCCCACCTCGTTCCGCCTCAGGGAAGGGCTCACATCCCCCAAATCCTCGCCCGGAGAAGTTTGCAAACCCATAAACTCGGGTTTGGACGGGGGGGGGGTGGGTTCCCAGGTACCGAGGAGGGGTTCGCAGGGCACCTCCCCTGTGCGGGGTTTTTTATTTTTATTTTTTTTGGAGCGGTCAGGGTGCTGGAGGTGACCACTTTGCGGGTCCCTTCCACCTGAACTATTTTACCCTGCCTCCTGTGCTTCCCTCCTGGCTCTCAGAGCTGGGGGGGAGCAAAAAAAAATAAAATAAAATTAGGGGCACCCCCTTTCCGTGAAGCAAAATCTCTGCCCAAAACCCCCGAAACTTGGAGTGGATTTCAGCACCCTTGGAGAGGGGGGGGGGGGGGCTGAGGCTGGGGGCAGCTCATCGCAGGCTGCTGGGGGGGGGCAAGGAGGGGTCGTGGGGGGGTGGGGGCGGGGAAAAGCCCCTCCCCTGCCCCTCCCCCTCCCGCCCCCTCCCGCCCCCTGCCCGCCCCTCCCGGCTCCGGGCAGCCCGGCAGAGCGGCGAGGCGGGCGCGCAGGGCGGCTGTGCGCTGTGCGCTGCGCTCCGCCATGCAGCCCCCGGGACCCCCCCGCCGCATCTTCATCCTCCTCCTCCTCCTCTTCCTCCTGCACCGCCGCTGGGCGCTGGCCGCCGCAGGTAAGTTGTGGGTTTTTTTTGGCTATTTTTTTTTTGGGTGGGGGGAAGTTTTTTTGGGGGGGGGCATCCCCTTGGCTGAGCGCGGAGGGCTGCGCCTCCCCCCGTTTTTTTGGGATGTAAAGGATGAGAAATGGGGGTCATCGAGCATCCCCTCTCCGGACTCCCCCTCTGCACCCCCAGGGCTGGGGGAGCTTGGGGAGGGCTCGGGGCTGCTCCTCTGCCGCTCCCCCCTCGCCGCTCGGTTCGGCTGCTTTTGGTTTTACTGCGCCGTTTTATTTCTTTTTTTTTCTTCTTTTTTTTTTTTTCCCTTGCCGTCTGGGAAGAGCAAAACAAACCCATCCCTGTTTATAACACCGTGGGCTGTAATTTCCCAGCGGGTCAAATAAGTAATTACTCAGGCTGGATATTTTTTTTATCTGTGTTCTTCTAAAAACCCAGCTCTGGATGGCCGGGCAGCTCAGCGATTTTTTTTTTTTTTTTTTCTTATTTTTTAATTTTTCCGCTATGGCTTTTCAAAGTTTCCTGTGCGGCGCCGAATCTTGTGATTGAGATGCTCTTAAAATCCTGCCCTTCCGTCGTAATCCCTGCCACGGACAATAAAATAAACAGAGGCACGGCCCTCCCACTGCCCGCTCTCGTTGGGGCTCCCATCGTCATCCAGTTCAGCCTCTTGCTATAAAAATATGTAAAAATTATTTCCTTCCTCCCCCCTCCCCACAAATGACACCTCCGGACTCCGCTCCGTCCTGCGGCAGCGGGTGTCTCCTCCGTGGCCACATGCAGAAAGTCATCCTCTGATGCTCGGACGTGGAGCCCTGAAAAGTTGGCAGCTGGGGAGGCCGTAGCCATACATATGGGACCTGCCTGCCCTGGGCACGGCTGTAATCCCGGGGGAAACTTACGGGGAGAGCATCCCGCCGGCTCCCCGCAGCTCCTGGCTGCTCGCTGAAAGCGTCCCCTGCCAAGCTGCTTTTCTAGGAAAATAAGCCGAGCCTTCCCTTCTGAAGCGTAATTAAGGCGACGAGGAATTTTGGGGAGGGAGTTTAATCAGATTATTATTTATTATTTTTTTTGTCCGCCCCCGCCGTGCAAAGATCCTACCCGGTTCTGCCAGTGGCATCTCTGGTGGCCTGGGTGTCGCGGTGCAGGGAAATCCTCTCGCTTGCAGACAGGCCGAGGGTTTGGGGGGTTTGGTGGCTGCTGGGGACACGGGGGGGACATCAGCACCCCATGCCTGGCTGCGTCCTGTGCGTTGCTCTCGGCTTTTGCATGCCCGTGAAATGAGAGGGAGGGAACGAAGAAGCAAAAACGAGTCGAGCCTGACCAGGGGGATGTGGGGAGCTTTCCGGCGTGCCTGTATGAAATCACAGAAAGTTGGTTTTCCTTCTTCTTCAGCTGCTCTGTGCCTGATGCAGAGCCTAGATTAAAACACCCAGGATAATGGGTGTGCTGTGGGGTCGAATAGGGATGTCTCTATGGTGGGCGGATTGTCCTCCTGCCCCTCTTCTGTACCAAATACCCGTGGAGATTGGGATCTGAATGGGATCTCCGTGGGGTTCCCAACACCTGGGGAGAAGGGGAGCAGGGGATCGGTGACAGTACTGGTTCCTGTGACCCCTGCATCGTCCCCATGGGTGGCAGGAGAGCTGCATGGGGACCTATTGCTTGCCATCCTGATGTCCCAGGAGGTGGAGGACAGCCGCACGTGGCTCTCCGTGCTTGGCAGGAAGAAATAACACCCGCGTCCTTGAGCTCCTGCAGCGCGAGGTCCTGCGGGTCCTCCTGGTGCCGCGCCAGCCGGCTCCCCTCCCTGTGCCGCTGAGACAGGAGTTAACTAAACCCGTGTTTTGGCTTCCAGCTTCGCGCCTCCTCCTGCTCCTGGCGAGCCTGGGGCTGGCAGGATCAGGCAGCCAGCCCCGCAGGTTAACGGGAAGCTTTGCCCTGCAAAGCAGCCCAGGCCCGGCAGGAAGCGTGGGGCGGCGAGGTGTGGGTGGAACGGGCTCGATGGAGTCTGGAGGAGTTCATTACAGCACACGTCGGGGCCATAAAGCCCCAGGTTCCTTCTGGGCCTTATTCACTTGTATCCCCCCAGCTTTAGCAATGCTAATGCGAGGGAAAGCGTTCCCCCAGCTCCCACCTGCGTCTCACCTTCCTCGCCCTTTCGGACAGAGGTGGCTGCCCCTGCTGGTGCCACCGGCCGCCTCGTGGCCTTTCGAGGCCCGTCGCCTCTGCTTTTTGGTGTGCCTCGCCGTGACGAGCTGTAATTTGCTGTAATCACTCGTATTGTGCAAGCCAGCCCTGCTTGTGAGTCAGCGCTCAGGGGGGACTGGGCCCTTGCACTAGGGGTGCTGGGGGTCTGGGGCTGGTGGCGTGAAAATCCTGTCCCTCCTGGTATGAAGGGACCTCAAGAGATGCAGAGTGGGATGCTTCACCCCAATCCCAGAGCTCTTTCCCCTTGTGGCACTGCAGGAGGGGTGAATTGATCACTTTGGGGTGATGCGGCTCCTTGGATCCAGCTGGAAAAAACAAATCCTGACCTACTGAGGGCTTGCATTAATGCACAGCTTTGGAGAAGAAAACCCCAAAAACCCCCATCTGGCTGTCCCCAGGCTCGGCTGGCACTTGACATTTTACAACCGAGGCTGTTTCGGAGCAGGGCTTGGCTTCTACTCGTGCACTGGAGCCCCAGCCTGGAGGGCGATGCTGTCCCCGAGGGTTTTGTCCGAATTTCGGTCCTGTGCGGGGAGCTGGGGCCGTGGTGGAGGCGAGCGAAGCATCCCAGCCGCGCCAGGATTATTTTTGAAGCCTCCTGGTTTTTCGGAGCCCTGACTCACGGCGCAGGAATGCGCTGGGCTGGCAGCCCCGGACCTGCTCCTTGGGAGCGCGGCGGGGAAGCGCGAGCAGCCCTCTCCTCCTCCGAAACCGCCGGGCTGGGAGCAGCCGCGGCTTTGCTGAGCTTGGGCTTTTCGGGGGATTTTTGTCTCTGCTGTTTGTTTTGAGCTTATAAAGGAAAAGAAAAAAATAAAATTTGGGGAGTTGGGAGCGGGGGTTTGGTGAGGCACCGTCGGGGTGCCCTTGGAGGGGAGGGAGGGGCAGCGTGAACCCCGACATTGAACAAAAATCGGGCTGGGAAAGGCAGCATGAAGCACTGCTTGGGAAGCAGGGATTATTTAGCACGGGGCTTGCTCCGGCGTGTCCTGCACGCTGGCTTTCATCTCCTGCGAGTCCCTTCCCGCTCCGAGGGACCCCCCCTGCTCCAGGCTGGGTCTTCTCCGAGACCCTCTGGGTTTTGGGCTGCTGTTGCCTTGCTGCGGGGAGGAGGAATTACCAGCTCCCCAAACCCACTGGGGAGGCTTGGAGGTGGACGATGGAGGGCTGCGCATCAGGGCTGCCTCCTCCAGCAGCCCCAAACGGAGCCCAGAATCTCAGGACCGGGCTTGCTCCTGACACGAGATTTGTGTGGATTGAAATATCGATGGGGAGGCGGAGCGGGGCTCGCCCCAGATGGATGGGGCTGGGATAATCCCCCTGGGATTTGAGAAGTAAATGTTTGGAGCCGGTTTGCTTCCTTGTAGCTTTGAGAGGTGCTTTAGTTTCTGGTATGGAGCAAGAAAAAGGGATTGCCCCCATTTTCTGCCCCAGCATGGCTGGGAAGAAGGGGCTTGGTTGCCTGCCCTGCCTCCAAGCATGGGCTGTCCCCAGGTGTTACCAAATGCTCACCCATCTGGACTCGAAGCCGGGTCCTGGCATCTCTCGTGCTTGCTGGTGGTCCTGCTGGTGTGGCTCTGTGCGGGTCCCTCGGGTCACCTTGCCTCCTCTTCTTACGAAGCCTGAAGCCGAGCAATTGTTTTCCTTTGAAAGAGCGTGGAAAATCTTGTTTTGAGGTGTTAAACGTGTCTGGGGTCTGGTGCGAGCAGCTGCAGTTCGGAGGAGAGGTGAGGACCTCTGGGTGTGGATGAGCTTCGTGGTCCTTTGGGAATGATGCTGTGGGCAGCATCCTTGAGCTTCATGTTTTGTGTTTTTTTTTTTTATGGTTTTATGTTGTTTGAAAGAGTAAAAATCCCCTTTTGTAAAGCTGGAGAAATGTGCTTGGCGTTGATGTTACTGAACACAGGTGGAGGACCACTTTTGGATGCTTTTGCTTGCCAGAGGGATGGATCCAGCACACCTCGAAGAAGCTGCACCTGAGTAGGATTTGGTTTGCTAAAATGAGGACAAGAGGGGTTTCTGAGCGGGCAGGGATGGCTCATGTAAGTCACGGCACTGCTTCCCGTCGAGCATCCCTCCCCATTGAAGTTTTATGGGGACTGACACGGTGACTTGTTAAACGGTGCGAGGGAGATGAGTGAGCTCTTCTCCACCCTGCCTTGATCTGCTGTCGCCTGGTGAGGCGTCTGCAGAGCATTTCTCCTCCCTGGGAGCTGCCAGCCTGGAAATTATCCCCGATGACCCCCTCGTTGCTGCCTGGCAGCCTGCAAGTGCTTATCCTGCAACCCGGGTGGGAGGAGGAGGAGATGTTGTAGGACAAGAACCGGGCTTCCCGGCCGGGCGGCTCGCGGGGGTGGATGTGGGCGGCGATGAAAGGGGTTGCGATGCCTCGGATGGCGTGGGAGCTTTCCTTGGGCGGGAGCTTAGGGAGCCCAGGGGCTCCTCGGGATGGATTTAAAACAGGAGGAGGGACACGCCTGGGGTGCATTGGGGTGATGCTGTCTGCTCGTGGCCTCAACGCTGAGGTTTGGGGTTGGGTCATCACTGGAGCCGTGGGCGCATCCAGCCCGCAGCAGATGAAGCCCTCTGAGTGCCTCTTCCCCATCCCTAGCACCACATGCATTATGCCAAAGAGTGACTTCTGCAGGCATGTTCAAAGGGTGTAAGGCCTTCCTCTCCCTTCCCCATCGGTTAGGGGCAGGATGTATTTCTGTGGTCACTCGGGAGCAAAATGGATCCCACCCAACGCTGTGCTGAAGCCACAAACCCCCATGGAGACCTCATCGTCACCCTTCTGCATGCTGCCACCCAGTTCTTGTGCTGGAATAGTATTTGGAAGGTTTTTCCTTTTGGAACAAAGCAAGGAAAGTTTGAAAACCCTTCATTTTGCTACGTGCCACCAGAAAACGTGGTGGTGCAGAGGGATTGCTGAGCACCAAAGGCTGTGAGGCTCTCCCTTTTTCTCCACGTGTGCCTGTGCTGGGTGAATTACTGCTGGTGAATGGACAGTCTGTGCTCTGTTAGGGTGAAGCAAGAAAGGTTTTTTGTGTAGGTTTTGAATGTTAAAAGTACCGTGTTGTGATAGCCTCGGGATGCCAGCTTTGGGTTGAAGGCGTTTTAGCCATGCGTTTAATCCCTTTCCTGGGTGTTGGGTGCTCCAGCTACCGTGTTGTAACCTGTAGAGAGCGACTTCAAAAATAACCGGGGCAGCGGCCACAACGGGTATGTATAAAACAAGGTACGGAGGCACATATTTCAGGCCCTAAAATTTATACAACAACATAAAAACCTTGGCTCTGCCCAAAGCTGGAAAAGCGAGCTCCAAAAGCTGGAAATAGGGCTGGGTCGGTTTGCTCTGAGCAGTGACTAACAGGAGCCGAAGTTTTTAAAACAAACACTGGGATAAACTGGTTATGCAAAGCGGGGCGAAATGGGCAGGTTCCTTTGGAGTTTGCAGCAAAAACACCGAGGCTGGGGCGTGCTGGGGCCGGTCCTGCCGGGGCTGGAAAATCCCACGCGCCGGCTCTGCAGCCGGGGTCCCGGCCGATCCGCACGGATGCGGGGCGCCGAGCGGTCGGGGACACAGCGTGCCGAGCTGTGAGCCCGGCTCTGTAATACCCTCTAAGTGAAATCCATCAGTGCTTGGCTCTGAGAAAGTGTCAGGCTTTCTGATTCTGGGCTGCAGGGGAAAAAAAAAATATATATATATATAGAAATCTGGAGGATCGAGGGGCTTTCTGTTGTTGTGATGAGCGCGTCAGCAATGCTTGGCATGCTTCGCAGAGGCCGTGGGGCTCGTGGAGAGCAGAGCTCCTGGTTTCTATCACAGCTGGTGCTGCTCTGGCCAGGGGCACCCATCCTGTAGCCCCCCGGGGTTCAGTCTGCTCTGTGTAGCAGATGTGGGTGTGAGGGGCCTGGCGGGTTTGAGGGGATGCTCTGAGAGTGCTGCTCCTTAAGGCTCCCTCTCGCTGGGTTGTTTAACCTAAAAATATGGTACAAATGGAAAGAATGATGCTCGTGGGAAAGGAGAAGAGGCTGAGTTGATGCTTGCCCCCAGCTGTGGCTGGTGCCTCCCCTTGGAGCAGCCTTTAGGCACGCAGCGATGCGCCCATCCAACGGGATCACTGCTCTTCCTGGCTTTCCCCTGCTGGTACGAGGGGACAGGGCTTGAGGTCTGCATCTGGGTGTTTTTTTGGTGGCCTGGAGCCTCTCCTTGCCCCGCACACCCTCTCTGCCTTCCCCCTTCTCACCCCAAAGTACACATCCACGCCCGTCCACCTTTTTGGGCGCACGGCGCATCCCTCACGGCTGCACGAGGCGGGCACAGCGCGGGGCTCTCGCTGCAGCCTCTCCATCTTCAGAGAGGTATGCCTGCGATTTCCTCCCCGCGAGAGGAAGGGCTCGTTGCTTCCAGAGGGGGAAGGCTGCGGAAAGTAGAGGGGAGAGAATGCAAACCACATGTTTTCTGCCAGGCTCGAGTTGCAGGGCTGCAAACGGCGGGGGAACAAAAGGAGCCGGAGCCGCACAGCTCGGCGGCCTTTCGCGGCCCGGTGGGATGCGGCGCGGCCGGGAAGGAGGATTGAAAGGGTCAGAAGCTGCTCGGGGAGGAGCTGGGTCCCTGCCGGGGCTCTGCGGTGCCATTGCTGGCCCCTGTGTTCAGGGCTGGTCCCAAAGCCTGAAGATCCCATAAATGAGCAGTGCTGATGTTGGGAAGAAGATTCTCTGAGTTGTTCTGGGCTCGTGGCTCCTGTGCATTAATGAGAAGGCAAGAGAGGAAGTTTTAGGGTCCAACTGCCCTCTTCCCATCTCTGGGATATCTTGCCACCTTCTGGGGGCACAGCTGAGAGCAGATGTGAAATCCCATGGGGAAAAAACTTGCTCGACCTCCTTCCAGGTCCATCCTCTCCATATCTGCCCTGCCAAAGGAGCAGTGTGGGTTTGATAATTTTCTTTAGGCTTTGAAACAATTTCCCCATCCTCTTCTCTCCTCCACCAAGGAAACTTCCCGTGACCTCTCCCCCTTCCCTGAAGACTGTAAAAGTTTGTCTTTTAGTGGGAGCTTCAGTCTCAGGGGAGAAATTACAACCCCAAACCCTCAGATTTGCTGAAGACATCAAGGTTTTGACCAAAACCTGGTAATTTCTACCATGCCTAGCTTCCAGAACAGTATTTCTCAGAGCCTCTGCAAGAGGGCTGGTGCTTCTTGGCAGACCGGCCCCAAAAAAGGGGAGAAAGGGCTGGAAATCCCCCCAAGATGCGCCCGTGGACGCGTGGGGCAGGGAGCGTGCTGGAAAAGCAAGCCCCGTGTTGTTTTTGTGTCCAAACGGTCTCGATCCAGCTCTGTAAGGGATGGGCACGTGAAAATATTCACTTTTCCCTTCACAGGGTGGAAAAAGTGATGCGCAGGCACTTGTAGAGTTGTTGGAAGTCGGTGGAGGTGCTTTTAAAAAAGGATGTGAGACCCAGGGCGGGCAGCAGCCGAGTTGTTAGCTGGGAGGGATCTTCCCTTCCAAAACCTAGAGGCACGGAGACAATATCCGATCCCCTGAGCGGCTCGCCGGAGCTGTTTGCAACCTGTCAGCTTGGAAACCACCTGCTCCAGCCCGTGGGGACCCCGCTCCGCGTGGGATGCGGGAGGAGACGGAGGTGCTACCGATGCTCCAGCCCTCCCAAAAGGGACCCCGGGGCACCGCGGCCCAAGAGGAGGTCCCGTGCCCGAGAAAGTATTTATTTTTCTGTCTGGGTTATTTTTTGTTTGTTTGCCTTGGGGAGGGAGGTTTCTGTTTTTAGCCTGGCTTCATAAAAGAATCCAGATTGGTAGGGAAGAGATGTCAGGGTGCTGGGAGGCGTTAGTGCGGTCTGCGGGGTGCTGAGAGGGGGCCTTTTGGGGAAGCAAAGTGTGTCTTCCTCCAGAATCGGGGTGCTTATTCTGGATAAAGCGCATGCAGAGGGACGGCATCGCTTCTGAATCAAAAAAAAAATTCTATATAAAATCTGTTTTGAAGCTGCCCCTTGTGATGTTTCGCGGCTGAGGTCACTTCTGGCTGCGGGAGGTTTTGGTCTCCGTCTCCGCGTTGGTGAGCTCACGTTACTAAGTTTTGCAGGGAAGGAGGGAAAAACCTCAATAATTTTGGACCGAAAAGTAAACCAAAGCTATGAAGAAACATTGGTGGAGAGAAAACATGTGGGTTTTTTAGCGAATCCTGGTCTGGAGCTGCTCTGCTCCCCATTTTGGGGGGGAATTGTGTTTACACACGTGCGAAGTGGAACAAGAAATGCAGAGCATTCACCGAAAGAACATCAGTGAGAGCTGGAAAGAGCTGCTCCTCTCATCAGAAAGAGGCAGTAGGCATTATTTTTGGAGCAATTTAAATTTCCTGAGTGCTTATTTAGAAAGAAACATGGTCAGCTCGCCGTATTGCAGGCTTTTGGAAGGGAGATTAAGTCCGAGGCAAGCAGGCTGCCTCTGGGAGCGAGCGAGACTGCGAGCAGGGCTTTAATTTCGGCGCAGTACCGGCGCGATGGCACTGTTTGGAAGCTGCCCTTGCCACATCAAAGCAGCCCTGCGTTGCCCTGGCTGGTGCCGAAAGCAGCGCGGGAGCCAGCGGAGGGATGATTACAGGGCAGCTCTTTCTTCCCATGGCTACAAAAGAAGAAACAACAGAGACCTGGATGCGGTTGTATGTGATGCGTTGCCCTCCTCCTGGTGCTCAAACCGCACGCCGCACGGGGAGGCGGTGGCTTTGGGACCGGAGTGGTGACCCTTGCACTCCTGCAAAGAAATGTTTTGTTGTGGCTTTTTTTTTTGGAAAGAAGGACGAACCGGACCTGCAGGAGGTGGCAGGATGCAGCAGCATCCGTCTGGAGGTATCCCCTGGTGGCAGCGATGCCAAACCCCAGACCTGCCCCATCTCCGTTCTCTGCCCGCTCTGTGCCTTCTCAACCTTTTTTTTTTCCTCCCCTGCTAATCCAGCTTGCAGTTAGGAATACCTTTTATGCGCTCAAGACTTATGGTTCAGCCTGGATGTGTTATCAGCGCGGTGCCTGATAAGTTTGCTGCCTCGAAGCCCTGGGGAAGTGCCTGCTCAGGGTCGCTGCAATAGATTTACCTCCGGCTTCCCGGTGTGATTTTACTTACTCCTTAACCGAAAGGAATTACTTTCATCGCTGGAAAGAAAAATGCATGTCCTAGCCAGCGCTGTCCGTAAAAACTCATGACATCTCTCCCCGTTTTCATAAATTTAGAAGTCGCTGCCTGGGTTTGCTGCTAGGAAGAGAGTGAACCTGGTGATCGGGGTGAGCTCAGAGCGAGTGGGGAAGGTGGCAGGGGAAGGAAGGAAGGTCTGGCTCGGTGGAGCTGATATCCTTATCTTGGCCACAGAGGTGGCTGGGCGTGATGGATAGGGGATGCGGAGCCATCGTCTGCCTGCGGGCTGGTCCCCATCCTTTCTGGGGTGCTGGGGGTCTCCACCACGGGTCACCACGCTGGCTGTGGCACTCCTGGAGCAGCCCTTGCCCAAAACCATAGCACAGGAGGGTAAACGCCTGCATGATGCTGCCATCCTCGTGCCCTTACTGGGAGGGAGATGCAGGGCACCCGGCAGCCGCTGAGGCAGGAGGAGGCTCCAGGTGGCTTTGGATGCTGAGGAACAGTCTCATGTTCATCAATCAAAGTGCCTGTAGCTTCCCTTTCAAGCTGCAACAACCAGAGCTGAGAGTCAATCCATATCTATTTAAAGCACTTCAAGAAATAAAGATGCTAAATAAAAGCACAGCGGCCCTCTGCTCCTTTCCTGTGGCCAGGACTTTGGGGACCAGCACCAGCAGCATCCCTGTCCCATGGGCACCTGCAGGAGGCTGGCAGCACTGGGGGGACACTCCTAAGGACACTTTATTAACATGTGCTTACATTTTTGCCTTGGTGAGGGGGTGACGAGCCGGCTCTGCAAGCCCTCTGCCATGCTAATGGGGGCTGCAGGCTGGCTCCACCTCGGGTGGTTTTTTCCTTCCCAAAGACAAGCCAGGGAACACTTGTGGAAGGGTGAAATTAAAAAGCCCGTGGCGGTTTATTTTGAGGACAGCGTGTTTGCTTTCACGTCGTGCCGGAGGGAATTGCTCTGCTACTGTCAGCAAATAAATAAAATAAGAGCTTTGTTTTAAATGAGGCTTTCTTCTGCCGGTTAATTAGGCGAGCTGGTACCTGCAGTTGCGCTGCCACGGCACCGACTGCACCGTGCGTGTCGGAGGCATATGGCTGGTGTCGGCAGCTCCCAAACTTCATCAGCCCCTTATTAGTGATTTTAAATATCCCTTTAATGGTGTACAACCCCCCTGGGGGTTCGGTGGCACCGGCAGAGGCTTTTTGAGCTGGCTGTATGTGAGCACGGCTGGGCTGCCCGTGGACGCACATACCTATGGCACTGGGTGCTGAGCGTGCTTGTGCCATGTGGTGCTTTCCTGCAAGCGTGGGGCAAGGCTGGTGAGCAATATTTGCTTACAGGAACAACTCCTTGTGGCTTTTTTGGGACATTGGAGCATCATACACTGGTTGTGGAGGGTTGGGACAGAGCTGAGAGCATCAGGCTTTAGTGGTTGCTCATCTCTCGGTGCCCGTTGGCTCCTGGTGCTGCTCCAGATCTTGCTTTTGGTGCCTCACGTCTGCACCCAGAGCTCTCCTCGTGCCCGTGCGGGGCTTGCGCCGGCTTGCACCGCTGCCTCCGCCGCCTCTGCCCTGGCGGGTGCGGGGGAAAATCCCTTTTGGGGTTGTTTTCTGCCTGTTTTACCGGGTCTCCCCTTCCTGAGAGGGTGCGGCGAGCAGGGTCTGCGGGTGCCGCTGGGCTGGGACGTGGAGGAGGCTGGCACCGGGACGGCCACCGTGGGCCGAGCAGGGCTTCCCGCAGGAATGGGGCATGGCAGGCGGAAACCCAGCGCCTTGGCTTGGCTTTCTCCTCCCCTCCTTCCCTCCCTGCTCCCAGCCTGCTCCAAATTCCTGCCCGGCCTGCGGGCAGCTCCGGCGCATGTCCCCGGGGCTGGGCAGAGGGGAGGATTTGGGGGGCTCATAATTTTTCCCCCCTCCATCCTGCCATAAAGGCTGCTCCGACCTCAGGGGGTCCCCAAGCCATTAGAGATCTTTGAGTATTTTGGGATGCTCGTGGCATGGGCGCCTTGGCTCGATGGGAAAGCAAAGCAGGGCGATTTTCCCCGGGTAATTACAGGGCCCTTGCGCAAGGCCGGGTGGCGGGGAGCTTCCTCCGCCTGCAGCCACGCTGGGGCTGGGAATTTGGCTCTGTGCAGCCTGCCTGTCACCCACCCCATCCCTTCCTCCCTCCTCTGGTCTGTGCACGTGTGTGTGCACCCACTGGACGAGGTAGGGGGGGGTCTTCTTGCCTCCCCCCTTTCTCCCGAAGCTGTTGCAGGGGCTGCCCCCATCCCACATTCCTCGAGATAAGGATCCTGTCTGGCGCCGGGGTTTCAAATACGCTCCCTGATTATCAGCAGGCGCCGGGCTAGAGCCCCAGGCAGCAGATAAAGAGGGGAGGGAAGAGGAGAGGAGGCTCCCTGCATCCCTGCCCCGCTGCTCCCGCACCCCGGGTTGCCACTCGCTGCCCCCGGTGCGCTGAGAAAATTGTTAGCCCTGCTTGAAAGGGTGTTTTTTTTTATAGTTTTTATTATTATTATTTTCTCTCTCTTGCCGACTGGCTCTACCAGACCGTCCGGCTCTCGCAGCCCAGCCACGGATGGGAGTGGGGAAGGTGAAGCTGTAATGAGAGGCAGCTGTGGGGCACGGCCCCAAGCCTGGGGCTGCGGCACAGCATGCCCAGGGCCGCGCACAAACCCTTGCTCCGCTGCCTTTGGCATCCCACCCCCGGCGAGGGCAGGGAAAGGAGGATTTTCGCTTGCCTCTTGGCTGCGGGCCCTCGCCGCCCTGGCTTATGTGGCTTAAAAAAGCAGAGAGCAGCCACGATGGCACCCCTGCGCCTTGGGCACCCTGGTGCGCCCGTCCCCCAGCCCCAGTGTCTTTGGCGATGGATTTTGGAAGCCCTAGGACCAGATCTTGACCCGCTGGCTCAGACAAAGAGAAAAAAAAACTCTTATCACCACTGTGTCCTGGCTGTGGCATCTCTGTGTGCCATTAAAACCCGGGCTGTCTCCTCTCTGCCAAGGAATTTGGAGGTGAAGGAAGGCGCTTATCTTCCCGGGGGGCAAGCTGCTGGCTGGAATGCATCCCAAAGGCATTTCTCTGCAGCCCCAACGCTGAGCTCTGGAGAGTTTTGCCCTCTCTCCCCCCTCTAAGCTTATAAATAAGAGCTCAGCGCCCTGCTCCTGCCTTTATTCTCGGTGCTGCCAGCCTGGCTCTGCTGGGAAGTGCCTCCATCTCTGGGATGTGGAGCAGGGGAATGTGGTCCCTGTCCCAAAGGCAGCTTCTGGCCACCTTTTTCCATTAAAGACCCCAAACTTAGTGGGGTCTCACTTCCACCGGGATGCTCCCCAGTACATGGGGCCTCTTGTTTTCCCCTGTGATTTCCCTGAAGCTTCTGCATTAATTTTTGATGCTTTTCCTTGGGGGGGGTGAGCATTAGAAAGAAATGACCACCGTGGAAAAAAAAAGAAAAAAAAAAAGAGGTGTTTTTAGTGAGGAGGGAGAGAGAAGGAGGGGGAAAAAGGCTGAAATGTGATCGCTTTTTATGGCTTCCTGGAACTGCTTGGCTGGGGGCAGGTCAGGAGCAGATAGCCCCATGACGGTCTGCCTGCTTGCATCTTTCCCTTTCAGGTCGTAAATATAAAACCACTACTTGAAAAACAAAAAGCTCGTGAAGCTGTCAGCGGGCTCCCCCTTGGAAGGTCATAAATGGGGCTCGGAGCGGCAGCTTTCTGCTCTCGTCCCGGCTGGGGACCAGGCACCAGGACCCCCGTGGGGCTGTGGGGTGGGACGGGGACGCCGTGGGGTCGCCGGCCCCATTAGTGAGGGGAGCAAGATCCCCATCCCCGCAGATTTGGTGTTCCCCATCCTTGTGCGTTCGTGGACCTTGGGGTTCCTCCTCCTGGCACCGTGGTGGCCCTCCATACCCAATCCTGCTCGGGGCTGGGGGTCCCTTATCTGCGGCAGGGTGGGCGCAGGATCAGGGCATCCCTGCTGGCTTGGTGCTGTGCCACCTTGGCTTCTCTCATCAACCTTTGATGCCTCTGCTAGGGTGATAAAAGCCATCCCCAGCTCTCAGCACCCTCAGGATCAATCCCTCGTGCCCAGACCTGGCACGTGTTTTTTTTTTTTTTTTCTTGGTTCCACCATGTGCTGAGAATGAAACTGCTCCCGCATTAACATCTAATTAGCAAAAACTTGTTTCGTGCCTGAAACAAGAGCAGAAAGAAAAGGGTGAGAAATTAAAGATGCAAAAGACCTGTTAGATCATCTGGCCCTTCCTCGGGGATTGTTTCTGCCCTGTTTTGTCCAGTCTTGCTCAAAAGTCTCCAGGGCCATTACCGCTTCCCTCAGGAGGTGATTCCATTGTGCATTGAGGGACCAGGCGAAACCTTTAAAAATGTAAAAAGCTTCATACAATGGAGGTAGGAGAAACAGATTGAGTCATTGTATTGTTCTTTGTAATCAGCTTTGCCTTTCATTAATTTCCTCCCGCCCTCCTCCCCAAAGCCTGATTGAGGCTGGCACTCTCAAAGAGAAGCGGGGAAGCCGCACGTGTGCCCGGCTCCGAGGCGCTGGGGCTGACCGCGCAGCAATGCTGGGGGGAATTAATTGACTTTTCTAATTATTTACCCTTGAAACGGAGCCGTGGTGTCACTCGTGTAGCTGCTGGTCCTATATGTCAGTGTGCACGTCCAGGATGGGGAATGGGCAGCGGGTGCTGGATGCTGTGCGGCCCCTTCTGCGGTGTTGGTGCTGCCTTGTTGCGGAGCTGTTTGGTGTTTGGGGTGGGAAAGGGAAAGGAGAAAATAAAATAGCTCCAGCTCGGCAGTCCTGCAATGCTCGGGCGGTCCTGCGATGCTCAGAGCCCTGCACCGGGTATCCTTTAATGCTCAGGGTGTCCTGCTGTGCTCAAAGACTTGTACCAGGGTGTCCCGCAGTGCTCGGGGCATCCTTTAAGGCTCAGGGTGCCCTGCGATGTTCGGGGTGTCCTGAAATGCTCAGAGCCCTGCACTGAGGCATCTTGCAATGGTCTGGACACCCCGAAATGCTTGAAACCCTGCACCAGGGCATCCTGCAATGCTCAGGACATCCTGCAATGCTTGAAACCCTGCACCAGGGCATCCTGCGATGCTTGTGGTATCTTGCAGTGCTCCAAACCCTGCACCAGGGCATTCTCCAACTCTCGGAGCATCCTGCAATGCTTGAAACCCCGCACCGGGGCACCCTGCAAATCGCTCCCCAGGCAAGAGGAGCGGGGTGACGGGCCCAGCTTTGCCCCCGGGAGCTCCCTTTCGAGGCAGGGGATCGTGTTTGGGGTGCCGGGGCTGACTCAGAAGCGTGTGAGCAGGTACACGGAGCTGTGCCGGGGCTCAGCCTGCGGGGCAGCCGGGGCCAGATGTTTCCCAGATGTTGCTCACTTCCTGGCTGGCTCCTCGGCGTTGGGCTTTTTATGTACTTGTTTGTTTTGGACTACAAACAAAATAAAAAGCGTTTTTATAACCCCGTTCCCAGGAGGCCGCGAGTTCAGGATGTAATCTGAAATCTATTCACTATTGTCTTGCTGCGTCTCCCTGCCCTCGGTGCCGTCCCCGGGCACGCACCGCTTTTGTTAAAACACCTTTTTTCCCACATGACGTCTTTTCTCGACGGGCCGCCGGGCATTTTCCTTCGTGACCCCCCCTCCAGGGCTCAGGGGAGCTGTGGGAATATCCCTGGCTGGCTCGGGATGGAGGCAGGAGGAGGAAATCCCGTGGTTTTTTGGGCCCGTTCCACTTGTCGTTGTGCAGTTTTCTGAGGACGGGAAACTCATTGCACTGGTGGTGCCCAACCCAGCGGCCCCTTTGTATATTTGGGGAGGGATGGGGGGCTGAAAAAAAGGTTAAAATGTATGGATTCAAGGTGTTTGGATCAGGTGAATGCAGGGGTTTAAAAAAAAAAAAACAAGGGGATTAGGGATGGCATTAGGTAACGGAACGCTGTCGGCTCGTGGTTAGGGGGTGGGAAGTAAATTTTAAAAATCCCTAAAAAATCCTGTGATTTCTGGGAAGTCGCCACCACTGCTGTGGGCAGCAGTAGTTGAGGATGAGCAGTTGAGGCCGTCCTCTCCTGGAAAGAAACTGGGGCAGAACTGGCTCCCCCTGGGGCTCGGGGCATCCTCTGGAAAAGCAGCCTGGCAAAAACCCGCAGCGAGATGTGCTCGAGGCTGGCAGCATCCCTCTGACGTGCGTGCGTTTGGCTCTCGCTGCTCTCTTCTCACTTCCATTTTTATTTTTTCTCCCCCCCACCTGCGGGGTTAAGGCCCCTTTTCCTCTTTCCTTTCCCTCGCTCTTAATTGCCTGTTAAATAATTTAAATATTTAGGACCAAAGGGCTTCAATTATCCATTAATTTACATTAGTAATTTATATATCAGGCTGGATGGACATGCTGGTAGCCTGATGGGTCCCCCGGGACGGGCAGGAGCCCTGCTGCAGTGCGTTTTCCTGGAATGGGGGCCGCTCCTCCTCGCTTTTAAGGGCACAGGATGGAGCCCACAGCACCTGCAGGGCCCCCCAGGCACCAGATTTTAGAAGCTGGACATTTGCCCGCAGTGAATTTGTGGACCCAGGTTGGGCCCCGCTGCTCCCGTAGCACTGCCTGCCTTTTTTTTTTTTTTTTTTTTTTTTTTTTTTTTTTTTTTGATTTATGGCTGCTGACAGCAAATCCCAGCCCGGTGGCATCAAGGGGGCGTGCTGGGGTGCGTGCTGCCCTCACCTTTAAAGCAATTAGTGCAAATCACTCGTGGGAATGAGGGTGCCAAGGGACCATGGCGCAAGAGGAGGGGACCCGTGGCACAAGAGGACGAGGCTGGGGGGGCTTTTTTCCCCTCTTTCCATCATTTTTTTTTTGCTCCTTGGCATGCATCAGCCTTCGTCCCCTGTCTCTGAGGACCTTTTTGGGTCACCTTTGGAGGAGGCTGATGGCGGAGGCTGCAGGAGCCCGGAGCCCCGGTTGCAAGCGGGGGCAGGACAAAGGGAGGAAAGAGAAATTCAGCACCGGGGGAGTGGGGAGAAGAAAAGGTGGAAGGATTGCCAGGGCTGGCTTTGTGCAGCCAGCCTCCGCAGACAAATTGGGGAAGGAACAGTCAAAAGGTGGAAATTGCTGGTGGTGAGAAAGGAAGGAGCAGGCTCTGGGGTCCCGTAGGCTTTAAGCACCCCTCTGGTTTGGTCCCAAACATCATCAGGTTTTTTTGCTTTATTTTTTAAAGACTTAGTGCGAAACAACTGGAGATAACCTCCGGGAGGACCAGAGCTGGAGGCTGGGAGCTGCTCCCCTACCTGCGCCTTGCAGCAGGGATTAAAGTTCAGCAGCGAGGGGATGGGGAATCCTCGGCCCTGAGCGAGCCCTGCTGAGGGCTTTCTTCTGGAACAGGGGCAGGGCTGGCTTCGAAGGGGAGAGCGAAGTCTTAATATTTCATATTCTGCATCAGGGATTATTTCTTTTTATTTTTTTTCCCTCCAATCTCTTTCTATCCCTGCTCTCTCCCTCCCCCCTTTTTTCCTTCTGTTTGTCCCACATTGTCCCAGTGAAATGAGAAGGGAAGAAAAGGGCAGAGAAAGGACAAAAGCAGAATATTTCCATCCTCTGTTAATGCTTTTTTTCTTGATCAGGGCAACAAATCTGAAAGATTAAGGGCAACTTTAAAGGCCATTTAATAAAGGGGTCTTAACCAGCTGCTCTTTGACATTGCTCCCCCATTTGAATTTCTAGTTATTTTGGGGCATTGAATGAGCTGTTTTTTCCTTTTTTTTTTTTTTTTTTTCAGTAGGTTTTGTGTTTTTCCACCAGCAGCCTCACGCCAAGGGAGCAGCCTTCCAGGAGGCTTTGGCTTCCCAGGGCTTTTGGGGAGCTGCTGGGGAGGAGAGGGCGGGTGCCAAAAAAAAAGGCACAACCAAGCAAAGTGAGCTCCTTCTTCTCCCTTTGTACCGCTCCTCCAGCTGCCGAAACTCCTTGCTGTGCCTTGTTGGGCTGCTGCCATCCCTTCCCAGCTGGGGATTGGGATGCTCCAAGGGCAAAGCCCTGCGCCCTGTGCGTTCCCATGCTGGCCCCAGGAGGGTTTATGTGAAGCTGGGGCGTCCCGTGGTGAATAACCAGGCTGGCAGCAGAGCATCCTTCTCCTCCTGCTTCTCCTCCTGGAGGAACACCTCGTGTCCCAGGTAGTTTCACAGTGCTGATTTTTTTAAATTGCTTTGTTGTTTTGTTTTTTTTCCTCTCTTTTTTTTTTTTTGCATGCCCTAAGCAAACACGTTTGCCTCCGCATTTGCATGTCGAGAAAACCCATTGCAAAACGCCTGCCTCCGAATTGCCAGGCTCGAGTTGGAGCGCTGGGGAATTTACATTTTTAAATATGGATGTAATTTGTGTGAACAGGAAATCGCTTCCTGCCTGCAACTTGACTTCTCTGGGAGCTGGCATTTGGAAACTGCCTGGAGAGGAGACCTGTTGTGTGCGTGCCCACCGTGGTCCTTCCGAGGAGAGCTTTCATCCTGCCCTTGATTCACCGCATCTCGAATTGATAATTCATGATTCTCTGGACTTTCTGGCATCAGTCGGGACAACAAGTCCCTCTTCATTCCCTGTTTTCCTTTCCCTTCTCTCTTTCCTCGCTAAAATTATTATTCTTTGCACAACAGGAAGGCAGTGCATGCCATACATGTGAATAACCAGCGTATTGCCACGTTATCTGCTGCTGGCTTTTTTCCTTCTCCGAGCCAAAGCAAATAAAGTCCGTATAATTATTATATCCATTAAAAATAATGTCGCAGCTCTGTAAACAGAGCAGGTTGCACGAGGGGAGCGCGACAATGGCATTAAAATAGCACAAAGCCAAGTGTCTGGGCCCCAATGAGAACCAATGTAGATGAAATTTGGCGATAGTTTTCAAACGTAACCCTGAAGGAAACGTGCGAAATAGCACAAAAGACTCGAGCACAATAGAGTGTAACGGGGATTTGCTACATAATTCCTCCTTTTTTCCTTCTCCTTGGTTATTTCTGGGGAGGTGCGAGGCATCACAGGAAGCTGTCTCTGAGCTCACAGCGAGGGAAGTTTTGGGCACAGCCTCATTATCATCATCTGGGGATGGAGGTTTTGGGATTCCCATGCCTCGGGACCCTTGTAGCAGGGCTGTTTGGGTATGGAGGCTGCCTCAGCATGGGGATGCTCTCGTGGGATTTCCCCTAAAGGGGACCCTTTGCCAGAGCACGACCCATGGATTTTGCAAAAAAAAGAAGAGACGATTTTTGGTTGGAGAGGTGGTTTTCGTTCGATAAGGCTGTTGCATGCAAAGCAGGCCTGGTGCCGCCTGGCTCTTCCGTCCCACTCTTTTTCAGCCCAGACTTTGCTTTCTCTGATTTTTCCCTCCCCTCCCTGCTTCCACATCCAGTCCTGTTTAATAAAGGTGCACAGCGCAGGCGTCCGTCTGCAGGCTTTTAATTTCGCTGGGAGAGGAATCTGCTTATTTTCTCCAAGGGTGTAATTAGGGCTGGCTGGGAGCACCCCCTCATTACTGCGCCCTCTGTAATTACAACATTTGCCTGCTGCGGGGAGCCGGCCGGTCTGGGGAGCTGCGCCGAAACGCTGGGGGCAGAGATGTCCCATGTCCCCTGTCCTGGGGCGCTGGCTGAAATAGAGGAGGGGAGGTGATGGGACGAAGCTGCCAAGCCCTGCTGCTCCGTGCTGGGGGGCACCGGTGTGTTGCCCCTGCTGGGTCCCCAGGGCTTGGATCTGCTGGTTTTGGGGGCAGCAAATGTCAGCCAAAAGCTGCAGAGCCGAGCACCCTGGCCATGGGTTGGATGCAATCGCGCCTCAAGTGTTGGAATTTCACGGGTTTGGGAGGAGTGTTGGACACCATGGGGATGTGGACAAGAGGTCGGGTGCCCGTGTTCCTTCTTTTTCCCTTCCCAAACCCTCCTTACCCAGATCTCCCCCTTGTGTGCCCCCAGCCTTGTATCCCGCTGGGGTCTCCTGCTCCGATTTGGGCTCCATCCCGTGGCAGGAGAGGTTAATGAGGTTAACGCAGGCTGCTGAGCTAACGAGCTCAGAGCTTTGCATCAGCACCTTGCAGGCGAGGGCTGTGAGGTCCTCATGGGACGTGGTGGCAGCCCCGCTGCGCCCTCCCCGCCTTGCTTGCCTCCGCTCGCCGCGGTTTGCGTCAGCCCCTGGTGATGCCAGAGGGTTTTTGGTTTTGCCTTCGGGACCATGCTGGTGTGCGTGCGGTGAGCGGGGTGTTCGGGGGGAGAGGGCGCCTTTTTGGAGAAGTTCAGCTGCTTTTTGCTGAGCCCATAATTGTCCCAGGAGGGCTTTCTGCGATGAGAAGCCCTTGGGAGCGGGCACTGCCCACCAGGTAGCCAGCCCATGGCTCTGCATCTACCACCATCACCCTTCAAATCCTTTTGCTGTTACTTCATTTAAGCCTCAGGACACCCCCATGAGCCGGGCACCCCTGTTTAGATGGAGAAATCCAACAAAAACCCAGGCTCCCAGCTCCGTGCTTAATTTTAGCATCGTGTCCCTGCCACCCCGTGCGCCGGGGGTGACGCCTGGCCCCGGCGATGGGCACTGGGCTTTGCTGCCATTAATGCTCCTGTAATCTCCCAAATATTTGCAGGGATAACAATTGCAGGAGAGAGGATTTTAACGCTTTCCTGCGGAGGTTCTCCCAGCTCGGAGGAATTGCTTTCTGGCCTCTCCATCCCTTGTGCCGTGCCTTTGGGGTGGTGGGAGGGAGTTGGTGCTGGCTCGGTGCCTCGCTGTGCGAGGTGCCGCTGGGGTCGGCGATCTTCTCGCATCGAGAGCGCTGGCTGCCAACATCTGCACGTAACTCCCCCGGGAGCAGATGCTGCGGATCATCCGGCTCAAGCCCGCGGGATTAAAACGTGTGATGAGGGAACGGGGGAGAGGAGGCCGGAGAGAAGTCAGCGCCTGTTCTCCCCTCCTCCCTTTTCCAGCTCACCGCTCCTCCTCCACTTGGCATCAGGGCTTGGTCCCTCCTCCTTCTCCTCCTCCTCCTCAAATCCCTCGGTGCTCCTGGGTGCGACCCAAACGATGCAGAGCACCATACCCAGGCTGCCCCTGAGCATCCTACAGCAGTGTTTGCATCCCAGGATTTCTCAGGATGCAACAGGTGTCAAACGACTCGGGGAAACGTGAACGCAGCACTTAGGGGACGGCATGGCTTTGTCTTGCTCCTCACCTCCCTGGCTATCCCCAGGGACACAGGGAGCCCTTGCGGGTGTCCATCGAGCCCTTACAAGCTCTCCAGGGCCTCTTTTCAGAGTGGGGTCAGGGAGACATGAGGACCGTGTTTACAGAAGCCTCATGACTTTTTATTGCACCCCAGAAAGCCTCTGGATTGCCCAACGTGGCAGAAAATGCCAAGCGGCACCTTGGGGTGTGTGTCATGTCCCATGGGCTTTTCTCCTCCTCGCCCTGGCTTTCCTCTCCTTTCTCTGTGACTTTTCTCCCCTTTCTGGGCTGTTTTCATCCTGATTTTTTGCTGAGAGGAGGTTTGCAGCAGCAGGTGCAAGGATTTAGCAGGAAATCCTCGCTGCGATGAAGGTGCTTGTGTCTGCCAGTGGGTACCGGTTCCTGGAACCACTTCAAGCCACTGTCCCTTTGGGAAATACCGAGCGGCTTGGGGAAAAAAGCACCCGCTTTTCACCCACTAAAACTCACATAGCCTCAAGTGCCTGCATCCCCACCCTCTGAGTGCACATGGTTCGTGATTGTTTGCTGCACAGAAGGTCCTGATGTGCTCTGTAGCCTTTAGGAAACGGGTACGGTGCTCAAGTGGTGGCTCAAGCATGCCACATAGCTGAGCCATGGGTCCTGAGCTTTGTAGGATGTTGGGATGGCGATAATCTGGGAATTCTGCCCCAAAAAAGGGAGGTGGGAGACAAGCGCCCACCCAGAGTGAAGGGAAGGCAGCAGGTGGGAACCCCCAAAAGCCAGGCAGGAGCACTCGGGGGTGCCAGGGGAGCCACCCTGGCACCACAGTGGTGATGTTTGGAGGATGCTCTGCCCACATCCCCAGCCACCAAGCCCTGGATCTGGCTCTGCAGGATGTGCACACACTGCAGGAGCGTAGTGTGACTGAGGAGAGGTTTTCACACAAGCCCTTGAGTTGAGTTTTGTTGGCTGCCTCTCTTGCCAGCCCTGTGGATTAACTCCTGCCTGCCCCCTTTGCCAGGAAATTTAGGTTTATGGCACCAGAACGGTTTACAAGAAAAAAAAAAAGTGCAATGACAGCTTGGCAGATGCAAAATTGAGTTGTAAATGGGGAAAAAAGAGGTGGTGTTTGCTGCTCTGATACAGTGCCTCCTTGATGCCCTGCATCCCGTGCAAGTGGTGGGGTGCCGAGAAAATCACAGCCCGGCGAGCGAAATTGGGGAGGGAATGGCCGGAGAGGTGGGGAAGAGACAAGGAGACAGGAATTAGCCTCGAGTTTAATTCATTGTTTCCAAAAGAGCAGTTAATGGATTATGACGAATGTCCTACTGCTCTCCCGTAGCGCTGCGTTAAATGGAAATGGAAAGTCAATTTTCCTAAATGGATTTTAAACGACTGACCTCGCGTGGTTTTTTTTCCCTCGCTCTCTGGTTTTTGCTCGGGAGGCAGTTTGGGCACCTCCGTTCCTTGGCACGTGCAGCTTCCTCCTCCTCCTGCTGCCATCTCACGCGGCTTCCCAGGCTCTCCGAGCCCCCTTGCCAAAGGGCGACGAAGGGAGTGGGCTTGTTTTTGCCACGCCAGCTCTTGGAGATGTTCTCACGGGCTGATGATGCTGTTTGCTGCAGTGCCTGGCGCTGGGAATTAGAGCTGCAGGAGAGGAGAGCAGGCTCCTTAACTCTTTGGGGTGTAAGGAAAAGCCTCGCTGTGCAACCTAAAAGCTTGCCAGGTGCCCACAAGCAGCAGGTTAAGCAATAACACCCCGATGTGCGTGCGCCCCGCTGCATCCGCGTGGTTTTTATCTGGCCGGTGATGTTTGGGGTCGGCAGGGTACCCAGGCAGGATGCTCCCCACCTAGCAGAGATCTGCCTTCCCCTGGGGAGCCTCCAGCCCGCTTGTGCTGCTCTGAGCATCCTCGGGGAGGTGCTGGGGTGCGATGGGTCTGACTCCACCATGTGCTTGCCCTGCAGGGCTGGAGTACAGCGACGTGCTGCCCGACTCCTTCCCCTCAGCCCCGGCGGAGACGCTGCCCCACTTCCTGCTGGAGCCGCAGGACGCCTACATCGTGAAGAACAAGCCCGTGGAGCTCGTCTGCAGGGCCAACCCCGCCACCCAGATCTACTTCAAGTGCAACGGGGAGTGGGTCAACCAGAATGACCACGTCACCAAGGAAGACCTGGACGAGGTCACGGGTGAGCGCAAGCACCCCAGCACCCTTCCTGCCTGCCCGCCCCCTCTTTTTCCAGGTTTTCCTGCCCTTTTTTCTCCCCTCAGGGCTCTCTGACCGGTGGGGCTGTGGGCCAGGAGCTGGGTAGGTGTTTGGGATCTGTCCTGGGGCTGGAGGATGCCTCCTGCTCCTCCTCCTCCCATTCCCACAGCCCGATGTCTCTCACCCCAAATGGCACCGCTCTTTTATGGGACCGTAACGGGCTGACTTGCTGTCCTCTGACCTCACCCAAGAGACTTTCTCAATCTCCTTCCTCCTTCCCAGGTTTCTTTTTTCCACTGCACCTCCATGCTGGGGATTATTCTCCTCCAGCAGACCTCTTTCCCATTCGTTTTAGCATTCCCAGGGGGCCGCAGCCCCACAAAGTAACTTTAATACATTTCCCACCTCCTTGGTCCACGCACAGCTTTTTTCTCTTATCATCTGTGAGCCTTAAGAGAGGAGCTGCCCCTCTGGAGTAGGGGTGGAGGCACCATGAACACGATGCCCCCATCCCACGCTGCTGTCCCTGCACAGAAGCAGTTCCCTGGGGAACTTGAGGGCTGGCGGTTAGCCCCGCTGTGCTGTCTTCTCCCCATGGGGAGGTGCTTTTTGGGGGCACGGCTAGCCCCAGGGGTCTTTGGGGTAGCAGCACGAGGATGATGAGGTTTAGGGCATGCGGGAAGCTGCTGCCTTGCAGCAGTACCTCTGGTGTTGGATGGCAAAGCACTGCTGGAGGGCAAAGCCGGTGCCCGGTGGTGACCGAGCCGCTCTCCGAGGGGCCATTTATTTATAACATCTTCAAGGCGAAGGAGCAGGGGCTTAGGGGAAGAGCATTGAGGAGTAAAACATGCTGGAGAAACCAGCTTCAAGGGAGCATGCGGGCAGTTTGGGGAGAAAAACACGTGTTCTTCATCCAGATTTCAAAGCTGCTGCTGCTGCTACCGGTGAAAAACCTGACAGTAACTTCAGTGCAGAGGTGATGCCATGCGTGTAAAAAATACGCAGGCTCGGGCACATGTGCCCAGCAGCTACCCTGAGGAAAGGAGCTGGAACCAAAGCGGTTTGCTGCTCTGAAAATCTGCATTTGCAGTGTGCTGTCGGAGGGAAAGCTGCTGCAAGGGGCACGGGGGGAGATGGCCACAGAGCGGTGGCAGATGAGCGCGGTTAGATGTCCGCGGCTTTTCAGCATCTTCGGTTAAAACCTTGGAAAAAGGGACCCTTAAAAAAAATATTAACTTTTAAGATGACGTGTCTTGAACGAAGCAGGCTCTGTAGGGCTCTGACTGCATCTGATCCGAAGCTTTTCACGCGGAAGAAAGCAAAAATAGGCCAAGTCAGAGAGGATAACTCAGCCGGATGAGTAGGGACCGTTTGGAAAAGCAGCCGTGTTTGGATGCGTGTAAGCCGTTTAAGTAGTCACTCTGTGATTCATAAGCTCATCCTACAATTTTGGGGGTAGGGCATCTTCACTTGCAGTGCTTACAGAGGCAGCAGAGCCCCGGCAGGTTCCCTCTCCGCTTTTCCTTATCCTGTTGGCTGGGGCTTTCAGACGAGACGAGAGGTTTTGGAACACCTCTTTGGAGGTCTGGGTCTTTCTGAGAGCCCTGATTCTTCCAAGAGCACTTGGCCTGATGCCTTTTTCTTTTTTTTCTTTTTTTGTTTTTTCCCTTAATAGTGGCAAAATAAGTGATATTTCCTTGGTGCATGTCTGTCAGGAAGGTGGCAGGGAGACAGTAATTGCTCCTCACAGCGCTGGGAGCAAGCTAAGGAAATTACAGCCAAGGAGCGTGCAGCCACATCACGAGGGGTCGATGCTTCATGGAAACCTCATCATCCTCAGATGGTTTCCAAAGCCCTGGGGACCGTGTCCTGGATGCTTTGGTGTCACCTCTGTCCCTCTGTCCCCTCGCAGGGCTGCTGGTGCGGGAGGTGCAGATCGAGGTCTCCCGGCAGCAGGTGGAGGAGCTCTTCGGCCTAGAGGACTACTGGTGCCAGTGCGTGGCCTGGAGCTCGGCGGGCACCACCAAGAGCCGCAGGGCGTACGTCCGCATCGCGTGTAAGTGCCCGGTCCGTGCGGTGGGCACCATCCCTCCTGCCTGGGCAAGGGGCTGTGGCACCGGCTGGGTTAATGCTGCTTCACCCATCCGCCTGCTCAGCTCTTCCTGGTGCTTTATTATGGGTAATAACCCGGTGGTTAGCACCTTGTGCCGTTTCCCTGAATCAGCGGCTCCGCGTCCCCGGAGTCCCCGCTGTCATCTGTCACTTCTCTAAGCCGCTGTTTGTGGGTGTCAGCCTGATTAAGGGTGAGTTAATCAGGCTGTTACCCGGCTCAACTTGCTCTCGGAGCAAATGAGATGGCAAAGCTATAGGGGAACAGCCAGGCTTCCCGAGTGGTAAACAGATTTCGCTGTTAGAGGGCTAATACTCCGGCGTGCTATCCAAAACGGAGGTGGCTGGTGAATCAGCTACGTTGCTGACGTCCCCGGAGGATTTAGTCTCAACAAGGAAAATGTTACCCAGCACAGGGCTGGCCACCAAGGAAACCCTTTTTTCCCCAAGCTGGCCCCAGCTGAGCGTAGCTCAGATGAGATGAAGCAGTTTAAGACATCTCCTGTGTCTCCAGCATCCTGTAGCAGGAGCTCCCTGAGCGTGGCACTCTGCCATGCCATAAATCAGCCTCTTTCCCTAATGCTGTCCATGCAGTTCCTGCTAACAAGCTTTTCAGCTTCACGCCCTTCCAGTTCCTTCGTACCTGGTCATTGGGATCAAAGCCTTATGTGTGGCACTGCCTAACATCCCGGTGCCACGTCCCGCTGGAAATATGATGAGTTAAATCCCTTAAAATGAGGCTTGCATCATGGGCTGGACGCACAGCGTGGCCTGTATTTAGGGTGTACTAACAGCCGGTGTGGGCAAGGCATGGGATCACCGTGCTGGTGTCCCCTGGAAGGCGCAGGGGTGGGCAGCTCCCGAATTCGTGGTGCCCTGCACCAGCAGGAGCCCCAGCTTTTGGGTGCCAGAGCGGAGGATTGCAGCACCACCTAGTGATCCAGGGGGGCTCCTGCTCCTCCCAGAGCCCTGAAACCTGGGAAATTGCTTTGGTGCGTGAATGGGAGCCCCGCAGTCATGCAAATCCCACTGCCCCTCTCCAACAAAGTGTCCCAAATGCACTTTGGGAAGTTGGCAATTTGGCCCCATCCTCCCAGGCTGTGTTTCCCTGCGTGTGCGCACTGATGCTCTCCCCCTCCGAGGTTTTGTGGGTGCCCTGTTTCTGCCACGTGCCGGTAACCGCTGGGTTTCCCCCTCTCCTCCAGACCTGCGGAAGAACTTCGACCAGGAGCCGCTGGGCAAGGAGGTGCCGCTGGAGCATGAGGTGCTGCTGCAGTGCCGGCCCCCCGAGGGGGTGCCGCAGGCGGAGGTGAGTGCACAGCCTGGAGAAACCCCACAAGGGAAGCCCAAAAAATGGAGAGATCTGGGGAGAGATGAGCCAGGTCCTTGCAGATGGCTTGCAGCTGTGCATTGAGACTGCCAGCTCTCGTTATTCAGCAGGGTTGATTATTTGGGGTGGTGGGTCTGTTGTTCTGGCTTCGAACAATGCACATAACCTCAGCACCCACTCAGCCCATTTCTCCCTTGCCCCCTGGCGTGCTGGTAACCCATCAGAGGCCAGCTCTCACGGAGAGGAGGAGGCACCCAGTGGCTTCTCTGAGAAGCCACAGCCTTGGCCAACACAGCAATGAAGATGAGGAGGTCTTTGGAGCTGATCCAGGGGGGTTTGCTCTCTCCATCAAGCCCCCCCAGTCTGCTGTTTGTCCTTGCTCGTGCCCACGTGGTGATGTTATCGGCTCACACCTATCCCAAATGGCCTCGTTAAGCACAGCCCAGAAACTAATGGGCAGCCCTGCAACTGAGTGCTGCACCCCGCACTGCCACCCATCGATGGTGCAACTCGTCCGGGGTCAGCCAACCCCAGGAAGTCCATGGAAGTGGCCGTGCAACACGAGCAAAGAGCTGCTGGACTTGGCAGACTCTTCGTGCCCACGCAGACCTCTTGCGCCCCGTTGGCACCAAGGGATTTCAGCAAGCGTTGAAGCAGCTGGGTCCTGGCTTAATTTTGGGCCCTTTGGTGACCATCCTGGTGGGGGAAGCATGTGGGATGGGCATTTCCACTACACCTACGATGTGCTTTTCCTGGCCAAGTTCCTGCTCAGCTTAATCACCATCCTCCCCCACGTCCTCCCCCCATCCCGCCCTTTCCGCTTGCCAGGTGGAGTGGCTGAGGAACGAGGACGTCATCGATCCCACCCAGGACACCAACTTCCTCATCACCATCGACCACAACCTCATCATCAAGCAGGCCCGCCTCCTGGACACTGCCAATTACACCTGCATGGCCAAGAACATCGTGGCCAAGCGCCGGAGCACCACGGCTGCTGTCATTGTCTATGGTACTGACCCTCGCTATCGGGAAGGGGCAGTGTCTGCGACCCAGGGGGGTGAACCATTATTTTAGCTCCGTCTGCACCTTCCCTGCTGGGCTCTGTTGGCGTGGTCGCTGTGGCTTTGGGTGCCCTGTGTTGACATGTCCCTCTCCTGCAGTGAACGGGGGCTGGTCAACCTGGTCCGAGTGGTCTCCGTGCAACAACCGCTGCGGCCGGGGCTGGCAGAAGCGCACACGGACGTGCACCAACCCCGCACCGCTCAACGGCGGCTCCTTCTGCGATGGGCAGCCCTTCCAGAAAATAACCTGCACCACCCTCTGCCCAGGTAAGGGGCACTTCAGAAACCCGAGGTCCAACCCCCGGCTTCCACGGTCCCACCGTGCTCCTGCTCCCCAAGGAGAGGGGCTCAGGAGCGGGCACCTTTCCACTGCTGGAGACGCTCGTTCCCCATCCTGGGGGGGCTGTACCAAAGCGTCCCCAGCCCGGTGTCTGTGTTTGGTGGCCCGCAGTGGATGGCGCATGGACGGAGTGGAGCAAGTGGTCGGCCTGCAGCACCGAGTGCACCCACTGGCGCAGCCGCGAGTGCGCTGCCCCGGCCCCCCGCAACGGCGGCAAGGACTGCAGCGGCGTGCTGCTCGACTCCAAAAACTGCACCGATGGGCTCTGCCTGCACAGTGAGTGTCTGTGGCCGAGGGGACAGGGGACAGTGGCCCCGAGGGGATGGTGGCCCGGAGAGGATGGTGGCCATGCTCCTCTTGCTTCTGTGGTCCCCCCCGGTGCGCGGGAAGGAGACATCAGTTTTGGTTGCAGCAAGGCTGTTGGCTTCAGAAAGTGGTGATGGGCTCAGAGGGGGAGGATCAGTGTGTAAAAATGGCAAAAAAATGGAAAGTCTTGTGTTGAAGGTCTCCAGGGTGGTGGGGTTGAGGGGTGTCTCAGCTTTCCATGCCCATGGAGGTGCTCAGCACCTTCCTGAAGCAAGGCTTGGTGGTGGTTGTGCAGGGCCCCAGAAAAGTTTTCTTAGCATTTTTTAAAAATTCACTCACATTTTTAAAAATTTATTAATTTAAAGCTAGTTCTCGGCCGGTGCAAAGAAAGGTTTGGGGGATTTCTGGTGCCCGGTGTGGGACCTCACTGTCCCACCGAGCCTTCTGAAACCGTGCTAGGTTTGGGGTCTGCTGAAACCATGCTGATTGTTGTCAGCGGGGGCAATCCAGCTGGTTTTCTCAACCCCGCTGAGAAAATGTCAGTGCTCAGTAGGAGCTCTGAAGCAGCAGCTAGCTTTTAGGTTTTTAGGGAAAAAAAAACCACTACCAGTGCGCCCTGCACTCCAAGCGGCGCACCGAAGGCTGATGCTGCCACCTGCTGCCGCATGACACCAATTTCCCCTTTCTTTATCCCCAAAAGCTTCCTGCTCCATTAGAGTAGGGGCTTGGGGCACGTGTCCCAGGACACGAACTGTGGCCGCCTCCCTCTTGGAGAGCTCAGCAGTGGGGTCAGTGAAGGCGCAGAGGCAGCAGAGCCACCCGCAGAGCTCCCCGTGCCCCCAAGCACCGCCCAGCTGCGCCTGCGTTTTGCATCATTTCACCCCGCCATCACACCATCGTCACCTTTTCTTTTCTAACTTTGTTTCTCCTAACAGATAAAAGAGTTCTAAGTGAACCCAAAAGCCACCGTAAGTGCTCATTTCATGGCCATTTTATTTCTTCGCGCTGCATCGTGTCTGTTTCGTTCTGTTTCCCCCACGGCAGGGCTCCGGGGAAGGACAGAGAGGGAAGGGGGAGCAACTAAAAACCTACCCCAAAATTTTTATGTGTTAAATCACGTGCCATGCTTTACACCTTGCTTTCGCACCCCTGCTCCTGTCCCCCCTGTTGCTGCTGGCTGCATGCAGTTCTTGGGTACGGCACGAGGCATCCGGTGTCGCTCCACCAACGGTGCTCCAGGCATCATCACCCTAGCCCAGGGCACCCTTCCTGATGCTCCCCATGCTCCCAGCTCCAGGGTTTCTGGTTTTGGCATCCAGATGGGGTGATGTAAGGATGAGGAGAGCCTCCTGCTTGCTTGGCAGAAACAGGGGGGCTTGGAGTAGCTCGTGCTGTAGGGTGGTGCAAGTTCTCCGTCTGGATAAAAACCTCCCAGAAACAAAACAGATCTGACATGGTTGTGATCATGAGGGCAGGGCTTCGTCTGAGCATGAAACCATAGAAACAAAGCGATACGGGCAGCACGAAGGGAGGAAGGAGCGAAAGATGGGCTGTGTGCGTTCAGATCTGGCTGCCAGAGGGCTTTTACTTGGTGGCCATGCACAGCACCTTGTGTCTGCATCTCATGACTGGTGGCATTTGATTTCTTCTTGGTGTTGACTCTTGCTCTTTCCAGGTGGATGTGTAGCTTGGGCACATATATATGAGCTATGTGAGTTCAGGGTTGTCTATATTAGGATATTACAGTTGATGATTTTATGAGTTCAAGCTGCGTAAACCTAACATTTCACCCCCTCCCTTTCTTTCTTCCCTCCCAGTGCTGGAGGCCACGGGCGACGTGGCCCTGTATGCCGGGCTGGTGGTGGCCATTTTCGTCTTTATTGTGATCCTGATGGCCGTGGGGGTGGTGGTGTACCGGCGGCGGTGCCGGGATTTCGACACAGACATCACGGACTCATCAGCTGCCCTGACGGGAGGCTTCCACCCGGTCAACTTCAAGACGTCCCGGCATGGTAAGGGACGTGCCCCGCGCAGGGGACAGTCTCCTGGTGAGCCTCCAGCCCTGATTTTCCAGGGGTGCCTGGGGGTGATTCCTGCAGGCATCTCCCACTTTGGGGGAAGTTTTACACCCCCTGGTTCCCACTGATGCCTCCCTCCTCCCGCAGACAACCCGCAGCTGCTGCACCCCTCCATGCAGCCTGACCTGACGGCCAGTGCCGGGGTGTACCGCGGCCCCATGTACGCCCTGCAGGACTCCTCTGACAAGATCCCCATGACCAACTCCCCGCTCCTCGACCCCTTGCCCAACCTCAAGATCAAGGTCTACAACTCCTCCACCGCCTCTTCGTCGCCAGGCCTCCACGACGGGACGGATTTGCTGGGGGGGGGGCCCACCACCGGCACATACCCGGGGGACAGCAGTAGGGACGGGCACTTTGGGAACGTGCGGAGCAAAGCCCTGGGCTCCCAGCACCTCCTCGGCCTGCCCCGGGAGCACGGCAGCAGCGCCAGCGGGACTTTTGGCTACCTAGGGGGAAGGCTCACCATCCCTGGCACGGGTAAGCCCCGAGCTGGGGAGGAGGGTGTTTTTGGCTGGGGCGAGTGGTGCAGCTGAGGAGCATCTGGAGATGTTCCCCCTGGGATGCTCTGGAGGGTCCTAGCTCACCTTGGGTTCACCTTTTGGGGCCTGGGGGTGGCTTCTCCCTCATTTTGGGACTATCTAACGCCTGTGTGTGCTGTGCTAGGGGTGAGCCTGCTGGTGCCCCATGGAGCCATCCCCCAGGGGAAGTTCTACGAGATGTACCTGGTCATCAACAAGGCAGAGAGCGCCCTGTAAGTTGCACTGTGCCCTCCCCTCTGCTTTCTGTCGCCCACCGTGGGGCTCCTCGCACCAACGGGTGCCCCCTCTCCCCAGCTTGCCCTCCGAAGGCACGCAGACGGTGCTGAGCCCGGCGGTGACCTGCGGCCCCACTGGCCTGCTGCTGTGCCGCCCTGTCGTCCTGACCATTCCCCACTGTGCGGACATCGGCTCCTCCGACTGGATTTTCCAGCTGAAAACACAGTCCCACCAGGGAAACTGGGAGGTAACGAGCGAACGAGCGAGCCCAGCTTCTTCAGTCAGCCAAGGCCACAAGCTCTGTGGGATACATCCTCTAGCAACCCCCCCCAGCAAAGGGTTGACCCCAAACCTTGGTTTCCTGTCTGTCCCTGTAGGAAGTCGTGACCCTGGATGAGGAGACCCTCAACACCCCCTGCTACTGCCAGCTGGAAGCCAAGTCCTGCCACGTTCTGCTCGACCAGCTGGGCACCTATGTCTTCGTGGGGGAGTCCTACTCCAGGTCAGCCATCAAGAGGCTCCAGCTGGCCATCTTCGCCCCCACTGTTTGCACCTCCCTGGAGTACAACCTCAAGGTCTACTGCTTGGAGGACACACCAGACGCCCTGAAGGTACTGCAGATGACACCTGGTTGTCATTCACACTGATTTGTGTCAGCCTGGGGGTGACATTTGGGGAGTTTTGTTCCCCAGTATGCTTTGTTTTCCTGATGCAGCCAAGGTCTGGTAGCTTCAGGAGGGTGACGTTCTGGCAGGCCACCCCTGGTGCCACTGCCTCCCAGGGCGGCAGGGTGCTGCTCCAGGGAGGAGCCAGCCTGATGCAACTCCCTGAAAAGTGACCACGCTTAAATAATAAGCATGTTTTCTGTTCTCCACGTCCTTCTGGATGCTTGGAGATGCTTCTTCCCCTCCTGGGGAGGTTTCATGGCATAGACAGCATTAAGCACAACATGAAGGGCTCAAGTTTTGATGCTTTGGCCACATGGAGCGCCGGCACCATGGCCATTTAATTCCCTGTGCCTTGTCCTGCTGCATCAGGATTGCTGTAGTGCCTCTAGGTGGAGGTGTAGGCAGCGCTCTTCCGCCTGGATTTTGTTTCTCTCCTAAGAGCTGCTGGTGGGACAGTGGGATTGTGGTAAAAACAGGTAGGGTGGCACCTGGGGAGGGGGTTCCCAGAAGTGCCCAACCTTTCTGTGTTGGTTACAAGTTGCAAAATCCCAAACAAAGGCCAGGCCGGTGAGCGGGGTGAGCTGATGGGCTCTTGGTGTCCTGCTGCCTGCAGGAGGTGCTGGAGCTGGAGCGGACGCTGGGCGGTTACCTGCTGGAGGAGCCCAAGCCACTGCCCTTCAAGGACAGCTACCACAACCTGCGCCTCTCCATCCACGACATCCCCCACTCGCTGTGGAGGAGCAAGCTGCTGGCCAAGTACCAGGTGAGGTGCCACAGAGGGGCACCAGTTCTCGTTTCCCAGTGGGATGCTGTCTGTGGGGTCCCTCCGTCCCACCTTGTCCCCACGGGGTGGCCAGAGATGGGATTTCCCCCTCGCTGAGCCCGTGCGTTGGTGGCCTGCAGGAAATCCCCTTCTACCACATCTGGAGCGGCAGCCAGCGAGCCCTGCACTGCACCTTCACGCTGGAGAGGTACAGCCAGGCCTCCACCGAGCTCACCTGCAAGATCTGTGTGCGGCAGGTGGAAGGGGAAGGGCAGATCTTCCAGCTCCACGTCACGCTGGGAGAGGTGAGCGGGCGGGGAATGGCGAGGGGATGTGGGCAAAGATGGGTGGCTTATCCCAGCCCTCCGCCGAAACGCCTCACGTCGCCCTTCCCCTTGCAGCACACCGGCTCCTTCGACACCCTCCGCTCGCACCACAGCAGTGCGCCTGCCACCCAGCTGGGACCCTACGCCTTCAAAATCCCCCTCTCCATCCGGCAGAAAATCTGCAGCAGCCTGGATGCCCCCAACGCCAGGGGGAACGACTGGAGACTTCTTGCCCAGAAGCTCTCCATGGACCGGTGGGTGTCCCCATGCTTAGCTCGTGCTCCTTCGGGGCTGGGTTGTGTCCAGCCACGTTATATCCATTTACAGATGTCCACTCTAAGTTGGGGTACACCTAGGCAGAGTTATACCTGTGGCGTGGGGCTCTCCTCGCGTTGAGCTGGCCCTTGGTAGTTTGCCCCGAAGGGCAGCAGGTCAACCCGGGCCTACCCCTCTGCTTCTCCCCTGCAGGTACCTGAACTACTTCGCCACCAAAGCCAGCCCCACCGGGGTGCTCCTGGACTTGTGGGAAGCCCAGCACCAAGACGACGGCGATCTCAACACCCTGGCCAGTGCCTTAGAAGAGATGGGCAAGAGCGAGATGCTGGTGGTCATGGCCACGGAGGGCGACTGCTGCTGACGCTCCCCGCCCAGTGGCTGAGCGAGGAAGGGCCGAGGGTGCCCGTTTATCCCTCCCCACGTCACTGCCAGCCTTAGAGATCGATCCTCACAGTTTACAAGCAATTCAAGTGTTACGCAGCATTCCTCCTCCCGGCCGTT
Organism: Anser brachyrhynchus; assembly: GCF_964034855.1. Lineage (NCBI taxonomy): Eukaryota > Metazoa > Chordata > Aves > Anseriformes > Anatidae > Anser > Anser brachyrhynchus. Next base: position 20,237,769 of record NC_137700.1, on the reverse strand, counting down.
TTTGGGTGGTGCTGGGGGAATCGGGGCTTCTCGGGTCGGGGCGGCGGGGGCTTTCCTTCTCCTTGTGCGTGTGGGTTCCCCTCCCCTCCGGTTCTCCTCCTCCTTCGATGGCATTTCTGCATCGAAGAGGCGAGTCCAGTCTAGGCAAGCGGCTTACTTCTGTCAAAGGCTTCAGGCAGCTTCGTAAGGCAAATAGGAAAGGAAAAAAAAGGAAAAAAAAAAAAAAAACAGTTTCTTAGGAAACGCAAATAATTTATTATCCAGATCTTTGGATGACTTCTTTTAAAAAAAATACAGAAAAAAAAAGATTTATAAATCTTTTTTTGTGTGTGTGAGAGAGGAAGAGCACTGTTGTGGTCAGAGTGGCAGAGAGAGAGATTTAAATGAGCGCTCTTCTGTAGGGAAAACGTGTGGTCGAGTGGAGCAAAACTTGTTTACATGTCCTGGGACCCCCGGGAAGTCCGTCGGGTTAAGTGCCTCTATGCCCCCGTGCTTCAGGGCAAGCTGAGACCCTCCCTGAGATTTTCATTGCAAGTCCCCCTTCCTGGCAGCAGCGTCCCCCACAAATGTGTCTGGAGGGATGCTGCCTGGTTTTTCTCGCTGGTTTTCCTTCAGGAGCAACCCGAGGTGGTGCGCCTGTTCCCAGCGCCGTGCTGCATGGTCGTCGTCATCCTCCTCCTCCATCGCTGGGCTCTGTCTCCTTCGTTGCTGGTGGCAGCAGGGAATGCCGAATTCATTGGGTTTTTTAATGAATTCTTCCCCACCGTAGTTTTGGGGGAGCTTTTTAGGGCGACTGCGCCTTTATTATACATAAATACAAACCAAAGACTTCAGCCCTGCACTGATGCACAGGCCAAAGTGGTGGGTTTTGTGGTTTTTTTTTTATTATTTTTTATTTTATTTTATTGGTAACAAAACCCCCAGATGTTTGCAGTTCATGCCCCGAGGTGGCACGGTCAGGAGGAGGCAGGTTGGGATGCAGGCCCCAGCAGACCTCACCGCTGCGGAGTCCCTGGTTTTGAGTCAGTATTTTGGCTGGGATGCGGGGAGGGGGTTTTGGGGCTGGGGGCTGCTTTGGATGAGGTCCGCAGGTCTGCGCTGCTCCTGCGTGGGCTCCGAGGACAAAGCCCCAAGGGTTTATCCTGCTGGGTCTCATAGCAGGGCTGTTCTGTGTTCGCACATAGACCCTTGATAGGATGGCTGTGGCCCGTGCTGCCCAGCATTTTGAAGAGCTGGTTTCTTGTTTGGGGTTGGAAGAAACACTGTTGGAGCTGTTAGCATGCTTTATTTGGGTTGTTTTTGGTCCTGCGTTGAGTTCTACCTCGCTGGTGAGGAAGGGTCTCCAAGCTGCAAGCCAGGCTATGCCTCTCAGCTTTAGGAGAGGCGGCATCGTAAGTGGTCGTCGGGTTTCCGTCCCATTGCACCTCCTTTATTTTCTCCCCTTTTTTTTGGTAATGGACTTGTTATAACAGTGGAGGGAGAAGTTGTGCGATGGATGAAAAGTGATCAACGGGTAACGAGTTTCATCGCAGAGATACGGTGTCCGGATGAAGGCTAAAAGTTTAGACTACCTGCAGATAGAAGTATTTACTCGGTGATTGTGGTATCTTAGAAATTTCTCTGTTGAAAAATAAAGGAATAGGAAGGGGATGAGAAGCTCAGGATTAGACCAGACCACACAGCGAGGCTGTGGACCCTCCGTTGATGGAAGTATTAAGAGCAAAGCCTGGAGGGCAGCTCCTGCCTCGGGCTGCAAGGCTTTGCGACGCGAAGCCCAGGATGCAAACTGAGAGCATCATCACAGGGTGGCGTGGGAGAAGCTTTCAGTATTGCAAGCGTCTTCACGGGGTTGTTTTTGGCAAGATGAGAGGCTTGGTGTGCTAACCCAGCACATCCTGGTGTCGTCAGGTTGTGTGCTGGGTGAAATCACAGCCAGGAGCCCAAATTTCTCAGGGGGGAAGCGTGCAGGCTCTGCCGAGGGGCTTTTTTTTTTTTCTGTGTGTTGCTCAACCTTTTTTGAAGTCTGCAGTGAACACGCAGACCTTCAGACATGCAAAAACCACAGGTGGGTCAAATGCTCACATGCATTTCTTGGCAGCTGTGAACCCAACCCAAACAGCACTCCTTAAAAACAACAAGCGAGGGGCTTGGGGCATCCGACAGGTCCCAGCTCCCTCCCTCCATCTCCTCCGCTGTCTCCCTGCTTTACTCTCTGGACTGGATTTCCACCAGGTTGGAGACTGAAGGTGGGAAGACTTGTAGGTGACTTCCCTTGCCACCTAGGAAGGGTTTTCTCTCTCTGTTAGGTTGCATTTAAGCATCCCATTAGTGGCACCCCACCCCTGAGCCGAGGGGGATAAGCGAATTTGGGGAAAAAAATGAAGAATTGGTCTCGCGCCATGGCTGCTGGCGTTACCCAGGGCTTCAGCGGGAGACGAGCTGCCCTTTTCTGAATCTCTCTCGCTCTCATTCTGCTCCGTGGACCTCGCTGCGCCGGTGTGCGTGCCTGTCCGTCCATCCGTCCGTCCTTCCGTCCTGCCCACCCCATCCACCTGTGTTCGTCTCCCCCGTCCTTTTGGGGCCATGTTGTGCCGGCAGCAGCCGCCCCTTGCTCCGGGACCTGTCCCTGTATTTATAAGCCCAGGGGACGGGCATCCTCTCCACCCGCGTCTGTTTATTCTGTAAAGAACTGTAAATAAAGTTTAGCATTCCTATTGTAACAAATTAATTTTTATGCAATAAATTATATTTCCTAGTCTAATAAAAAAAATAGCCGATCTGTTTTCTCCTCCTGCGTTCATCACTCGGTGGCGCCTGCAGGAGCTTTGTGCAGCATCCCCTTGGCTCCACTGCCCCTTGGGTCCCTGAAGGACCTTCGGTGCCTGGACTGGAGCCCCTGGGGAGGGGACGTGGGGACCCTCGTGCAGCACGGCCACCCCTCCATCCATCACTCTTCCCTACAAGCAAGTTTCTCTGAGCTCAGCTCTGGTCTCTCACCATCACCCTGACCGCCCTGGGTGCTTTTCCCTTTTCCACAGGCGTGGCAATCCCAAGGGACCTTGTGTCCCTCTGGCCAGAGGAACCCGGCCAGATGGGCTTGCCAGGACAGGGTGAAGGTTGCCCTGCCAGGGCCACTCCACTCACCCAGCTGCAGGGAAAAAGGTGCCACCAGGAGGTGGCAATGCTGGCCCTCTCCGAATCTGCAGCCAGTGAAGGAAATGGGAACAAATGGGACACAGCCCCAAACCCATTATGAGCATGGGAACATCCCTAAAATCTGACCGGAGCCGACCCGTGGCGCTGAGCAGCCCTTGAACAGGGGTAACTTTCACTTGAGGGACCGACAAAGCCCCAGCCTGGCTTGGTTGACCCCGCTCAGTTGTCATAGCCCCTTGCGCTGATGTGACCCGAGGCTCTTCTCCAGCACTGGGTTTTTTGATGTGATCGACTGCAGCAGGTCAGAAATATCAGGCAAATCCCTCGGGGCCCATGGGTTACTGACTCGGAGAGGCTGCGCCGACTCCTCAGGCGCTTTCCCAGCCTGGCACATCAATGTGCATGAAAATCCCAAGGAGAAACCCCTGGAGACCCCCTCCCCGTGCCCCTCTGAAGCCTTTCCAGCTCAGCGCACTGCTGGTGGGGGACATGGGTTGGTGGTGGGCTTCTGCTTGGGTGCTTTGAAAAAGAACACAGAGTGTTGGGGTATTTGGTTAGGGTTCTGCTGCCCTTTAGGGTTTGTGGAGGTGGCTGGTGCTGGGGGACGTGTAAAATGGGGGAAATGGGGGGGTTTGCAGTGAAATCACATTTATAGGATGATGCAAAATGAGGACTTTGTGGCCGTGTTCATCCAGAAGATGCTCCCCATCCCTTGTGTCCTAAGGAGGGGAGGGTGTGCTCAACCTTTTCCCCAAAATTCAAGCCCCAGGAAAGTAAAAAAAACTAAAGATAATGGTGGCGTGGGGATAATTTTGGTAAGTTTCTGACTAACGGCTGCGGGGCCATGCTGCTGGCTGGCCTGAAGGGGCTTCAGAATTAAAAAAAAAAATGGGGGATGGGGGAGGAAAAAAAGGGTTTTATGAAGAATGAGAAAAAAAAGAGGAAAAAAGTGTTTTTTTTTTTTTTAAGTGTGGGAAAAAGTGGAAGAAGTGAGGGGAAAGGGGAGGGATATGGGGGGGGTAGAGGGGAAAAGGGGAGGGAAGAGGAAAAATAAAGGGGCGGGGCTAACTGGGGGTGGGGTTAATTGGGGCGGTGCTAATTGGGGGCGGGACCACGCCTCCGAGTGGGCGGAGCTTCGGCCCGGCTCGGCTCGGCTCGGCTCGGGTGAGTGGGGCGGGGGGCGGTAGGGCTGCGGGGCGGGATGTAGGGTCGCCGGGTTCTTCCCACCCCATCCACAGCTTGGATTTTCTGTTTTTTTTGGGTGGCTTTTTTCCTGCAAAATCCCCCATTTCCGGCATTTTGGCCTCAGCCCGGCCTCCACCCGGGGGAGGGTGGTGCTCAGCGGGTGGTGCTCAGCGGGGTTTGGGGCTGTCCCTTTCCTTCTCAAACCTGCCCCCAAAGCCTGCCGCTGGGGGACCGGGTGTGCAGGAGCCTCGGGGAGATGCTGGGGTGGGTCACAAGCCCTCCTGGTGGGTTTCAGGGCGCTTGCGAAGCTTGCTTTGGGGGTCTCGGTGCAAAGGGCTGGGTGCTCCCGGGTTGTTATTTATGGGGTTTTGTCCTTGTAGGGGCGGAGGGTTCCTGCTTTGCAAGGGGGAAAGTGAGCGTAAGGCCACGGGGCTGGTTAATGATCACCTCCACTGCTATGCTGCTGCACCCGCCTGACCCCACCGCACCTCTCCCAGGTTTTATGGGGTCCTGCACCCTGTCCTGACCCCATTCAGCTCCTCAAGTTGCCTTGTCCCAATAACTAACCACCCTCGCACCCTAACAGCCTGTTTGGGGTTGTCTTGCAGCACCATGCAGCCGGCAGCCAGCACCTTTCCCCCAGACGATGAGCCCCTGCTGGAGGAGCCTCCCGGCGGGCGAAAGCCAGGCGACCACTCCAATGGGGCTTACGTGATTTTTTTCCTGCTGGGCATCGGGTCCCTGCTGCCCTGGAATTTTTTCATCACCGCCAAGCACTACTGGGTGTACAAGCTGCAGAACTGCTCGGAGCAGGCGGGACAGGCGCCCTCGGACCTGCGGGTGAGTGCGTGGCCGCTGCAGGTCGGCGTGCCCAAAGGAGCAGCTACCCTTGGGTGTTTAGGGCCAAAACAGCCACTTTCCACCTTAACTCGCTCCTTTTCCCTCCGCCTCCCCAGCAGGTGGGTGAGCATCCTCTGGGGTTTTGTGTGCTGCCAGCCTAGGGCGGGGATTTATTGGGGGAGCACAAATATCTGCAAGAAAAATAATTAAAAGTTGTAGTAGTTTGTGGCCTGACCCTTACCTGTGTTCAAAGTACTAGGGCACGAATTTATGGCGCATTAAAAAAAACATTTAGTCTGGCCCGTAAGCAAGCCTGTAGTTCTTAGGATGATTTTTCCTTCTGTGCGTTTCTTGCACTCTGTGCTCCTGTGCTTCCCCAGCCAGCTCCGAGAGGGCCGGGCTCGCAGCTCGGTGCTGACTTGCTCTGAACTCCTGGCGGGGCACTGAACACATTTTAAGTGTTTTCTTCCTTGCACTGGCTGTTTGGAGGTGATGGCAGCCACGGTGGCAGGGTTTTACAGGAGTGTGGGGTTTGCAATGTCTTGCTCCCCCGACATGTTTTACGGTTTCTCCTTCAAGGTCTGGCAGGTGTGACCGGAGCATCTCCTGCAGCCATAAACTTCTGGCTGCTGGCATACAGGACAGAGATCTGGATGTGCCAGCCAGCGGTCAGCAGGCTTGCTAGCAAGGGGGTCACAAAGCACTTTTTCTCCCCCCAAAAACCTTCCTTTGCTCCTCCTTGTCCTCGCTGCTTGTTCCCTTTGGAGACCAGAAAAGCCACCCCCGGTGCCGCAAGCACCCAAAATCAGTTTTATTTTCAGAGTTTTGCCATCTTGAGATCCAGCTGCTGGCCAGAGAATCGTCCCTGAGACTCAACCACCCAGGAGCCACCCAAAATCAACCCTGCCCGGGCCGTGTGGCCTCCCTTTGCCTCCTCGCGCTCGTTGCACTGGGTGATGCCATTTCTTTGTGGCTGGAAAAAGCGTCGGCGTCATGAGCCCACAGCCAGCCCTCCTGCTGCCCAGCTTGTCCAGGTGGTTTGGGCACATTTTTTATTAACGAGGGCAGAGCTGGATGTAATGCCCACGTTTCCTCCGTGCTTTCTGACCAGCATCCGGAGCTGGGCTGATTTTAACGCTCGGAGCAGGGTGCGAAGGGGACGCTCCTTCCTCCCCATCGCACCCCCAGGAGGTGAGGTTTGCAGCAGCTGTTTTCAAGTAAAGTAGGTGGTTATTGCTGATTCTGGCTGCTTTTTGTTGGATTTTTTCCTTCTGCTTAAAGTTTTGTTGCTGTGTTTCTGAAGGTGCATCCCACAGGTGGATTTCTCTGGGAATCGCAGCACTTAGCTTCCAGTATTTCCTGCTCAGAAATAGCTTAGCACAAACAAACTGTGCTAGTTTTGAAGGTACCCTTGATTGGATCAGCCATTTCTTTGTTGAAAAAGATGTTTTTCCTCTTTCCACATTTTTTTTTTTGTCCCCTGGTGCTTTAATTGGAGTAAGGGCATGGTCAAGTTTGTTTTCTTCCTTGGTGATGTGTCCGTGTCCAAATGTGTATGGGATGCTGCTGAGCGTGAGGATTTTTAATTCCTTCAGTGCAGAGCAACCTGGGTCTTCCGTGGTGGTTGAGTCTCATCAAAAATAATGCCATCAGCCCCCATTTCTGCCGAGGGAAGCAATCTGGCCATGGCAAGGACTTAAAGCTTGCAGGTGGTTTGTGATTCCAGCCCAACACGTCCCGGTGCGCTGTGCTCCCGTCCGCTGGGCGCGGCGATGCTCTGGTGCTCGCTGCTCCTCAGTGGTACAAGGTAACCTTGCTGGTTTCTGAGCTTGCAAATTGGGATTTGGGGCAACACCGAGTTGTTTAAAAATGTATACACTAAGTGGTTTAAACAGCAAGTGGTTTAAAAATGGATATACTTCTGCTTGGTGGAAAGCTCTCTAAAGCTTTGTTCCCCCCACACACACCTCAAAAAGAAAATTAACTTGAAAGTGTACTAAATATCCATGTTTTTTTGATTTTTTTTTTTTTTTTTTTTTAGGTAGGCTGGTAAATAAGGCTTAGTTTTAGCAGGTCGCTTTGTCTGTTCTCCCTTAATTTGGTGCGTGGCTGCGGAGCTCGGATCCTGCTGCTTTTCCCCAAGCTGATGCAGTAGCTGCAGGTGTTTGTCTCTGCATATGCAGCCCCTCCAGGAGCAGTTATTACATTTCTTGTTGCTTTCAGTAAAGCCCTTGATGGGGAAGAACAAATTAACATGCTTGCAAACTGATTAAGAGACTACAGCGCAAAGCTGCAGGAAAACCTGTGGCGGGGAGAGCAAAGGTGCCGGATTCCCCCCGGATGTGGCTGCTGGGGGCCCGGGGAGGATCTCATTTGGGGTCTCCTATGTAGGTTGTCCTCCCTGCAAACATCGTCCCGCCTGCAGGCTGGGACTCCTGGGGGAAAAAAGGGGTTTTAGGGACCTTAAGGAGGATGGAGCGGACGGGGTTTTAACAGCGTGATGTGTAAAGTGGGTTGAAAATGCAGTCTTGGCATGGAAATCTCACTTTTTGCTGTGGTTTATTGCTTTCTGTGTCCATCTTCTCCACTGGCCGTGACCAGCCTGGTGGTATTGACTCGTGCTCCAGCCTGTTTTCCCAAATGATGCATGAGGCCGTGAGGTGAATGTCCACTGAGCCTCAGCCTCTTTCAGAGTGGGAGGCCAGGAGGGAAAATCACGTCCCTCTGCTTGAAAATGTTTCTCTCTGACCATTTATTTCCCCCCTTTTTCCTGGCAGGACTATTTTGAGAGTTACATCTCCATCGCTTCCACCGTGCCCTCAGTGCTGTGCCTGGTTGGAAACTTCCTGCTGGTCAACAAGTAGGTGTGGGGTGGGCACCTTCCCCCTCCCCTCCTCCTCCTTTCTGCCCCAAAAGTGAGCCCGAGCAACGAGTAGTTGCTCAAACGATTAATTATCTCCCTTTACCCTTCATTTTCTTTACTTTAAATGCAATTTGCTCCTTCTCACAGCAGAGGAGATGCTCTCTGCGTCACGTTACGGTTATAAAATGGGGAGGCAACAGCAAAAGGTGGGTTTGGGGTGGGTTTGGAAGGATGCCGTTCCTCCTTGCCGTCCCCAGGGTGCCCGCCAGCGTCCGCATCCTGGCCTCGCTCTTCGTCATGCTCTCCGTCTTCCTGGTGATCACGGTGCTGGTGAAGGTCGACACATCAGCCTGGACCCCCCTCTTCTTCGGCCTCACCCTCGCCTGCGTGGTGGTGGTCAGCGGCGCCTCCACCGTCTTCACCAGCAGCATCCTGGGCCTGAGCAGCCGCTTCCCCATGAGGAACTCGCAGGCACTGATCTCAGGTTCGTGTCCCCAAGCACTGGAGGGTTCCTCCTGCGTGGGCATCCTGGTGGGATCATGCTCCTGGGTCCCCTTGGGTTGCTGGTTTGTTGTTTTTTTTTTTCCCCCTCCCTGCATCACGCGGTGTTTATTTTAGAAACTTAACTTTGCTTTAAAAAAAAAAAAAGGCACAAAACTTGCAGGCTGAACTAAAGGGAAGTTGCTGAACGAGAAGCACAACGGGTCACATGAGCCGGCACTCTCATTTCTGTAAATACCCTAAAAGCTCAGCGCTGGGGGCTCGGCAGAGACAGACCCTCACCATCCCTGTCCCTGGGGGGAACATCCCCCCGAGCAGCCATGGCTCGAGCTGTAATTTGTTCCCTGCAGGGAAAAGGGGGGAAGGAGGCGTTATGAATGTGCAGTAGGATGGCTGAGAAGCCAAGAGGAAAGGGAAAAAATAGAAGAACGTCTCCATCTCCATTTCCCGGGGCCAAGAAAGGAGTGTTTTAAGGAGCAGGGGAACCATGGCAGTGCCTGCCTGGTGCTCCAGTGCCTTGCCAGATTTTGTGGAGCCCCCTCCAGCCTTGGGGCATGGTTTGGACCCGCTGCTTTGTGCCCCACAAATGTCTATCTGTCAGGTCAGGCCATGGGCGGCACGCTCAGCGCCATCGCGTCCCTCGTCGACCTGGCGGCGGCGGCCGATGTGACTGACAGCGCCCTGGCTTACTTCCTCACCGCCGACATCTTCATCGTCGTCTGCATCATGGTCTACCTCCTGCTGCCCCGCCTGCAGTACTCCAGGTATGGGCTGGGCTTGGTGGTAGCACCCACGGGATGTCGCCATCCGACCAAAACCACAAACTGGTTTTGTTTTCTTTTGTTGTTTTTTCCCGTCCCCGGGGTGGGAGAAGAGGATGCTGACGTGCGCTCCTCCCAGATTTCCAGCACCTGTATGACTTTGCATGAGGCTCACGACCTCCCTCCTCTCTTTTTTTCAGATATTACTTGAGAAGCCACCAGGAGAGCCCGTCCCCAGCCACCGTGCTGCCTGGTGACCCCGTGGGGGACGAGGCAGAGCCGGGAGGCACCACGAGCAGCGTGCTGCTGCCCGGCCGCCCCGGCGTCCCCCCGCTGCGCCCCATCCTGCGCAAGACGGCTGCCCTGGGCTCCTGCCTCTTCTACGTCTTCTTTGTCTCCATCATCATCTTCCCATCCCTCTCCTCCAACATCGAGTCCGTCCACAAGACCTCAGGGAGCCCGTGGAGCACCAAGTACTTTGTGCCCCTCACCAGCTTCCTCCTGTACAACTTTGCCGACTGGTGCGGGCGGCAGATCACCGCCTGGATCCAGGCGCCAGGCCCCAACAGCAAGCTGCTGCCCGCCCTGGTCCTCCTCAGGACCATCTTCCTCCCCCTCTTCATCCTCAGCAACTACCAGCCCCGGGCTCACATCCAGACGGTGCTCTTCGCCCGCGACGCCTACCCGGTGGCCTTCACGGCGCTGCTGGGGCTCAGCAACGGCTACCTGGGCACGCTGGCCATCGTCTACGGCCCCAAGATCGTGCCGAAGGAGCTGGCCGAGGCAGCGGGGGTGGTGATGACGTTGTACCTGGTGCTGGGGCTGGCCCTGGGCTCCGCGTGCTCTGTGCTCATCGTGCACCTCATCTAGAGCAGCGTGTCCCCGGAGCCCCCCGAGGACAAGCTGGGGACCAAAACCAATGGACCAAAAAGCCCCGAGCTCAGGGACGCAGCAGGGACACCCGAGTGGCCAAAGAGACCTCTCCCTCCTTAAAATGCCCCCTGGGAAATGGCGGCTTGCTGCATAAAAGCCTGGCGGCAGCATGAGACCAAAGATCTTGCAGCCCTCGAGGTCCCAAGGGAGCTCGGAGGGCAGGGAGCAGCAGGGCATCGTTTCGGGGGGATTTCCCTGAGGAAAGGGAATTCCTGGCGTGTGTGAGGGCAACTTCCTCACTTGCACTTCTGCTTGCTTGAGTTGTTCCAGCTGAGATCAGCCCGTGGCTGTTGGACTTCCCGTGCTGCGGGGTGCAGCTGTGAATTGGTTAATTCCCGCAGGAGGACCCCAAATGCCTCCGGGGGGTGAGGTGCTGGGGTACCCAGAGGGCTTCAAAGTCATTTAAACCGCTCTGTGCAAGTGCAGCCCGGGCTACACACAATTGTTATATTTATTTTCTCAAATTTATGGTCTGGGAGAGGGGAAGCAGTGAGCAAGGAGGCAATGGCATAGCTTGGCGTTGCAGCTGCTGCCTCGGGGGGGAATATCTGTGGAAAACCCTTCCTGTAAGACTTGGTGACTAGAATTACTGGAAGAGGAACGGATCTCTTTTACTTTCTTTGTAGCCCACTGGGTTTAACCCCAGGCCACTTACAGAGACGAAGCGTGATGTTGCGCCTTCAGTGCGATACTCTCGGCATCATTTGGGCTCCTGGGTGATGCATGTGCAGCTTCGGGTGATTTTATTTTTTTAAATCATAAAATCCTGACACGGGTGGAAAATTTACAGGGCACGTGGTACAGAGGCTAAGCTGTACGGCCCACAGCTTTGCACACAGAGGCTCTGCAGTGCACAAGCACTGGTGATGGCTTTAATATTTCCCTGGTTGGACACTGACTTGCTCTGGGTGCAAGTTGCTTCTTGTCTGCAGGTGTGAAATCGTTTCTGAGGTGGAAATACCCAGGGCTGAGCACCTGCAGGTGGCATCTCAAATATTCATGTCTTCAGCTTCAGGTGGCCTCGGTGGGGTTTTATGGGGAGAGGTGTCGTGCTGGGCTGGTTCCTGAACTGCCCGGTACCAGGTTATGAGGTCCTGCTAATTACGGGCTGCTCTGCTCGTCCTCCCTGTGATGTTACAGAGGGAAGTGACCGAATACCTCTCGAGACAGCACTTGATGGTCTGGTACTGTCGCTAATAAAGTTAATTCTTGATACTGTGTAAATGCTGGTGGCTGGAGCAGTGTTTTGGGAAACGTGCAGGTGATGCTCTCGGGTCTTTTGCTGTTGCCTTGAAGGCAGAAAACTAACACTGGGAAGCTGGTAGGGAGAGGGGGGTGGATGAAAGGGCAGCGAGCGGAGGAGCTGCATCTGTCGCAGCTTCTGCCCAGAAGAAATAACCCAGCCTATGCCCGACCTCTTTTGTGCCCTGTCTGTCCTCGTGGAGATGTCAGCTCCTCCCTGCTTCCAGAGCCTCTCAGAGCACAAGGGCTTGTGCCCCTTAGGGGCCTCAAAGCAAACCCTTGTGCTCTGAGAGGCAAGGGACCGTGCGTTAGGGCGTGCTGCCCATCTCACGAGGGCTGTGAGCGACTTTCTCATATCCAAAGCCTTGCGTGGGCTGTCCCCGCTCCGCAGAGCGCCCTGCGGGGTCGGGCTGCTGCTCCCTGCCAGCTCTCCATCTGTAACACCAGCCTTCAAGGCGCGGGGGGCTTTTGGCACGGCGCTGCCAGCATTTGGCAGGTGGGAGCATCTTTGAACCCACCTCGCTGCCCTCCAGCGTCGCCTTGGCGAGGGACAGAAGAGGAGCGCTGCTGCCTCTTGGCCGCACGCGTTTTGGGGCAGGAGCCATCCTTTCAGCGTTTTCCTGGGATGCTGGGGCCAAAGCAGAGGCAGCTGCAGTGCCAGGAGCAAGGTGGATGGAAGCTGAGCTGGGGGGGGGGGGGTTGGGGATGGAAATTTGGGGGTCCGGGACCCCGTGGGCGAGCTCTGTGCCCCAAACAGCTCCGCTTTGAAACAGCGCCAGCCAGCTGCAGGCTTGCCCGGCTGCCGTGCTCCTTCTGCGTGCTTTATGGGGTAATTTGTACTATATTTACACGGCAGCGCTCAACAGTTTTTTTAAATGGAAGCGAGGAAAACGCTGTCGAATGAATTGTTACAAAAAAGCCCCGTTTGCCATTCCAGCAGGGGGGAAGAAAGAGGGATAAAAATCACCGTCCTAGGGACGTTCTGTTCGTCAGATCTGGGTATTTTTTCCCTTGATTTGTGAGCCTAATGCGAGGAGAAGGAGCCGCAGATGCATGCTGAATTCTGCAGGGAACATATGCATGCATTTAAATCATTTACAGCATTTACTGGTGCAATTGTAAGGCACATTATTTTCCTGCATTTGTAATTAGGCTCCAAGCAGATGGCGAAGGACTGTAGCTTGTGATTAGACCGGCTTGTGCTCTGCCGGGCTGCACGGGGAGAACAAACCGCGCCCGGAAAGTTTCTCCCCTAATTCTCCCTGCACCGCTCCTGGTGCTCAGCCGCACGAGATGTGCCACCCGCTTTGATGAATGCTTTTAATACGAAGCAGAAGAGGTTGGAAATGGGAACGAGCTCCACGCAGGATGCTCCACGAGCCCTGAGTATGCCCAGTGTCTTGGCCGTGCCTTTTTTCTTCCCTGGGGCAACGCGGGGTTGGATCTTCATCCCTAGGACGTGGCTCCTGCTTTAAATGCACCACCTTGGAGACCTGCAGGCATCACTTTTTGTCATTTGGTTGGACGAGATGATCTTGTATGTCCTTTCCAACCTTGTGTTTCTGTGATTCTGTGATTTTGTTTCTAGGATCGAGCAGCAGCAGCCCAAGTGCCAGCATCTCCGTGCCAAACCCGTGTAGTATTTCCATGCACCTTCACTTCAGTAGTCAAGAGCCACCTCTTGCTGTCCAGTAGTCACATCAAGGAGACTTCATTGGGTGTTACGTACTCATTTTTCTCCTCTTTCTCATTTCCCTTGCTTGCCTTCTTCATTTGCAGGGGTGCCAGCTCGGCCAGGACGGCCCGAAATGCGGGGCAAGGGGCAGAGCAGAGCGGGGCAGAGGGCCGGGAAGGCAGAAAGCAAGCAGGAGGGTGCTGTGTGGGTGCTGTGCCTGTAGATGGCACCTTCCCCTCTGCCTGCGCCGAGCAGGATGGAAAAGGGAGCAGAAACCGGCTGGGCTCGGGGCTGGGAGAGGGAGGGGTGCTCGTGGTGCCCCGCAGGCTGTCCCCAGGGGGACAAGGGGCCCAGCTCTGCCTCCTGTCGCGATAATCTCCTGGGGAATGAATCCCCTCACTTTTTCCCCAAGTGTGGCTCTTCCCGAAGCTGGAGGTGGCAGCCGATGGAGAGAGGCACAGTAAGTGGGCTTGCGCGCAGCCCACCGTCTTCAGACGTTTCCTTCCCCCTCAGAATAAGCTATCACCCTATAAACTTGCAATTTGAATCCACTGATTCTCTACTTTTAAAGGAAAAATAAAGAAATCAGCTGTCCTTTCAGCTCTTTTCAGAGGGAAAAAACACCAGCCACCTCATCGCTTTGCTCAGATTCCTCATCAGCCTTTCACCCACAAACCCGTAAAAAAAAAATCAGGATCCTAATATTGGCCTTCAAAGTCCGTGGGAAATGGACCTGGAAATTAATTTCCCACCAGAAAAACGCTTCTCTGTCAGCCCTGTGCTCAGCAGCATTGCACAGGTGGTCACAAAAAAAAACAAAAAAAACACTGCGAGTCTTGCACAAATTAATTCTGCAAATTTGCTGAAGTCCAGCAAAAAAAAACTGGTCCGGGTGCGAGCGGGGTGGCAGGCTGAGGGCTGCGGCATTTAGGAACGGGGTGAGAATTAAGCAGGGGAGAGATGTGCTTTATTTAAATAGGCACGTTAACCTGAGAGCAAACCCAGGCATGATGTGAAGACATTATTTCTTAGTGAGCTGCACCTCAGGGACTTCTCTTTAACCCCCATGGGTGCTGCAGCCTGCCTGGTGCAGGGCTGGCTCTGCTGCGTGCTATGTGCACTCTGGGGGGGCTCCCAAATCCCAAGGGCTCCCCATGGCTGTGGGGGCATGGGAGCAGCCCCCTGCCCAACCCAAATCGATCGGTGGAGGAGCCGAGGTAATTGCATAATTAGCAGAAGCTGTGCAGGAGAGGCAAGGGTTTAATTATCCCCTCCTGCTCCTGCCGAGGGGTTTGCCCGCTGCAGCTCCAGAAGGAGGGATGTGCAGGTGAGTGTGTGTGGCTCCACGAGGGGTTTCAGGGATGGAAAAAGCTTACTTAGGGTTTTAATTAGGAGCTGCTCAAGGTGGGGTATTGGGGTGAGGTCCCCTGAGTTGGGGGTGGCTGTGGGTTTTTGTATGGCCCCAAAGCCCTGTCCATTTGGGGGGCTGCCTTGTTTCAGGCGGGGTTTATGGGGCTCTGTTGCTTCCAAAAAAAAAAAATGAGGAATGGGGTGAAAGTGGTGAATTTGGCTGCTGTCTTTAGGGTCTTTGTAGGGAGGGCTCGGGCTGGAGACAGGGATCTGCCCCGTGATGTCCTGTGGGGATCAGGCTGAGGATAGAGATGAGGTGTGGGGAAGCCACCTGCTCTTCCTCTGGCTTTTAGGGACAAATATCCTGCTGAAGGCTGATGCTCCTCTCAGTGCAGGGCCCTGGGTGAGCAGGAGCTGCGCTGACTGTGAGCACACCGGGGTAACAACCAGCCCCTCCGTGGGGAGGGGACAGGGGTGCAACCCGAATCCCACTGGGGTCGCGTCGCTCCTCCTGTCCCTACCCAGATGCTTGCGAGGCCACGGGTGCACCGTGGTCACTCGTGGGGTCAGCGGGGACTTCTGGCACGAAGGGTTGGAGGCGCGTATTGCTAGCTCCGTGCCGAGAACACCGTGTTAGAAACCGAGGCACCCAAGGGAGAGGAACAACAACCGCTGCGCTGCCCGTGTCGCGTTGCCGCTCATGTATGATTTATGCCCCGCTCCCCGGCCTGCCAGCACGGGGAAACGGCACCCAAAGGGCTGAGACAAGGGGGCCGGCTCAAAACTTGACGCTCCCCGGGCTGAAGTTTCTTGGCAAGAGGCAGGGGTGGGCCCTTTCCAGCCGGACCCCGCGCCCCCGGGGGGCTGAGCGTGGTCCCCAGCCCCTGGGGGTGCTGAGCAGGGGCTTTGGGGCAGGCTGCCCGGGGTGGGGGGGCGCAACTCCCCCTTACCTGGGCGAGGGGCGCTGCGCCAGCCTCCGCTGCGCCGCTCGGGCTCCTGCCCACCCCTTCCTCCTCCTCCTCCTCTTCCTCCTCCTCCTGCTGCTGCTGCCTGGGCTCGCTCGGCGGCGCGGCTGGCGGCCGGGGGGGGGCTCAGGGCTGGCTCTGGGACCGGCCCCCGCCACAGGTGATGTCCCCAAGGGCAGCGCCCCGCCACAGGTAATGTCCCCCCCGCCGGGCTGCGTGGGCACCGCGTGGGTTTGCACGGGAGGGATGCGCGGGGCTGTCCCCCCCCCCCTTTTTTTTCCCCGGCTTTGAGCCCCCTTATCCCTCCCCCGGCATCTTTGCTTTGCTTCTGCCGAGGGGACAACTTGTTTGGGGTGAGCATCCTCACCGTTATTGTTATATATAGATATTATATATATATATTTTTTTTTTTGGGGGGGGGGGGGGTGGCTGGGAGAGAGGAGCTAGGGAGGATCCAGAGCCGTGCTCTCCATGGCAGGAGCCAGAGCATTCAGTTCTCCTCCCTTTGGGCAAAAAATAAATGGGCTTGTGGCTGCTGGTCTGACCCCAGACCACAAAGCAACCCCCTCCCCAGCCCTTTATCCCTCTCCCTGCTTTATGATTTCGAGCCTGGATTAAAGGAGGAGGAAAAAGCTGTAAACTTTCCCGGGCTGAACTTGTACAAAAGGCAGCGAGTGCGGGAGTGTGCGGGAGGCTGGAGTTAAAGCCGGGCTGCAGCCGCCTCCGAGAGGTGCTCGGGGCTGGCAGTGGCCAAGCAGGGCTCAATTGGAAGGAAGGAGATTTCTTTAATCCTCTCCAAAATCCATATTAAACGGGAAAACAGCTTTTCAAAGCGCTGAACTCGCCCCAAGCAGTTTCTTGTTATTTCTTGAGAAAATGGTTTATTTAAGATTTTTTTCCCCCTACTCCTTTGCTTGCTCATCTTTTCATTAATCTCTGACAAAGCTGGGCAGTCCTCTTTTATTTAAATAAATCCTTCCCTGGCCACCTCAAAAGCTGACCCCTGTGCACATCCAGCTTGGTGCTGGTCAGGCATCTCCAGCTTCGAGCCGGCTGCGGCTTTTATTTAAAGAAAATCCTCAAACTTCAAGAGCGCAGTCTGCTCCCTGTTAAAAACGGCCAGCTAAATTACATTAACCTCCCTTTTAACTGACGGACTTAGGGCTTCGTTAGGAGGGCTCAGGTTGTGAGGCAGGGACAGCTTTTCCCTGATTTGATCAGCCCAGCACCGAACCTCTTGTTCCGATCCAACACCGAAGGTTGGGGATACTCCAGGGAGGTAAATAACAGCCTGTGCCCAGTCACAATTAAAATACAGCTGTGGGGCTTCGTTACTGGCATTTAATTGGGCAAATACAAAAATCCATGGTGCTGGTAGTAAAGACCTGCCAAAGAAAACCCACAATGGTGCTGCCAGCCCCCTCGTGCCAACCACTGCCACCTCCCTGAGCTGCCTCTTTTATTTATTTATTTATTTTGCTGGGGCGTTGTGCTGGAATAGGAAGTTTTCCGTGCTGGTGTTTTTTTGGTGTCGTTTGATTGTGTTTTTCTGTGCTGTGAGGCCCCCAAAGCCCTCCTGGTGACAGGGCAGATGTGGGGGTGCCCATGATGTCCCCAGCACATTGTGCACTGGCCGGTGCAGGAGAGAGACGGAGCACGCTTTATTCCGTGTGCCATCCCCATGGGAAAGCTGCTTTTGTCAAAATCCAGGCGGGTGATGAGGGAGGGAGTTTGAATGTTGCCTCTCCCCCTTCCCCTGGGGAGGAAATCCCTTTGCAATCGGATTTTTTTCTGCTTTGCCGCCCCCTCCCTCCCCAGCCCCATGCTCTGGTTTCGGAGGGCACGCTGTGCGCTTTGCGGCACGGAGTCGAGAGCGTGTCATCAGAGCACGATGTGGTGCTTTAGGATCGAGTTGTAAAACATTCTCTTTATGGGCAACTGTAAAAATTGATATTCTCACTTTTTTTTTTTTTTTTGGTGATAAGTGAGAGAAACAATGCTCACAAGAAGCAGGAGCTGTGGAGCCAGGCTGGAAGGGCACCCAGGCGGTGCTCAGGGAAGTTACTTGTCCCCCCTGGGGGCTGTACCCAAAAATAAGGGGGTGGTAACACCGGGAATGGCTTCTGCTACTCCCAACTGGTACACAGCCTGAGGTCTGACAGCTTCCCTGCCATCCTGATGGGGATGGGCAGAGAAAGAGGGAGAACTTCCCCCGGAGCAGCCGGGGTGGCAAGGATGTCTTAAAAGGGCTGAATTTATCAAGTTTCTGAAATGTTTGGCACAGCTGGTCTTGAGCACTGATTCTTTGTAAATTAGGCTGTGGGACTGACTTGCTGATGGGCTGTGGCCTCTCGTTAGGGTGGAAAGCATCCCAGCTGCTTGCAGCCCCGCTCTGCAGGAGCGTTTGCTTGGGCATGGGCTGTGCGCTCTCCAAATTTTTCTGGAGGTTTGTTTTCAGACTAAATGCTTGCTTGGGGTCTGAGCACAAATAGTTGAAAGTGTGTGTCCTAGAACTTCTCTCCCTATAGCATCCTGCTTCCTCTAGTAACATCCTCAATAACGCTGCAGGAGGACAAGGGTTAGTTTGGGACTTTTGTGGCCCAAGACCTACAAATATTTAAAATTCATGCTTTTGTGCTCACGCTGCTCCGGGATCTTATTTCAGCTCATGGGCCGTGCAGCTGAGCTGGGGAGTCCCAGTGCTTTCCACGAGGCTCATCCAAGTCTTGCAGATATCTGGAATATTACCCAGGGCTCACTGATCACTAGGGGCTGGAATGGTGTTTCTGCCTGGTTTCTACTGTTTTGTGGTCCCATGGCTTTCAGCAAGGCTTTTTGCATCCGGAGTCTGAATTGCTTTGCCCCACTCTAGCCATTGCATCACATGCATACCCTTCGGGGGAGAAAGGTGTCCTTTGGGGCATAAAATCACCAGGGAAAGGGGTTTCCTGGTGGAAATAAGGGGATGGTGGTGCATGGGGAGCTGCAGCTCTGAGGAGGGCATGCAGGACAGGGACTGGGCACCTTAACGGGTGCTCAGCCATGGCTGGGTTCTTGCAAAGGCTTGGACAGACAGGTGCTGAGCTGCCCCTAATCAGAGCAGCTCCAGCTGTGCTGGACACCTTCAATTTTCATCCTGCTCCTCCTGCCTTTGGTGTCTGGTATGGCAGCACTTGAGGCTAAGGGCTTATCATAATTTTTTTCCCTTAAGTAGGGTGTCTCTACCTGTCTCTGCCAATCTCTGTTTATGGCTGTTTTTCCACCTTCCCTTTCCATGCTGGCACCATCTGCTCCTTGGTGGCTCCATCTCCATCACCTTGGCTCCTTGTTGGGGAGCCTGGCGGCTTGGTCTCCTTACCCCCTGCTTGGGCTGCTCCAGCCTAGGAGAGGTTTTGTGATGGAAAATGGTTGCTAGTCACCCCAGGCATCGTAGCAACTGGATCTGCAGGCTCAGAGCTGCCCTAGCCAAAAATAAAAATAAAAAAATCAGGCATCTTCCATTGACCCAAGAGAGGTGGTGCCTTCACCATGGAAGGATGCTGCAGCAGGGGATGTGTCCCTTCCCAAAGACCCCGGGGTGATTTAATACTGCCTGATATTGATATTGCAGGTACAACTGGTGCTCAGACCCACAACTCTGTTCCTAGATGACTTTCTGTAGGATTATCTCAGCTGAAGCCTGCTGCTTGTACAGAGCTGTGGGGTTATTGGGATTGTTTTATGGCACTTGGAGAACTCGTTTCCCTTCCAAGTGGGACAAAGTTTTCTAGGCCAGACTGAAGTCCAGACGTTTCTGCTCAAATGGGATGTTTTCTTTTGGACCGGAGCCTTTGGTTATCCGATAAGCTCACGTTGTCTTGCAGCTAATGCTTTTTTCCTATCGGAAAAACAAACATTTTCTGGCAGCTCACAACAAACACTTCAACTCCTTTCCTTGTTTCGAGAGAGGATTGAACTGGTGTAAATGTGGGAAGCTTTTCTCTGGGCTCAGAGAGGAAAGCAGGCAGCATCCTGAGTCTCTCTCCCAACGTGCGGCTGTGCTCCCTGCTCTGGGTGCCCACCCTCCCCGCCGAGGTGCACACGAATGTGCTGGCCCATGTTTATTTAACAGGGGAATTTTTCCCCTCGCCGCGGGGAATAGAATAAAAAAGGGCAAGTTTTTTCACTGGGAACAAATCTCATTTTCAAGAGTCCTGACAAAATGAGCCATAAAATTACAATATTTCAGAGTGCTTCGTAATTCTAGCGCAGACGGCTCTTCATCATGGAATCTGAAAGCTCAGAAAATATAAAACTCATTAGATTAAAATAAACCACCTACTGCGTGGAAGAAAAGCTTATTTATCAATATCAATTTACTCCTGATTACCCTGTTCTGCAATTTGTTATTTTTAGGAATTATGATTTGTGTATTGCTCATGCCAATACATGGAGGGAAAAAAAAATTTAACTTTTTTTTTCCCCACCTTTTGAATCCTAGTTATTGTAGAGACCTAGCTAAGAAGTCATAAGGAATTAAATAAAAAAGTGGATTCTTGGCAGTGCTTGTGGCTGGGGGAATGGCAGGATGGAGAGGCTGGGATGTGTGGTGGTGGATTGGGGTGGAGGGCTTGGTGCTGGTGCTTGTGGGGGATTCCCCCAGACTCCACCACGGCTCTGCAGTGGGTTTTAGGAGGTGATTCTCCCATACGTGTTTGGTGGTGACCCTCACGGCTCAGTGCCCCATGTGTGATGGGATTCATGGAGCATCTCGGGGGGGTTTGAGTCCATCTAGGAGCAGATGCTCTTGGTGGGGCAGTGCTGAATGCTGATTTTTGTGGACCAGCCATGGGGCAGAGCCGTTGTTTGCTCTGTGTCCCCAGAGAAGATGCTTCTGGGGAAGGAGCAGAGAACCCGTGTACCTTTTTTCCTTGCATGAAAAAGACATGGGGGAGGCGCTTTGATTTACACTCTCATTTCTCCTTTATGCTCCTGGACCAGAGCGGAGCTAATGGGGAGGCTGCCATGATAAATTCGAGGCGCAGATACTGCGGCGATGGCTCGGGGAGAGGGGACCAGGTGGGGGGAAAGGGGCTGGGGGCTGCTTGGGAACACCAGCAGCTCGAATGTGAGAGCATCTCTGGCAGCGTGGCGCAGCCGCTGCTGCTCCGACAGAAGCAATTACGGGTGTTTTGTGTGCGTGCAAACTGCTTTGCTATGTGAGCCCCCCCAGCAGTGTGTGTAAAAATAACCGGTACAGGTGCACAGCCTGGAAGGCGACGCTCGAGCACCCCGGGAGTGATGCACAGCCCCAGCACGTCTCTGCTCCCGTCCATATTTCTTGGAGGAGAGATGCTGGCGGGCTCTGGGTGCGTGGCTGCCAGCTTTGCACAGAGTAGCTCGGTGCGGAGCATGCGGTGGTTGGTGGCTGCTCCTCCTAGCCAGGCGGGTGGGATCCTCCTGGTGGACGTGTTATTGGCACGGGGACCTTCTGCAGGGTCTGTCTCAGAGGTGCAGACCTCCAGAGCTGAAGGAGAAGCAGCTCCCAACACCTCTTGGGGGCCTCAGAAGGGAGAGATGAGGTGAGATGTGTGGATGTTGGGCTGATGGTTGGGTTTGGTGACCCTCAAGGTCTGTTCCAACAGAGATTATTCCGTGATTTCATCAATTATTTGGTCTGTCCATGAACCAGCATGCAGAAAGGCCACGGTGGTGTCCTGTGCTTGGTGCTTCCTGCAGTTTGTACGTGCTAACTGCACTCCTAAATGTGGTGGGTGCCGTTTGTGCAGCATCGCCGCACCCCTAAACGTGGCATTTCCTAGTGAAGGAGGCATCTGGGACAGGTGGGATTAAAAAGCTCTGCTGGTTTTGAGCCGCTTCCTAAACCTCCAAGCCCCCGACTCCTAAAGCAGTTGCCTGCAGAGCTGTAGAGGCTCCTCTGGCTCGCATCCGTCACCGTTTAATACGGCGCTGTCTGCTGCCTCCCGTGCCTCGGGGACCGGTTGGGAAGTCTCTGGTTCAGCGTTAGTGCCTTGGCAGCCAGGAGACCACGGTTAAGTTCCTAGAGACAACTTGCCCAGGGACATTATTATGCTGCATGCTGCTCCGAAGGCTCCCTACAAAGAGCCTCTTTCAGGCACAAGGTGCAATTTAATATGCTCTTAGTCACAATTTTAAAGTTCTCCCCCGAGACTTCTCAAAACCGCTCCTAAATTTGCAATATTCGAGTGAACCGTCTCCGAGAGCCAGTGAAGAGCTGCACTGTTAATGAAGACAGACAAAAATCAAAATGACATTTCAGGCAATTACTTACATAATGAAGTGACTGACTTGGAATATACAATATTTAGATTTATCATGACACTCGAAAGGGATGCTGTCAACCGCCTTTATTTCTGCATCGCACAAATTGTTTTTCCACTGCCCTGTTGCTTTTTAATCATGGTCTGTGAAGGTGGGAAATAATGTTTCTGTTCACTTGGGCTTATAGAGGTGCTGCTTTAGGAGAAAGTTAGTGCTTTCCTCGGTGGCATTCCTGCCCTGCACAGTGCAGAGGGGCTTGATGCTTTGAGCACGCATAATTCGGGCGCATTGGGGGTGGCAGCTTGAATTCTCTTGCCCTGCCTGTGTTGTGGACCTTCAAGTTTTCTGGGGGAGTTCAGCACACTGATCCTAAAAGTTGAGCAGTGCTGACCCCAGATATCTTCCCAGGCTTGTGCTGAATTCCCTAAAGGTGCCCCAAAAATGCAACCTGCTGTTATTCCTACCTGCATGCATCCCTTCTCCTCCTGAAGGTTCTCCCGCTGTAAAATAGCTGAAGAAATTAGAATTTAAGGCCTTTTCTGGGGAAATGGTGACAGAGTTGTTATGAACTGTCTTCTCTGACACATCTATCAGTAAAAATAAAATACCTCTAGCTATTACTCCGAGGCTCCTGGAGGAGCATCCGCCCCTTCCCGCAGCGCTGGGGCTGGGCTGGGGGCTCCCCAGCAGGATGAGGAAGGCTGTTTTATATCCCCGTGGCTTATCCCCTGCAGGGGATGGGTGAACGTGCTTTGGAAAGGGAGCATAAAGCATGCTAAGTGTCTGGCTGAGAAGCAGGTGTGGCGTCCTCTGGCTGGGTTAATCCTGGTTTGATTTAGCGCCCAAAGTTGGGACTGCAGGGAAGGGGAAAGCAGTGGTGGCCCTTCAGGGCATCATCGAGCCCCGCTCTGGAGCTGTGGCTGTGGGTAGAGGGAATGCAAAGGAGCCGAGCGAGCAGTGGGGGTGCAACTGTTCGGCTCCTTGGCTTCCCTGATGTGCCTTGGGGTTCCTCAGTGAAGCGTCCTGAGAAAAGCCAAGCTTTAACAAAATGTCAATGTGTCTAATGGGCCAGCTGGGGCAGGACTGCGTCCCTCAGCCCGCTTTGGGGAGGACGGATAATATTTTTGGTGTCCGGGCTTGATGCTGAGTTTCTCCTTTGACAGGAACCATGAGGCGTCCCGCTGCTGCCAGCAACCTTCTGCTGTGCCTCCTGGCCCTGGAGCTGGTCCCTCTGGGTAAGTAAGGCTCGTGGCTGGTACCTGCCGTGCTCGGCATCCAGGATGTGCACTGGCTGCTTTTTTGGGCAGACCTGCCGAACGCCGGCCAGACCCCTCCTGGAAGAGGGCAGGTGGGATGGGAGAGGAGGAGGAAGAGGATCAGGATGTGCTGGTGGCCCCAGCAGATGCTCCTGGTGCATCCGAGTGGGAAAACCTTGGTAACTTCCAGGTGTGGGTTCAAGAGGTCACATCTGGTGGAGGACGTGGTGGCAGGCACGGTATTCGGTCACCTCATGCAACTAAAACCTGCAGGCAGTCAGAGGGAGCAGACAAAAGGCGAGGACGTAAGCCAGAGGCTCGTTAGCTGTTTAACAGCAGAGGTATTACTGTAACACGTGGCAGGACTCTCCCTGTGCTTTCAACAGCAAAATGATTACCTGAACGACACTGTAATATATGCCATGCGGGAAATAACTCCTCTCCGAGCCGCTCAAGCTCTCCTGTAATTCCAGCTGGAGCAAGTACCAGCTCGCAGGAGAGCGCAGGGCATGCAGAGACAGGGCTGTGACGGATGCTCTCGCTCTTTGGTGCCTGTGTTTCTGGCGGGGTACCCCAGGGCTGAGCCTGGCCACCTCTGGGACAAGTGCTTGTTGGGACAAGAGCCTCCCGGTGTCACAGATGTGCCCCTTGGGCTGGGTTTTGGTGTGTGGCGGGGTGCACAGGCACAAAACCTAAAAGCTCCGTGGAAATTGGGCTGTTTGCACGAAGGGGCCAAAGCCCCAGCTGCTGGGGGGGGGGGGGGTTGCTGGCGTGGCGCTTGCTGATAAACGTGTGTCCCTTCGATAGCACCGTGCCCTTTGGGATAAAGGCATTTTTCTCCCCTCCCAGAGCCGCAGGATGGCTTCCCAGATTGGCAGGCTGATGAAGTGCTTGGTGCACGCCATTAGCCCTGAGTGACAGGCGCAGTCAGCCTCCCTGCCGTGCCGTGGGGCATCGCGTGTAGCCTCGGCAGCTAGCTGCCCTGTCACTCCTCTGCTAGGGGGGACAAGGCAGCTTGGTGGCTTGTGAAACCACGTCAGGTGCTATCCTCTAAACCCACACTCATGGTGATCCCTTGGAGCCTGCTGGTGCCCCCTGGGGTGGGAGGTGACAGCCTTGCTCTTCCTCGCGAGCTCCTGCCTCCTCCAGCAGCTCGTGTGCCAGCCTTGCTCCAGCACACAGCCCCTGTGTGCTCAGACGCTGGCCTTTTAAATGCGTACCGCTGCCTGATGTGGCTGGATTTGGAAGATTTAACTTATTTTTGGTATACTGCTAATATTAAGACATGCGTTTTGAAGCTCAGCAGCGTGCAGAAAGGAGCCCCCTATGGGAAGGGCTGCTTGGTGCCGCCTGGCCCCATCAGAAGCTGCTGGCCCTGTGATGGCCAGCAGATGCAAGCAAGCCCCGAAGCCTCCCGAGATGCCATTAGTTCCAAATAACCCAACCAGGCACAGGGTGTATGGGCTAAGACCTCCTCTTGCCTCTTTCTACGTGTCCCTAACGAGGCGGTAGCATGGGGGCTGCGCTCCCGCTCCTCCAGCTGCCTGAAATAGGGAGCAGAAATAAGCGAGCCTGGTTATTAAAGGTGAAAGGAGGCAATTAGAGGGAAAGGCGATTGTGCCACGGGAGAAGGGAGGGAGTTGCGTGAGGCTTCGCGGGGATGGCTGACAAGGCGAAAGGCTCTCAGCCGTGGGAGCAAAGCAAGGTATTAATCACCCGCTAAAACAATAATTGATGCTCTCGGTCCCCCTCTGCCTCCACCCTGCCAAGGAAAACACTAAAAAAAGAAAGGTCGTGGCTTCTGTAGGAGCCATCCCTGCCCTTCTTCAGCTGGGTTTGGGGTTGTTTTGGGGGCACCCCTCACCATCCCTGTGCCCAGCGGTGCCTGATCCCCCTCTCTGCCCTGAGCTTCTCCTGCCCTTGCAAGGCCACTAAAAAAACACCTAATTTTTTGTCCTCTTCCCAGGCTGGGGCAACCGGCTGCCCTACTTCATAAACTACTTCTTCGACACCTACCTGCTGATCAACGAGGACACCCCTGTGGGTAAGTGTTGTGCACCAGCGGGATGGTCCTGCCAACACCACGCTGGGCAAGGCTTTTAAAAATAAATAAGAAAATAGCAATTCAACTTGATCATTTGGGACTGTTTTGGCCTGTGGGTTCAGACTGCTAGCTGAAGTTCTGGCTTGTCCTTTCTGGCTGCCTTTGTGCCCAAGTGGGATGGGAGGAGGACGTATACCTGCCATGGAGTGCTTTTGGTTTGGTCTTCTCCACACTAGGAACAGTACCTTTCGAAATGCTCGGCAGGTGGGAAGATTAAGCTGATTTCTTCCTTTTGCGGCTGTTAGTTGCTGGGTGAATTACCCCATGTGCTGTGGGGAGAGGTGTTTTGGTGTTTTCCCCGTTGGCCTAGGCCTGTTACCCCGGTGCCGTGGGACCTGCTGCTGCAGCTCGGTCCTGGGTGGCAGCAGGCTCCTGATGCACCCAGGGCACAGGGATGGGAGCAGGATCTCCAGAAACAGATCATAATTGAGCATGCTGGGAGAGCTTTTGGAGGGGAGGGAAGACAGCCCTAGTGCATTTGTCCTTTTGGGACAGCTCACGGTGGCCCTGCAGCAGGTGGTGACCACCAGGGACAGATCAGTGCCCCTGGCTCTGGTCCGTTCTCCACATGCTCAGGCTGGTGCTGAGATGCTACCCTGCTCCCAGCACCTGCTTTCCCTTTCCTCCTGCAAATACCTGAGCATGGAGCTGCTGGAATATGCTGTCAGGGACCTGGGAGTGTGTGCAGGGTCGTGGTGCACATCCATGCATGTGTTGGTGCCCTTGGATGCAAAAAAAAAAAATAATAATAAATCTTGGTTTTCTTCTGATTGACAGGTGTAGCTTATTTTTATTTCTTTATTTAGCTGGTGATTGGTTTGTAGTAAATGCAGAAATCGACCTGGTCGTTCTCGGCCTCTTTCCAGGCTCTCAGTCCATTAAACTTGTGCTCTTCAATCAGGGCTCATGACTGGCTTTTAATGCTGGAGGAATCGATTGTGAGCCCTCGTGAGCAGCAGCGGAGGGCGGCCAGGAGGTGATGGAGGCCCCTTCTCATGTGCTTCCACCTCCACCTCCTGCTTTCTCTGGCCATGCAGTTGCGTGGTAGCCTCAACAGACTGCTCGTGCTGTGCCCAGATTGTCACCAGAGCTCTCAGGGGCTGGAGGAGTCTCCTCTAGTGCTCCTTTGGCTCAACCATCATGTGCAGCAGTGCCAAGAGGCGTCTGTCTCATCTTGACCTTCCCCTCGACTGCATCTTTTGCAGGGTTTGGGGTGGTGTCTGAGCGAGTAGGCAGGGCCTGGAGTCTTGCTGGCTGGTTTTGGAGAGATGCTCCTGACTGCTGAGGTCCGTGCAAGGAGCATCTTGAGGAAAAGGCCTGGCGGAGCAGCAGCAGGCTGCCTGGGGAGCTCGGCCCTGCAGCGATGCTCAGGTTTATTTGCAATGCCAAACACCACTCAGAGCTGCTGCTGGGGTGACTTTACTCACGTTACTGCAGAAAGCAAGCTACAAGCAATGTAAAGGAAGGAAGGAATTTAGTGGGAATGTTTTCTGATTTATTTTTTTTAACTTTTTCCCCTGCCTGTGGCTTGCACCCGTGTTATTTCTCAAGCCCCTCTACAGCCATCCCATACAGGTCATTTCCTACCTGGCTCCTTTCCTTCCCCCCTTGTGCTCTCTGCCCCCGATTGCCGGCATCCTCAGCAAATACACTTAGTGCTGAATTTGCCCCAGAGGAAGTCCTTGGGAAGAAAGCAGCTGTGCAGATGTAGGAGTGAGAGCTAGTTGGAAACAGCTTAATGGAAATGCTTCCTGACCAAGCACACAGCTCTTGAAGTACTTGAGCTTGAAATACCTTATGGGAATTGGACTGAACTTCTATTTTGGTGGAAAATGGGGGAAGGTTTCTGACAGTCTACTTCTCAGTGAGATATTGTGTGAATAAAATCATTCCTGGAATTACTTTGGGGCTTGATTTTATTTTTTTCCCTAAACTTTGTATGACTCTGTACTGAAATGAAATTCACTCTTAAGAATATTGGCGCTCTGGGATTTGGTTCCCAGATGCACTGGAGGGAAATGTCAGCCTTGAAACTGTTGACAAACAATATTTGTTGTTTTTTTTTTTTTTTCTCGGTGTTGCTGTTGTTGGTTTTCCCTGCTGCTGGTAGATGCTGTCAGAGTTAGGCATATTAACTCAGGAAAGGCATCATCTGGCAGCACCTTTCTCGTGTCCCAGCTGCAGTGCAAGTAGTAGAACTGTGCGTGGCACCTTTATTCTAGAAATAACATGGATTCTTGAGGTCTTAGAAGTGAAACTACAGATAAAAATAATTTAAAAAGTTGATTGCAGTGCGCTGAGCAAGGTCTGAAGCTCCCCCTCGGGTCCTGGTACCCTCCTGCAGCATCCCTGCTGCCCGCAGCATCCCCAGCGCTCCGTGCACCGGGTGCTGGTGTCATTGGCAGGAGGGAGGGCTCAGCCATCTGTGTGCAGAGTGAGGCCCTTTGGTGCTGAGCCAGCTCCGGGTGCCTCCTTCCAGCCCTCTCCTTGCCTCCCCGTGGCCGGGCTCGGGTGCACCTAGCACCAAACGAGCATCCCTGCTCGCTGCGTGCAATGCCTAGAGGAATCTTAAGCAACAATTAAGAGATCATTCCCCCTCTAATCACTTACAGGAGTAAATTAGTCTTGTCAGGAGCTATTAAGACGGAGAGCTCGGAATTCATTAGGCGAGATCGGGACTACGGAGCTGCTGGCGCTGCCGCCAGTCCGGGCTGATTAATTCCTCTGAAAACATCATCAATGCCCATCTGTTTCATTTAGGTCTGGGGAGAGCAATTTTCAGGTGGACTGACCCTCTAGTCAGCTAGTTCACCCAGAAGTAATGAAACACACACATAGGCGGAGGGGGAGCGGGGGGAATACGGAACGTGAGCAGGAGGAGGGCGAGAGACACTGAATTGGGGATGGGAGAGCAGGGGGTGCCTGGGGAGGAGGAGGAGGAAGGGTGATGAAGGGGTGGTTGGGGCACAAACGGAGAGATGCTGCTGCACTGATGCTGGGGACATCACGGATGATGGGAATGTGGAGGTAGAGGGAGAGGTTTGCTGATTTTTTAACTCTCCCCCTGCTACTTTGAACCAATGCGTCGGAGGAAATGGGGCACCAGGAGAGCCCGCACCAGCTGCAGGTAGCCAAATCGAGGTGTTTTACACCCGAAGTAATAGCTGGTTAACAGCCCTGAGAGAGAGAGCTTCCAGGAGAGGGACTGTCTGTCTTTATTGTGCTACTGACTGCCTTAAGCAAAATCATTCCAAGGGCCATTTCGTTTAATCCCACACCTTTTAGAGGTGGGTAATGGAGAGCAGCGTAGATATTGACGGCGGTGGAGTGCCGGAGGTCTGGCAAGGGGATACTCTTCGTCAGCATCACGAGGAGGTGGTGTTACCGTAGGAATGGGTTCCTCGGGAGGTGTAGATCAGCGGGGCAAATATTTGTCGTGGCTTTTATAGCTCTGGGGGTCTGTATTTGCTGCTGTCCCTGCGGGAAAGCTGGAGGTGGGGGCTGAGATGGAGAGCTTCAGGTTTCAAGTGGTGCTTTTCCTCTTGAAGTTGCACAAAGGTGTGAGAATGTTTTGGGGCTGAATTTGGGGCATTCAGTACCTAAATATCTTGTGGCAGGAGCTGGTGTTTTGCCCTGAGGCAGGGATTTGGGGAGGGGAGGATGGGGCACCCTTGGACGCCCCCAGTGCTGCTCCCAAAGCTCGCCCTGGGGTGGGCAGTGGAAGAAACTAAGCTGTGGGGGCTCAGCTCCTTCTGCTTGGGGTCCCCCCCCTCCAAAAGCAATGCCATCTTCATGAAATGCAGCGGCTGGGGTCTAATTGCCCAGAAAATGGGTTTGCTATATGCAGGACAGTATTTGGAAAATGAAGATTATCCATCACATTGGGTCTGTAACCAGCCTCATGACCACCTCTCTTGGATTCACCTGAGTTTCTGTGAAAGCTTTCATGCCTCAGCACCTGGCAAACTGCGTGACAAAAGCCATTTGGATGAGCACAATCCCACTTTCTCTGTGTCGAAGTGTCACAGGGGCAACCTGGTCTCAGACTAGGAGAGGGGAGTGAACTTGGAGGTCCTGCATCTTCTGTAGGTCTTGCTGGGGTCGAGTGATGCAGGATGGAAGGGGAACCTGCTGGGATTTTGTTGCAAGGCTTGGCCACCCCCGGGCAACATGAGCACAGGGAGATGCCAGGAGAGGTGCTCAGGGCACGTGGGATGCCTGGCAGGTGTGAGGCTGGGCTCCCCTGGGGCTCTAGCCAGGGCTGCTGCTGTTTGATTCTGAGTTATTTCTGGGCAGGAGAGCACTTGCAGCTGGGGCTCTCAGCTCTCAGCCCCGCTGGCTTGCTGGGATCCTCTCTTCTGAGTGGGCAGGAGGCTTCCAGCACCTGGTGGGATGCTCAGCCCCAAAGCCGGCTGCATCCTCTCCTGGGCAAGGAAAGCTGGGCTGAGGTTGTGCGCTCTGCTCCTGGTCCCGCTGCCTCTCCCGAGGGAAGGTGCCGTGCTTTCTGAGCAGGTGACTGACAGTAGGTATTACAGCTTGCTTCTGTCCCCATTTGCTGCGTGGAACTTCTGCTGAGCTGGTAAATGCACTGCAAATAGCTCCTGCTTTGGGAGCAGAGTGGGAATGCTTGGGGGAAAAAAAATCCAGCTAGTTTGTGAACTTGCAAATGCCACTGCAGGAATGTCAGTGGGGGCCAGGAAGGAGAGCTTTGGCTTGTGGCAGCCTGGCCTGAATTTCTGCAGAGAACAACCCAGGCCCTGACTTCTGAGAGCTGGAGCCCACCCAGGGCAGGCAGCACTGAGCACGCTGCTCCCTTTTCTCAAAGGGAACTGGGGAGGAAAGCTGGTTTTCTGGGAAAATCCACACTGGGCTCTGAAGCATGCAGATGTTTCTCCACCAAGCTTGTCAAAAGGAGCCATGGTGGACACTCCGAGCCTTTTGGGATTGAGGGTTGCTTTCCAAGGGGCTAGGAAGAGGGACTTGCTGTCAGGCAAGCGGGGTGGCCCACTGAGTGTGGCTCGGAGGCGACGTGTCCCTCTGATTGCCTGGATTCCCTGTTGCACTTGGCTGCAGTTTCCAAGGCAATCATCTCTTCCATGGCATCCTTTCAGCACAGGTCCTGAGCAGGCAGATGCTTTGGCACCCGGGTGAGGTCCCTGGGGGTGCCGGGCCACTCAAGCTGCTGCTGGAGATAGGGTTATCTAAGCCCTGCCTGCTGCTTTGATCCCGCAGCTGGAGGCATCTGCTGGGGACCTGGTGGCACTTCCCTGGTGCAGAGCTGGAAGGACACAAGCTCTGGTGCTCTGGTTTTGACACCCTGACTGCGTAAAGTCCCTCTGAGCCCTGTGGGATGGAGCCATGAGCAGAGCATGCGGCTTTTGGGGAGGTTGCATGGGGTGCTGTCGTGCCCCTCTCCCTCCTGCTCAGTGCCGGTGCTGAAAAGAGAAAATTCACTTTATGTGCGGGCACCGTGGGGTTAAAAGTCGTGAAGGCTTGTGGGCATGCCTTAACGAGGTGCTAACGGGGAGCTTAGGAGGTGTGCCACAGCTCGAAAGCCTCGTGGCAGCATCTCCTGGAGGGCGGTGTGAAGCTGGGAGAGCAGGAGCACACCAAGGTAGGGCTGTTTTATGAAAAAAGGTGCCGTTTTGGGGAAGGGGACCCATGAACGGTCTTGCGGAGGATGCCACCTGCCTTCCCTTCAGCTGTGCTCCTTCCAGAGCTATGTCCAGCTCTGGCCATGCCTTGCAGCTCTCCTCTGCAGCCCTGGCTGTGCCAAGCTCTTTCCCCACACTGAGCTAGCAGGAAAACTGTCCCTGCTTTTATATATATAAATCTCTTTTTTTTTGTATTACTTTGCTGCTGACTTAAGTGCTGAAAGAGCTCCACAAATGCTCCAAAGAAAAGCCAGAAACCTTCCCAAAAGGCAAAGGAGGGAAGGTGCAAGTGGGAGGAAGGTGAGAGCCCAGCGGACCCAGGACCTCCCCCAGCCCAGCTGCAACAGCCCCTGCTGGGGTGCAGATGCAAGGTGGGCTGGGTATAAAAGGCATAGGGTGGTGCAAGAGGGCTGGGGGCCAACTTTTGTTCAAATCAGCTTGAGTTGATGGTAAAAACATGCTGCTGCTTGTCAGTGACCCCCAGGTGGGCGGTAAGCGCACAGCACAAGGGGGTAGGGCATGGTGGGGGCTGGTCTTTGGCTGGCTGCACAGTTTGGGGACCACATGGCAAACATCCCATCGTCCAGACTGTGCTACCAATGCCGGGGGCAAAGGTTATAGAAAGGTAAAAAGCCGTGGGGTTGTGTTGTTGCTGTTTATCTGGTAAGAAAAAGGGGCTTGGCAAGCACAGGCAGACCCTCGGCTCCTCAGCTTGCTTTCTGCTGGCTGCTTTTAGCTGGAGGTCTGGACACAGGATAAATCCAGGCTGGGGGTCCAAGGTAGGATGGATGATTCCCCTGGGCTTTCCAGGCAGAGAGCTGTGCGGGGCTGGCGTTTGCTGGGAGCAGCCCCGGGTGCCCACCATCAGCCCCGCGGGGGAGCGCGTGCCTGCCCGTGTGCAGCTCGCAGAATTGATTTGGCCTTTTCCGAAGGGATAATTCAAGATGAATATGCTGGTCTCTGGCTGTGAGGGAGATTGAGATATTTTTGAATACAAAGTCTGTTTTCGCGAGGTTCATTACGGGCATGGCTGCGAGTGAATGTTCTCCTTTAGAAACACGAGCTGTAAGAACATCACCTTCATCTCCAGTATTAATTGAAAGCAATATTACCCTCTGCTGACTATTTACTGTCTAAAATTGGATTTGCAATCTTCTTGGGTCAGAGCCGATAAGTGCTCTGCAAAGGACTGGGCTTGTAACGACTCTAACGAGCAACAAATATTTGAGGAATATTTCACAAAGCCTGATTAAAAGGGATTTCACTTCTCCTAACAAGCCCTTTTGCTCCTGTTTGTTGTTAGAAGGCCCATCGAAGAAACCGTTTGTTGAGCT
Source organism: Anser brachyrhynchus (assembly GCF_964034855.1). Taxonomy (NCBI): domain Eukaryota; kingdom Metazoa; phylum Chordata; class Aves; order Anseriformes; family Anatidae; genus Anser; species Anser brachyrhynchus. The sequence goes on along the minus strand of NC_137700.1, from coordinate 20,205,668 downwards.
TTAGCAAATACAGTACCAGAAATGAAAATTTAGGCTCCGGAATTAGTTATTCCCAACACCTTAAGGGAACCTTAAGGAAAAAAAGCCCCCCCCCGCTCCTCAACACTGCTTCATTAAATTAATCACTTGATCAATCACTTAAATCTTCATATTTGCTTTGCTAATTAATGCTTACATTTAAAATGGGGGAGATGGAGAGAAGGCAAAGTATGTTTGCAGTGTGGACTCATTAACCTTGCTTTAGGTAACTTCATCAAACTGTTTGCAGCTCTGATCTCGCCACCTCTCACGTTCGCCTGTGCGCTGTTGCATCGTGGCGAACCCCTTCTAAAAGAAACAGAAAGATGTGTGCTTATGGTAATGAGGCCTGAGTTCATTTTTATGTATGAGGTGACTTTGGTGGCTTTAATCCAAGGTATCTGCACCGGGCTGTCTGTAGGGGCTTCGTTCATGGTCTGGCTTCTTGTTGGGCAAGCAAGCTATGGGAGATGGAGGTGGAGAAGGTAGGGCAGAAACACTGAATAGTCCGGATCCAAAAAGACTTCCCAGATCATCACGTCCAGCCAGCAGGTCGCTTTTTTCCACCAAACCTGGAGAATAGGAGGAGAAAGTGAGGAGACAGAAGGTAGGGGCAAAGGGGTCAACCCAAGGAAGCGCCATGCAGGGGTCACCTCCTTGCGACTCCGCACCCCGTGCAAAAGGAAGGATTTTAGTAAATACCCTCAGTTTTACTCCATAGGTACAGCTGGGTGGTTAAATCAGCATGCTGGCTGTTGTCTGACTTTTAGAGCAGCAACAGAGAGGTTGCAGCTCCTTTCTTCCTTTGAGTGCTCTGCTCTCATGCACAGTCGGCACGCTGAGCTCCACCACCCTGGTCCTGGCCCTCTGAGGCTTCAGTACACCTCACGGCACACAAGAGCTTGAAACAATATAAGGAATCATATACAATGTGTGTGGATGCATGTGTGTGTTCAGATCAGGAGGCTACTTATATCTCTTGGAGGTTAGGATGTCCTAAGGGCCACCTGGAGCCCAGTGCTGTAGGGAAATGCATACCTGCACAGAAAATGGTTATTTTTGGTGAGGAGTTCTGGGGAAAGTGAGCTTTTTTTTCCTTCTGAGTCTATCAGTAGGGCCTTTTAGAACAACAACAACAAAAAAAGCTGTGATGAGAAGGAGCAATAACCAGGCCTACGCATGCCAGATTGGGAGCTTGGTATATTTGGGCTGTGCGAGTTTAAAAAAGAAAAGGCTGCTCCCAGCCTGGCGCTGCAGTGAAGTGGCAGCTGCTGGGAAGGGATGGCTCCGAAATGGGCTGGCATCCAGCAGTTTGCACCATCGTGAGTTTGTCAATGAAATAGCACGGAGGCAGCATCCAGCTCCTGAGCCAGCCAGGCAAGGTGGGAAACAGCTCGAGGCGCTTCCCAGGGGTGCCCGTGCTGCTGAGAAAGGTACTCCACAAGAGCCACAGTTGCTCTTCTTACAGCAGTTACAGGCTTCTAGACTTGTGAAAAATTAACCTTTTAATTAAACTTTCCATAACTGGTCACCATGGAAATAGTACTTTATTTTTTTTAAATAAAACTATTCAAGCTATTCCCCATCACCTCTGCATTCCTATTGTTGCTTCCTGGTGTTTGGTTCTGTAAAAACAAATGGACAAATTCACCTGCCTCAAAATCGTTTTGAGCAATTAACATGTGAAAATTCAACTAGCTAGTCCTCATTCCAGGGGAAAAAAAAAAAAAATAAGCAGGTAGAAGAGAGCCGTTCTGGAGCACATGCATGTGCCGCACGCTGAGATTGCGGGATGAAAGCCTCGCTGTTGGGAAGCGTCTGTGCAGAAAGCTGCCCCCAGCCTGGTGGGTGTTATTAGGGATATTTAACCCTTCTCAGGGCAAAATCCTATTTGTGTAAAGCAGCTCGTGCCAACGCATGCATCGTCACAGCTTCCCAGTGCTGACTGGGCTGCGTTGGCTGTGTCAGTGATGGGTTGTATCTCGGTTTTGTTGCCTCTTGCTGATTTTTTTGGGGGAACATGCAGGATTTTTGGGAGGACGTGCAGGGTGGTCACCTTGACGTTGTGGTTTTAAACCACGTTATCGCAGCCTGGTGCTAATGCACCTTTCTGCACCGGCTGGATTAATGCGCTTGATTGGCAGCGGGAGTTAATAAATTGGTTCCTCCTGTCAAAGCGCTCCCGCGCGCTGATGGCTTTTGAATTAACTGTAACCACTCGGGGGAAAAAAAAGATCGAGACGGCATTGTTGGACGATTCAATGAAAACATCTGCTCAATTTGCAGCGGTGGTCAAAGGAGTGAATGCGCGCCACGTTCCCTCTCTTAAAGATTTATTAGTATTGCCCTTTACGCAAGGGGGAAAGATTTCAAACACTTGACATTTAATGGTTAGTAACTCAATTTTATTCCATTCATCTGCATTGATTTGTCAAGTTCCTGCTCTGGTGAGCCTCCCGCGTTGTATCGTGTAGGTTGCCCAATTCAGGGGGCGATGCAGTCCTGGGTTTCTCCTTTTCTACCTGAGCACGGAGGAATCTCTTTATTTTTTTAAGAGAATATTAGGCTCGAGGAGGGAGATCATCCCACAGAGCTCAGCGTCCTTACACTAACAGCAGCGTGGCTTCGTTTCTTACTCTGCCATTCAGTTTTAAATGGTTAAATTAAAAATAGGGTGGGGGAAGAGGCTTAGAAATGCGAAAGGTCCAAGGGAGAATAACAAACAATCCAGAGTGAGGGGAGAAGCGAGGAGCGTGCTTGCAGGCAGAGATTAATGTTTGTTACTAATGATTTTGGGAAACAGAGGGGAAGAAATAGATATGGCAGAAGAATATAAAACCACCAGCACTGCAGGTAGGCAGCCTCACTCTGGAAGTGCTCCTTTTCCCATATGACTGCTGCATCAAATTAAACACATCCTACCAGATAAAATGATAGTTCTGTGTAAAAGACTAAAACATTAACGTAAAACTCAGCTCAACAGGATGGAAAGGTAGGGAGTTGGAAGTATGAGCCCTTTGCAAGTGCCCTGTACCCTAATTTCAGCCCAGGATGCCTGTTTGTATTCAACATTGAGCATGTTTAGGTAAGAGATGATGCTTTTCCCTGTGGGGAAGCACAGAAACCTGTTGCAGCTGCAGGGATGCTGTCTGCAGTCCCGTCAGGTACAGGGCTGGGAGGGACGGGTTGCGGGGAGCACGGCAGCCGTTACACGAGTGCTTCAGTGGAGTTGTGGAAATAGTCATAAATTAGGGCTTTGCATGGATGAGGGCGAGAAAAATAAAGTTCCCTGGCAGGTATCGTCGCACTGGGGAAGGATGTTCTGGCGGAAACCATAAAAATTTGCAGAATCCTCCAAATCTGTGCAACGGGGGCAGCAAGGGATTTGGGGGGGGGGGTGGTGGTGGAAGGGGGGGCCTGGGATGCTCCAGGGTGATTTTGGTTGCAAAATGGCACAAATGGTTGCAAGGGGCTGGCTGGGCGAGGGGCTTTTCCCTGCCTGTCCTGCCCCTGTTATCCCTAAACCCACCGTGCCGTAAAAGCTGAAGCAGCCCCAGGTGGTTGGGTAATGGCATCTTTAATTGTGCTCTGAATGAGATTAACTTCGTATCTGACAGCCTGACATCTTTATTGTTATTAATGTGTGAATAATACAGTGACTTTTTACATGTAACTTTGGTAGCAAGTGTTTTGCTCCTGTTTAGCTCTGTTGTGTCGGTGAGCCACCTTTGGAGGCCCAGGCCCTGAGAGCAGGAATGAGGTCGAGGGGTGCTGCTCCTATTTCTTTCCTTTTTTTAAACACTTGTTGCCCTTGTATTGCAGCTATTCGTGTTTATTGTTTTGAACTGGGGGTCTTGCCTGCTCCCAGTAAGCCTGGGCAATTCCTATGGGCACTGGGGTGCTGAAGGGTCTGGGACCATCTCCCCCAAAGGGAGGAGGAAGAGCTGCAGGCACTCAGGGATGGCAGATGCTGTTCCAGAGAGATTATCGTGGCCCTAAAACCTGGATAGAGGATGACAGCCCCATTTACCATTCAAACTCCTCTGAAAAACCAAGGGCCTTTCCCCACATTGCTCCTTGGAGTGATGCTGGGGCAGGAGGTGGCTGCAGCCTGTTGGCCCCGCAGAAATTGCTTTGTGCCAGGTAACTGGCTGCTGAGCGGGATGGCAAGGTCAGGAGTGCCTTTGCCTGGGAGAACTTCAGCCAGCACTTCTATCAAAACCAATATTAATTTTCCCTAATTAGGAGCTGCAGCTAATGAGTGTCACAGCTGATTTACCTCATCCGTAACGAGGGAGAGGAGGGGGTCAGGCGCTGGGATAAGGGGCTGCAAATCTGGCTCCTCTGTGCTTTGAAGAGGCCCTTTTCTTTTTGGGGTGGGTCTCTGAGTTTGTGACGAGCTGGGTGAGTGTGGCAAGGCACGGGCAGGTTTGTAGGGCTGCTTCTTCTGCCTGGTGCCTCGTGTGGTTCATGCAGGCTGCCTGCAAAGGCTGTGGGCAGCACCACTCCACAAATGTTGCCAAACAGTACTAATAAAAAGCAAAAAATAAGCTGGAGTTATTCCTGTTAGTCCTTTAGACAGGACAACATCAACTGTGTCTTTCCAAGGTGGCTCTGGTTTTATAATCCGCCGCTTCCTAAACAAGTTGGAGACTACAAATTATCCACAGAGATTATTGTTTTAAATAAGAATACGCTGGAGAAACTTGTGGTCTGCTTTTGCACAGTCAGAGACAGCCAAAATCAACTGAATAAATGATTCATGGGATTTATTTGCATTGCCCTGACAAAGCCTGAGAAGTCTCCTTTGTCTGGATAGATCCATTGTGCCAGCAAAGGGACAAGCTGGTGCATGCTTTAAGGGGGATGAGAGCTGTATGATGCCTTGCCTGAGTCAGCTTTCCCACCAGGAGGATGCTGAGGCCATGGGGAAGGGGTTTGGCTCTTAGGCATGACCTAGAAGTGTGCACGGAGAAGTGATATGGGGAGAAGAGCCTCTCCTGGTGACATTCCCAATGAGAGCATCTTTGATTTTGTTATAGCTGGTGCTCTGCGAAATTGCTACTGAGTTAAAAAAAGAGGAAGAATAAAAAATAAAGCAGGAGATGGCCTGGTCCTTGGTGGTGTCATCCTGGTGGCCAAGCTACCTGATGAGGCCTTTGCTTTATGGCCAAATATTGGCACAAATTAAGCAGGCAAATGGCTCCCCCCTTCCTCGCCACCTCCTACCATGCCCAGCCTTCTGCAGCCTCGGTAGCTGCAGTGACAGGGCTGTGGGTAACCAACACGAATTAATTGCTCCACAGCTGGACCCTGCTCTCAGCAATCAGACCAGCTTGCTAGTACGTCACCCATACCAGAGGAACACCTGGGAAATCCTAGGGGGAAACCCCATGGCAGAGAGCTTACGCACTGTGACTTGGCTTCCTTGGGATGACAAATACGTGGGGTTTCTCTAACGTGCTGGATGTTGTTGTATTTTCAAGGTTTACCCCAATTTCTACAGCACCTGTTGGAGCTGCAGCACCAGTCACCCGACAAAAATAATAGTGCGGCGGTGACAGTGACATATAAGCGAGCACCGGTATCCGTGAACTCCTCGATGGTATTTGTGCACAGGAGGATGTAGCCTCATGCATCAAACTCCCCGATCCTGGTGAGAGAGGAAAAGAGAGAGGAAAAGCTTGGGGAGATTGGGCATGATGTACAAACCTCTTGTCCTAGCTAAACGTGAGGGGGTGAGGCGCATGATGCAGGGTCAGACGATGGGTGAAAATGTGTGGACACAGAAATACGCGACCCAACCTATTGAGGATAAAGGGTTTGGGGTGGAGGGGCTCCTGAAGCCATTTTTTGCTAGGTGTGAGGCTGCAGCCGGAGCTCTGCTGGCATCTACCCCTCCCCTGCTCGCCTGCGTGCCCTCTGCTGGGGCCAAGGTGGCTGAGAAAGTTTCTCTGCACTTGGTGCCCAGGAAAAGCGACCTTCAGGCAGAGTTCTTGGGCAAAAAGCTTCCCCATCCGTGACAGATTTGCCTATAAATCTCCGGTATTAATGCCCAGGTTCCCAAGGTCTGTCATCCTGCGTGCCGGCGAGCCACGTGAGTTGCTCAAAAACAACGCGCCGAACTCATCAGTCATCCTGGAGGCAGTCTCCCCGGCAGGGAGGTGATGCTGCGGAGGGGGAGGCTGGGGGAAGCTGCAGGCTTCTGGTCTGGGGTACGTGGGACAGACAGGAGAACCCCCCTGGGCTGGGAGCACATGTGGGCATCCCAAAATCTGAGCAGACCAAAATTATGTCATGTGCAAGGGAGCTGGAAGTGCTTTGCACGAGGGCTTTACCCACCTGGTTTGCTTTTGAAAGCTGGGGGTGAAGGGGCTTAGGTCTGGAGCATGGTGAGACCCATAGGATCCCAAACCCTATGCCCTGGGCTTTGGGGTTTCATCCCCAGTGCCCTCTCTTCTCGCTGCCTGGCCTCACTATTACACCCCAAATCACCCCGCGCCCTCCAGGAGCTTGCAGCCAGCTGCCACCCCCTGCAGGACAATGCTGCTGCAACCAGTGACATTGTTTTATTTATCTGTGGATTGTTTTTTATACAACTGTGTTCATGAATAATTCTGAAAGTGTCTCTTTTTTTATGGAAAGAGTCAGGTTGATTTTAAAATAGACTCAGCGCGAGCATCTCTTATTGGTACAGGTATTAAGCAAGTTATGAATTTCTTGCACTTTGGGTCCTAGGAAAATCCTTTCCTTATTCTGTTCTCACTCACTGCTGGTTAATAAGGCTTATTAGCACTCTTTAATAATGGCAGATGTAATCGCAGCCCAAATTTTAGGAGCTGCATAGGCCAGGGTCCTGTCTACATCCTCACAGGGATGAGGGCTGGAGCAAAGTGCAACCAAAAGGAGGAGGAAGAGGAGGAGGAGGAGTGTTGCCCTTTAGTGGGAAGGAGGAAAGGAGGTGTACTGCTTGCTGGTGGTATGAAAACGCTCACCACACATCATGAAGTACTGTATGTGCCTGTAGTGTGCTTGGCTTGGTGGACTGAGTCTACTTGGGTTTTTTCTTAGCGATTTTTAGGCACATCTTCTTGTGATGGAGATGGGCAGCGCCTGTTGACCACTGGGGCGATGTGCCTCGTGCTGCAGCATCCCCGGTACACGAACACCTGTAGAAATACCCAACAAACATGACATGGATGTCAGGGCAGAGGTGGCTGGGGCTTGGCTCTTCGTCTCAGACATGTGCAAGCAGCTGCTGGCAAGTAGCTGCTGAATTCAGTGGTCAATACCCATTTCTCCCTTGTTTAGGGCTTCAGGGGAAAGAGCAGCCTTCAAAGTCTTTCCCTGGAGCAACTGAAAGAAAAAAGCCTAAAACTGTGACTTATTGGATCACTTCTCTGCATGGATTTCCACTTTTAGAACAGCCTGTGAAACCTCAGCGATTGCTTTCTTCTCGCCTTCAAACAGTCCAGCAGCTGGGATTTAGCACAGGCCTTTGTCTTCTGTTTGGATTTACAAATTTTGGGTTTTCCATGTGACTAGCGGAGCCTTTTCGGAGCACAGACCGTGCTGGCCACCAGGCGAGGGTGGGGAGCACCCCATGAAGCCCTGCCTCAGCTTGCCAGGAGCTGGACTGCCAAAGGTCCCCTTCGAAGGGGAGCTGGTCTTTTAGGATTATTTCTGTTTCCAGGCATGTCACACGTGTGCTGCCCAGGCTATGGTGTCAGTAGTAAATGGGCTGGGAAGAGCCTGGGCTTGCTGCGCACCCAAGGGATTACAGTGAGCTCGGAAAGGGCCCTTTGGTACTTTTTTCTCACCCGTTTTCTCTTGCCACTGTGACGAAATTCCTGTAGCAAGCATTCCCTGGAGCTCTGAGACGAAACACAGGGAAAAAGGAGCCACGTGGATGCTCACGAGATGTTGTGGAAGCTACCGAGAGATGTTTTTTGCACAAAGTCATTTAATTTGGGTGTTCGCCTCTGCTCTCAGTCTGTTCATGACAACTTCTGTGCAAGTTGTTCTGCGTTTTTTAGGGAAATTCAGGCAGGCCGTGTGCTCTGTGTTTGCAGGAGGCTGTGTTTTCGTGCAGGTGCTTCCGCAGAGCCCCGGGAAGCTGTTGCTGGCGGCGCGGAGCTCTCCATCACGACGCGCGGCGCTCCCCTGTGACCGCAGTGACCGTGTGCGTGCCGCGAGCAGGCAGTTGCCAGCAGTCGTAGGAGCACTTAGCAAGAGATCCTTTGCCTGAAATATGTTTTTAATAAGCCATTCGCTGAATATATCCAAATAACAAATAAATTCCTGCAAATCTCAGCCTACTTGCAGACGACTCGCAAATGAGAAAGGCTAAATTAATTGAATGCTCTAGTCACTGGGGATAATTGTCCAGCTGTAGCGGCGATCTCCAGATGTTTGTTTGCAGAAGAGTGTGCCTTCATAGGAAAAGAAAAACACTCGTGGGTATATTAACTCGGAAACAAATTTACAGCTGTGTGCTTGTGCGCTCTGCCTTGCGCTCCCGCCAGCGACTGCAGAGCTCTGCTCCGAGGTTTCCTCTTGCACCAAACAGCCTCTTTATTTCCCACTCATTGCTCTCCTGGCCGCGTTTAGGCATCTGTGACGTGCAAAGTGAGGCCGTGGCCCCATGCAAGTCTCCCAGGCTTCAGCAAATATCACCCTCACCGTGCTCCGTGGTGTGCCACGTGTTGCTTCCTCCGGTTCGGGCAGCTGGGGCTTGACTTTGGCGTGTCATTAGGGTGGGTTTGTGGTGTAGGATGGGAGAATGGGATGCTGTGGGTTGTGTTGTGGCTGCCTGGGGAGAGTGGAAGAGTTTTTTGGTGGTTGGGAAGGGGGAATGCTCCAGACCTAACGTCAGCTGAAGCCTGGAGCTCTGCCCAACCAGAGCTTGGTTTTATCGGTGCGTGAGAGTCGTCGGTCCAGCGTGCCCCATCCATTTCCCTCAGTCCTACTTTGTTTCTGTTGTTGCACAGCCCCAGCTGGGTTTGAAGCCCCGTAGCTGAAGTGCCCCATTACTCATGCGAGCGAGGACAATGGGACATGGGGCCACTCTCAAATGTCTCCGCGCGTCGGCGTCATTAATAACCCTAACGCTGGCATCACCCGCTCCTAAATAGCCTCATTTATCAACAAGCAATTTGCTGCGGCGCTGTGGCGGGGAGGCAGATAAGCTTGTGCCTCGGATACCCAGGCACTGCCTGCCAAGTCTCTCCCCACCTTCTCCGTGGCATTTGGGAGGGAGGTGTGCGGGGAAGAGCTCCGGGTAGGACTGGGGAGTTGTTGCCATCCCCAAGGGGCTGGGTTGAGCTGGGGGAAGGTGGATTTGAGTTTGAATGTCTTGCATATACCCAGGCTGTTGCCTTGGTGGAGTCTTCCAACCAGCTCCTGGTTTGTCTTGGGTCTCTTAAGGGATTTATTTGCTTTTCATGGGCGAGAGGAATGGGGAATGCAACCTATTGGTGGTAGCGGGATGGTTGGACCAGATGATCTTGGAGGTCATTTCCAACCTTAATGATTCTGTGATTCTAAAATTGGCTGTTCTGGGCATCAATGTCCTGGCCCAGCTCTCTAGTTTTGCTCTTACTGAGGCCATGCCTTGGAGACTGAGAGGTGCTAACTCAACTCGAGAGATAAATCAGGAGGGATTTTGCCGCATCTCCATTACAATGAGGCGGAATCCATCACTCGGCGCAGGTTTTGAAACCTCAGAGAGTTACGGTGGCAGTTCAAGGCCAGTTTGCTTATGGATCTGAAGTCTGCAGACAAAAACCTGACCACTGGCACCGTCTCCTTCTGGCTTCAGCCAGTCAGCAGGACTCCTAAATTTTCTCTTGAGCATTCTGGGGTCACTTTGACATGCATACGAAAACATGCTGGAGCAAGGTATCCAGCAATGCTTGGGATCAGGACGTCTGCACCCATTTATCCCCCTGAAGCATTCAGGGAGCAGAACAGCTGGGCCATCAGCAAGCTGGAGCACTGAGCGTTTTGTGTTCCCAGAGAGCTTGAGCGCCTTGGGGATGCTTCATCTCATCTTTTGTAAGGCACAGATGAGATTTCAAACAAGACGTGAATGAATCCCGCTCGAAGTTCCCTTGCTCAAGTAGAAGTTGCTGACAGGTTTTTTCTTGTCCCTATCCATCCTGATCAGCCTAACGGGAGGGGTGCTGGGGGCTGTGCCGTCTTGGAGGTGCCATTTTACACCCTGGCTGCCCCCTGTTGTCCCCATGTGCTCTTGGCAGAGCAGTTTGGTGCTGATGTTTGCATTGCCATCATGGCTGTGGTGCTGTTCTGGTCCAGCCCTGCTTGGTGTCGGAGGCATCCTAGGGCCTCATCTGTAGGCACTGCCATCTAACGAGCTTTATCTCTGACCTCATGTTAATTGGAGAGCAGCCTCTCTTTCCTAATTAATGCAAAGCTGTGTTGCCTTATCTGGGTGAGATGCAAAGCACCCCATGTGTCGCCTTACCCGTAAATCATTTATCTACCCCAAATAGCAACACACCTCCTCAGCTAGGCTTCTGGGGGCCTGCTTTTCTCCTGTGCACCCAGATGTGTCTCTAGAAGGCTTGGAGTGGCCAAAGAGAGGCGATGGGCTCGGGGCTGCTGCTTAATGCCTGCTTCAGCTGGCTCAGCATCCTTGTTCCTGCTTGGGTTTATACAAGGTGCCTCCCCGTAGCCAGAAGGGGGTTTTGCAACAGGTCGCCTTCTGTTTTCCTTCTGGTTTTGTCCTGTCACGCTCTTTGCACGGTGCCACGGTTTCTCTGGCAGGGTCAGGAGTCTCTCGTTACCTCTCCTCTCTCCAGCTGGTGTCAGAAAGCAGGCGTGCCCTGCTCTGCTTAGGAAAGCAGCCCTCTGCTCCCCAAACGGGACTGACCCCGGCACCATGGTGCTGCTCTGGGGTCTCTGTGCTTGTCGGTCAGCCTGTGTCACTTCCACGGATGTTTTCCCTTTTCTGGAAGCCGAGTGATGCTGTACTAACATTAGTCATGATGGGAAGGCAATTCTTGCTGGGGATGTCAGAGGGGCTGAAGTCGGTGGGAATTGGAGCAGCGGCTGGAGCAGGTCCTGCTAAAAACTTTGATGCTCTGGTGGGTTGGTTGGGGGGTTAATTGGGCACACATCTGTGGACACAGCCTTTTTTTGGAGATACTTGGTCTTCTAAAAGCTGGCCATTGAGGCAGGTGTTGGTGCCTCAAGCAGCTGCCCTCTGAAATGGTGTTTGGGGAAGGGGATGCTGTGCTCTGATGCAGGTGCGATGCAGGTGGGTGCTGGCATCCCGTGGGCCTTTCTGATATGGCAGGGAAACAGTGTGAGGGGGTTTTGTGGGCATGGGGGGCATGGCTTAATGTCTCCCCGGTGACCGGGGGTCCTAAGAGCCCCCTGTGCTCTCCACCTCGGACATGGAGCTCGTCCAGTGCCCAGATGGGACGGCAGGGTGAGGGCGAAGGTCTCCCCACCACCACCAAGTTGTTTTCCTGCCTGATGCTCTGCGTGCTGTGATGGTCACACAGAGGAGAACTGGGTGGCATTTCCCCTGTGCTGGCACCTGTGACAGAGTATCCTTTGATCTACGGTTGTTTAATTAATTGGAAACTGAACTCTTTTCTTTTCGGAGGGAGGGGGGAGGTCAGGAGAAGGCAGGGAGGAACAAAGGAAATATTCCTTAGACTTTCTGAGCTGCTTCTTACTTCAAAAATTAATTAGAAAAGGATATCCTATGGATTTAGGGTTTAAACTTTGTGTCAGAAATGTTAATCAAGACTGCATTAGCTAGGTTTTCCTTGAGGAAGGTGCGGGGATGCACACGGGGCGCTGCGGGAACGGGCACGATGCGGCGTGGTGCTGTGCTCGGGGAGATGCTCGGGAGCGGGGTGCGGAGGGAACGGGTTTGCCTCTACAGGTGGAGGACTTGTCGTCTTTTTGTTCCCCAGGTGGTTTTTCCCTGGGTAGCTGGCTCCAGCCCCTTCAAATGAGCTCAGCACCAGGCTGAACCCTTTCTCCAGGGGAGCAGACGTAGTTTCGGGCAATTCCCCCCCCTTGCCTGCCAAATTCAGGAGAAGGATCTGCAGGGCCAAGCGTTTCCCTCTTGGTGTTCCCAGCCTGGCAGGGAGATCTCCTGGGAGATCTCTCAGGTAGTGCTCTGACCCTAGCAGAGGGAGTTTTGCTCTTCCCGTGGATCCTGTTGCTGGGCTGACATTCTCTCCTGCCGGCTCCCCAGAGCTGCTAAAATTGGGTTTTGGATGGCTGCTGGCTCATCTCCTCCGCGTCTCTGGGGCCCTTCCAGGATTGTTTCTGGAGCATCATTTCCAGGCCAGTTTTAAAAGCCCCAGGCGCTGCTGGGGCTCTTTGCCATTATTTAACACCTCAGTGGATTTCATTGCTGGGAAGTTTCTGCTAACCTCAGATTTATGTTTTCCTTTGCTGTTCCAGTTCCTCCCGTCTCCTCCCACCCCTGTCCGTGCGTCTCAAATAGCTGCTAGCAGCCACGTTACGCCGAGAGGAGCGAGGCTGTGTCGGATATTTTGTTTTTTCCACCATCCCTTTTAACTCTGGAAAACACGAGGGCTTTAATTTCCCAGCTCCCTGCTTCTCCTCCTGTTCCCTGACCCTTCTCCGAGGTGCAAGCAAACCGCCAGCTCATTTCCTTTAAAATTAGTTTCAAACATCCCTCTGAAGTGCCTTGAATCATCAGCTCACCTGCAAACCTTGCAGCCTGCCATGAGGGTGCTCTGGGCTGCTTCGGGAAAAGGTGGTACCCTGCCCCTGAGCATCCCCTGCCCTGCCATGGGGGTGGACAGAGATCAAAAAAAGGGAAGGAGACTTTTGGACAGAGCAGCTTCCCGAACAGAACTTTTTTCTTAATTTTTTTTTTTCCTGGTTCAAACAATGGATGGAGCGGAATTTGCATAAATCTCATTAGAAAAAAGTACAAGTTTCATAAATCTTGTGATAAATTAATGCGATATCATTCTGAGCGTGATATATTAATTTTGGGATAAAATGAATGGGTCTGTGATCATTGTTAGTAATTATGAGGCTCCCAGGCAGCGTGGAGAGGAAATTATTTTGAAGAGGGCTTTTTTTGTGTGGGAACCCTTTTTACGCTGGGAATATCTTGACAGACCTGGACTTGTCCTTTTACAAGTGTTTCTTTTGTGAGTTTGCTCTCCTGTTTTATTGATGCAATTGCATTTACTTCACCTCTTTTGTGCTAATACACCCCATTCCTTTACAAGCAACAGGAAACAAAACTCCTTGGGGCTTTTGCAAGCTGCCAGTGCTTTTTGTCCCAGGCTGTGGGTTTTGCATGTCCCCAGGAATGGGCAGGGAGGAAGGACATCCAGGAGCATCTTCTCCCCTTTTCTCCAGGCAGTTCCCACCAGCATGAGGGCACGGGTTTTTAGACTAGTTAGGGAGATCTTGCTCGGTGTCTGTGCTGCTCTAAGACCTGCCTGAAGGTTGATGGGGGTGGATGTCTGCCTGCCCTGGTCGTGTGGCTGCAGGGGTTGGTTTTAGCTGGAGGGATGGATGCAGCCTCTCTGCCTGCCCACGTGCTTGGTGTCTACAGGGATAGCCTCAGGTAGTCTTTTTGCTTTCGTGGTAGTGTCAAGAAAGTTCAATATACCATTGGTTGCTTTTTTTTTTTTTTTCCCCTCCTATTTCCTTGTAAAGTTAACCAGTGTTGGGTAAATAACCAAGTAAGTCCTCTGTTATCGCTCCTCTTGATGGGAGTGCTCGGCTCTGCCAGGTGCACCTGGAGCACTCTTCCTTTTAAACAGCTTTAAGCATCCCTTCAGACATCTCTAAGAGCTGGGGGAACAGCAGTGCCTCTTTCTGAGGCTGTCGTGTCTGTTTATGGATGCCACCTCGACACCGGCTCCCCGCTTAAAATAACTAAATGCAGCAGAGAAATTACAGGCTCTGCCTCCCGCTCTGCCTTTGAGCACCTGAGGAGCTAGGAAACATTCTCTCCTTCGTGCCTTTCACCTCCCAGCGTGATAAAATCGCTCAGAAATGGCAGTGACTGCACAGATCTGTTTTCCCTCTCCTCTCTGTCACCTCCGCAATGAGCTCCTTCCTCTCCCGTATGCCAGGCTCTGGGTGCCCACATCTTCTGCGCCACCCATGGCCCTGGAAGAAGGCAGGAATCAGGATGTAGAGAGGTGATTCCTACAAAAGATGTCCTTATCCTGATTATTCTTTGGTCACTTTCTTCTTCCAGCCACCTGTGCTGCGCCCAGGCTTGCATCATGCAGGTTCAGGGTCTCCCATGTGTGCCGTGTCCCCTCCTGGGGACGCGATGAAACCTCGTCCCAAACACAGGAGCAGCTCACACTCGCTGTGGCCTCCCGCCTGGAACTGCATCTTCCTTTATTTGCTTTGCTAGGGAGTCACCGTCCTTTCTCTCCCTCGCATTGTGCAAAGGTGGCATGTCGTAGGATTGCTCAGCAGCACAGAAATATTGGCATTTCATCTTTTCTTTGCAAAAAAAGAAAATCTTTAGGAAAACATCATGGAAGGGCTTTTTTTTCTCATTTTTTTTTTTCTGAAAGGTGAAAGAGAAAATGAATTGCAGGCAAAGAAAAGGGAGGAGGTGACGGATGAGAAGAACAGGGCTTGAATTTCAAGATCAGATCCATCAAGTGCTGCCACGGAGCACATCAGAGGGCAGCCCGCTGTGAACAACTGGGCTAATTGGGGACGCCTGCACTGGGGCAACTGGGGCAAGAGGAGCTGGGGCTGGGGCAAGTGATTGTCCCGTGTCCCTTCCAGGAAGGAGGGGGAGCGAAGGTGGCAGTGGCAGGAGACCAGGAGCGGAGGAACAATGTGGCAGCTGCTGAGGAGAAGCAGGCACTGGTTTCAAAGCAGGGATTAAAATGCTTTTAATATTAAAGTGCAGCTGATGCCTGAAGTCCTGAGCCCCAGAGCCAGCTCAGTCAGCGGAGAGATTCCCATTAACTCCAGTTGGGTACGGATCAGACCTTTTAAGAGAGCATCTTATTAAGGGACTAATTAGAAACCTGTTGCATCCCGGCGCTCTCCACCGTGCCCTGTGCAGCCTGTCAGCATCTTGCTCTGACAGCTGCACTTGTAGCTCTCCTTCGTCCTCTCTGGCCCTGGGGCTCAGCTTTTCCCAAAACCCCAGCAGCTCAGGATGCTCCTGGAGAGTTTGTTTCCTCTCCTTTTGCATCCTCTTCTTGAAATCAAAGCTGATGAGGTGACATTGGTGCAGGAAATATGTATGGGTAGGCAGCTGAAAGCAAGATGCTGAGGCTAGAGATCTGTTTTGGGGGTAAAAGTACGCCTCATAAAGCAGCCAAACCTAAAAAAAAATAAAATAATTAAAATTTAAAAATAATAATTAAAAAAATCCTAGCAGGAATAAAACAAGAGGTAAAAACAAACAAAAAAAGCCCCTGAGGTCAATCAAAGTTCAAGACATGGAAAAGGAAGCAAATCTGTGTATGTGTGAGAAAGTGAGAGAAGTAGCTGTGATTGAGAGAAAGGGAGCAAAAGGAGACAAGATAAATTGTGATTATCCGCTGGAATCAAGACACTTAACTGCCCTGTCTGATTCCTGAGGGGAAACAAATGGAGCCTATAACTTTGCACTGCAAAAGGATAATTTGTCCCTGTTTCCTCGACCCTTGCCTGTGTCGGGTCGGTGCTCAGGTTCGTGGCAGCCGCAGCATCCTCTGCACAGCCCTGGGGACAGCCCGGGCGAGCTATTTTTCCTTTGTTAATGCCCCAAAAGGGGTTTCTGGACAACGCAGCGCTCCTTGGGCTCTGTATGCCCTGTCTGAGGAGGGCCCTCTTTTTTGTGCTGTTATTTCCTGATGGTGCAGGCACCTCTATTTGCAATCCTTTATCAATTCCTGCGTTGCCTCGCTGGAAGAGGAGCCCAGCGTGAACACCTGCCTTGCACCATGAGCCTAAACTTAGCGTCCTCCTGGGGCAAAGTCTGCAAAAATATGCAAAAATCAGAATAACAAATGACAAAGCGATGGTGAAGTCTTATTTCGGGGGTCTGTTTCTCATTTCCTTCTGTTTAATTTATTTTGATCTGTGTTTATGGCTCTCTTTTCTCTGTAATGAGCTGGGAGGTGCTGCTAAGTTTTGGATGGTGATGGACAGGGTGGGAATGAGAATAGCCATTAATTTTCAGAGGATTTGTTCAAAATAGGATCCTTCTGCGAGACAGGAAAACACGAAGCTTACACTTGCCTTCCGAGTTACCCTATTTATGTCCTAATGAAGTTTCTTACTCCTATCAACTAAAAATAAAAGTCAGGAAGGAAATAGGCTCTCCTTGATCCTCGTGTCTGTGCCTTTCCTCTTTTTGCCCTTGGCTCAGTCCGCCTGGAGTGGAGCAGCCGAGCCCGACGAGCTGCGCCACGGGGCGCTGCCCCTGCGCATCCGCAGCCTGATGGAGCAGGGGATGCAGGTGGCGAGGGGCACCCAGCCCAGAAATGCCTTGTGTCCTTCCCCGGGTTACCCTAAAAATGGGAGCTAAATGTCCTGCCAGCTGAAGGTATCCGTAATGCAGAGACAAAGAAGAGTTAAGCACTCGTTTGCCGGCTGATTATTTTTTTGTGTGTGCCTGTGAGCGGGCGTGCAGCACACAAACCGTGAATGCGGCTGTGATTAGAATGGGGTGGGACGGGGTTTTGCTATTCAGCAGGATTTTTAACAGCTTTTTCCTTCTGTTGTTTCACAACTGAGACCTTTGGGGGGGGGGTTGAAGCAGGGGAGGGGAGCACAGGCAGCTCCCTCGAATTGCAAATACCCTGTTCTTGTATAAGGTGTAAAGGGGAAAAGTCAGTTTCTCCCCTTATATTTGGCAGAACAGAAAAGAATGACACTGGATTCATCTCATCCTTGTTACTGGCTGTTGCTGTCATGTGCATGGTCACAGCCTTGCCCATTTCCTAGGGCAAAGAAACCTTTGCTGAAGATGGTTTCAGACGTCCTCTGGAATAAAACCAAGCTCGGCTCTTGTTTCACGTCAAGGCTTTGAGGTTCGGGAAGGTGTAGGGTCACCTCTCATCTCTTTACAATTGCAGTCACCAAAGAGGCGAGGACATTGCGGATGAACCTCCTGATCGCAGAGGCTCAGATAAGGACTCTTGCTCTAGGGTCTTCATCCAAAATGCTTTTGATCGTGACCCATCACCACATTGTACCAGTGTGGCTGAAAGGGATTTTTTTTTTTCTTTTCCACCTGGTTAACTGTAGTCCCTTTTTCTAAGACGATTTATATTTGTTCTCCTGATGAAAATCTGTCTCCTTGTGGGTGCTGGGTCTTGCTGTGCTCTCTTGCCCTGAAGTAGCCATCTGCGTTACATTTGTCCTCATCGTGGATATACTCGAGACAGCCTGAGTCACCTCCCTCTTTGTCATAAGTGAAGCAGTTCCAGCTTTTAAAGCCCTTTTAACGGTAAAGCATTTTACCAGTTCCCAAAACCTCTTGGCTTCCCCTTGGATCTGGTCCTGAAGATGCCCTGGCCAGCTGAACAGCTTGCAGAGCCCTTGTCTTGGCAGTGGCAGCTAGATAACCCTCAGGTCACTCCTCCTTTGGGTGAGTGCCGAAGAAGCATCGCGTGGAAGTTGCTCCTTGCACGCTCAGACCCACAGCTGCTGCCAGAACAGCTGCTTTTGGGACACTCTCCTTGACCACCAGCCTTTTTTTGAGGGTGTTTGGAGTAGGGTCACGAAAATATTTGCTTGTTCAACCAAGCGGGTGCACATTGCCAAGAGCTTCACCTGGCTGCTCGGTCCTCCCTGCTGTTTGCCATGCTGTCAATGTTGGTGTCACCCAAATTTGTGCCAGCAGCAATTTTGTGTCGTGCTCGGATGTCCCCTGTCCGTGGCCGGTGGCCCTGGCACCTGCCGGGTGTCCTCAGTGCTAAATTTTTAATCAGAAAGTCACGCAGCACCGAGTCAAATGTCTTACAAAAGTCTATTACTTCTTCGCAGTTACCTTTATCTGCCAAAATTGTAATCTCATCAAAGAATAAAATCAGGTTTGTTTGACAAGGCCTATTTTCCATAAAACGGTGTTGACTGGCATTAATTATGTTCTACCATTTAATTCTTTATTAATGGAACCTCGTATCAGTTTTTCCATTATTTTTGCTGTGATTGATGTTGGACCGAGCGGTCTGTAATTGCTTGGGTCGCTCGGCTCACTGTGGTGCTGAGCTTCCCTCCTGCTCCGAGATGGATTCAGCATCAGTACCGGCAGGTCACCCTTCTTCTCAGCCAGATATTTGGGGTTGTGGGGTGCCCTCATGCTGCCAAAGAGGGGATCGTGGGTGTGTTGGGTGGCCATAGCTAGGTTTTGACCCTGTGAAGGGCAGAAATGCCCTGCAGGGGAGGAGGGAGAGGGAAAAATGTGTGAAGTACAGCAAGGTGGGAGAAGGAGCAGGGCAGGAGGTGCTCTGGGTGCTGGAGAGGGGGGTGCAGGAGATCATGGTGGGGCAGTTCCCCCACACTGGTGGATACTGGTGCTTACTGGTGACATGTCCACCCTGGGGAAGGTGGAGTCTTGCCTTTGTTTCTCACCATCCATGGTGAGATGGCTTAAAACAAGGTCTGGGAAAAGCTGGTGGTGGTCCTCAGTACAGGAGGAGGGCTTGATGGAGCCAAGAGAGATGCTGCAGCAGTTGGCCTTGCAGACCATAAAAGCCTCCTGGAAGAGACCTTCAGGGCCACCAAGTCCATCCACCGAGTCCCACCACTTGTCCCTGTGTCTCTTGGACACCCATGGGATGGGGACCCCTCCGCTCCCTGGGGCTCTCCATGAAGAAGTTCTTCCCGACACCCAAACCTCTCTGGGTACAAGCTAAGACCTTTTCACTGCTGTTTTCTTCTCCCCCCCATCTCTGCCAGGCTCCTCGGTGACCCAGCTCCTGGCCCGGGACCTGGACAACGACCCGCTGGTGTTTGGGGTGGTCGGGGAGGAGGCCAGCAGGTTCTTCGCCGTGGAGAGCGTAACCGGCGTCGTCTGGCTCAGGCAGCCCCTGGACAGAGAGGTAACACTGCTCACAGCCAACAACATTCAAAACTATATGGGAAGAGATGAATTATCCCTATTTATTTGGGCTTTCCAACCTTATCCAAATGCTTGTTGCTTCCCAATAAATACAGCAACAGCCTTGAGGTGAGGAGGGTGATGAACAGATTTTTGTGCCTCTTGCTGGAGGTACAGGCAGGGCACAAGAGAAGGGCTGTCGAGAAGCCTGGGCACAGAAAGCCATCCAAGAAAAGTGGTGGGAAAAAAAAAGGAAGAGGTCAGTTCTTGTGCGACGTGGGGAAAAGTGAGTGTGTGGGGAGAAAGAGAGGCTTGAAAAGGCAGAGGGAATCACGGTGTGATAAATGATGCAGGAAAATAGAGCAAAGAGGAAGGAGCCAAATGCATAGAGGCAAAACTGTTTTGTAAGACTTTTCACTCACACATAGATTAGAAGAAAAACAGCTTGTAAAAAAAAAAAAAGGAAGAAAAAGGATAAACAACCTTGAGCCTAAAAAGTACATCCACAACGAAGGGTGTGGACAAAAATTAGCATGTGGCAGCCCTCTCTGGTTATATTTTCTTAAAATCAAATGCCCCACAGGATGCTTTCTCTCCCATTCTTCCTTTCTTCCCTGCCACTCTGTCCCTTCCTATGGTGGGATGTCCTGGACACAGGGGCTGACCTGTGCCTCCTGCTCCAATGGTGCCTAGGGAAGGCTGACACCCAGATTTTCCCCCGTCACCCACACGTCTCTCACCCCAGCACTTGTGACTTTAATATATCACAAGTTCAGAGCAAGCCGATAAATTAGGTAAAGCAACAAGGGGTGCAGAAGCCTGCACAGGGATAATTCGATGGGTTTAATGGATTTCTGTCCATTCCTGCTGTACCCCCTGGGCTCATCCCAGTGATGCGATATCCCAGGAACTGCTGGGGGGGGCAGGTAACGTTGGGAAAACAGCAGTGATGCTCAAGGAGCTGAGCTGCAGGCTGGCGAGCCGGTTCCCACTGCCTGCACCTTCCCCACCCAGGGCAGGGCACTTCTCCCTGCCAGCGGATCTGCTGGAGCCCTGCTGGCAGTCGTGTTTCTCGGCATTTATCCTCGACGTAGGTAATTGCACTCAAGCGCCCCTTCTCTTCTTTTTGAAGGTCCTGAAAGCATTTTGCATGTAATAACATTGGCTAAAAGTCCCCAGCCTGCCATCTGCAGATAAACGCGCCGGTATCTTTAATTACATGTTTGCCTTCTCCTTCCCTTTCAGACCAAGTCGGAATTCACGGTTGAATTTTCCGTCAGCGACAGCCAGGGGGTAAGTGTGACTTCTCATTTCATGGTCTGCAGCACGGGCGGAGGGGAGCGGGGAGGATGGGTCACGGCGGGCTGGGGGCAGCACCCCCGGTGAGGCAGCAAACCTCGAGCTGAAGCCAGGGCAAGCAGCCACGAGGCTTGCTTCGGCTCCTAAATCCATGCACGAAGCTGATGCCTGCTCCCTACCACAGGTGATCAAGGGGACGGTCAACATCCAGGTGGGAGATGTGAACGACAACGCGCCGCGCTTCCACAACCAGCCCTACAGTGTCCGCATCCCCGAGGTAGGCACTGCTCGGCATCCCGGCCCCGTGGGGCAAGAGGGGGCGAAGCGAGGCTGGTTTGGGGTGTCTGCAGCAGGATGTGGGCCGTGGAGCCCCGGAATGGTGTCAGCAGGAAGGGGCCGCAGCAGGTTGCCCGGCCTCCTGTTTAAATAGAGAGAATTTGGTGTGCGATCAGGTTCCCTGCGTCCTGAGTGTTAAATGTCTCCAGGGATAGTTTCCACAGCCCTTTGCTGCTCTCAGTTTTTGTGCTGGCACCGAACCGTGCCATCAGGGAGAGCACCTAGAGCTCAGCCCGGCAGAAGTACCTCATGGACTCGCAGGCCCGATGTGAATTTAAGACGTGCAGTGAGAGGGGGTTGCTGGTGCTAGCAGGAGGACAACAAGCTCAGGGGGTTGTGTTTGAAAGAGAGCGTTTCATGTCCTGGACATGGCTTTGATCTTTCTCTGTCCCTTTGCTGTGGGAATGAGCCCTCTTCGTCGGCCTGCTCGTGATGATTGAGCCAGGAGTCACCCGAACCCCCTCTCAGGGTGACACGGGCTCGGAGTCATTTCTGCTCCTCCTCGACATGGGGACGGTGCAGAAATGACTTGGCAAAAGCTGTCCCTTGTTCTCAGCTTTCTGCTCAGCCCTCCAGATGCTCACAGGTGCCCCTCTTTTCTCCCTTCCCTTACCTTAAAAAGCTGATGTTGTGAGCCGTAAGCCTTCCATGTGCCAGCCTGCATCAAGCATGGGGAGCTTGGAGGGCAAAGATCCAGTGCTGGGAGTTAAGGCTGGCTGGGGATAGGGAATTTTGGGCAGGTGACATATCCAGAAAATAAATAAATCAAGAAGGGGCCGAGCCCCAAAGCAGCCCTCCTGTGCATCCCCCCGCTCGTCCGTCCGGCCTTCAGAGTCGCGCTGTTTTGGAGGTCGGCCTAATCTAATTACAAGGCATCGTGTGCCAGCTCCCGGTTTCCATCCGTGATCTTTAAGCAAGGGCACCGATCAGAGGCAATGAGCCACGAACTCGTTGCTCAGCCGGCGTCCTGGAGGCACTTCTGCTCCTCTGCCGGGGAGGCAGCACTGCCTCGGCAGGCTCTGCGAGAGCAGGGCATGGATGGCCCTGTCCTGCTCCAGAGGACCCTCCCAGGGCTGCAGCTCATGAGAGAGACAGGCAGGACTGTTTTCTCTTCAGTCCTCAAGGAAGAAATGCCAGTTGGCTTCGAATTCAAGCAGGAGGTGGCGTGGCACCGAGGTGTGCGTGCTGCTGGAGCTTGGTGGAGTGCTGAGAGCGGGTCACAGTAGGGGATGACACTGTCCCAAGGCTGTCCCCATGCTCCAAGAGCTGAGCAGCAGGGGTTTGAATATCCGAATCCATCTCAGAGACCTCCCAGCCCGAGCTGGAGGGCCTGTGGCTAATGAATAAGCAGGGCCGGGACCCTGGGGACGGAGCAGAGGCCAGCAGAAGCGCTCGCACGGTTTTGCATAGGCTGGCTCTGTGCGGAATTGGCAGCTAATGAGGGTTTTTCTCTTTTTAATTTTGAAATAAATGGCTGTATCGATTTGCAGTTGTCCTAGCTAATGGAGCAGCAACAGAAAGGCTATTTAAACCTCGCTGCTATTGTGTGGCGCGGGGGAAAGTCAGAAAGAAGAGTGCGCATAAATAAATGGAACATGAAGTAAACTGACCTTTAAAAACAAGCCTGCCTCTAAACACCCGTCCTGGCGTTTCACGCAGTCCGCTTGATTTGAGAACGTGAATTACTGGGGCTCAGGTTGTTCTTCTCCAGCACAAGCTGGGGGTGATTGCACGTAGCTTCACCGTGGGTCCTCAGCATCGCCGCGGCTCCTGATGCCCATGCCGGGGACTGCTCGCAGCTTCCTCACGCCTCGGGCTGATGCTGTGCATCCTCTGTGCTCACCACATCCCTGGCACCTGCCTGGGATAGCAGAGCAAGGACTGCTGTGGGACCTAGAGGTTGCTCCAGTGTAATGGTCCGCCCCGTCTGGGCAAGGGCGCACCACCGGTCGCGCATCGGGAGGCAACGAGGCAGCGCGGACGCTTTCAAGTCTGTAAAGAAAGGGGAATCCTGCTAGACTTGGCAACTTAATTCACCAAGCTGGCCTCGACAGAGCTCATTAAGTTCTCGTGTATTCATTTCAGGCTAATGGCTGTCATGCTGACTGCTGTTTGATTTGCTGTAATAGACTTTTATGGCTTTCCAGTTTGCGAGGACGTGTGCGCCGGTGCCCGTGCCCCGTGGTGCTGCTGTAGTACATTAGTTAGCCGCTCGCGTGCTCGCTGCTCTGACCTTCAGGGCTTGGTCTCCTCTCGGATGCAGCCCTTGCGTTTCGCCTCTTACATGCCCCATCTCATCCTCCCCCAGCCCTAGGGTGCCGTGGTTTCGGGAGTCTTGGAGCTTGGCTTTTAAATGAGGGACAATGCCTTGCTGAGCCTACGGCGGGCTGTTGTGGCCGTGCCTCAGTCTCTGACAACTCTGATCTGCTTTAGCCAATCTGTTTTTCCATTTGACTGGATCTGCAGGGAACCCGGTCTTGCTGGATTCTCATTCTAGGTGGAGCAGAGCTGAGCCCTGTGTCAGTTTTGTGGTTCCTGGTGCTGGGACGGGGCTGGACCATTGGCCCTGGGTACCTGCTGGGTTATCCCATCCCACCTCCCAAGTACGAGAAGCCCTTGAGCTGCCTTTGAAATGAGCAATCTGCCCTGCAAGCCCATCTCCTGCACTGCTGCATCCAGGTGCCCACTGTCCTCACCCCTTGGGCCCTGCAGATGTCCCTCAAACACAAGGCTGTTATGTAGTGGGTGTCTGTCTCATACCCCCTCCCAAAGATTTGTTTCCCCCCACATCCTGAGCACGTTGGTTAAGTTCGAACCTGCCCCAGCCTTCTCTCTGGAGCATCAGCAGCCTCCACGAGCAGCAGAAAGGTCACTTAGCTCTCAGGATGGGATGCCCATACATCATCTCCGAGCTTCTCCGCTGCCGGAGCAAGGTAGCAAGGCGCTGCTGCGAGAGCTGTCCTCCGGCCTGGGACATCCTCAGCCTCCCTTCTTTCTTAGAGCTGGGATAAACATGCTTCTCTTGAGCTCATGCAAGCACCAGGAAGAGGTTAGGCTATGGGAAAGGAGCTTAAAAATAGGCAGGGAGGTTCCTGGGCAGCACACAACATCAGGTATATGAAGGCTGGTGTCACATCTTCAGAATTCAGCCCCGATTTCCCCATCAATTTTAACTGGGAGGCACGCGGCCCTTGCTGTCAGCAGCAGTCACTTCTGCTTGGGGGGTGGCCTTTGGGATTGAGCCTTCAGGAGCCACCAGTTGCCGTTTCCATCCTTAATATGTTGGAAACAGCACTTTTATGATGTGTGGGTTTTGGTGCTTAGTTTTTTTTGATTGTGCAGAAAGGGGAAGGAAAGGAGGGGACTGTCCCTACCCTGTCCCATTCCACAGCCTGGAACCAAACCATGTGAGGTGGTGAGCAGGGACAGGGAGGGCCAGAGAAAAGCTCCCAAAGCCCTGGCTGTGTAATTACAATTATTATTTTGCTTTAATGGTAATAATGTTGGTAATTATATCAGTTTCCCTGCCATCCTGCCTGGGAGCCTTCAGGGGCTCATACAACCGCTGTGGTGGCTACGAGGCCTGATGCTGCGCATACGAAGCAGCTGCGACGAGCGTGAGCTCCTGCTGCAGCCCCACTGGCCATCGCCTTGTGCATGCCCAGACGCTTTTTGGGTTATTCTCCCCCCTTTTTACACAAAGAGCCTTTAAATTGAAGGCGATAATAACAGAACTGATCAGAACGATGTTCCCACCATACTGTAAAGCAATCCTTGCTGGATGTTTTCCTTCCTCATTTCTTTTTTTTTTCCTTCCTTTTTCCTCCTCCCCTCTCCCTGTTTTCCTTCTCACGCCCTTCCCCTTCTGTGTGGATTTTAGAACGGCACAAATAATTTACGATGAAAAATTTACCCCCCAAATCCAGCCCTCCCCTCCCTCCGCCACCTCTGCACGCACAAAATCCGCAGGCACACTGAACTCCTCCGCAGCACTTCCTATGCAAATTTATTTATTTATGGCAGGGTTTTGTTTTTTATTTATTTTTTTTAACTTCCTAGAGAGACGCAAGTAAATTTGTAAATAATTCAGGCCTGTGCTCATTAAATGCCATTGGCCAGGAGCGAGTTGGTTCTCTTTCCTGGGCAGGCAAGCATCCACACAGAGTTTTGTAGGAACATGAAATGTGATTCATCCCGTGGCTCTTGCACAGAGTTTTGGGAGTCGGTCTCTGCCAACGGGCATCAAGGCTGCATGCTTGGTTGAGTGAATATTTGCTCGTGCAGGATGGACAGAGGAGATGAGCACAGCCCAGGGAGGTGAATTTAGGGAATTTGCAGGGATGCTTACTGAGAAAAGTACATCTCCTGAGTGTAAGGTGAGGAAGCCCTCCTTGGTCGATGATGCTGAGAAGCCCAGGGGTTGAAGAACAGCTCTGGGAGGGGGACAAGCCATTTTCTGGCAAATGAGATGAAGTTTTTAGTTTTGTGCAGTGCTGTCTCTCTGGCTTCAGAGATCTGGTCACCTTGTGTTTGTTTTGATGTTTTTCCTCTTTTTTAAAATTTTATTTCTGAGCAACCTTTAATTACTTTCCAGCCTTGCTCAGCAAGCCAGTGGAAGCAGAGCCGCGTTGTGAAGGGTCTGCCTTCCCTTCCATGGTCTTAAATGCAGAGATACTGTCCATCTATTAAAAAGCCATCTCTTAGCTGGATGAGATAATCTCTTTTGAGAGGGTTTCATCTGCTCCGTAATCACTAGGTAGAAAGTAATATCCCTCAAAGAAACCCAGCCTTCTCCCCTCCCCTCTCAACCCCAGCCCGTGTGATCCGCCACGATGGGGCTATTTCCAGAGGAGGAATGTGAAAACGTTCCTTTACGTGCAGAAAATGTCCAAGTCAGGGTTTTGGCAGCAGTGTCCTTTGTCACCGGTGATCGAGAGGCTGTGCAGGTGGCTTGTACCCGCAGGGAGGAGCTGAGCTGCTCCTGCATGCAGGGGACCAGAGGACCCCAATGATGGTCCAAGCCCCTGGATATGGCCAGGGTGGGATGCCCCGTGTGTTGGCTCTGGGTTGAGTTTGTGAATATTTAGAAAGATACCCACTGTCCGCAGAATATAAACGGGTCATCAAAGTGCAGGGAAGTTTGGGGGCTGTCTTGGACTTTTGGATACTAGCAGTTCCTTAAGGTAAGACCCGTTTGGAAGCCCACCGGCTTCTCCCTGCTGCTTTCTGCAGGCACTGAGGCAAGGTGCTTGAGGGGAACAGGCTGTGATGTGCTGGGTAAGGCACAGCTTGTGCTGAGGAAGGTGCCGTGTGATGGAGCAGGTGCTCAGACCCGGGAGCATCCTCCCCTCTGAAGGTCATTGTCATGCAAGGTTTTGTCGTTATTGCTGCTGCGTGCACGGTGATGCCAGATGGAGAGCCTCAGAGGGTGCCAGTGACATCCTTAAATCCCCTGGGGAGGGAGAAAGCCGCAGTCTCTGGCAGACCCATCCCTTGTCTGGCTGAACAGGAGACCCTGGTTCTTTAAAACACGTGCCCGAGGAGCGAAATGAGAGACGCAACAGAAACCACTGGGGCGGAAAACCCCAAATGGCGTGGAAGTAATGCGTAAAGTGTCCTGGAGATAACAGTCATTTCCACGAGGCAAAACTTGGGCTGGCTCTGGAAGGATGCTGCAGCGAGGGGGGGCAGCCCGAAAATTAGAAATAGTCGTGCTGTTCTGACTGGTGCAGTGCTGGGGTAGGCGAAGGGACAGGGGAAGGGAGAAAGGGGTGGAAAAGAGTCCACTTAGAGCTGGCTGCGCCAGCCACCTGCACGCCTGGCTGCAGAAATATTTGTTAACGCGTGCCCCATATGCTGCTCCTTTGGGAAATATTGCTCTTTTCCACCCCAAAACACCTAGGCTCAGCAGCAGAGCCACAAGGTGGGCACGTGCCAGCGTCCTCGCCCATCACACCTAGGGCAGGGGGGTGGTTAGAGCTGGCAGGACAGGCTCGCCAAGACTTTTTTCCAGTAAAAAAGCCGGTTTTAATTAAGACGGAAATATTTAGGGGAATGCTGCTGGGGAATTAGGGGAATTTCCACAGAGGAAAGCTGTGCAGAAACAGGGCTTCGAAAGGAGGACGATAAAAACCGCTCTTGCAATAGATTCAGTCCAATTTCTTTTTCAGAATTGCGTTTTATGTTTTATTATTTTGTAATGCGTCAGG
The DNA here is from genome assembly GCF_964034855.1 of Anser brachyrhynchus. Classification (NCBI taxonomy): domain Eukaryota; kingdom Metazoa; phylum Chordata; class Aves; order Anseriformes; family Anatidae; genus Anser; species Anser brachyrhynchus. The sequence continues at coordinate 20,178,752 of NC_137700.1, read as the reverse complement.
GACAGCCATGTATAATAAGTTTTCTACTGCTGGTCATACTTTGTGATAAAATAATAGGCTAAATCAGCCTCTCTCTGTATTTTTTTTAAATATTTATGTGTGAACTGAACTGTTTGTATCGGTTCCAAACTATTTGCATTACAAATGGAAGAAATTTGATCTAGGAAAAAGTTTCAATCACTATTAGGCAGCCATCGCCTAATTTCCACCATTAATTGATCTTGAAACTTAAAGTGTGGTTGATTTATTCTGTCAGTAGGTGTGAATAATGAAGACAGCAAGAAAAAATGAATATATAGGGGTCCAAGGCAATTTCGTTTCAAGACAAAAATCAGAAAGTTCTTAATTTTTCAGGATTTGTTGCACAGAAGGTTTGAAAAGCATGGTTTGCCCCTAAATTGGGGTGAAAAGGAAAAGTTGGTGGCCAGGAGAAATGTCTGCTGTGTCTGGTCACCCCTCCTGCCAGGGCAGGGACCCTGTCCCTTGGGAAGGGACCCGTAGCTCTTGCTGCTGTGATTAGAGCATCGTTTTTGGGGGTTATTTAGCAAGAAGCAGGTGTGCCATGTGGTTTTGGGTGGAGCTGGTGTCCTTTTTCCTCTGGAGCATGTGTTTCAGCATCAGTCCTTAGCCATCATCTTACCCGGTTGGTTTGCGGCATGGTGGCACGATGTCTTCGATGTGCTCCGAAGGCACCAGGAGGAGGTCAGTGGGTTTTCCAGAAGACCTGTTTTTCACTATTAGGTGTGAATCCTTTAGCAGTGAATCCTTCACTGTTTTATTGTCTTTTTGCAAGCACCTCTGAAATACAGAGCGTAGTGTCATGCTGAGCTGTCTCCTTGGGACAGACACGGTGCGTGGTGACCCACGAGCGGTGGTGATGGTGCTTTGTGCTCGCCCCTTATGTGCATCTCTGGGGAGCCTGCGAGCCTGGTGCTCGCAGATTTGGGAGCTCAGGAGGCAGGTGGAGACCAGAAGAGGGGCAAGAAGGAGCCTGGTGCTAGCAGGAGGCTCGCAGGAAAGGCTGGGCACCGCCGGGCAGCCTGGAGGCGGCGGCGAGCCGTGTCCCTTCTGCACGTTCGCGCTTGAGGTCGGGCTGCGGCAGGCGTGCTTTTTTTGGGTTTTGGTTAAAAAGCCTCATCGGAGCGTTATGGAATCGGAATGTGAAGGGTAATTGAGCTGAAAGCCATTCTCTTCCCGCAGCCAGCACCGCGGGAGCCGCCAAAGCGCCCTCGGATGCCGGTCCAGGAATCCTGCCGGAGGAGCGCGGGCGGGGGGAGCATTCCCCGGCCACTTCCCCTCCTCACCCTTGTCCCTTCACCACCCCCCTGTGCCCACAGCTTGTGAGGTAGGGGTTGGAGGTGGTCCCTATAGGGGTGTGAGCAATGTGGATTTTGTGCAAAATGGGCAGGGAAAGGTAAAACAGGTTCCTGAGCTGCAGTTACACTTTTCGGAGGTCAGTCCGAATGAGTCGCTGCAGCTTGTTGGGGAGCATCGCCCCATGTCTGTCTCTCCCTCACCCTGTCCCCACGGGGGATGTCGGAGGGGAGCTGTCCCCTCCCAGTGACACAATGCCACCTGCACACGGCTCTGGGGCACACAAAACCATCAGATTTTTAGAGAACTGGAAGGGCTGGATTTTAACAACAACAATAAAAGGTACCTGGCTCTTCTGGAGGAACGCAATCATCGCACGCAACCAGAAGAGGTGTTTGTCACCGCTCCGGTCCCCTGCCTCTCTGACAGCTGATGGGATGGGGATTTGCAGAGCAGCTGGTGTGACCTGGAGGAGGGGATTAGCAGAAGACCCCTCCGCTTCGGACCCCCAGCCCCGGCGTGAAGCGTGCAGCCCCACGGTGCGCCTTGTTGCGCGTTATTGATTGCCGAACGGGCGCAGCTAAGTGCCTCTCATTAATATTTGTTTTGGTCTTTTCCCTGAATTCCGATGAGCGGGGGAGATGCCTCTTATCTCTCTCCTGCAGGTTTTCTTTCTAGAGGATTCCTCTGGCTGGTGACAAACCTGGCTTTGTGGCAGCCAGGCCGCCCGGCCCGCTGTCGGGAGGAGGGATGAGTGAGTAGCTGCCACGAAATCTTGGGAGCTCTGCAGAAAGAAAGTGAGGAACCAAAATTAACACAAAATTAAGAAGGAAAAAAAAAAGCGCCTGGCTTGCATTGTGCAGCTGAAAAATGTATTTCCATGCTCAGCTTGGTTTGTAAATCTCTAAAAGGGAAGGATTTGGGCACATAGCGACTTAAATAATGCTGGCTAAAGGTAAAGGTATGCACAAGGAGGAATTGGTGAGATTGGAGCAGGTAGCCACGGACCCATTCTCAGGCAGGGCTTCTGTGGCTGTTTTTGAGGTGCTCAAGCTGAGTTAGTGGTTGTGGTGTCTGTATCTCCTGGGCTGTCACAGTGGCAGCAGTCCTTCAGCTTCCCAATGGCACACAAAATGGCTTTCTCTTCCATTTCTCTTCCTGGAGAGGAAACCTCTCCAGAGGAGGCTGTCCCACCTGCCCATGCTTCAACAGGGCAAGGCAGCGTTGCTTTCTGTCCTCCACATTAATGCCTCGTTTGTTAGGCTTGACTTGAGCTGGTCCACCCCAGGCTGTGGAAATGCTTTGGGGCAGCTTTCAGCTATTCACATTGTGCCCCCGAAATGAAAGATTTCTGGTGCACCCAAAAGCTCTGATGAAAGCTGCTTTAATACAGTCGCTCCTCCGTCTTTTCAGTGGCAACTTGGGTTCGGGTCTGCTGTGAAGCAATATCGGAAGCCATGGAGCATGAAAAGCTGCGTTTGTTTGTGGGTTACAAATGAAGACCTGTCAAAAACCTTTTTAAGCAGTGACAGAAGTTTTCTTTTTTCATGATACATTAAACTGAAAGGCTTTGCATGCCCTGGCTCTTCTCTTTCTCCCTTTCTACAAGTTGGGGGAAAAAATGGTGGGCTACAGCTGCTTTTCTTTTTTTGTGTCTTCCCATCCATTAGAGTCTTTTGGTGGGGTGTTTGGATTTTATGGGGTGCCATAGCTTCTGGAAAGTGGTGTGTCCAGGGAGGAAAGGGGCAATGAGAGGTGCATTGGGGCATTGGAGAGGTGGGGTACAGAACACGGACCTCTCCTTGTGCTCGAAGTGAGCGCTTTGCCAGCCTCGCTTGGAAACAGGGTGCAGGCTGCTTCCATCGATTTGGTGTCAAGAGCTGTTTTTCAAAGGGTAAACGTGTTTATAGGATTCCTGTCCTTTTGTTGTAAGAAGTAGGATGTCGTGCCTGGACACAGGGGTTTGCTAGCAGAGTGTCACATCGGTTCTTCATCAACGTGTTTGGTCGTGCAGCCCCTTTCATAGGCGTGCTGTGCGAACAGGGCATCATTCACTGCCAGCCCCTGCGCCTTGTTTCTTTCACCAGGCTCTGTGGTTTCCAGCGGTATATGCTGGGTTGGCATGAAGAAAGAGCTTTCATTTAACAGACCTTTTATCAGGTTGATTTCCCATTGCCTTTTTCCCTTCGGGTGTGCTTAGGGGAGTTTGTTCTTTTTAACGGGTTTATTCCACTGGCAGCTATGGGTTTGAAAAGGCTGGGGGGCTTTGATTTGATGCCTGGAAAAAAAGTATTTGGTTTCTGGTCCCCTCCCGGGCTTGGGTGGATGGAAAGGAGGAGAAAACGTTGCAGACATTCACGGTTTGATGGGAAACTTCACGTGCTTCGTGTCTTCCGTGATGCTTTCACAAATTAGCAAACCTGGGATGTCTGCAACCTCTTCCACCAGTCTAGCGGCAGCTCTCTCATCCTGTCTTTGTCTCACACACGCTTTTCTTCCGCTGCCACCAGCAGCTGAGCCCTGCCGGTGGTCCTCCAGGAGCCCCGGAGCAGGTAAGGTGCCAGACGGCCCCGCATATTTTAAGCGGTGCTGCTCGAGTTCCTGCACATCACCTGCACCAGCACTGTTAGCCCTCTGCATATCTGCTTCTATTTCTACCCGAGCTGGGGCCACGAGGCAGGACTATTATTTTTCAGCACTGTTTTTCCTTTATTTCACTGTTACGTTCCTCAAACCTCAAGTTTCTCCTAACCGGCCCTGGAAGCAGCAGAGGTTTGGTTTGGTGATTTGGTTAAATGGCTATGGTGGTGAGGGGATTAAATTGAGCTTGACCCCTCCATACATCTCCCTTGCAGCTGAGGGCAAATTTAGCTGCTGATTCCAGAGCTTCCCTAAAACGGCTTCATCTGAAAATGCATTTTGGGCTCTCAAAGTTCAAGCATTTATCCTGAGCCAGAAATACACACAGATTTGCTCTCTAATTTAATAAAGTCATCCAAATAATATGATTTCTCCCATAACCATCGTTTATGTTTCACAGCAAAATGATAATGAGAAAGTCATTAGAAGTAATAAACAAAACAAAACCCACACAGCAAATCCTTCACTGAGCTTGACTGATGGGAAAAAGAGCAGCATCTGAGGCTCAGGCCACACAATATTAGCCGGGTGCAGCTGGTTTTAAGTAGATGTGCTCTCAAAACATCAGTTAGCTTGTTGAGTCTTGAAGGGCTGCTGGTGCCAGAGCAGGTGGGCACCCATGGGGCTGCCTTTCTTGCCTCTTTGGGGTTGGCTATAGCTGATCCAGATCCTCCTCCTTGTCATGACTTGGGCAACATGCTCTGCTTCTCATTTCTTGTTTAAGACTTGGGTCAAGCATGTGTTGAACACATAAAGACCAAGAACTATGTCAAGCTATCAAAAATCCTCTTTTTCTTTATAACTGCATATGGGCTTCAACCTGAATATTTGTTTCTGCATTATCCTTACCCAGGTAAATTTTCCTTTGACTTCAGTATTTATTTTTTTCCTTCAGTTTTTTTCCTTCATTACCAGAACCTAGCGGTGCTGTATCTTCCCTCCTGCTGCCTCCCTCCAGCACTGGTTTCACTGGTTTTCAACTGGGACCACGCGAGGTGCCTGGTCTGTGTCTCCTTCGTTTTGGAGCGCTGGGAGAACAAAGCAGAGGCCAGAGGGATGTCATGGCCATGACTAAACACAACTCCAATAAAATGCCCTGCTAGGCAAATCATTTTCCCCATTTCATGGTATTTTGGGTGGCGGGGACTTATTTCCTCCCCTCACCTGAAGCCCCAGTGGTTACCAGTGAGGCTTTGCTTCCAGAGCCCGTGTCACTGCAGGCTCTTGGCTGCTGCTGTGACGCCCTCCCTGCTCTGGCATTTGTTCTTTTTGGCCCAAAATAGCCCACATCTGTTGCTGCTGAGCATTCATTCATTGCCTTTTGCCCAGGCTTCAGGAGAGGGAGAAGATATTGGGAACAGCTGCTGTCTGCTGGTTTTCTTGGGACTGTCAGGCATCTTGGCAGGTCTCATTGGTTTGGGGGTTTAGGGCACCTTTTGTTTATTTTTTTTAATATTATTTGTATAGGTATGAAACAATCCCTCCTTAAAGCTCATATTTGCTGTTCCCACTTGAACTTTCTGGGTTTGTAGTGCTGGTCACTGTTGTGCTTGAGTCTGTTGGTGCTCCCCATGCTCTGTGTAGTTCCTATGGGTGTGTAACCTTAAATCCTGTGAACTCTGCAAAGCCCCAACATAGGAGGTTTGAGTCACCCTTTCCTTCTTTGTTCTGTTTTTGGGGGTGGGCTCACATTGCTGTAAAGAGTGGTCGTTTGGCTGGAAAGGTTGCCGGGAGGGGGTTCTGGAGGCAGCAAGGTTTGGCAGTGCAAAAGCTTCAGCTTGGCCAACGTGGGAGGCCAGAAGAGGAGGCAGAAGAGGCTGTGGCTGCTGTCCCTTTCCCAGATCCTACCATCCCAGCTCCCATCCCTGGGACTGGTTTTAGTGCAGAATGGGGTTTCGTTTCCCCCAGACGTCTCCCAAGAGGGTGATGAGTCCTTAGTTTTCAGCCCTCCTTCCCTGGCCTGACCTAAGTGCTGGCAAATAGCTCCTCCAAGGAAAATTAAATTATGAAAAATCATTGTTTTTCCTCTTCTATGTGTTCAGTAGAAAATAACTAGGTAAATAATAGAAGGCTGTCCCTGCAGAGCAGGAGGGGAATGCCTGGTGGGGGCGACAGGCTCTGCTGGGGCTGAGAGCAGAAGTGACCGCCTCGTGGTGGTGCTGAGGACCCTGGTGGCTCCTTGTGGCTTTGTGGGAGGAGGTATAAGGCCGAACTCATTCCCTGCCAGTGGTGAAGGCTCTGTGGGACCTACCCTGTGTGTGGCCACGGCTTGGAGAAGCTGAGCAGAGTGTGTAAATTGTGAGTGAAAAGATGCTGATGGAAAGCGACTGCCTTTTGTAGGAAATAAGGAGAATTAATGAATCAGATCAGTTAAGGAAAGCAGGGATGCTTTGGGTAAGGTGGCAAAAAGAAAAAGACTGGAAAACAGTGTTTCTGTCTATTTTTTTTCTAGTTGCCCCTTTTTGTTGCCTTCCCAGTGCAGGAGCCTGAGTTAGGTAAAAGACAGAGGGGCTCTCCCTGGGGAGAGGTGCCAGGCTTTGGGGACGGACGTCCCAGTTCTCATGCAGCGGCCAGTCGTTTGGAAATAGTTGCTCATCAGGCACTTATGGATCTTTTAAGCCCCTTTCTCCCCCTAATAATCCCACCTCTGGGGAGGTATCGATTCGCCGCCGCCGGCTGCCTCTTGGTATTCCGCCGTCTGGTTTGGTCTGTGTAAATCGCTGCGCTGTCATTTTCACGCCGCAATTACCTGCTCTGATTTCTTTCATCCCCTGTCCTTTGCCAGAGATCTGAACTCCGTATCGACAAACCACCCTGGAAAAAAGAGGGCCGGGGCTCGGGAAGAAGTTTAGCAGCACAGAAAGTTTGGGAAGAACTTTTCCCCTGGGTGTGATCATCTCGGGGTCGGGGTCTCAAAGCGGGTCGGTCTATTTTTATTTTTTTTTCCCTGCTGGAAAATGCTCATCTGACACGGGAAGGATGCTGTGAGTGTGACTTTGTGCCTTGCTTTTCTTGCTTGTGGAAACAAAGGAAATTATTAGCCAGGCTGCTGTGAGGCTGGGGTCGGTGGTTCCCAAATATGTAGTGTGAACGGAGGGAGGGATTTTGCTGGCCATCCTCAGTCCTATGCAGAAAGTTTAGGAGATGTCGCTCCTCCAGCAGAAGCACTGGGATGCAGGATGCTTGTCCATCCTGACATGCAGGCACTGCTGCAGGCAGGAAAGATTAACCAGAAAAAATGGAGAGAGAAAGGTTGAGTGCCAGGCACTCGAGCAGGAGTCTCGTGGTGGTGACCCACAGCAGTGGGGTGTCCTCTGGTCCCCCCCCATCCCCCAAATTGCCCGGCACCGTGCTCGGCCCTGCACAACCCCACAGCTCCGAATGGAAAGGAGTTTGGTTATTAAAAGGGCACGGCTGGCCAGCCAGGGCTCTCGCTTGAGCACAGTCCCCATCCGAGCAGAGAATAAATTAAAAAGCCAACTGGCCGCGGCTGCCTCAGGAGCACCGGGACCAGAGATAGGGCCAGAAGTCAGATAGCAAACGGTGTCCAAAACGGCGGTGCCTGGTGCGAGGCGTGAAATTAAAACCTCCTCTGCCTCCTCCTGCACGCCGTAACAAAGCGCTTCCTTCCACAGTCTGCCGGCACCGGGAGTGCAGAGGAGAATAATTAAATATATGGAGATGTTGGGGCCGGGGGAAGGACGCTGATGCTCCTCTGCCCTGGACCTGAGCTCCTTGTTGTTCTGCAAAACCTGCTCCTGTGATGGGGTTTTGCACCAGGAGGGAGGAATTGGTCCCTTTGCTGCGTCCCCCCCGTGTCAGCCCTGCTCTCCCCTGTCGTGCCAGCTTTACAGCCCTCGGGAAGGGCGAGCTGCTGCTCTTCCCCCAGTTACCACTAAGGAATGATGAAAAGGGCAGGACTTTTTAATCAAAGTTACATTAGGTGAGGCTTAGATTATTCACCCTGCTTTATTGCAGCTATTTTTACACGGGGGTTAGAAGTTAATGCTAGCCGGTGAGCCTGGTTTTGCTGGATCCTGGCAAGCGCTGAAATCCATCAGCACATCCAGACAGGGTAGGAAAGAGCCCGAGCGCAAAATAAACCCACTAGCCGAGCTGGAAAAAAATAAAATAAAGAAAAGAAGAGCAGTCAGAAACAAACCTTAAAAATCCAGACCCACAGTAATAGATGGTCTGGTCTGGAGGGGCAAAAACCAGCCAGGACCATCAGCTGTAATCAGCAGGAGGCGAGCTGCTGTAATCAGCGCCCAAAGTGGGGAGGGTTGTTGGGTTTGGGGTGGTTTTTTTTTTGTTTGTTTGTTTGTTTTTTTCCTTTTTGGTGTTTCTGTTTTTAAGGGAATGCCAGGGGTTTAGGCTGTGCAGGTTCCTTGGAGCTGGCGAGGATGCTGGCAGAGCTGCTGTCATTTCCCCTGACTGAAAAAAGATGCGCTGAGCTGAGAGAGGAAAAGGAAGGAGTTATCCCTGTATTTCTAGAAAAGGGTCAAAACCCAGCATTTTTTCTGTCTCTTGCCCCTCATTTTCCATTATCCCTCAGGGGCAGCATCCCCACGTTCAGGGAGTTGCTCCCTGCACTGACGCCGATGGAGGTGGCACAGGAGGCCGGGAGGATTTGGGAGAGGGCTTGCAATGCCCGTGCCGTTCCCCTAGCCTTCAAGGATACCCTCTGGAGGTCTCACTGAAGCACATTAACAATTTCAGATTATGGTTAATGTAGCATCACTGCGCTACGGTGTTATAATTACATGCTTGTGTTCACGTTTATCCACCAAGGTTTTCTGCGGGCAGGGAGACACTTGTGTGTCAGCGACAAACCCAGAGCCCTACTTGTGTGGAAAGCCACGCGTGCACCCAGTGCTTTTTGGCACGGTCTGTTTTTGACCCAGAAAAGGTTTTCGGGAAGAAATGGGAGAAAGAAAGATGTCACCGGTCCCACGGTGACACCTGCGCTCCGTGAGGTGACAGCGAGCCGTGCAGGGCTGCTTGGTGTGCCTGCAGCAGGAACAGCCACTTGGCACGGGTACCTGCTCATTTGGGGCCAGCTCGTCAGTAAAGGCTGGAGGAGGTGGTTTTAAAACCAGGGGAGCAGGTGCGAGGCTCTCTGCTCCGGCGGCAGGGCTTTTGAACATCTCAGCACGGCGTGCTGATGCCATTCCCTAAGTCCACCTGATGCAGGAATTGTTTAGCTCACCCCCATCTTCTGGGCATAGTAGTGTGGTGGGTTTAGAGTTAGGTCTGGCATCCCTGGTGCACCAGCAGCGTGCTCGTCTTTAGGATCGACTTTAAAACTTTTAATCTGGTGCCAAATAAATAAATAAATAACCGAGATGGCAAAGCGGGCAGGTTTCCATCCGAGCAGGAGGGGCAGGAGGAGACAGTGAGAAGTCTTGGTGGAGAAGGGGTGTCCCAATTCCTCCTCGGCCAGCTGGGCTGGAGACTGGATTCTCCTGGGGGCACAAGAGGGAGGGAGGAAAGTGGCTGGGACCCCTCTGAGGGCCTGGGAGGGAGCAGATGGAGAGGAGACTGAGAGCAGATAAGTGCCTGCAGACCTCGTGGATGTGTTTGTGGTATGCTCTACAAATGAATGCAATACCTAATGATTCGTGGCTATTATTTGAAGGGCCCCACTGTTACAGATTTATTTGTCGTTTCCCGTAATAACACCGACGCTAATGAATTCATTTGTATTAATGCGGGTGTCGTGGGCTTCCGATGATGTTCCACGTTAATTAATGTACCATTAAAAGAAAGTGTCACCCAATTAATATCAAGTGGAAGCAGCGGCGCTGCTGTCCTGTCGTTAGGGTTTTGGTTGTTTTTGGTGTTTTCCTTTGATTTTTCAAATGTCTCATTGGGCTCCCATCGGTTGTCTCCTCCCAGCCTTGTTTTGTCTTTGCCCACCTCCTCAATAATGGATGGAAAAATAAGAGAAATGCAGCTTCTCCATCTCGATTGCCTGTGCCCTTCATCCCTCACCATCTCCCAGCCCTCTTCCAGATGACTGGGGAAAATGGCAAATAATGGGCAAAGACCTTCACTTTCCAGCAGGGCTCTGCTGTGAATGCACTTGGCCTGATGATATTCCTTGTGTTATAATTGTGCTTGGAGGGCAATGTGCTAGCTCACTGCATTGATTCGGAATTATTCCATGCATTAGTCAATGCCACGGAGTGCAGCCATATGGCTTAGAGAAGATGTGCGTGGCTCTGGTTCCTTCCCAACCAAATTTGCTCCTTCCCAACCCAAATTGTTCTCCGGGATGAAAGCATCCTTTCCTTCCGGAGCACCCAGCGTGTGAATGTGCATCCGTGTGCCTTCTCTGGTGTCGTCCCTGGCTGCACATAGCCGAGGAGGAAGGTGTTGCGTGGCCGTGGGCTGAGCTGCTTGGCTCTCGTTGCTCGCTGGTGCTTCATGTGGAGGGAGGGGAAAAGGGATGATACCGGAAGGGATGGGGAAAAGGGCACGAGGAGGTGATTTATTAACCTGATGGGGAGCTACCTGGGGTTGATTTCCGTGCACGGAGGTCCCTTGGGGCCAAACATGCCTGCCTGCTGATGTGCAAGGCAGTTCCAGGCAGCAAATGTCGCCGCGGATGCTCTGCTTGCAGACGTCCAGGTCCATGCTCACACTGCCTTGCCTCCTTACAGGCACAACACCAGCAGTATTTTGAGGTTGGGTTTGCACGGGGCTGTCACCCAACACTTCCCTGGGTGTCATCTGTGGCTTCCAAGGGTGGTCCTCGGGGGAAGCACCTCGCTTTCCCTGCCTTGAATTCGTCTGCTGAGAAGCAGCGCTCCCAGCCCCGCGCACGGTGGGCCAAGCCGGTAATTCAGTCCCCGGCTCCGACGCTGCGTCTTCTTCCAGCTGTGTTTATGGTGTTTTCAAAAGCCCCTCAATTGAATTATAGCTCTGTGGTGGCCGCTTGCCAGTGTCAGTCGATAATGAGGGAGGTCACTTAATAGAGAGAGCGGCAAGGGATACATATTAACGAGAGCTGATTGAAAGGTGGGGTGAATTTCAATCCAAAAAAAAAGAAGAAGAAGGGAAATTATCAGGTTTTAAAATCAAATTTTGAAATTGGAAATTGCTTGGCTCAGACTAGCAGTAATGCAATTAATAAATGTAATTAAAAGCGTAATAACGAACAAGGGAATTGGAAGCCCGCGCGCATCCGCGTGAGCTGGCGAGGCCCGTGCTGGCGGCCGGGGGAAAGCAAACCCGTGGGCCAGGGCTGGCTTCAACTCGTGGCAGAGCCTGCAGAAGGGGCCTGGGAACTGGGGTTTCATCGCCTCTGGGCTGATTTGCCTTGGGCAAGAGGCACCGAGCATCCGTGCTGCCTCCTGCCCAGGGATGGGAGAGCATCGGTGTTGGGAGCCTTTGGCTCCAGCACTGGGATTTTTGGAGCAGGAGACTTCAGTCTGCTATGGGGAGAGGGAGCTGAGCTGCTGAAATGGCAGCAGGGATATATTTAAGGGTAATAGGCTGACCTGAGGGGTAGCATGAGCAGCCAAGCATCTCCTAACAGGAGTGGTCAGCAGGGGGAAAAAAAAAGAGTAGTACCCGATATAGGGCCGGAGAGATGGTTTTGGGGCTGATGTGGAGGGCACAGCACTGGATCCCTCATGCCCCCCGTCCGCTCGCGTTGCCTCCTGGCATCCCATCGACCTTCAGACAGCTGCTCGGCCAGATTGCATGCCGTTTTCACACATTATTTGCATTGGTCCGGCGTGCACGCAGCCGCATCCTAATCGCCTCCACCGGCTTCTGCTGGGTGACTTTGCCCTGGGAGGTCGTGTGGAGGTCCTGCACGTGGCCAGATGCTCGAGAAGGGGCCTCAGGGGGCTTGAGCCTCTTCCTACGGGATTTTCACCATGGTGAAAATTTCCTTAGGGAAAATCCAGGAGGCACAAATGGCCCCGCACACCGTGGATCCTCCCTGGGTGAAGGATGTGGTGCCGGAGCGGTCCGAAGCGGGACCCGCTCCCCTTTGCCCTCCTCTTCCTCTGCAGGAGGCATCTGCCTGCATGGTTATTTTTATCTCACATCTGCTGGCGTCGTAACAAAGATTTAATGATATGACATGATTTTGTCATCTCTTTTTTTTTTTTTTTTCCTCCTGTGGGAAGTTTCACCACTGGCTGCCAGAGTGAGAGAAAAGCTTTAAAAATGGGAAAAAAAAACTAAAATGGGGGGCTTATGTAGGAAGCTCACCTGTTTGCCACAAGATGTTGTAGGCTTCTGTCTGTATGCATTTCCATTCTTCTGGACAGAAGACAGATTTTGCTATTTCTGCCTCTCAGTGAATTAAACATAAGCACCATTGAGGAGGAACAGCCAGGAGGGATGCTCAGAAGAGCCCCACAAATGGCCCAAATGCTCAGAAAGCAGAAACACGGCCCGGCCCGAGCAGCCCCGATGCTCAGTGTGCCCATTGCATCGCCCTGGGCCCTGCCCTCTGCCTGTTCTTTGTGCTCCGACCCCAAAAGCGAGCCAGCGATGTCGATACAGATGTTTTGCTCTATTGTTCGGATGATGGGCTGTGTCTTCTGAAAAATAAGATGTCAGCCTCCTGCTGAGCAATAGCTTGAGCCTGCTTGACCCAAAAACAGCAAGAGGATTTTTAAAGATGCCTTTCCGCAGCTCTGAAGGCAGATGGTGTGAGACATCCCCTAGTCCTTACAGCATCCTGAATGGGCACATGCTGCCCATGGGACCTTTATAGGGGCAGGAGGTCTTCATCTAGGGCTTGACCCCCTGTTTGTATGGGATTTGCTCTCCTGGCTGATGGAGGGACCTGAGCAGCAAAGCTGTAAAAAGGGGATTAAAAATAAAGCTATGGCCACGTCGGAGCTCAGGCGGTGTCACCGGGATTTGTCACCTCCTTGTCCCCCCAGAAAGCGTCTCCCTTGGAAGGACGCGGCCGCTTCAGGCGAGGAGATGATGAACTCTTCTAAGCCTGCTCCGGGGCTATTGTCTGCAATACAATGCCGGGGAAATCAAGCTCTCCTCTAATCGGAGTGACCAGAGTGGATTTGCATGTTAAAAGGAGTGGCTGGGGGCACTTAAAAAGAGGAAGCGTATTCATCGAGCCTGGCTTTATCCTTATGAATATTATTCTTCCTGGGGACACTACGTCCCAGACGTCGGTGCAACCTAGCTCTGTGAGCGGGTAATCTGAGGTGTGCTGATCCTGTCAGGAACCGTGGATGGATGGTTGGATGGATGGATGGATGGATGGATGGATGGATGGATGGAGGTGCTGGGCAGGGCTGCAGGATGCTCTGAGGCTGCATGGTGGCTTGGGATAGCCCAAAAGAGGAGCTTGTGGGGATACCTAGTGCTACCCGAGGAGGTGTTCTGGGGTTGCCCTATAAGCAAAAGCCCCCCACAAATGGCTCCTCCACCCTAGCACGCCTCCTGAGCCCTCCAAGCTCCGTGAACACACAAGCCAGGATTAAGACATGGCACGCACAGCACGAGGCCAGGGCTTGCGGGGCAGATCTGGGTTAAGCGTGACAAAAAGCGAGCAGTCGTAAGGCAAAGGGTAGCAAACTGCTGGGATAAGTCGGCTGGGGAGGCTGTGATGTCTCTGTCGCTGGAAGGCTTTAAGGATGGAAACGATTTAGATGTAGCGAGGGGACGGGTTTTTCTTTTGAGGTCCCTTCCGGCTGGATCTTTTATGCTTTTATGATTGTTGATCACAAAAAGAAAAGTTGAACGTGCTTCAAAAAATAATCCCCGGGCCGTACCCTGCAAGGCTGCTTTTAGCAGCTTGATTTAGAGGAAGGAAAAAATAAATAAATAAAGCACAGAAATGAAAAGTCGAGGTGGGAGCTGCAGCCTCTCACACCTCGCAAGAGGTGACAGTGGGCAGGAGGTGTCGGGGACATGTGCGGGGTCATGGCGTGCATCCAGGGTGGCTTCTGGAGCCTCTGCTCACAAAGGTGTGCTGAGGGCTCCCTGTTCCTTGTGCTTTGACTGAGCTCACAGCAAATCCTGTTGCTGGATGTGCCCACCCTGAGCACCACTCGGATGCTGCAGCTTGTTTCTGATGTTTTGTTCAAGGCGATGAAACCCGAGGGCTGGGTCTGCTCCTCTCCCTCCCTACTCCCCAGTAGTTCCCGATGCTTCCCCTCGGGCTGAGCAGGGCTAATTTGCCGGGGCTGCATTTATCTTGCAAATGCACCCATGGCCCTAACCTGTGCCCCCCTGCAGCCCACGTCCCCCCCAGCACCGCCTTTTTGCTCGCCAGCCCTGCCTCTGCCCTCGCAGCGAGGCGAATACACGAGTTTAGGATTTGCATAGGAACATGCAGCTGTTCCACCAAAAATGGATAATTGTTCTCCCCGCTGCGAAGTTAAACAATAAGAAGTGCCAAACTGCACTTGCCGTTGCTGATTTTGTGCACTCAGCTGCATATTTTATGCATGTAGATTAGTTACAGATTTATGACGATTTAACTGTTAATGCCTGCATTAATCGGGCCAGGTTGTAGTTGCTGTGGAAACTCCAACGTTGAGTTTTATGTAAAGTTCTGTGTTGCATTTAATGCATTTGGGGTGTGTGTGTGTGTGCTCTTTTATATTTAATGCCTTACGGTGAAAGCAGCGAGCGAATTGGCACTGAAAATAAAAGTGCCTTTGGGCAGAAAACAAGTTTCAGTAAAGAGTGAGTAATTTTTTCTGGAAAGTTGTGATGTCTGGGAAAATAAGGGCTTGTGATAGAGTGCCATCTTGACCACAGCTGTATAACTATGATTATAAGCGTGCAACAACTATTATAGCTGCCGCAATCCTGTAATAAAGGAAACAGCTGTATAACTTAGAAACGTTCTAAAAATACAGGACTCGAGTTCTTGGGTCTGTGGATATCGGTTCTGGTGGGCGACAGAAATTGCTGACATGCGTCTGATGGGGAAATATGCTGGTGCATGGCTTTATCCATGTCTTTTTTTTAACTTTTGTTCACAGAACACTCCGGTGGGCACTCCGATTTTCATCGTGAATGCCACGGATCCGGACCAGGGGGCGGGGGGCAGTGTGCTGTACTCCTTCCAGCCTCCTTCCAGCTTCTTTGCCATCGACAGCGGCCGCGGCATCGTGTCGGTCATCCGGGAGCTGGACTACGAGGTGACGCAGGCGTACCAGCTCCAGGTCAACGCGACGGTGAGTCTGCTCCTGCCCATGTTTTTCTGGAGGGATGGAGCCACTGCCAACTCACTTTGTTGCCCTGTCGTCATGTGGACATCCAGTTTTTCCTGTAAACTATCAATGCTGGGTGGATTCGGTGGTGATATGGGAATAGGGGAGCTGATATGGGCATTTTGGGGGTAGCTGCAGCATCGCAGGGCAAGGTGGAGAGCATTGACGGTCATCATTGGTCATCAGTGGCCAAGCTGCCTGCAACTCTGAGCATTTTCCACCTAGAAGGGCATTGTTGCAATGCGTTGGGCAGCTCCTGGAGCACAGCTGCTCCTCTCCAGCAGGACTTCGGACTCTGTGACCTTGAAGGTCTTTTCCGACCAGAACGATTCTGTGATTTATAACACTGAAAAGCAAGGATTTGGCATAGCATCTAGAGCCAGGAGAGCCCATTAAGTCCACTGGTCCCATTCCTTAGCATCCTGGTTTATTATGGCCGGATTCACCTATACGAAATCTGCCGAGTCTCGCTCAGCAACAGCTGAGTTCTTACCTCGAGAGTGCAGATTTTGGTGGGCAGGGGAGGAGAAACCAAGACCCTAATTAGTCAATACCAGGAGAGGCTTTCCCACATGGCCACGATGGCAAGTTCATGCTCCACCACGAGTGGGAACCTTCCCATTCCTGTAGGTCTGTAGGGAGGGAATAAATAAGGTGCACCAGGCAAGATGCTATGTGCAGCAGCTCCGTTCCCATCTCAGATGCAACCGAGACAGGTGAGATTCAGCCCTGCAATATATCTGATCCACTGTGTGTACAGGAGGGGGGGAAAACCCTTCCTGCCCCCTCCAGGCAGCTGGTTGGAGCTCTTGAAGCATGTGATTCGATCAAGATCATTGTCTTGCTGCAGAGCCACAAATGTCATGAGGAGGTGGAGGGCTGCACGGGGCTTCTTTGTTTTTTGCGGCCATGGAGGTTGGGCACGCACAGACTGCGGGGCCGGGGGCAAACACCTCAACCTTTCAGCCCCATCCCTGCATGTTTAGGGCCGTGGAAATTTCCCCCCAAAGCTTATTTTTCCCTGAAACGTATCTCACTTTATTTTAAGTGCTCCAGCAGCGAGTCCTCCATCTCCCCCCGGTAAACACTGCGATGTTTCATTGCCTCCACTGCTGAGACACATCAAATCCTCTGAAGTTAACTGTCTCACCACTGCTTCCAGTCTAACAATCTGATGGAGTTTGCCTGAAAAACTGGTGAATGCCTCACATCCTGCAGTGCTTTGCCAGTGTCATCACATAGGCATATTGGTCACGTAGGCTCTCACCTTCCTCTTCCATAAGCCAACAAAGCTGAGTTGATGTCCCCACCTCTAGATCATCCTGTGTCTATCAGTTGGCCTTTTCATGGTAGTCCAGCTCCATTGTTAGGTGTCACACCAGACCTGGACTTGTGGATGTAGTGAGAAAAGAAATACAGACACCAATGGAAATGGGCCCTTCTTCCGTGTCTCTGATTCTGGTTGCCTTAAGGACACAAGGATGCTGCCTCCGTCCACCCAGCTCCATCCAGCCCTCTAGAGCTAGAAGGGGATGGGCAAATGCAGCATCCTGCTTGCCTGGAGAAGAGCATGGGGACCTTGTTTGGTGGGGTGGTGGTGGGTTGGGGTTGGGTGAGGGCTGTAGGAAGAGCTGTGGAGCCTTGGTGCAAGGCAGGAGCTGTACGGTGCCGGGGCTGGAGGCAGCAAGGGCAGAAGGAGATGGAAAGGGTAACATGGGAGAGGCTAGATGGGGAAACGTGCAACGCGCTCGCTTTTCTGTGCTATCTGTAATGCTTTAACCAAAATTTAAGAGGTGAAGGGGAGGGAAAAAAACATTATCTGAAGAAACGAAAGACTTCAACCTGATAATGATAACAGCAGAGTGCGAGTCAGAAATAAGCATCAATCCAGGCCATAAACGCTGAGGCCTGCAGGTTAAGAGGATAATGTACAAGCTGTGTTGTTGAATACGGTTTAAATTAACATTAATCTTCTGGCAATCAGTCCTTGGCGCTGTTCAGAGCCATTTTGCAGAAGTGTGCGGTAACCTCTAATGGTCGCCTTTCACCGCCGTGCTTGATTAGGGGGTCAGGAGAGATTTATTTCCTTCCCTTTGTGCCTTGTCTGCTCTGCTCCTGCCCTTCTAGCAAAGGGCTGAGGATGTCGGGGCGGCTTTTGAGCACCCATGGGATGAGCCAACAGCAAGAGTGGGGCACTGCCCCAAGAAGCCCCTAGCAGCCTTTCTCCAGAAGACGCGATGATGCTGGTGGGCTTTGCTGTGGAGAACCAGACGTGCAAAGGCATCAGCCCTGGTGGGTCTGGGGCTTTTTGCCACGATATTTTGGCTGCTCCTGCTCCTCCCGAGGGGGTGCAGGGATGAGGGTCCACCTGCCACCACGCCTGAGTCTAGGCTGTAGCTGCAATGGAAGGGAATTTCTGTTTTCAAGTAGGTGTTGAACAAAACGTTGCTTGTTTTCCACCCAAAGCACGATGACAATCAAACTGGCGCTCGCTGTATATTAAAAGGGGAAATGCTGGAAAGAAATGCATATTGTATTCCAGCTCAGAGGGAGGTACAGTGGATGATAATTCCAGCAGGTAGCTTGAAAAAGAGGTGATTACCTGGGCTACTCATAGATTTTGACCAACTACAACTGAGAGCCTTTATGCCGTTGAATAATTCTATTTTTTTCTGATAAAAACCCTTTCCTGCCCTTGCTTTTCAAGGACCAAGATAAGAACAAGCCACTATCCACTCTGGCCAACCTGGCAATCACCATCACGGATGTTCAGGACATGGACCCCATCTTCATCAACCTGCCCTACAGCACAAACATCTACGAGAACTCACCTCCGGTAAGGGCTGCTGCTTCAAGCTGACATGCCGAGGGGGAACGGGGCAGGCTGTAGGACAAAAAGCACGAGGGATCCCAAAGCTGCTGGAGGGAAACCTCCTCTTTGCAGGGAAATTCATCCGTCTTCCCGTCAGGGGTTTGTATTGCTGGGGAGACAAGTCAAGGCCAAGGGCTAGGTTCAAATGGCATCTTGATAGAGGCAAGCCTTTTTCTTTCTAAAACGACGTGTTTCAAGCCAATCCAACATATGTTGTGCTTTTTAAAAAGGGACCCTCAGTCAGGAGGTTTAGAAAGCCTGAAACAGAAGGAAAATGTTTTCTTAAAACATTTTTTCTGAAATTTTAAGAAGGATTTATGTTGTTCTTAGCACACGCTCACCCCCTTTCTCCCCTACAGCATCCACGCATGCCATTCCTAATAGAAAACTTGAAGAAAAACGTAAACGTTCCTGAAATGAGGCAGTTTTGAAAATGCCAGAGTGATCAGCCATTTCAGCATTTTGAGTCTTTTCCCCCAGGTTTTGCTAAATTGATCCAATCATTTCAATCCTTCTGAAACTGGGTTTGTCAGCAGACTTGCTGTTCATGGAAATGTCTCCCCGTCCCCAAACGCAGCAGCGACTTCCTCCTACGGGGAGCACGGAGAACAGCTTCTGCTCCCTTCACCCCGAGCACCAGCCCAAGGCAGCCAAATCCACCTCCCCAGCTTCATCCGTAGGGCAAATATTTTTGTACACGGATTGAAAAACCTTCTGTCCTAGAATGGTGCTTCTCCATCCCACAACGCCTCAGTCATGCTAGGTCTGGAACACCTCATGGCTCACTTCTTGCAGTGGCAAAGTCTCGTTTCTTTATGCCTTTTTATTCACTTTGGAGCAAAATTCTGTCTCTGACTGCTCCGAGTGTGCCGGATCAATAGGGCTGAGTCCTGTCACAAATCCCACAGTCAGGCAGCACATTACCTGTCTGCCAGCCCAAAGATGGCCAAAAAATGGCTTCATGAATTACTTTCATGAGGTTCAGTGCTGTTGAGATTAAGGAGTATTTCTGTGGTGGGCTGTATAAGACACAAGGAAAAAAAAAAGCACTACTCAGATCACTCTTAACTTGGGGGGGGAAGAAAATGTAGATGAAATTGTAGAAATGGAAGTCCCACAGGTGTCAAAAAATTATAGACTGCATCACTGTCATGGAGTGACCTGGTGTACAGTAGGCAAAGCAGCAAATAATCACTGTGTAAGCCGAGATGGGAAATGAATGAAGCCCTGCTAGCCCACCCAGTTCCTCTTGGCCCTGTGTGACATCTCCAAAGACATCGAGGTAGGATAAAAAGGAACAAAGCCAAGCAGAAGAAGGTGAGAAGCAGCGTTTGGGTCCATCTCGTGGCCTTTATTCCCATGGGAAGGGGGTGATGAGTGCAGCTTGCACCAAGCAATCCTCTCTAAAGGATTTGGTTCAGCCCCAAAGTCCTGTCCTTCAGGGGAGGAATCTCACAAAATGAGCTTGTCTTCTGCTTAGGGGTTAGTACAGGGGCTCTCCAATGGCAAATCTCTCCACGGGAAACCTCCTCCTGCGCCCTGCCTTACCACCCAAGGGAGCCTGCTTGGCTTTGGGAAGGATAACGACAGGTTTGGGTCAAGGTGTTAAGGCTCGGCCAGCTTCTGCCCGAAACAGGGCTCCCGTGCGCCCAGTTTAAGGGGTTTGTGGGGGACATTTGGTGTGCTGAGGCCATCTCCTGCCAGCCCCAGTCCCGGAGATGGCTCAGGCTTCCCCCACACGCCCGCTTGCCACCGCTCTCCCCTTTTATCTGCGGCGCACAGCGTGTCTGTGCTCCTCTATCAATGTATCGGGCGAGAATACCTAATCTAAAGTGTATACATTACCTAATAAAATCCTTCTTATTTGGGATTATTGCATCAAATTTTAATTTCCTCACTCGAGCAACAGCATGTCAGCCAGCCCGTCAGTGAAGAGCCGATAGAAGGTGAAAAGAGTGGATAAACTGCAGCAAATTACTGCAAACAGATCTCTATCAGCCCTTTGACTGGAATTGACTGGAATTAAGAAGTGAGAAATAGGATTTTTGCCTCCGAATCTGCCGTGGCAGCTTTCTGAGGCACTCTCCCCCTCTCCGCCAGCTCCTCCCGGTACTGTGCCGTGCCTTTCAAGTCCCTAATCCTGCAACGGGTGGAGAGGGGAGAGGAGTGCCGTGATTTTTTGGCAGACCAGGATCTGGTAGCACAACTGGAAGCATTTTGGGCTCACATTTATTTGGACACCAAGAAGAAAGACTCATCGGGCAAAGGAAGGGAACGCAGTGGGGAGAGGTTTTGCTGTCCCTGGAGGAGTTGTCTTCTTCCTTGGCACTGGTTATCATCCCAGCCTGCCTCAGACATCTCTCCCAGGGCACCCAAGGTGTTGATGTGTTTCTTCATCCTTGGAGTCTTTTTGGGTGCACATCACCACGCCGTTCACAGGCCAGATAGCATCCCCGATGCTCTCCAGATAAGTTAGTAGGGGCTGGAGGAGAGGTGCTGATGGTCTGATGCGAGGTCCAGACACCATCACAGCTTCAGTTTGGGGTGAGAGAGGTGAAATCCACCTGCTAAGAGAGGAGCTGAGGCCCATGGAAGCCTGCTTTATCCCACAGGGAGCCATGCAAAGGCACGCTGAGGGGGGGGGGGGCAAACCCCACTGGCGCTCGGTCCTGAGATCAGCAGGTATGTTCCCTTGCAATAGCATGGTATAGATCCATGTAAAATATCATTAAAACAGTTTTAGTTCTTCAGCACCACCCCCTCCCCTCCAAAAACTCCTTGGGTTAAAGAAATAATGTAAAATCAGTGCTATTTTTGCCCTAGAGTCTCAATAGCTCCAAGTTAATTCTTTCTTACAATATTTCTAGTCCATCAGTGTGAACACTTTATTAAAAGCTCAGGGTTTTATTAAAAAAGGATTGATTTACCCCTGCCCCTCTTCAAAAAAACCCTCAAACTTTGTTTGGATAATGTGCCATTCTTTATTTTCTTTGCTTTCTTTTAAGCATAGACTCTTCCAAGTTATTACTTTTCTAAATCTTCTCCCTCCTTCCCTAGAGGGAGAGTTATTCTGTTCCAGTTTATACCCACCACCCAAGTCTTTTCGTTGCTTTAAGAAGTGCCAGGAGCATTTGGGAGTTTTTGAGGGCCATGGGTTCACACCACAAATCCCCAGGG
Source organism: Anser brachyrhynchus (assembly GCF_964034855.1). Lineage (NCBI taxonomy): Eukaryota > Metazoa > Chordata > Aves > Anseriformes > Anatidae > Anser > Anser brachyrhynchus. Next base: position 20,157,530 of record NC_137700.1, on the reverse strand, counting down.
TGAGCCCCAGGCAGAGTTCCTGGTGCTGGAAGACAGCTTGGGATTTCCATCCTCATGGAAATCTCTTTTTTTTGCCAGATGTGTTTTGCTCAAGGTGGTCAGGTGGTCCCCTCCGATGTAGGGTGCAGCTTCTCCCCCCCTTGCCATGGCAAGAACTAAGTAGTACAAGGAATAGTATTGTGGTCTAGTGGGATTTTCAGAAGAAGAATTGGAAATTGAGATGTGGCTGGTGAGAATTCAATCTTTGCCATCGTGTGATGGCTTTAGCCAAGGGTTGGGCTTGGTTTTGTGTGTTTTCCCATTTCTGGTCTCTCTCTGGTTGGTTATTTCTGCTGGTGTGGTGGGCGAGGCCCTTTGTGATCATCACAGGCACTAAGAAATGTTTGTAGCCTGTGTGTAGCATCAAATTTTGCATCTTTTTTCTCTCTGTCTCATTCCATCTTATGCTGAAAGGGAATCCCCCTTCCATTGACCACGCTCTGTGGCTCTCTGCATCGGTTGTTCCTACTGGCCATAAAACCGATAACTGCTGCCGGCTCGGTGGATACCCATTCTGCCTGTCCCGCTGCTACTCCAGAAGGTCCAGACAGATCCTAAACATGGTGGGGATGCTTCCTGGAAGCTGGGATCTTCCTCTTCCATCCCCATTTGTGTGTGCCCTTAGCATCCTGTGCTCTGTCGGTGGGCGACGAGCGAGCTGTTGGAGCAGCCAGATGCCTTTGCACACCATGGGGCTCCCCAGCTGCTTGCCTTTCCCTTTTTTCATGCTCTTTTAGAAAGGACAGTTCCTGTCCGTGATGTAGAGGTTCTCCAGAGGCTGCTGAGCCTCACCAGCCGAGCGCTGCCCAAAGGCCAGTGCCCTGGGATTTACGGCGCATGTTCTGGGCTAACCGCAGGGTTTTGCTTAAAGAGCCTATTGAAATGCCCTTGGAGATCAGGGAAGGGACTGACCTGCCTGCCCTAAAAGCCAGGGACGTGGCAAGTCCCTGTTCTGCACCGGTGATGCTTCTGTAGCACCTCTCCCTTTGGCCTCCAGCTGAAGGAGTGCGGGGCAAATGCAGCGCTGCTGCCCGCCGTGCTCCCTCGTTAGCCATGCAAACACCTCTGCTGACATTTTCTTTGAGGGCAAGGAAAAAAAAAAAAAAAGATTGCTTCTTTTTCCACTGTTTAATAAACCAATGAAAACAACAACAGCTGAGTTGTAAATTTTTTCACACTCCATTAATTATGTGCATGTGCCTGTGTTTGTATTCACATGGGCTCGCTGCAGTGTGGCGGGGGACGCATAGCTTCTGGAGCTGACAGGAGTGTGTGATATTTGTATTTTAAGAGCTGAACAAGGACCTTGGGTCACTCTTGTGGTCCTCGCTGCCTTCTGGGGGCCTCAAGTATCTTAGTGCTGGGACATAAGCAGGATGGAGGATGAGCTTGCAGAGTCCCCTGCCTGTGGACAATCCCGTTCTCAATGTCCCTCCTTCTCCTCCTTACTGTCTTCAATTAAACCTTTGCAGCTCCTTTAGCTCGCTGTGCCTTTGCTAATGCTTCACTCCCACCTCCTTCTCTGATTTCCACTGCTGAGCTCCCGGCAACGAGTGGCTGTGCCTCGACGGAGCCCCGATGGCTGTCCCTGCCATGCTTCAAACCCTTCTCATCTGTCCCCACGTCCCCCAGCCCTGGCGCATGGCCGAACCCAGCCTGCTTGGTGGGACCCATCGGACTTGCCCCGGTGCCACCAAAGGATGCCATGAGGGCTCTAACACCCCTCTCCTGTCCCTGCAGGGCACCACAGTGCGGATGATAACAGCAGTCGACCAGGACAAGGGCCGTCCCCGTGGCATCGGCTACACCATTGTGTCTGGTGAGTCCTGGTGGGACACAGCACGGGGCACGGTGGTGTTGGCGTGGTGGTGGTCATCAGCAGGAGAACACAACCATTTACAGGCTTGACACCTTGTGGTGGCTGCCGTTAAGCCCTGGGGGCCCTTCCCAGGAGGTGTGGGCATTGATTTTGGGGGGAAATCTTTACAGCAAGCTGTGATGGCTGTGCCTGTTGGCTGGTGGCTGCGGGTGTGGAAATAATTTCCCCTATCGCTCCCGCAGAGCCTGGCCGCTCCAAATGCTCTTTTAATCAACCCCGGGGGTCAAGGTGATCTCACCCGGGCTTTCAAGCCCATTGATCCTGACTGCAAGCATCCAGGTCAGCCTGCCTTTGAAGATGCAAGGATTATTTATTCCTCTAATTCTCTCTGCAATTTATTCTAATGTGCCCCAGCAGGAATTAAACAAGAGGTTCCCCCAGCTCACGTGTGTTGGTGGGCAAAGTGCAGCAGGGGCTTTTTTTTTTTTTTTTAAACTGATCCAAACCCTTTTCCATTCTTATTTTTATGCTTTTCCCTGGCTTTCCCACAGAATAGCTCTGAGATTTCTTTGCTAGGGGGTACAGACAGACAGACAGGTGCCCTGCTCTGCTCGCGGACACCAAGAGCTTAATCCTGGCCCGCTGCTGCCTGGCGGGGGGCAGCTCCCGTATCAGAGCATCGTGCAGAGCACATCAAAGCCACCAGGCTGCTTTGCAGTGGCTGACTTCTCTTTTCCCCAAGCCGACACCACGAGCTTTGCAGAGAGTTTTCAGAACTGGTTGGGAGCCATCGCCCCTTGGCATGAGCATCTTTCCTGCCTCCTCCCCAGCCAGAGCAGGACATCGTAGTAAATATTTAGCTCACAGCAAAAAAAAAAACTTATTTTTCTAAAGCCAGTAAATATGTGAATGCACCCTGCCTCTGCTTGGCATGTTCTCCTGTAATTTCCACAACCTGCTTTTTGCTCAAGAAAGATGTTACCCCACAGCCCAGCCGTGGGAAGCGGCTGCTAGCACACCTCCAAAATCCTGCTCACCCAAAGCACGTGAGTTTTTGGCAGGCAGGTAAAGCCTAATTAATTTGTCATTATCCTCGATCACGATGGGAAAGGTCAGCGAGCAGATTTCGTGCCTGAGCTGGTAGATTTTTATGGCAATTTTGCAAAAAAAAATAGTGGTCTAACATATGGGAAGCGGGATGCAAATTAAATTAGAAACAGACCGTAAGCAAGAGCGGGTAATTAGAGCTGGCACTGATGAGGGGAGGTGTCACTGGGACAGGGGATCAGGGCAGGGGGATGCCCACTGCCCCTTCCCAAGCCCAGGGCACAGGGTTCAGGCATTGCTACCCAAATTTTAGCATCCACCTTGGATATACAGCAGAGGGAGAGGCGTGAAGCGACCCAGACGTTCATCATTCCTTCGGAGCGGGCAGCGGTGTGATTTGGAGGCGGGATATGGAAATTAATTTGGCATTGCTGTGGTCCTGCTCAGCCGTAGCCGTGCCTCGGGATGTAGTGCAGAAGCTCTTATTTATACAGCCATCCCCAGGCACAAGGTCCTCCCCTGACAGCAAAACAATAAAACTAAAAGATTAACCATAACCACATAAAACAAGGCCGGAGATCTAACTTCACGCCGCCAGCTTACAAGGCTGTTAAGCCTGAAATCAGGCAGCAGCACAGCTCTGGCTAGTTGTCCACGGGGTGGCTTGGGGAGTTATGTCCATCGCTTATTTGTAACCCCCCTTCGGCTGTTTCTCCCCTTCCCTCCTGGCCTGAGGAGTGTTTCAGCCCCTGGAAAAAAATGCTTTTTAACTCTGTTTTTGCAAGGAGTGGGGGCACTGCAATGAAAAAGTGGTTTGGAAAAGAAAGCCCCGTGCTGCCCTGCTCGCTCCCGGCTGCTCCACGAGGTCGGCGATGCTCGGATGCTGAGGTTGGGGCTCTCTGTGAAGGACAGATCATTAATCCCGTGCAGTAATCCATGGCTCCTTTTTGGCAGATTTACGGAGATAGCCTCTGTGCTGGGCACTCTGCCTCCTCATCCTTCACGTCCCAGGCAAGGAGGGTGACTTGTACACCATGACTTGCTCTAGATAAGGCTTTTCATTTCGGGGAGCTCTCTGCTCAAAGCAGATTGATTTTCCTGGTGGCACGCAGACACCAGCAGGTGATGGGAGAGCGACGGCCTCAGGTGTGCAGGGCACCACAGGCTCCTCAAAAGGCGAAATGCAGCTGCTGATAAACTGCACGGGCTCCTTAAAAGCAGGATTTTTATCATGGATCAAATGGGTTTTGTCATCAGTGGGCATCATAGGGGTTAAGCCAAAGGAAAGGCAATGCCAAATGTCTGGTGTGGTGATGGATGGGCACAAAGGCAATCCACAAATCTTCTATGGGTCTTGGGAGCTCCTGCAGGTGAGAAAAGGGAGCTCTGGGCAGCTGGTGCTCAGGGCTCCTCAGAAACCCTCAGAGCAGTTTTTTTTTTTTTTTTCCCAAAAAATTGGCTTTTCTAGGAGGCTGGTTCAGTTGCTGGTGAAGTGCTCTCCTCCTAAAGCTGGCGCATCCCAAGGGAAGCATGAATTAAAAATAATTATTTGCACGATAGAACATTTTGTGAGTTACAAAAGCAAGAGGGGCGGTGTGTCTGAAGCTAGCAGTGCTCGGGCTTTCTTCTGTTCTTGCTGCTAAGGAGTAAGATATTTTATACTATACTAAACAAGATATTTTATACTAAATCAGACTTCACATGTCCATGTGCCTTCCTTTCCAAAGGGCAGCATGAAGCTCTGACTGAGGACATCCCTTAAACATGACATCGGGGAGCATCCTTGGAAATACAACCCTCTAATTTTAATATTCCCAAATTCTTGGTCTGTGTCATGCTGGCTTTTCCCCACGTTGGGATCTCTGGGTGAGCCGCTGGTGTGTCGGTGTCCTCGTAAATCACAGCTGCCGGGAGCGCCTTCCAGCCTGATTTAAGGGCACTCATCTCTGTAGGAGGACATGCTGATGGGTGGGAAAGTGCCTGGCGCTAAGTTATTCATCACAGGCTGTTTTTCCACCCTGCCGATGGCAGGGGATGAGATAGCACAAGGAGGAGGTGGTGGCTGCAGCCGTACCCTTGGGTTTCATCACCCCATGGGCTCCATGGCAGGCCGGGGATAACGGCAAGGCAGCGGGGGGAATGGTTTGTCTGCTCGGCAGGTGGTTCCCCCAGCAAATGGCCTTTGGAAATTAAAACTATACATCCCCATTTATGGGGAAATATAAGAAGTAGTTTGTGTTTAATTGCTGGGACTTTTCCTACCTGGGATTTAATGTATAGGCAAAGTGTCGGCAAGCAATGGGAAAGGATGAACCTGTCTCTAGCTGTGTCAGAGCTAGAGAAAACAAGGGCTCCTGAGATGTTTGCTAGTATGTAAGGTTTTTTGGCAGGTGTTGAGCCTGACCGTGTGGTTTTTATGTTAAAAGCTGATTCAGAGTTGTTCCTGGGCACGTCACAACATGCTGCTTTCATGTTCTGGTTCCTCTGCCTGCTGCGCCGGAGAGCAAAGAGGCGTTTTGGGGACCTGTAAATCCAGCATGGGCAGGGTAGCTGCTAAGAAGGTGCAAATATATATTTTCTTGCATTTTATTTGCATCCTTCAGCTGTGTGTGACTGCTCTGAGATGGCAACGCTGGACGATTCGGAGCGGCTTCTTTCTGGGGATATGCACTGCCTCCTGCTCCCTGCTTACTGGGACACATCCTCTGCATTTGTTGGCTCATCTGTTTGCAGGAATGAGCAAAACCAACATTTACAAGCCTCACCTCATCCAGGAGGTGGACATGGGGTGGGTTCAGGCAGAAATAGGCTGGCAAAGGGATGGGAATGGTGCTCCTCTGTTTTCTTTGTCCTTTAGAGGAGTGATGGTTGTGGTCCAAGCTTCAGCATCCCCTAATATGAAGGGTTACCCTCAAAGCAGGGGCCTTGAATGTCTGTGGGCTTCGAGCATCTCTCTGATACCTGGCCACATCTCCTACAGGCTTCAGGAGGGGGATCAGAGCTTTGAATTTAAGCCTAGGGCGCTTTCCAGCCTGTCGCACGGGGGCAAAACCTCAAGGTGAAGAGCGGCGCGGTGGTCACAGCAGCTGACGGCCTATTTATACGATGATAACTGTGTCTGTTGCTGACTCTCTGAACCACATCCAACAGCATCTATTTCGGTGCCGAGGAGCCCTGACGGAGCACATTTGGATTAATAAATTACCCGGCGCGAGGTGTGTGATGGGTTCCCCTTTGGCAGCTCGTGAAAGTCATCCGCTGTGAGCAGGATGCTCGCCGGCACGGGCAGAGCTGCTTCCCCAGTCGGGCTGGGACCAGCAATGTTTGCATCCCCCTGTGGGTTTGGATGATGCTCATCCAAAAAAGTAGGGAGGAAGGAGGAGATGGAGGAGATGTCAGTGTCTTGTCTTTTCTTTCCTTTTTTCTGTTTTGTTTTGTTTTGTTTTTTTCCCCTTTGGAAAGGGAAGGCCCGCGCCATCCCGTGTCATCCGACAAACAGGATTAGCTGGGGGGCTCGGCTCAGCTGCAAATCCCCTCCTTGTCCTCTGTCTTGTGGTGCTGCTACAAAACCCCTCGGACATGGTGTTGGAGGGGTCCTGTCCCCACGGGTCCGACCAGCGTGGCCAGTGGAAAGCTGATGGAGAGAGGGAGAAATTCTGCAGGGACCGAAGGGTGGGGAGAGAAGAGAGGCTGGGGGGGGGGGGGGGGGTGGAAGGCGAAATTGCCGCTTTTTTCTCCCTCTTTTTTCTTGCTGTTGGGAGAAAAGGGAAGAAATGTGAGGATGATCAGAGAGATCTTTGCAGATGCCTCCGGGGAAGGTGCATTGTTCGGCGCGGCAGCGCAAGCACTTCGGCCGGAGGCGTAACGAAAGGCTGCTTGGAGAGGCATTGTAGGGGAAATCAGGAACGTCCTCAGAGTGACAAGGCTGGAGCCACCCCTTTCCCTTCCCAGGCTTGTTTGCAAAGGCAGCGATTCTCTAGCCAGCAGAAAGGAGCCTCGGAGGGCACCAGATGTGGATCTTCCCTCTGAGTGGTCCTTGGGATCTCTGATGTGCAGCCTGGGAGGGTGTGTGGGTCCCTGCTTTATTCCTCTAGCCCCCAGAAGTGACTGTGAAGCATAGAACAATTTTTAGGGTGCAGAGCTTGGCACTGCATTGAGCCCTTTGCATCTAATCCATGCCCCGTTGACCTGTTTCTACTGGAACACTCTGTATATAGTATTTTGTGATTGAAAACATATTTTTATTACACTTTATATTAGGGGGATAGTGGCACAATTGCCCCAGTACGTAACATGCAACATGGCAACCCTGAGCATCGAAATGCTTTGTGGCACAACTCAGTACATCTCGCAGGGCGTCCTTCAAACCAGGTATGGGGAAAAATGTCAGTAATTGGCCGTAAATCCCAGAGCAAGGGTGGGAAGTCAGGATGAGAAGAGGCAGGGGCCAAGGAGGAGAGGCAGCAGTGCAGGTGACCTTATGCCTTGCCCATCACTAATTTAGCAGCCGCCCCCGATACTGTGTCAGGCTGGCATCGGATGTCCCAGGCTGCAGCCACCAACTGCTTGCTTTTGTTCCCCGGGGACTGTCGCAAGGGCATCCCCAGTGCAGGACATTCATCTTTTCAGCATCTGCTGGCCGAGAGGCTCAGGTGTCATCTTAATCCTGCCTCGGTGTCTAATTCCGGAGGAGGAGGTAGGCAGGATGCTCGCTGGAGGCACCCTGTGTGTATGTAAGGACCAGCACAGAGGCCAAATTTGGCTCAGACAGAGGAGAATGAGGCAGCTGTGGGGGGAAAAACACATCTGCTGAAAAGCAAGAACATAAAAACAGAGCGAGTGCTGGTAGTTCATGCTTCAGCACTCTCCTGGGCACATACAGCTAAATGGAAAGCACCACTTCCAGAGCTGGGGCAGGTTAGGGGAGGAGCCGGCCACCAATTTTAAAGCACATTGAGATAACAGGCAGGGTTTGCAGAGCCCAAGCACAAGGCCTGGTCGCACATGGAGGCTGGCAGGGGAAGATTCTTGTGTCCTCGCCGTGCCTCTGCTCATGCTGCCCCTTTTTTTTTTTTGTCAGGGAACACCAACAGCATCTTCGCGCTGGACTACATCAGCGGAGCGCTGACCCTGAATGGGCCGCTGGACCGAGAGAACCCCTTCTACAGCGCCGGGTTCATCCTCACGGTGAAGGTGAGGTCCGGGAGACAGCCTCACGGCAGAGTGGGAGGGCTCCCTGCTGGGGACACGTCCCTCTGGGCCATGGTGGGCATCCACGGCTGTGAGCTTATGTTCCCCAGCCGAGTGAAGCAGGATGCTTAGTGCACCTTGTACCATGGCCCTACACATGGTTGCCTCCCTATGGGTGCATAGGGCCAGTTTTGGTATAGGACAGGACTAGACCTGTTCTCCAACTAGATCCTCCTGCCATTGTATCCGCAGAGGGAGAGGTGCCAGAAGTTGCCTCGCCAAGCAAACGCACCGGAGCACGCTTTCCCAGCCCCACCTGAGCACGGCACCTGGCTCCGCTCGCAGTCCTTTAATTGAAATCAATACCGAGCTGGGCAGCTGGTCGGAAACGCATTTAGGAGTATAGATTGGGCTGGGCCGAGGTGGGGAGGAATCAGCACTGCAGGAAGGGTCATTGATTGAGAGGGCAGCAGCCTGCTTGCCGTGGAAGGTGCTGGGCTTTGGTAGGGGGCAAAGGGACAAGAAATTCTCCCTCTTGATCTGAGGTGTAAGTCATACCGTGGGGTTTTCTGCATGGGGAAGAGACCCGCATCCATCCCTGCTACCTCTTGGTTTGGAGATTTATAGGTGTGAATTCAGTAGAAATCAAGAGAGAGGGGAAAAACAACACCATACATACGTTGTCCGTATTTAATAGGAACAAAACTATCTGTTTAGCCTTGGAAAGGTTTGCGAACCTGAAAGCTTGCCCATTTTCCTGCCTGCACGCTGCCAGGCTTCCAGCTAGATCACACTGCGCTGGCGGGTTTCCTTTTCCCTCCCCACAAACTTCTCATGACCCCCGAAAATTGCCAGCCCCTTCCCCCCGATGTTCCCTCGCCATGCAACATGCGGCGAGCATCCAGCTGGGTGGCTCTTCGTGGGATCAGCCTGTTCTGCTAGGCTGTGCAGGAGTGGAGAATAGCAATGAGCCCAAGGACGAGAGGAGGGACCCTGCCGGAAAAGGCTCTTTGCAAGCCTTGCAAGAAAATCTGCTCTCCTTGCCTTTGGAGAAAGCAAAATTCAAGCCCCCCATGAGATAGAGGTGCGATACGGGGTTGTGACTCAGCCCCGTGTTAAGACACGTGGTGCCAAACCTATTTTAAGGTCTTAATCTTGTTTTCCTCTGGTGCCCTAGTTTCTGTGCTTTTAGTAGTACTTTGGTGGTTAGCCTGCACCTTGGGAGGAGGCAGAGGATAAAATAGGAGTGCACTCTACCCCATCGCATCTCCCCTTGGTTTGGGGGCTAGTAGAAGGGAGCAGGTTTGCAAGCACCACGTCTGAAGCAGGAGTGATGCCATCCACATGTGTCATCACCAGCAGCATGGAAAGTCCTCGAGGGCCTGGGGCTGTGACAGGACCAAATGGCCCTGGGTTCCCAGAGGAGCTGTGGGTGCCTGGTGGGAGGTGGTGGGCTCAACCCTAACCTTGCTGTGGGCATCCTCCCTTAGTGCCACGTCCACACATCTCTTGGATATCCCTCAGGATGGGGATACCACCGCTCCCTTGGGCAGCCCGTCCCAATGCCAATAAAGAATTAGAAATTCTTCCTAATGCCCAATCTAAACCTCCTTGGCACAACCTGAGGCCATTTCGTCTTGTTCTGTCACTTGCCCCATGAAAAAAGAGCCTGACTGCCCTGTTGGTTTCTCTCCCTGCAGGGCACAGAGCTGAACGACGACCGCACGCCCTCCAACGCCACCGTCACCACCACCTTCAACATCCTGGTCATCGACGTCAACGACAATGCACCCGAGTTCAACAGCTCAGAGTACAGCGTGGCCATCCCCGAGCTGGCCCAGGTGGGCTTCGCTCTCCCCCTCTTCATCCAGGTTCAGGACAAGGACGAGGTGAGCTGGCCCCTTTGTAACTGCTGTGGTTTTTGGGGGATGCGGGGTCATTGGTGATGAAATGCATGGTAATATCCTATATTTTGTAGCTCTTATTGCTGCTTGGTCCCAGAGCACGGACACAGGGTGGGCTTTCATGCAGTGAGGCTTGCACGGCCACTGAGAGCCAGAAAATAAGATTGTGCATGATGCTGATCCTTGCCTGCTGCTCGGGCATCACTAGGCTTCCTTTTTTTTTTTTTTTCCTATTTTAGGAAGGGAGGAGACTTTCTGCAGGGCTCCCAGGGGACCTTTGAGTCCCAAAGGGACTTTTCCTGGCAATTCAGGTAGATTAAGCAGTAGCAGCGAGGAATACAAAACAAAACATCTTCCCCCCAATCAAAAAGAAATAATAACAATATCCCAGTGGGTTGATGGAAATGTGCATCTTCTAAGAAGCAGGAAATTACCGTTAGTGGCTGGAAGGCAGAGGTGGCCTTTGCTGGTAGAAGTGATGGACGTGCTCTGCCCCAGCCCCGGGTGGGATCCGGTGAGCCCTGTAAAACCCGCAGAAATCCCGTTTTTTCACGAGGAGTGACTATGACACATAACTAACAACACACTTGTGACATGATGTCACCCACCAGGAGTTGTGAGCTCAGCCTGAAGAGGTGCAGATGAGCTATTAGGCAGATGAAAAGACTGTGTGTTTTTTTTTCCTTGAAAATGTCAATTACTAATAAAGAAGATGTGGCTGTGACAGATGCTGAGGTTAGTTTGTGAATAGAGTCACTGCCGTGCCTTCCGAGAGATGTCAGCAGCTCCGCGCTTGAAGGGCATTGCAACGCTCCTGTTTATGCCACATAAGAATGAAGGATCTGTCATCGTTCCTGGTTAAAAGCTCATTTTACTAGAGTCACTCCCATTCGAGGACTCACTCCAGCCTCTCAGCCTGGCTAATTTTAAAATAGGAGAATAAAAAATAGCCTCGCATTCCCAATAGGGTGAGCGAAAAATAGACTCATTCTTGTGGCTCCTGGTGAATTTCCTGGGCTTCCTGTGATTTCCCCGAGAGAATTGGGTGGGATTTTTGATTTTGTGCATTTCAGAAAGGGAGGCTAGATGCCTGGTGGTGATATTTGGGATGCTCTAGCTCCTCGTGAGAGCTGCGAGGTTTATAAAGCACTGGATTTGAGCTCAGTAAGGTGGCAGTGGGCTCTCCCTCTGCCTGGAGCTGTGGGTGCAGGGATGGGATGGTGAGGTCCAAGGTCTTCAGGTAGGGATGTGAGGGAGGATGGCTGACAGAAGCTGTTCCACCAGCACAACCTTCATGCTGGAGATGACACGATTCATTTGAGCAAGGGAGAAAGGAGAACAAGAGGAGAACTACACACACGTCCCTGGGGAGAGCGGCTAAGTAAATAAATGAGAGCAGATGGAGGGAGTGCATGAAATCAGAGCTAGGTTCTGGGGAAAGATCATTTTGTAGGAGCATGGTCTCCTGCCTCTCAGCCCATGTAATAAGTCCATGGAGAGCAATCCCAAATGTTGAGGCTGTTGCTTCAGCTCCTAAGCTTTCTTTCACCTTGTTGAGGTCCCGCTTGGATGAGCCTGAGCCCTGGTGTCCCCCAGCGATGGGTGGCTTTGGGGACCCCATCTTCCATCGCACCCCAGATGGTCAGTGGAGGTTTCACCGTGTCCTGTAGGGCTGGGGAAAGAGGTGCTGTGTTCTGGCCCTTCAAGTGCACTGTGGGCCTTAAACAAGGTGTGTTTTTTTGGTGTTTTTTTTTGTGGCCAAGGCCACGTGGAGGACTGAAATGGTGGGGTTTGGGTCTATCTTTCTTCTGGTGCACCACCTTCAGCCCTTGCTTTCTGGAGGATTTTGGTTAACCCGGCTCAGCGCAGGCTTGAGCAAGGCTTTTCTTTTCCCCTCTGCTTTCTGCATTCCTCATGGTTTTTCAAAAACACTTGAACGTGGGAGAAAGCAGTGCACGGGGTTTGCTTGGTTCTGGAGCCAGCCTCTGTGAACCAAGAAAAAAGCATTAACCTCTGTGCGGCTGAGTTCCTCTGGCTGCCAGCTTGGGAGCAAGCCACTTGAATACCTTTCCAAAGCCGTTTGAGAGCTGTTTATGAAAATCTGTGAGAGTCTCCAAGCATTTATACCAAGCTGTGCTCGACGGGATGCTCCGGGAGATGTGTGGCTGTGTTCTCCTACAGGGGCTGGGTTCTCCTCTCGCACACATGATATAAATTGGCAGGGACAAATAAATCCTGTGCACAGCAGATTGACACCATCGGTTACCCAGTTTAGCTGGGAAGTTGCTGATGGAGAAATGAAATTCATGCTGAATACTCGGGGTGGGATTTTTGGAGAGGTCCAGCTGCAGCCATGGCTTCTGCAAGCGCCTCTTGTCCAGGGCATCCCTATTTTAGCTTCCTTCACCCAAGGTTTCGCAGTGCCAGCATCGCTGCAAGGCCCACAGGAGCATATTAAGAGAAGTGGCACGCCAGAGAAACCAGCTCTCCCACCATGGCTTTCACTCGATTTTCCTTGCCACGGTCGATTGAAGAGGAAGAAAAGGGCAGAGACCGTGGAGAGCACAAGTATGATGGTCTGACATTTTAAAACAATTTTTAAAAAGTTCCCCCACAATAAGCATATTAAGGAAGATAGACGGAGAATTAAAAGATAGAAAGAAAAGAAAATTCAGGCAACGGGAATACGCAATATTTGGTGCACAAAGCTGCATCAGGGAGTTGCATACGGATACGGTATGTGCCCATGCGTGTGCAGGTGCAATATATGAATCATCCCAAGCATATATATGCATATGACAGGCACGCGCACTATAAATATGATCTACACAGCCAGGAATTGTAGGGGGGAATTGACGGCGCTCGAGTATTCTCTCCCAAAAGTGCCAGCTGCCAGTCGGGCTGAATTAGATTTCACAGGGGTTTTTGCAATACATGGAATTCACCAGCAAATTACCCTTAAAGAGGGAAAATCAATCATTTGGAGCAGAGATAAGCTGGAGGCGAGGCAGCCTCGGATTGATCCCGTCTGTGCAGGCGTGTGTGGAATTCGGGAGATAACCTGGGGAAGGAAGGCAGCTCCTGGGGTGGGGGGACGAGCAGGTCTGACATTTGGGATGGACAGACAGACAAGGGGAGAAGGCTGATGGTGTGTGGAAGATGAGGGGAAAGGCTTGGGATGGCACGAGGCTGGGGAATGATTTTCTCCAGGTATCCTGTGGGATGCAGGGGAGTAGTGCCCATGGTCAAACAGGCATCAGGGTTTGGTGCCATCGTGCCAAGGTGCATGGCGAGCAGGGGGTGCAGGGCGAGCAGGGGGTGCAGGGCGAGCAGCTGGAGCTAGGAGCGAGCGCTGGGTGCTGGCAGACTGAGCTGGCAGTGGAGGGAGGCTATCCAGAGTGCTCGAGTGAAATGCCTTGAAGTAGGTGGAGAGAACAGCCCTCTTTATGTTTTCAAAGGAAGGATTAAGCATTACTTGTCTCTGCCTAGCTAGAACCAGGCGCAAGGTAGCCAAGCCATACAAAGAGGCACTAATTGCATTTAAATTATTTTTTTTTTGCTTTCCTTCCTCCCCCACCCCTGCTGAACTCTTAGCACTTTTCTTTCTTTGCAAACATGCCAGAAGGAGAGATATTAAGCACTCCCCAGCTTTCTGCCCCTGCCTACAAGGTGTCTGTGAGGGAAACCAGAGCGATGCTGCTTCACAAAGGCAGGCTGTCCGTTTTGGAAACGTTACCTGAGCTACAGGGCAGAGGGATCCCAAGGGATGGGTGGGAGCAGGAATGATGAAGCCAGTGTGATGTTGGGTGAAAAAGCGGGGATAATGCTTCCAGAACCCCCTTACCCTGGGCTGGCACAGTGGATGCAGCTGGTTTTGGCTTCCTGATGCCAGAAGGGATTCCCAATCCCCACGTGTGGGGCTGGCCAGCTGAGCACCATTTGGGATAAATCAGCCCCTGAGAAGCCAGGTATCAGCACGAAGGGCTGATGTCGGCACCGCGGCAGCGAGGCTGTGATGTGGCTGCTATTACACGCTCCGAGGAGCAAGCACGCGGGCAACAAAGTGATAATTATGCACAACGGTGGCTGCAATTGTCTTTAGCTGAATCGGCTTTACATTTTTCATCCGTCGGGGGGGGAAAGGAGCATCGTGACCGGTGCGCCCAAGCATCCCGTGCCATGCCCAAGCATCCCACACCATGCCCGAGCATCCCGTGCCACTCTGGCCATGAGCCCTCTGGGACCTCTGTGTGCTTGGGGAAGCAGCTCTTGTTTTGCTCTTCCTGGGCATCTCGGCCCTGTTGTTCGCTCCGGGTGGCCGGGAGGAAGGGGGTGAGGGATTTGAGAAGCATGTGGAAAAAATCTCTGGAGCGGGGTACCAGTGGCGGCGCGGGCCGAGTCGGCCCCTTCTGCTGGGCAGCTGATAACAATTTGAATATTCAGATTTGCTTTCAGCCATCCGCAGGGGGCTCGCAGGCTCCAGGAACCGGGAGCAAGAAAAGCAGCATGGGGGCTGAAACCAAAAAAATAAACAGCGGAATAAATGTATGAACGGCACCTCACAGCAGCCCCCCCAATAGGCTGATGTTCTCCCCTTCTCCAGACCTCACATGGGGAGACTGAGGCACTCGAGTGGCTGGTAATTAGGGATGGCAGGTATCTGGAGACTGATCTCCTTCCCCAGCTGGAATTAATCCACCCTGCCCCCTCCCCGCAAACATTTGGGTTTCTTTTGATGTTTCAACTTTTATCTTGCGCCTCCAACTAACGCGCTCCTTGCTGGATTCCCAGCAAATCCCTTGCATCTCGCTGCCACAAAAAGGGGCTTTTGCGTGCCGCAGGGCCCCAGGAGAGGCAGGAGACACGTGGAGGAGATGCAGCACGGTTTTGCGGGGAGGAGGGCTAGCAGGGATGCTGCTCGGGTCAGCAGCTCTCGGTGGTCAAGTATCAAAAAAAACCAACAATGAGTTCTTGAGGCCGGTGTCAAGCCATGTGCCTCAGGTAACTGGCCTTCCTCTCCCCCTCCCAGGGCCCCAACAGCGTTTTTGAGGTCTACCTGGTGGGCAACAACTCCAACCACTTCATCATCTCGCCCACCTCCATCCAGGGGAAGGCGGACATCCGCGTCCGCGTGGCCGTGCCGCTGGACTTCGAGACCATTCCCCGCTATGAGTTTTCGGTACAGCGGCGCGAGGGATAGGGCGATGGGGTGTAAAACATTGAGGTTGGCTCGAGCCGAGAGGGAGGGAGTTATTTTTTGCATTAACATTTTTAAAATAATGGGTAACTTTGCAGAAGCTCCAACTCTCCCCTTGCCTCCTCACCCAGCTCTTTGCAAATGAGAGCATCCCCGACCATGTCGGCTTCGCGCGTGTGAAGATCAGCCTCCTCAACGAGAATGACAACCGGCCCGTCTTCAGCAAGGCCCTCTACAACGTCAGCCTCCTGGAGAACGCCACCGTGGGCACCACCGTGCTGCAGGTCCACGTGAGTAGGAGCATTCCAGATGCAGATCCCGCGTGCGGTGAGCAAATCGAGGGCTGTTGAGCCAAGGAAAGGATGGGGAAAGCGGGGAGCGGAGTGTGGAATGGGGTGGATTGAAGTGTTGTGGAGTGGTGCTGCTGGCCAGGGCTGCTGTTGGCCAGGGGTGCTCGTCTGGGATGAGAAATATCCCAAAGATGAGCACCAAAAGCCATGCGATGCTTTGGGGTGAAGTGGTCGTGGCCCCTCCGTACCTGCCTGCCCATCCCGAGAAGAAAAGCCCTGACAAAAGGGTTCGGTGTGTAAGTGTGTTTACTCTGCAAACAGATGGTGTGAAACTGCACAGAGCCCCCGAGCTGTTCCCATCTGACAGTTATTAATATTTCAAGCAGATGTTGAGCTAGTCAGGCCGTCAGGCACTGAACAATGAGGTTGTTACTGCCTCTCCTCTTCCCCCAACTTCCAGCTATGCCAGCATTTCGGAGCACACGCAAAACCGCCAGGAGTTGAATCCTCCGTGATAAATCAGAATGGATGCAATTAGCGCTGAAATCCAGCTTTGCCCTCCCAGCTGATCCCAAACTTTTCACAGCCTTCGGGCTCCTCCTCCTCCTGCTCCTGCTGTGGGATGCGGCTTTCCCAAACCATCCCAGACACCGCAGGGATGCTGGACATGAGGATGCCACCGCTGAAAAAAATAGGCAAAAGGAGACTCCGTTTGCAGTGACAAACGGCCATTTGTCTCCACAGCGTTTCAGCCCCTAACTGTGCCTGTTACCCTATAAATCAGCCATGGAACAACCCCAGGAGCAGGCAGCTGCTGCTGCCTCCTGCTCCCTGCCCTTCCCTTTGCTGGTGTGGGGTCAGATCTGGGGCTCCTCGGGCACCCCCGGCTCCCTTACAGCATCACTTAGCCTCGTCCGCCCTCTAAGGTTTTTGCCTGCTCTCCGTTCTTCGCTTCGCATCCCCTCGTCTCCCTACCCATCCATCCATCCATCTGTTTAATTCCATCCATGAGATGCATTTATCATACGGATTCGGGGAGCTGCTTGCTTGCAGGGGAACATCTGGAGGGCCCAGCTTCAAGGGAAATCCCCCCCGCTTTCCTACCCGTGCCTGAGCCTCTTCCCACGCAAACTTCCCTCTCCCAGTTCTGCCCCAGCTACCAACAGATATTGAAATATTATTATTTTTTTTTTCTGAAACAACTGGCCATGAAACCTTTTAATAACGTTACAGTAAAGGTCAGAGAAAGAATTTCACACTTCTTGAGCAAGCAGGCAGCCAGTATATAACTTCGTGCCCTCCAGGAGCAAGAGGCACCGAGAGCATATGCTGCACCCTAAATTAACCGAGGTGCCTGAAACCCCCGGCCGAGCGCAGCTGGTGGCTTTCTTGATGCGAGGGATGCTCTTGGACCACAAAAGGATAAATCTGTTGTGGGGAAGGATGAATTCCCCCTGCTCCAAGCTGCGGGTCTGTGACCGATGGGTGCGGAGGTCTCTGCTCCCTTTTTCCCGGCCCTGGAGGTCTGCTGGCCATCCCGAGCCTCTCGTTGTGCTGAGGATGGTGGGGCTGGGGACAACCCTTATGGGGCTCCCTTGGGACATGGGGTGTGGGCACCAGAAGGGATCATTCAGCTGAGAAGCTTTTTGGGGTGGAAGAAGCTGTGGGACCTCGCTTGTAAGGGCCACCGAGACCCCAAGTTTCCTACCAGAGGAGTGGGGGGCTCAGCATCCCCTTCTGTCTGCTCAGATTCAGAGGGGTGGGCACGTGTCTCCTGCTCACTTGCTGCTGTATTTGTTAGACCTGGAGGGATGGGGAAGGGCAGTAAGACAAGGCAGCGGGAGGGAGGAATTAAGGGGCGGGAGGTCTCCTTAAGCTCCTCGTATCCTACAGATCTGCACCGCCAAGCCCTCCTGAAAAGCTCCGATAACCAAAATCGTTAAAGCCCAAACAGCGAGGAACTTGTTTTTTTAACCACGACAATGCCTCTCATTTGCCTTGAAGGGCCTGGAGGAAAACAATTCTCTGGGGAAACGTGGGAAGTAATCCCACCTCCCCAAGCCCTCCGGTCACCCCTGTCCGGTCTCCCCAGGGATGCAGCCAGCAAGCTGGGCCCGGTGATGCTCCCCCACAGCCTCCAGACCCCAGGAGCCTTCCGAGGGGGCTGCTGAGGCTTTGCAGAGCACTCAAACACCCCCCAGTGGTGGGGTTTGAGGCTTTGGGCTTGCTTTCCCCATAGATCTTCAGCAGCAGCCCCTGGACCTCTCCCCAGCTCCCCCCTTTTGCCACCTCGCTTCCCTGGGAGAAACCTTGTTAGTAAGAGCCTAATGAAGTAAATGTGCTAATTAACCTTCCATTACTCTCCTCATTTAAGCAACCTTTAATTTGCTTGGCAAAGTTTCTCTCCTTCCCCACCCAGCTGTCAGTTGGCTGCTGCTGCTTCGATCTCTCTTCGGCCTCGCGTCGGGGATGGGAAAATCGATCCCGCCCTGATTTCCCTTCCCTTCTTTCCACCCATCCGTGAACACCAGGCAGCAAGAAAGTAATAACGTGGTTTTCCCACCCTGGACATCAATAAGCAGCTATTTAACATGCAAATCGCTCTCTCAATCAGAGCCTGCCCCATGCCCTCTCCCTCCTCTGGGCTCCCAATTGTGGGGTGGAGGCGAGGGACGGACCTGTTTTGGGGCAGCTCATCCTTGCTGGGAAGCCTTTGGCACGGCCACTGAAATATTTGGGATTTATCGGGTCGGGATGAGAGCCCAGGCAAGGCTCACGTGCCTGCGGATGGGGACAGGAGGTGACAAGGTGGGGCAAATGTCAGCGCCAGCCTCCCCGTTAGCATCTTAATCAGGCCAGTTGTTCGCAAGCCCCCCGTGTGCCCCCGCTCCAGCTGTGCTTAAACAGAGCAAAATCACGTCCAATTTCCCCGGTGCTCAGGAGAAAATTGAATCCTTTATCTGCGAGAGGAGAGGCAAGCAGCACATACGTGAAACAGTAAATAGTTAAATAATCAAAGCAGGCGATTCCAAATTGCCTGGAAAGTTAAACATGAGCGGCTTTTCTTCTTCGTGCCTGCCCCTTTTTTTTAGAAAACCTGCTCACACTCCTTGTTCCTTTTAAATATTCCTCTCGGTTCGGCTCTGTAAATACAGGGAAAGGGAGGAGGAGGTTTCCAGGTAGCAGTGTGATTGACGGATCTGAAGTCCTCGTCTTGCTGTCAGGGCCCAGTGCTCTTTGGCTGTGTTTATCTCTTTAATCTAAATATCAATCCGTAAGACCGAAATGGGGTGGAATAGGAATCATGACAGCCGAGGAGAGAGACACTTATTGCAGCTTTCGCAGCCGCGCCGCGTCCTGATGGAGCTGTCAGGATAAATGCGCGGCTGCAAAGTGCAGAGGTGGCAAAAAAGGAACCGCAGCCCCCAAAAAGGGACAGGCACGGCGGCAAAACTGAGGCTCTGCAGCCCCTAAAAGGCTCCGAGAAGCAGCCGTGTGCTGTGTGGTGGAGGCTGGGGTGGCATTTGGGGTCCCTGGGGAATGAATGAGGTGTCCTCCTGGAGCACGTTCCTCTTCGGGATGAACAAGGAGCATCTCCCTTGGTCTCTCTAGGAGTGCCTCCACCTCTCAGGGATGCATTTTCGGCTTGCTACCCCTTGTTGAACTAAAAAGGGAGATGGGGCTGCGGGCAGGGGGGTAATGGGAATATTTCAGAGCCCACTAGGGATTTATATTTCCTGCATCGGACTCTGACCTTAATTTCTCTCGTTTTGCTGGGCTGTAAAATTCATTAGCGACCTACCGGCGCAGTGATTGAGATGTCAGCCAGGCAATTGTGTGGTTATTTAATCCATCAGACGTGCCGCTTGCCATTTGGGCGGACAACAGGAGAATATGAAATCAATACGGCTCATTAGCGGGGGACTCGCGCCCGGCTCTGTCACAGTGCTCTGGCAAAACCCACCCAGGAGGGCACCTCGGCTGGCTTGGTGTCACCTTGGGGGTGGGACAGGGGGACAAAATATCGTGTTTGAGGCTCGTGCTAAAGGGCTAGGTTCAGCACAGAGTGTCCCTTGGCTCGCGGCTGAACCTGTGCTCTCCGGCCACTAAAGCACGGCCGCCCAGGCAAGTGTTAACCTGGCCGGCGAGGCGCTGCTGCTGCAGGGATGCTGTTAGAAAACACAATCAAGGAGCCCGGAGGAGAGGTGGGGAAGGCTCTGCTGTTCCCAGGGGGGTTGATTGGCTATTTTTCCCCCACCCTCCAGAGCCCTCTGGGGTCGTTAGCGGCGATTGAAGTCCTGCTTGGGGCGGCTGGGCATCTCCCTGCTCACTCCTCACCTCCATCCCTCCGTTGCGGCTAATCACGGCTGCCTGATTGCCGCCTCCTGCCAGGTTGGGGAAAAAGCAGCTTCCATCTGGGAAGCCGGTGCTTTAAGCAGGTTTTCCACCAGCTTCCTCTATCCGGCTTTGCAGCCCGGTGGTTACTTCTTGTGGCAACTCTGCCTTATCTCTTCCTCCTTCGCACCCCGAATCACCATGCAGGACGTGCCAGGGCTTGGCCGCTGTACCCCCGCTCTGAAGGCCAGAGCTGGCATTTAAGAAGAGCCTCTAGTTTGTTAGCAGGCTGGGGTGGCTCAGATATTCGGCGTGGGGACACTGCCTTGCCAGCCCCTTGTCCCCGTGCCCGCCTGGCGAGGCAGGCAGGCGAGAATCACGGCCGGTCAGTGCGGCGCCCTGACAGCTTTCTGACGTCGGGTAATTGCTTTCCTGCTACGACTCTTTTAAGCAGCGAGCTCCTGGCCAAAGCAATTTGCTCCCCATCAATTTTTATTTCCTGGATTCTGAGTGCAGGGTAAGGGGGGATGAGGCTGGGAAACAAAGGTAGCGGAGGAGCGCGGGCAGAGCCCTGACCTGCTCCTGGAGAGCCCATGGGAACCCCAGCATTCACCCATCCCATCCTATTCCCATCCAGACAGACCCAAATCAGCCTTTTGGTGGGCTTCTGGCCACCTCTGCCCTGCAGCCACTGGGTACTGACCCCCAGCTGCTCATCCTTCAGCCCCAACGAGGAGCGATGCACCCTGGTGTGGGCTTCTCCTCCCCCCCCCCCCCCAGCAGGTTTTGATGGATTATTGCATTTTTTTGGTCGGCAGATTGGCGTGCACAGCTTTTGTCTCTTTAAGCACATCCCTACTCATCCCACCGAGCTGCTGCGAGCAGAGTTAATCTCAGGTAGTTTGCGGAGTCGTTCAGTTGGGCTCGGCGAATGATGAATGTCGAAACCATTACCAGCGAAGCGCCGGGGCTCCGTGGAGCTGTTTAAAAATGAATTCTCCCATGTAAATTTCTGCTCCATCAATCCTTACGACATGTCAAACATTGCCATTGTTTCCTGAACAAATTGCGCGGTGTGCCCTCTCCCGCGGATCCGCGCAGGAGGGCAGAGCCGCTCGCCCGGCACGGTGGGGAAGGACGGATGCGGGGGGAGCTCGTGGGGCGAAAGGGAGACGGGTGAAATATTTGTGCCCAAGAGGTGGGACAAAGGTCTAGGCTGCGTGTTTGGGGTCAGCATCACCTGCAGCATCCCTGCGGTGGATCCCGTGGGTTATCCCCGCTGCCTCTTCCCAGGACTCTCCCCGAGTTGCACTGCATAAATGTGGTTTTGAGCAAAGCTCTGTGCCAGTGACAGCTCGTGAAGGGACAGCTGTGGACCTGTGCTTTCATCCTGCCCTTTGCAGGCTCCAGCGGGCAAATCCCCTCTTAATATTCCGGGCAACAGGCGAGCAGCCGCCAAAGTCATTTGATGGCTGCTTTAGGTAGAGCCCGGGGAAACTTCCAGCCAGATGCTTCTCCTCCCCGGCCTGGGTGCCAGAGGGGACCGGGTGGTGAGGGGACCAATCTGGAGGGAAACATTGAGAAAAGCCCTGCGAAGCCATCAGGATTTTGGCTCTTCTCCTCGTTCTGTCTCGGGATTGCTTTGCAAGAATGTGCGTGTTACCACTCCGGTGGGTTCGAGCATCCGAGCATCTTTTTTACCATTCAGAGGTAAAAAGTTTGGTAATGCAGAAATGCACAAGGATCCAAAATTAAACATGCTGAACACACGTGGTTTGGGCTTTTTGCATATTCCCTGTCGCACACAAGTGCATCACCTCCTGCTCAGCACTAACAGAGCCCTCGAGCATGACCACCTCTTGTCTTCCCCGGTGCAAACGGAGCTAGCTCAGCTCACCCAGCTGTGCGGGGCAGAATCAGGCTGCCTGGCACCGTGGCTCCGTGCCTTTATTTGCCTTGGTGGCACTTTTAGCTGGCCCAGCAGCAACACCAAGGGCTGCTGGCCCTGTGCGCCGTGCAGCTCTGCGCTGACCTTCTCTTCACCTTCCTCCTTCCCTATATTTTTTTAGCCCAGCAGCAGAAAATTACACTTTCCCGGCATTGTCTGTCACTGCAATAAGCACTTACAAGTGCAATCGCACGGGGCCAAATGAAGGGAATTAGTTTTGCCCGTGCTTTGTGGTCCTGGCAGGTCCCCTGTAAATCATTATCTCATCACCAGCCGATCCAGGTGCGTGGAAAATGCCTTTCTTGTCCCAAGCAGTTAGGGATTAATGGGACCTAGGGCTGTGAGCACAGACATAGAGCCTGGGAAAAATCCTGGCTGGAAAGTTGAGGTCCCAGATGATGATGAGGTGCCCAAAGGCACTCCAAGGGAAGGGGCATCTCCACCGGTGTCCTCCAAGGAGCAGCTGGCCCAAGAGGGATGGCTGCAGGCAGGGTGGATTTGGGTAGGTTTGCTTGGTTTGGCTGAGTCCAGCGTGCACAAATAGAAATCAAGTCTGAGCAGTGGGGAGGAAAATCAGCAAAATGGGTCGGGCTGGAAGGTCGGCTCCACCAGGACACGCTTCAGCTGGCGCGAAGCAGCAACGATTTACCAGCCAGGGTAGGGAAGCATTTTGGGGGAAAAATGAGTGAATTCGGGCGAGTTTTCACACTTTCACCCTATGGCATGGCAGGTGGGGGGGCAGTGAGATGAGCTCAAACTCCTGCTCTGCTGGCAAGGGTACCCAAGGCCTGCCAATAAATCAGGAGGGTTTCGGGAGCGGGTTGTGCTCCATGCCAGTCCTAAAATACAGCCTCTTGATGGTATCTGGACATAAAATGTGTCTTTGACCCTGCTTTTTCAGAGGCTTGGTGGTGTCTAAGTAATCCAGTCAGGACTCAATTTAGAAAATATACTGGGGGGAGGGGAGGTATATTTTGGGGCTTATATTCCACTTCCTTCATCTAAATATAACATTTTCTGGCCCTTGTTTCTTGCCTCCATTCATGCATATTTTATATATTCATTAGAGAAAAGTCTTTAAAACACACATAAATCTCGCCTCGCTCCTCTGGAGCTGGCACACCGAGTCTCTCACACCTCGCCCGGAGGCAAAGCCTTCCCGTGGCAAAGCCTGGCAGGATTTGTGCTTCCCAGGTCATCCTTCTTCTCCCTTACATATTTTGTAGCTTTCTGATTAGAATTTCTCTGCTGGACTCTCCTCTGTGGAAACAGGGCTGCTCACAGCAGACAGTTCTCGTCTCTGTTTTCTTGAAAATCTCATCTGCCTCAAATTGCCATATTTCATGCGCGCTGCCCAGATTAGCTCAGCATGTCGGTGCAAGTCAGGAGGCATAACAGTCCCCACCAGTGGAGTTTCTGGAGGTGGTGCTGAGTGCTAGAGAGATGCTATCTCCAGCTGGTGGCCAGTCAAGGATCCCCCAAAGAGCCCAAAGATCCCCATCCCCAGCTCCATTGGGTGCTCAACAGCGGCGTACAAGGTGGGCAGAGAGACGAGGGAGGTAGGGAGGGAAGGAAGAAGTTTGGGCTTGCATACCCGTTTTGGGTGGATGTTGGAGGCAGCATCTGCTGCGGATGCTTCTGGAGGAGGTGGAGGGTTGGCTGGGCTGAGCATCTACCGACCCACCCCAGAGCATGCCACCTGGCAAAGAGACGAACCCTCTTTAGGCAAGAATGTAAATGAAGGTTTTCCGTGAGTCGTGATGGATCCGCTGGTGTGTGCAATTCCCATATGTAGCTTCATTTATTAACTAACTTTTTTTTTTTTTTAGGCAACTGACAATGACGTGGGCACCTATGGGAAAGTCAGTTACTTCTTCAGCGATGACCCTGACCGGTAAGTGGCTGAACCACCAGGATAGTGTTGATCCTCAGAACCCCTCCTAACCCATCGAGAGCTCATGTGGCAAATTTAGGATGCCTGTTGTGTCCTACCTGGACAAAGGCACTGTGCTGCCTTGAGCAAGTGCCACTCGTCCCACCGTCAGGCTAACATATCCCCATCTCCAGTGTGTGGTCACCAGGGCTTGCCCCCCTCTCTCCCCCAGTTTCTCCCTGGACAAAGACACGGGTGTGATCCTGCTGACGGCTCGGCTGGACTTCGAGACCACGCAGCGCTACACCCTGACCATCATTGCCCGGGACGGCGGCGGGGAGGAGACAGCGGGGCGTGCCAGGATCAACGTCCTGGACGTCAACGACAACGTGCCCACCTTCCAGAAAGAGGCGTACCTGGGGGCGCTGCGCGAGAACGAGCCCTCCGTCACCCAGGTGGTCCGGCTCCGGGTGAGGGACGAGCAGGGGCGAGGTCCCCATCCACCATCCCTCCTCACAGGGCCAGGACCAGCTCCCGTGCTCACCCCTTGCCTCCTGTCACACCTAGGCATCTGACGAGGACTCGCCTCCCAACAACCAGATCACCTACAGCATCGTGCAGGCATCCGCCTTCCGCGAGTATTTTGACATCACGGTGTCGGAAGGGTACGGAGGTGAGCACCAAGGTGGTGTTGACAGGCTGTCCCCAACCCATCCTGCCCGGTGCTGAGCACCACGCCTTGCTTCCTTCCAGTGATAAGCGTGAACCACCCCCTGGACTACGAGCAGGTCACCAATGGGGTCATCTACTTGACCGTGATGGCCAAGGATGCCGGCAACCCACCGCTCAACAGCACCGTCCCCA
The DNA here is from genome assembly GCF_964034855.1 of Anser brachyrhynchus. Lineage (NCBI taxonomy): Eukaryota > Metazoa > Chordata > Aves > Anseriformes > Anatidae > Anser > Anser brachyrhynchus. Next base: position 20,133,024 of record NC_137700.1, on the reverse strand, counting down.
TCACCATCGAGGTGTTTGTAAGTATGAGGTGAAGGATGTCCCATGGGGGACCAGGCAGAGACGGGGGGCAGCGGTGGCCAGGAACACCCCTTCGCCCCTATGTTGCTCAACGTGAACAAGTCTATCCAAAGAGCACACTTCTACTGATCATCACCTCCTGGCTGACTGTCCACCGGTGGCTTTCAAGTAGACGTTACTTTTGTGCTTCTCAACCAAAGGGGTTTTCTCTCAACTGGGTAAAAAGAATATATATAATGGGGAGAATAGGAAGAAAATGAGGAGGAAACGTTTGACAACGGCACTTCAGGAAAAAAGAGCCATGAAAAGGCAGAGCAATAGCAAGTGGGGAGGGAGGGGATTTTTTTTCCTCCTTTGGTTGTTGGTTTTTAATAAAGAAGTCAAACTCGCCTTGTAGATCTCCCATTAGGGGACAATACGCTTTGTAGCGGGAGCCGCTGAGTCAGAACTAATAGCGCGCTGTGCCAGGAGCCGGGGAGATATCAGCGCTAATAAGCCTCTGCCTTGCTCACTGACGCCCCGCTTGGGGCAAGCAGCTTTTTGAAGGGCTTTTGGGGCTTCATGCGGGACAAGGGACCAACCCTGTCCTGCAGCGGGCTTCCCATAACCCTGCCCAGGTGGAGAGCTGGCCAGAAATGAGCCCCTGCCTCCCCAGGAGCTGGTTCACAGTGCCGTGGCGATGCTGAGCATGGCCTGATTAACTCAGGACCACTAACGAAAGGGTGTGGCAGCTGCCCTGGCTTGTACACACCTAAACTTGACCGTGGTGTAGCTGCAGGTCTCTGAGGGTGAGGTCTCTCCATTTCCAGCTCCCCCTTCGCTGGTTTGCCTTGGGAATGGTTGCAGTTTCCTCCTTGCCCCGGTGGGGAGAGCCGGGTGATGCTCTGGCTGGCTAAAGACCACCTGCTTCCAGAAACGGGAGCAGAGGATGGCAATTTAATTACAGTGTGATGGGCATCGTTGGCACGTGAAATTGCCTCTGATATCCAGTTCGGTGGCAGCAGGAGCAGCTGAGCCTGAGAAAACATCTCTGGAGCAGCCCCAGCACAACAACAATCCTGCAGCAGTGCTTTAACACCCCAGCAGCTCCATCCTTCCCTCTCTGTGCTGCTGGATTTGGTGTTCAGCCCTCTGCACTTTCCCCCATGAGCTGGTCTTGCGATGCGGGAGCATCCTCCACCCGTAGCAGCCTCTCACACCATCCCCAGCTCAGCGCCCTCCTCCCAGCCAAATTCTTGCCCTTGTCTTTGCTGCAGGACGAGAACGACAACCCGCCCACGTTCAGCAAACCCTCCTACGTGATAGCTGTCATGGAGGACATCATGGCAGGTAAGAGGCATGCTCCTCTCCAGGCAGCCCCTGGGGCCATGGGGGTGTCACAGCCAGCCTGGGGTACAGGAGCCCCTCGGTCAATGGGGGACTGCTTGAGGTGCTGGGGGACAGGGTGATGGGGTGGATGCCTCCTCCAGCCCTTGTTTCTTTCCCTCCCTACAAGGTGCTACCGTGCTGTTCCTCAATGCCACAGACCTGGACAGGTCCAGGGAGTATGGGCAGGAGTCGATCATCTACTCCCTGGAGGGCTCCTCTCATTTTCGGATCAACGCTCGCTCAGGTGAGCCTCCGTGTGCGTGCTCTCTCTTCTCCATTCCTCATTTTTCCCCCAGTTTTCTTCCCTTTTGTTTCCCCCTTCCCAAGCTCCTTCCCAAGCAGCCTGCTTAGGAGAAACACGATGTAAGGGAGAGGCCAGATTGGGTCACCGGGGAGGTTTTGGGAGAGGCATCAGCAGAAGGTCCTAGGGGACCTTGAGAAAAGGCTGGCAGTTTGGCTGCTAGGGCTTGCATTAGTCGAAGGGCTAATGAATGAATGCCTCCTTCCTCATGGGCATCTTTTTGGTTTATTAAGGGCAGGAATGCTGACAAAGCTACAACCACTGCAGCAAGGAGCTCCTTTTGTCCGTCTGTCCAGCATCCCCAAGTGAAGCTGCACATGGGGGTCTAGGAAGGAAGGAAGGGATGATGATGGTGTGTCCTGGGACATGGGAGAAGCCAAGAGCTATCCACCAGGGCTCCAAGTCCAGGCTCTCCGAGCCTGCCCTACAAGACTGAGCTCAGCTGGGTGCCAGTCTGCGGGCAGGAGCCATCCATCATTACGACACCTGTACGCTCAAACCACTTGTCCTGTGATTAATTTTTTCAGTGCACGAATTAGTCGGTGCCATGAGAGTTTGGAGGCAGATGTATTTTAGGAAGACCTTTAGCCCTGCAAATTTCCCTTGCTGGGATTAGTTTTGCCCCTCCAATCATTGTGTGGATGAGCTTTTCCAATGGTGTGCCAGTGCCTCTGTAGAGCAGCTCGGGCACCATGCGAAGAACAGGCTCTTTTGGGGTTTGGGGGACCCAAAACACCACATAGCCCCCAGGAGGAAGGGAGGGCATGGGTATCTTCATATATTTACAGGACGATGCCTGTAAACCCCTTCCAGGGCCCCTTCCGTCTCCATTATGGCACATCCCCTTTTCTACCAGTGCTGCTGTTCCCCAAACCCCGGGTAGGAAGTGACCATACAACATCCCCCATCCCTCTCATCCCCTCTGGCTGCAGGGGAGATCACGACCACATCTCTGCTGGACCGAGAGGCCAAATCCGAATACATCCTCATCGTCCGGGCTGTGGACGGGGGCGTGGGGCACCACCAGAAGACGGGCATTGCCATGGTGAGTGTGGGCTGGCCCCAGGACCTTCCCCAGGACAGCCTGGTGCCTCTCCTGCTGCCCACAGCCTTGGTGTGAATGCCTCGCCAGGGTGTGTAGGTCTGGAAATGAGGCTCTCCATCCCGGCCAGCCACGTACCGCAGCGCCACTTGACCTTCTAGTGCTTTGCATGTCCGTCTTTCCACGCGATCGCGGCAGCAGGAGCGTGTTCCTCCAGCAGCACGGCTCCCTTTGTCAGTGCCTCTTGAGAAAATGCTTGGTTGGAGAGCCTGCAGGAGCGCTTAGTTGTGCCTGATGACTGCTATTCACATACTGCCTGGATCAAGGGCTTCCAACTGCTTCTTTGATTCGTGGGCTCCTCGGAAGGGTCTGGTGGAGGTGTGGGCCATTGTGCAGCAGATTGGAGCGTCCTGGCTATGGCTTTGCCTTGCCCCTCGCTGACGTTCCTCTCGTTTGCAAAAGGGGCTCTAAAAATCTCTGGAAATATCAGGTCAGAAGGCAAGGACCCATCTCTATGGCCCTATGTTGGAGCATTTAATTGCATTTGGGTTCTTCTCCTCCCCGAATGCCTGGCTGGGTTGTAGGAGGGATATTCCACAGAACAGAGAAACATTTCTTTTGTGCCAAAGAGTTCCCTAAAACAATTGTCACCGTGCTGAGGGCCATTAGGAGGGGTAGGATCCGGGTTGGAAACTGGAAGCTCCCCATGGAGCATCCCAGAGGCAGGACACACCCTGGGGTGCTGTGTTCCCTTTCAGGGCTCCAGATGGGAGGATGCTCTCCTGATACCTTCACTGAAAGGCAAAAATAGACTTTGTGCAACACAAACTGCAATTAGGACAAGAAAAAAAAAAAAAAACACAAAAATAAACCACCACCACCCCTATTGCGCGTGCAGATGTGGTGGCAGCTGAGCCTGAGTTCTGCCTTGCAGGTGAACATCACGCTGCTAGACATCAACGACAACTACCCCACGTGGAAGGACGAGCCCTACTTCATCAACCTGGTGGAAATGACCCCCCCCAACTCGGATGTCACCACGGTACGTGCGTGGGGAGGCAGCTGACAAAGCCTCCTCCTTCTCCTCCTCCTCCCCCTCCCACGGCCAGGTTTCCTCCCCAAGCCTTGTAGATGTCAGTCCTAAAGGTTCCTTCTCGCTGCCCATCCCATTTGTTTCTCCGCTCTGCTGGGGTTATTTTTTTTCCCCCAATTGTGTGGGTTTTGGCCAAGTTCTCCTTTTCTTAGCCTCGCCTGCGACCTCCTTCAAGGACCTCTCTGAAAGACATTGATTTACAGCCTTTCAAATCCCGCTGGTGAAATAAAAGAGAAGGAGAGCACGAGGCTTGCACTCCATCACGCCGGGAGAAAAATGACGGGCACGAAACGGAAAATAAATGAGGGGAAAGTGAGGAGAATCCACAAAACGGTGTAACGGGGAAGGCTGCGAGAGAAAACTGCTGGGGAGGGGACCAAAAGGTCTGGCAGGCGAGGCAGGAGGTGTCAAGTCTCCATGGGGTCTCTTGCAGCCCCCAACCCCTCCTGGGGGAGCCTGCAGGTCCCCCCGTGCTCTCCCTATGTCTCCAAAGGGTGGCAGGGAGCCTCTGTGGAGGCTGTGGTCACCTTGTGTGGACTTCCCAATTAGCGGCTGGGAGCTAATTACTGTCATCCATACGGTGGGAAGTCAGCTGGGACGAGCAGCAGGAGCTGGGGAAGTTACAAGTGCAATGAAGTTGGGTTTGAGGTTGTTTTTATGGAAATGTCCCTGGTAATTAAAACATCACGGAGGGAACAGCAAAGCACCAAATATCCGGCGTGGAGGGGAACTCCACCAGTGAATTACTTCCAGCGTTTCCTCTGCAGCAGCACAAGTTCTTTAGCACGCCTCTTTGTCCCCTTTATTTTATTTTTCTGAAGGGTGCCTATTTCTAGCTGCCTTTATTTAAAAAGCAAAAAGCCAGCGGCTGCTGCGTGCTCATGGCTCCCTTGACATGCCAGCACCTGCTGGGCTTGCAAGACAATTTTGGTGAAATTCAATACAGCGCTTGGGGACGCAAAGTCCCTGCGAGGCGTCACGGAAACACAGCTCAGCCATGCTATCAGACACCGGTGAACCCCCACCTGGGAGCCCCGGATCCTCGCCAGCCTCTTGGTTATAATTCCTTCTTGTTCCAGGTGGTGGCTGTGGACCCGGACCTGGGGGAGAACGGCACAGTGGTGTACAGCATCCGCCCCCCCAACAAGTTCTACAGCCTCAACAGCACCAGCGGCAAGATCCGCACCTCCGGCGTGCTGCTGGACCGTGAGAACCCCAACCCGCAGGAGGCCGAGCTGATGCGCAGGATCGTGGTGTCGGTCACCGACTGTAAGCTGGCCGGGGCGTGAGGGCACGGGTGTTGAGGGCAGGGACAGAGCCAGATGTCCTTGGGACCTGGCACGTGAATCCCAGGCTCGCTGCGGGGCACGAGCAGAAAATATAGGGAATTTCTGGAGGAGGATGGCAGCGCTGCTGCTTGTTGCATGCGCTTTCCATGTCTCCAGCTGGTTTTGAAGAGCAGGGGGTCATGTTTAACCTTAAGTCTGCCCCTTCCCATGTTGGCACTGCACTGTCCCATCCGTGCTGCCAGGAGGACAGGGTCCTGCCTGCCCCCGGGGAGCTCTCCCTGCGTGGGGACCTTGTTCTCGGGCAGGAGGCACTGACCTTGCCCCCTGCCCCATTCCCCCGCAGGCGGGCGGCCGCCCCTGCGAGCCACCAGCAGCGCCACGGTGTTCGTCAACCTGCTGGACCTGAACGACAACGACCCCACCTTCCAAAACCTGCCCTTCGCCGCTGAGATCGCCGAGGGGCTTCCCGCAGGCACTTCTGTCTTCCAGGTGGGCGCATCCCACCCCTTGCTCCCTGTGGTGCCTCGAGGCCCCTTTTTTTCAAGCTGGCATCTCCAGGGCTTAGGGTTTATGTATGGCACTCCTTGTCCCCCACACTCACCCTTCCCTCTGTCCTCTCCCCCCAGGTGGTGGCCATCGACCTGGACGAGGGCCCCAACGGGCGGGTGACGTACCGCATGCAGGTGGGGATGCCCCGCATGGATTTCCTCATCAACAGCACCAGCGGGCTCGTCACCTCCACCGCTGTGCTGGACCGGGAGAGGATCGCCGAGTACTACCTGCGGGTGGTGGCCAGCGACGCCGGCGCGCCCTCCAAGAGCTCCACCAGCACCCTCACCGTCAAAGGTCCCGAAATTCATGGGTTATCCTCTAAGGGATGCTCTGGGATGCTCAGCGCAGCAGGGATGGGATTTGGGGAGCTGGCTGCAGCCCCGGGGACGCTCAGCCCCTCTCCCTCTTGCAGTGCTGGATGTGAATGATGAGAGCCCCACCTTCTTCCCAGCCGTCTACAACGTGTCACTGCCCGAGGACGTGGCCCGGGATTTCAAGGTGGTCCGGCTCAACTGCACGGACGCCGACGTCGGGCTCAACGCCGAGCTCAGCTACTTCATCACGGGTATGTCACCCTCTGCTCATCCAGATGAAGAGCCTTTCTCCCGCTGATTTTCACCAGACTGGCTTTCGGGGGGATTTGGGGATCTTCTCTAAAGGTCTGGGTATGTTTTTGGCTCAAAACTCCTGCACCCAGCATGGGGAATGGGTACAGCTTAGGGGAAAGCCCCAGCTTTTGCGACGCTGTGGTTAGGAGCATGGGATGGCTCGAGTCTCACGTTCCCAAAACTGGGGCGGTATCGCCCTCTGCTGCACCAGCTCCAGCTCTGCCAGGGGCTCTTTGCTACTTGCAAGCCTTCGCCCCCAGGTGTCCCCTACAAGATTAATGCTTAATGCTGCTGGGAGGGCATCCAGTAATGCGCATTTGAATCGAGGCATCCCAGATGTGTCGCATCAGGGGTGTTTTTTTTCCCCTGCCCTGGTGAAGACGACATCCCAGTCCTTGTTCCTTGCTGCAGGTGGGAACCAGGATGGCAAATTCAGCGTCGGCTTCAGGGATGGGGTGGTGAGGACGGTCGTGAGCCTGGACAGGGAGACGGTGGCGTCGTATGCTCTCATCCTGGAGGCCATCGGTGAGGGTTTCTCCCTGTCCCTGCGACTTCTGAAGCGCCCGTGCTTGGTGTCAGCACCTCACAGCCCATGCACACTATCGTGCCCTGGTCCCACCATGATTTTAGAAGACAGCCACTTCACCCCTTGGCCCTGGGGTTTTCCCTTCCCCGTTTATCCCCAGTACCGCAGCATCGCGCCCCTAATGCCCAGCCATGCTTCAGCTCAGTGCCTGCCAGCTCGTCCCCGGCCAGCTGGCATGGGCAGAGGACCTGGCACCAGAGGCATCCTGGCCACCGTCCCCAGAGCTTTATAATGATGTACCTGTGTGCAGAAGGCTTGGGTGTCCCTTTTGAGTGGAGAAATAAGTGGCCTGCTCAGAAATTTTGGGCGTACAGCATTGCAGGTGCCACGGGGATGCTGCACCGTGCTCACCTCCCCGACCCCTCACCTCCAGCAGCCCCTTCCAGCACAAAGTGCCCTATTAAACTGCAAACCCTCTTGTTAACGGGGTCGATACCTGTCCTTGGGGCCTGTCCCCTACTTCGCAGTGAAACAGACACCCAGGGTAACACTGGTGGAGCTGCCAAAGGCTGGGCACCCCCCATGCAAAGAGGTGGGGGTGACCGAACCCCACTGCTGCTTTTCCCCCACCTACAGACAATGGCCCCACGGGGAACCGTCGCACGGGGACCGCCACCGTCTATGTCACCGTGCTGGATGTCAACGACAACCGCCCCATCTTCCTGCAGAGCAGCTACGAAGCCAGCGTCCCCGAGGACATCCCGGCTGCCAGCAGCATCGTGCAGGCATGTGGCTCGCCCTTCCTCACGGAGGGTTTTGCTGGGAGAAAAATAAGAAATTTGCCCCAATTGTTTGGGGGGGGGGGAGAAAACTTATGCGTTTGCGAGGTCCCTTGGCCAGCTGCCTCCCATCTTTCTCCCAAAAGGAGCTGAGAGCAGGGATTTCCACGGGGAGGGTGGAGAGTGCATGCGAAGAGAGCTACGAGCATTTGGGCTCTTGCTTTGCTTTTTGTTCCCTTTTGAGCGAGCTGCGGGCAGGGCTGAATGGCTCAACCAATGCTTAATGAATGTGGGTATTCACTCGGGCTTCCAGCACCCTTTCCAACCTACCTTCCAGCCTGGGAAGGCTCCTGCTGTCTCGAGTCCTTCTCCCGGCACTGGGAAGGTGGCAGCTTTGTCCTGGCTCCCATGGGATGGGAGGCAGAAGGAAGGGGGCTTTCCACCACACAGGTGGTCCCAAAGCACAAGCATCCCAGGGCAGGAGGAGAGCACGAACCTCCCTGAAGAAAGTAAACCAGTTTTCCCTTTTCCCAATGACTTCTGTAAGTGCTTCAGGCTACTGCTGGCTGCTGCAGGCTCTGCCAGCAGAAAGGAGCGTTGTGTCCAAGCCGGCGGTGGCTGCCAGCTTCCAAAGGCCACTTTCGTGCAGCCACAGGCGTGTTTACCTGCTCCCACAGCTCGTTTATTGAAGCAGGTTTTGGGCAGAGAGCCGCAGCACCCGTGCTCTCACCCCAGCTGCTGAGCAGCATCTGGCCACAGGGGCTGTGGGTCTGCTCATGCCGCTGCCATCCACGGGGCAGGCAGGTTCATGGGGGCAGCAGCCAGGCTTCTCCCAGTCAAATATTGAAAAAAAATATTGTTCCGAAGGGCTCAGCTAAATGCCTTTAATTGCTGATTGGAAACTATGAGAGAAACAGCAGGGGTGAGCTGGGTGGAAAGCGAGATGCTGCAGCAGAGGAGGCGAGCATCGCTTGCTGCGTGACGCAGGAGGAAACCACATCCAGCCAAAACCGCAGGGCCTGGGAGCATTTTTCGGGGCACAGAGGGGCAGGGAATGGCACAAAATGCTGCAAAGCTTGGTCTCCCTCTCCTAAATTTTCCTAGCTGTACTGTTTGGGCTGGCTCGATAGCTTTTCTGTGGGTGGGAGCTGGTGTGCCCACAGCCTGGGCATCCTCGCCCAGATGGTTTGCAAGCAGCAACCTCCTTGGCTTGGATGCTTTTTGGGAATCGGTGTCCTTGGGCAAAGCACTGCAGTGTTGCTCAGGGACACCAGAGGGGACCATTGTGCAGCAGCTGAGGTCCCCAGGCTCACCCTGAGCCCATCCTGACCCTGCTGGGTTGTGCTCTGCAAGCTTCACCCCCTGCTTTTCTTTCCTCGCGAAGGTGAAAGCCACGGACGCAGACGAGGGCGTCAACGGGAGAGTGTGGTACAGGATCGTCAAGGGTAAGTCCAGCTCCATGTGGGGCTGCGCAGGATGCTCCTGGAGCCACCTCGGAGCTGCACAAAGCACATTTGGGGCAGCAGGGGGGCACGCACTGGGCACCAACGCTGTCGCTTCCTCGCCCCCCCAGGGAACGAGCACCACAACTTTCGGATCAACCCCGGCAGCGGGCTGGTGATGCGCGGCTTGCGGCCCCTGGACAGGGAGCAGAACTCGTCCCACGTGCTGGAGGTGGAAGCCTACAACACGGAGCAGGGCCCCATGCGGAGCTCCGTGCGGGTACGGAGCCCGGGGCGGAGCTGTTGGTGCTCTCGGCAGCTCCCAGGGATGCTGCAGCAGCCAGCAGTAATTTCCAGCCCTCGCCGAGCGGAGGCAGGCGTGCAGGAAGCTCGAGAGACCTGGCATGGAAATGCTGACGGAAAGTCTCCGTGGGTGGAGAAGAGGGTTTTGGTGGTGGGGGTGGCTTTTTTTTTTCTATTTTCCTGTGACACTTGGGTGCGCTGGGGCTGCGGAGTGCCTCGGCATGCTGGAAACCACAGGGCCAAGCACCTAGTTAAATTAGAGAGGGCCTAATTGTAATAATCTTGAGCAGCGAAACAGCGACTTCCTTCCTCCAGGAGGGGTTCCCACGAAACTCGATCCACCATCCCACCCCTCTGGTCACACCATATTTATTTTTAGACCCACCAAGCTGGTGGTGGGCTCTGGCTGAGTGCTACAAGCCCACGGCACCAGTCAGAAAGCAGAAGGAGCGAGGCTGTCCCTGGGGAAATGCGAGAAAAGGGAGCTTGACCTGCAGGCCGTGAACTCTGCACGTTTCCCACGAAGCCAGCAGCGCTCCTGCAGTGCAGGGCCTCCAGCTGGAGAGGGTTGGGGCAGGGGATCCCAAAGCGAAGTGATATGATACTGAGCCAGGGAAGGATGAGTCCCTCTGCACCACGGGGACCGCCAGCTCGTGCTGCTTCAAGCCACCACGGCTCCTCCAAATTTCCCTGGAATTACAGGGGATGGATTCACAGGAAGGGGAAGGGGACCGGGTGATTCATGCCGTGCAGGTTTGGTGCTCCTCTGAATTCATCACGCCCTCCCACCGCATTTTTTGGGGGGGTTTTGCAGGTGATTGTCTACGTGGAGGACGTCAACGACGAGGTGCCAGTGTTCACCCAGCGGCAGTACAACCGCCTGGGGCTGCGGGAGACGGCTGGCATCGGGACCTCGGTGGCAGTGGTGCGGGCCACTGACCGAGACACAGGTAGGGAGCCAGGGAGGGGGCCAAAAACCCCATGGGGTGGGCTCAGCCTCGGTGGTTCTGCCCCCATGGGATGCTTGGTCCAAATTCGCTGTGCTCCTGCTCCAGGGAATGGCGGGCTGGTGAGCTACAAAATCCTTTCGGGTGCCGAAGGGAAGTTTGAGATCGATGAGAGCACCGGCCTCATCACTACCATCGACTACCTGGACTACGAGACCAAAACCAGCTACCTGATGAATGTCTCGGCCACGGACCAGGTGCCCCCCAACAACCAGGGCTTCTGCAGCGTGTACGTCAGCCTGCTGAACGAGCTCGACGAGGCCGTGCAGTTCTCCAACAGCAGCTACGAGGCCGTCATTGTGGAGAACATCCCACTGGGCTCTGAGGTGCTCCGCGTGCAGGCGCGCTCTATCGACAACCTCAACCAGATCACCTACAAGTTTGACCCCAACACCAACACCCAGGCGCTGTCCCTCTTCAAGATCAACGGCATCACCGTGAGTGGTCTTCTTCGGCATGGTCTTCCTCGGTTGGGTTGGCCACCGTGGGCGCTGAGCCCAGTGGTGGATGTGGCTCTTCGCCCTCGGCAGGGCGTGATCACGGTCAAAGGCCAGGTGGACCGGGAGAAGGGGGACTTCTACACCCTGACGGTGGTGGCCGATGACGGGGGGCCGAAGGTTGACTCTACAGTGGTGAGTGGCTTCGTCTTCCTTCTCTTCTGCCCAATTGTCACCCAGGTTTTGGAGAACGCCACAATCACATTGGTATCTTCCATTGCCCATTTGTACAAGCTCTGCTGGTCCTGACAGACCCTGCTCCCGTACCCTGCACTTCTCCAACCCATGCAGGCAAACAGTAGGGTCTGGAAACCCCAATTTGGGGGAAACCCTGCTTTTGCATGAGCACGGGCCACTGCATTTTATCTTCTGTATATCACAGTGTCATATTTCTCGGAACACACGCGCACACACAAAACAACACTAGGGTTTGCAGATCTCTTACCAAACTAAACCAGTAAGTAGGCAAATCTGGGGGGCCTTGAACTACTTCCCCGCGGTTTATGCTGATGGGGAGCGTTATATTTGGCAGTTTCGAAGGCAGCCGAGCGGGGGTGATTTGCATCTCCCCGCCGCAGCGGGCGGCACACGGGGCGCAGGCGGGCACCAGCGGCTGGGCTGGCACGGACAGAAACCAGAAACGCGCCGGTTTGGGGCACCTGGTCCCCCGGGGGGGTTTCGAAGCTGGCAGCTTGTTCTTATGTTTTGAGACCTCGTATCTGGGTGATGAAGGTGATGCTGGAGGAAGGAGGTAGCAAGGAGGCCACAGTAGCCATTCCCAAGCTCATGGGTGCTGGTGGCCTCACTGCCCTGCTCCAGCCTCCCACAAATTGGCTAAAACCCCAGGGGGACATGCCCACCCTGCCCCACGGTGGGCTGGAAGACATGTGCCCGACTCCTCACCACCACTAACTTGTTTTTTTCTCTTTGTTTTCTCTGCTTCCCCTCCGACAGAAGGTAAGCACATCCATCTCGCCGGCGTCACCTCAGCGGGCAGGATCAGTCCCAGATGTCGAGCTGTAGGGCAGCACCTCCTGCAGGTGGAGAGCAGGGGACCCACTTGCCACGCTCCCAGCTCCCTGATTTCCATTCAGCACCAACAATAACTGCAGCAGCTTGCCCTGGGCTTCCTCCGGGATGTCGTGGCGTTGAGCCCCACTGCACCTGGGGGCCGGGGACACCCATAAATAGAGCCCCGGGAACAGAAAGGCTCTTCCTCTCCCGTTTGTGCATGGCGCTGCGCGTCTTTAATTGCCAGGGCGATGAGAGCATTTCCTGCGGCTAATTGTGGCCGAGGTAGCCCGCTCCCTTGTCACCTCCGGCATGCAAAACACAACGCTTGAGTGCTTTCTGTCTTTCTCCTGCCTCTTCCTCCCTCCTCCTCCTCTGCAGCTGCAGCTCCTGGATTCAAATATCCGCACCATTCCCGGGTGGCACGGCTCCTGCTCGTGCTGCCAGCAATTTGGGGTGGGAGGTTGGGATGGAGACGTGATAGCCGAGGGTTTGCCAGGGTCTTGCCCTCACCCTGCCGTGCCCACAGGTGACCATCACGATCCTGGACGAGAACGACAACAGCCCGCAGTTTGACATCACCTCTGACTCGGCCGTCAGCGTGGCGGAGGACAGCCCAGTTGGCCGGCGGGTGGCCGTGGTCCTGGCCCGTGACCCCGACGCAGGCAGCAATGGGCAGGTGGGGTGGTGGTGCCACCTCCCCCATGGCACCTTCCCAGCCCCTTCCCCTCCTCCATGTCCCTGTCAGGGGACAGGACACGAGCTCGGTGCCACCCTGGCAGCGTGAGACCAGGGTTGGCTGCTGTGAGGGTGGCCGCGCACCCCTGAATCCACCCACGTTGGACCATCTAAATGCTCTGAGGGTGTCTCTGGGTTTATTATTGTAGGGTCTCCTTCCCCTCCTCCCCATCGCTTGCCCTTCTCCTCCCCCCCAGGTGACGTTCTCACTGACAGCGGGGAACATTGGGCAGGCATTCGAGATCCGCACCACCAACAACACCTACGGCGAGGTGCTGGTGGCTCGGCCGCTCGATCGGGAGCTGCTGGACCGCTACACCTTGCGGGTGAGCCGAGCCCCTGCCACACTCCCCCTGCCTTGTTTGGGCTTCACCGTGGCCAAAAATGACACGTACGCACCCCCCCAACCACAGATCCAAGCCTCGGACGGCGGCGTGCCCCCACGGAGGAAGGAGCACACCCTGCGGGTGACCATCCTCGATGTCAACGACAACCCGCCCGTCATCGAGAGCCCCTTCGGCTACAACGTGAGCGTGAGCGAGGTGAGGCCCCGGGAGGTGAAGCAGCTCCGAGGGAGCTGGATAATTAAGCAATAAAACACGATCAAGCATGAGAAAAGACAACTTATTTCCTGCCGGTTTAATTCCTGGGCCGGGGGTTCTCCATTTGAGGGTGAAAAATGAAATATAAGTAATAGCCGGTGACACTCGGAAGCATGGGAGTGCTGCTCATGATGAATAGCTTGGCATTAAAGTTATTGCCCTGCTAGGATTTCCTTATCTCTTTAATACATGGTTGGAGCTGGTTGAAGAATAGAAATTCTCTCTTGATTTCCCCCGTAATGGGATCATCCAAAAATAATTAGCTGTGCTCTGAGTGCATTATACAGCCTTCACCTTTGGGTTCTGCACTCTTTAAGGATGCGCCAGCCTAGATAGTGCCTAATACACAGCCTAATACACAACCAAATTGCTTCATCACAGGTCAAGCGGAGCTGCTTTGGTGGGTGTAGGGTTGGAGTTTGGTGCCTAAAGCAGCTTGGAAAAAAAACAATCTGTATTATGACTATTACAAACGATGTATTTTATGTGTTATGCTGTGCTGTGATGAGTTACGTGTGCATCCGCCCTGCAGAACGTCGGCGGGGGCACAGCAGTGGTCCAGGTGCGTGCCACCGACCGGGACGCCGGCCTCAACAGCGTCCTGTCCTACTACATCACCCGCGGGAACGAGGACCTCACCTTCCGCATGGACCGCGTCACCGGAGAGATCGCCACGCGGCCCTCGCCGCCCGACCGCGAGCGGCAGAGCTCCTACTGCCTGCTGGTCACTGTGGAGGATGAAGGCAACCCGTCCCTGTCGGTGAGCCACCAGGACACGCGCTTTGGGGCCGGCAAGTTGAGCTTTGGGGTGCTGAGTGTGGAAGGTGGGGATGGAAGTGCCGGGAAAGTTTGGGGTGGGTGCTGGATGCAAAGCATGTGGCTCTGCGGGGATGCCGTAGTGGTCTGGTGATGCACATGTGAACCCCAAGCGCCTTGATTCAGGTTGTGACTCAGGGTCCAGATCATACTTGGCACGTTCTGGCAGACAGAGCTGTTGCTGCAGGATGTTTTGGGAGCTGCTGTCTGCCCCGTGGCGGAGCCGCCGTGCCTTTGCTTTCAGCATGCATCCTCGCTTTCCTCCCGCTCGCTCCGGCACGGCTGCGATTCATCTCGCTGCCTCTGCTCTGAAGTGGTTTGAGCAGAAATCCTGAACTGTTTCGTGTGTGTATGAGCTGAAAACACCTACAGCAGGCCCACATGCAAGCGGGGGCTGTCCTGCCCACTGTCTTTGTTAGACACAATGAATAGGTGCCTCGGGATGCGGGACGAGGGAGATGTGTGAACCGCGAAGCGAGTGCACGTCGCTCCCCGGCGAGGTGTGACCCTGCTGCCGCCCTGCCTCGCCTCCACCTCCCCCCTTATCTCTCCATCTCACTCACCTCCTGGCAGCGCTCTGGCTGCAGAGCCCTGCTCTACATTTTGAGGAAGCGTGCTGCAAGAAGCAGCGCAGGTCGCGGCTTGCAAATCTCCGCACTGCTCCCCGCCGGGTGGCTCATGCGCCTCTTTGTGTCTTCTGCTTACATCGTGCCGTGGTTGAAATCTCTTTCCTTAGAACGAGAGCAGCAAGTTTGTGCAAATGCAGCAGCTGGCACCGCCAGCTCCTTCCAAAAGCGTCCCCATCGTCCTGGGGAGCATCGCTGGTGCAGTGAGGGATGCTGTGCACGGGGCCTGGTGCCATTCCTTGTGGCTTCACCCAGGCTGGTAGCTGGGGTCTCTGATGCTTCCAGCAGCACCAATCCAAATCCCACAAAACAAAGCTTTGGGAAAGGCCAAAGAAACAGAGCTGGGAAAGGACTTGAAGGACCCGTGGCGATCCAGGACAGGGAGGGGGTGCGAGGTGTCCAGCCAGGTGCGCAGCCACAGTGCTGGTGCACCAAGCCCTGTCCTCTCCATCCAGCAGGAGGCCCGAGGGCACGGTCCTTAGGGGGATTTCCTGGGGGGGTCAGACCTCGATATCCCCTTGCACCATGCCCGCTGCAGAGGCGATGCCGTTCCCTCCAGCCACGGGTTGTTGATCTTCAGCCTGCTGCCACCGGGGATGCTCTGCAAGGGCACGCTGCTTTTGCTCAGGACTACCAATATTTTGGTATGACTAATGCTTATCGGTGTTTATTGGCAATTTTTTCCCTATTCTTTACAACAAAACAGAAGCAAAAGAAAAAAAAACCAAAACCATCACCCTTTGAGTAACCATTTCTACCACAAAGCCTTATCTCCTCGCCCCTTAGGAGGGCAGAGGAGGCGCTCAGCTTATCTGTGGATGCTGCTAGAGCCCAAGCTAAACCACAGCAGCCACATTCCCAGTGAGGGTGAGCAAGCCCACAGGCTCCAAGGGACAAAAATACCTCCTGAAATCAGTGCAGCTGGGCAGGAGCAGGATTTGCCAGAGCTGCCTGAGGCAGGCTGGTTTTGGTGCCCTGGGATTACAGTGAGGGCGATGCCGGCACGGCCACGTGCATAGCTGGAAAACCCTCCCGCACCATGAAGATGACCTTTCCAATTTAACAGCATTTAAAAATATTAAAAAAGAAAAAGAAAAGAAAAAACATAAGCATCCTTTTTTTTTTTTTTTTTAATCATCACTGGTAATGAATCACAGGCAGCCGGGGCAGGAGGACTCCCCCAGCAGGAGCGAGCCGTTCCCCTTCCTGTTTTGCAAAGAAACCCTCTATCAAATGTTGGCCGGTGACACTGTTTTGTCTCGCCGTGGCTAAAGTACTTTGCCATACGCTCCTGGAAAGGATGTGCTGCCAAGGAGAGCTGGCCAGGTTAGTGCTGCACAGGTTGCAGCCCTGGAAATAAATTAAGGGCTGGGGGAGGCATGCAGGAGGAGGGTGCCCTCCCAGCATCCCAGCACTGGTGGGATGCAGCTCCCGGCTGCTCGGGCACCGGGACCGGGAGCTGCTCTTCCTTCCATCTTTTCTCTTATGCATCCTCTGGGGTTTAGGCAAAAGGTGAGAACCACAATGCTCATTGTCAATAAAAAGTAAATAGCGTCCGTCCAGGCACGGGGCGTGCGCAGAAAGGGGTGTGCATGGCCATGCACTCTCCGTGCTCTTCTCCATGGAAATAGGCAGTAAAAGTCAAAACCCAAGCAGGAGAGGTCACATCCATCCACAGGGCAGAGCCAGCACAAGAGAAACAGGCAGGGCTCCTGCACCTGGCTTCGTTTATTAAGGCATTTTGCTGTTGTTTGAGTCTTCTTGGCATCCTCCCCTCCCCTGCCGTGGGCATCAGTTCTGCCCGGTGCATAAGGACTGCCGCTGGCCAGGCAGGGAAACGTTCACTCGTAGTCCTCACCGCCTGGTCTTCCTCACAGCGCGAAGGGAAACCAGCGGTTGGTGTCCAGGCAGTAGGGAGAGGAAGGTGAGGAGGTCTTTTTCAGTTCATTAGATATTTTTCTTAATTTTCCGTGATTGGTGGGAGCTGCTGCCCGCCCTGGCCACGTCCCCTCCTGGTGCGACCACAGCGCGCTGGCCTCCTCCATCGCTTTTGCCACCAGACTCTTTAGGCTTTCAAGGAATTTGGCGAGTCAGGAACAGGGTCTGGAAAAGAATGCAGACAGCGGTGTCAGAGCAGCTTGCAGGATGCTCAGCTGCACCAGATATTGAACAGGACAGCAATCCATCCTCCCTGGCCCCCCACGCTCCCCTTGCTGCCTCCCTGGGGAGTGCTGCTCAGATACTCACCCAGCGTGGGGAAGAAGCAGTCCCCGGGGCCCGGGGGGGACAAGGGGGTGTTGGGCTCGGACAGCAGGTGCCGGCCGGATTCAGAGGGCTGCCGGCTGGCCAGGTAGGAGAGCTGGGGCCGGGGCCGGGGCTCCACGCTGCCCGCGGGGAGCGCCTCGAAGACGGGGTTCTCGATGCCCTGGGCACTGCTGCTGCGGGAGAGGAGAGGGCATGAGGAATGCTCGGGGAGGGGGGGGTTGGGTATTGCAAAGCCTTCCCGCACGGTGAGATGACAGAGGGTGTCTCCCCGACGGGTTTCTAACTAAGGATGCTCTGTCAGGGCACAGAGGCGCAGCTGTGGGGCTGCTTTGGCTCGCCACGAGACACAGGCACCCATTTTGTCGCTCTTCTGTGAGGCTTGGCAGGCTGCAGCTGATCTTTCAATGTGCCTGCTTCTCAGTGCTCAAATCCCCCCGAAATCTGCCTCAGGACCAACAGCCAGCTCTGAGGCTCCAGCAAGAGGGGGATGAAGTGCTGTGGTCCCTTGTGTGCGTGCGAACACCTGGCCGTGTGGGACAATGGCCCCATTCAGCGTCTATTTTTGCTGAAATATTTCTTTCTAATCTCTTAAAAGATCCCTTTTTTAGGCTCAGAGAGAGCCGAGATTGCATTGCATCAGTGACATCCCGCCGCGGGTGATTTGCATTTTTATTTCAGGACCCGATTTTAGCCTGGCACTTTTGGGGCACGGGGAATGACGGGGCTGCTTGAACTGGTGGTACCTCAGCTGCAACCCCGCGGGGGGCTGGGGGGAGGCTTAGCAGGAGGACAGGGCTGGTTTTTGGAGTGCAGGTGTGGGGACAAGTATGCTCACCTCTCCATTCGGACCAGCTCGTGGGCACCTGCCAGAGACAAAAAGCATTAGCACCCCGTGCACCCCATGAGACCCATCCTGCCCACCCATGCAGCATCCCCACACCCAGATTGTTCAGCATCCCAGCAACAAGCCCTTGGGGCTTTGCCTTCCCCCCCGGGGAATTTTGCAACGCGATGGGGAGCAGCAGTGCCCCAGCCATGATGAAACAGGCACGGCGTGGCCAGGGACAGATGTTGAAAGCGCAGTTCCTGCTCGCAGCTGGCGTCGTGCCCACTGCTGCTGCTGCACAACCCACTTCTCCAAAGGGATTCAGCCAGAGCGAAAAGGGCACGGCCCAAATAAGGTCTCCAGGGCTCTTGGTCGGGGAGATGCGACAGGGAGCACGCGGCGGAGTACGTACGTCTGCTGCTGACCGCTTGCCTCTGCTTGTAAATCAGGATCAAGATGAGGGGCAGGCAGAGGATGCCCACGATGCAGGCGCCCGTCGCCAGTGCAGCAGCCGTGATATCTGCAAGATATGACCACCAGCTGAGTTAGGGCCGAATTGCAAACTGATTTTTAGCAAAATCTGCCTGCCTAGCAGGCAGCAAGCGGAGCAGGCAGGAAAAAAAATGTGTGCACAGCCATGTGTGGGCACAGTTGAGCGTCTAGATACGGCGCTGGGGGCTAGAGGGTACGCGGCACCGTGTGTCTGGGTGCTCAAGCAAGGCCTGGGTTTCCCCTGGCCTTGTAAAATAGTGGGGTGGGAGGTGCTGGTGAGAAAGCTGGTGGCTAGGAGAGCATCGGCAGAGGCACAAGTCGCCCTCCCAGCACCCAGCTGTGAGGGCCAGGAGGATTTGGAGCACCAGGGGGCACCCGTCCCTAGGGGGCACCCAAGCCAGGGTGGCGAGCAGCGCCCAGGGGAGAGGTTTGGGTTTTCTCTTTCTTTACCTTTGCTGTTGGCGGTGTAAAATGTGCAGTTTTGAAGCTCTCCTCTGCCTGTGGAGAAGACGAAAGCGTGTGAGCCCTCGGGGCTGGCTCGGGTGGCACCCAGCACCTTCCCCGAGCCCACCAAGGCTAAGCAAACTGGCCCTGAGCGTCCCAAAAGCAGGAGTTCAGCGATGGGGATCTTGTGCCGACCTTGCCTGCGGCTGGTGTGCAGCACAACGCCCCACTTCCCTTTTATTTATTTTTTTTTTCGAGAGGACAGACAAATCTCTCTCCTAACGCTGGATTGAGGGATGACATCCCCTGGCAGGAGCAAGCCCTTCCCGCAAGCCAGACCCTCCCAAGCAGCTCCGAGGCCAGCTGCAGCCTCCACGCCCCAAGCTACGCCCGCGCTGCTTCTCCGCTCGGCCCTCTTTCATGCAGGGTTTGTTTTCCTCTCCTCCGGAAAGGGGTTGAAGAAGATCACTGAAACTATGTAACACGGCTCCTTATTGCCTGCAGAGGCAGCAAAACCTTTTCCAGCGCCTTGAATTATTTTTTTGAGGTGGGTGGGAGGGATTGTTCCAGCGCTCTCTGGCCATCATTCGACCCTTCCACATCTGCTGCTCCCCGTGTGGTGTGGGGCTGAGTGCCACCACGTCCCTGTGCCCTGGCAAAGCCACCACCAGGTGTTCATGCCCCGTGCCCTGATGCCCCTCTGGGACCCCGAGACCCCTCTGGCACCCCATTACCCCTCCCTCGTCCCCCCGCTCACCTCTCTGGATCTGCAGCTCCACGAAGCCATGAGCCGCCTGCAGGGTCTGGGGCTTGCCATGCTCCCGCCGCACCTCCATGGCGTAGCAGCAGTAATTCCCGCTGTCCTGCAGCGTCAGGTTCATCACCACGATGTGGAAAGCCCCGTGGTGGTTGGGGACAAACTCCACGCCGCGGTGGCTGCCCTGCCACCCATGGGGGGACCTCCCGGTGCCGTTGGGCGCCGTGCCGTGGTGCCGGCCGGGCTCGTGGTGCAGCTCCCTCTCGGTCAGGTTGCGGATGTGCTGCTTCTCGCTGCAGCTCTGGTCACCAGTGCTGCTGAAGTACCAGGTTTTGTAGAGCAGGTCGTGGCGGTCGGCCAGGGGCCCGCTCACCCGGCAGCTCAGGGTGACGTTCTGCCCCTCCGGGCAGACGCAGCGCACGTAGGGCGCCGTCACCAGCAGCGCCAGCGTCCCTCCTGCAGGAGAGGATAACGGGGTCACTATTGGAGCAGGGGTTTCGGCGTGGGGATGGCCAGGGCTTGCAGGAAGCCATCAGGTCCCCTAATGTCACCAGCAGGGGGACAAACCAGGCTCTGCTGGCTCCCTGATGCAGGAGATGCCGATGAGCATCCCGGATCCTAAATCAGAGATGGGAAGCATGACCCAAACCTTTCACGTCTTATTTTGGCAGAGACACAAGTATAAGTGCACCCTGAAAACGAGCCCTGCAGGAGGCTTCAAATAGCACCCAAGCAATGTCTTTCATGTGGCTAGAGGTTTGCACAGCTGGCAGGGGGAGCACGGTATGAGGCAGGAGGTGTGGGTCTGCGCTGAGGGGCACTTTGGCTCTGCAAAGAGAGTGGGAGGAGAAGCAGGGCATGGGGGTAAGGCTCTCAAATGAGGAAATGTGAGCACCTCGGGGCCGGTTGCAAAGGGCTCTCCAGCTCCTGTTTCCCCCCAGTGTGTGTCAACATCTGGTTAAAAAGGAAAAAAAGAGAAGAAAACAAAACAAACAAAAAAAAAAAGAGAGAGAAAGGCATAGGAGGAGGCCGTGCCCCTGAGATCAGGCGGGGAGCAGGTCCCACCCTGCTTGTTTTTAAGCAGAAGGGGGAACTGCTGGCGAGGAGCTGCCTGAAACCGAAAACCGTGCAGGGAGAGAAATCCCTCCCCTGCACGCGCGGGGCTTTCCCTGCCCCAGGGGCATGGGGAGGGCTGCAGCAAGGCAGAGGGGGGCACCCCGCTGCTACTGCGCCCGTGCCGGGGTGCTGGGGTGCTGGGGGGAGAAAAGGGCAAAGCCTGGCAAGCGTCTTCACACTGGTGCTCTGGCCCCACCGCTGCTAAGTGCAAGCATCACCTTGGGAAGCTGCCCAAAAAGGCCTTTCTGTTGTTGTGCCTTGCTTTTTGTTATATATGGTACTAAGAAAAGGAGGTTCCCGGGGCTGGTTGTGAGAAAAGGGCATTAGGACGAGATGTTCTTGCAGCTCGGCAGCATCCTGTTGTTCCACCAGCCCCGCTGCTGCTTCGCCTTGAGGTTTTTCACTTGCTATATCGAGAAGCCCCGGGGTGTGCTGAGCCTCCCCGCAGGTCACCCTCCAGCCTGGGACGAGGCTCCCGACGCCTCCACCCCACCCGAACATCTTCAGCCGTGCAGAGAGAGCGAAAGTGAAAACGCCCCGCGTGCCTTGCACGCCTCGTGCTCGTCCCGTGCCGCCGCGAGCCCTGCGCCCAGCAGAAAGCAGCTGGCGCGGGTCGGAGGCAAGTGCGCTGAGCACAAAGGGCACCGCCGCCGTAGTCCTGCTACCTGCCGCCACGGGAAGTGCCCCATTCACAGCAGGGGCCCCCCGGGAGCCTGGGGAAGGGAAGCCGGGGCTCTATAGGAGGAAGTGTCCGCGGCAGCTTTTGTTTTCCCCAAAAGTGGGGCCGTCCCGGTCATCCCCACCGACTCCATCTGGGGAGCCCACGCCGCTGCCAGCAGCCCTCTGCAGCCCCTGCCCTCATGGACGGGGGAAATCCAGGAGGATTGCTCGTGGGTTGTATGTTTTTTTTGCCCAGGGAATATCCACACCTTGGTCTGCTTTGTAGGTCCATGCCCAGCACGAGTGGTCCAGGGATGCTGGGAACTACTGGGATGAAAATCAGCACACTGACGGTAACCGAGCCCCATCCCCGGGAGGGGGCAGAGGTTACCACATGCATAAGGCCTTCGGCATGACGAATTTCCCTTCATTTTCGCAAGCATGGTGGAAAGCTTCCAGAAAGCGTCAGGAGCCGGAGCGGCTCCTCCCTGCTGGCCCACGGCTCCGCAAGCGTGCGGCGGGATGGGGCGGCTCCGGGGGTGGCACAGCGAAATGCAGAGAGGCAAAGTGCTCATGCCACAGCACTGCTATCTCTTTGCTGATGAACTGCTTAAATAAAGCAGGATTTCATGCCGAATCCTGAGCCGCTGAGAAAAAGCCTGTCCTGAGTCAATTCCCCTGCTCTTGCAAGCAGGTGTGCTTAGTTTCCAGTGGGATTTCCAGATGTGGTTCCCACCCCAGGCCAGGATGCAGCCTCTGCACAGGCACTCCCTGGGCTTGCCAGAGCAGGGAACCTGCCCTTAATTCCTCTTCTGGGAGCTTTCGTACCGATCAGCCTCACACAGAAATCCTGCAAGACTCCTCGTCACTGTGCCGTCATTACGCTTCAGAGTTATCAGCATGCTGAGAAGCACAGGGCTGTGCCCACCTCAGCACAAGTGCTTACAGCAGGGAAGAAAAAGGAGAGAAAAAAAGGAGGTGCAGGCAGAAAAGCTGGTGTCAATTGCCCTTATCTCCCATGGAGCCAAATGGTTTTCGGTCCCAGGGGCAGCGGGGAGCTCCCTGCTACCTGGTGTCCGCCCCGCAGCCGGCAGCACCGCGGAGCTGCTTTGCTCCTCTCCCGGTGCATTGCCTGTGTGGTTTTGGTCTTTTTATTTTTTCTTTCCCAGAAAAATTCAAAGTGAAACCCGGTGGCAGCAGCATGTGACAAACCACTGCCTCTCTCACATGCCGCCACCTGTCGTGGGCCACAACACTGCCCTGGCTCGGGGACGGGGTCACAACACCAGGCTTGGGCTTGGGATGAGATTTTGGAAATTGGAGCAAAGCAAGCTTTGCGGGGGGGTAGGAGGGATGCCTTTGGCTTAGCTCCTGCCTGGTCCCCGAGCCGGGTGCCCCCCAGCCGTGCCTCATCGGCACCGCCAGCAGTTGGCAGCCCTCAGCATCGCCCCGCTGCAAGCCCCAGCTGGCAGGAAAGCCACGGCCGAGGTGCGAAAAACAAACGTGCCGTGCCCCTTGTTTTTAAGCACACCTCTGCAGGCGCTCGGGGCCGGAGGAAGTGGCCAGCCTTGCACAGCTGGGCATCGTTTCTTTTTGGGGGCACGCCAGAAAAAAATCTTTTGTTGTCCCGGGGCAGGCGGAGACGCCAACTCGGGCATGAAGCCACCCAGCTCGTCCATGTGCGTGCGTGCAACCGTGCTGGCTGCGGGGCAGTGGCGGCGGGGCAGAGCATCCGCGGGGAGGCCAGTGGCCATGGGAGGAACACATCACCTCCCCTGCACCCCTGGGGAAGCTTTCCCAGCCCGGCTGCAGCTCGGGAGACTCAGAAGGGGGCTCGGAGGGGGACACAGGCTGTTTTTTTCCTCCAATGCACGCTTGACCAAAGCGAAGGAGGAAAAGCAACCGGTGGGCGAGCAGAGTTTTGGAAACAGCAGCTCCCCCCAGCGCAAGCAGCATGGCCCCAAACACCGCTCTCTGAAGGCGACAGCAGTCCCCCCACCCCAAAAACCCCGGCAGTGGGGACAGGAAAGTGAAAGACCCCCGAGCCCCCTAGCCCAAGGCACAGCAGCTCCGGGAGGGAAAAGGAGAAGGAGCCGGGGCTTACCGTGGGAAGCCAGCAGGGCGAGCACGGCCAGCAGCAGCAGCGGCAGTGTCACCAGCTCCATCTCAGCACCGCGCAGCACCGCCGCGCCCGCCGGAGTCGCGCCCGCAGGAAATTTCATTGCGCCGGAGAGAGGAGAAGTGCGAGCACCCCCAGGAGGCCGGCTGGGGCAAGGAGCTGCGCCCGTCCCTTCCCATCCCCGCGGCTCCCGGGGGGGGGAATTGGAAGCGCACCTTGCTTGTAATTTGTTTTTTTATTATAATTATTTTCAACGTGGTTGCAAGGATTTGGCAGGTCGCTAGTAGCTGGGCCGGGCTAGTGCTGCGGAAAGCCTCCTGGGATGGACGGGAGGTGGGTGAAAAAGGGGAACTCAGAGCAGTGCCAGCCCCAGGGCTTTGTGCAGAAAGTGCTCGAGTAGCAAACAGCCCAGTGGCAGCCGGAGAAATCCCATCCCTGGTGGCATCCGAAGCGTGCAATGTCCCTGTGGTGTGTGCTGAGCGCATCCTCTCCAGCCACGTCCCATGCACATGGTGCCCCGCAGCTTCATGCAAGTGCCTGCTTATCTTGCGGGCTCTCAGTTCACTCAAGCTCAAAGCTCAGCGGGTGCAGCCAGGGCCACCTCCTTTCAAAGAGACAAGCTCCTGGTCCCTTTATAGTGGAGCCCGGGGTCACTTGGAGGTTTGCAAACCGCCTAAAACCTTGCTGACAACCTGCTCTGAGTGTTTGAGCGTGCAGGGAAATAGAAAAGTAGCTGCGCAGCTTGTGGTTTTATGGCAAACGCTTCTGTGAATCTCTTGTCGAAGATGTAACCCCTGTCTGGAAGGAGGAAACTAGTCAGTGGGGGAAGGTGGAGGTGCAAATCCAGAGGGGTTTTTGTGACAGTCACAACCTGAGAGGGAGCTGCAGTGTGCTCACGTGCAAAGCTCTTTCCTGGAGCTGGTGAAAATGTCCCACCTGTCCCCCTGCAAAAGAAGGTCTGAGAAGTTTTTTGTTCTTCCTCTGAGCCAAGCAGCAGCATCTCAGGGTGTTTTCCATCCTACCATGCTGCCACCCTCAGTAGTAGTGACCAAGGTGTCCCCAGCGTCACCTGCAGAGACCTATCCCAAAGGAAGCGAGGCTCAATGATTATCAATTTTTGGCTTTTTGGGGGAAAGGAGAGATGCTGCCAGGGCATGTTGTGCTTGGGAAGAACGGTGTGATTTAACCCCTGTGCATTTAGCTCAGTACCTGCTCCCAGCCACTGCCTCCTCCTGGAGATGTTTCTGCAGCCGGGCTCACTTTGTTTTAAGGCAATACCTCATGCTTCTCTCAATAAGGTTGACCCCAAGTTGGTCATTGTCCTTGATGGGTCAAGCCTCACCCCGCCAGCTCTGGGCCTTGCAGAGCCCACCCCACCACGGGGCTCACCACCATGTCCCCACGTCCCGCAGGCCACCACCACGGTGTACGTCACCGTCCTGGACGAGAACGACAACGCCCCCACCTTCCAGCAGCAGCTCTACGAGGTGACACTGGACGAGGGCCCTGCCACCCTCAACGCCACCCTGGTCACCGTGCAGGCCCTGGACCTGGACGAGGGGCCCAACGGCACGGTTGCATATGCCATCACCGAAGGCAACATCTTGGGTACCTTCCACATCGACAGCACCACGGTCAGTATAAGGACACCGTCCCCAGACAGGCTGTGCCCTTCTCCCTCATCCCTCACCCCTGGCCGCTGTCTCTTGGTCCTGCAGGGGCAGATCCGCACCCTGAAGGAGCTGGACTATGAGATCAGCCACGGGCGCTACACCTTGGTCGTCACTGCCACGGACCAGTGTCCCGCTGCCTCGCGCCGCCTGACGTCCACCGCCACGGTAGGGTTGTGACACCATGGCGTCCTCAGGGTCCAGGAGTTCCCCCTCGTGTGAGCAGTTTCACATCTCCTTCCCAGTGGCCACCAGCTCTTCCCAGTTGGCCCAGTTGCTGCTCCATCATGGGGATTGCAAAACAGGGACATGGCACGGGTTGCTCATGGTTGGGCCAGGCCACGCAATCTTCTCAGATTATTCATCTGTTTTTTAAACTCAATTTTTGTGCCCCGTAGGGAGGTTATGTAAAGTCTCTCGTCACTTTTTGTTGCTTTTCTCCATAGTTCTTCCATTTCTTCTGGACCACGGTGACCTGAACTTAGCATGCCGCTCAAAGAGCAGGGCAGTGGACTAGCAGCTCCAAAACACATGTTTTGCATGAATTGAGTACACTGATTATTGCTGTGGCCTAAATCGAAATGTGATGGGTTGTACAGCGGGCATTGTCCATATCCAGAGTGATTTTGGAGCCTGCAGGTGAAAGGGACCGATTTAGACCTTCTGCCTCGGCTCCCTGTCATGACACAGATATTGAGCCAAGCACTTTACAGTCTCCCAGAAGTAGTTAAGTTTTTCTGTGCAGGGAAAAAAAAAAAAAAAGAGAGAGAGAGAGAAACTGGAGGGGAGATAGCAGTGGGAGAGATTTCCATGGTTAAAATCTGTCCCTGTGAGTGTCATAGCTCTGTGCTGCCTGGGCAGAGGGAAGCCTTCAGCCAGACTCCTCTGATGTTGCTGCAGATGCCTTCCTGACCAGGAAAACTGCACTGAAAACCTGGTGACCTAGGGCTCTGCTGCGGGCAGGGAAGGCTCTTGGCGTGCTGCAGGCGAAGGCAGACCTTTCCTCTCTCTTGTCTCATTGAGATGTGAACCTGGAAGCCCCATCAGCCATGAGGACCAAAGCTAGACGGAACAGGAACCTCCCTTCACAGTCCATGGGGCTTCTGCCAGCACAGCTTGAAGGCAAAGCTTTTAGGAGAAGATTTAGTGATTATTTTGGATAGCGAGTGATGGGAAATCCATCTCCCTGATAAGGCGTGCCAGTGTTTGTTTTCTCCGCTGCTAGGAGACGGAGCAGAGACTCAGATAAAGTCTTTAAAGATCAGACTTAGCCAGTATCAAACGTCCATCTGATGGGTTTTACTACCCTCAGTTCAGGAGGTCAAAAGCTCCTCATTTTCAGTGTCTCTCTCTTACCCATGTAGCCGGGAGATGCGAGGCAGAGGAGTGCTCAATAAGTGCAACCTTTTACTAGCCACCGGAGACTCTCTTCATCATGCAGGCATTTTCCACTACACAAGTGCCCTGAAGGGTTTAACACTTTGCAATATAGCATGGTATAGACGTATAAAAATGCCTTCTGTGTAGGGTGACTCAGTTAAAAAGCCAAATCCCTGCAAGGCTGGAGCTCGGCTTGGCTGCTGGCCCCAGTGGCGGTACTCCCCTGGTGACACCGTGCTCAGCTGTGTCCCGAAGTTGTTGCTGCTTTTCCCTTTGGAGAACTGTAGGAGTGCTGCTGGCCAGCCATCGTTTCTGGCCAGCTGAGTGTGTCATGGAAAGGGATGGTGAGCCAGCTGCGTTGGTGGTGGTTTATGTTTGACTGAAAAAGCATGCTCAATTTTTTTTTTTGGTCTGCTCATTGAAACGAAGCCCTTGAAATGTCCCGGAGGAAAAGGCGCGAGAAAGCCTGCAGAGAACGGCTCTCTGAACTCATGCTTTTGGTGGCCAAGTGCATTTCTGTCATCTTTTCGAGCTCATTTGGGGTCCTTCCTTGCTCGCCCTCTCCTCCAGCAGTGGAGAAGGTGGTTGGAGGACATTTTGATGCCAGGATGCGAATGTGGAGAACATCTGGTTTGGGCTTTGCCTTCCCCCTTGTGGTGCGCAGCCCAGAGGTTTGACAGAGCCCCAGCTGTGCGTGGCTGGATTTTAAGTTTCAGGGGTAGGATGAGCTAAGCCAGAAGTATTTGGGAAGTACTTGGTGATGCTGTCCCTCTGTGGCTCACCAAGCTCACCCATCCGGCAACGAGCCCGGAGCTGGTCCCCTCTCCACTCACCTCCCTCTCCACCTTCTCCCCTCACCCACAGGTGCTGGTGAACCTCAACGACATCAACGACAACTGTCCCACCTTCCCGCGGCCCTATGAAGGTCCCTTTGACGTCACCGAAGGGCAACCTGGCCCACGCGTGTGGACCTTCCTGGCCCACGATGGGGACTCAGGGCCCAGCGGGCAGGTGGAGTACAGCATCGTCGCTGGGGACCCTCTTGGTGAGCAGGGTGGCATCTCCCAGGCTTCACACCACAGCTGGTGGCACGTCTCCATCCCTCTGCCCCTGCAGAGGAGCACGGGACGTAACCCCACGTTTTTGGCAAAGAAGCTTGCTGTCCATTTTTGCTTTATTTTGTGGGGTTTTTTTCCAAGCAGAGGCTTGCCACCAGGCAGGGAGGGGGTGGGTGGAGGAGAGCGGGGCGGAAGCGTTTCAGAAAAGCCATCCTCCCAGCAGGCTGCTTCTGCAAATTCAGCCTTTCGACACCAGGAAATCCTGTTTGAGCAACAGGAAACTTAACCTGTTAGTGTCCGGGGAGGGGGCGCCCGGGCTTGTGCAAACCCAGCCCAGGGGAAAGGGGGAGGAATCTGCTGAACAATAAACGCCAAACAAAAATAAATAGTGCAGAAAGAGAAACGAGAAAGGCACAGCCCCATTGCAGGGGCTGCATTGTGTTTTGGGGGGTCTCTGCGACTCGCAGCAAAGCTGCAGCTCGAGCCAGGCAGCCCCGGAGCAGATGGCAGAGCAGCTGCGGGTGTCCCCGGCCGCGTGGCAGCTGTGGGGACACAGCTACTGCCGTGGTGACTTCAGCCAAGGTTTCTGCAAGACAAAGCCCTGTCCCGTCTACCAGCTGGCCCTGGCTGCAAAATGTCTCCAGAACAAGCAGGATGCAGCCTGTTGGCTCGGGGGGAGGGCGGCGGAGGGGCCATGCCATGTAGTCTCCCTGCCCGGGCACAGCAGGTGCTTGGAGGGCTCTTGGCATCTCCAGAAAGGGCCACAAGCACCTCGCTTTTGGCCATTCAGCCCACCTACCTGCTCCTGCTGGTGCCTGCATAGACCCCAGCTGCTTCATCCCACTAATAATGGGGGGGGTGCAGCCCCCAAACCCACAAAGCTCACCCCTCCCTGTGGCCAGAGCCCATGGTGCCCGTCCCCTTGTCCCCTTGGGAAGCCACGATGTGGGACGCCAGTGGTGGCCCAGCGCGAGCCATGGTCCCACTGTCGCCGGCAGGGGAGTTTGTGATCTCCCCGGTGGAAGGGGAGCTGCGGGTGCGGAAGGATGCCGAGCTGGACCGGGAGAACATCCCCTTCTACAACCTCACTATCGCTGCCCGGGACCGGGGCGTGCCCCCGCTCAGCTCCACAGTGAGTCCTGTGCCCGGGAATAGAAAACATGGGAGGGAGGGATGGGAATAGGTGCCCCAAACCCACAGCTCTTCTCTGCCCTGGCAGATGGTGGTGGGTGTGCGTGTGCTGGACATCAACGACAATGACCCCGTGCTCCTCAACCTGCCGATGAACCTCACCCTCAGTGAGCACGCCCCCGTCTCCAGCTTCGTCACCCGCGTCCTTGCCCGGGACGCGGACAAGGGGCCAAATGCCCTCCTCACCTTCGATATCACCGCTGGCAACACGGAGAGTGCCTTCTACATCAACAGCACTGTACGCCCCGCGGGTGGGGGCCAGGAGGTGGAGGGTGGGCACCACGTGTGGGCACAGCTCCCTCTTTCACCCCATGTGTTGACTTGCACCCTGGGAAGGGTGTAGGGCTCCCCAGAGCTAAGGAGGATGGGGATTATGGAGTCATGGGACAGGCACCAAGCCAGGTGTATAGGGATCTACAGGCTGGTGGGACCTCAAGGACCTCATGGCACCAGGCAGGGCTGCTCTGGTCTAGCTCTGCCGTCCCTAGGATGTCTTCTCCAACAGGAGAAGCCCACCTCATGTCCCTTGTACCTATTTTCTCCCTTTTTTCTCCATAGACCGGCATCATCTATGTAAACCGCCCCTTGGACCGGGAGCGGGTGGCAGAGTACAGGCTGACCATCACGGTGAAGGACAACCCTGAGAACATACGCAATGCCAGGCGGGTAATTATGGACACTGACGGGGCCGCCAGTGGTGCCGGAGGCAGGGCGGGTGGGAGAAGGGGCCCCAGCCATGGCCAGAAAACGGAATGCATTTCCAACAGCAGCCACACCCTCCAAAAAAATCTGAGGGGCACAAGGAGGGGGCTGCAACCTCCCCACCAGCAGAGAATGAGACCAGTAGGTCTTAGGGCATGTCCAACATTTCATGTTGACCCCACGTGACAGCAGTAGACATCATGGAAGGTGGGCCAGGGTCGGGCTAGAGAGCTGGCCAACCACAATGACATCTTCCAGGATGTCCCAAATGTCACCCTTTGGGGCATGGGGTGGGAAGAGCCCAACCCTATAGTCGGGGTCCCTGCAGACCGTCCAGGGTGGTCTGGGGAGGAGAGGTGGGAGGCGAGCTTGAGGAAAGGACATTGTAGTCATCACCCTCTTGTTCCCGTTTTCCTTCACACACCTTTAGGATTTCGACCTGCTAGTCATTTCCATTGCGGATGAGAATGACAACCACCCCCTCTTCACCCAGAGTTCCTACCAGGCTGAGGTGATGGAGAACTCACCCCCGGGTATGCCTCTCTTCGCTCGCTTTGGGGCCGGGCAAGGGGAAGTGTCTCCTGGCCACCACGGGCTGGGCTCCAATGGTGCCACGGTGCAGGGCAAGGCTGCAGGTCAGTGGGAAGGGGTGCTGAGCAGGATGGGCGGTCAGCCTTGAGGAGACCATGGCTTTTGTCCATGCAACCTGTGGAAGCCCTTCTTGGCTCAGGCAAGACGCAATCGTGCAACAAATCGGCCCTACTTGGGAATTGCTCAGCAGCAGAGAACAAGATGCTGCGCCCATGGTCTGAGCTGAGCCATGTGGGCAGCCCCCAAACAGTGGGGTCTTGTGGGGGACGGGGTGCCACGTCTCCAATACCAGCACCTGGAGTTGCCTTGCTTCATAGGGTAGAGATAAAACAGTCCAGCCTGTCCAGGTAGACATCCCTCAGCCAAAGAGCTAGGAATATCCCTCCTATTTCTATGTTTTTCTGCCTTCCAGCCGTTTAAATTGCTCCAAGACCTCAGGTGTCTCCCCACCCAGCTGGTAGCTGCTCCCAGGCAAAGGGTTTGGGCACCTCCAGGAGCTCCCCTCCTGTGAAACCCATCGGGACTGACGGATGTGTCTGTCTGTCTGTTTGTTTTTAGCCGGACACCCCGCCGCCACGCCTGGGCCCCGCGTGCCGGTCTGCAAGGCTGCAGCAGCCACCCCCTCGCACCCCGAAAGGCCCCGCTCTGTCACCTCCTCCATTCATTCATTGCTGTCCTTCATGCGTCACCGGGCTGGGAGGGGGACAGGGGACCCCACGGGGGGCTGCCACCCTCCCTAACCCCTGTTGTCCCATCCAGGGAGTCCACTCACTGTGCTCAATGGACCCATCCTAGCTCTGGACGGCGACCAGGGCAGCAACGCCGTGGTGACCTACGAACTCTTGGGGACATACCCGGTCCTCTTTGTTATCAACAACAGGACAGGTGAGGTGGCTTGGCAGGCTCCTGTCCCCAGCCCAGGGCCACCAGGCAGATGTGGGGTCTGTCACTCGGCTTTTCTGCTTCTCCAGGTGTCATTTCGGTGAAGCCTGGTGGTGTGATAGACCGAGAAGCTTTGCCAGACCCTCTGCTGGAGTTCATGCTGGTGGCCCGTGACATCGGGGGGCTGAACAGTACCGCCAGCCTCACGGTGACCGTCCTGGATGACAATGACAACCACCCCATCTTCCAGCCCATGTCTGTCACGGCACGGCTGTGGGAAAACAGCCCCCCAGGTGAGGACAGGGACGACATCTGGATGTCCCCGTGGGACCCTGAAGAGACAGCTTCCAACCTTCAGGACTTGGCTGGGTTGCGGTTGAAGGGAAAATTTGGGAATGGGCTGCCCATGTTGCTTGGTGGTATTTCCTTGGGATGGGGGCTGGTTGCTGCTGTCCTCCATCCCTTGCCATAGAGGGCTGTGTCCCCCCTTCCCAGGCTTTTCCGTCCTCCGCGTGACAGCCACGGATGCAGACAGTGGCCTCAACAAACAGCTGGATTACCGGATTGAAGGCGGGGGCCAGGACAGGTTCCTGATCGACGCCGCCACCGGGGTGATCCGCGTGGCCAACCTCAGCATCGACCGGGAGGAGCGGGACGTCTACCGGCTGACGGTGGTGGCTGTGGACCAGGGCACACCGGCGCTCTCGGGCACCGCCACCGTCAGCATCATCATCGACGATGTCAACGACTGCCGGCCCGAATTCGTCAACCCCATCCAGACAGTCAGCGTGCCCGAGTCAGCCGCCCCCGGCACCGTGGTGGCCGAGGTGACTGCCATCGACCGGGACCTCCATCCCCGCCTGGAGTACTACCTGCTGGAGATCGTGGCCCGTGATGACACGGACGCGCTGGTACCCAACCAGCAAGGAACATTCACGGTGGATTTTAGGACAGGTAGGAGAGCGGGACGGGCAACACGGGCGGTGCGGACCCCTCTCCTTGCTTCTGCTTCTTCTTCTTCTCTACCTGGAGGTAGGTGTCCGAGATGATGCTCGCCTCCTGCCTCCCCACTCTCGTCCTCCAGCTGCCCCGTCTCACCCTGCCCTCTCTCCCCACTGCCTCTGGCCAACCAGCTTATCTAACCCTTTTCTTTCCTTTTTCCGGCTCTCGGCTCACCAGGTTTGTCTCAGTGTCTGTGCACATTTCTCTCCCCATGCCATCCGTCGTCTCCTTCCATCTCACCCATCACCATCACAGGAGGGTAGTGGCTGCTCAGCCTTCACAGACCGGCCGCGGGCACCCTTGCTGGGGGGGACTGGGATGAGGGGTCTGGTGTAGGTGGTGCCTGGTGGGCTCTGCCCCAAGGGAAGAAGGACCAGGAGCCTCCCCCTGTGAGTTTTGGAAGCACAGAGCTGGTCTGAAACAGAAAAACTGCTTTGATGGAAAGGACATGGGAAAAGTTTCCTAAAGATGCCCGGATGCTGTGTGAAGGTGGATGGGGACCATGCAGCAGAAGCTGCTCCCAAACCCCTCTCGTCTGCACAACCCAAACCCCAGCCGAGGAGCGTGAGACCCAGGAGGCTGGGCAGAGTGGAGCAGGCAGGAAGGCAGGTGATGGAGAGCACAGGATGGAAGGAAGTCATCTCCTCACATAGCTATCAAATATTTTTCCCTGGTCAGCCTTTGGAGAGACAGGAGAGCAAGCACAGAGGAGGATTCAGCAGCTGGTGCCGACCGACCTGCCCGGGCCTCAGCAAGGTGCACGACTCTAACCCCAGTCTTTTTGGCTTCCCAGGAGCTGTGAAGATCAAAACTCCTCTCAACAGAGAACTAGTGGCCACGTACGAGGTCACCATCTCTGTCCATGACAATGCCAGCGAAGTCATCGACCGCTCAGTCAGCGTGCCCAATGGTAAGCATAGACCCTTGCCATGGAGGAGGCCAAGCAGCACAGGGACACACATTGCCTTTCCCGGCCACCAGCACAGCCTCCTGGCCCTTGGCCATCATCACTGAGCCAGGCACATGTGCAAGAAGGTGTGAAGGTGGGGCTGTCCCACCCCTGTCCCAGCTCAGTTAATTTTGTCCCAGCTGAATATTGCCATTGCTCTTGGTGAGCCACTTCAGTTGGCTTTCCTGGAGTTTCATGCTTGCTTTTTAGGACCATGTTTGTTTTTTTAGGAAGGATTTCTTCCATCCTTCCTTCCCTTCTCTGTCTCACCTCTCCTCTTCCTCTTCTCCCTCTTCTCTTCCCCTTTGGCCTCCACAGCCAAGCTGACGGTCAACGTCTTGGACGTCAACGACAACACACCCCGCTTCCGCCCATTCGGGGTCACGTACTTCACTGAGCGCATCCTGGAGGGAGCCACGCAGGGCACCACACTCATTTCCATCTCAGCCGTGGACCCAGACAAGGGTGCCAACGGGCAGATCACCTACGAGCTGCTGGACCTCTCCCCAGAAGGCTATGCCTGCCTCGAGGATCAGTCGGCAGGTTGGTGGCCTGGGGAGGTGCGAGCCCCGCAAGGCCCGTGAGAGGGATGGGGGAAGAGGTGGGGTGTTTGCAGTCCCTTGGCACAGCCCCGTTACTAAAAGGCCTAAGCTACACTCCTTCTATGAGAAATTTGGCTAGGATTTGGCAACAGAGGGCAAAAACTCTCCATCAAGTAGAGGGGGAGCTCTATGAAAGTGCTGTGTCTGATTTCCAGCTCATGGTCGCCAGCCTTGGAAGGTTTCTTTAATTCATTTCTCTCCCTTTATTCCATCGCCATGTCCTGTGTGGAGAGAAGGCCGTCAGGAGGGGACCTGGGGGCAGGGTTCTCATTTCAGGGTCTGCCGTCTTCTAGGGAAGGTCGTGGCCAACAGGACGGTGGACTATGAGGAGGTGCAGTGGCTGAACTTCACCGTCCGCGCTTCCGACAACGGCTCTCCCCGCAGATCAGCCGAGATCCCCGTGTACCTCCAGATAGTGGACATCAACGACAACAACCCCATTTTCAGCCAGCCCTCCTACCAGGTGATCCGGGCTCCCCTTTTTGAGTCCGTGTGGAGAGCTGGGGGTTCTCCGGGGTCACCACCACCCCGTCTGTGCCTGAACCATCTAAAGAAGATGGTCAGCACGCCGACATGCTGCATGTGAATGTCTTGTTATGGGCAGGGTCACCAGGCTGAGACCTGCCGGGATGGTTGAGGTGCACTCACATGAGCATCGCACTGGTGGATTAGCGGATATTAACACCCTGTTCCTACTAAAATGGCACACGGTGCAACAACCAGCTCTCCCTGCTCCCTTTTTTGCAGAAAGCTGTCTTCGAGGATGTGCCACTGGGTACGGTCATCCTGAGGGTCAAGGCCACGGATGCGGATTCTGGGCGTTTTGCTCTCATCCAGTACAGCCTGGGGGATGGAGAGGGCAAGTTTGGGATAAATCCCAACACGGTAAGGAGCCAGCTGAGGCTGGAGCAGAGGAGGGAAAAAGAGGATGAGATGATCCCACCTTGTGGGACAGCCTTGCTCCTGCACCTCACGTTCTGC
The DNA here is from genome assembly GCF_964034855.1 of Anser brachyrhynchus. NCBI lineage: Eukaryota > Metazoa > Chordata > Aves > Anseriformes > Anatidae > Anser > Anser brachyrhynchus. The sequence continues at coordinate 20,098,719 of NC_137700.1, read as the reverse complement.
TCGAGTAGCAGTTCTGCTGGACCAGACCCACCTGGAGGTCTCTGTGTGCTGCAGGGGGACATCTACATCTTGTCGGCCCTGGACCGGGAGAAGAAGGATCACTACACGTTGACAGCTGTGGCCAGGGACAACCCTGGGGACATCCCCAGTAACCGTCGGGAGAACTCAGTGCAGGTAGGGCCACCACCACTCCTGTGCCGTGCCCTACAAGGTGTTAAATCTTGCTGGTGGGCCCGGGGAGAAATGAGCCAGAAAGAAAAGTGGAGGACCCCAGAAAACAAGAGTGGTGGGGTGAATGAAAGGCGCTATGCACCAAGCATCCATGGGAGGGGACAGAGCAGGAGGGGCAGGAGAGGGCGATGCTATTGTCTGTGAGTGCTCCGGCCAGCCGCGGAGTGAATGGGTGCCCCGGCCACGTCTGTCCCCATTGTTGGAGGCAGGAATTGGGCCAGCAGAGTGAGACGAATAGCAGGAAGGGCACTGCGCCCTGGTGCCGGTCACGGCAGGGGCTCCATCCTCGCGTGACCCAGTGCACTGGGCTTTGTCGAAGGTGCTGATCACCGTCCTGGACATCAACGACTTCAGGCCCCAGTTCAGCAAGAGCCAGTTCAGCACCAGCGTCTATGAGAACGAGCCGTCAGGGACATCAGTGATCACCATGACCGCAACGGACCTGGACGAAGGGGACAACGGCGTGGTGACCTACAGCATCGAGGGCCCTGGAGCAGGTAGGTGCTGCTGGTGGGGAGCTCCTACCCATGGACAGGGCTCGTGCAGGGTTGCAGTGAGGAGCTGTAGGGGCCAAGCCACACTTTCAGTGCCTGGTGGCTGGTTAGCATCAAGGCTGTGCGTGCTATCCCGGGAACAGCCGCTTTCGGTATTGCTCCACCATTCCCAGTTCCTCGTGGCGTGACGTGTTGAAGCTTTGCCCGTCTTCATCCTGCAGCCCAGCCTCGGCTTCCCCCCCAGCCATCTTTCCCTGGGTTTTCAGCACACAGAAATGTAACCTGTGTCGTGGAGCAAACTCACTGCACACCTCAGAGGAAAGCCAACAAGGGCTAGAAGGATGCAGGTAGATAGCAAAATAGCATCCCCCCAAGATGCAGGGACTCAGCACCCAAGGGGGCAGGGATGCTCCAAAATAGCACCCCGAGAGCACCCGCACCCCTGCTTTGGGCAGCCAGCTCTGCTCCATCACCCCATTGTAGGGATTTCCCACCAGCAAGGGGTGTGCTTCACCTGGTAGGCTGGTTTCTAATGCATACCACTCACAGTTTATCTGGTGTCAAGCGTCCTGAGCCAGAGATATGTTTGGTCTGTCCCCAGAGGCCTTCAAGATCAATAAAGACTCCGGGCTAGTCACGTCCCGGCGGCGCTTGCAGTCCTATGAGAGATTCAACCTGACAGTGGTGGCCACAGACAAGGGGCATCCCGCCCTCTGGGGGACCACCATGCTCCACGTGGAGGTCATCGACATTAATGACAACCGCCCCGTCTTCGTCCGCCCACCCAACGGCACCATCCTGCACATCAAGGAGGTACATACACCTGGGTCTCGTGGTGCACACCAAATCATGGCACACCAAGGCCATGCCCAAGAGCATGCCTGCTGGTGGCCAAACCCACTCTCCATCTCCACCGGGGATGAAACAGGACCCTGGTTTAGCACATGGCAAGAAGGTTTGGGTCATACTTGCTCGTGGTGGAGACTGGAAGGGTTTCCTGGAGCAGGGAGGGCATCTCTGCTGGCAAACATCTCCAGATGCTAGACCAGCCTCTGAGCAGAGCCAGAGGGGCATCCTGGGGAACAGAAACCCCAGCAGCACGCAAAATAGGGAAACGGCCAGCCATTGCATGCCGAGCATGTTCATAAACACGGGTCAAAACGCTGACATTTAAGACGTTTCTCCTTTCTGAGAAGCTGGGCTTGGTTCTGACAAGTCCCTAGAGCTGCGACTGTGCCAAAGGAAATCACAACTCCACGTTTCCCCTTTGGGGCCAAATTTGGGCAGCACGAGCCAAAACAAGGGGGTTTGGAGGGGCTGGTGGTGCAGGGGCTGGCGTGCAGGGCTGGGGCTGAGGGGCTGCCCATGTGCCAACAGGAGATCCCTCTGCGGTCCAATGTCTATGAGGTCTATGCCACGGACAAGGACGAGGGCCTCAACGGGGCGGTGCTGTACAACCTGCTGAAAACCGGGGCTGGGAACAAGGACTGGGAGTATTTCAGCATCGACGCCGTCAGCGGGCTGATCCAGACGGCCATGCGGCTGGACCGGGAGAAGCAGGCGGTATACAACGTGAGCGAGGCGGCAGCACAGCTGCGGGATGGTCCGTGGGCTGGGCTGGTGGGATGCAGACCCTGCGGCGGGGATGGTGACTGCTGGCCCCGTGGTGGAGATGTCACACCACCACCTTAGCAAGGAGCCAGGTGGTTAGCAAGCACCACCAGAGGATGCAACAGGGATGTGGTGCGACTGGGAGGTGGGCCACCAGAAGAGTTGCATCCTGGAGGACACGGTGGGCCACCTCCCGGTTAAATTCCACAAAAGCCCTCTGCTGCCCAGCCGTCCCCTCTCTGTCCCTGCTCAGCAATGTCTCCGCACCCTCCTTGCCCCCGTGGCTTTGCCCAGGACGGCGCTTTTGCCTCTCTCCCCAGCTGATCATTGTGGCCTGCGACCAGGGCCAACCAGCCTATGAGACCATGCAGCCCCTCCAGGTCGCGCTCGATGACATCGATGACAATGAGCCCATCTTCTTCAGGCCACCCGTAAGGCACCAGGGAGGGCACAGGGGGTGCTGGGCTGGGGACACACGTGGTGGAGCACGTGCCACTGGGCATCACCGCGGGGTGCATGGTGGCATTCTTCCACTTCTAGCCTTTCAAAGCAGAAAAAAGTCCACCCACAGCTCACATGCTGCATTAACCCTCCCCTTCCTTCTCCCGTGCTCTGGCAGAGGGACAGTCCCCAGTACCAGGCGCTCTCCGTCCCTGAGCACTCGCGGCCCGGCACAGTGGTGGGCAATGTCACCGGGGCAGTGGATGCAGATGAGGGCTCCAACGCCATCGTCTACTACTTCATAGCAGGTGAGGTGGGGACACACGGCACAGCTGGGCAAGGAAGGGGGTGATTGCCGTCCCAAACCTGCACACCCCTCGCTGAGGGTTTGTGTTGCACCTGATGGCTACTTGCTATGCTTCTAAGGGGGTAAATGAGATGCTGAACCTAAAGGTTGGTAACTCGTATCTCCTGTCCACATGCAGCTGGGAACCGGGAGAGCAACTTCCAGCTGAGCCGGGAGGGGAAGCTGCAGGTCCTGCGGGACCTGGACCGCGAGAAGGAGCCCTTCTACTCCCTCATTGTCAAAGCATCCAGCCAGAGGAACTGGTCCCCGCCCCGGGGCCAGCGTGCGGGCAGGGCACAGCCCTGGGACCTCAGCACGGACCTGACCCTTCAGGAGGTGCGGATCTTCCTGGATGACATCAATGACCAGTCCCCCCAGTTCACCAAGTCAGAGTACACGGCGGGTAAGGGGTGCCTGGGGCCGGTGGGGGGCACCTGGAGCCAGGGATGCTCCGGGACTAGCCTAGCTGGCTGGGGGAGCAGCCCAGCCCCAGGTCTCTGTTCCATCTCTCTCCCAAAGGGGTTGCCACAGACGCCAAGGTGGGATCAGAGCTGATCAGGGTCGTGGCAGTGGATGCTGACGTGGGCAACAACAGCCTGGTCCTCTACAACATCCTGGGGATCCGCTACATCAAGCAGCACTCCAACGACTCAGAGGAGGTGGCCAACATCTTCAGCATCGGTGAGTAGCCTGCACGCCGCTGAGCATGGGCCAGGGAGGGTCCCATGGCTGAAGATGTCCCCCCCATGGTCACCAGCAGCATGGCCAACTGCTGTTCCTCCATCCTATTTCATTTACCCACAAGACAGGCTCTGGCTTTGCAAGAGCTGCTGTAGGTCATCTGCCAAGCCCTGGTTTGCAGGTCCCTTCACGGGGACCTCACGTGGGTGGCTCGAAGTGACTGCACTAATCCTGGGCTTGTGGCCATCGTTCCACCAGGGACCCTTGATGGGATCCTGAGAACCTTTGACCTCTTCACGGCCTACAACCCTGGCTACTTTGTGGTGGACGTCATGGCCTCGGACCTGGTTGGCCACAACGACACAGCCATCGTGGGGATTTACATCCTGAGGGATGACCAGCGGGTCAAAATCATCATCAACGAGATCCCCGACAAGGTCAGGCAGTTCGAGGAGGAGTTCATCAGCCTGCTCTCCAACATCACGGGTGCCATCGTCAACACAGACGATGTGCAGGTAACCGGCTGCCTACGAGGTTGCTTTGAGGGGGAGGTACCCTCACACACTGCTTGGGAGCTGCCCTTTGAAGGTGAAATGTTGAGGCAAAGCAGAGGCTCCCCCAGGTTGTGAAGGTGAAGTATCATCCCACCTTCAGCCAACCGGTCAGTGATGGGGCTGCAAATGTGTCCCTAGCAGCCATGGCCATGCTGGAGACTGGTTTTCCCCACATGAATGTGGGTGGTGACATATGAGCACACCTTGGAGCACTCTTGGGGATGGCTCAGGAGGCAAGACCTTGGTCTTGCTGTCTCTCCCCAGTTCCACGTCGACAAGAAGGGCCGGGTGAACTTTGCACAGACAGAGCTGCTGATCCACGTGGTTAACAGGGAGACCAACCGCATCCTGGACGTGGAGCGGTATGTCACCTGGCCCACCACTTGGGCTCGCAGAGCCCCACGTGTACATGGGGAGCCCCACACACACCAAGATGCCTAAGCACCCTCCTCTCTGCAGGGTGATTCAGATGATCGATGAGAACAAGGAGCAGCTGAGGAACCTCTTCAGGAACTACAACGTGCTGGACGTGCAGCCCGCCATCACCGCCCGGGCCCCGGATGACCTCTCGGCCCTGCAGGTGAAGGTCCAGCTGGAGCTGGAGATGGCCACCCCGAGGCCTGGGGAGCTGCTGGCCCCAAATAACCGCGAGGGGGTGCCCACAGCTGTGTGCTGGATTGGTGCCGGAGGTTGCCGCTAGCCCTCTGTCTCTCCCAGATGGCGATCATCGTGCTGGCTGTCCTGCTCTTCTTGGCCGCCATGCTTTTCATCCTCATGAACTGGTACTACCGCACAGTGTGAGTGGCGCCCTGCAGACCTGTACCTCCCTCTCCTTCTGAGCATCTCCCTTTTTCTTGTCCCAAATTTGACATATTTCCTTTTTTTTGCAGGCACAAGAGGAAACTGAAAGCCATCGTGGCTGGCTCCACAGGTGAGCAGCAGCTAGGCTCCGTGCCACTAGCCCCATCTCAGCATGTCTCTCTCACCACCGGAGCCCTTTTGGTCACTTTCGGGTTTTTCCCCCATAAAGAAGCACTGCCCCATGCCCACATCCATTCGCTGCTCAGCCTGCAGCCACTGGGCAACCTCCACCATGCCTTTTGCAGGGAACAGAGGCTTCATGGACATCATGGACATGCCGAACACCAACAAGTACTCCTTTGACGGGTGAGTTCTCCCCATCCCTCTGCTCCCCACCTCACTACCCGGCACGTGGCAGGAACCAGGGGTGCTCCCAAGAGGGATGCCCACCTTTTACAGCTAGGGACGCAGCCTCTACATGATGGAGGGACTCAGATGGGCATTTGTGGCCACTGAGTGCCGCTCCTGTCCCCGGGCAGGGCCAACCCAGTGTGGCTGGACCCCTTCTGCCGCACCATGGAGCTGGCGGCGCAGGCGGAGCGCGAGGACGACCTGCCCGAGAACCTGAGCGAGATCACCGACCTGTGGAACAGCCCGGCCAGGACCCACGTGAGACATGGCCCCAACCCCTCGGCACGCTCCCCTGCACCCCCCTGCCCCGCACGCGTCCCCACGCCACGCTCTCTTCCCACAGGGCACCTTCGGCAGAGAGCCCTCGGCCGCCAAGCCCGAGGACGACCGTTACCTGCGTGCCGCCATCCAGGAGTACGACAATATCGCCAAGCTGGGGCAGATCATGAGGGAGGGACCCATCAAGGTGAGCGGCCCCCACCACCGGGCATCCCTCACCAAGGGGCTGCCCTCATTTTTCCCCCAGCTCTGGTTTCCAGGTGCCACACCAGAGGGTGATTGTGCTGCGAGAAACACCAGGATTGGGTCAATTCCCCCCCCAGAAAAAGAGCTGTGTCCCTGGTGTAACCCATCCTCTCTCCCCATTCACCCAGGGCTCTCTCCTGAAGGTGGTCCTGGACGATTACATGCGCTTGAAAAGGCTCTTTGCCCAGCGGATGGTGCATAAGGCCACCGCCAGTCAGGGGGACCGCTCCTCGGTCACGGAGGTAGACGGGGCGTGCAGGGGCATGGGGAGATGCTTGCCGTGCCCTTTGGGATGCAGTGTGTCTTCCTGGCCCCGCAGGCTGTGGCTGCTGGTGACCCCCCACCCGGCATTGAAAACCGCTCCCCAAAATGAGCAAAACAACATTTTTCCAGCTGGGGGAGAGATCACAGCCTCACGGAGGAAGAGGAGGGTCAGGTGCCTCCCGCTGGGCACTGCAGAGGGAAATTAGGACGCGTGCTGACATCTCCGTGGGCTTTTTGCAGCTCATCCAGAAGGACCTGGAGGAGGAAGAGGAGCGCAGCCCCAGCCAGGGCAGCCTGCGCTTTCGGCACAAGCAGCCGGTGGAGCTGAAGGGTCCCGACGGCATCCACGTGGTGCACGGCAGCACGGGCACACTGCTGGCCTCCGACCTCAACAGCCTGCCCGAGGATGACCAGAAGGTGCTGGGGCGCTCGCTGGAGACTCTGAATGCTGACTGCGGGGGCTACGGCGACCACAACGCCCGCACCGAGTCGGCCAAGTCCACCCCCCTGCACAAGATGCGGGAGGTGATCATGGAGAGCCCGCTGGAGATCACCGAGCTATGACCAGCGGAGCCCCTCGAGGCCGGCCGGGGGCGGCAGAGGACGAGCACGGAGCTGGGGGGCGCAGCGGGGCCGGGGGCACCCCAAGACCGGCACTCGGCCCCCCCATCCCCTGTGTTTCAATCCAGCAGCCTTGGAGAGCTTGGCCCCGGGAAAGGGCTCTCAGGACCAGTTTGCTCTTCCTCACGTCTCATTTACCCATGAAACCATTAAATTTTTTTTTATTTTTCTTATTAAAAAAAAGGATTTTTTTTTAAATAATACCAGTGCTGAGTGAATGCAATGAATCCAAGCGTTACGAGGCTGGACGGGGGCGAAGGAGCAGCATGGCCTTGAGGCTTTGGGGAGCCCTGACAAGCTGTCCGCCCCCCAAAAAACCACGCTGGGGACCAAAACCCATCACACCTCGACCGCAGGACCGGGGGGGCCGGGTGAGAGCCCTTCTGGTGTTACCGTGTGTCGTCACCTTTCCGGCAAGGAAAGACCAAAACCGAAGACATTTCTCCATTTTGCTGGCTTTACCAAAATGTGTTACGACATGGAAAAAGAGAGAGACTGACAATAGCGGGGGACTTCTGGCTGTCGAGTGTTCGTGTGTATCCTTCCTTCCCCTTCCCCTTCTCTCTCTTGCTTTCGGGTTTGTTCGTTTGGGGTTTGCTTCCCATCGTAACCTTGTTGAGAGTTTTGGGAATGGTCTGTTGCGGGAATCAGAAATACACTCTCTATGGCTTTGGTTAAACTGTCTGTCGTCCTTCCTCCCTGGCCATGCCTCCGGCAGCAAACACAGACTAAACAGATTAAACACGAGATTAGACATCTCACGGCCAAGCCGCCTTTTAAAAAGAAATCTTTTTTTTTTTTTTTTTTCCTTTAATTCATCTCTCTGCAGCCATTCTCGTATCCCACGCTGCAGCAGCCCAGTTTTGGGGAGAACCAGTAAATCCCCCCTAAGGAGCATCGCCCCGGGACAAGTAGGAGGGAGACGAGAGCCAGGCTGACGGGAAGGGTTTATTTGTGGTGCAATAATGCTCGTGGCCATGCTCGGCACTGGGCACCGCGGGCGTCCCCTTCCCGCGGCGGGGTGGGGACGAGCCAGCATCCTGCCGCCCCTCACTGCCACGGTTTCAGCACCAGGATCCCCCGTGGGGGATGCTTGCTGGGAAGGAACCCCCCAAACTCACTCATTTGTTTGTTCAGGGGATGCTTAAAGTATGTATGTGTGTGTATATATATATATATATATATACACAATATATATATATAATATCCAGAAATCCGCTGGCTGCAGCACTGTGTCCGTGGAGGGGAGGTGATCCTGCGCGGCATCCCACGGCGAGCAGCCCGCAGCTGGGGACACCGGCTCGTGTGTCCTGAAGCGAGGAAACCCCAAATCCCAGCCCTGCAGTCCTGGCTTTGCACCCTTCTGCGGGCTGCGGTGCTCCTGCTGGTCCCGGCAGAGCAGCAGGATCAGGGCAGATGCGCCTCGTTTGTGTGTGTATATGCATATATATATATATACACACACACACACTTAGATGTATATATATATATGCATATATATTATGTATATGTTCCTAACTCTTAACTCGGCCTCTCTCTTCTCCTTCCCCCTGCAAAATTCATCAACCGCAGAAGTCATGCAAAGCCAGGCATTGCAGGCAAATCTATTCCACTTTTTTTTAACTGGTGACCAGAGGAAAAATAAAATAAAATTCAAAGCCTCCCCAGTTTGAACAGACCAGCAAAGGGCTGGGCTTGCCAAAAATCAAATGGGACCCGGGGAGTGAGAGTGCCTAGACTCTCAGCACTAGCGTTTTGGCAGCAGAAACCGTCACAGCCCCTGGAGCTGCTGTGGTTTCAGCTTACCTGGGCTTCAGCATCGGTTCTGGGTGGGATGCAGATGGGGCTAACCCCAGGTTTTACCCCACAGGTAGCAGGAGAGAGGGGATGGTTGGGTGGAGGGATTTTGAAATGAGCCTAAGAGACCTCCCCACTGAATTCCCAGTCCTAAAACCAAGACGAAATCCCTTAACCTGATTTGAAAATCCAAGCCCCGGGGGTGGAGAAGGAGAAGGCAGAGGGGACTGGGGCACCCCGGGGATGCCCCATTCCCTGCAGCTGCGGGCACATCCCAAGGGGGGGGTCTAGGATAGTTTGGGTGCCGAACCCAAACCGCAGCGAGCCCGGCCGGAGAGGTGGCTCCTAGTCCCATATATGACGCCTGCAGTGCTCGACGGCCTGCGGGGAGAGACGGGGAGGATGGAGGGGGCATGCAGAGCCCCGTGGAGCCACAGGGAAGCGGGTTGAGTGCGGCGGGTGGCAGAGGGGACAGTGACACCACTTACATCGCATTCGATGGCAGTAGCCATACTGGCACACCAGTATCCAGGTCCCCAGGCGCAGGGCTCCGAGCCCAGGGGCGAGTCGCAAGCTCTGATTTTCTGCATCAAAAAGGGGAAAAAGGCTGAGTGGGGAAAAAGGCAGGGGGTGGCCGGGGGGGTGGGGAGGGACAGGTCGCACGCTGTCTGCCAGTCCCACCGCGCGTGGCAGGGCACACTCACGGTGCAGACGAAGTCGGGGTCCATCATCTGCACCAGGAGCCGCACGGCCGCTGGCTCGTACTGCACCACCAGAGCCTCACACTGCGGGAGCGAAGCCGGTTTAGGGTGAGCCCCACAAAAAAAAAAAAAGGAAAAAGGGGAAAAAGGAGGTGGTTTGTGGACCCCCTCCAGCTGACCTGGCCGGTGAGTGGTGCAGGCAGCAGCTCGCAGCCCTTCTCCAGCACGTCGCCCAGCTCCGCCAGCGTCTCATTCTTCAGCAGCTCATTATCGAAGTAGGTGATGAGGATCTGGCAGACATTGCAGAAGGAGCCCGTGGCCGGCTCGAGCGCGGCAGCCACCCCACGGGCAGCCCCCCGGCGCGGGCAGAGGCGCAGCATGGTGCAGATGGCCCGCGGGTCGGTGGCCTCCAGCAGCATGATGACCACCGCCTTGCCATAGGAGTCGACAAAGTCCTTGCACTGCCCGATGACGCCGTGGGGCAGCATGTAGCACACCTTCTCGATGTCGTTCACCAGCTGCTCCTGTTCCGGGGGAGGGGGAGGGGGGGGAGCGAGAACAGGGTGGTGATGCCGGAGGGACCCCACTGCCACCCTTCTCACCGCGCCCCCCCCCCCCCCCCCCCCCCCCCCCCCAGCCCCACGAAAGCCCCAGCTTGCCTCCGTCATGTTGTTCTCCAGGAGGCTCTCGGCCGCCCTGACGGCAAACTCGCACATCTCGCACAGCGGCGTGGTCTCCTGGGGTAGGAGATTAAAAAAAAAAAAAATACAAGGTGACACTTCCCCCCACCCAGCCTTTAGGATTTTAAGGGTGGCCGGGGATGGGACAAGCCCCACGTACCCCGTCGGGGACCAGCATGCTCAGGAGCTGGGCCACCTTCTCAGAGAGCAGTGCATGCATGGATCCTGATGATGACAGTGACAAGGACGACGACAAGGAGGGACAGAGCCCCAGCAGGCTGCAGAGCTCCCGCGGGTCCTGGGGAGAGACGCCCCGAATTCAGCAAGCTCAGCCCCCATCCCCAGCATTGTCAGGTGGGCAACGGGCATCTCGCTTACCTCAGCCTGCTGGGAGGAGGGATGCGGAAAACAGAAAGGAAAAATAGTAATTAAAAAGTGAACGACAACAGTTGCAATGTAAAAGGGGGAAGAAGCTGTTCAGAAAGCAGCCCCCTCGCTCACCAGGTGCCGGAGCAGCCAGGCAGCCGTGTCCGCGTACTCAGCCAGGTAGCGCTTGCACTGTGTGGGGAGAAGGGGGCACGCTGAGCCCCCAGGGGCTTCACCCCATGCTGAATACCACCCCCCCCAGCCGGGCGGCTTTGTGCCCCCGGCACAGTGACGTTACCCGCTGTGCCAGGACGGGTGCCAAGCCCTCGCACTCCTTCTCGGCACGGGATGCCACAGAGCGGGCGAAGGCACCCAGCTCCATCTGCACGGCCGCCACCAGCCGGGCGCAGTCCCCACACAGGTCCCCCGGCTCCTGTGGGATGACAGCGGCACCTCAGAATCAGAGAGGTAATTAACAGGGATGGGACACCAATGGCAGGATGCTGGCAGGGCCGGGCAGGTACCTGGGCACGAGGAGTGTCCTGGGGCTGGAGCAGGAGCGGGACGCCGGCGATGACAGGTATGGTGAGCTCCGCAAAGTCCTGCGCAGGGGCTGGCGGCGGCTCCTGAAACTTCAGGGCCCCCTCGGGGCTCCCCCTGGGCTGGCACAGCTTGATGGTGCCACACACCACCTTCGGGTCCGACTGCGGGAGCAGGGCGATTGGGGCTGGGGCCATCACACCCTTCATCCCCCCCCATCTGTACATCACTTCTGTCCCCATCCCCTTTTTGCCCCAGGATGAGCCCCAGCCCCTTGGGGGCTGTACAACCTCCCCCTTTGCTCCCCATACCTCAAAGGGGCTGCCCCCCGCCCCGGGCTGTTACCAGCACTTGCTTGCCCAGCTGGACCAGGATGAGGATGCCGGTGTCCACCATCTTCTTGCACTTGACCGACCAGTCCTGGAAGGGCAGGTACTGGCATTTCTTATCCAAGAAGAGCCTCAGCTTTTCCTAGGGGACAAAGGGAGAGCTCAGGGCCGGGCTGGCCCTGCAGGGTTGTGGGGGGGACACCAGCCTGTGCCCCCTCCCGCTGATGACCCACCTCGGTGCAGTTGTCCTGCAGGATCTTCCCCAGCGTGGAGACCACCACCTGGCACAGGTGACACGGGATCCCTTTCTGCTGAGGCAGGGGACACATTAAGATGCTGCTGTGGCACCCGGACCCCCTGCATCCTCCCCACATCCCATCTTTGTGGTGTTTTGAAGGAAAAAAACCCTGCCCACCAGACACCCCACCTCCCCCCCCCCCCCCCCCCCCCAGGTTTGGGACCAGAAAAAGCAGGATTTGTCCACCAGACACCCCCACACACACCCCATTTTGGGGCAGGGTGACCCCCTCCCTTCCAAACTGCAGTTACCCCCAGGTCTCGGTCCCAGACGGTGAGCCGGCACAGCTCCAGCACCCCACACTTGGCCGCCGTCCCCACATCACGGCACCACTCCTCCAGCCGCTCGCCGCACTCGGGGAGGGGGCTGGCCCCAGCTGGGGGGGAGAGGGGTTGATAAAGAGGGAAGCATCAGCACCCATGCCGGGGGGGGGGGTCACCATCCCTACCCCACACCAGCACCCCATCCTGCCCCGAGTCTGCCCACAGGCAAGGACAGATGCTGCTCACCCCTCCCACCCTGATTCACCTCAGCTTTCGCAACAGCATCATTTATTCTTTTATTTATTTATTTATTCATACTATTTTTTTTTTAATCCCCACCACCTGCTGCTGGCTTGCAAAGCTCCCCCAGCCCCAAGCCCATCACTTTCCCCTTTTGCAGCATTTCTTGTTAAACCTGATAGGGACAGGCACACGTGTGCCATGGCAGCTTCATCCCATTTAAAAGCACGGCAAACCTGGGGCACCCCCTGCCTGGGCAGCTGAACACACGGAAGGCGGCTGCTTAAAAAAAAAAAAAAAAACACACACTAATAAATCTTGCAAAATAAATAATCTGGGGGTGCCAGCGTCGCTCGCTCCATCCAGGCATGGTGCAACACCGCTTGATAAGCGCCTACCAGCAGCGCCGGTGTTTTAATTGCCACCTCTGTGTGTCAGGATTAATTTTCTCAGGCACAATGGGGCAAGATCCATCCTCGCCAGGGGTTGCAGCCACCAGCGCCCGGCCGAGGAAGCTGCGGCAAAAGCGCTGGCGCAGCTTGGCAGCACTGGGTGCGTTCAGCCCCTGTTGCCCCACCGGCCCCAGGGCAGGGTGAGTCCCGCTGCTTCCCATGGTGAGCGTCCCACACACCTAGATGTGTGCGAGATGCCGCATCAGCTGAGATATATATATATATATATATGGTATGCTTTTTTTTATTTTAAAGTGTGGTGTTAGCATCAGGGGGAACAGGAATGGCAAGTCAGATAAGAGTTAAAGGGCAGCAACAACAAAAAAAACATGAAAGGGAAGAAAAAAGATGACTTGCAACATGTTTCTGAGCTTATATATATGTGTATATATATATATATATATACAATACATATAATAAATATGGTAATATATAATATATATAAACACATACATATGATAATATATAGGTCTAGGTCTAGGCGAAAAATGAGCACCGAGGCTTTTTCTCAGCAAAACCTCCCCTCTGTCTATTTTCTTTTTCCTAAGACAATTCTTCCTCCCAAGCCTGCTTTGACCGAGGAAACCCACAAAAGGCACGGTTTGGTGTCAGAAAGCAGTGGCGCCCTGCTCCCTGGCGGCACACCGCTGCCTGCGCTCCGCAGCCCGGCCGCAGGGAGCAGCTCAGGGCCGCCCCGACTCGATCCCCACCCGCCGCGTCCTCCCAGCAGGATGGGTGCCCGAGAGCAGCACCACTTTAATTGGCTTTAGCTCGCCCTCTCATCCCACGAGCTCGCCGGTAATTGCGGAAGGGGTTGCACGCGCAACCCAAAGGGTGCCCCAAAGCACCAAGCGCACGGATGAGGCCGGCCCTGCCCGACCCACGGACACGACCACAACCCTGCCTGACCCACGGACGTGGGCAGCTCCGGCCACACAGCCCCTGTGGGGGGACGGTCCCCTGAGGTCCTTCTGGAGGACACGTGAGGATGGGGAGATGCGGCTGAAGTGCACCAGTGGCTTGCACTGAGGCCTAGCTCTGCTCAAGCTGAAGCTGTGAAAAATGATACTAAAAACGACACTAATAAAGGGTGGGTGCCCTTCCCCAGTGGAAAGCATGGCCATGGGGGCTTTGCTGGGGGTTCAGCGCCGCTGTGGGGGCTGCCCCGGCACCTGAGCGTGCCGCACGGGGACAGGAGCTGAGGCAGGAGCCCCGGCCGAGCCGGCCGAGCCTGGGGAACCGGTTGTGGTGCAAAGCCGGGGGCGGCACGTGGGCCCCGCCGCCCCAGTTCCCGGCCCTCACACTCCGCCGCACACCCAAAACCGCCCCTTTTCCCCCTAAACCCACCCCAGGAACCCCTGCAGGGAGGAGCTGGGGTTAAGGCTGCCAGGGGGAAAGCCTGGAGCAAGGGGGACAGGAGGATTTGGCAAGGATCGCTGAGGGAGAGCTGGCAGAGCAGGCTCCGTGTGGCCCTGCCGCCTGCATCCTCCCAGCACAGGCTCACCCGGAGCAGACAAATTTTCCTGATCTTCCTGGTGCTGGTAGGGGTGCTCCTGCTGTCAGCTCATCCACCGGCACCGGGAGAGGGGCTCTTCCCTCTGAGAGGGGCTGCCTCTGCCATTTCATATTTCAGAGCGCCGTGAATTTCCCCTGGTAATAGGTCGTGGTTCCCCATGATCAAGGATCACGGGGCAGAAAGCTCCAGTTCCTGGGAGCGCTGTGCCTGGAAGATTTGCTTGCTCACACCCAAAGCCCTGCTGCTGAGAGGTCTCCAGCAGCACCGGACCAGCTCACCCTCACCGGAGCTCAGCACAACAGCCAGGAGCCCAGCAGGAAAGGCTTCCTGTCCCCTGCTCCCCCTAGCCCTAAGGCTTTGGGTGGCATTTTGGTTCCTCCATGGCGCAAGCACCACAAAGATTGCTCCCACAACGCACGTACACAGCCAGGTCTGAAGCCAGGACAGTCGACAAGGCAGCCCTGCTGACTCCCCACCTCCTCCTCCCCTTCCCACCCCATTTCCTCCACATCCCTCACACCCCTACAAAAAGCCAGCGCCCTCCTACTTGTATTGTTCACAGGAGAAAGGGGACAAATCCCTTTTTGCCCTTAAAATCCCCTTTAAGGGCAAGAAAGGGCAATTCTACATTGACAAGTCAAAGCATAACCTGTTGGAGAGTGCCTTGTCTCTCTGGCATAACCCCAGCAAGGGACAAGGAAGTATGTGGAGTTTAAACCCTCTTGGCCTTTTAAGAGCAGACAGACATGGCCAGGAGAATTTGGAATGGTTTGTGGGCTCCAGTTTTTTGGGCTGAGGAAAGAGTCCTACCCACAAGGCCTGACCTTACCTTGATAGGACCCCAGGCACAGGGCCAGGACCAGCACCCAGCCACTCCATCTGCTCTCCATGCTGTCCCCAAGTTAGTCCTCAGCAGCCGGTACCTCCCTGTGCTTCTCCCAGACTGAGGAATCTTGCAGCAGTTGGGAGAAGTAGTGAGAACAGACACCTACGCAGGGCAATTACCACACCCCTCTCCTTATGCCTTGATTATAAAATCATCACCAGCATGCAAGAGGAGGGAGGGACTGAAGCCAGGCAGGTATTCCCAGGAGGTCAGAACCAGCCCAACCTCATCCTACAGCCCTGTCCTATCTGCTCAAAGCTGGCTTCACCACTGCTTGCACTACAGAGCACGAAAAGCATAGAAAAATTCCTGTACCAGGCTGGACAATGAACAGAGCATCATCCTTCATCCTTCCCCCTTAAAAAAAAAGTCAAGACAAGGTAAATTTAGGACAAGTGAGTCAATGGTGAATTTTAATCAATGGTAGATTTAGCACTGGTGTATTTAAGCAAGTTACTTGGCCACCTCTAAAGCATTTAAAAGGAACATATTGCAGACTGGATTGAAATGAAACAAGGAATGAAGACACAGGAAAGCCACACAAATGATAGCAGGCTTCAGTGCTGACTCGCAAACAGCTCTAGCAAGAACTCCCTCCAGCCTGCGCCGAGGAATTGCAACACCGTGCTGTTGCCTCACGGCAGGCATTGCGCTCATCCAGGGAAGAGACCAGCAGTGGCAATCCCTGGCAAGCCTGCAGCTGCACTCAGTATTAAAAAAAAAAAGGGCTTGACAGGACATGTGTGTTGCAATGGTAATCTGAATCCTGTCATTCAGCCTCAGATTCTCTGCTGGAAAAGCTTCAGGTGACATTTTGGGCCATGCCCTCTTCTGTGGCAAAGGGACACTGACAAGATCAAGATCCTTCAGCAGCTAGTACACAACAAGGAAAGAAACAACACACACCGGTTTACAGAAGTTTTTATTGTTCATTAAAGAAGCTTTTGTGCAAAAATCAAGACAATGTTCTTTAGAAAGCAACTGCACATCCCCCCACACATGTAACTCAAGCGGGTCAGGTGCCACATTCCACAGGAAGTGAGAAAACTGAAGAGATCCCCAGCAGGAGCACAGGACTTCCCCCAGCTCACCCTGCCCTAGAGGCTGCATGAATCAACCAACCATTTGCTGCTAAAAAACACACAAGAATTAAAACCTTGCCAGCCTGTAAGAGCAAGTGCTGACCCATTCCCACCCCCCAAAAACTCACACAGAAGAACACCATCCCCTTTTAAAAAATCCTGTGCTACATGCTGTGGTGTGACACAAGCTGTACCTCTAGGGCAGTGATGCTGAAGAGAGCCCGTCACCTACCTGGCATACCTACCCCTGCTGGGATACACTGCTGGAACCACTGCAAAAGCCTGCCAATACAGAAAGCTGCAGATATTTTACATCTTTAGAGGAAATTCATTTATTTTTTTGAAGCAGTGAGCACTTCAGAGTTCTGTACACATACAAACAGGAAAGACAAATCAGTATTGGTATCTGCCGACACTGCCCAGACATTCAGTATATACACGTAGTAATAAAAAGCTGCAGTTGAGTGGTTTTCCACTGAACTCCATGAAAATTAGTTTGCTTGTTCCTGAAGCACTGTTACTGGAGCTCCCGCCTCACCCAAGTGACCACAGAGAGAGGAGCAGTTGCTGGCACCTTTCTGTAAAGGACTGGAATTTTCAAAGCTCCACCTCAGCCCAGCTTCTCCTCCCCAAAGGTCTCTCCAGAGCTACTTTGGTGCCTTTTGGGGCATTAACTTGCTCAAAATTTTGCACTCAATGCCAGTAAGGTGCTGCGAGGTCTGCCTCAAGCAACATGATTCTCATCCTCAAGCCTCACGACCTCATGGGCCTGACTTGTTTCCAGGGTAGCAGCCTGCCTTGGAAGTCTCCTGTCCAGAATTTTGGCCACTTCAGTGTGATACTTTCTTACTGCACCACTGCGAAAGGCAGCTTGCCAGGTATGTCAAATACCTACCACAGTATTCTTACTCTCTGCCATCTCCACTCACTACTTAGATACATTTCCCAACAGAAATGGAAACTCCAGGGGAAAAAATTTATACTTACAGCTACTCAGAAGGATGAATGCCAGTGAGACTGGGTGGCAGCAATGGGAACTGCCTGCAAGCCTCACAGCACCT
The DNA here is from genome assembly GCF_964034855.1 of Anser brachyrhynchus. Classification (NCBI taxonomy): domain Eukaryota; kingdom Metazoa; phylum Chordata; class Aves; order Anseriformes; family Anatidae; genus Anser; species Anser brachyrhynchus. Next base: position 20,081,528 of record NC_137700.1, on the reverse strand, counting down.
CTAAGCTTTAGGTGACTGAAATATGCTGTGAGAGAAAACCAAAAGCAAGGAATGAAACAGCTGCAAGACTAAGCAGAATTGAGCAACTAGGGCAAGGAAAAAAGGGAGCCATTCCTTAAGGATGTCGCAGCATGCTTCAAAAGACTGAAATCCCACTGTTCAGGGCTCAACAATAAAACACCCACGTTGAGACTAAGCAGGCCAAGGAAATAAAAAAGACATGATCTAATATCGAGGGAGGGTTTCCTTGCCTATGATAACACCACAAGCTGTAAGCGTGGTCACTCAAGTGCAAATGCATCTTTTTACATACCAGTTACTTTGAAAGTTAGCTGGGCACACAAAGGCCCCATTCCCTGCATTTATAAAGCTTTGAAAATTCCAGCCGAAGGGATTCCAGGATTCAACATTATCCCTTAGAGTTCCCCTACAGTCAAACAGAACAATTAATATTCTAGCCAGATGTTAAAAACACAAAGCATAGAGTCTTCCCACTGCTGACTACAGAAAGACATTTGAAAGTTTAGTCACTATCTTGTTCTTCTTTAATTTAAAAGATAGTAGTCTCATTTCATCTTCTCTGCCATTCTTCCCAGCACCTAAAAAACACTTCAGCCTACCAATTAAAATCTACAACACACTGACTATTTTTAGGAGCATAATGAGTTAAACTGTACAATCAAAAGTATCTTTGTTAAGTCAACAATGAAGATCTGATCCTTCAACAGCAGCTCTGCTACAGAAGAGTTACAATAAAGGAACTTGAAGGTCAAATTGTTAATGAGGCAGAGAGGAGGGACATTTGAGATACAGCTCTCCAGCCTCAGCCCACACTTTTAAGAGCCATGGCAAACTTTCAGAACTGGAAATACTTCTTCTAGTTCCATACATGACGTTTGCAGTGATCAACAGCCTACAGGGAAAGAAATAGCATACGTGAGTGGAAAAAAGCCTGTTAGCAAACAAGTGGCCACTTACATATACAATTTAACACCTTATTCTGAGCTAAGGTCTTGGGATCAAATCTGTTTTTCTTTAAATAAGTGATTCCATAGAGGACTTCAGCAAATAATATTTTTGTCCCCACCCAGAAGCTTCAGGAAAGAATGTTGATGCTTCTTGGCCAGTAAAAGGCCTGGCAGAGAAAGCATCAGCCCACAGCAATACTGAAATTTCTAGAGCCTGATCAGAGGTCATGACATGGCCTGTTGGCTCTTGGGTCACACACTAAATACAAAGCTCCGGATGCACCTTACTATAGATTCTGAAATGCATGCAGAGAAAAAGGAGGAAAGGGGTGAGGAATCAGTCTGCTTGAGAAAGCTAAGAGCTATGGAATAACCTGGAATCAGACTCACCCACCTCTAGCTAGTACCCACTTGCTTTTTCAAACTGAAATTCATCCACTTAAGAGCGGGCTAAAGAAGCCAGAAAATTAGTTTTTAAGGAGGTACCAAAGACCAACAGGAAACTCAAGGCAGAATCCTGCCGTACGTACGTTGCACTGAGCAGCAGTCTCCATGTTCTTACACCAGTAACCAGGACCCCAGACACAAGCATCATCCCCCAGGAGGGGCTGTTTAGCTGATCCACAGACTCCTAGTTTCTGTGAAAAGAACAGCAGCACAGTCAGTATCTCTCCATTTGCACCAAAAGATCTTGACTGCAGCCCCACACCTGAGCTTCCAACTGAACAAGTGCAGGAGCAAAGCTGAGGTAGCTTCAGGAGCTCCCACAGCACCGTGCTCTACTGACAGCTGCAGTAAATCTGCAGCAAATCTGACACAAGGAAGAATTAAGTTATCACTACTACTTCACATCAGGCCTTGAGAAACAGCTTCTAGAAAGAGACTGTTCAACAACTGTCACTTAACTTCCTCTCGCCACGTTCAGGACACACTATGCTCGTTGCTGAACCTCAGCAGCGGATAACCCCGGCAGCTCCTTCCTTCTGTCCTTCCTTGCACAAGGCTGGCAGTCAAACAGCTGTCCATTCATTACGCCGAAGGCCTTGCACAAGTGAGTTTGCTCCAAGCATTCAGAGTGCTAATCTTTATTCCAGCAGAGTTTCTGCATGCTAGGCACTGAAAGGCGCACAGAAGAGCAGACAGGACTGTATCAGAGCCCACCCTGAATAGAACTAAATGCCATACTCACAGTGCAAACAAAAGTGGGATCCATCATCTCTGCCAGGAGTTGCACAACCACAGGTTCATACTGTTCCACAAACTGAACACACTGTAACAAAACACAGGTTGAGAGATTCATTTGTTAAAAGAGATTCATTTGTTAAAGCCCTGAAAAGATTATAGGAAGATACGCTCTTTAGCAGGCAGGCCCAAGCACCCCAGTAATTCATACCAAACCAAGAAACCAGAGACTTGAGCTCTGCAGAGGAAAAAGGATTCAGCAGCACATTAACTACAAAACTAGATCATTTTTAGCTGGCTCATACCTGTCCACAGACACAACTGAGTATGTACAAGGCTATGATTAGAAAGCTGTCAAAAGGAAGAGAACCAAAGCAGGACAGGCTTTGATTTGCAATGTTTAGCCTCTGATAGCAGAGATCACTGCGATTTCAGGAGGAAAGCACACTCAAGTTGGAGACAAACATCTGAAACAGGCTGGCAGCAATGCACTCATAATGCCTCTTAAACATCTTTAGCCCAAGCAGCTAGCATTTACTGCAGCAGCACAAGTGCTTCCCATCATCAACAGCCAGCCCTCTAGTGGAGAGGCCATCTCTGAAGCACAGAGATGTTGGCACTCTCAGCAGAGACTAATGGCACCGATTAATAAGTCAACCACAGCTATTACGCAGCTGCACAGCAGTTAGCAGGAATAGCTGTTTCACAGCTACTTTAAGCCTGTGTATTATATGCCTGCTAAACTCATAAGCAGTCACCACTGCTGAGCTGACACTCAGCAGCACCTAATAAGATTTTCAGGTAAATCTTGATAGCAATGGCCTAACAGGTGTTGCCTTTTGCTATCTCACTGGAATTATGCCAGCCTACTTCCAATTACTTTGTTAATCCCCTGAACAAGATCAGTGAGGTGGGGAGAGAAAAAAACAACCTTCAGCTGTTCCTACCCACTGTTCTCACAGGATTTCCAGGCAGACCTTTACTGACTGCAAATTAGTACAACAATCCAGCCAGTCAACCCTTTGAATAGACAGAGGCTTTCAAGGGCCTGCCAGCCACCAAGGATAGGGAATGGGAAAATCTAGTGGAAAAATCTAGTCCCTCCACACCCTCAAACTCCTTCCAACCTCTGCAGAGGGAAAGATTCCTCCAACTCTGACATGTTATACTGACTGTTCTCATAAAAACCACCATGAGATGCTACCCTCTAGCTTTTCCAAATACTGTGCAAGATGTTTCATCCTTCTGTTCATCTTTGACTGCCTTGTTCCAAGTGGAAGGCAGGCTGCCATGCAGCCAGGACTGCTGCAGATCAAGTCTGCTCTCCCCCACCCCACACACCACTCTTTTTTAACTCCCTTTCTCTACTGCACACAAGAGGTTGCTATGCTTTTGTGCTAACTAGTGAAGAGTACCAAACCATCAGCAAGACCATTGCTTTTTAGCCTGCTACACAAGATGCTTTACCTGATCACTGACAGACTCTGGCAGGAAGTGACAGACTTTTTCCAGTAAAGCCTCAATCTCAGCTGTTGTGGCATTCTTCTCAAGCTCTTTGTCTGCATAAGCAACTATCATCTTGCAGATATCACAGAAGCCACCTGCAGGTTTCACCAAAACTGACAAGACAAAAAAACATCAACACTTTGGTAGTTCCCCCAAATAGAAGAAAGGAGGCAGCATCACACCAAGGATAGAAACATGTGTCCTCACAGAGGATATAACCACAGGTGAACTGCTCATTTAGCAACAATACTAATTCCTCATTACCAACCTGGCTGCTGTGGAGGCTTGTTGGCTGCACAGCACTTCAGCATCACACACACAGCTTCAGGATTTGTTGCTTCCAAGAGCATGTCAATCAAAGCCTGGCCATAGACTTCTATGAAGTCCTTACACTGGTCTTTGACACTTGCTGGGAACAGGTAGCAGATGACCTCCATTTCATGCACGATTTCCTCCTGGAGTACAAGGAAGGATTAGTAGCAAGCAAATCTGACAATTCAAAAGTAAGTTTTTTGCTTACTCTGTCCTAACAAAGAAAGAGGAAGCTCTTGCTCTTGTGAAAGTGAGTAACAGAATTAACTTTCCTTCCCCCTTTCTAAAGCAGCAATAAGTCACCCCCATTTTAGCCAAAGCCTTGGTAAAGGTACCATTTTTGTCACTTACACACCTCTGTCTTGTTGCTCTCCAACAGGCCAGTCACTTCTTTCACCATAGTCTCACAGATTTCACACAAAGAAAAGGTCTTCTCTTGAACCGAGGCTTTCTGAGTACACATTTATACAAAACAATAAATCAACACATGAACGGGTTTGACAGAGAATAATTCATAGAAGATCAGTCTAACAGCATTCACATTCAGGTCCAGCGCACTAACTTATTTACCTGGCTAGCCAGTTTGAGCTGGATTTAAAAGGTCTTGCAGAACCCCAAACCTCAAAGGTCTTAGTAAAATGCCTTTCTGAAAAGTAATTTTGTATGATTATTTAAGACCACAGTCCTCAGGTTGTGTAAGGCAGGGAGCTAAATCTAGTAAACACAGAAATTAAGTACTGCCACAGTGGCTGGAGTCAAGGGAAATATGAAGTGTTCTTTAAAATACACTGAGAACGAAATTTGTTAGAACTGAAAGCATCCTCCTGTTTGGAAAAAAAAAAGTCAAACTGAAGGACTTAAATTGTTTGAACTCTGTTCAGAGGATAACTGTCTGCAAGAGACTTTCCTTTTGAAAAAAAGCTCAGCCCACTTCTCAACCCAAGGGCTGTGGGAAGCTAAGGTGCTTCTCCAAACTGAGCTTCAGTGTTTTGACTCTGATCAGAATCATCTGTGCATGGATAACACTGTCCCATTTTAAAAGTGTTCAAGGGATAACTACCCATGCAAAGCAAAAATAAAATTCAACTATTTGCCCTCTAGTGTTTGTCAATTAGGAGGGCTACTATACAGTTATAGAACGAGAGTTCCTGCTTTAATTCTGAAGTCTTACCTTACAGCTTCACATCAGCAAAAGCTCCACTATTCTAACAAGTCAGTCAGCTGTCTCCTACTTTACAGATCTACCTCAAAAAGTAGAGGCAAGGATTTCATATGCAGGAAGACTTGGAGCATTCTATGCATACAAGCTTTTATTTTTCTGTTCCATCCAGTTCATTACAGTAAAGCAAACAGGACAGCAAAGCTATTGAGAACAAAAAGTTATCTTACCTCCACAGTTTCCATTTTCACTTCATGAACCACCTGAGCTGGCACCAGAGTCTGAAGGGGAACAGATTTCACAGAAGGACAGAATCCAACCATGGCACAGATGTCCTTTGGTTGCTGGAAAGAGAGGTATAACATATATTTAAGAAAGGTATAAAAGATATTGCCCTTTTTAGGGAGCTTGTGGGAATGCAAAGAGAACAGGGGCCAAAGCTTTTAAAGGCTCCAACACAACTAGAGTTTCAAGACTACTTCTACTTCAAGTACTGCCAAAGCATTTGATATGGTTATAGACAGGACAACTACCAAATCAAACTTAGCAGCTCCTTTAAAAGAGGAAGAGGTTAGGCCACATCCATTTAAGAACCCATTTTCCAGGAGCTAATACACTATGCAAGCCCTTCAAAGGAGTTGACTTAAGAGCTACCAACACCAAAACAGACCACCACCGTCCCATTAGACCTGCATCCATAAGCTGCTCCCCTGAAAGCTCCAAGTTATTACAGAAGAGGCTAATTATCCTGACTCCAGAGTTCACCCAAGAACTGAAAGAAATGTCTAGGAGAAAGGACTCCTTTTCTCATCCACAAACTACCTTCTTTAAAGTATCCAGTAACACCACACTTTGCAAACAGAAACAGATTCCTGCATTACTGAACACAGCCTATAAGAAACAAAAGTTAACCATGTTAAAAGCCTAACCCTTTTTTTTTAAAGTATTCGCAATATACTATATGAATTTCTAGTGTTCTTCTCATCGCCAGAGCAAAAACAGAAACAAAGCCTTTCAAAAGGCCAAGCCTTTTGAGAAAGTCTTAACTGACTTTACTAAATGCAAAAATAGATGCCCAACATACTCTAAGGAGGCCACACTACCTAGACAGTGAGAAGGGCTGTACAGAATAATATACTAAATTTGAGTTGTCATCATCCATCTGCCTCCCCCCCAACCCCCAAGTCTATTTAAGCTATAAAAGTTACCTTTGGTCCTACGGGTAATTAGAAAATCACACCCCACCCCGTTACCAGGGCATCGAGCTTCTTACAGCAGAGGCTTATGCAACAGCTTATATGCATCACGCCATATCCTCATGCACAGGCAAAAGCAGTATCTCCAACTAACAGTGCTGCTTCAGATCACATCAGGCAGTACCTTTAAGTCAAGCCCTTTGGTTCATGCATTGTAGTAAGCATTTCCCAATAGTAATGTTAAAGCAACACCCACATACACACGACAGGTTCTCCCTCAGAGAGATGACAGACACAAGGTCTCCCAGGACTGGTTAAATTAGAAGCCCAAACAGCTCTAGGAAGCAGGAGCCTAAAGGCCTCCTGCACCTTCTTTTCAATTCTGAGCATCCCCTACAACCAACCCACTACAAATTTAAAGATTAACAAAGAAAGGACCCGGAGACAGCTTCACTGAAGCCCTTTTGAGCCCAAATATTAAACCAGAAGCTGACAGGAGCCTCTGGCTTGCTCTCCCCACTTCTATCTGGTATGAAAATGAGCAGATCTTCTGCTCCACCAGCTGAAATCTTGGTATCATGCGCTGGTAGCCAGAGCTGCAAGTAAGACTGATCCACTGGAGGAAATCTACTGCCTTTCCCTGTTTTAATCACATAAATATCCCTTGTATCTGTCAAAACTGAGTACAATCACACCATGTACACAGCTAATAAAGCAAGAAGTGAACTACAAGCCCTTTAAGAGCAGTAAGTGAACTACAAGCAGGCTATCACCACAGGCAAGTTGCTCACCTACCTGATCCTTCTGTTGACAAAGGAGATTGGAGACAGAGGAAGATAGGAGAAATTAAAGATAACAGTTAAGAAAAAAAGTCAAGCATTTGAACTGCATAAACTTTCCATGAAGACAGAGCATGACACTGGCCCCACCCCAAAGATACACCTAAAACTTTAGCAGTGCTACAGCAACCCACATTTAATATTTAATTGCACAGTGCTAACCAGCATTATTTATTTGAAGCTATTCAAATGTCCTGGGCAAGACTATCTTCAGAGTCTGAAAACTCAGCCAGATGCAAGGTGTGGTCATGTTTTGTTTTCAGGTGTCAGCAACAAACTACACTGCAATGCTTACAGTTAAAAACTAGCTGTTGTTGGAATAAGGAGTTGTTGTCCTGCCCCCAACCAAAAGTGTAAAAACAAAAAAGGCCTCTGTGTTGCCAAATTCATGTTCACAGCAGCCATAGACTCTATTCATAAACTCATGCCATAACTTGCTACATATTTGCACTGCATTCTCTAAAGAACAGCCTGCCCCATTTTTTTTTTTTTTTTTTAAGAAAAACAAGTTCTTTGAGGTCTGGATAAAGAAAAATGCTATGGAGGTGGTCAGAGGTAAAATATATTGTTGCTGCAGAAGACCAGGACTGGTGCAGTACCACTCATTTTCTACAGCTCCTATCATGAGCCCAGAGAGCAGCAGATTTGGGACAGCAATTCCACAGTGCGGAGGTTTAGTCTTGCTTCAAATAGACACTATCTCTAGCACTTACTTGAACGTATTTTGCAATACTGTGACAAAGACCAACTCTAACATGCTTACACAGTATTTGGAAGGAAAAAGTGGTATAAGTACAGGGCTGAGAAAATATAAAAGAACATACATAAAACGTTTTCCTCTGTGTCTCAAAGCACCGGAGTGCCTTTTGCACTGGTGAAATAGTTGTGGAAGAGGAGGAAAGAACTGAAGAAAACATTCAGGGACTTAGGTCACTACCCAATTAAACGCCAAATTCAAAGTGTTAACAACAAGACTCATTGCAGTAAAAGTCTGGGTAGAGCTTTTGCTCTGTGTTTCCTGCTTCCAAATAAGTCAGGTACACAAAGCAGAAAAATGAAAAGAGACCAAGTATTACAATTTACTGATCTTACCATGTGCATCATCATCTGGATAGCCAAGTCAGAATATTCAGAGATATAGCTCTTGCACTGCAGGAAGTGGGAAAAGAAAGTCTTGCTGTAATTATCAAGCCACTTAAGCTGTAGAGGCAACCTAGAATTTCCTAGTACTTCTCAAAGTATTAATTTACATGCTCTACTTAATAACTATACTGTTGTCTTTCAGAGCTCGTCCCAAACATAAGATGACATTTCAGGTTACACAATCATTGCCCACATAGCTGTTTATCTAGCAAGTCCTTCTGTTCCTCTCAGGGCAAAACCACGTTGGTGTGACCCCATTACCCCTGCCAGGTCACTTTTATGAAAAGTGTCTTTAAGGGCTATCAGCAACTTCCTCCTTCAATCTCTTTTTCCCCTCCTCCCCACTCCCACAACCATTTGTTTGACCAGAAAGCTCATGATTTCAGTGTTGAGGTGTTGTTGTTATACTGTGTAACATATCCTACGTTACACATGCTCCTTTGTTTAATTAGAGATTATACAGAGAGGACTAAGGCACTGATAAATTATTTTATGTTTATACACAGAAATGGATTTTTAAGTAGAAAGATAGCTTACTATATCAGCCATTCCAGGTCCCAAACGGTCACATTCCTCCTTGGCATGAGCAACTAAAGACTTTACAAAAGATGAATTTGTCCTGACAGCTTCCTGAACATCAGTAACCAGCTGAATGCAGTCTTGGCACACATCCCCATTTCCCTGGGCAAAGAGTGAAAAGCTTAAATTGACACATCAAATAGCTAATTTTAGAAGCTTCAATTACTAATAAGTTTTAAAGCTATTTTAAACTATATGAAAACCTAAATAAATGTTATAGAATACCTAATATGAAAAGACAAGCTGCTGTTGGTATGTGCAACAGCCACTAGGTGGAGATTAGGTACCTACCTACCTACTCAGCTGCAAAACCCAAGATAACTGTTAAGATACCCAATCAAAATCTCTTGGGTTTGTTTACAGACCACAGGGGGAAGGCTTCCAAATCTGGCACAGCTCTGAACCCACAGCAGCTTGTTCTCCACCCACCTGTTAACTCCCATATCTAAACTCAGCCTCTACTCCCAAGTTCATAGTCTCATCTACTCCCCTTTGTCAATTACTTGTTTCTGAGCCAGTCACCTCTGGACTCAGAGACAAACGCTTCCTCCGAAGGGCACAGTCAGGAGATTAATCAGAAAGTAGGAGAATTCTTTTTTTCTTTGAATGCTGGTGCCAAACTGGTGCCAAAGTTGCTCTTGGAAGAAACTGTTTCCAGCAAGACCTGCTTGACTGCTTGACAGTCCTGGATGGGAACAGCCCAGCACAAGACTTAGCTTTACAGGTTGATCCAAAGCAACACATGCAGTCCACGCAGGCTGCATCTATTACCTCACTTAGCTCTAAACCCACAGGTTAAGGAAAAAAAGTATCTATATATATGCAGCACAAAATTCACTAGGAGACAGTAACTCAGGTGAAGAACAAATGCTGAATTCGTGCCCAGGACAATCCCTTGCCAAGAACCACCAATAAGCTCTTACACAAAGGAGCACTGGCACTCTGGAACAGAAAGTGTTCACTTCTCTTGCACAGCATAATGCCACTGCATTCTTACCTTAGACTTCTGCTTGGGCTTGTCCTGAGGGTAAAGGAGGAGAGGCACATTAGCCATAAGCGGGGATGCCAGCTCAGAGAAGTCCAGCTCTGGTATCTTATTGGTCTGAAGTTGTTTCTGAAGTTTCATTGCTGCAAGGTGCTTCTGAAGGGACTGGCACAGTGAGAGGGCACTGCATACAACTTCAGGTTTATCCTGAGGGAGATAAGATATATAAATAAAAGCTCTAGACTGATTGCACTGTTATATGACAGAGTAGAGAATCAGTCAGCTGAAACATTACAGCAAGGGAAAGTGTTTCAGAGTAAGGAAGCAATCTTCAAATGTAAAGAATGCCAACAAAAGTTGACTCATACAGAAACAAAGGATCACATTCACCATCTTACATAGAACAGAAATTCAAGAACCAACAAGAGCACAATTTTCAATTCAGTTACAAGTCATTTACTTACAAACTCTTCTTTGACCATATCCATGATAACCGGTAGGTAGGAATCCACAATTTCTTTGCACTCAGAGGCCAGGCCTTGATCAGGGAGAAACTCGCACGTCTTTTCCAAGTAAGAGCGGATCTCATCCTAACAGGACATAAGGTGGGCCACATATCAAAAGCTCTTTCCAAATGCATGATGTAAAGCCTAAAAAGGCCCTTGGACTCTGGTAGGTACAGACAGCCAGCAAGCAAAACTAAATGAGGTTTTCACACAATATCCTGAGTCAGAACAGACCCACAGAGATCAAGTCAACTCCTGGTTCCACGCAGAACCACCCAAAACCAAACCCTGTATCTGAAAGGAGTGTCCGAACACTTCAGCTCCAGCAGGTCGGTGCTGTGACCACTGCCCTGGGGAGCCTGTCCCAGTGCCTGACCACCCTCTGGGTGCAGAACCTTTCCCTAACACCCAGCCTGACCCTCCCCTGTCCCAGCTCCGTGCCGTTCCCTCAGGTCCTGTATCTGTCCCCAGAGAGCAGAGCTCAGCGCCTGCCCCTCCGCTCCCCTCGTGAGGGAGCTGCAGGCCGCCATGAGGCCTCCCCTCAGCCTGCTCTGCTCAGGGCTGAACAGACCAGGGTACCTCAGCTGCTCCTCACACACCTTGCCCTCTGGGCCCTTCATCTTTGTAGCCCTCCTTTGGACACTCTAAAGCTTTACTGAAATTCAAAAAGATTACATCAACTGGCTTCCCTTGGCTAACTAGGTGGGTGACCCTATCATTAAAGGAAACCAAGTTCAAGCAGGACCTTCCCCTCGGTGAACCCATGTTGGCTGTGACCGATGACCACACTGTCCTTCAGATGTTTTTTGATAACTCCCAGAATAAATTTTCTCCATAACTTAACCAGGCACTGAATTGAAACTGACAGGCCTGTAATTACCAGGGTCTTCTTTATTCCTTTCTTAAAAATTGGAACGATGTTTGACAGTTTCCAGTCAACTGGGACCTCTCCAGATTCCCAAGACCATCGAAAAATAACAGGTCCTGCAATGCCGCTCTGAGTACACTGGGATAAATCCTATAGACTTACATGCATCCAGATGGAGCAGCAAATCCCACACAAGGTCGGGGTTGGGTGTGAGTTTATCATTCCTGCAATCACAGTCCTCCAACTCAGGGAACCTGGGGTCCCAGAGCCTATCACTGATGTCAATAACAGAAGCGAGGAAGGAATTAAACATCTCCGCTTTGTCTATGTCTCAGTTTGTGAGGTGGCCATCCTCATCGAGTAATGGACTTGTGCTTTCTCTGGCCCTCCTTTTGCTGTTAACATTTTAAAAAAATGTCCCTCACAGTACTGTCTGGCTTCAGCTCTAATTGAGCTTTGGTCACACAAATTTTCTCCTTAAAAAGGTGAACAGCATGATCACTGTGGCCAAGACAGAAGTTTTGCATTACAGCTTTATTTTCCCCAGTCCTGGACCTTCAGTGAGACCCCAAAGTGAAAAATTTGAAATACTTCCTGCAAGACCTGCACAACATAGTCTTATCCCCACAGACCATCTACATTTAAGAGGAAATGAAATTATGGGCTGGTGGAAAAGTGATCTGTTCACACAAAGTACTCTGGGTTCATGAAAGATAAAATGAAGAAGTCACATAATCAAAATAAAGCCCACTTTACCTGCTGTAATCATCCACTTCTACACACCGCACTATCCCACCCTCAAGATTAATGGTCCACTAACACAAGAACAATCATATTTAGTATCTACAGACAATCAGGGACATGTTAGAGAGGGCAAGGCTTGAGAACGTGCTCATCTCAACATCCAAAGAGGCTGCATTTCAAAGCCCTATCCTATGTAACCTAGCCCCTTTCAACATTTGCTGTTGAGATTGGGAAAATATCATGCAGACCCCTTCCAACCCCTCACCTCAAGACCTCATTATGACAATCAAATCAACTAGTACCTTGGGGCAACAAGAAGGGGAGCTATACTTACCTCTGTGCCATTGTCCTTCAAAACCTTGCCGACCACTGTTACAAGTTCCTTACACAAGTCACAGGGGATGCTGTTCTAGGGAGAGAAGTAGTGTTACTTGGAAGCAGAATTAAGTGCCTATAAATGCAGTGTGCAAGGAATAATGTGAAGAACAAGCACTACATTCAGAATTTAAAGAAAAAATATTGGCTGAAACAAGGGGGGGCATTTTAAAATAGTGAAGCTATTCCAAGCAAGTTCCACTCCAGTTTCTTCAGTAAATCAACCTGATATGAAGCAGGTATGCTATCACCCGCTCATTTCACCTAGTCCCACCACCCTTGAATTGTAAAGTTTATTGCCCTGAGAACCCCTCTCCTGAACCTGTTTTTACTTTACTCTCTCAAGAGTCTAAATTTCCAAAATGCACAGGAACCTTTCAGACTGCTTCACTCATTTTAATTACACTCTGCCCTTCTAACATTCCCCTTTTCCCCTACTTTTCCACAAGTTGAAACACGTCAGGGCACATATACACGCAAGGTGGGTTGAATGCAACCATGCATAAAACGCCTTTTTCCTCCAAGAAAGTTGGGGAACAACACCATAAGGGGTACAGCCATATCTATAAAGCAGCACTCACTTTTAGCAGAATTTGAAAAGCCATGCTAAACTTGGCAATTGTATCATTATGTACTGTCAGAGCTTTCATAAGTTAGCACATACTGTATCCTTTGTAGAACATTAACCTGTAAGAAACACCTAAAAATAAAAGTGCTGTGTTTCTTTATTTTTAAATAAACCTATGAGTTTGGCATGGCTCAGAGTAAGAAAGGGCTCTATGAATTAGGAATCTTCTTAATACAGAGGAATGAGTCTGAAATCCCCTAGCTCTGTTCCACATACTGCTCAGCAATTGTGCAACAGGTCACACGAGAAGTCAGCAGACAAGTTGTGCAACGCAACGAAATGGAAAGCAACCCTTATCTGCCACCCAAATTAACTCGTGGCAACCAAGACTAGTCAGATGTAGCACTTAACTTCAATCAGCAACTTGAAAATCTTCATCGGCACATGGAAACCAGCCACCCAAGCTGTAAGTGGGAAGAAATCTCAGCAGTTGATACTTACTACAGTAGGCTTGTTCCAGACGTTCTGCTGGCAGTGTTTCACTGCTCCACATTGCGATGCTGTCCGAAGGCTCTGACACCAGACCTCTGGACCCTTTGCACAGTCCTTCTGCCACACAACAGGGTTGGCCACAGCTGCCAAAGAAAGAATTGTTCTTTCAGTTGCACCTTGGAATGATTTGCACTTCAAAGCAAGCAGGTTAATGCCATACCATGTAATTACAGACTTTCCATTAGGCCACTTCAGTTTACTAACACTTTTAAGCAGATTTCAATCCAGCAATTTTTATCCTGAGAGGTAAAGATGAGTCTCAAATACCAACAGCACAGCCAAACAACTCCAGAAAACCAAAGCAGCTGAACTTCCTCACCACCCCGGCAGCCCATTCCTCTACCATCCACCTTTCATAAAGCAAACAAAAACCCCAATGTTTTCCTCATCACACTAGACAACTTGAAACAGAAAAACCACTCGTTGCAGAAAGCCACACTTGAGACTGCATGCTGCAGCCCCTGCTCTCCTGTCCTTACAGCAACTTCCAACTCCAAACCAGCAGCCGCATCTAGCCTGTAATTGCTGTCTGCATTCCTTCTCCTAGGTGATCACTCTCTTCTCCTGGAGCAACAGAGCTGCGAAACTCATTTGATTAGAAGCCACGACAATGCACACATTTGCATGGAAGACTTAAGAGCCAGGTGAAGGCTGAAACACTGCTCACAAAATTTCACGAAAGTCAAAGCCAAAAAGGGACAAAACAACACGAGACATTCTATCAAGTAGTTTTTAATCCAATTAAACCCATTTAGATTTTATTTCTTCTTGGTCAGTTCAGCTGTGTACAAAAAACTGTGTGCAGAAAAAAATGAGGACAAGCCCTTGCCTGGACACTACCTCCACCCCACACGGAGCTGTCAGGTAACCTACAAAGTTTTGAAGTTAAATACAGAAAGCCACTTACAGGGAGCCTCCCTAAAGATGTGTAAAAGCTCTGTACTGTTAGTAAGCAATGGGGACAAGTCAACAAAGCTCACCTTCTGGCAAATTTCAAGCCATTTTATTTATTGTGCTGGCCTGCAAACACCACAGGACCAGCTGCTCAGCTTCATCCAGTTTTCTAAATCCATCCTACCTGTGGGTAGGCTCAATTTCTTCAGCAGTCAGCCTCTCTTAGGTTGCACTAACCGAGGAAGAAACAACTCCTAAAATCCTACAGCAGGCAGGCTCCAGTGAAACCTGTTACAGTCTAATCCTACAGCACACTGCTGTCAAAGTTTAAAAAAACAAGCCTGTTCAAACCTATTAGCTGCATAGGTGTTTTTCCACAGCCATTATTTTCGCATCAACACTATTTACACATCGCAAAATGCTGTAAAATTACATTGTCAACCAAGAAGCAGAAATTAAACTGTTTTGATTGCTACGAAGCTTCTAGTGAGGTTATAACAGATGAATGATCACTTTTCTATTTCTCACATCTCGACTACGTAATTAGAGGATCAACTTAACAGCTGAATTACCAGCACATCTGCTAGGTACACAGCCAGTACACATCAAGTAGAGCCAGATAAACAGTGCTTTATAGGTGACAGTCTGTAGCCTTTCAGCTGTTGATTTCTAAAGCCTGTTTACACTGGATTTCACAGAGGAATGACCCATTTATTTTAAGAAAAACGTGCTTGGAATACTTAAGCTTCCACACAAGAGCAAGAAGTTTGTCACGCTCTCTCTGTCCCAGGAAAAAGCATGGAAAAATGAACATTTTTCAGCAAAGCAGCACATTAAGACTGTAGGAATAAAACTTCTAAACTTGTAAGCATGCACAGTTAGCATAGTATTTACAGATGGCCTGTTCTAATGTGCAACACTATTATCTGGAAGCACCAACAAGAGTAAAGTTTTAAAGTCAGCCTGGTCAGGCAGCTAGCTGTTAGCTCCTGGCAGGATGACAACAAGCAAGTAGCCACTTGGTTGAGGAAGGAGTTATTCTTCCCTTTCAGATACTGGCAGCAAACAGGGTAGGAAGTTCTGCAAGGTAGAGTTAAGTCTGGCTAAAGTCAAGCACGACCTCGACTTTAAACAGGGGAATTAAGGGCTTCTAACTATTTAGAAGTAAAGCTTTTAACCTATGCCTTCAGTTCTGTGCATCAAAAGAAAATCCCT
The DNA here is from genome assembly GCF_964034855.1 of Anser brachyrhynchus. NCBI lineage: Eukaryota > Metazoa > Chordata > Aves > Anseriformes > Anatidae > Anser > Anser brachyrhynchus. Next base: position 20,065,937 of record NC_137700.1, on the reverse strand, counting down.
CTCCCTCCCATCTGCAACATGCAATAAAGCTACAAAACTAAACAACTACAAAACAATAAGAGTTATGCCATGCAGTTTAAGCTCTCAATCTAATAGGTCATCTAAAACCCAAACTGAGGAATTCGCACAGTAACTTGCACTGGTTTGATCTAGCTTTTAATGAGCTTTCAGTTTTTGTTTGGATTTTTATTTCAATATGCCTGTCATTCTATGAACCTTAATATCCACACCAGTTTTGGCAGAACCTCCAGCAACTGGTCTTGTTCCTCCATCATCTCTGACCCAGTTATCACAACTACAGGACAGAATACTAGGCCACTGGGCACACAGTGCCCAGATTTGAGGACAATGGCACAAATGTTACCTGCAATCCTCAAGAGGAGATCGGAGCCACAAAAAAAAAATCCCACACAACTCAGAAGAGCCTGAGACAAGTAACAACAAGTAAGAAGTATGAGAGGCATCGAGCAGTTTGTAAGCACTGAAAATTACCTATACAATGCAAGAACCCCGAACACCTTCCTACTGGCATTATGTGAAGCCCTCACTCCTGCACACCACCACAGCAGGATGGCACACCAACATATCTACAAGGCTTTCCCATCAAAAAAAGCCAAGAGACCCAGGAAACCTTAACTGGTTATAAGCACAAACTTTTACCTGCAGAGAACAGAAGTATCCTGTCAGCTACAAAGGACACTGGGGAAGTTTGTTTTTACCTTCTGAGGAGATAAATCTACGTTTGATACTTTCAGTACAGATCTTTCTTGTCAAATGGTGACAGCACATTTGTTTGGGCCACACATCACTGGCACATTTCAGAAGCAGCTACAGAACAAAGGCAACATCTGCTAAGTGAGGCATCTTTTCTTCCTTCTTCCACAGTGACTTTAAATACAAGTAGGCTTGTATTAGTTTATATTATGTTAAATTGTATTACCCAACCCAATTTCTGGTATCAAAAGGATGCACCTTCACTGCATTATCCACCCCCCACTTTCTGAATGTCCAGGGAAAAACAGAAACAAAACTAAAAACCTCTACATTAATTCAGCTTTTGCAGATTCAGAAAAAAGTCTTAAGTCCTCTACCATCTCCACTACTTATTTCCTTTAGCTTGTTCTCCTCTTTCTTTTCAAGACAGCATTTTTCCTTGTCTATTAACTTATATTACACAACCAAACTAACAAGTGTTAAAACCTTGTGCTGGTTCACAACAGAACAGTTACCTTGCCTGCTCCCTAAAAACAACCTCTCCAGCAAGACGTGACACTTTAATGTGGTATTTCACATCCTCAGCACAGCAGCAACCTGAAGAAAACAAAGCACTGTCAGTTACCTTGCACAACTCTTAATACTTGCTGGATAAACCCAATGGGATTACCTTCTTAGTTACCTCTGGCATCCTTTTATTTCATATATTGTTCTTTACCTATCTGAGGTCATCCATTTTTAAATAGGTTTCTCCTTTCTCTGTAGATTAGCTCTCAACAGTCACATCATGCCCTTCCAAACCTGCTCCCCTTCCAAGAAGTTCTCACAAGCCACTATTTTTAGAGAACCAAACAAGTTTATCTGTGAAGGCCACGGTGCTTCAGTACTCCTCCTCTTCTGTGGCTCAGCCCTTCTTGAACTGGTTTCTTCTGTTTTAGAAGGAACAGCCTTTGCTGCACAGAACTTCTCCTGAATTAAGCAGAGAGAAAACTGAGGAGGAAGGAAAAGGGGGAGGTGAAAATGCAATCCACATACCAAATTAAAGTGCTTTCAGATGTAAAAGACTTCAGCTTTCAGGCTTGTAGCCAAGCTGACAGCCCACAGGCACCCTGTGATCCTCGCCTACTGGCAGCTTCTTGAAACCAACGATGAGACACTCAAACCCACTTTGACTTCTCCGATGCTTGTGTCTGTGAGACTACAGAAGCTGTCTCCTGGAACAAGCGTTGCCTCAAAAACACAGCCTGACAACAATCAAACTCCCCAAAGTCAGAAAGGTAACAGCAGCAGCAGGAGCCACCTCTTCCCAGAGGCTCAGGTCAGTAACCTAACGCTGCTGGAATATCTCTGACAGAGTCCTGACAAGCAACAGCTCCTGCACAGGGCCCTGCCAAGGAATTCGTACAAAACTACTGCCTCTTTCCTTGCCGCTAGGTACCTGGGAGGGCAGCGCTAACACACAGACGTTGGTCAAGCAGGGGTGACAAACCGCTCAGACTACATCTTTTCTACTTGAAGGGCTTACAGAACCACGCATATGGAAGTACGGTGAGCCTCTTCCCTCCTCTTAAGCAAAAAGTAACCTAGAAGGAGACTTACAATGGCTGCATGACCAGTCTGCGAGGGCAGCTGCTGGAAAAATGGTTAGGTAATTACTTCTTCTGGCAATAGCCTTCCCTTCCCTCAAGCATCTGTTAGACTTCTTCCACTGACAGCCAGCCCCAACTTCTCCTCGAGATAGGCAGAAAAACCTCTGAAGCAATCTCCTCCAAAGCTGTACTCAATCTACTAATGAGACTTTCGTGATCAAGCTTAATTAACACCTTATATAAGCTTCTATGAACAGGGATTCTATATGGGCCAGACCAGAGTCCCTAAAGAGCAATAGGATAAACTGGGAAACTGTCACCCAGAACACAGAAATTCTGCTTGAAGACTCAAGTCTCCTCCAAACCTGACCGCTAGTAAAGCCTCAATGTAAGCAGCAGTTTCATGGACAAATTAACCTGTAATTGGTGAGAAAAGGAAAGAGCTGAGCTGTTGTTTATTTTAAAGCATTGCATTCAAACGTGGAAGATAACTTGGGGTGCTATCAACTCTTATGCCTTTGTGACAATCCAATTTGTTCCAAATATATCAACATCCAACAGGAGAGATGTTTTTTTCCAGGCTATCCCACTTGGCAGTGTTTAAAGAAAAGCCATTATCTCCCAGAAATGCCCAGAGACCAAGTGAATGCGTCCACCTCCTCCACTCTGCACTCAGTAACTAAGTTTTCCCCGTTCCTTTTCGGAATTGCACGTGTAAAGCATCTTCAAGCTAAAGAAGTCAAGTGGGATCAACTTCTCTTCATCAAGTCTTACAAAGTGTCAACAAGTCAAGGGGTGTCCACAACCTCGAGTTATTTGAAGGGCCTGGTACTCCACAGCCTCTCCGGTCAGTTAGTGAGTTTAAGGAACATTTCACAAGTTGTAACCAGCTCACACCACTAAGAACTCATGCCAAAGTCTACTGTGCTTTTGGATTAACAAGGCAGCAAGCGGCCGCAGCATTTGAAAGATTACAGGCAGTTTGTGGGGTAAACAGATGAAATCTGGCTAGACGTTATCGGTTCTTCAGATGTCAGCTAAAATCAGAGCCTTCCTGTCCGATATCTGCTGATCAAGTATCAAGCTCAAAACATTCATAGAGTGTAATTCACAGGAAGCAAATTTTCATTTCAAGCCACGATTGGGCTCTTCGTTGCGGTGGGGAGTGCCCTCCTGTTGTGGCATAGTACCTTTGGTGTAAAGCATCGCTCCTGCCTCAGACACGCCCTCGCTTCCCACAGCAGAAGATAGACACTGTAGGAGGAGCAGCTTCTGTACATAAAGCAATCACAACAAAATTAAAGATAACAGAACATGATGAGCCGAAGCAGTAAAATTAGCTCTACTGTCCCAATAAGTGGTCACAGTTCCTGTAAGGCTGTAAGAGAAGCACAATTTCTACACTGATCAGAGCTTGCTACAAGGTTGCCAAGCAAGCAGCGACTTCTCCCTGAGATTTTCCTGCGACAGAAGCTGGAAGAGAGATCTGGATGTTCCAGAGCATCTGGCAGTCACCAGGGGAAAGCGGTCCCACAGAGGATGTTGGGATCTTTCCCAGGAGATTACAGGAAGAATTATCCCTGCAGCAGAAGTTTTTCCCTGTAGAAATACGCCTAAACTTTTTAACAAGCTTGTTTTCCATCTCAATTCCTGGTTTGTTTTGGGGTTCTCTGGGGATAAATGGATGGATTTCATGTAAATGTCTGCAGAAACTCTATATTGAGCACTCCCCTTTCTCCAGGCAAGTAGATTCATCCCACCTGCTAATTACATTTAGAGTGCCACATCTGGATGAGGAGAGACCAAGTTCTTGGCCAAAAGTTACACTGCAGTCCCAGCACAGCGCAGGTGAAGTCCAGAGACACACAAAGTCTTCAGAAAACAGAAGGGCAGTTCTAGACACCTCTGGGAAGAAACAGTCTCTGGAGCAACGCTCTTTTCCCTGCTCCCATCAGAATGAATGAACACCAGAGGCAGAGGACAAGAGGAAGCTCCTTTCAGGAAAGGAAGGACATTAGACCCCTGCAGCTGAGCAGAGAACATATGCAGAGGGATGAAAAGGGACATTTCAAAGAGCAACTCTGGGAGGACAGCAGTTAGCTATGGGAGACCCTGGAAAGGCAAACTGTGGTGCATAAACTGAAAGAATAACCCAGGCAGGAGAATAGCAACAAAGCAACTGAGAGCAGGAACGAATGAAGTGTTGAACCCTAATCTATGCATACTAATAGCCTGCATCCACAGGCGAACATAGTCAAAGGATTTTAAACTTATTACTGAAAAAAATAAGCCTTGAAATCTCGTTGCAAGATTCAGTTACTCTGAATTCAAATCCCTCTAGATGCAGACTATTGCAGAAGCAGAGAACAAAGTTTAAAAACCAGAGTAAACAGTGCAAATATTTCTCGAGAGGAGGAGAAATACCAGTATCTGAAACTAAATATTGCTCTGTGACCCAACACACAGACAAGCATTACCCCAAAAATACACGCACACACTGCAGAGACCACAGAAGTACCCTGTTTAACTTGCAGTCTTAGCAGCAGCAGACAAGAACTGCTCCACCAGCAGCAGAGTCCAACCTCCCAGAGAGTCCCGCTGACATCACCGTCACCTGATGGAGACACTTCCAGTTTTGCTGACAAGCTTTCGTCCCCTCTCTCCTTCCACCTTCCGCGCTATCTCAGCTTTTAGAGCTTTCCAGAACTGCTCCTTTGTGGTACGATGCAGAGCACAAACCAAGGCTGCAGGAAGACAGCACGAACTCCAGCATTTCTGCAGAAGCGACCACGCATTTCACTCGGAGCAGCCGTGAATATGCAGAACAGCTTGTTCAGTTCCTCCAAGAACAATTCTTTCTATTTACGCCCCTTCCGCAAACAACGCAGAGATTGTCCAAGGACAGGTTTACACGCCAGTCACGTGGCTGTAGCAGCACTCTGTCACCAGTGTGTTATGTGATGGTGTATACCTCATACCCGCAGCACTCCTCCAATAGAAAGACTTTTTAATACGCCTTCCTTCCACTGTCTGCCTAATTTCATCTCCAGCACAAGCACAGCCTTGCTGTTAGAAATCACTTTCCCTGCCAGAACAGGCCTGTAAACTACAGAGCACCGGTCTAGCTCAATTATCTGCCCTTACCACCTCCTCCAGGAAATTCAGGTCAGGCAGACCAGCTCAGGTCTTCAATTCATCTGACGGTTTTCTTTTCCTTAATGTTCTGGCTGGGGTTTGCTAGAGGAATTACCAATCTCAGGAGGAAGGAAAATTAAGTCTGCTATTATAGGAGGAATAAAAACCACATCCTCAAACTTTTCACTTTCAGCTTCCAGCTTAACTTTCATTGTACCAGGAGAAACAAGAAATACGCCTTACTCAAAAGATACCAACTTCTGCTAATACTCTGCTCCCAGCTTTCCTTCTTTCCTGATGTCGAAGATCAGCAATAATCAAAAAGCATACTCCTAGTATCACAAGCTCTCTACAACCTGCTTTAATTCCTTTGTGTCTCCTTTAAAGGGAAGATGCACCGGAGCATTTGTAAGTAGGTCAACCAAAAACCCTCATGGCCTACCAGCCATGCTGTAAGCCAGCCAAGTAACTCCATTAGGATACAACAAGGGTAGCTAGATTTTGATGCAGCTAATTAGCTAACTTGTCACATGAAAGTGGTGTCCCAGGTTGTCACAGCCAAATCTCCAGAAAAATCTGCACGGCATTACCGTAGGTGAGTCAATTAGTAGTCATAACTGGACTCTGCTGAAAAGAGACAGGTGTTTATTTCTGTTAAAACAGTGACTTCCTAAAGAAAAACAGGACCAACGAGTCTTCTGCTATGCTCAGTTGCATACACATGCCCTTAACAAGCAGACCAGGTTAACTCTCATTGCTGAACTGGTTTCTCATTACAATTTCCCTAAATACACTAGTGGGAAACTTGGAAGAATGCTTCCAAGACAAATGCTTTTTGCTCTTAAAGCGCAAGAAACTACAATTTTAAGTGACACAAAAACAGTCCCAAGGAAAGTGATGACCCACAGGAGATAATTTAGCATAGAGCCAACACAGAAATGATATTACCCCACCAGGTAAACAAGCAGAGTGAAAGGCAGCATTTGCTTTGTTTCCAGCCTGAAAAGCCAGAGTTTCTCCACCGAACTGCCCACATACCGGTACAGCAGAAACGCGCTTCCTGGAGTATAACAGTAGTGCACAATTCCGCAATGTCTGCAGCCTGCCAGTTGGTTACACCTACAGCTTTCAAACAGCTACTCAGGCTTTTCTTTATCCGACTGGTGAAATATGGCAGGTTTAACGAATAGGCTGGATGTTTACAACACTTTATTTAAAGGAAAATTCTCAAAATAAGAAGCCTAGGTGAATCAGTCCACTGCTGTATCATTGCACCTTTAATGTGGGGGTCTCTGTACCACAGCCTGAAGGGATACACCCCTCTAGTCAGCCCAGGAATCATTTCTACAGCTGTCTAGCTTCCTCAAAACACAAAATGCAAACATTGCCCTTGCTAATCTCTAGCCCTAACGGTAAACACGGAACGTTTCTTATTTCCCCACCACCACTTTCACATGGGCACCAACCAACAACAACGCAGTACAGAGACAAAGCGATGGGATTTTCCATCTGGAGCCGTAAACCCAAACAAAACAAGGCTGTTAAAAGCACATAACAGAAAGGGCTACCTCTTGGTGTCTCAAAGAGGATTAGCACTGAGCCGTCCCTGAAGTGGCAAAGATAAATGGGGCCTCTTGGCCAGCTGCTGGAAGCAGGACAGCTTCTAGCAAGCACCCTTACAGAGCTCTAGGTCATGCAGGTGCCTTTCCCTAATCATCGCTAGGAGAAACATGAAATAACACGGTGGTGCTGTTAATGCAGAGCCCCCTGAGCCCGGCAGTGCTAAGGGGGCTCCCCACAGCCCCCTCCCCTGCCTGCTGCTCCCCCCGCCTCCATTTCCCCACCCCTGCTCCTCCGAGGCCGCTTCTCCCCCAGGCCCAGCACCGTTAAACCCGGCAGCCGGGCCCGGCAGCTCCGTGGCTGCTAGAAAATAAAATAAACAAACACTTTTATACCCTCCCTCGCCCCCAACACGGCCGGAGGTCACCGCAAGGACCCCGGGGGCTGCGGGAGGGAGGCGAGGGGAGGCCGGGCCGGGGGGATAGGGCTAGCCTGGAGGTGTTGGGAGGCCCGGGGGTGCCGGGGTCCGCCCGTGCCGCTTACCGGCCGCCAGCAGCGCCAGCAGCCCCAGAACCGGCGCCGCCATCGTCCCGCGCCCGTCTGCAATGCGGCGCCGCCGCCGCGCCGCGCCCTATTTATAGGCTGCGCCGCGCATGCGCGCTCGGCGCCCCGCCCCCGTGCGCGCCCCCGCTCCTGCGCGTGCGCGAGGGGAGGGTCGCGCCCGGCGCCCCCTCCCCTCCTCTCTCCCTCCTCCTTGCTGGAGCCGCGCAGGCGCTGTGCGGCTCGGGGTGAGAGGGGCGCGAAATGGCGGCCGCGGGGCTACGTCACGGCCCGAATAAACGTTCCCAGTAAACGTCCCCGTCTGAATAAACGTCCCTGTCCTCATAAACACCACGGCCCTAATAAACGTTAATTTTAATGACAATTATCAAAGCCTGAGCTGGCTTGATGCATCCCAGCCCCTTCCCCTGCACTGATGCAGCCCACTGAAAGAACAAATTGTAAAAATACAAAACGCAGAATGCTTTCCTGAACCTGTGCTGGGGGCTTCCCGTTGCGGGAGGAAAGGTCCCACTGAGCCCTGATTACCTCCCAGGGACGTTCCCCAGTCTCACTTTGACTCACAGAGCCTCAATGCCTCACATCTGAAGCACTCACAATCTGCAAGGCTCACCCTTCCTCTTTCAGTTCGTTTTTCTTCGTTTCTTTCTGAAGATGATGCGAGCAGGAGCATTGTACAGTCTTAAATGGCTCCTCCAAGACAGGTGCACACTCCTTTTACCTCACAAGGCCACCACAACTCAGGTCTCACCCAGTGTTTTACAGGACACAAAGATCACTCCATAGCTGGGCTTCATGCAAGTCCTGCCTTCATAGGACCAGCCAATCACAACTACATCTTTTCTTTTAATTAATCAACAGTTATTGCAAGTGCGTGTGCAGATCTTCAAGATACTGCCCTTCAGACAAGTGCATACCCAGCATTACCGCGTTAGGTCCCTACCTACCTGTACATTTCTCAAAGACTAGACTTGTTGATAACATGTAAAGGTTTCTGTGCAGTTTAAAGGTTTGGGGGAAGTGGATCTGCTTTGTTTCATTTTGCATGTCTATATCCAAACAAGGCAAGACATACTTCTCTTATGAAGATCTTTTTAAAGTCCCAAGCCAACCTAAGAAGCCACTGTGGGCAGCTGTTGGTTATCCTGTTCTTCTTTGTGAGCAGACACACCAAGAGTGCCCCACAGCTTCATCCAGAGCCTCCAAAGACCACAAGCAGCAGGACCAGGGACTCTTAGGTATTTCCTAACTAAATCCGATGGACAGAACCAACCAGACAGAAAGCCATCGTGAACAGCAATTTTGGCCAGAGCAAGCAAACAACCTTTACTCTGGTCCTAAAGCCACCTTGCATAGGCAGGGCCTGGCATGCCTCTCTTATCTCTTGTGTGCACAAAGTGTTGATAAGGCACCTTAACTTTCTAAGCCAACAGTCAGCTACTAGCTTGGGAACACACACACACACAAACAGCTTTGTGAAAAAGAATATTTAGAAGCGGGGTGGGGGTAAAATAAGACTGTTTGGAAAAGGAGAGCCATTTCAGCAGGCAGGGTGTCTCTGGTGCCACCCCCAATCCCTTGTGATGGCAGGCAACAAGACAGCCACTGCCAGCCAAGATCTGCCTGGAGCGCTGCCACTTCTAGTTGTTTGGAGACTTCTTTTTTTTTTAATTATTATTACAAAGCATATAATGATATCTAGCTATCACCTTCCTGATTGTCGCTATGACATATCTTTACTGTTTCTGCGATATCTCCTAGTAGTTTTCTCACTTAAAATGGAATCACAAAAATTATATAGCATCAAGAGATCAAGCACTGGCCATTTGCCACTGATGATGGGACTGTCTGCAAGAGGGAAATCCCATAGCACAGCTCATCCTACTGAGACCAGGTCCAGCTCACAGATACGAGGAGCCCACTGCATGGACAGAGACCTCACCCTGACAGCATCAACAACAGCCATGCACCGTCTACCTACCACCTTCTGCTTCTGTGAGCTTCTGCTCAGATTTGGGGTTTCCCCGAAAGATAGGCCTTTCAGATAAGATGTCACATAAGGCTTCCCGAGAATGGCTGTGGCTTGTCCGCAGTCACAAACAACTGAGTCAGTGTGCTGTGGATGGGGGAGAAGGAGGCCTTTCTGACACCATCCTGGGCACCATGTCTGGCATCCACCGGGCTCTGCCATGAGCAGCTTCAACTCACTGACCTCCCCTCTCTAAGCCAGCTTTCTGCAAGCCTCAGAAATAGGACAAGACCTTTTCTTTTGGTTATTGAGCTTACTTTGACAGATAGCCAGTTGAGCAGATAGTGGGGCACTGCCTACGAGATGCAAGCATTTCTTCTCACAGGCTCTGAAGCCTCCTTGCAGTAGCCTGTGCAAATTGTTAAACCAGAACCACAGTTGTTTAAATACAGTTGTAGGCTGTTTGTCCAAGAACTTGTTTTCAGCCCCAGTTTGAGAGGCACAGAGAAAGTGAGTAGGAAGAGCTTTGGGCCGGGAAGCTGCTGGTAGCAGGGACTGTGCTGCAGCCCAGCCTGTGACTCATCTTCAGGGCTGCCTCCCCTACCAACTAGTCCAGCCGGGCTGGCACCATGGCCCGGCCGGCTCCAGAAAGCCTGATGCTCAGTTTTGTCATGCCTACGGCACACAAATTCCTTCCACGGGCTGCCTCGCCCTCCTCCTCCTCCTCACGCTGCTTTCCCCGTTTTGCATAAGCAGCACGCACACACACGAGACATCTCTGTTTGGCAATCTCGGAGGCCAGCCAGAGGCCCCTGCAGGCTCTGCTTTTGCAGCCTGCCGGAGACAGCTCTGCAGGAGAAACTCTCTCCTTGCCAAAAATAAATTTAAAAAAAGGCATTTTCTGCAGCGGCCTGGCTTTCAGACCACTTTGCATTTCCACTCCGACTGCACCAAGCTGTCAGAGAGGAAGCAAAAGCAAGCCACAAATTACAGCCTGGCAGCCTTGGGAAGGGCCTTGAGCACATCTGAAGTTTGTTCCAGCCCAAGCAGAAGCAGCCTCCCAGTGACTCATCAACATCTCGCCGGGTCCCGGCTCGAGACGGGCTCCCCGCCGCACGCCAGATGCTCTGCCCCCATCCTCGCCACCGGCACAGTGCGGAGGAAAAACTCCAGCTCCGACTTGAAGGAGGAAGCACCAGGCCATTTTCCAGCTCATCTGGCCCACAGCGGGTCCCCACCTCCTGTCACTTTGTTCTGCTGCTCCTCGGGCTCCTCCACCTCCCTGCCACAGCAGAACAACCCTGCCCTGCAGAAGCAGATGGGTCTTTGCTGGATTAGTGACCCGAATCAGCCCAGGGCAGCAGAGCAGCATGCCATGAGCCAGCAGGGCCGTGGGAGGGAGGCAGAAGCAGCCCCACGCTCCTCTACGAGCCTCGCAGTCCCTTGCACCAGCACAAACAGCCCAGCCCGGGGGCTTAGACAGCAACAGAGCGACCCAGTCCTCTCCTCAGGCCGCTTTTGAGCCTGGATCCAGTTTGCTGTCTGAACGCTGGTGGCAGCACGGGGTGCAGGCAGCTGAGGACCATCCCCTTTTGGCAGCGCTCAGTTAGTGCTGCTGGCACAGCGGCCCTGCTCCTTCCCACGTTCAACAACTCAATTATCAAAAGGGGTCACATCAAGTGCACCGGATTTTCCGAGCAAAGCATAACATAGAAAGCCTCAAATCTCTGCAGAGAGTTCTCATTTCAGCATGTCCTTTGTCCTACCCCGTGCTTTTCATTATAGTTAAAAGTTGATTATTTCTTTTTATTGTTTCTCTAGCATTTTTGTAGTGCTTGCTGGGATTATACCATTCTTCCAAGGCAGGGCATATCCCATCACACTGCACTGCTATTTCGAACCAAATAGATCAGCCACAGAGTCGAGGGACAGCAGCCATAAATGCTTTGCCCTCGTGAACCAGGATTTCTGACCGGTGCTTGCAAGACCTGGAAGCACAACAGAGTCGATAGAAAAGCAGGTGATTCTTCATAAATACAGAGGAATCAATATTTCAGCATCACCTTGCAAAGCCCATGCTTCAAAGGAGTTGCATAAAAGCGCAAATTCCCATCTCTGCTCTCATTGTGTCATCTTTCCAGGGCTGTAAGCAGTAAGAATGCAGCCAGACAAACCTCTGCTACTGGTGTGCAACAGCCTTTGAAGGGGAAGCAGTTTTCTTTATATAAATGGAAAGGAGAATTAAGTCACGGGTTTGTTTGTAAACCCTACTTCCCCCCTCCACCGAACCAAACCAAACCACCAAACAAAAAATAGAACACCATGAGAAACATACATCGAGGTTACCCAGGAAGAAAATAAAATAAAAATTAATAATAGTGTTAAAAAAATTTATATCAGAAAGTAAAAGCTGGCCAAGGAAAAGAGGAGGGAGATTTTTGGACGCCTTGGTTCCCATTCACACTATTACAGAAGCAGCTCCCCAGGAAGCACTGCCCCTTTTCCTCCCTTTCCTCTGTAAGGATTTAAAGCAGGTGACTCCAGCTGCTTACTGGGAGCTAAGATCCCTTCCAATAAAATGAGCAGGCTTGATTTTGGGGGATTTCTTCAATAAAAGTGAGGGACAAACAGAAGAGTGCAGTTACCAAATCCTGCCCTGCCTCAGCCACATTGTGCTGTTGCATTGAAGCTCGCCACGGTTTGAGAGCAGCCAGCTCTTTGCAGTGTCAGCTATTCCACCAAAGAGCCACTTTTCAGAAGGTGCTTTTAATGCATCAACTCCATTAAAAATATATATATAAATAAATAAACTCTGAACCCTTTAAAAACCAGCCCAGCCCATTTCTAAGAGCTAACCCCTCTCAGAAAGGACACTGCTGCAAAAATAAGCTTTTAGCTCGAGTCCTCAAAGCTTAGGGGGAGAAAAAAGAGAAAATCACCCCGAGCATCCTGTTTGTGGCTCCCACATGCCCACACCAGCATGCAGGAGCAAACACCTGGCTTTTTGTATGCACCCCTGGGAGTATGCTGCTGAGTGGGGACACAGGGGGGACCCTGCCTGGGTCTTTATTCAGTGTAATTCTCGGTGTGGAGTGGAGGGAGAGGGCTTTCAGTGAGCTCTCGTGCAGAGTTACTTCCACGTGGCTTGGTCCTCAGTGAGCTGAGCTGAGCATTGCTTGGGTGCTATGGAGCAAAGCCTGATGTTCCCCTTTCCTGTGCTTTGGCTCCAGGGTAACGGGCAACGTATTCCTCATCTTCCACCTCCTCCTCCTCCTGCCCATCACCTTTGGGTGGTCTCAGCTCAACGCAGAACCAACAGCTCCAAAGGCCACTGCCCTGCTGCTCTGCTTTCCTTACTGCCAGCCAAAAAGGGGCAAAACCCACCTGCCAAAATAGAATAAATCAGGAAGCTTTTACAAAAGATGGGACCAAGTTCCTTTTATTTACTTTCTGCTTTGCAGGTTTGCCAGGATTATACGTGGAAGCTCTCAGGGCTTTTGCTGCAGCGCAGGCTGTTTCAATCCAGCCCTCTCACAGCACAGAGCAAATCTGCTTTGCCTCGGTTCAGCTGACACAGAAGTGATCGCACAGTCACGGGACGCCAGAAACCACAGCTTTAAGGAAAAGCCCCAAGTATTGTGGGCTTTGCAGAGAAACTAGGCGAGATGACAGGACAAAAAGCTACCGGGGCTTGTGTAAGGGACTTACACCCCGGTTTTATTCATCCAGCCTCTTGTGTTCGTGCTGAAACATGGGGAAACGCCGGAGCATCTCCTTGTGGCAAGCACAGGGCGACGGGGATGCTTTACGGATTCCACAGCAGCGCAGTGACTAATGACACAATGCCAGCCGGTTTTCCGTGGTTATCACATTTTTCATGATTGTCACCTGATGGGCATCTCTGAGACTTGCTCATCACCCTCTCCCAGAACTGAACCACTCAATAACCACTTGTTTTAGCCCTCCCTTTGTAGGTCACGGAGCTGGGGGTCAGCGCCGCGCGCCTGTGCAGACTCAGCTGCAGGCACAAAGTTGCTCAATCTACGCTCACCGTTCTGCTGAGCTTTGTTTGCCAGGGCAAACGTCAAAGGAGGAACAAACCCCCTCTTATCTTTCCCCGGGGAAGGGGGGAAGAGGCGGAGGAGTCCCAACCCTGGGCGCTGCAGCCCAGCCAGCCCCAGAACAAAAGCACGGCTGAGCCAGAGGAAAAGAAAAAAAAGGAAAAGAAAAGAAAAAATGCTCCAAGCCACCACTTGTGCAAGGCCACAGAGTGACTCCTCAGGCACATGGCACCGGACGGAGGAAAGGAAACCGCCTCGCTTCCCCTTTCCTTTCACCAGGACCCTCGGCAGCTGCCCTTAAAACCCACCCCACAGCTGCTTCCCCTCCGGTTGGGTTTTCATGCTGGGCTGCAACTGCTCTCGCCGTGCTCCTGTAGTTGGACAAGGTTCAGAGCCACGCTCAGTCCTGGCTAACAGACCTGCAAATGAGAGCTAATTAACCCAGAGAGATATGGAAACTGTTTTTCCATTTTATTTTTTTAAAGAGGATTATCAGGTTTGAGCTGCTCCTATTTCACAAGAGAGCTTAGAAAGCAAACGGCTTTTGCTCCTGTTTGGTTTTCCGGCTGCTGCCTGGGGCAATCAGGAGATAGGAGGAATTTGAGTGATTTCTGACACAAGCCTCCAGATTTCCCCATCGCCTGCCCCGACCAGCCCGTTTGCAGACAGCCTTCTCTGCCTGCGAGACCTGTGGGGTTTGCACCTCTGGGATCTCCCACAGCTCCAGCCACAGGGCTTGGCTGGCCCTGTGGGTGCTCCGGTGGAGTCTCCAGGCACTGGTTCCCTCTTCTTTATCTGTCCCGGTGCTCCTTTCTTCAGAAAGGCCCTTCCCCATGGTGAGCAAAGCTTCAAAGGCCCTGGTGCCCTGATTGTGGGTTGAACAGTGAGGATTTGGTTATCTCAAAGTAGCCAAGGTTTCCAGGCGGAGGCGTTATCTCTGTGTACGACTACGGGGGATTGTCCGAAGGCACCCTCTGTCCTTCTGCAAACAGGGGCTGAGCTCCGGGAAGCATCAACCCCCACAAAAAAACCTGGCAGCCAAGCGAACCAGCGGCAGTCACGCGCCAGCTCAGATCCCTCTGCAGGCAGCTGGGCAATCCTGAGCCTGCAGGGTTTTTTGGGATAGGATGGCTGGACGTCTGTCTGATTAGGTTCCTGTGGGTCCTCAGCAATGATTGGAATTAAAACTTGCCCAAAGTGATGCTGGAGGGGGCTGCCCTGCTGCCTCGGCCCCGTTGCTTCTGTGTTTTCGGTTCCTAAATGCACAAGCCTCCATCTGGCTTTTTTCGAAGGGTGTATCAGCATGTTGCTCCTCCTGGGCGATGGTGAATGTCTGAGGGACCGGTCATTTATTTTCACTCACACCATCTTTTCATCATCTGCAAACTTTCTGAACAATTAGCATGTTTTCTTCATCAATAACAATGCAAAAATAAAAGAGAGAGAGATAGAGAGAGGCCTGCTACAGAAGCACCCAAAAACCTGAGATTGAGGAGTCACCCCTGGGGTTTTGTTGGTGCTGAGCACATTTAAGTAAAAGGTGTTGCTAGACGCTCTGCAGTTCTCACTTCCTTCTTTCGGAGGGCACAAAATTGGACAAGTCATGTTTTTGCACACATTCCTACCCCTGCCAAGGCTCAGAGCAGACATAGCTGGTGCCCTCAGTGATCAGCCCCCTTTTTTGGGGTTTCCCTTTGTGCACAGACTGGTCAGAAAGAAAAGCCCGCTATCGGTTCGGGTCCATCTCCCAGCATCAGGCAAAGGGAAGGAAAATTTTGTTCGGTTGATCCTAACCAGGCTTTCCCAGGTTGGGACTTGTCCCCATTCGTCTGTGCAGAGAGCAGGGGGACGTGGATTCACCCAGCGGAGGATGCTCCTGACCTTACAGAGGTGCACTTTTGGCACTGCAGTGCAGCTCCAGAGCCACTGGCACAGGCAGAAACGTGCTCGCAGGCTGCGTGCGATCCCCCTTTCACCTTTTCCTCTGCGCCAGAGACTCAGCAGGACAAAGCAGACAGCTCAGGGCTTCCCACCCCCTTGTTTCGAAGGAAATGGGAGCGTAAGGACGAGGCTGGGATGTGCCTGGCCCAGCTTGCAAACGACCTCTGGCAACTGCCGGCCAGAGGAATCGCCGTCTTCTGCTTTTTCGGTTCCGATTTGGAGTTGGCACCCGCCCGCTTCCTCACGCTGAAAATAGGAGAAATTGGTTATCTGGAGGCCCATCGCCCCGCGGCTTGGTGGCCCTGCTGGGGGCGAGCACCCGCTGCGGGAAGGCCACCACGAAGGGGACGCAGAGCAGAGGATGGGGAGCAGCAGCCTGGGCTGGCCGGGCGTCCCCAGCACGAGGGGACATCTCCCGGTGTCCCCGTCCCGAGCTTTGCCCTACCACCGTCTCCCCTCTCGCAACATCCACGAGCATCGCTGCTTTAGGTCGGGAAAGCGCTCGCGATGAGCAACAGCTGAAAATAAAGGCACAAAGCCCGGGCTCGGCGACTTCCCCGCTTCACCCTGGGCGGTTTCGGGGGGAAGCAGAAGCGAAACGGGAACAGAAATCGCGGCGCGGGGCCGCGCGGGGGCGCAGCGGCAGCGGCACCGGGAGCGCGCCCGGCCCCGCCGCCGGCCGCGGGAGGGTTCTGGGGGGGGAGCCTGGGTCCTTGCGCCCCCCCTGGCGAGACAAAGCCGCCGGGAGCCGGGTGCAGCCCTGGGACAAAGGCAGGACAGCCCCCCCCCCCCTCCAGCCTCCCAGCCACATCCCGGCCCCCTGGGAAAGGAAACCCCGGAGGGAAGCAGCCGAGCGGCGGTGCCGGGAGGGCGGAGGGCGGAATGGGGCAGCCTCTGATCCGCAAGGCGAGCTGCCAGGCAGGCTCTGCCCCCGTTTTATGGAGCAAAGGCCAGCCCAGGCTTCCATCCGGCAGAGCAGGACATGGCCACCACTGCGTCCTCAGCTTGGGCCGGGGGCACAAAACGAGCCAGAAGAGTTTGATGCCATCGAGGGCCGGGATGCCCGGTGAGCCACCAGCAGAAGCCTTGGGAAGAGGAGCCCAGTGGTGCCATCACCGCTGCGGCAGGGCTGTCCTGCTCCGTGGCTTCATACACACACACGTCTGTTGGCACCCCTCCTGCTGCCAGCAAGGTGCTGTCCCACGCTCATTGCCTTTGTTAGCAGCAAGACACTAACAAGCTACACGGGCCATCACATGCAAACACTGATAAAACTTGTGTTTCTGCATAACACCACGGGAAAACTATGCTGGGAATGCACAAGAGGATGAAATATCTTATGGGGACTGGTTTTTTGGCTCTGTCTCCAGATGTCTTTTGGCTCTTCACTATGGAGCTCGGAGGGGGACGTACAAATTTCCACGCATAAGCCAGAGCTGCTGGTCCCGTACACCTGGATATTATAGCCCACACTGCGGGGACAGGGACAGCCCGTGCACACTGAGGGGGAGCTGCTGGTCCCCTCCTGATGGCCACGGTGGCCAGCACTTCCCCAAAGGGCCACGCTCACCAGGACACTTGTGCGCATTGCATCGCCTGCCTGGCACACGGGGACCATCAGGTGCCGCAAAGCTACCTACCGACCCTACATGGGGACCAACACGGGGTCTTGGGGTGACCGATGCGGGATCTTAGGGTGACCAATGCAAGGTCTTGGGGTGACCAACACGGGGTCTTGGGGTGCCTTGAGGGGGGCAATACCAAAAGGAAGAAGGTGGTCGTGGAGGTGGGGGAGCGAGAAGCAGCCGGCGAGAGCCACGGAGAGGGAGCATCGGGGGGGGGGGGGGGTGGCACAGAGAGAAACTTTTCCCCCGAGCTCCCCGTTCCTCCGCACGGTGCAGGATCTGGCCCTGGCACTGCGGGATGATGGCCTGGGGCCCCAGCCCCGCCCCAGCCCCGCTCCCCCCCTCCGGCACCCCGGGAGGAAGGCAAGAAGGAGGGAGGGAGGGAAGGAGGGAGGGAAAAGAGAGGGAGGGAGGATGACAGCGCCGTGAAGAAAAGCAGGGGACCCGCCGCCCTCCCCGCTCCCGCACGGCAGGACCGGGCCCACGGGGGTAGGTGAGGGTGGTGCTGGGGGACACTTGGCCGGGAGGGGGGGGTCCCTGGGGGTCCCGGCACCCAGCAGGGGCATCCGGGGCTGGGTCCGGCGGGGGGCTCGGACGGGGAGTTGTGGGAAGTTGGGGGAAGGGGAAAGGGAAAAGAGGGGGGAAGGCACGTTCCTGGGACCAGTGGGGTTGGGGGGCTCCGTGGCCGCCCCCCACAGCCCCTCGGAGGCGGCTCCAGGGCTCCGCCACTGCCGCCTTTGTGCTGCCTCCGGCCGCGCCTTTGTCTGCGGGCAGGGAGCCCCCGCCGGGCCTGGGGTGTCCCCGGGACCCCCGCCCAAGCAGCTCCTTCGGCAGCTCGGGGGGACGGCAGCAAATAAAAATATATATATATATATATTTATAGAGAGAGAGATGGATGCATCCGGAAGAAGGCAAAGCCGGGGTGAGCCGCTCCTGGCCGGGAAGCAGCGGGGCGGCGCGGGGGGAACTTTTCCTGCAGCGATCCCGGAGTTGCATCATCCGGCCCCATGGGCAGCGCTGGCAAGTTGGTGGCAGGGGGCTGCTGGGGGGCTGTGGGCACTGGCCAGGTGGCCACAGGGGCCGCTGGGGTCGTGTGGCCAGTGGTCGTGGGGTCTGGTGGCCGGACCCCATCTCGGCACCGTTGGGCAGCCCCGAGCTCGGCCTGAGCCCGCAGCATCCCCCTGCTGCTCGCCAGCCCCTCGCCAGCTGCAGGTGGTGCCGAAAAACCCGGCTGCTGGCTGCGGCTGCCAGCGAGTTTGGTTCGAGTTTGGGTAATTTGGGGTAGGAGTTTGTTTCGAGTTGGGTTATTTTTGTGTAGCTGGGCACCGCTCGCTGCTGGGCCAGGTGAAACCCCGAGTGTGCCGCAGCTGCGGGGGTGCTGGGTTCGGCTGGGGTGCTGAGCGGGGCTGGGAGCAGACAGCTCTCCTCGGGCACCAGCCGAGGCCGGGGGGGGAAAACTCACCCCATTCTGGCCTCAAATTTGGGCTGGTGGCACCGACTTGCTCCTCTGATGGGCACCTCGCTGGCCCCGGTTTGGCTGAGGCTTGGTGGCTATTCTGGGCAACTTTATAAACAGCGTAGGAATTGACTTTTTTTTTCTCTCTCTCTCCTATTTTAACTCGAATTACACGTGTTGTTTTTGAGCAAAAAAAAAAAAGTACCTCTGAGCGAAAAACACCGGAGGGAGCAGCCGGTGGCCAAAGCGAAGCGGTGCCACGCTCCGTCGCCTCCATCCCGCTGCCTCCTCCCCTGGCTCGGGGGGACAGGAGCCGGCCGGGGGGGCGAGCTGCTGGACCTGGAGGAAAGGCAGGGGCGGGAGCACAACCCCTCCGAGGCGAAAGCGAGTGGGGAAACCATCGGGTTTCCCAGCCTCGGGAGGGGAAGTAGTTGGTAAATACAGAGGGAGCCAGTTTGTTGTGATAATTTTTTTTTCTGCACGGGTTGCAGACAAAGAGCAGATCAGCCCGCACGCCTGCTCTCTTTGTTGTTCCAGCCAAGGCTTTTGCTGGGTCCTTTTCCCAACCTGGTGGAGCAAAGTGCTCCAGAGGGGTCCCGGGCACCGGCTGCGAGCCAACGCTTTGCCTACCGGCTCTGGGAACTCATCCTCAGCCCGTTGAGTCACCGGAGGAAAATGTGACTTCACCCAGTCACACCTCCGGCTGCTTTTCCCCATGAGCCCACAAACGCCTTTCCTGCCCTGGATGCTGTCTCCCGGCCGGAGGAGGGATGGGGAAGGGCTGGCCCCGTGTATCGCCCCTCGCCCGCTGCATGGTGCTCGGAAAAATCACGCTGAAATGAAAAGCTCTTTGGGTTTGGGAAGAGCCGGGTCCCTGCAGCCGCGTCCCAGCTCTCCCGTGCACAGAGCCCCTCTGTTCCCCGCACAAAGAGCCGCTTGTGGCCCTCCTCCTGCCCCGGCCGGGCTGCGCCGTGCGGTCCCCAGCGAGGAAGAGCTCGAGGACGCCGAGCAGCCCCCGGCCACCTCGCCGGGTCACTGCGTCCCCTTCCTTGCTGCTCTCAAACCACCAAAGCCCCAGGACGTGCGGGGCTCGGCGTGCTTTCTGCCCGCCCCTTGTGCCTCCCCGGCCCCACAGCTGAGCCCTGCGAGGGTTCAGGGACCCAGCGGCTCGTCCATTTGCAGCCGCTCCTGTATTTAATGAATTACACCCACCCTGGGCCTGCAAATCTGGGGTTTTGCTGGAAATCGCTCTCTGTACAGTCCCCATGAATAATTTCTGGTCTGTGGATCATTTGTGGTTTGTCCGCTGTGGGCATTAGAGAGGGGGAAATCCTGGGCTGGCTGCGCCCAGGGCGCTTGGCAGCGCTCAGAGCGCCGGCGCTGACCCTTGGAGCCGCCTTCCCAGTGCTCACGATTACAAATCTGAAACTCATTCCCCTGGCAGCCTCCCTGGGAGCAGCCAGCACCCTCTGCCAGGGTCTGTATAATTAATTCCCCCTCTGGGCTGCTGAAATACTCCGCCCCCTGTCATTGCACGGGCACCGGGAGCTTCACGGGGCAATGGGAAGGCTTTGGGCAGCAGCGGGCGCGCGGTGCTCCGGAGGCGGGTGCTTTGGCAGGGCAGCAGGCACCAGGAGCACGAAAGGCAGGGGTTTACACGCACGGCATGTGATGGAGAGTCAGGCCACGTGAGGCCCTCCGCCTTCGTCCGGTTCCTGGAAACCCCCCGGCTTTCGCTTTGAGACCCACGGGAAGACAGAAGCCGCGCGCCCCGAGCACGTCACAGTAGGAAGCCGCCTGGCTCCCCAAAAAGTACCTTTGCCCCCTGCCCTGAGCGCCCGGCCCAGCGAGGCCCCCTGCCCAGGGGGGGATTTTTGGCCGGCAGCAGGCAGGCAGCTGGCAGGGATTGGGTTTCGGCGCTGCTGGGAGGAGGAGGAGGTGCGGGAAGGGGTCTCCTCTGGCAGATTTATTTCGGGAGCAGGGAGAGCGGCGCTGTCAGCAGCTGCTGGGCGCGGGGTGGAAGCGATAATAGGAGCCCCCCCTCCGCCCCCGCCACGGGTTTTTACAGCACAGGGTGTTTGCCGAGCTCTTGCTCGCACAGCACAGGGGAATTGCCTTCAGGCCCTCGGCATGGGCTCTCCAGACGTAGAGGTTGCCAGAGAGAGCAGCGAGTGCAGGGGAAGGCCCTGATGTGTCCCCTCCTTGCCCCCGCAGGCCAGGGCCACCTGGAGGGGGATGCTGAGGAGCAGAGGATGCCCAGCAGATAGCGCAGGGCACCGGCAGCCCAGCCGGGGGCTCCCCTGAGGACAGGAGGGACGTTCAGAGGACGCAGAAGCCCCGGCTTCCCAGCTCTCCCTCCCCATGGAGAGGAGATCCTCCTTGCCCCAGGATCTCCGGGAGGTGCTGCACTGCCTGAAGATGAGGAGCAAGTACGCCGTGCTGCTGGTGTTCGTCGTGGGTCTGGTCATCATCGAGAAGGAGAACAACTTCATCTCCAGGTAGGAAGCACGGGACCCCCTGCTTTTAGCCCTCTGTCCACCCGCCCTGCGTGCTTGGCGACCCCAGGTCCTGCAGGGAGAAGCGCAAGGGGGGTCCCCAAAACCTCTAGGGGGATGGAGGGGTGGCCTCAGCCCCAGGCTCTGCTCGCTCTCCCGCAGGGTGTCGGACAAGCTGAAGCAGTCCCCGCAGGCGCTGGCGGAGGCCAACGACACGGAGGCCAGCCCAATGCCGGCCGAAAACGGGTCCCTGGCCTCACTGCGCCAGCTGGATGCCGCCTTCTCGCAGCTGAGGATGCGGCTGCGCAACGTCACCCTGCAGCTGGCCGGGGGGCCGGCGACGGCAGGGACGGTGCCCCCGGAGCCGCGGCGGCACGTCCTGCTGATGGCCACCACCCGCACCGGCTCCTCCTTCGTCGGGGAGTTCTTCAACCAGCAGGGCAACATCTTCTACCTCTTCGAGCCGCTGTGGCACATCGAGAGGACGGTCACCTTCGAGCCGGGCGGCGCCAATGCAGTGGGGTCGGCCTTGGTGTACCGCGACGTCCTGCAGCAGCTCTTCCTCTGCGACCTCTACATCCTGGAGAGCTTCATCTCCCCGGCGCCCGAGGAGCACCTGACGCCCTTCATGTTCCGGCGGGGCTCCAGCCGCTCGCTGTGCGAGGAGCCCGTCTGCACGCCGGCCGTCAAGAAGGTCTTCGAGAAGTACCACTGCAAGAACCGCCGCTGCGGCCCCCTCAACGTCACGCTGGCGGCCGAGGCGTGCCGGCGCAAGCAGCACGTGGCCCTGAAGACGGTGCGCATCCGGCAGCTGGAGTTCCTGCAGCCGCTGGCGGAGGACCCACGGCTGGACCTGCGCGTCATCCAGCTGGTGCGGGACCCCCGCGCCGTGCTGGCCTCCCGCATGGTGGCCTTCTCGGGCAAGTACGAGACCTGGAAGAAGTGGGCGGCCGAAGGGGCGGCCCCGCTGCAGGAGGATGAGGTGCAGAGGCTGCGGGGCAACTGCGAGAGCATCCGTCTGTCGGCCGAGCTGGGGCTGCGGCGGCCGGGCTGGCTGCGGGGCCGCTACATGCTGGTGCGCTACGAGGACGTGGCGCGGGCGCCGCTGCGCAAGGCGGAGGAGATGTACCGCTTCGCCGGCATCCGCCCCACGCCCCAGGTGGAGGAGTGGATCCGCGCCAACACGCAGGCGCCCCGCGACGGCAGCGGCATCTACTCCACGCAGAAGAACTCCTCGGAGCAGTTCGAGAAGTGGCGCTTCAGCATCCCCTTCAAGCTGGCGCAGGTGGTGCAGGACGCCTGCGCCCCGGCCATGCGCCTCTTCGGCTACAAGCTGGCCGGCAGCCCCGAGGCGCTGACGAACCGCTCGCTCAGCCTGCTGGAGGAGGGACCCCCCTCCTGGGTCACGTAACGCCAGGGGGGAACCGGAGCTGGGGACCGGAGCATCCCGGCGACGCCGAGCCCTGGGGCCGCGTCGCGTCCACACCGATGGGTTCCTCGGGAGGGGCAGCGGGGGTGCTCCGGCATCAGCTCCGCTCCCCATGGAAGGGGGAAGGATGCGACCCTGAGACAGAAAAGCTGAGCACAAGGGATAACCCTGGGGCCAGCGGCAAAACCTGACCCATGCACCAGCTTAAATGGCACCAGCTCCTTTCTGTAAGGAGTCACTGAGCCGGGGAACCGGAGGACGCAGCCGGGAACCCACAGCCCCCATGCGGGGGTGACTTTCTGGGAGGTTTGTGCAGCCTGGGTGCTTGCCAAAACCATGCTACGCCCTCCGAATGCCGCTGTCGCAGTCAGGGAGCACTCCTGGATGGGATTCAACATGGAAAGCAGCGCTGCTGCCCCGCGGCCGCGCGTGATGTGGTGCCCAAAGTGGCGCCACCCCAAGCACCAGTGGCACAGCGTGCCAGCACCAGCAGGGACCCGAACCCCAAAGGCCTTACTGGTTTAGTGCCTTCACGCCAGCACAGACTGGGAACTGCCCGCAGAGCCCCAGCCAGCAGCAAGATGAGGTGGCTTCTCGGGTTTGTGCTCTTCAGTGTTGGTTCGGGGGGGTGTCTGTTTATTTTTAAGTTTGTTTTCTTCCTTTTTCTCTGTGTACCAGGGTTGCAGGGCAAATCTATTTATTTATTATGTGAAAAAGAGGGGGAGGTACACCAGGGGTCAGAGCTAAGCCCAAAAAATCAGACCAGCACAATGTGCTGCAGAGAAACAGGGACACCTACAGCGGAGGCAGGGGGATTGTGGCCCATGGGAGAGCCAAACTGGGGATGCAGCTCCCCAAAAAACCCTGGCCACAGCAAGGCAGGGATGCTGCCATCAGCAAGCACTGGCCTCAACCTCGCACCGGGGCGAGGACACTCACTGGAGCCTGCTGCTTGCCCTGGAGCAGCTGAACCTCGTCACCTGCTGGAAGCTGTTTCACTTGACTTAATTAAAAATTAAAAAAAAATGATAATACAAAGGAGCAGATTCCAAAGCATCTCCTGTCTTGTTGGTGTTCGTCCCCTCCAGTCCCCCACCCCATAAATGTGGCCCATAAGCCACAGGCAGGATTTGGAGAGCCCATCGCTCCTCCAGGAGACTTGGCAGCTGCCGAGGACCTTTGGGGGACAAAGCGAGGGGCCCCCGCCGCTGTCCCCGAGCCCAGCACGGCCACCCGCAGCTCGCTGAGGCCACCAGCCCCCTTAGACAAAAGCAAAAATAAATAAGCAAAACTCAGCTGCCGCCGGCTCGGCTCTATTCCTGCCGGCACAGAGCACTGGGACCGCCCGGGCTCCGGCAGCAAGCCGCGGCTCGGCGAGCTCACAAAAGCTGCGTTTTTTGACCCAAAGTGGAGAACAGAGGCGGCATTGAGGAGCGCGGGGAGCAGCCATGCCAGAGCCGTCGGCAGCCATCCTCCTGCAGCAGCCGGGGTTTTTCCTTTTCCTCCTTTTGCTCCGCTTGCATCTGGCCTCAATATGTGACGGAGCCGGGGTGCTGGATGCTGAAGGGCTCAGGAAAGGAGGCAAAAGTGGGGTTTGTGCCGAGCAGTGCATGAAAAAAGCTGATGTGGATGGGGTGGATGGGTCTCCTCACTCGCCCTGTGCATGGAGAAGCAGCCTCGGCTCCCCCGTGAGCAGGGTTTTGTTTGGGAGCCTCCTGCTGGGCAAGCAACGGGTGGCCGGGCTCAGCTGTACGCCGGGATGGAAACGGCTGCGGTGCAAAAACAGGGGGGGGAAACCTTGTCCCCATGGATGGACGGGCCCTATCCTGCACCCCGGGGTGGGAAAGCAGACAGGCAGCCCAGTTTCTGCTCTGGAGGGGCAGATGCTGGAGGAGCTGAACCTTAAACTCCTGGGAGCATACAGCAGGGGAAGGCTGGAGGCTGGAACAAGGTCTTTTCTGTGTAAGAGTACCCATTGCTTTGGCCCAGGCTTGTGCAAAGCAAATAAATGGCTCAAATTAAATGGGGCTTCGCAAAACGGGGGGGGCAGACGCATCCCTGGCTGGCAGCCCTGGGAACAGGGCTTCAGAGGGTGACGAACGGCGGCGTCCCCATCCCTCCCTGTTGGGCAGGGAGGGACAAAGCCAGGCCTAGGAGGGACAGGCAGAGCAGCCAGGGGAAATACAGGGAGAGCAGCCAGGGCAGGGGGAGCCGTGCTGATTTAAGGCGGAGGGGAGGGCTCCGAGCCCCTCTCACCTGCGTCACCGCACTGCCTGCACGGCCGCAGCCCGCGCTGGCTCCGGCCTGTAATTTCCAGCTGAGCAGGAGCATTTCTTCCTGGACATCCTCCAGCTTCCACTCAGAAGTGTCACAGGACAGAAAGGAAACGTGCCCCCAGCCCGTGCGGATCGCTGCAGTGGCTAATTGCTCTCGTTAGGGGCACGTAGCCATGGCTCCCACACAGAACTGGGGCTCGGCAGTGCCAGGCACACAGCTCCACCCGAGGCCAAAGCAGACACAAGTTGTCACACAAAGTGCCTGTGTCACCTCCCCACAGCCCCAGGCTGTGCTGAGGTCTCCTCCCAGCACACCCAGTTGGCTGCAAGAGCTTTAACTGGCCCCTAACTGGGGGACCACATGCAAGGACAGTGATGGTGCCCAGCAGCCCCCAGGCTGAGATGCCACAGGTGCAGTGGGGTGCACCTCCTGCTCCCCTTGGCCCCACCAGGCCTTGCTCTGGTCCTTCTCCGTACCATTAAGGACACGGATTTGGGGGAAAAAGGACGTGTTTTCAGCCTGAGGACCTACCTGCAGGTCCTGCTCCACTCACACGGGCCGTGCCAGAGGACTGCATCCACACCGACACCAAAAATCCCTCCCTGGGAAGGACCCAAGCTTTATGAAATAAAACAGCTCCCAAAAGGCTCAGGCTCACCCCAAACCAAACAACCCTCTTTATTTCATGCCCTAGAGCTGCTCCCTCCCCTTTATAACCTGCCCTAAACAGGTCAGTGCCTGCAGCTGTGCTGCGTCCCAGTGCTGGCTCAGGCCCCCATAGAGCCAGCCGCAGCTGTCCTTTGGGGAAAATGGGGGAAAATTGGCAATTAGTGTCACCAGAGGGAGACTGTCTGCAGGTAGCCCAGTGAGGGGACACGTGCTGGAGGACAGGGCCACCAGCCGAAGCCTGGAAATTAATTTTAAAAAGCCATTTTCCAGCTGGGCACAAGGTTTATCTCGAACATAAGAAGCCCCTGCTGCCCTGCCGGCCCTCCTAACCCCCCGTCCCCTTCTCCTCTCCTGCTCCAGCTCGAGTTAATGGGATTGGGTTTGCTAATCCCCCAGTACTATTGGAGGGGATTTCTGCAACAGGACCAGGAGCAAACCTATGGCCAAGCCACCGTGTGCCCCATCCACCCTGCTGCCATCTGCCCGGGCCCAGCCTTGCCCATGGTGGGCTCGGCGTGGTCCCCGCGGTCAGGGCGAGGGGCCGGGGGCTGCAGCAGACATGGACAGGTCGGAATTAAATGACAGCCTTGTTTTCTGTTGTTTTTTTTTTTTTTTTTTTTTTTTTAAGAGGCTGCATGCCTGACCAGACCGCATTTCTTGGTCCGCATCCCATATTTATCCTGTAATTACACCTTCAGACAAAGGCTGCCTGTCTGTGAGGGCGATTTTTTTAAGGACACAGTTTTATTACACGTTGTGCTTTCACTGCCATGAAATCCTGGGGAGGGGGAAGAAAACGCCCCGCAATTCGGGGGTGAAAGCTGTTCTTTCTTGAAACCCAGACCTCTCCCTTCCCATTCCTGAGGAAAACCCGACCACAGACACACATCCTGCTTCTCCAGCACCCCGCGAGGAATAACGCCACCAAAAACAGCACCGGTTTTGTCCCATACGAGAAAGATGTCACCCAAGTGCTGAGCCTCGTGTTCTGTGCTGCAGGACCAGCGAGGTCCCATAAAAATCCCATAAAAAACGTCCTGGGTAAGGCTGGTTGAGCTCTTTGCACCTGCTTGGATCACAGCACCACAAGTGATGAATTCCCACAAGCCAGCGTTTTGCTTAAATTAACACCCACCACAACTTTGGCTCTAGAGGGCCGGTGAAGATGTGCACTGCACGAAAACCAAAGGCATTTGGTGGAGTTTTTGGAGCAGGGTTTCCTCCAAGAGAGGAGCTTCACCACCAGGAACAGGGGGAAGTTTTGTGACCCCAGCTCCCCACAGCTGCTCGTGCAATACAAAGCCCAGCTGAAATGCAGAGAGCCATGAGCTTTGCCTTTTTTTTTTACCTGAATCCCTTTTTTTTCCACATGGGATCTGCCTGTAAATGCATGCGGATATTTTGCCCAGCCTGACCGACACAAGGTGGCCTTGGTGCCGAGGGCTGTGGTCGGCGGCCAGCAGCAGGGCTTCTCCAGCTGATGTCACCGAGGAACTGGAAATAAAAAAATGAGCGTGGTTGGAGAGGGAATAAATAAAGCAGAGCCTTGTTGACTCTCGTTGAAAGCAAATTTTATTTATAAGGTAAAAAACAGACCGTGTTGACGTTTAAGAGCAGCCGGGAACTGGCCTGAATTGTTTTTTCCAGGCAATCCTTTGCCCTGGGTTAACCCAATTTCACCCCGGGTGGTGGCAGAGACCCCTGCGGCACACGGGAATGACCAGAGCTCGCTAAGAGCAGTCCTTAAGTCCTGAACCACCTGTTTTCCACCAGGGAGAGGTCTTCCCCGGTTTCCCAGCAGAGACGTCGGTGAGGGGACAGATGGGACCTGAGCATCCTGAGCTCTTCCCAGAGGGAACAGTCCCACACTCGGAGGGACTTGAACCAAACCTGATTGGGGGAGGACACCGAGACAGGCCTGGCCGAAAGCAATCCCTCCATAACGTCTCGGGAAATGCCGGCACCTTTCCAGGAAAGCACCTCTCACCCCTGCGCCTGCTTTCAGAGCAGGACGGGGGGACTGTGAACGTGCAGAGGAGGGCAGGAGGCAGCCCCCCAGCCCACAAGATGTGATGCTAAACTCACCGCTTCTGGGGCATCCCAGAGGTGGGACAAGCATCCCCTGGAGCCCCTTCCCTATGCTCTATTCCCTTACAAACAAGGGAGACAAACCCTCTTTGAAGCTAGCCAGCTCTTTCTGCAGCCATCTGCTTGCAGACGGCCGGATAAATGCTGTCAAACACCACGTTTGCCAACGCTGAGCACACACCTCTGTGCAGAGAGCTCCCCGCGACCACACTGCCTTGAGCAGTCAGACTTTTTTCCCCATTTGCTTGGGGCTCGACGTGAGGTTTCCCGAGCTGGTCACAAAGGCCCCTTTTACCTCCGCTGTTTGCTCTGGGTCCTGTTTGTGCCGCTGGCCTTGTCTTTCTTGTTGGTGCATCTACAGCTCACCGCCTTAGAAGTTTTTCCCCTTGTTTTTCAACGGTGGCCCTGACCTTCTGGTATTAAACTGGATTCTCATGATCACCCCATCTGCCCGGGAGCAGAAACCTCACTGGGGTGTGGAGCTGCCCCTGCCACCGGCTTTGGCTCGACCTGAAGGCACACAGAGGAAAAACAAACCCACCCAGGGCCACGCCTGGGGATGTTTTGCCTTTGTCTTGGAGGCAGGTTTAGGAGATTTGCGTTGTGGCCAGCAGAGATAGGGCAGGAACAGTGACTGCTTTGTGGCAGGTCCGGTGCAAATATCCCTAATTAAGGTTTTTGGCACCCTCCATGCTTGCAGGGCCTTTGTCAGCCTCCCTGCGATGGAGGACACCCAGCACGTCCCCATCCCATGCCGAGCTGGCTGCACCCTCTGGCGGCCACACTGCCTCCCTCGCAGCATCCTACCAGGACGCCCTGAAAATGCTGCTCCACCCCAAAGCGTGGGCACGATTTGGGATTTTCTGTCCCTTGGCTACCTACAGTCAACGGGCAGAACCAGCCCTCAGGGAGCGAGCTCAGCTCGGGGCCCACCTCCCCGTTTTTCCTGAAGAAATGCAAATTCCTTCCTCCATCCCCACGGGTGAGGTTTGGGGGGAGTGCTCCAGACCTCGATACGGGGCTGGTGGGTGCTGCAGGAGGAACGAGGAGCAGAGGCGGCCTCCAAACCCTCACATCAAGTGCGGGGCAGCTCTGCCAGCAGTGTGCACGGGAGCTATAATTACCACGGGGCCGGCCGGCTATATTTATCCGCAATGCCGCAGGAGCCAAAAGTCTTCGGGGGAGATTTCTGAGGTCTGGGCGTCCTTTTCACTGCAAACCTCTTCTTCAGCCCGAAGGGAAAACCATTTAAAACATGCTTGTAGCCCAAGGAGCTCGAGGTCTGCAGGTGGGGCCTGGAGCTCGCAAAACACTGCTGCAGCCGGAGCTGCGGGGATGCGTGGCTCAGCACAGCTTGGCACGGCTCAGCTCGGCACAGCTCAGCACAGCTCGGCATGGCTCCGAACAGCTCGGCATGGCTCAGCACGGCTCGGCACAGCTCAGCACGGCTCGTCATGGCTCCGAACAGCTCGGCATGGCTCAGCACGGCTCGGCATGGCTCGGAACAGCTCGGCATGGCTCAGCACGGCTCGGCACGCCCCGCGGGGTGCTGTGCTGAGTCAGGGGGCGGGTAAGAGGCGGGCCAGCCCCAGCAGCGCTGCGCTGGAGCCTTCCTCACCCCGAAGAGGAGCGTCAAGCGGCCCCGTGCCGAGCCCCCGCCATGGGCTCCCGGCTGTCGGTGGATGACTCCGTGCGCGTCGTCATCGTCGGCGGTGGCTTCGGGGGCACGGCGGCCGCCAGCCAGCTGAAGGCCTGGGCCGTCCCCTTCGTGCTGGTGGATATGAGAGATGCTTTCCATCACAACGTCGCTGCCCTGCGGGCCTCCGTGGAGAGTGGTAAGAGGCGAGCAGCGTGAGTGCCGTGGGCCTGCTGCCTCGCGGCCAGCTCCTGTACCACACCTCGGGGCCCTGAGGGGAATAACGAGGAGCAGGACAATGGAGGGGCCTCCCCTGCCCCTGCCGTGCTGAAATGTTTGACGTTTTCCACCTGGAAAACAAACACTTGGCTCTGGGAGGTCCCATGTACCGTCTGTGTTAAGCTAATCCCATGGCTCACAGGAAAAATGAGGCATAATTATCCAGATGCTCTTTTTTTTATTTTTCTTCAAGAACTTAAAAGTTCACTGAAGTGAAACTCTCGGTGGATGGAAGGAGCAAACGGGTGGCATGTGTGAAATGCTGCCTCGCTCAGCAGTGAGGGCACACGGGACAAAGTTCAGTCAGGGACAGGCTCGGCCTTCTCTGGGGCACCAGGCTCACCCCACCTCTCCAGGAGCTGGGGATTTAGGGGGGAAATTCAGCTTTCAGGGCTAGGAACAATTGTCAGAATGATGCCAAAACCTTGTGGGGTTTGTTAAACCTCCACACGGAGGAAGATCTCTTTCTTACCATCTCCCCCTACCACAGGATTTGCCAGGAAGACTTTCATCTCCTACTCCGTCACCTTCGGCGACAGCTTCCGACAAGGCCAGGTTGTCGGCATAGACCCCGCGAGGCAGCTGGTCCTGCTCAGCGATGGTGAGGTGGGTGGGCAAGAACTCGTCACCAGAAAGCTGGCAGCCCTTTGGGATCGCCTGCTGACGCTGAACGTCAGGCTGCAGCAGGGTGTGCTGCGAGCCTCTCCTCCTCGGGTTTTCTTCGGCTGGGTTTTGGCTGCAGGAAGGCAGTACCCCAAACCCACACCAGCTTGGGTTTGGTTGTAGAAGGAACTTGGAAATAAGGCTGCAGGCAGCTCTTTGTGTTTGGGGTCCTCTGGCAGGGGAGGGAGCAGGATGAGCAGGATCACGGGGCGCCTGGTCACAGAAAATGTGCCTGGGAATGGGAACGGGAGCGTGACCCTGCCAAAGGAGGGAGGGTGCGCACATCACCGCACGTCTGCGTGCTCTGGGCAGAATTGTGCCCTGGGAAAAACAAACTAGACCTTGCCCCCGGAGTCAGATGAGCTGGGAATGCTGCTCGGCTGGGCCCTGACCCATGCGCTGCCCCCCGCTCAGAGGGCAGAACGCTGATCTGATCGCCCCTCGGCCTGGCTGAAATACCTGACCCCAAACAACGGCCTAGATCTGTGCTGCAATAGGGGCGTGCCGCTAATACTCCATCCCACCTGGTGCTCAGATAAGCTTTTGTTCTCAGGGCTGGATTTAGAGCTCAATTAACCCTGGAGCTCAGATCCTTATCTAACCACAGGAATAAACACAGGGAAGGAGCTCCAGGAACTCCTCTCAGCCCGAGCATCTCACCTCTGTTCGGAAGAGGGTGAAGGTGGGAGGTCAGTCTGTTATTTGTGTCCCTCCGGACTCCAAACTCAGAGCTCCAGCTGATCTCTGGAGCCCTCTGTGATGGCAGCTTCAGCGACTGACGCAAATACCAGGTTATTGCCTGTAAGCTTGTGGTAGTTCAGACTCCCTTTTTAAAAGTCTAACATCCCGTTCCACCTTCTGCCCTCCCAGGAGCTTCACTACTCCCATCTCATTCTTGCAACAGGCAGCAATGGGCCGTTCCCTGGGAAGTTCAACAAAGTCATCGACATGGAAAGCGCCATCCAGACCTATGAAGACATGGTTAAGGAGGTGAGGAATCAACTTATTTCCCAGGAAGCCTTCCCTGCCTTAGTTCAGCTCGCGCCACCATGGGTAGCTGGAGCTATCTGTGTCTGAGAAGGAGACCACAATGCCTGGAGGGGTAGGACAAGGAGCATGAGCTAGCTCGTTTGGTGTTCTGCACGCCCTGGGGGAAGCACTACCTGCACAAGGGGAGACCTGAAAAGCGCAACAGTATTACAGTATAGGCAGGGAGGGTACATGGGGTTCTCATTTTTGTTTCTTCCTAACAAACTAGGTGTTTTACTGGTGTTAGGCTGACGCCATACATCAGAAGGGTCTGCTTGCAGAGTGGCTGAAGGTACCTGGCTTCCTGCACAAAACCTTTCTCTCATAACATCGGTTTCTTCTTTACTTCAAGATTGAGAAAGCTGAGCGCATCCTGGTAGTGGGAGGTGGAGCTGCCGGCGTCGAGATGGCTGCAGAGATCAAAACAGAGTACCCAGCCAAAGAGGTAGCAGCACATTAGTTACATTAACTTGTTTTTGAGACAGTTCTTTGTTGGGCCTGCTGGAGGTATTGGAGATCACTGCAAATCAGGAGCTTCAAATGCAACGCCAACCTTCCTCCCCACTGCCTCCTCTTCTGGGAGCACCCTTATAGCCTGTCACCAGCAATTTTTGACACTAGATGCCCTTCACCAAGCTCACTCTCTTTGGGCATTTTAGTGGGACAGAAGGAAGCTGTCTATTGCTGCTGCCACATACGTGGTGTCCTGGCCCATTCCTGTATCCCCATTTGCTATTTTGTCCCCAACAGGTCACCCTCATTCACTCCAAAATTGCACTAGCTGATGCAGAGCTGCTCCATAGCGTCCGTCAGGAGGTGAAGGAGATTCTTCTCCGGAAAGGAGTGCGCCTCCTATTAGGTATGGACTTATCACCTCCGAAGATCTACAAGCTGCTCCTCCTTCAGCCTAGTAAAGGTTTGTGACCCAGGGTTCTCTGTCCCAACAGGTGAAAGGGTAAGCAACATGGAAAACCTCACAACAAACCAGTTCCAGAAGGACATGGTAGTAAGGACAGAAAAAGGCACAGAGGTGGCTGTTGACATGGTGGTCCTGTGCACAGGGATAAAGATCAACTCTTCAGCATATGCCTCTGCATTTGGTAAGTGAAAAACACCGTGCGTGGAAAAGCAGCACAGTTCCTCAGTGTCTTCTACTTGAGTACTGTGAGGTTAGAAATCAAACTTACACAACCTGCAGCGGTTTTTCCATGACACAGCAAATGTTCCAACATCACATTAAATACTTAACTGTGAAACGTGACCTCCAGAAACTTACAGATGACAAGGCTTACCATCTTCTTCGGCTCCTCCTGCTAATACCTGCAAGGAACCTCAGTGTCCTAGTTCAGCGTCAGGCAGATTACACCTAGAAGTTGGTGACAACTCCTGTCGTCAAGGCCAGGATTTCCTCCCAGATAATGCGCTTGCAGAGTTCTGAGCACAAATAGGCTCAGCACGTTTGGCATTCTTGCTGCACAATCAGTGCCACAGGGCATTCAGCGGATCAGTTTTCCAGTAATACACCCTCAGTCTGCATCCCTTACAGCCCACTACAGCTATGGAGTGGTGTGACCATTACCCAGTCCCTTTCTCAGGCTGTGTACGCTAGATCTTCATGATTCCATGTTCCCAGACATATCAAAGGATAATTCGTTGTATCAGAATGTGCAACAATTAACTACAGCAAGGCAACAAGCATCTCTTGTGTGATGTAGATAAGAGGATGAAAAACTAACTCCCCTCTTTTTGTCAATGACATGTTGATAATATCAGCATTTTGGGGTCTCAGGCATAGTACACAACCCCAACCTGAAAACTTACTGTTTGGCAAAGCAGGAGACAAGCTGGCGAGTAATGGAGCTTTGCACGTTAACAAGCACCTCCAGCTGGAAGGCTACGAGAACATCTACGCCATCGGGGACTGTGCAGACGTGAAGGAACCCAAGATGGCCTACCACGCTGGGCTCCACGCCAACATCGTGGTGACAAATATCATCAACAGCCTGACACACAAGCCGCTTAAAACCTACCAGCCAGGTAAGGTCATCTCTTAGCAACTGGCTTTAGCTGTTGAGCTGCTTTTCTGCAGGGAACAGCCGTTTTAACATGTATGCATCATAACTTGCATGGGATGCTAATTAGAGATGGGGGAACCCACAATTGGGCTTGACTATATAGGCTTTATCTTAGTTCTTGCCAAAGACCCTGCAGAAGTTAATTACATGCGTCGGTCTAGGTAGAGAACGTGTCCTTTCTTCACTAACGTCTTCCTAGTTAATCTACTGGTGGGTGTCTGCCATTCATCAGTCTTGGTTCCTTTTCTTTAAGTTCCTTACTGTCCAATTAAATCCTAGAAATAAGGAGAGGACTTGACTTTCTCCTTCCTTCTCCCCTTAAATGATACAACAAGCACAAACTGAAAAATCTATTAAAAAAAAAATCTAGCTAGGTAATGGTTCTCATTGATAAGCAACTGATTTGCAAATACTTACTGTAATTATCGTGAAAGCTGTTCCATATGGATGGGAGATATCTGGACAGCTGCTGGGTTTTTAAAGGTTGTCCAGTCTACTTTTTTTTTTCTCCACTTAAATTTTGTTGTTTACCTCTTGGACTCCCTCCTGGGAGGACAAAGTCATTCTACATTACACAGAGAGTCAGCCAAATCCTTCCACTGTGCAGCTCTAAAGCAAGAGAAGTGCCTGGCATCTCCTGTTACACCATCAGGAGAGCAGAGCTAGCCTTCAGTTTTTCTGAAAGGCTGATGCCTCGTGAGAAGAGGGAACGAACAAGGCAATCTCATAAAAGTAGAACAGATGGTAGAGAGAGTTGCAAGTTGTTCTCCTTGGGCCTGCTCCCTTCCTTGTCACACAGCACATGGGTTACTGTGCTCAGCAGCACATGGATGGGGAGGAGGCTGCTGGGGCCAGCGGAAGTACAGCACCTACATGGAGTATGGTTTGGTATTTAGGTTTGAAATTGCTTAATTTAAGCTGTCTCTTCTTTCCAGGCTCCCTAACATTCCTGCTTTCAATGGGTAAGAATGATGGTGTAGGGCAGGTGAACGGCTACTACGTGGGACGCCTCCTGGTGACCACTGCTAAGAGCCGGGACCTGTTTGTCTCCAAGAGCTGGAAGACAATGGGACAGACAATGCCCTCTTAAGAGGGGACTAGAAACAAACCAGCAAGGAAGTCAACAACTGGAAGAAGGTGAGGGCGCACTGTTGTTGCTTGGACAGACCGATGCTGTCTCCCACACCACCTCCGAAAGCCACCCTTCAGTGTAACACATTGAAGGGGGCCCTGTGTTACACTAAAGGGGAAGGAGGCACTTTCCAAATTAATGAGCAAAGTTCTCATCATAAAAAACAAGGAAGGAACATTTCGTTTACTTTCCTGGTGAGATAGCTCTGAGCAAGAAACTTGGTTTACCTCCATTTGTAACAATAAACACTGTGGTTTTCAAAATGCGTGGCTTGTTTGTTATGTGGTTTTTCCCTGGCTTTCTCTACTCTAGCTTCTAGAGAGGTATCTGCCTGTTACTCGGGTACAGACCTGGCATCTGCTCTGCAGCACGCAGGAAGAATGGCTTGCAGCACTGCCTGCGCAAAACCCACCTAAAGCCTTGAAAAGGCTGTGGTAATCCTGAAACTCAGCAGAATATAATGCAGCTTTGTGCCAGCATCTCCCCAGCAGCTTTAATTAAGTCACAGCACTATACTTCTGCCAGAAGCTGGTTACTTGTGTACTAAGTGTGATATAACACGGACTTAATTAGGGATGCTGCTTTTCTTTTTTTAAAGGTGAGAAATTTCCAGAGCAAAACTAGGGCTTATAACAATAACCATACTTGACACATCTTTTTCTTTTTTTTCTTATAAAACAAACAAAATCAACATGAAATATTCTCAGTAATTACAGAGATTATTGTGAATTAAAAGCAAAACAGAAGCTCCTCATGCGTCACTTCTAAAATCCTTCCCTCCCACCCCACCCCCCGCGGGCTGGAGGCAGACCTTTAACATATACCCTCAAGGGAGGGGAAAAGGGAGCAGAATATTTAAGAGCTTTCTCTAAAGTGTGTGTGTGAAAAATTCATCACTACAAATCTAAACTGAAGTTACTCTTTAAAAACTTCTAAACTAAAGTAACAAGGGACACTAAAACTCCTGAAAAAGAGATGGTAACTCAATTGCTTAAGGTGATATAAATGGCTAGAGGATGCTAAGATCATGAAGAAATCGGACTAAACCCCCCTCTCATCTCTAGTCACAGCTCTTCATCAAGTCACAACACATCACACTACTACCACTCCCCCTCCTCACCACATTGAAAAAATAAAACCCACCTCTAATGCTTTTAATGCTACTCAAGTTTGTTGAAAAATAAAGTTTCATTTGGCTGCCGTTGCTACTTAGTGTCTAGCTTGGCCATTTCTTGCACATAGATGCCAATACTTTCGCTGTCGAAGAGCAGAAAGTAAATGTTCTTCAAGGAGGAAGAGCTGGTGCCGTCAAAATGGGTGGAAATAGCTCTGAGAGTCACCTGGGCTGCCGTCTGTTTTGGGAAGCAGTTTCTACGGGACAGGGGAAGAAAACAAAACAAGAGTGTCAGCTGCCTGTGCAAATATTGTGCACACGTGATGCCGAAAGGAACAAACCATAGCCATACCCACTACAGGTTGCTGTTAAGACAGCATTAGTTACAGTTTTAACACGTGCACATCCCAGAAGCAAACCCCAAGCTTCTGATAACAACATTTATCTGCTGCTGTGTTAGCTTCCTTGCTGGCACTGTCACCGTTTTCATTTGCTTCTACTCTTTATAACTACACAAAGTATTTTAAACACTCTACCTTAGAATCAAACTCGTCTATGCCATGCCGGGCAGGCTAAAAAGTTCAAGGATTTTTTCTTTAGTTGAAAACAAAATTGTTTTAAAAAGATGACATCCGACTTCCTTTCCCTGTCACTAACAATACTTTGCTTGAGCCTTCAGTGAAAATAAATGAAGTTACAAATTCAAACCAAGATCCATTCCTTCCTTCATTTTTTTTACGGTAATACTCTCCAGGCTACTAACTGAAACACTACCAAATTTTACAGCAAGCAGTGTTGAATTGTGACTCTTCTTGGAGCACCGGGCCCATGTCCTTGAGACTTCAGTTTTATTGTATCTTAATCACTCTCGTACTCCCTTTTCAACTCACAGAACTGTTCAGCTGCAGCTCGGTTCCTTCTCCCTCATTTCAGCACAGAGTAGTTACTGTGAAGGTCAGCAGCTTTTCATCTTTGTTTATACGAAATATGACTGCTATAAAAACAATTTCAAGTACTGTTCTACTTAAGCTTGATGCATACCTTGTGAAACACCCTGCCTTATGCTATGCCTACACTTAGGAAGGTCTGCACATTGCTGTACTTTGTGCTTAGGAAGGTCTCCACATTGCTGTACTTGTCTAACACCAAAGAGATTCCTCGACCTAGAAAGCATCCCTTTCCTGAAGTGACGGATGTGTCTCTCTGTCACTGAGATCTGGAGAGAGAGAGACGTTCTCCGGCATTCCCTGATGGAGTTTCTCTGCTGCCTGACAATGGCTGTGACAGTTCTGCTGATTTTGCACAACCCTAAAGAGCATGGATGTAGTTTCCTTGCTACGTAAGCATGTAGAAAGCCGAACAGCTCCCAGAGTCTGGGTGAGACTGTACTGGGGTGCGCTGAATTGTCTGAAGGCGAGTTAAGACCTGGCTGAGATTGCAGATAGGCATTGAACGTAACTGCTGCTTGCTCTCAAGTTTAATGCCTCCTATTTAGATTCTACTGTACGATAATGCTCCAAAGGAAGTCAGATCTATGCCAAAAACTTTAGCCAGAACAACCACGCCCTTACTCTCGGGCAGGATCACACACAACTCTTCTGCTTCTCAATTAAGTTTGTCTTAACTTATCCTCAAAGATCTTCAGTGACGGGCCCACTCCAGAACACAGATACGCCATTCCAGTGCCTAACAATGCTTACAGTTGAAAAATCACAGTATTTTTAATAGCATCCAGAGCAGCTTTTAAATTGCTTTCTTTTTTTCCCCTTTTCGGATAATAATATGCTGTACATTTGTGTATTTCCCTTCCTAAGTGCAGTACGACTCACTTCTTACTCAATTTTACGTTAGCAATTTCAGACTTATCCCATATATATTAAACACTGTCCAAAAAAAGAGCTTGGAAAATGATCATCAACACCTGTCATATGCATACTCACTATCATCTAAATGACCACTGACAGACAGGCTTTTACTAGTTCTGGTCCCACGACGAACCTCTGTAACAACCCAGTTAATGTATCTTTGTGGCAACAAGCTATCGACAAAGACTTTTTGAAAATGTTTTCCAGCTGGTTTATATTCACTTCATAGCACAAATAACTTAATCTAAACTCCATTTCTCTACTTTCTATGATAAGATTATACATGTGAAAAGCCCTGGCGCAACTCAAACATCCCATCAACTGCTTCCTTACCTACATTATATCGGTTACTGTAAACAGTTACTAAGACAGGACAGAAGGAAAATTCACAGAATGAAAGGTGAACTTTAATAAAGAAGCAATAGAACAATTTGTCACACTTTGCTTTGACTGAACACTAAAAATAAAAAAAAAATGTATCTGTGTGTAAAGGAAAGCAATTTATGTAAAAGTACATTGCCTCTCTACTCTTTTATCCTGGTCCATAAAAATACTGTTGTTTTGGAAAACATCTGTCTAAAAATGGCATTTCCTCCTCCTCTCTATTCAGCAAGATGTGATGATTTCACTGGTCAAAACAGTTTTACTTTCATTTCATTCACTACAGGGCCAATGCAACTGGACTGTGCCGTACACATTCTATTCCTTGGGCATCACGCAGAAAACCAGTAATTACATTTCAAATTATTCATAAGCGTGCAAAACCTATTGTGAAAGAACAACTTCTGCAGTTAGTGAGGCTTGTGTATGGTTTCTTATAATCAGAGACCAAGCACCTTCAAAAAACAACTAACAAACAAAACCAAACAACACACCACCTTTGAATTTCTTAGTCAAGTACATTTTATTTGCTATTTATTAAGAAAGAAATGTGAAGTTTTACAGTTGGTGTCATAGTTGCCTTTTTAGAGCAGAACTGTATTTAAGAAACGGTGATTTTCTTTTGAAAGAAATCATTTGTGTGACTAGTGTATTTAATATATATTCTTGGGATGACTTAAGTAAATATTCTGCGTTTACCTAGCTCAAGAAGCATCACTTACCTTCAGTATGGTGGCAGTGTAACCTTATTAATACCAGCAGAGCTTTAGTAAGATTCACTACAGTAAAATGAAGGGACATAAGAATGCTCTTTCATTCTTCTACTCATAGTCAGCTCAGCTCTCCTCTCCTGAGAGTACGCTCATTTCTCTACACACAGGCTCCCTCTCACAGCAGCAGCTCTGATAGTTAGTCATACAATTGTTACACAATTCAGAATCCTCTTATGCAGAAAAAGTCATACCTGCCACTGGGAAAAGGGGGGAAAGCCACAGACTTCAACTTCTTGTCTTCTGCAGCTGTTAAGCAATTCTTTATGGTCTCTTCAAGCTGCTCTTCGCACTTGTCTGAGCCCCACTGCGGGATGTGACAGTGGATGACAAACTTTGCTGCTAGGCCACTAGACTGAGTAAGTGCAGCTATCAAAGGAAAATACAACATTTAGTTTTGAAAAGAAATCACCCTGCAATGACTTCTCGATCCCAAGTACTTTCTTAATTCCATTGCCTCTCCCAAAAGAAAGATATTAGGAATGAAAGTAAGCCACAATGACTCACTTGCAATCATAATCTGACTGTACTATCATTACTTGTGTGATCAGTTGTTTCTTTATTCTCTAAAGAACCCGGGCTCATTTGGTTAACAGACAGTTATTCAATAACATTTTATAGCTTTCTCATTCTGCATGGCCTCTGCACGTTCTTTTTTATGCAAAGTATCAAAACCTTGCACTGAATACAATGTCGTTAATTCTCCAATAGACGTTCCTGCAGTGCTGTCATGGCCTTATCTGAATGCTTTGCACAAATACTCTGCAACATCTGTACAGCTCCAGAGGGTTAGTAATACTTGCATTCCCTTCACGGACAGGTAATTTCAGACTACAACCTCAGAAATCAAAGATGTTTATTGAAAGTAGCCACCAGTAAGGTCCAATTAGAAATCTCAGACTCATTTTTTCAGGACTTGCAACATTCACAGCATAGCATCAGTTTGCTTTTGTGGCAGTTGTGACTTTTAGCACTTTTAAAATCTAAGCCTTGGGACTCTCAGGTCAAACCCCCAGAAATTAGTCATGCAATTATTGCCCAAGGATGAAAAACTTGGATTTATTCACTTGTCCACCATCACAGAAGAATTCCATCTAATGCTTCACTCTGCTACTTAAATTTCAACCAGAAGAGAAGCCTCAGGCCTTTAACCTAAGGAGCAAACTGATTGAAGACAACACAGGTAACCTGTGAACAGCACTTGAATTCAAGGCCTAGGCTGGAGCTCAA
The DNA here is from genome assembly GCF_964034855.1 of Anser brachyrhynchus. Lineage (NCBI taxonomy): Eukaryota > Metazoa > Chordata > Aves > Anseriformes > Anatidae > Anser > Anser brachyrhynchus. The sequence continues at coordinate 20,026,194 of NC_137700.1, read as the reverse complement.
GTGATTAAAAACCATTTGTTAGTGCTTGCCTGAAAACCAGTAGATGTGGCAACATCAAACACAACAGCACAACACAGTGCTTGACAGAGTACATTTTCCTTCCATTAAACTAAGATTATCCTCTTTCCTGGGACTAGTTTAAGAGCACAAAATAAGTCAACTGTCTTATCTATGTGATGTTGATAGAGAGAAGTAGTTTAGTTGGATGTTGTGGCATGTATTTCTGATGCAATGCAAAAGTGAAGTAAAATGTACTGTACAAAAATCTCTCTATAATTAGACTGTTCATTTAGGAAATTTGAAAAACAAAACCATTTAAAGTACTGACATGCTTTTTTCAGTGCTTTTAGTATTGAGGTACTAAGCCACATAAGGCACGAAGAGATGTATTGTAACTTCTCCCATCTTCACCCACATTCAACTCCTATAAATTGGCTAAATTTGTCTACAAAGGAAGACAATCTCAAGCCCTTAACTATTCACTGCTACACACGCATTAAACATTTGAAGAGAGCTCTTTTGTAATTTGTATTTCTATTTTGTAGCTGTAATGCCTGGTAGAAGAGCAGCAATTGCTCTTTGAAAACCATGCCAGTTCTATAGATTATATCACATCTATGTTTATTGGCGTTCAAACAAAGTGAGGTAGTTGCTGTGACTGCATTGTTCATCAAATATGCATAAATGAGGGTAATTTGTAAACTAGAATTGCTCATAGACTGAGAGCTAATCCTAAGAAATGTGGTACAAGTAGGAGAGGAAAGAGGCACTGAGGTGATAGCACAATTTTTTCCATAACTTTTGGACTCCCACAGACAGAAACTGCCTAAGGTAAATTAATCATCCTGCTGTAACTTTTCAAGGTGGTACCTAAAAGCCCAAAGACAGGATGTGCACAGCACAGAGGTATCCTAACCCTCTTCCCTTTTTCCCCTCTCCTGCCCCCAAACAGGTAGCCTGTATCAGCAACAATTTTGAAGAAGAAACAAACGTTTGCATAACATAAGCAAAGGCACATAAATAATCAAGAACAGCTTCGAATGCCAAGAGAAAAAAACATACTGAAGAAGCCATTTCCACAAACAAAGCATAATATCCTTTTTACCTTCAGCAACTTCCAAAGGTCCTTGAGATTTGCGAAGCTCCTTCACTGTTTCTAAAAACTCTTTTCCTCCTGCCTTTTCCAAAGCCTTGCCTGCAAGGAAACAGAGCAAAATGCCTTGGCTTCAAGTTACCAGCAAAACAAAACAATTCTATGTGATTTGAAAGGACATTGTGCACATATTGTCATGTTTCCCTCTATCAGCAGCAGCTGATGTTTATGCTTGCCACTATCAGCCACAGATAAAGTTTACTTTTTATTGTTTTCACAAAAAACTTCTTTGTTATTACCGCACATTAACATAGCTATCTGTAAGAAAGCTGACTTCCTTTGGCTTATAGTTAAAAAAAGTGAAGAGGAGGATTTTCCAGACTCAGATTTTCAGTCTTCTAAATCAACTCAACATACAAACACTACTACTTTCCTGAAACAATTCCTGAAATAAACACAGCTGGGATGCCAGTGAAGTCCTCAATGACTGACTGTATACAAGGATCCAAAAAGCCTGCTAGTGGATTCAGTCCCTCTGTGCAACTGGCTACATATCTTTTTTACACCCCCCATGGCAATTCCCCTGTTTTACATCACAGTAATAATATTTCCTTATATCACAAGAGCAGTATGAGGCTTTGTACATGGGTATTTCTGAAGCATACAAAATTCCTGTAAGGAAAAGCATAACTGTAAGTGTTATTACTGTACATGATTTTCCTCACAGAATTTCCAAAAGCAAATGTAAAAAAGAAAATAACCCAATAAAGACTGGAATAATTATTATCTACACCTTTACTGCACATATGCAGCAACAGATAATCTGTGCTTTCATTGTTGTTAGTCATCATTAAAAAAAAAGATAAATTAGTGATTAGCATATTATATCTACTCAGTTCCAGCCCGATTTTCAGAAGTGTTCAGTGATATTATATGGCCTGGGGAAAATCCAGATGAAACTGGATGGAATCCCAGCAGGCAGCTAGGAGACCAGCTGCTGTTGCAACCTTAGATTTTTCTTTTTCCCCTGCACGTAGCAGGGCCTCACCTATCTCCTCCTTGAGGTCTATTTCAGCAGTTGTAGGGTGAACGATGCCTTCTACTTTCATGGAGCCAATATGGCTGATGTCACTCTGTGTCAGAGAAAGCTGCAAGGTAAGGATGAGAGAGTAAAAAGAATCAAATTAGTAATGTGTCTAAAAGTACTTTCATACAAAAAAAAAAGGGCTGGAAAAAAAAAAGCTGGATTCACAATTCACACAATTTTTATTGTGTTCAGTATGGTTGATTCTGATTTTTAACCTTTAATTAGTCTGTACACCGCTTGATGTCTCATGACGTGCCCATAGCTTGGAAGCGTGTTCCACAGGAAATTACTGCTATAAGATTCATTCATGTCCTAGCATCACACTTCGAAGGAAAAAATGGTCACTTTGGAAACCCTCTTGTTTAAAAGAGGAAAATACTAAAAATAAAAGGTTGTCCTCTATAGAAACTCTTGTCCCCTGTAAAATATTTGCAGGGGGAACTACTACTGAAGGGCTGGACCCTATCTTGATCCATACAGACTTCACCACCCATGTAATTAACTTCATTTCAGCTCCTGATGTAAATAAAACAAGGAATGTTTTACCCACCCATGCATCAGGACACAAGAACTGGCCAAAACTTGATGTCTTAAGGAGCCCAAAAAAGGCTGCTCCCCAAATCTCACAGCCTCATCACTTTGAGCAGCAACAGAGGACAGAAATCCTAGAAATTATTAAAAAGACTTTACAGTTGCTGAACATGTGCCCGACACACCTAATTTCTTACAAGTTACGCTACAGAATTTATGTCCTAATAAGAAAAATAAACACTGCCCATTTTAGAGAAGAAAGGGGGAATCTGCACGGGTTCTGGGGGAACTAAGGACAACACAGAACTCTGACAAAGGAGATACATGTTTCATCCACCTAGCAAGATTACTGCTTTTAGCGGTCTTCTGGATCTAGTATGCATCTGGCATAAACTAGACCACTGGTTTATTATGAGATGGGTTCGGGTAGACTGAATTTTTAAGCACTGCTTCATATAAAGGTACACCAGTGGAGGGGGGGGGAGGCTTACAGAAGCAATTTCAGGAAGAACGCTTTTTCCAGATGAACCTACTACTTGAAAAAAAATAAATAATAATAATAATAAATCTTTACTATTCTATATAAGGAAGGAAAGAATAGAACAGACAGTTGGCTGGACCCCACTGACATGGTTTATTCTGGTGGGACAGTTTTGCAATTCTGGCCAGGCAAGGTGTCACAGTCTGTGCAGAGATGGAGAAGCAGACTTGATCACTTTGAACAGTCAGAAAGGCACCCCATGGCCCACTTTCAGACCGAGTGCCCAGGTTTCTGGCACAAACCAGTATGTGGAACTTGATGAGCGATCCTCAGGCTTGGCCCAGAATTATAGTTTATTTTTTAATAAATGATAAATAGCCCAGAAGATTAAACCTGGTTTGTCAGTATGCTAGACACTCAGACAAATCCAAATGGAACAAAACTCTGCCATAGATTTAGCCAAGAAATCAGTCTCTAGAGAAGAGAGGCTGACTAGCATTATTCTTGGAAATCTTTTATCTGCAGACGTATTTTTGCGATCCTCTGCCCCACCTATGACTTGAGTGAGTTCTGGCCTTAAATTTGGGACCACTAAGGAAGAAGGCAGAGAAGATTTTTTTACGGGTATTAGATTTAAAGCATCCTTCTGTTTATGCTAGGCTTCTTTGCTATGATCCCAATCTGTTATATTATAAGTTGTATTACCTTCTGTCCTGGCACGAGGCTCTTGGAGGACAAGATAGTAAAACCATCCCCGGGTCCATCTTCAGATGTTGAATTTGAAGCTCCTTCTTTTTCGTTGTCCTTTTGTTTATTCTAATTTGGGGAAGAGGGGGGGAGAAACAAAAACTCTTGAATTCAAATTAACGCTTAATGTTATTCAGTAACAGATTTCATGAGTTAATACAAATTTCATCTTCTCAGAGCAATATATTACTCATAGCTTTTTACTCCCCAAAGATCAGGTAATAACAGAGGTCTTCACTGTCTATAAAATGCTAAAACATCAGTGGTTCATCTGAGGCTTTACATATGTTTGTAGACATTGAGTGACAGGGGCACACACCTCCACCTGTGGTTTTACTGACAATTAAGGTTGTATTTATGGGTGGGTGTGTGCTAGTGTGTTTGGTTTTGCTGCTAAGAGAACAGAGCTCACACTGAATCAAACAGTAACCCCGACAAATGCTCCAATCTGAAGGAAAAAACATCTGAAAGAAACCATAAGCCTCAGATAACGATTCATAAATCTCAATCCCTATTGACAAAAGGGAATCACACCTCCATACAAACAGATGGAACGACTAAATGAGATAACTACTAGGTGAAGGTTGAATGCAAAACCCCCTTTGTGAGACACATTCCTTCATGCAGCCTAGCTCCAGAAGGACGAAGCCTGCTGCTACCTGGGCTGCTGGAGCACACCTTCAACTAAATTTTGAGAGATGTGAGGATAAGTCAGGAAGCTAACTCTTAACAAGTCCAAACTTTGCATGTGCACAATTCAAAGTAAGGTGGTAGATGAATTCAGTACAGAGGCATCCTATTCTAATTAATACACAACTCTGCATACGCAACTCTTTTAAGAAGTTGTTTCTACACGTTCTCAACTACAGAGATGTATCAAAGCTTAGAGGTCTCCAGAAAGATGTGCTTAAAAAAAGAAGTTTAAAAAGTTTAGGTCAAAGTTTAAAATGATTTAATCCTAGCCTAATCAAAATTTAGCAATGTTTTAACATACAAGCTTTGGAATGACAAACAAAGAGCACTGATCTGGGTTACTGCTTTACCAAATTAAACCATTTTGGATGGTGACAGAGGACGGGCAACCATGAGGGAGGATGCAGTGGTCAAGTTCCGATTCACTTATTCTTCTCCTAACTCTTAAAAAAAGATTGGTAACAGCACAGCTAAGAATATATGAAACAAAATGCTTGTCAAAAATGACATGTATGTACCATGTCATGGCAAGTTCTCCAGACAGTGAAAAAATTTTAACAGCCTGTGAAAGGCTGATGGTGTGAGATGTCTCAAACAGAAAATGATTTTAAATGCTGCTCCCTGTATTTTAAAAGCTAGAGCTCACTGCAACACAGCTACTGCGGAGATAAAAATTTTACAGTTACCAAGAAGGTACTGCAGAGGGTGACATGGATACCTGAAAAGTTTCCCTTGAAGCTTTAAAGGTTTTTGTTATAGAAATTCATAATAAAAATACTGTGATAAGCATCTTCCCCTTTATTTCTAAGTTTAGAGAAATAAGTTCCTGATGTGTCTATTATCAACTCCTACCTCCTATTTCCAGTTGCAACAAACAATTAATGCAGAGGCACCAATTTATTCCTCCTGATCATCTCAGTTGGTTTTGATCCAAACCTTCTCTCACATATCCAGGATCACATATCTGCCTCATGCTTACCTTTTTGGGTGTCCGGGCTTTGTTAGACTTTGCCTTCTTCCCACTCTTTTTGCTCACCATGGATTTTCTTCCCTTCTTCTCAGGAGTAGGGGAAAGGATAGTCTCAGATTTGCCTTTGGCACCCCGTTTCTTGGCCAGGAGCTCTGGCTGAATTCTGGGCAGGACACCTCCACTTGCAATAGTCACACCTTTTAGCAACTGCAAGGAAAAGCACCGTAAAGGAGCTCGTTACAGATTCTCTAAGTCTGCACTCAAGCAATTTTTGCTGACTCCATAAACACACAAACACACAGCCCACACTTCCTAAAGCACTGTACCTTTTCTGTGTATCACAAGAAAGCCCAATTAGAGAAAAAACTGGCAAGTCCCAGCAAGGTCAATCAGCATACCCCAGAGAACTCTGTTACTCTACAGATCAGTCTCTTTTCTGTCTTTCAGTGCTGGTCTTTCAGCACACCTTGGTGACTCGCAAGCAGTGAGTGAGGGTAAGAGGATATAAGCACTTGCAGACTACTTTAAAAAAGTAAATAAAAATTGCACCACAGTGCTGCTGGAGGAGGGCTGTAGACCACTTTCACAGGAAAGCAGATGCAGTGGAAGTAAGCATAAGACCCAAGAACCTGCTTTGCAACAACAGGAACGAGCAGCAGTATTTACACAGAGGACAAAACCTGGCCGATCCTAACTGACAGCAGTAGATCTGTTCCACAGGCCAGTGACCAGTTTTATGGTGCAGGGAATGGGCTGGTAGTGTTCCAATTCTTTTCCTTCTCTCATCACCTCTGTTTTGAGTTTTCAGTTTCCTTAACAGAAAGCAGAGCTGGATGACTTCATGGGCACCACATTTTCATTATTTAAAGCAGACAAACTCGGTGCAGGAACCTTTCAAGGTGTGAGTGATGTCATCCATCTTTACACAAGGCCATCCAAGAAAAGGTCCTCTGATGCTGACTGATCCTTTCCAGCAGCCCTGAATGCTGCAATTCACAACTCATGCCATGACCTCTCTTCTCCCTCCACAAGTGATCGTCAGAGTCAAAACACACTGCAAAACCAGTCTGTGTGCTAACAAGACTCAGACATATGGAAGGAGAGGCAGTGCTGGATGCAGCTACAGCAGAGTGAGCCAGCTCCCCATCCAAGATGGGCCTCGCAGACAGTGTAATAGAAAACACACACACTTCTACAGCTTTTGGAAAAGGTCGTCTGTCTTGCATATTTTTATTAAGTATCAGATATCACCGAGTTAAAAATTAAGCATCAAGTTCTCCCACTTCAACACAACCCACAGGCTGTGGAAGCAACCAAATTTATATCCAAGTGATTTCAGATATAATATCACAGAACCCTTTTTTTTTGGCTCTTAATTTGGGTTGGCAACATCTTGTCATCTTCTACTTTAATAATTGTGTTTCATTCATGTGTCAGGCTAGTATTTCTAACTTTCTTGGTAGCAGCTTCATTCATGCTACAGCAGATAATACACACTGCAATGTAAAGAAGTACCTGATTCAGCTCCTCATCATTTGCTACTGCCAGAAGGATGTGCCTGGGGGCAATTCTTCCTTTCTTATTGTCTCTTGCTGCGTTTCCTGCTAGTTCTAGAATTTCAGCTGCAAAACACATTGAGATAAAAATGAGTAACAAAAATGTAACTTCTGTACACCCTGTATACTCATTTTACGTTCCCTTTTCCTATCTATTTACCTTTTCAGGGGTATTTTACTGATTTAAATGATCTTTGCTTTGGAAATGCAGAAACCAAATAACATTCAATATATTTTAAGATTACGTAACAGAATTTGTTCTTCCTAATTTCCTAAAGGACAGCTAGTAGAGAATATGCTAAGCTTGGTTCACATAACTTCTTTTATGATTCCCAAGTCAGAATTCTCTTTCAAAAAAGAACAAACACCCTATAAAAATGTACATCAGCAGTCCAGAATTTAGCAGTAACCCTGTAACAGAACAGCAAAGCATGCAATGAAACCCCAAACCTTGTTCAGAAAGTTGTGACAAAACAGCAAGGATTCTGAGGACCAGGTAAGACAAAGACTGAGGTGCATTTAAAGAAATACTTTGAAAGCCAACAAACTAGCCAGGCGATGCTGCAATTCGTTATTAAAGGGCATTGAAAATCTGTGAGAAGCTTCATTTCAGAACAAGATACATAAGGTTTGACTTAGATGCAAGCAGAGACAACACGAGAGCTTCAATGCATTATCTATTGGTAGAAAGTTCTCTAGGTCTCCTGGAACAGGCGGTCATTTCAAAAGTTTTTCTACTTTTGCAGTAACTTTTAGACAGTGACTGAAGTCGCTGAGGGTTTTCTAATTGGTATAGAGGAAACACAGACACATCTTTCTAAGCAAACTGTAGCAGTCAGCATAATTAACTTACACAGTTTAGGCTGTATTTATGACTTATTTCTCATGTAAGAACTCTACTGAAGCACCAAGAAGAAAGGAGAAGGGAATGTTTTGCTCCAAATAACCATCAAAAGTCATACTTGCACCTTATTTTGTTTAAAAAGGTATCAAGTGCCTCTGTCTTGTTTTTGTTTTTACATTTGTCAATAACAGGAGTAAGAAACTTACAGCCCACCAGCTTTCTGTTATGATATCTTACTCCCATTTCATCAATTATATAAAGAACTGTAACTATTACAGAAAGAACTTCCATGGAAAGTCTAGTGGGAATCTGCATAATGCTCTCTGGCTAAAATCCAAAGGATTTCAACAAGAGGTTTAGCTCTCAGTTCATGGGAAAAATACAAGCTTTCAATTTCGCTCTGTTAGAATAACAAAAGTGCATACTTGTCATCCAGCTTTCACTGCTAGAGCACGCATATTTAACTGAATGTTGGAGATTTGAGAGCCATTGTTTCAAGTTGTGTGCATGTTCACAGCAAATTGCTCAAGAAACAGTCATTCTCTGTTGAAAATTTTCACAACTATTCATGCAAAACTTGCAAGAAACATTATTAAAGTTACAAAGAGGAGCATTTAAATTTTAGGAGCTATCAGAACCATGGCTGTCATAACTAGGCCTCCAGCCTGAGGAAAAAGCAGCGAGCAGACAGTCAAAAACAGGATCAAGACAACACCACAGTGGGTCTACAATAAAAGCTGGGCCAGACCTCAGCTCTGGCATTTCCCAACTCCGAGGTGTCTGACCTAGACTTTAAAGGAGATGGAAAAGAGATCCTGCACTGTCCAGTGATGGTCACCCCCGTGGGGCTGCAGGGCTGGAGCCTGCAGATCCCTGACCTCTGTTGGTGGAGCTAACGCAGTAGCAGACAGCAGTAACAGATTGCCATCCTGTGTGCAGACCAGCAGAGAGCAAGAAAGAAGACCCATACTTCTCCATGGGGTTGTGCAGATTTATGCCGACAGCAGAGGGAAATTGCAGCAGGAATTAAAAAAACATACTTACCTGGACGGGAACTGAAGTTCTTTCAGATGTGCCAACAACAAGCACATCCTGCTAACCGTGTGCTCACCCCACTCCCCCAGGTTCTGGGTCCTTTGGCCAGCAGCATCCTGATGGTGCACTCAAATGTCCTCTGCCTAATGTTGAGAGCAAAAAACGCAGAACACTCAAACGCCAGGCACTTTTCATACACCACAGGACACCAGGAAGAAGGGAATCCAAGACAGAGATGATGTAGGGCAGACCGCAGACGATGCATATAAATAACTTACCAAAGGATGCCAATAATTTGCATAGGTACATAATTGCTTTACCTCCTTCTAATGATTGTCTATATGCATATTTTTCGAATGCTGGAGACTTCGGAACGAAGGCAGGGACTCAGTCTTAAGAACATAAAACGGCATTTGCAAAAAAGGAAAAAACAATCAAATCTGGAGGCTGCAGTTATCACATCCTCTGCTGATAAGAACAGATCCCTAAAGAAACTGGTTTATGTTTCCAGTAGAAACATCTCGACAGCTAAGGTCATTTAAACTCTAAGGAGACTGCAGTCTGAGAATATAACTCCTATAATGAAGCCCTTCACTGTAGCAAGCTCTATTGAAATCGGGCATCTGGATATTCTCAGACATAAGTTGGTATTATTTTATGTCCTCTCAACAGCAGACATCAAGAATTAAAGTGAATTCTGAAATAATTTGGCTCCCTCAAGATTCAAAATCCACACAAGAAGCCTCCACACTGGAAGCTTAACTTCAAATTCAGACATCTTCAGCACAGATGGCTAAAAGCAACCTAGCTCATTTGTACACTCCGCATTTCACCGTGGCCTCATAAAGGAATTGAACATAGGTAGCAGAACCATGTCCAGAACTGACCCGACTCTACACAGCACCTAGGTGATTAAGTTCATATGTAGGTGATCACATTATCAGTAATTAAAAAAATCAAGGCAAATCTCATCCTCTGCAACTACCTTTATAAAAAAAATGTGGAGTTTCTTGGACTTCAGGCTACAAGAGAGTAGAAGACTGGGCACTGGTGTTTGGATCTTGCAAAAGTTAAGTGATCCCAAAGAGAAGGTTTTAAGTCTTTTCAGTAGACCCTCTTAATCCTGTTTGATAAGTACTCAGGACCAGGGAAGAACCTAGCTGTCCTGCAACCAACACGAGCAGCCGCTAAGCTATGACCTGAACGGGATGCCATTGTCTCATCCTGTAACATACACGAGAAAGACAGGTTTCCTTAGCTGATGGATCAACAGATTTGGAATATGTGTGAACTAAAAGCATCACAGTCAGGCCAAAGTTATTTGGTCAGTTGAGCCCAGCCTGCTTTTGTGAAGCGCCCAGTTGGACCGATAAGGAAGACAACTGAGAACTACTGATCACAGAAGCAGACCAATTTCAGACAGGTTATCGGGTTTTCCACTTCCCCTTTAAGGTAAGCTCTGACAGTTCCTGTTATGCTACCACGTACAAATCTGCGCAGTAATACCTTTTGCTCTGACAAGATGCATCAGATGGAGTTTTTGGTCCTCCATTGGCAAGCGGAAAACCAACTGCTCAGTTTGTCTCTTGATGGCAGATGAGCACGCCAGACAGAAGAGCATGCCAGTCGGTGTCCTTTGAAGGAGGAAGCATTTGCTGGCGTTGTTTCTTCCCTAATTTAGAGAACGTGGCTTTCCACTGCCACCTCGATCAGTTCCTCTGACCAGCACATCGTTCACAACTCTTCTGCTTCCTAAGCAAGATGCATCTGTACTCTTTGCCTATGTTTTGGAAGGTGCTTTACGGCACACATTGTGCCGATATTTGACTCGGACGATGACAGCTGCAGTCAGCCCCGCACACACTCACAGCACAGTCTGGCACGCGCGTGTTGCAAAGTCCAGAAATCGAGAACCGAGGCCATTTTTTCATGATTTTTTTGAATCTGAAGCCAGTGGAGCCCAACACTGTTCCAGTAAACATAAGCTTCTGGATAGGAATTAAGTAGCAGTTTTGCAATATGACTTGCAAGCCTAAGATACGAAACAGGATAGAGAGATTATAAAAACATAAAAAATAAAAAGCTTTAGATCCCTGATAAGATCTTCCTCATATTAGCTAACCAGTCGAGGTTAAAAAATACCTCTTCTCAAGATACACTGCAGTGATTGCTGGCATTTTTACAATGGAGTTGATAAGCCAAAGCTCAGATTCAGTGTTGACAATGGCAGTGGGCTGCAGCCACAATCCATCTCGCAAACAAAGGGAAAAAAGGGGATCTAGTGGCTTGCAACACAGAGAATGCCTACGAAAGCCAAAAGGCAGACTGAACCACGTGGTGGCTGGGCATAAGGACGCTCAAGGTGTACACGCACCACCTGGACGATGCTAGTCAAGAGGCTCAGTGCTTCACGGTAACACAATACAGGCCACTGACAGATCACATACATGGCCGATCACTCACAGGAGAGTCCATCCTACGCCCTGGATAGACGTCAGGCAGCTCTGGTCCAATCTGACACCTCCTGCCTCGCCCACCCCACCCATTTCCCAGTTGTGACTTGCTTTCCCAGCTCCACAGCCCATTCCCCTTTCCTAGGCAGCCTACACCTGAGACTTCCACCTCAGTTTCCTTCCCTGGACATCTCTGCCTTCTGTCCACTCCTCTCAGACTCGACCCTCCTTTCTAGATTCTTCACCAGCAGCACCTCCCTCCATCTGATCCATGCCCTATGCCCTATTTTTGCAACTTTCTCTTCAGCTTTGTGTGTATCATTTTGGATACCCTCCGCCATTTACTTTCCATTTGGCCCTCAGTTTAACTTCCCCACCAGCCAGAGCCATACTCAGCTGTCTCTAACATCAGCATTCTTCTCCCACAACCATCAGCTCCTCAAAATGTTACTAACTGTTCCTCCTTCCCTGAACAATCTGGAACCTGTTCCCTGACCCCAGTCTCCCTTACCTGGGATGTTTATCCACTTAATTCCAGCCCTTCCCAGTTCACAGCCAGTAAGCAGGATTAGCCTCTCCTACTCCCACCCAGGGCCTCTCTGTCTCCATCTCCAGTCCCAGACCTCTTGCCACCCACCTCTGCGCAGCTTTTGTCAGCTCTGGGCTGCCTGGTACCACTGAGACCACAGAAAGCATGCTCCCTGCTCTCAGTGCTGTGACCAGGGGCAGCCAGGGACAGCAGTGAGAGGGGAAATTCCTTCTGAGCACCTGTAGCCATGGGCTGAAGCATGCTCAGTCACTGTGTGGGGCGGCCCACGCGCGGTCCTGTCTCACGTCAGAGCTGGGAGAGGTTGAGGCATGCTCCGTCACTCTGCGGGGACGACGCACTGGCAGTCTGGGCAGCACTAGGAGCTGAGAAGGTCCTCACTGAGCTTGCTCCAGCCTAAGTCTTCGGAGATTTTAGCTGTTAAAATCAAAGAAGTTGCTGCTGAGCGTGAGCAATCTGTGATTTTTCAAAGTTACAGCTTGGCCAAACAGAACAAATTTCCTTGGGATGGCAGACACCACCCTTCCCCTTTCATAAAGGAAAAAAGCCTCTGCTTAAAAGCAGAAAATAAAAAAATTAGGGGAAAAGTTATCATGAATGCTTTAACATGGCAAAAGAAAACTGTTCAGCCCATTTCGGTGAAAGGGTTGAAGAACCATACCAGAGTTCCCCACCCTTTACTCACACTCCCCCAGATTTAGCCTGAAGCAGTTCCCCTGTGTGCAGGCTTTCAGCCCAAGTAGTCACCATTTGATGACAAAAACATCACCAAACAAATTTAAAACAGGAAGCATCAGATAATGTTAAGAAATGCTACCAGTTTGATATAAAATACCCTGTCTGACAACAACCTCGGAAAACCACATTTTGTTTCTAAAGGCATCCCAAAAATAAATATTATATATTAATGCATACACATTGGGAATAGCTAGATCAGCAGGATCAGACACTGTAATGCTGCTTTTTAATCAAGCTATCCATCTTTGTAATCTTTTCAAACAAAACTCTGGACAGAGCACAGAAACTTTGGTTTGGAAATCCACAAACAATAGGTGTTTGCTCAGAAATATTGCTCTGCTCTCACAATATATACAGGGTTGGGCAAGGGTTCTCTCTGCTGAACCAAGCAGCTTAAAATAACATTCCCTTACAATTTATGTGGGCCCCCAGCCTACATATCTAGCAGTTCTCTTGCTTGGCTGACTATACATTCTTTTTTTTTTCCTAAAACACAGTGTAGGCCTGCATATAATCTGTCCTTACCATATTAATCATTTAAATTTAACTGCATTTACTAGCCAGAAGCAGAACCAGAACCAAGGTATATTGTTCTAGTTCAAACAGGCAAACAGTGCTGTGCTGTAGGTTCTGAAAGGCTTACCATAACTTAGTCTGCGCTATGGAAGTGCTGCATGCAACAGACACTAATTTGGCAATTTGTTCATACACCTCGTAATAACTGTGACAGCTCAGAGAACAAGCTTCTCCAGATGTTTATTCTAGGAAACTCCTCTGAAGGCTGCGGGCCTGTGGACTGGGAATAGAAAAAAAGTGTTTCTCCCAAGACTGAAGGTCAGCAGTCACTAAGGAACATGTTATTCAATAACAAAAGTTAGGGCAATTTCCAAAATTCATGTAATACTGTGCTCTTCTTGTCACACCCAGACAACCTATGGCTGTAGGTGACTTCTAAGCAATTCATGATCAATGGTATCGAAAAGCAAACACACCTTGCTAGAGAAATCAATATTTACGGCAATCCTAAAGGTCTCAACTCCCACTAGAAAACATACAGGGGCCCAGCAATAAAAACAAGGTTGAAAAGCAGTGTGGGCAGAGCAGGAGAGCTGTAAGAGCTATGAATCCTCTGCCTCCACATTTCCCCCAACTCTGAAGCATCTCTGCTGAGTAGCACTCTTTGTCTTTAAGGAAGCTCCACAAGCCACGGATTTCCCTGGAACAGCACAACTGCACCAGCTCCACTGAGGGAGAGACTTCTGCACTTATAAGAGTTCGTTTTTAACGTCTGAAACTGGATCATGCAAATATGAGCATACTTATGTTCTTAATGAAGCAAAAGGGCTCCTCCAAACTCACTTTCAGAACTTATCCTTCTCTATGATGAAATAAGACTGAAAAATACAAACGTGTTAGCTCTTACGCAGCATTAAAAAAAAGAAAGTGGGGGATATGCTCACCATCTTGGATTTTGTTCTGCTTTTCAGTGGCGCTTTAGTTTAAAACCAGCTCTGTACTTAACTCTTGAAGGAGCTGGAGGTAAACATAAATGCAAGCTTAAAAGTTTTGTTCACATTTTTTCCACAAAAGCAACATTTTATTTTGGTCCTGCAATTAACCAGCACAAACGCAGAAGTTTCTGTAACATGCTATCAGGCATCATCAGAAATGTAACGTGAAGTTATCACTGCTTCAGATTTTCTCCACACCTTTAAAGGGAAATAGTGCTTTTAATGACTTTATGAGAGAACAGGTTTTGGTGTGTAAAAAGACAGCAGTGTTTACATAAAGACTGGAGTACTGTTATATGGACAACCAGGCTCCACGCATGCTTCTTCTTTGCCACTTTGGTAATAAACTACACTCCTGAAACATTAACCCTCTCGACTACTTCCAGGCTTGTAACTCCTCACAGATTCTTTAATGCACCTCAGTCTTGATCTGTAACACTTCAGTAACTTGAACTAGAATCCTCTCTCTGCCAGGCGGTGTAACAATCCGGCAAGGTGCTGTTTTCCCACACTTAAACACGAATCCAGGCAGATACGTTCATAGGATGGTCCAAAATACCACAGTGTATTACAACACACCACAGAATATTACAGTATATGTCATCACAGTGACACCTGCCCCTTTCTCTGAAGTCACTTTCATAAAGCAAAGGAAAACCTCAGGTGTGTAGGAAGATTTAAATCCTGACACAGTTTCTTTATACATCCAAGCAAGCCAGACAATTTTTAAATACAAATGCACCACCTCCATGTCTCATAACACTTTGACACTGCTCCACGAGGAAAAATACAGCCAACAAAACAGAGTTTGTTCACTTCAAACACACTACAGATGTACGAAGTGAGGGTTTTTTTTCCCCTCTCTACTGTTATTCATATCCAACTGTATCAAACCTATCAGTTTTCTCTCAAACTACCTATTGTAGAGCAGCAATAAAGAACAAGCAGCCCAACTAGTGATCAAGCACAGTGCCTCTAAAGGAGAAAATTTCCATCCTCAGCCTCTTCAAGAAGCAAATTAATCTCCTTGAGCATTTTAAGCGAATTTATACATATCCTGCCCTTTCAGAGCCAGATTTTCAGAGTGCTGAACACGTTCATATCTCACCACACAGGTACCCCAGGCTGCCGTGCACAATCAGCACCTGATGGTCTGATCAGGATCGGGTTCTTGGTTTACCTGCTAGATACTCTATGACAGCTGCCATGTAAACTGGTGCTCCAACACCTATCCGGTACTTGTATGTTCCTTTCTTTAAGTAGCGCATCATCCTCCCCACAGGGAAAATAACGCCTGCCCTGCTGGAGCGTGACAGTTTGGACATTTTCTTCTTCCCACTGCGGCCCGACATCTTGCAGCTTTGTGCTTTTTAACTTGCTCGTGATTCTTATTCCTTTACTCCAAACCAAAAGCTGTAAGAGAGAAGAAATAGAATTGGTGTTCGGGATGTGAGAAACATCTTTATACATCATTGTCTTGTTCTTCCAGAAGAAAAGAAAAAAAAAAACACAAGTCCAGTCTCAATATGTGATAAAGTTGAGGCATTATCTATATTCAGACAACTGGAACAGGTGCTATAGCTTTGTTTTGTTTGTTTGTTTTTGACTACTGCACTGCCAGTATAGCAATATCACAGAAATACTGTTTGGAGAATTAAAAAAATATTAAAAATCCAGCGTACATTAAATGAATGTTTTTTTTTTTTTTTAAAAAAAAACACAACCAGAAACAACTCTCAGAAAGGCAGACAGCCACAGCATGGCAAGTTTCAATGCTGATTTTAAAGTTCAGCAAGTTACAAACAGCTGAGAACTGGGGCAATGGATAGCATTAAGCAACCTGAAAAGCAGATGTCGATGCCACCTTTGCCTGTAACTAGAGGAAGTTGTGCTGCTCGCACAGCAGAAGACAAAGCCTACTCACAAATATAGCTTCCTCAGGGGTCTTTTATACAGAAAATCTAGCATGTCGGGCTGAAGAGAAGCAGGGAAACAGCCATGCTTCAGGCACCTCCCCTCGCACCGCTTGGCCTCAGGAACAGAGCCCCAAGGGGCAGCTCACAGACCTCACTGCTTTAATAATTCTCTCCGGATCACCTCCACAGCATCTAGAGATGGCTGCAGAAGCCTTCCTCCTTGGATCTAAAGGATTAAAGAATTCTCTTTAATCTCTCATCTCAGAAGGACTGGCTACCATTTTCTTCTGTCCATCCAGCTTTCTCGGGATGGGCTTTTTCTGCATTGAGAGCCGATCTTGGTACACAAAGAGTAGCTCAAGATGCTCTCTCCTCTGAAGCCAGTGAGGAAAGTGACTGCCACAGATGGCATTTCTGTTAACGAAGGCACAGCTACTTAATTCCCGGCATTCACTTGCCTCGGTGGAGCGAGGAAACAAAAGGCAGGAGATAATCTAAAAAGTATTGACAACTTTACGTGATGGCGTAAAATTTTTTTAAAATCACAATCTGCATTTTAAATAGACATCTGAAAGAAGTCCTTTGGCAGCACTGCAGGCCCTTGGGAACATCAACATTCATTCGAGGAGGGCACAAAGCTGCATTTCGTTTGCGATCCTCCAAAGAGGGTCACCTGTCCCCAGCACAGCCAGGCATTCACAGAAAATGGCTCATCCCTAACAGCCTAATTCCAGGGTGGGTTTCTACAACAATCTAACCTGAACACTTATGTCAAGGAAATAAAACCACTTCAAGGCCTGCAGGAATCTACAAAACCCTGCTGTCTCCTCGTCTATCAGCCAGATCATTTTTCTTAGTGCCTGCGATACATTCTGTGGGCATAGTAGCAGAAGTTGGGAAAGATTAAACCAGTAAACCTATCAGATGTAGGGACATCAAAATTTATGCTGCTTGTCATCCTGTCCTGAGTTCCACAAAAACCACCAGGCCGGAGTAACAAGTGGTAGTAAAAAGCTCATAAACTGCTGCTTATCAGCAGAGATTGGACAGCAAGGGCCACTTCAAACACACCCAAGTGAACCAAAATTTCCATGTAATGGGAATAAAGTGCATTTATGCAGGAGGAATCAGTTGTGTATGACCGAACAACTGATGTGGAAAGGCAAGCTTTGTGCTGAGGCCTCTGTGCTTCAGATACGGCACCAAAAGGGGAATCCTCGGGAGTGTGATGAGGTTGGCCAGAGGCCTGACAGAAAATCTGAACAGAAAGATGAAATAAGACATAATAACGGTCTTTTGAGACACAAATGACTGCTTCAAAGGTGGAAAAGATGGGAAAAGCTCTGTGACAGGATCACTGAAAGGCGGCAGCACCTCTTCCTCAGCACAGCTTCAGAGAGGCGAGAAATCTGCAACAAGTCACCAAGGTACCGTCGGACCTGCCTTCGGACAGGAGGCTGGACAAGTTCATCTCTTGAGGTCCCTTCACCCTGCCCCAATTGACAAAATTTGCTACTTCTGACAAACCCTGCATAACCTTCCAATTTTATATTGTGCTACTGATTAACCTTCATAAAGCATCCTTTTCAGTTTGTGGTAACTGACACTGAAATTAACAAGCAAACGCAGGCTGGGATCTAGGTTTCTAGCCAGGAGAAGAGCAAACTTGTGGATCAGCCTTCTGAGTAACACAAGCAACAGTATCTCATTTTAAGATGAAACTTAATAAATGTGTGGAATAGCCTATGATCTGGTTCCTGCAACGCCAGGATAGTTTCATCACCCTGCAATTCAGTTCTGCACTGAGATCCTTACAGAGAGCCAGACTGAAGGAGCACACTACAAAGAATCATGAATCTAAATCATATCAAGCTAGCCTCTCATATATTTGCTGTAGTACCAAATCCCAGTTGCTTATAAATCAATGGGAAAAAAAAAAAAAAGCAAACATCATGAGGTTTACATCCACGGAAAACACAGTGGTTGTACTTGATCTCCGTGATAGAAAATCAAAACATGTTTGCATAACTAAGCACACTGCTCCAGGGCACACCGTTACATTATATACACTTGTGTGTATAATTAAACACACTTCTGGCTCATTTCTTTGTTGCCTCATTGAACTTTCCACCTTTGTCTCTAGGCCTTTATTCTCTCCTTATCTCCCTCAGCCTCCGCTATTCTCAGCCATTTTTGCCCCCTGCTGCCAAAGCACCCTTTGGATTCCCAAACATTTTTCCAAATGCACTGCAGGTATCAGTTCAGGTTACGTTTGCAGAATTTTGCTTAAGCCCCAAAACAGCAGAAGTTTCAAAACTCTGCTATCATTCTTCCCCTCTTCTTTGCAATGTACATGGCCCAGGGTACACATGAAACATCTTGAAGCTTTGTTCTTTTCTTGTATCCTACAGAAGATGATTTCTGGTAGAAAATACCAAGCTATGGCATAATCAAATCTGCTAGAATACAATTAATGTGAACTTGAAAAAAGAAACAGGATACACAACGGCAGTCAGCTACCTATGCCTATCTTAGAGAGTAGATGCTAAGGCAACACTTCACAGGCTCAGATGAACATCAGTCCTCACTATCTTGTATAGAAGAGCTACATCTTGTCCACAGCAAAGTCCCAGGGGCCAGGATCATTTCTCCCCCTGGCAGGGACCTGCTTTACCCAGGAGGATGGGCATCAACTCACACCTGACACCACTTACACGATGCACCCACCTGGACTGCTCCAAAGCTGCCAACAGCAGAAGAGCTATGAGTGGCAGCTATAACACTGTTGTTCCTCATTTTTGTCTACAGGTGATGCTGCTAAACGTCACGAGCTTATCAGTCGAAAAGCACCCAAGTCTACCCACATTAATTATTGCCAACTGATAAAATGACTCTGGGTTTGCCCTAACAAACTACAGTCCCCATTAGAAAAACACTGCCATGGCATGTACATGAAGTCCATCCTCACTGAGTTGGAAAAGCTGCATCTATATCTGGCTACCGTGACATCATGAGGCTTGGGCAATTTAAAGCAATTAGTGCTTCCAATCCCCTAATTGGTCACGGCACACTCCTACTCTTCACAGCTCCACCACCCCTGTGTTGCTATGGGGGATTTAATAGCTACCAGATCTCCTGGAGCTCTCTACAATATGATGAAAATAAGGTAGACTGTTGCAAGCTGGGCCTTACTCTGGGAATTGCCTCTTCCCAAGAGCCCAAGGCAACCAACGATAATTTCCTTTTGCCCGCTGGAAGCTGGGCTCTCCCTATTCCCAGGTGGATCTGCTTTGGCCACTTGGAGGTTCTGCCACTGCCCACACTACCACCCCATCACAGTTACCTGCAGAGAGCAAGCACTGCTCCACAAGGACACCCAAACACCAGACTGCCCCATGATTTGCATCCCACATATCGAGGTTTACCAAAACAACCTTAAAACCACTTTCCAGCCCTTCCTACATCAATGCTCAGAAGTACAAAACCACGTAGTGACATTTAGGTAGTTAAGAACTCAAATACTTTTTAAAATAAGACTAACACACAGACCCAAAACCAGATTGTAATGTGCAAGTGAGCCTGAAGTGGAAAAGCTGGCCAGGAAGCAAGTTCAGAGATTAACAGGTCAAGATCTGGCAAGAAAGCATGGGTGCCCTCCAGGTAGTTCAGTGCACTACCAACTGCCTACAACACATCAACAGATTTTTCTTTTTTCCTAAACAGAGTTGTTAGATGAAACAAACACAGATTTTTAACAGTCGATCAAAAAGTATCTAGCTCAGAATTTGCTTCTTCGAGCCCAAAGTAGAAGCTGTTTCTTGTACGTGATATTAGCAGCCTGACAGAGGGACAGAAGAGAAGGTGCTCTCCCGTTCACCAAGTCCCTTCTTGCACCAATCCAGACAAGCTCCCCAGACTGACCAACAGAAACTACCTATTTTTTTCTCTCAGAAAGAAAAGTCACGGGAAACAAAGAAAAGAAAGCTTAGCTTGTGTAATGCAGCACGAAAACTATTGCAACACGGGTGGAGATAAGCAAACTCCAGCTGTTCCTCTTCACATCCCCGACCAAACGCAAGACAGAGGCAAGGCAGGATAACACCTACACCAGGTATGAAACACACACCAGCGACTATCACTAAGTATTTGAGAAATAATCAGGCAAATCCCTGGTCAGATTAAACCAGGCGCTATATAAACAGTGTATATGTAGCCAGCAGGCTATATATACAGTTTTCCTGCTGGATTTTCCAGGTGGCTGAGACATCCCTGCAGCAAAATGTGCCAAGCGGCACTTGGGCAGGGTTGGGAGCAGGATTTGGGGCAGGGTTTAGGGTTGGAAGTTTTGGCAGCAGGCGTTCAGCAGGGAGCTGGACCCCGGGCTGTGGGACTTACACCACAGCCCTTCAGCTTTGACCTGGGACTGCTGTTACTGAACCGTTCCATTGGTACTGAGCAGTGTTTTGGGGTGTGTGCATGTGCTGTGCGCTTGTGCTGGGCACCCACGGACCTTGCCTTCCATATATTATAACTTTTATTCGGTAAATTATAGATGAAATGTGGGGGGGGACCCGGGGCCCCTCAGGCGAGGCGCCAGCATCCGTTGGCGGCGGGGCCGGGCGGCACGCGCAACGCCGCGCCGTTGCCATGGCCACGCCCGCCCCGCCCATCCCCCTCCCTCTCCCCACGGGCGCTGAGGCGAGGCGGCTGCCGATTGGCTGCGAGCCGGCGAGCGGCGGGAAGGGAAGGGGAGCGGCGGGGGCGGGGCGGCGCGAGCGCGCGCTCCGCGCAGGCGCCCTGCAGCGCGGCGGCGGCGAGCGGCGAAGAGAGGAGCCGGGGGGGGGGGCGGGGGGGCGGAGTGGCCGTTGGCTTTCCCGCGCAAAACCCCCCCCCCGCCCCTCCCCCCCTCCAGTCAGCGGCCGGAGCCTCCGTGAGGGGGCGGCGGCGGGGCCGGCGGCGCGGCTCGCGCCCCCCTCACACCCCCGTAAGCCCCCCTCAGACGCCCTCAGGCCCCCCCTCAGACCCCCTTAAACCCCTTCAGCCCCCCCCAAATCCCCTCAGCCCCTTCCCTCAGCCCCCCCCCCCCCCATCCCCTCACGGCGGCTGAGGGGAGCGGCCGCCCCGCAGCCCCCCCCCCGCCGCCCGCTCCTCACCTGCCGGTGCCCGCCGCCGCCGCCTCCTCGCCGCCCCCGTCCTCCTCCAGGCCCCTTTCCCCCCTCTCTCTCCTCGCCGCCGCCGCTCGCCCTCGCCTCCCCCCCGGCCCGCTCGCCCCGCCTCAGCCGCCGGCTCCCGTCTCGTACGTGTGGAGGGCGATGGCGGCGGCTGCTCCCGAGGGGGGCGGCAGGGCTTTCCTCCCGCTCCGCATACCGCCTCTAGGAGGAGTCACCGCAGCCCCGGCCTGCAACAAACCCCCTGCGGCTGCCGCCCTCCTTGCCCGGGGGGGAAGGGGCCGGCAGCGGAGCGGAGCCCCCGGCCGAGCCCCCCCCGAGGAAGGTGAGCCCGGTGCCGGTGTGCCCGGCGAAACAAAGAGGGAGGACGGCTCTTTGTGTCTTGCGGCCTCCCAGCCTCATCCCCGGCCGCCCCTGCGCTTTGTAGCCCGGCCACGAGGGCTGCGAAGTTGCTTGCCACAGGGAAGGTCGCGTTCTTCGCCCCCGACACGGAGCCGAGACCTGCAGGACCCGCGATGGCGTTACGAGGCTGTTGGCACCTCTGTTGGCAGCGCCACAGGCACGATGGCACGGCGATGCCGACGGGAGCTGCACCTCCAAAGCTGATCTCAGGCACGTTTAAACATAAAACTGAGTTTATCTCACCGTTCACACACAAACGCCTCGCATCGCTGCGCTGGTTTCCCTCGTTTGGAGGCTGTTGTGAGGCAGTAGGGACGCGGCGTTAACCCAGATGACTCCCACTCGCACACAACGTTGTTCTAGGAGGGTGGCTGGGAACAACAGAGCAGGATGATAAAGAGGCATCCATGCTTTCAGCGTGCCCTTTGTTGCTGTAAAAACCACAAAGGTTCACCGGCTTCCTGGAGTTTGTTTCTGGCCCTGCCAAAAAGAAACTTTTGTGCCCGCATAGAGTTGCATTCGGTAGGGAAAAAAAATGTTGAAGTATTCCTTCAGATTATATTCATTGTGGACCACACCATCTCCCAAAGAAAAAGGGCGTGAGTGGCGGCAACCTAGGGTTTTCTCTGTGAGCACAGGCACTAACAACAGCTGTATTTTGACATGCTTTAAAATGGAAATAAAGACACTCCTTGTCTTTTTCAGCAAGTTGCCCAACAAGATCCACATATCCGCAGTTTAATGCTTTGGAGCCTTCTCTTCCCCCTCCTTTGGCCCAGAATTTTTCCGATGTGTTATGAGGAGAGATTCCTCATCGCAGCCTTACCTCTAAGGGCTTTTCTTTCTTCTTTGTGGCAATCTGCCTTTACAAAACTTCCAGGAAATAACTACTTGAGATGTGAACCCCTGTGCCAGATTTAGATGAAACTGGCCACAGATTTACTGGATAAGTGTACGGGGGATGCACAGACCTGCAATGAGATAGCAGAAGTTCGTTTTTGTAAACGAGGTCAAAATGCTTTGAAACCCCAAGATAAAAACCTTGCATGTGAATTATTTTACACGAAAGGGGAAGTCTTCATTGGATCTTGTCTGTTAATACTTTGAACATAGCAAAGGGAAAGATACCTATAGAGTTGTAAGTGTATTGGAACAGATTTGGGGGAGGGTGGGGGGAACGGAAGATTTTCAACTACAAAGCATAAAAACAAAAGAATTTAAAACCCATGTGAAGAAGGAGGAAGAACATTTGTGTTTTGCTATTTCAAGATAGGAATAATTGCATCCAATAATACTTGCAACCATGCATGTGGCACATAGCTTTGTTATTAAAAATAATTTGAGATGAGACAAAATAAGCATCACATATTTTTGAAAACATTCCCAGTTTGTTGCAGATTAACAAATAGTTGCTGTGTGATAACAACACAAAAGCGTAGGAGGTCTACAAAGAAAAAAACATTTATGCCTTCTGCGTGAGGCAAACTTTCAACATTTGGACAATTCATTCTATTTACAAAAAAGCAAAACAAAACACCACAACTTTTTCTGTTTATACACAGCCTTCTCATTACCTGCAGTCATATTTTCAGGTCCACCACATGGGTATGTGCCTTTCTGATGGCTCCGAGGAAATAAAATGTTGTCAAGGTGTGGCTCCTTCACATTTGCCTTTCATAGTAGAATGTGGCCATCAAATGCCAGTCCTAGAAGAGGCATAGCTCCTCTGGGTGCGCGGGGCTGCGGCCTCCTCATACAGCTTTTGTGTTCCCTAAAATAAAAATCTAATTCTTCCTTTTCTCTTTATCACCCACGACAGGTTGCTCCCATTTTCTGCAGCAAGAGCCACACGTCCCAGCAGCCGTCGTGTCCCTGCAAAAGTCGCCACACCGCTGGCAGCAGAGCAGGTACTCTCTGGAGACAGGCTTTCCTGTTTTGCAGCAGCTTTCTGCTATTGCTTACGTTATTTCTTTGGGGATCGTGGTCTGGGAGGGGGTTCTGTGTCCAGGGAAGTAGCACCAGCACGGAGGAGACCTGTGTGCTTAGTGAGCTGTGCGTGCAGGGCCTTAGAAGTGGCCGTCAACTCACAAGCCACGATGCAGACCAGCAAGGATGGAGAGCTACCACCTGGTAGCTTTCAGAACCACCTTTTTTAGAGCAGCGCAGACACACACATTTTCTTCCCAGCTCTGAGCTCGGTGTTGAACGCTGAGGCTGCACGGGAGTGTGGCTAGCAGGTCCCTTACGCTGCACGACGAGGCCTCTGTGGCAGCGGGTATCTTCGCCATCATGGTAGGCAGGGGATGAGCCCAAGGTTTTCTGTCACAATAGCTTTATGTTCTGGTCTGTCAGATCAACTTGTTCAGGGAAAGATCATGAATAAGTTGCATTCCTCAAATGGAAAATTTACAGCGCTGGATTAAGCAGGAGCTTCTCCTCACCATCAACAGGAGCGGAGTCTGCCCTCGCTAGGTTGTGCAGAGACCATCTGCCAGTTGCCTTCCCAGTGCAAATACAATCTGTTCCTTTGTCAAAATAAACAACATAGCTATTGACAGAGCAGTTATAGACTGCCGCCTGCCTAACTCACCAGCGAGTGGAATAACAGCCTGTTTATGGCACTCTCGCTTTTGGACAGAAGCTGTTATATCTCAAACATTGCAATGAATATTTCATAGCGCCAGAACCAAGAGATACGGCTTCACTCTTGCTTAGGCTGGCAGGCATCCAGGGTTGGCCTGGCAGTACAGTAATGTCAAGTACTCTGAAAGCTCTGTCTTACTGCCCCGTGTAATCCAGGAGTTTTATCAAATCAGTACAAGTGTTGTCATGTTGTTAGGACAGCCTAACACAATAAAAGTTGGTGTGCGTATGTTATGGCAGTAGACAACAGATATAATAACTGAGTTCTGCAAATAATCTGTATTTCTGTTATGACTTTTCCCCATTTTGAGCTATTTCTGAATCACACACACACACCCTCCATAGCGTTTACAACTTTAAAATGCTAGTATTTTGTGCACAGCAAGCTCTTCTTAAAGGAAGCAGAAAAACTAAATCCTTTTTTTGAACTCTCTTATTGTAGTATTAGTGTGAAACCAGACCTTGGCATATACTTCAGAATTAAACTGTTTTTGTGCACGTCAGGTTCTGGCATGGTGTTTAAGGTAGATTGGTGGTTAGGATATCTTCAAAAAAAGTTGCAAAGTAGCTAATGCATAAGCAAAAAGAAGAGAGAAGTGTTTCCTGCCTAAGCACCCATTCTAAAAGCTGAATGTGGCTTATTAGAGGAAAAAAAAGTATTTTTCATCCCTGTTACCTATTATTAAACACGAGATGCAGACTGCAGAGATCATTGTCTCGACTCAATTAGTCATATAAATAAAAATATTAATATAATAGGAATATTCAAATAGTTATGGTTATTCCTGATAATCATGTCTTTTTTGTCAAATTGAAATTTACAAAAATCTTTTAGAATTAGAGAAAAAAAGAATAAGGGAACAAAAAAGGGAAAAAAACACTATGTTCAGTTCCAGAATACCCTGTAGGGTTTTATCCTCCACAGCTCAGAAACAATAGCCAGAAACGGGCGAGGTGTACGGAGAAGTGGCACGGTGATCACACACATGGAATGGCTTCTCTGAATAATTAAACAGGTTGGGACTTCTAGCTAAGAAAGCTGAGGCACACTACAAGACGAGAAAGGCCACATCTGTTTCTTTTGCCTCGTGTCCCTGTTCCTCCAAAGGAAGGTATCTTTGTTGTTAATAAATAAAACTCCTATTTCAGTCTCTGAGCTTAAGCAAAGCTGGATGGATAGAATGGTAAGTTTGGCTCCAGATTCAGACGATAACCAAACACTGCCGATCCCAATGTAGGAGGCAGAAAAGCCTCTATGTCTGTAACGCACACATTTCTTGAAGCAAACTACAACAGCGTGCTTACGCTTCTACCACAGCACGGTTTTTCAGGGATGCCTAGAGAGAGATGCAGAGAACACCACACCCCAGCAGGCACCCAGGGACGTCTGCTCTAAGGGTATTGGGTCCTGGCATTTGTGGAACTTCGCTTTTCGTTGGAGGAGCAGGGGTGTAGCACTTCATCAGCGCACTGTTTGGTCATCAGGTTGCTCCTCTAAGCATCACATCAGATTTGTGCTTCAGGATGTTTTCGTAGCAAGCTGCCACAGCTCACGGAAAACTAGATTCTATTTCTCATTCCTCACGAATTTGCGGAGGGATCTTTGGTAGCTGTTTCTGAGTAGTTGTTCTTGTGCTAGTAAAAATATTTGTCCCTTTGCACTTACCCCTTTGGTATGATTTGGAGCTGTGATAGATATTCCCTTTCTCCTCTGGTGACATTTACAAGCACGGTATCTTCCTGCACAGGACCAGTATGCTCTGAGCTTTTCTCAGAGAAACTTCAAAGGACAGGACAGCACTGCACATTTGTCTACTTTCATAACTGCAGCTCAATTTGATTTAAAATAGGCAATTTGAATCATAAATCAGCTTTTTATTTTTCCCCACAGAGTCCTCAGGTGAAAAAAAAAATCTCAACCTGATCTATAAATGGAAATGTATAGAAAGGCTTCATTTGGGTCACTTGTTTGTCAGGGGCAGTATACAGCTAACTTCCAAAACACTTATTTATTGCACAAGTGCAAAATGTACTGCTCCCCCGAGGTATAGTGATTATACTTGCAGGAGCCTTTAAAAAAACAAAACAAAAACAAAACAAAAAAACACAAGAAAAACAGAAGTGACCTTAGAGCCCCAAGAAATAATGGGAATCATAGGTTCCTAATGCATTTTCCTCTCCAAGCTGAAGCATCATAATGTGCTTTTTTTTTTTTTTTATGCGTAGCTTAGTGCATCAGTCCCTGTTAACCACCCAGATCCTTGAGGATTGTCTCATGATCCAGGGCTCATCGTAGCTAAACCCAGAGGAGGTCAGGAGCGAGGCACTTAGTTTTGCTGTCTAACAGCTCAAGAGCTAAAGGTTTTTCAGCAAATCACTTCCCTCTCAAGGAAACGCCACTGTGTCCATGGGCTCTTTCCCTTTGAGTTAATGCAGAGAGAAAGCCAGGAGGGGCAGAGACGGATGTTCCTGGAGCTGCCCATTTCTCCCCTTTGGCTGAGAAGGGAGCCAAGGGAACCTTGCTTCAAGGCAGGTGTCTGATTTTCATGTGTCTCGAGTTAGAGGAGGTAAACATATCTGGGGCATAGTGCGATGGTCGTGTTGGCTGTCACAGCGTTTGAGGCCAATGACACCTTCCCTCTTGTTACCATGCCAAAACCAAACCGACAGGCCAGGTGCTGCTAGCCTCAAACCATCAGCCAAAGGCTCAGTCATTTGGGTTTTCTTTGCTCCCCCCCCCCCCCCCCCCCGTTAGCAGGGATTCTTAAAAGCTGATCAAATGCTTTACTTTAGGTCAGATCCCTTAGACAACAGCTTTTGGGTTCTGAGCCTGTTATTTTGTGTTTTCAGAAAGAGCTCCGATAAGGCTGGTCAGGTAGCGGGGGGATTTGGGGTCTCTGGTGTCCAGTAACAGAGCTCAGCTGATATTGCTGCCTTTCCCTTAGCACAGGCACCACGTTGGGCTCTGTCCTCTATCCAGCTGTTTTCACGAGGCTGGTGAGAAGGTTTTTGAGACTTTTGCCCCCCTGCCAAATCGGTTGAGATGTGCCACCTAGTTCCACAGTTCCTGGGGTGACTGGTGAACAGCAGATGGCGTCCCTTCCTTAGGATCTTAATCTGAACACCACCCCCAAGTGCACAGAGGGGCCACCGATTTCTGGTGTGTGATTTGCATTAGCTGGCATTTAAAGAGACAGAAACTTCATGTAACTAAACAGGTATTTTTATAAAATGGAAAAGAAAGTATGTACATCAGACAAATGCAGATCGTACTGGAATATTATGGCACACAGATTAAAATAGAAACCTCATTAAAACATTGACACCACGGAGTAAAGCTTCAACGCAAGGCACAGGGAATTCACCAGACTCCTCTTGGAAAACGATGGGATGACACACCAAATAGGGTGGTCTGCCAACCATCGGAACAATCACCCAGCCCAAGACATTTTCTGTTACCTCCTGCCTGGTTTTCCAGCTCTCCTTCGGTTTTCCAGAAGTCCATTCCCCAAACTTCCTCCTGGAATCCCCCAGGTTTATTCTCATCATGATGCAGTGAATAGGCTAAGGCATTTAAAATACCAACACACAGCTCTCGCATAGCAATTTTCCTCATAATATAAAACAGCACCTCAGAATAAGATAAGTACTGTTTTCTTTATCTGATAACTTGGTACTTGGTGATTAAGTGTATAAAATTTCCATCGCTTGCAAGAAAGTAGAAATGCTTTAAAGGCACTATAATTAAGCTGTGGGTTACTTTATTGTAACTGAACTTCATTTATTACTGAGCAGTCATTCAGCAACTTAAGCGCACACCTACTCTTAAGGACAGGCATGGTTTCTGTGAAACCATTCAGTTAGTTAATGGACGCGAAGTGGGGAACTGAGGCACAGTTCTAGTTCTGACAAAAATCGTAGGCTAGTTTTCATTCATACTGATGGAAATCATCAGAAGTGAATCCCTTTTCTCATACATGTTAAATGTTTCATCTGTTAATATCTTTTAAGTTTAAAATCACACAAACATTTTGCTTATAAAATAGTGTAAAAATACTTACAAAGAAAAACAAAATTATTTTAAGTTCTGTTATGATCAGTAACTCCTTATGCCATAGCTCAGAGTGTAACCCTACAAAACAGTACCTCTGCTTTTCTAAAATAATGTTAGAAACATTCAACATGGAATTCAGAATTTCCAGGTTTAAAAGACAAAACAAATCAAAGTTCTCCTATTACCACGGAAAAAGTAGAAAAGAGAAAGCAAATGCTCATTTTGGCTGAAGAAGCTCCTACAGAGGCTGGAAAGATTATGGGAAAGAACAGCCTTTTGTTCTCTTCATTCTAGCAATTATTTAATGTGGAATTTTCTTACAGGCCAAAAAACATCAAAAGGAGTTGAAATAGTGTCTCAGAATCAGCACATTGACAATAATAATTACTGGTAATACAAAAGAACATTACAGCACTTACATTCGTGAAAGCCAAACAACATTGGATATTTAATATTAATAAGAGTTCAATATAACCAATGTAAAAAGTGTATACAGACTTAAATGTCTCAGTCAATCAGTGTTTATAGGAACATGCAGAAACAATGCCCTGTTGATATTTACCCATAACTCATCACTTTACTACAGCTACATTAAATATTGTACATTCTATGCCACCAAAAAAAATAAAGTCTCTCTTGTAAAATTCAAGAAAACCAGATAGGTAACAAATTGCTTCAGCAATCATTCTCCTGCAGGGATTAGTGAATTAACGCCTGACTGACACTGGCCGACGAGCAGACCTTTGGCAGAAAGCATCCCCAGTGTCAAAGAATTTGGTGTCCAAATTAGAGGAAGATGAGAAACAAGCAGTGCCAATGACACAAGTGTTCCAGATGTGGGAAAATGACACCAGGGAGGTGTTTTGCTGTGCTCTGAGGGCTCTGGGTACCAAGGGGAGATCCACTTGACACACCTTTCTTGGCAGAGCTCATAAACAGGGATGGAGAAACCCAGTGAGGAAACCATCAGCCACATGTAGTGAGCTGGGGAGCGGAGAGCGCCACCTCTGCACAGCACTGCTCTGCACTGGCTGCATTCGGCACATATCGCAAAGGTGTGCTTCTAAAGCAGATCCCCTGCCTGTGCTCACACGCTCTGCCTTGGCTCCCAGCACAGAACTGTCACTGAATATACAGACTGGGTTCCTGGCAGATGAAGCTGAACAAAAAGGTGATCTTCAGCAGCGTATCTTATGCATCCAAATCACTAATGGCAGCCAGCCTGCGAGGCCAGACAAAATCAAGGCCTCCACAGTCACAAATGGAACCTCTTGAGCCAAGGTGGTTCCTCAGCAGGACCTGGTTTCTACTTCAGACCTGTTCTTCTCAGACAGCACTGACTGGCAATGTAGATGTGCCCCGTCAGTTCTATCACCAGCGAGCCCGTGGCATCTGCAGGCTCTCCCTGTAAATCAGCAACTCCCCTCCCATTACTTTGCTGCTGAGCATCTGGAGTCAATTTTGCATCGTTAAGTCTGAGAATTTTGTGGAGTCAGGCCATTCCCCAGCATCAAAGGGATGCTCAATCATCCTTAACAGGGCGGGGAGAATGCAACAGCTATGTTCTGCCCCAATTTACCCTATCTCTAAATGAAAAATGGTGAAGGGCAAGAAGAAGTAAAGTAATCCCGTTGGGTTTGACAAGTGGGAAGTGACTGAGGGTGAGCCCGTGCTGTAGCTGAGGCTCCTGCTGCTGTCCCTCGCGTGCTGTTTCCGACACCTGCCCCCTACTCCATCGCAGGGATGGCCAGCGCTGTGTCTGGTTCTGCTGCTTACCTTTTCTGAGGGCTTCTACCACTGTTATAGTGGCTGGGCACTAAAGAGAGCAGGCAGGATGACTTTACCAGTCTAGGATGGCATTTTCCCCTCCCAACTTCAGGTCCTCTGTAAAAGTAGGGGGGGCTACAAAGCATAATCCCAAAATGAGTTCTCACCAAACAGGGCTTGGCATCAGCACAGCCATCATTATCATCTGATCTGGGCCTGGGGCCGCAGAAACTAAACCCTTGCCCCTCTGGGCAAGCCAGCAGAAGGTAACTGCTGCAGAAGAGGCAGTGGACTTCCGAGGAAGCACGTCATCTCCTCAAAAGACTCGCCAAGATGGTAAGACTGCTTGGTCTGCAGCTTGAGCATAACACCAGGGTAAAAGCAAATCTTTGCAGGAGAGCAGAAGGGAAGATTTACTGAAGCAATGTTTTGAAACATTACTGTGAGAGAACAATGGAATTATCACAAAATGGAATTTCACACGCCCAACAAATCCCCGCCAGGGACAATGGACTAACAAACACAGCCTGCAAGAGAAAGCAAGAACACAAGATCCTTTCCATCAGTTTCACAACCGATCCTCTTGCACCTACCACCAACATGTCTAACCTACTACACTCAGCATGTGACAGCAGTTAAAGTCATGTTTTGTAGCAAAGAAAAAAGAAGTCTAGCAAGATTTTCTTAAACAAACAACCCCTCTAATATTCGTACTAATTCTGTTTGAAAAAAACACTTCTTTCTTTGATAACTTCAGCAAGCAAATAATCATAAGAAAGCTACGAAGCTAAACTGGTCTTGCCACGTAGCATTTTAAACAGTAGAAGCTTTACAGTCAACTCCAAAAACTTAACAGATATCTACGGTCTTAATTCGTATTTTGCTGTGATTTTTTCCATTGGATCCAAGTGTTTGACAATGAAGGGCTACAAGAAAGGAGGAAGGAGTGCAGGAAGGACAGATAAATGAGTAGGAAAATGATCAAACTGTGACCAACACAGATTTTCTGAAAATGCAGAAAAAAGTCCTTGTCCCTGACAAAATGGGTACATCTGGAAATAATAGGGACAAAAACAGGGCAAGGGGAAAAACGGGGATGTGTAAAAGAAACAGGCTCTCACATTTGCATGCGTGTTCGATGTGGAGCAAAGGCTGAAGATGAGCTGAGTGTAAGTGCACTGCTGGATCTAGAGGAGGGAAAACAACAGCGAGAGACGACGATACTGTGGTAGGTAACAACCAGGAGCTTGCTGTTTTCAAGAAAGCATCTTTTGAACTGCTAGCTCAGAGCTACCTCCTAGCTAAGTCTGAGATTTCAGGCTGTAGAATGCTCCTGAAGAGGGCACAGCAACTCTTGCCAGACTCATTTCTAAATGACAGACCATATAAAATCAAAAGAGACCATCTTTAATCAACTGGTCCCTCGCGCAGCCCTTTTGAATTTTGTAAATGGAGTTTTGGAGAGACCGTTTTGTCTGGGAGAGGTCACTGGTACCTGGTCCCTAGGCGCAGCCTGTGGGGATGCGTTTGTCCCCACTGAAAACCGGTTTGCCTATGGAAAGCACCATCTTACTCTTGAACTTTGGGAGAAAAAACAACACGCTAGGAATGTCCCTAGGACATTTTGAGTCAGAAACTTTTACAAACTTATTCCAAAAGCTCATCAAAAATATATTTAAAAGGAAACACTAGAAAAGAGCAAACAAATTGCCCCCAAAATATCGTTAATAAAAAGAAGTGTAGAAGTAGCATTATCAAACTATATACATAATTTTTTTTATTAAAAAAGAAGAAAAAAGCACACCTACCGCCTGCAGTTCTGGTCAGGTTCTCCCCTTCTCCCCCCACCCCCCAAAGAAATAAAAAATAAGAATTAGAAATAAAATAGATTAACCCTTTCATCAGCCTGGTTCCTAACTGAAACAATTTATTCCCCTACTATTGTGCTTACTGAACACATTTGTTAAGAAAAAAAATCACAATAGGTGTTCTTTAGATCAAACTCCAAGTAGAACTTTTCCCCTGCTCTTTTTAAGCCTTGAATTACGTTAAAAGTATACTTTCTATGCAATGGACAAAAAGGTACGGCTGCGGGGTACAGATGTCCTTCTCAGAAGGTCGGGACTATTCCAGCTGAGTGGACAAAGGCTATCTGAACAAAGGTTATTGCGTTTCTGGGGCTTGCTCAGATTTATTAAGCATCACTTTGAACCTGAAATCAGCTCCTTCTCTCTGAAGCAGCATGAATTGCTTGTCATTTAGTTCTGCCTAATGATTTAGATATCATTCATTAACTCTAATAATAATGGCCCCGATTCACCAGAGCACTTAAATATGCAAATAGTATCATTTAGGCCAATGGCAATCACACACTCAAAGTTAAATGTGTGTTTTAATGCTTGGACAAATGGGATTCCCAATGTACTCAATGAAGAAGAAGTGTTACGAGTCATGTTCACAATATATGCACTTAGTATTAATTTTAGCTTTTTTAGTGTATTGGAAGAGCTCTGGTGAAAAGACTACAACGTTCATGTGAACAGGATTTAACCTGCAGCAGTGGGAACTGATGGCAGGTTTGTGTGGCAGTTGGTATGAGGTACCCACAGTTGTATGTTCTGACCTTCAGGTAGCTGGGAAATGTCCTCTGCGCCCCTCAGCACCTTGCCAAATCTTTATTGCCTTTCAATAAATGTATTAGAACACGTGACAGTGGGATTTGACCCTTGTGATCCTTATTTTCCATCTGGAAGTACATCTGTTGAAAGGTACCCACAGAAAGGGCCTTAATATGACAGCAAAATAATACTTCTGGAGGGCTCCAGACAAAAAAAACATCCAGTGTGTTTGGTGGAGACCAAAGCAGAAATACAGGAAGCAAAGGAACTGTTCAGTGAAACCAGGTTTTATCCATACTTCACATTTTCCTTTTCTGACAAGATATTTCACGCCTTCAGTATCTAGTATGTTTTCCCCTTTTCAGCAAAAGGCTTCATTCCTTTCTAATTTACCAGGAGAAAAAAAGTTTGTGATGAAAAGGTTAAAGATGGAATCATCAAAGATACAGGTAGAAGTTTGTCATCTGGGAACCAGATACGGTAGGAAAAGGTTTTTCATGTCCTCGGAGCAGCACTCTAAATTGAGCATGCGCAGCTTGACTGACTTTCCTAAAGAAAACTGTTCCAGAAGGATTTCTTTCTTGGATCAAAGGATCCCCCCACTGAAATTGTTTATATCTTGCACTCATTTATACAGCAGCTGCTGGAAAACGAGCCCAATTCTTCATCTGAAGAGCCTGACCACAATAATAGACTGAAGTGAAAATGACCAAAGAAAGAGAACACAAACGGTGTCATTTTCAAACTCTGCCACTGGCCTCTGGGAGAAGGCCGAAAGCAAAGCAAGAAGCGCTGGCACGCTGAGCTCCCACGGCCCCACCAGGCATTATCTGGGCACAGACTCCTGGCGCACAGTTGAAGAACTCTTCCCAAGCTCCAGGGAGGGAACTTGCAAAGCATCTCCAGCAAGTCTTCAGGAAGGTCCTTCTTCTCCTTTCTTTTTGCTGTCATTTCCCAAACTCCTCCACCCTCGTTTCTCTCACTTTTTGGCTATCAGCCAAGGAGTTTGACCCTTGAAGGGGCAGACAAACAATTTCACATGAAACAGGCCAGTTGGAAAAACAGCACTCAGCAGTGACAACGACCTGGTCCCAGGTTTCAGCAGGGAGAGGCCCTGAAACTAAACTGCTAGATTTGGAGTGGCACAAGCCCAGCCTCTGCTGGTCAGGTTTTTCTTGAAATGCAAGGCACATACGTTTGGGAAGAGCAGCTGATCGCTACAATTTCACTCTGACTCACAGCCTCAGATTGATCAGCAGCGGCTGGTGAGATCTCTGTTCCCACAGCGTACAGCGGTTTCAGATTTTATGAATACAAGGGGCTATCTACTTCAGGTAAGAAACAAAAAACAGGTTTTCGCCAAGGTATAAAAGGGACTACTGGTTTTCAAACTAAAGTCAAAATTAAATGAATTTTCAAGTGAGTAGATTCTCCTCTGAAACATCAGTCTCAAAAAACTTTAAAATGCTTTTTGCTGAATTAATTTCAGCTTTTAAGGGAACCCAAAAGGAAGCCTCGGAAAGTCATATACTGTGCTGCCCACAATAAACACCTTAGAGCCCAGCAGCGACCATGAAGACAAACCAAGGCTGTGAACAGAACCATCTGAGACAGAGAAAAGGAATGTAATAAGAACAAGCACATGAGCTGATGCCACGTACACGTGCATTTAGGAGGCACACACCTTTGCTGACAGAAAGTAGCTGAGTCATACAAAAGGAGTAGCACCAAAGTCTCCCAGGGTTTGCCCTGGTTAACTCAGGAACACCTCCACTGATGGCAAAGGAATTATGCTGGGGCAAAGCTGGAAGTAGGGAGCATCAAGCCCCCTTTGGTCAGACTCCTCCCCTGCATTTTGCTGATACAAGTCAGGTACTTTTAAAAGTTGCGGCAATTGCATTTCAAGGTCCCCTCTGCCTCAGGCAGAAGCTTTCTCTCTCACAAATATATCACCTAAAAATCATCCCAATAAACCAAAACAGACAGAGGATCAGTTTGAGACTCCTAGAGGAGCCTTCAGCAGCTGCGTTAAGACAACACAACACACATGTGCTTCTTTTGCTTTCAGATGAGGCAAACCCAAGCAAAGTCCCATGCAGTACAGTCACAACAGTTACAAAACAAAAATACACCACTCACAGCAAAGGGAACAAGAAGTATTGGCAGGTTCTTCTACGGACCTATCAGTTTTTGAGAATTAACTACAGCCAGCATTTTTAGAAAGGACTGAAGCATTCAAACCACCTACCTTGTGGGCTACATGCTATAAGAGCAGAGAAGAAACTCCCTGCTGCCACTACCATCACCTTTCAAAACCAGCAGTGTACCTGGAGGGGCTTTTATTGCTTTGTGTTCAACAGGTGTGTAATTAAAACGCCAGAGCTGTGTGGTATCCTTGCTTAAATGAGTACTGTTCTTGGCTAAGCAGCTGCAAAGCTTTGTACCAACAAGCTGGGTCTTAACAAGAGACCTTACTGAGAAAACAAACAAGAATCCCTCAGTGCTCTGCAGTTCATTTTCTTTTGGTGCCATGTCAGCTCCAGTACCCCAAGCATCTCATGAAAACATCATACATAGAAAAGTTTCATCCACAGCACAATGTTGGCATAAGAAGAAATGTTTGTAAAGATCACAAATTAGTTTAGTTTGAAAGTTACATGGAGCTTCCTAACTGCAAGAGCAATCTGAGCAGGGAACAGCCTGTAGGCATGGGACGCAGGGTGGTAGAAACCTCACTGTTTTTTAGCTGAAGCTCAATAAATTTCTGATAGGGTGAGGTGACAAACGGCTTTCAATCAGACAGGGGCTGGGCTCCGCTCCTGGGGCAGTCCCTGGCCAGCCTTTTCTTCTGCACACCAGAGAAGCATGTATCCTGCCATCGTCGTGCTCTGGTGGGGCTAACAGGCTTCGTGGAGGCAGCTGGCAAACAACCAGCTAGCAGCTTGAAAACAGCTGAGGAGCAAGTGCAGGAGGTGCTCATGATCACTTCAGCTGGTACAGCTGTAGCCAGGAGAGGCAGCTGGGGGCACAGCCTGTGGTTCCTGTGGCACTGCTGGAACTGTGGTGGTAAAAACCATACGGCAGCATCATGAGGGTACCGATAATGAGGATTTTTAAGTACTGAAAGCATCTCTGTATCCCCCTTAAAGCCCCAGGTTACAACCTGTCCTTCACCCTTTGTGAACGACCAAGGAAAGTGGATGTGTTTTAGGGAACAGATTTAGGCTTACACTCTTTTGCTAATTTTGTAAGAAAAGCGGTCTGTGATGTTCCTTAGTCTGATGATGTATTTTTTTCTTGTTGAGTAACTTAGGCTTGAGACATTAACAATAGCAGGACAGGAAGTGTAATTAGGGTGTACACACGCAAGTTATGACACACTGCAAATTTGCATGCGGCTTTGGTTAGCATTAAAAGAGCCATGTGGATCGGTTTATCTAATAACCATTCATTAGGATATCATCGAGGTATCTGCCATCTGCTTAATTTTAAATGAAGCTTTAATCAAGCTAGTTGCAGGCCTACAATTCAGAAAGATGTCTGAATTCCTGAACTCAGTGTTGTGAGGGTTAATCCAGCTAAGTGACTGCCAGAGGCAGGAGACCGAGAGGCTCTTCGTACATGCCAGGTCTGCAGCTCGTGGGGACAACTCCCTTTCTGCGTGGCCGAGGAGCAGCCCCAGGGGCTGGCACAGGCTGTGCTTGGCTACCTGAGTGTGGTGCTGAAATGTGGCTTCCTCCAAAATTATTCATCAGGGAACCTCTAAGTTCCCGATGTACGGGGGCTGTCGTAAGTCTTGCCAGCAACACCCTTATTTTACCACCAAAACCCTGTGTGTGTCTCTTTAATAAAAATATGTAATACTTAGAAATACTCTTGAATGATTCCAGACTGAAAAATGAAAACGACCTTTGAATCTATACAGGGCAGCTCCTTTGGGCACTTTTTAATGCAATAATTTATTAAGTTCCTATATTCATCATGTGTGCACAAGTATCATGTAAATATTACAGCTGTACTCCATGACAAAACAAGCGTAAAGCAGACAAAGAATTATACAGAGAACCGACAAACAGGGAAGAAGGGAGATCTAGTATTTTCTGTACAAAAAATATGCAGCTTCTTGATAATTTGTAAAAATGCATAACTTTTGGCATTTCAGAGAAGAACACTGTATAAAAATAAATATTCTATGTAAAATAACACACACAGGCCAGTCCAGGGTTAGAATCATCACTGCAAAAGAAAACAAACGGGCGTTAGTGGCAGTTCTCCAACAACAGTTAGCAACAGCTCAGCGGGGCAGGGAAGGACCACTTCAGGGGACGAAAGGACAGAGGGACCCCACGAGGGAAGCTGGCTCCAGCATCTGCTCCACGAGGAGAGCCGGTGCTGGATCTCAGCAGGCATCCTTCATGCTCTCCTGGAAGCGAGGCCAGGAGCTGCGGTCCAGGCTGCTCTGTACCTCTGCCTTCTCCAACCACCGTGGCTCGTGTACTTTGAGTTAAAGCACGCAGCAGGTCACGGAGCGGGGCCAGACCCTGAGGAGCAGCAGAGGCATTTACGGGAGCCTCCAAAGGGAGCTCCTTAGATGGGCGAGCCAGCAGAAACAAGGCGAGAGTGGAGGGACCGGCATTCACACACCGGTGCTAGCCCATTGGTGCTGACAGCCCATCCCCTTGCAGCAGCGCCTCCCCCAGCAGCAGGGGTATCGCTGCGCAGGTGTTGGAGCAGTTCAAGGCCAGACAGCTCAAAGGCCACAAATGCAATGGTCTCCTTTTTAGCCCATAAAACTGACCAGCATACAAACAAGGGAGAGTTTTGCTTGCTGCTTTTCAGAGGTCTGGTCTGGAAATCCCACGCTTGCCTCCACACCTACTTTGCCCTTAGCCACACTCATAGAAAAACCAGTGGGACCTGCAGCACAGCCAGCTCAGCACAGCCACAACAGCTCCAGGATTATTTTACCTTGTTCCAGCAGCCTTGAACCGGGAGGCCATCTTCTCCCTGCAAAAGGGATGGATGAAAGGGCAGTTTAGGACATGGCAAATAGCGCAGAGAATGCGGAAAGAAGGAATGGGTTAACTGTTACAGCTGCAACAAACAGTCCGAACCGGGGCTGGAGGAATAGTCTGACAGATATTCCTCACCCCTCTGCAGCGACCCGGACTTGGGGCTGAGTCTAGCTGGAAGCAAGGAGGCAGGTGGCAGGTCTGCGTCCCAGGCTTGACTCTGTAGCACCAAGGTCAAGCAAACCCCAGAGGCAGCACTAACCTCGGGTCCTGAGGAGGGTCTGGAAAAAAATTCCATCTCCTTTCTGCCCTGTTTATTAAAGGGTTTGCTTTATCACGTGAGAGGCTGCCCAGCTGTCCCCTCTTGCCTCTGAGAAGCTCCTGCTCCAGGGAAACCAGGAGGGCAAGCAGCTGGCAGCCCGTGCTGGCTGAGCATCTCACTGACTCCTTGAGTGTTTGTGTTTTCTCTTCCCCCCCCCATAACATCAGTGAGATTTCTGTGAAAATACCCCTGCAATTCTGCAGCCCTGAAGTCTTGGGCTATCCCGTCCCAGGATGAGCACGTGATTTATTTTTTATCATTGAAGGTTGGATACTTTAAGGACTTTGCTACCAAAAGACTGAGACTAGGCAGCTAGGAAATGCTTTTGTGAATTACTGCCATTAATTACATCTCAGTGCAGCTTTACTTAACGTGAGAAAAGAGGAAACGAATATCAATGGTAATGTGCTCTTGAGCAGGAGATACACAGCTGAAAATCCGGGCACAAGGAGCTGCATCTGTGACACTAGAAGTCAAATACTTCTGTGTGTATCAGGTTCTCAGGCTGGTGCTACTCCCAATGAGAACTGGAGGCAGTGAAATTGTACCAAGCGTGATGCGGGCACATTTCTTCAGTCAAATGACTCAGTTCTCACTTCCTCAAGTACCAGATGAGAAAGCTGTTGTGCGTTTCATCCCATTTGAGAAAGGGAGGAAAAAAAAAGCAAATGCACAGTAGCATATTCTGACAAAAACTATTCAACAGAGACACACTTTCAAGGGATTCGTGAACTGAGCACTGTCGTGATGCTGTAAGTTATTTCCTGTTTATGTACTAAAATGCAAATTGCTTTCTGAATGCATTTTCTGGACTGCAGTCTCCTTGTGGTTCTTTCTCCCCACTTCCCCCCTCTCCTCCCACTATGTGGAAATCCTGAATCACAGATTAATTAACTACCAGTTAAACTGTGGCCTTCCCATTGGTACACTGGTGGTGGCAGGAGTGACTGGTGTAGTGCATCGCAGGAGGAGATGGAAGGTTAGGTGCATGGAGGAACGGGAAGCCAGAGTTACAGCGTAAGGATCAGAGGAAGACCAGGGGCACGAGGAAGTGTTTGTTGCAGATAACGGAAATGGGACATGCTTGTTAGCACCGAGTATCTCCATCCACATATCAGATGTGTGAAGCATTAGTTCACGGCCTCCAGAAGTTATGCACATGGATGCGTCAGCAGGATGCTAAGCTTTTAACCTAGTTGGATCAAAAACCATGCTTATTCAAGTTCCCAAGCTAGCTTGCATGCCAGTATGCTATATATACATATAAATAAAAATAATGGCATCTGCATTTCACCAGATTTTCTGGCAAGTTCCCCTTAACAAAAATAGGTATGAAGAGGTGCGCATTCTAATATGGCCATGCAGGGTAAATTCTAACAGAGCAGAGACAAAAAAAGAAAGGCAGTCTGTCAGGGCACAGGCAGAATCCTTGGCACCTGTGAAATCAGGTGCTTTATTCAGCCAAACTTACTCCATAGAAACCTCGCTGTTATTAGTAGGAGGTGAAACACATGGCTCTTTTTCCTTTGGAGACTGTTCTGGGCAGGCATGATTTCACTTTTGGGACTGGCAGAAGAGTTGCTTTGTGCTACCCGAATTTACAGAGCAGCAACTAAGAATGTGCAAGCAGTCACTGCTTATGGTCACTGCCCCACAGAGAAAATGGCAGCACATGAAGCAGGGAGTGCTGGAAGGCACGCCAACACTAGCTCTTCACAAAGGCCAAATAACGAAGGCTTTTCTAATGGCAACCCCAGGGCTGGTTTCCTCAGGAAACTAAAAACCCCTTCTAGATAGAGTATGGCTTTATCTAGATACATTTTTCTTTGGGAGACATTTTTCCAGCCAGTTGAACGAACTGATCTCACATCCCTTGTAAATGGCATCAAACAGCTTTAAGAGAGCCTGAGGTATGGAATAACGGCCCTGAAGCAGGCCTTGGCATGGTGAATGGGGGCTGAAAGGGCAGAGGGATACTACAGGATGGCTGAGACAGCTGTAAGGATAAAACCCTCACCTGGATGCTGCACAGCCACAGACCATCTCTGAGTAAACCCATAGACTGGTGATGTTTAATGGGATACTTAGAAATCAGGTGAGGTTAAATGTTCCCAACTGCCTTAGTGCTACAATCACTGGGTTAGATGCAGCACTAATACAATAAGCATTCTGTAATAGATGAATGATTATCAGGATTATCAGGAAATAGGCAATTCCACGTTTCTTGGATGCTGTTGGTACCATTCTGATTTTGGGGAGAGTCACAAATAGGAATTGTCTGGTAGGAATTGAGGGAGATAAGTGCCTAAATAACATGTTTCACATGGGCTTGCTAACAGCTAACTATATTTTTACGGTCAGTGGACAGAGTGACTGAGGCAATACAGAGCAGTGCCAGGCTGTGCTAACCACACAGAAATGCTTGAAAGTGGATTTACGGAGGGAGGTAAGCATTGCAGCTCCTTGGCTAGAAAGCCAAGCTAGTGCAGCTGCAGTCTCCACACGAGTCTAATAAAAGTTCTCAAAATGAAGGCAAAGCAAGAACTGAAGCAGTTTTAAAATTCTCATTCCTGCTACATTTTCCTCATGCTGGCAGCAGCTGTGAAGCATAGCACAAAGGCAAAAGGACTGATCCTGACAATAGCAGCGTGAGGAAGGCAGGGCAGGAAAGGTGAGGAAGGAGCTGCCACGTGTGTCTCTAGGGCATGCAACTACTTAGAGGTATCGGAAAAGAACAACCAAGGCAAAAAAGCAAACAGTCATGCAGGAAAGGGAAGGTACGCCATACCAATGGGCACGGGGCATCCAGCCCGTCCAGCCCAGGTAACCCCGGCTCACCCTTCTCGCCTTTAAAACCTCGGAGACCCTGTTTATGAGATCAACCACTGTCGTTATTTCAGATAATGCCAGGCACCTCCGTGGCACAGGAGGAGAGGCTCAGTCCTGCGCTGGGACTGTCGCAGGGCACTCTGCTGCACACCCAGAGTACAGAGGGCACATGTTCCCGGTTGTACCTATCTGTGTAATCAGTAGGAGCAGTTGCCTGCTCTTCTGTAATCTACGAGTCAGGGCACACTTCTCCAACTGAGCTCAGTCTGAGAGGATGGAAGTGATGTTTCATCTGTTTTGAAGTCATCCATTTTTCCTATTTCCCAGCAGCTGAGTTTCTAGATACACGATGCATAAGTATTCCTGGGATTTACGGCAATACTACTGATTTCTGGCAGCATAGCCGCTGCAGTGTATGAGTTTAGATGAAATGTGTAGATATTCATACATTTATTCATCCAGATTGATAGATGGCACATTCTGACAGAAACATGTCCCATTCAAAACAATTGAGACGTGCTTCCCCTCTGGGCAATGCAGCTCGAGTTCCCTGTGTCACTCTCAGGCAATCACGTCGGCCGGCCGTTATTCCAGGGCAACAAAAAGAGTTTTGCTATCACACAGACATGATGACACTGAACGTTTCCAGAGAAGAGCCCTCGCAGGCAGTAAAGGAGGCACCGGGCTCTGTCTGCACAGGAGAAAGCCCTGGGCTCCCAGCACGTGGCACGTAGCCACGTACCCTAAGCCTGTGTGAGCTCCGGAGGAGGAAGGAACATAACCATGGCCACTCAGCAGCTCAAAGGATCGGTTGTTCCCCACTGAAGGCTGCAGTAGGAACCAGAGCGGCCTTATCTGAGTGTTATACTTTTGCAAGACCATTATTTCTGTTATGATTTCCTTCTTCCTTCCCCACCACAAATCTTAAAACAGTACATTTGATAAAACAGAACATACCAACGGACAGGGTGCATCTAATCCAGGCGCTCCTTGGTCTCCCTTATCCCCTTTAGACCCTCTAGAGCCTTTCTTGCCCCTCTCCCCCTGTAAATAACAGTTTAGTCCAAAAAAAAAAAAAAAAGAATACACAAAAGCTTTAGGATCATCCATTTCAAACAAATGTCAGCAATAGTTTAAAAATGATAAACATTTAGGAAACATTTTAAAAGAAGTGAAACCTCCCTTTGAGACGTTAAGTGAAAGACAACGTATGGCACCCCTAACCTTTCCTGGGCTGTATAAACACGCT
Source organism: Anser brachyrhynchus (assembly GCF_964034855.1). Lineage (NCBI taxonomy): Eukaryota > Metazoa > Chordata > Aves > Anseriformes > Anatidae > Anser > Anser brachyrhynchus. The sequence continues at coordinate 19,983,928 of NC_137700.1, read as the reverse complement.
GGCTGTGCCTAAACCCCACACCGAGACTACTCGGGCTGTGCATCAAAGGAAGCACAAGGGCCACTGAACTTTACGGCAGGCCTATGGGGCCAGCGGAGGCCTCCTCTAGCACCATCATCAGGAGACTGCTTCTCCAGGCTTCCTGGACATTCAGAGGGGGGCACCTCGAGCCAGAGGAGGGGAGAGCACTGCTCTGGGCAGTGCCACCCACCCTCAGTCCCAGGGGGCTGGGGGTTCCCTCCCCTCCCACAGGAGCTCCAGGGTGCCAGGCAGAGGGCTCCAGGGGCACCAGTGCCTCAGGGACAGGACCTGCAGCAGACCCCAAGCAGGATCTCCTGCTGCAGTTACTGGGCGCTGCTGGCCCAGACTCCCCGTGGACTTGTTCTTACTACTCTGAATTCTCATTCAGAATGAAATTCTCATCCACGGGAACGTTTTAGAAGAAAAAGTAACCAAAAGAGGAGGCCTGCTCCTTTGTGAGGGGGCAGCACTGGGTCAATGAAAGGCAGCCACAGGAGGGCCCAAGGGAAGGCACAGATGCCCTGGGACAATATCCTATGAGAGCAGGGCAGCCAAGGCCGGGTGTAACAGGGGGATTTGCCAGACAAAATTCTCAAAGCTGCTGAGCATAAAACAGGGAAAGGGGCAGCTGCACAGGGAAATGAATTTAGGGTCCTTGTGGGAAAGGTTAAAGGAATTAGGGGATAACATCAGACAGCGCAGGCTGCTGTTTCTTCTTTAAAATGTGTTAAACCCAAAGCTGGCAAGAGAAATGGATGGGAGAGGAGAAGCAATGAGGCAAAATCACCCAGAACCAAGCACTGGAACAGAGAGGATAATCCAGGAAAATGCAGCGTGGGTTGCTCTGGAGGAAGGAGGAAGGAACCAGGAAGAAAGGCGGAAGAGGAGGAAGGGATAAAGGGGACAAAGGTGGACCTGTAGGAGCGAGGAAGACACACATACACACATGAGAAAAAACACAGGCATTAGAACAACAGCAAAGATATCAACTTGGCAGCAAAAGATCAGGGTTTGCACTTTTTCATCTGGGTGTCCCAAAAGGCTGTATCTGTTCCCATTGGTACCTAGTGGCACCATACGTCTCTGCCTGTCCCCAGGCACAGCTACGCTGCGCTCCACACTGAACAGCAGGCAGCAGGAGGGCTTCTGACACTGAAAAACCACTACTCGGCCTAAAGGAGCTGGGAGGGTTCACTGAGGATTTTGGCAAACTGTTTGGAAGCTTAACAAAACTGATCCTCAATTTTTAATGTACTCAATACTGAGAATCTTCCTATTAAAGTGACAAGCATACTGCAGCTGTCTGGAAGAAAAAAACAAAAACAAACAAACAAAAGGGAAGCATGTCAAATGAACCCATCTCCCACTTGCAAAGAGGCAGGTGTTGTACCCCAGGTCCCAGTCCCTGCGGAGCAGGTCAGGAGCAAGGCATTGCTTTCTCTTTTTAACTTCACACCTTTCTTCTTGTTCATTTTGAAGTTTCCTGGCTGAACTGCCATAGTTTTGCCATAAACTAACTTGGGAGAAATGGTCTCTCACTTCTCTCACAGAAGAAGCTACATTCCACTAAGGGAGACCTAGTGCTCAGCTAGGGATACGGGGCAGCAGAGCAAATCCTTGGGAACGAGCAGTGTCCAGTTCTGCTAAATAGTATTTTTAATATGTCTGTGACCTCAAAAAGATGGAGGCATTCAGACAATACAGCTTTATTCGAAGGGGACTTAACAAAACTGTATTGTTTAACTACTTTAAGTAGTGGTGACCTCATCACCATTTTTGGAGCAGAGCAGGAGCAAGGAGAAGTCGTGGTACAAATATATGGTGGGAAAAGAGGTATTTTCTAGGATCCCACCCAAAAAGACATTGCACTTGCCCATTTACAGTCTCAACTTTCACATGTTTTCATTTCAAATGTTGGTTGCAGTGAGGCAAAACATGCTTCAAGGGGCCAGCGAATCTTCCCACTCATGCTGCTTTCCAACCCATCCTCTACAAGGAGGTGTTCCCAGTTTTCATTTGCTTTTATGAGAGCTTAGGGAAATCTGATTGACATACTACAACCAGTGAAGGACCCTTCTTTTAAATAATACACCCAGTTTAAAAGCCAACTGAAGTAGCATAGGAATTCTGTTATTTTCTGCTTAGAAGCCACACAAACAAAACACAACACATCTCACTAAGGAGGAAGTTAAGAAGCAAAGCCAGAAATGGAATGATTAAAAAAGGGGAGGACTTTGGAACTCCCAGGAAATTTGGACCTTTCTCCCCTAGTTTAAGATGCAAATTGGCTTCTGCATTCCAAAACTGCTCGTTCTGTGCAGAGTAAGGTCAGAAATACATTGCAGATAAGAACAGAGAACACTCACTATTTATGAAAAGCAAAATCATATAATGAAATCACTGCATGGGCACATGCACTATAAATCTTTACATATTCAGATAAATTTAGGTGATACCAGAGTCTTATCAAGAGAATGTATATGTGTATGTGTGAGCACATGCGTAAGACATACACATTTACTTTATTAAGCTGTTTGACGTATTTATAGAACTGTAGTCTTAAAACCACAACCCAGAAGTCATTTATATTTCTAACTATAAATTATATTCAACTGTTGGTCTTAATTGTTTTTAATCAAAAAGATTCAGAGACTTAACAAGCAAGAAGTTCCTTTTGTTGTTGAAAATCCAATGATTTGAATGCCAATGAAAGGCAAGGAGTGTTCAATGCACACTTTTTAGTAATATTTATCTTTTTATAACAGAGGTGGTGAGACAGAAGAGCAGCCATTCACATTATGGGTTTTGATCCAGCTCTTTATCACATCCGGTCAGGACAAAGCCTGAGGAGGCTTCATATTTGACTCTTTAAAGTATGCAAATTTAATTTATCTTCTCCAAATTTCCATCTTCCAAATTCTCTGGAGAACCCTTTGCTAGAGGTCAACTTTTTTCACACTTCAGGGGGAATTTAAAAGTAATGTGATAAGATCTGCTGACTATATCTCAGTTAATTCTCATGGGAATCCCTAGACACACTACAAAACAGATAAGCAGGATTTTCTAAAGCATGCCATGTTGGCCTAACTCTACCACACATGAAGCCATACTTCAGTGAGAACAGAGCTATGACAACAAAGAACACATTAGAAAATCCCTCCTGTATCTTTCAGAGGGCCATGCTGTGATGTCCTAGATGAAGAGACGAACTACAGGTATCACCTTCAAAAATACAGGTTTGTAAAGTCATTCATACAAAGGTCTAGCAAACAGAATCACATGCTAGCCATCTTTAAGTGGCTCAGGCACTGACCACTCCACCACTGTGCAAAGACCAAGACTTGCTTGGTAACTTACCCGGATTCCTTTGTCACCAGGCAGACCTTGTAAACCCTGAAACACATCAACACAAAAACAGAAATATTTTACAAACAGATAGGTCCCATTGTAGACTTCCTTAAAAGGAACGGGTGCCCAAGAGTTCCTTTCCATCACTATCAATTACTGTGTGGTAAAAATTAACATTTCCTGTAGACAACCTCCTCCTCACCTCCAAAAGACCATCCAGGCTAACACACCACTGCTTCTACTCTAAGGATTCTTCACACAGAAACTAGACTAGCTGAAAGAACTCCGTTTCTGAAGAGGAGTACAAAAGTACACAACAGCAAGCTTCATTTTTTCTTTTTTTTTTCCTCCTTTTATTTATTTATTTAATTTTTATTTTTTTAAACAATGAAGCAGTTCCCTGATTACCTAAAACCAAAGTTCCAGCACTGGCTCCATTTTGCAAAAGTAATTCCAAACAATGGAACTAACCTCACTCAAGGCAACTTTTGTCACTGTGATGAAAATGCATACACCCACCTGTGGAAAGGTACACCACGCTCAAAAGCATTATTTTGGAGTAAGATACAAATCCTGCGAGTCCCACGCAGCTTCTTTTGGTACTTTGAGGGCCACAGAGAATTTAGAGTTCCCTTCAGCTTCATCTATCTCATTCTGAATAACTGCTCTGAAACTACCCAGCTCTTCCTGTTGCTCCCATGGGGTATTTTAAGCTCATAATTTTGATTCTTTAACACGTAACCTAGCTGAAATTGGAAATGTTACGTTACAGCAGCACCTTAAACTATCAGCCACAGCAAGGAAATAGAGGCTTGTAGATAACACATTCCTAGTGCTCTCACACTTACAGGAAGTCCTGCTGGTCCCATTGGTCCTACAACACCAGGATCTCCTTTACTGCCCTGAAATAGAGACAAAATAGAAATTGTTACGCTCCTATTTGGTATGAACAGGCAGCACAACAATGACTACAGAAACACTTTAGAAGAAATGGAAAGGTTATGATTTAAAATACCTAAAACCCCAAGAATAAAATGCTTAGAATTCAGAGACCAAGTTGAGGGTCCTATATGCACAAAGAGAGAAGTTTCAGATGCTAGAAAGACCTAGAGCTTCTCAATTTTAAGGAACTGTTGTATCTTCAGAGAAGTTACAGAGTATTGGTCAGTTTTGAACCAAACTCACCCTTTCTCCTTTTGGTCCTGCTGGTCCCGAAACCCCCATTGGTCCTGGAGTACCCTGTAGTTGGAGGAAAGAAAATATATCAGGCCTTTTTTATTCCAGGGCTTCGTTAAAGCCAGGAGACACAGATGCTCCTTTAGGAAGAAGCACAGCTGGGAAGGACACTCCAGTGGCTGAAGGCATCTAGCGCCACTACAGCTTTCAGCAATGGTGCCGATGGGTTTGAAGAAGTTGTTACATGCAGTTTGACAAACACGGGAACTGCTGCACTAGGTCACACCAGCACCATCTTACAGAGCCTTGTTTTCTGATTTTGAAGCTATGCCTTCACAATCGTTACAGGGGGCATTTCTACTAGTACCACGAGGGAATGTTTTTCTCTCCAGTTTGTGTCACAGACAATGCTGAAAGCTGTAGCAGAATAAAGGCCATTTAGATATACAGTAAGCAACTTTTGTGTGTGTGTGAGTGTGTGTTGTTTCCTTCCCCCCAACCTCCCAGTGTCAGCTGAGGTAGACAAAACTAAAAGCTTGCATTGGTGGTAGGCAGCCAGTCATGCAAGCTGAAAGACACCATGCTGCAAAGAGGAATGCAGACGCATACCAGGAGGGGTAGTGGTATCATTCATTCCCAAGCCTTCTGCTCCCTTTTTGCTATTTCTGCTACTCCATCGGGCTCTTGATCACACTTACAGGAAAAAACCACGTTTTTTGCTCCCCTTTTGACACAGGGGCCATCTCCCACTAGTATACCAAACCTATTTGCTGGTAGTGCTGAGGCTTGTTCAGGCTTTGGGAAATGAACCCAGTCCAAGCTGATCTTTAAAAGGGGCAATAGAGCAGGCAGCCAACAGTCCTCCTCACTAACAAAACACTCACATGGAGGTGATGCTGGATCCAGGCACGTACAGCCTCCTGGGTTTTGGAGCATTCCCTGCTGAAGGGTCTGCTACAACTCTCCCAGACCAGATAAAGCACAGCCTTCACGTTTGCAGTGAGCACTGCCCCTAGCTACACTGCACAGTTAGGCATTTATTTACCCAGCCCTACTGCATACGCTTCTAAGGTTGGCAAGAATCACAATGCATAGTCACAAAAGTAACCCCTCCAAGTTGAGTACAACTCATGGATCAGAAGAGCTTTTCAGACAAGCCAAGATCTGCAGCATGTAAGTAGAGATACAGTTCGTGCAGCACAGTTTCAAAGCAGTGAAAAAGAGTGGCTCTCCTTGGATTCACGCACAGGAGTCTACATCACAAAGATCTTAATTGCCTGCATATTTGCGTCATTTTAAGATAATTTAGTGCCATGAAATATACTGAGAGCTAACCTGCACATTTACAAAAATCAAGCTACAATTTTCCAGAACAGGAGAGCAGATAAGCTGTAACTCAGAACCTGTCCTGAAGTTCCAGAGCAGTGGATTATCCCCAGTTACACTGAGGAGAAATCACTTTTTAAATAGCCAATTGGAGCATACATGGGGTGATGCATGATTTCCCAAGTGGGATAAAAAAGTATTTGGCCCATTATTTAACAGCTTTTACCCTTGGAATGGCAGCATGCTTTGCAGCACCAGGTTAGTGGTACTTGTCTCATTCCAAGTTTGACAGGCTGAGAAGCTAAGCCACAAGGAGTTTATTTCCTTCACATCTCACAATGAGTTAGCAACAAGAGGTGGGGATCTTGCTTCTTCCTGTTCATCTATGAGAAGCCATTGCCTCACAGATGTACTCAGCAGATTGGAAACCCCCCAAGGTATCTCAGACAGAGGGAAAGCATGCACAGAGCTGATGAAGTTGCATGGCATTGTGCTGCTGGCAAGCTAATGACTAGTCCTCCTCGCAGAACGCCTTTTAGCAGAGACATGCTTCCCAGGCAAAGGAGAGAGACCTGTGAGCATAACCCACAGTAATACAGCCCTAAGCACCTAGTGTGAAAACAAGGCACGGCAGAAAGCTTTTGCTCACAAGATAAAGCAGACAGGAGTTATTATGCCAAAGACACAACTGAAGAGCTGCTGTTGTGAAAAGGCTGCAAGCAAGGTTACCACGGAGAGCAACAGAGTGGAGGGATGGAGACCCCTCACAACAAAGCAGACAAGAACCGAGCATCGTGGAACCATGTGGGAGTTTCATTCATCTTGTTATTGAGTTAAAGTGGAAGAAGTAGGCTGTGATCCCAGGATCCAGACAGACTCATAGTATCAAGAAACAAGCATGTGTCTTAATCGCCTCCCAGGCTTTAACACGCAACACACACACACCCCGCACCCCCAGAACCTGCTTTGGAGAAAATAAGGTTATTCTTGGCATAAACAACACTGGTGGGAAAGACGAGACAAGTCACGATACTGGGGGGAGGAACGTAGGGCAAAGGAGAAATGGAACTCACCGGTGGTCCAGGCCTGCCGTCTAAACCTGAAGCACCCTGAACAGATGGGGAGGGTTAACAAAAACAAGGCAGGAGGAGAGGGGAGGAGGGTGAGGGGGGGAAAGGAGAGGGGAGAGGTGAGTGAAGCAGTGACTTGAGACAAACATATGCTTGCAATCAACAACAACAACTAAAGATCTCAAGGACAAGTGATGGTACTTACAAGCAAACCAACAAAAACAAACACTGAATACATGTAATATTGACCTGCAGCTTTCAGATCCCCTTAAGAACACAAATTTATTTCCCTCTTGCCGTGCCACCAAGAAAACCCCTGAGGAAGAAGCTGCTCTATGACAGGTGAGGAGGACAATGTGACAGTGGAGTTGAAGCCTGCATTGGCTTTGCACAACACAGAGGAGACACAAAGCTCAGAGGCCTGCAGAGCCATCGGCAGGTCTTCAAGTTCCTACCAAGAAACCCAGGTCCTGTAGGTACACAGGTAGGTAGCTGCAGGCTTCCTCCCCTCTCCATCTCTTGTCCAACAGGAGAGGTGAGGAACTGGTTGTCTGCGGGCTTCTAAGACAGGTGGTCCATCCCCTTGTGTCACCAGCACGTGCGTACACCAGGCTGAGCTAAAGGGGCACTTTCCTGTCTGCTTGGTGCTTGCCCTGAATTTCGTCATCCATAAAAGCTTGCAGTGGTTCTGCCCAAGGTCTGTCTGGCACAGTGTGGTATCTCTGACAAAGACCAGGTGAGCAAGCTTAGGTAAAACTAGTACAAGCAGTGAGTTTCCTCTACTTGCACGTGACAAAGTCAGCTTGTCAGTCACTAATGCAGACAAACCAACTGAAATTCTGGCACAATGTCAAGCACAAAGTCTCACATGAAAAGCCAGCAGAGCCAACTGGGGGAATTTTTTTGGCACCTTTGTAGTAAGCACTATCAAATAGGTCCTGAAATATTTCCACTGCATTTAGTTTGACAGACCGAAAACACTCTGGATCACATGTGGGAAAAGCTCAAGAGAGGGTTACGTAGTTCTGAAGAGGTCCGCAATATCTGTGATCTTACTAGAATCCCAGTAACTGTGCCTCTTAGTTGGCCAGCTGATATTGTTAACCCAACAAACAGAACATTTCCAAGTGAGCCTTCCTGACTCCACAGCTTGGGAGCAGTGTTGTGGAAAGCCAAGGGACTTGGCCATTGCTGGAGCAGAGGTCAAAAGACCAAATGCAGGAATAAGCCACAGGACCCTGGTTTCTGGTGGGGCTCTGCAGGGTAATTCCCAGGGCATCTTCTGTACAGACTGTCACAAGGACCTCCTTTCCCTGTCCTGGTTCCCTCAGAGTTGAGGGAACACCTGTTTTTACATAGAAAGCTTCCATTTGCATTTCTCAGGGCAGAATGGGGACTGGGTTTTTATTTCTCGTGGCTTCACTGTCCTTTGGATTAGAGCCTTCTGAAAGCATCCCCTTCTCTCCATTGGCTATGCGAGGAGCCTGTGGCAAATACACTCATAACGAGCTCATGTGAGTGCCTAGAGTTAGATGAAGTGCTGGAAGGTAACCGCTATAAACACAACTGAAAAAGCAAAACATTTTACGAAGACAGACATGCACATCTCAGCCAAAGTCAGGGACAAGAGCTCTGGGTGATCAAACAAAGGCAGACAAAGTCTCACAGTGCACAGGATGCACTCTCGGTAGTGCTCGTTTCCAGGCAGGACTTTCAGCAAGGGGAGATGGTGGGCTCGGCCATCAGTGCTTTCCATGAGAGGATCTGGGGGCTGGCAGAGCAGCTGAGTAGGACTGAGCTAGTGGTAACTCATTCTCAGCACTCAGGTGAGTCTCAGGTACTGGGTGAGGAGGCTTTTTAGCAGATGTGATGCGAGCTTTTCTTTGCAAAGTCCTCAAGTTTGTATCTAAAGCTCTTATAACTTCATAATTCTGCCTGAATTCCTCCCTGTAAGCTAAGCAGTGCACTAGTGCTAGCCTGGTGTTACTGAGTTCACAAAGCAGGAAACAGCAGGCTTCTACTGCGTTGGGGAAAGCATCAATTCCACTGCAGAGGCGATAGGAAAGTACTGGGTGGCAGACTGGATGCACTCAGAACCACCACACTTTTGCACAAAGCCTGGCCCAGGTGACAGGCTGCTGGCAAGATGTTTCCTTTGTTACTTCTGCACATCTTTGTGCTTCAGGGAGACAGGGCAAGACCAGCCACAGACATTTCAAACAACCCATTGGAAATTACTGTTTTCTCCAAACCTGCCACAAGCAGAAAGAGCTAAAAGGATCAGTGATGTATTTAACAGGCCTAGGAGATTAAGACTGCATATAGAAATTGAAGCTTTGTAAGTTTAAGAAGCAAAGGCACAGTTATTTATAGATCATCTTTCTCTGACTTTACATATCAAATCCCCGTGTACATCTCCCATTGAGGGATCTTCTTACGGCTGAAACAAGTTTGGCTTGCTGCTTGCAAGTGCTGCTTGCTTCCTGGATACTTACGGGTAATCCCAGTGGCCCTCTGTCTCCTTTTTCACCCTGGACACCCTTCTCTCCTTTCATTCCATCAATCCCTGCTTCCCCCTAAAGGAAGAAGGATGGAGCAGAAAATAAACCCACCATGACACCACTTATATAACAAACATTCCTCTGTTCTGCTCTGTTCCGAGAGCGATGAAGCAGCAGAAAATGCAAGAGGCAAAGAACAACACTTTAGCCTGATTCTTGGCCCAACCTCAAGAAAACCAGTATCAGTCGAGTGACTTGCACGAGTACCTGTCCTACATCAGTGCCAGTAAGAGGGGAAATCAGGCCCAGATGATAACTGAAGATGGTCAAAGGGGGACTGAACTTGCCTCTGTGTTATTCTCCCTGCTCTTGCACGGTTTGTCAAGTAATAGTTTTAAATGGCTTTACATTTAAATGGCTTTACATCTTAAACTGTGGATTCACTGGAAGCGAATGACAGGTGTCTATAAGCTTTGAAGAAAGTCATAACAATCTTTTGAAGACACAGACTTTATACATGCAAAGGCATCAGTTTCAAGATTTGGGGGGAAAATTTTCATTCTTTTTCCAACTGTACTTTTGAAATTCAGTAGTATAAACCACAAAGCAGTATCAAATACTACATTTTTATAAATTCAAAATGCAATCCCCAAAGCTTTTTTTCCACTACTGCAGTTTGTAAAGTATTTAAAAGTCATTATTCTGGTTGCATTTTGAAACACAAGTGTCAGAAGTACAAAGTTTGCACAGAAACAGTGTGTCTGACTGGTGCACCCTTCTACAACTTATAAAAGACAACACTGTCGGCTCACTCTACCAGCACACTCCAGTTTCCATACCCTGCATTACTGCCCCACAACACCGTTTGGCTTGGACACACACCTGGAAGAGTTACAAATTTCTAACGTGTCTGCAGAGGGTATAAAATTCTCTTCCCTCCCCTCATTACAGAGCAATTTATTACTAATTACAGGGATGGAACAAAAACTTCCCCACTCAGGACATCTCATTGCACTTGTTAGTTTAGCCTACATAGATCCTCTGTTTGAGGAGGAAATCAGTGCAGTACTGTTTGTAATCCAGCCTGGGCTGTGCAAGACTGCCACCTGCAATTATTTGGCAGCCAGCCCCCAAGAAGGGGCATGTGCCAAGTCTTAGGGAAGTTTCCCCAGACACTTGATAACAGTAGCTAGTGAGTTATGGACCTGGAAGGCAGATTAATTGTATTTGTAATCAACATTCAGAGAAGAAATGAATCAGGATAAATGTGCCCTCTTTAATGCCCAAATAGCACAGTTAGCCAAACACTAAGTCTAGCCAGAATTAAGATGTTTTGCACATTTTCAAACCTTTGCTGAGAGTAAGGAAAAATGCAGATCTCATTGAATATTTCCACTCAAATATTTTTTCACCTAGGTGCATTAGTTCACTGTGGGTAAACAAGTGGTGCAGACTGAACAGAAACACATTTAGATGGAGATTAGAAAGCTTTAAATCACCAAGAACAGAGAAGTTCTTGAATGGGTTTACAGCAGAACTTACAGCGTATAAAACCTGGCTAATTTTAAGATAGAGTTCAGTTACTTAGGACTGTATGACAGGCCGCCCGTCCTGTTGTATAGACCTTTTACCCTTCAGACAGATTTCAGCTATGCTCTCACGGGAAGATTTCCAACGGCCAGTGGCTTCCTTCTTCTCTAGAACAGGAGAGAACAACTGGTTTTCTGAATCCTAAAATGAATGCTGCTAACCCATTTTCTTCAAGAAAGTATACAGAAGGTTTTACTCTCTTACAAAGTTGGAAGAAAAATAACTTTGAAAGCTAGGGGGTTGTTGAAGGGAATTCTTGCACCTCAGACAACCCTAGTCAAATTTCAGGATTTGAAGTTTTACAGCCTTACCTTCGGTCCCGGGAGGCCCTGAACACCCTGTATTTGGGATGAGAAACAAGGTATGAGCAATGCTTAAGGGTGTGCCTTAAAAACCAGGTATTCCAGTTCATTGTACAGCACAGAGCTTTCATTTTCTGACATGCTGAGGGCACAAATGCTTAGCCCAAAGGCCTCTTTATTTGTGTAGAGGGCACTTCATGTACTGTTCTCATCTGGTAATGAGGAGGCTCTCGCCAAGAACAACCTGGCTGCAGGCCAGGCTTGCTATTAAGACCATTTTTGCAGTTGATCCCTTTAATCCTGTCCATCCCGTCTCACTACTGTCTTCCCTTTCATCTCAGACTAACATAACCTTCTCCCTTTACTTCCCCAGCCCCTCATAGCTCTGACCTGCCCTGGGGGTGGTTTTGGAAACGATGCTAAGCATGTTCCTGCTTCAGTGCTGCAGTGTTTCTGGCAGTTATCTCCACCCAAAAGCCTCCCCAGCCACTTCCCACTCTATCCTCACTCCCGGTGCCCCTCTCCTCAGGTGAATCTCTCAAAACCTACCGGAGGTCCTGGTGGTCCTTGAGGTCCAGGGGGGCCAGGCATCTAGAAAGCAACACAAGAGAAGTCCCTGTCAACCCACCAGCCTCAGCAGGTGAAGGGGAACTGCTCAGTGGGGAGGCAGGGCACAGGCTGCAGCTGAGCTCTGCCAGGCTTGGAAACCTGGACTGCCCCTGAGGGCTGCGTTAGAAAGTGACAGCAATCCAGGACAGAGCAGCCAAGAAGCAGCAGCAGGATGCTGGGGAGGGTTATTGTGGCAGCTGCAGAGACTTAGGTGGAAGGAAAGCAGTGATTTTTTTTTCAGAAAAAGGTCCACTTCCACTACGGTCCCTCCGTTACTGCAAGGATTCACAGGATTAACAGCTAGATGGCAGTCGTTTCAAAATATCTGGAGGAAGGTTGCTGGCCCTACACACACAAGAGTACTGATAGCCTGTGGGACTCCTCACTGCAGGGTGCTACAGAAGTTAAGAGTGAGCTTTGAGGGGAGAAGTGACAAATTCATGAACCCAAGATCTATTGAAAATATCTAGATCCAGGCAGGTATTTTTCAGAAAATCCCTTCACCACAAATGCCAAGGAAAATAATCGTTATGCTTCTCATAGGCTTCTGTTCTTCCCTAGGCATTCATTATTGATTGCTTGCCGTGAGCGAGATGGTTCTTGTGCAGAGGAGAAGTAGGGCATCAGGAGCTAAAGACAGCTGGCAGTTCAGCCCCACAAGATGAAGCTGGCTGTCCCTCAGTGAAGGATGTCATAAGAGGGTGGGATGTGCTGGTTTCCAGCAGCCAAAAATCATCACTCCTTTACTGACAGAGATTGCAGAGAAAACAAGACAGGTGACCTACCGATTCTCCTGGGTTTCCTTTGTCTCCACGCTCCCCAGGCTCGCCCTTCTCTCCCTGCACACAACAACAGACCCTGTCACAACAGCTGCACACTGGTGCCTCACTCCAGCAGAAGCCACCCATGAGCCACCATATGTCAAGCAGCTCCCCAAAGGAGGGGTGGGAACAGAGTGGGTATGACTCTCACAGCTCCACTTGTCTCCAAAGCACCCCTGCTTCCAGAGGTGACGGCCTACAGAAAGCGAGGCCCCTGGGAGCAGGGGCTGTGGACACTGCCTGCCTTTCCCAGCAGCAGCCTCACACCTCTGCGGCACTGCAGCCTCCGAGGGAGGAGGCACAGCAAGCAGGCCCTGCTGTCAGCAAACCAGGCGTCTCGGCTGACTTGGCTGCATGAGCACCTGCCAGAGCCCAGCACCTCCTGCCAGCGGTGGGAGCAAACACCCAGCTGGCTCCCCGCCTGCTGCTGGAGCCCCAACAGATGTTTGCTGACACCTAAGCACCTAACTCCAAGGGATGGGGGGGGGGAGGGGGGTCTGAGGCTCCTGAGACACTCTGCACTTTGAGAAACGTCTTTCTCAATACTGTTTTCACCAAGCAGGAAAAGTCAGCCTGTCTTTTTCACTCTTACTGTCAATCCTGGAAGTCCAATGGGACCCGGCAATCCTGATGGTCCTGGCATCCCTTGGTCACCTCGTTCGCCTTTCTCTCCAGTGGGGCCATCAAGACCCTATGGATCAAGAAAGATTTGCAGTTTTCTGAAAAACTAAGACAGGCATAAGAGACATTGCCAGAGACGGGACTAGCTCTGGTCCCTCCAAGAGCACACTGCAAAACCTAGACAGCCTTCAGACACCTGGGGAAAGGGAAGGCTGCACCAGCATTGAAAACAGACAGCAAAGTGCCTGAAAACCCTCCTGTCATTGTGGATGTGCCATTCCCCAGCACAGGGATGGGGAACTGCTTTCCTGCCTCCAGGTTCTGCTCATGGTTAAGCAGTTCGCTGTAGCCCATGCTAGAAACACACCAAAAGCTAGCTGTTGCAATAGCAAGAGGTTTTTTTCCTAGTAATCCTCTGAAAACACAAGATTTCACTGCATAAAACCCTCTTGACTAGTGCTGGGGATGCAGGAGTTGTGACAGGCTCAAGCCAGGAGACTGGGCACTGCCCCAGTCACTTAGGGGCTTTGAGATATCCAAGAAACCCCGTAACCTGGACAGCCACAAGGACAGAGCAGTGCTGAGAGGGTCCGATTTACTTACCGGTGAGCCGGCTTGTCCTGGCTCTCCTTTATCCCCCTTTTGTCCTGCAGCCCCAGCATGGCCTGGCTCTCCCTTTATCCCAGGAGGTCCATCCTTTCCTGGCAGCCCGTGAGGGCCAGGGGGACCCATTTCTCCTGGCTTGCCCCGTGGTCCCTAAAAGAAACCCACACAACAACAAGTGAGTGTAGATAAGAGTAAAGTTAAGACTCCCTAGCCCAGAGACTCTTTCATTGCTCATTCACTCAACACTAATGCAATTTGAAGAGGCAGGAAAAATAAATAGTAGATTTGCCTTGCCATCCCAACTCTTCCTTAGAAGTTAGTACCTTAATAAGCCACTAACACACATTTTTGTGGAGCCAGATCATTTCCCCCTACCACCTCCCAGGGGAAAAGTAACTGTGCATCAGCAACAGCAAGATGGAGCAAACTAGCCCAATTTAAGGCCACTGAAGGAAAGAGCAATCACAGAGGCAGCTTGTCTTACCTTTTCTCCATCATGGCCTGGAGGACCTGGCAAGCCAATTTCACCCTGAAACACAGAATTGTTACTCTGGCAGTTTGGAAGCAAGTATTCTTACAACTTGTGTGGCATTGGGATGATGAAGGATGGGCATTACAGAAGCAGTCAGCAGGGACTCTGACTTTGAAAACTAATAGTTACAGAAAAAGCATGGAAAACCCTGGTGAAACAGTACATCATGTGAGTTCTAAGAATTTCACCAGCCTTGTTTACCCAGAACAACAGTTCATGGCCCCAGCACTGTAAGTCTCCAGCCAACACAATCCCTGCAGAGATCAGTTCCCATAAGCTGCTTCTTAAAGGGGAGTAGAGAAGAAAGGATCCCTCATCTTTGAGATAATGCCTTGGTGGGGGAAAAGGGATTCAGGATTTCATGCATGAGGTGTGGTAGAGCCTGACCAGATGCATCCTGATAGTGCCAATAGGAAGAAGAGGAGCACTGGGGAGGGATATTTGTGAATTCTGCCGAGACCACTCCCATGTTTCCCTCAGCTCCACAAGGCCTGAGCAAATACCTTCTGTCCTGGTGGCCCTGGAGGTCCAGCCACACCCGGAAGTCCTGGTGGTCCCTAGACAAAGAAAAAACAGTTTTCAAAATATCATCAGGGTTTTTATTTTTGTGTTTTGTACCCTGCTCCTCTGAGTTTAAAGGGGAATTTTCCTGGGGACTCCTAAAATTGTATTTGCTTGGGAAGCTAAGCAATGGCAGGCCCTGAGTTAGCAACAGGCTAAATCCAAAGCAAGTTGTAGATAAGTATGCATTTCTCTACTTTCTTATGGAAGAAAAGTTACTACAGCTATTCACTCTTAAAACTGAGAAGAACCTAACAAGGTTTTCCCTTCCTATCTACAAAAATGTATTTTTAGAGTAGAGATCATAGGAGACACTACACTTCTTAGATCCTAATATTTATGAGCAGATTTTATGACCAGCTTTGGCAATTACCACTTTAAGGCAAGCAGCTTAGCCACTAGGCAGCAGCTTAGCCTAGCAAGTGGTGATGCTTACACCCATTTTGCTCTGCCCTGTTGTTGTTATGTATTTTAAAAATCCAGTTCCCCCCACCCCTGCTTTAAACAATTAGATTTGTATGGGACTCGTGTCAAATTACACTTACCAGTGGTGAAATGATGTCCTCCCTGCCCACCACAAAGTGCCCACCATGGACTGCCAATGCTCTTTATTGCAAATCGCCCAAGGCCTCTTTTTTTTTCCACTTGGGTCAGCCCCCCCTTGCTCTTCCCTGCTCCTTCTGAGCAGCATGCATTACATTACCTCTTAAGTCAGAGAAATAAAGGGCATTATTATAATTCAAGTGCTAAGATCAGAAGGCAAGGTGAGCTCTTCCTTCAGCTGTCAACACTGCCCCAACAGCAAAGGCCAAAAAAGCTTCAGTTGCACAAAAATCACCAGGCTATCTGCTTGGGATGAACGTATGGCCACTTGCTTAAAACCACACAACAAAGCCAGGAACTCACCATCAAGGCCAAAGTTCGTATTTCCTAGGAAAAAAGTGAAGAAACAGTAACAGTAGTTTGAAAACAGAGATTCTTCCCAGGCTGGGTTTGGGCTTCACCTTATAGAATGAAGCCAAAAATCATCTCCAAGTCCCATAGAGCTGTTATTGAGCAATTCCTCCCACATCTCTTTTTTTCCAAGCAGAACCCAGGCCAACCAGCAGTGCGCAGCTCTGGGAGGCTTTGCAGAGCTTTCTTTCACCAGTGTACCCCAAGTCACAGGCCCCTTTTGAGGAAATTCACGTGGCCTTTGTGCCCACCAGTGCTAATGCACCTCTTAAACAAGATGCAAAAATGTTTACTGAAACACAGCACGCAGTGAGCTATGGGTCGAAGGGAGCTATAGAACAACTAAGTATTTCCTTTGCTGTTATTGCTGTGGAAGCAGATCTAAGCTGCTCTGGGTTTTCTGCATCCCCTGGGAAACAGTAAGACACCCAACAGCCACCTCGTGGACAGCCAGGCAGTTGCTCACCTGGAGAGCTTCACTGATGTTGCCATCGTAGTCCATCATTTCATCCTTCCCAGGCTCTCCTTTGGGGCCCTGCAAAATACCAGACCTTTAGTCAGAGTTTAGGGATCGTCCTTACCACGGTACAGCCTGAGAGCTGTGGCTCACCCTAAAACAAGAAGGTGTCAGAGAGGGGTCAGTTTCACAAGGTTCTGGTTTTCCATTTGTTGAACTAAGCTCAAAAGCATATTTTATAGAGGAAACACTATAGAACTGTAGCCAGGTGACCCCCAGACTATCAGACAACAGTCAGAGTCTGGCAAACAGTGAAGTTGAGGCCAGAATCCAGGAACTGTCTCTACCGCCAGACTTGGCATATCAGCAAATGGCAGCAGCAGGGTGTCCAAGTGCCAGAATTCAGCCGGGGGTGCCCAGACACACCTCTTGCTGATGAGCTGAGCATGAGGTGGCTCAGAAGTCTATTTTTTTTCCCCCTGAAGTAGCCGTACCTTCTGATAAGGGTATGGAGAAGTGGCCTATGTCAAACTTAACCCCTGACCACCTGTAAGCACTTCAACAGATGGTGAGAACATCAAGAAAGCAGAGGCCCAACCTAGACAATCAGTGCTTAGACCCCTGTGGAGGGCCAAAACCCTTTAGAGGTGTTAGTGAAGGGACACCTACCCGTGGGCCCATGGGTCCCTGCTCTCCCAGTGCACCAGGCTCCCCCTGTAACAAGAACGTGCTGTTAGCAGTGCCCATCACTTCAGCTGCTTCAGCTCCAGGAACCTCCTCTCTCTGCTGGTCCTCTCTGACAGTCTAGGTCAGGCTAGAAGACCCTGCACGCGCCTGCAATACCTCAATAACCTCAAAGTTTGTAGGTTTTCTTTGCAGGAAGTAGCCTTCAAACCCCCTGGAGCCATACCTGCTCCCCCAAACCAGCCTGATGGGCTCTCTGGCACCCTGGAGATTCAGCATGCTCCAACAGAGGCTGCTGCTGGAAGAGCTGCCTCTGGGGGACCAGGCCAGCCCAGAGGCTGTATTTCACTCTCCCCCTTCAACATGCTATGTGTACAAGACCTGATTTCTGACACATGACTGAGACCAGCCCATTTTGCACAGAGCCATCTCTCCTTTCCCTTCTCCAGGTTGCCCCTGTTCCTCCCCATCTACCCAGCCGAGGGGGCACCCTCACCACTGCTAACAGGCTGGGGCAGCCCCTATGCCTCTTTTATCCCACAGGTACAGCTGCTGAGCACGGGGGGCTGGCCAGCCAGTCTTCAAACAGCCTGATCCTCTGCTTAACCGTCTGCTTTTTGCCCTCTTCCTAGACAGCTCAGTTTTAAAGTGCTTCACTTCTGCTACATTTTCCATGTATAGGAGTAATTTTGCAGCTACTGAACCTGGAGCTGGGTTGCACATGAGCCCTCTATACCTTTTCCCCCTGCGGTCCTGCAGCGCCAACATCACCAGCTTCTCCCTGAGAGGAAAAGAAAGGGATCGTTCTGTATCGGGTGGGTGGTGCAACTCCTGCATTTCCAGGAGAAAGGACCACACCAGCCGAGCACCCCGGTGTGTCACCCCAATCTCCCAACAGGACTTCACACCGGTACCTTTCTCCACTACCCAGCACCAACAAGTATTGAGCGTGAAGGAAAGCATCCACCTCACACCCCAAGGAGGAGTGCAGGAGGGCTGTTCCCCACATACATCTGAGATAGAGCCTGAGTTTTAAGCATTCTTGGGGTGTCCTTTGCCAAGAGGCAGGATTTCTGTGCCTTTCTCTAGGAAGTAGGAGAAGAAGGGGAGAGGAGGTTTGGATGGCCCTGGTCCTGCCTCCCTACCTCAAGTACCCCAAGGACTAGAGGCTGCTGTTCTGGGCACCTGTTTTCTCACAACACCCAGAGGGGACTTATGTGAGCACAAGGAGATTGTTCTCCTCCTCGAAAAACAGTTCACAAAGTTTCTCTCCTTCAGCAATTTAAACAACTAAAACACTCTGCAGTAGCTGATGTCCCTTCAGCATGTAAGCAGAAATGGGGACAGATGAGTGTAAACTTCCTCCACACCTCGTGCTGGGCACAACCCCTCACAACAAACTCCTGACGCGAGGAAGAACACTCACCTTTGGTCCAGGGGGCCCAGGTAGACCTGGGGGGCCGGGTTCCCCTTTACCTCCCGCCAAGGCATTCTCACTATTTCCCTTCTCGCCCTGTGTGCAAAGAAAAACAGACCACGTCTCGCTCCATCTCTGCAATTTCACCTGGCAAACCGCTGGCTTAGAGACTCAGGGCCCAGGATGAATTTTGTCAGTGTCCCCCCACCCTCAGCTGGCCTCCTGACAACCCAGGGACATCC
This sequence comes from Anser brachyrhynchus, assembly GCF_964034855.1. Taxonomy (NCBI): domain Eukaryota; kingdom Metazoa; phylum Chordata; class Aves; order Anseriformes; family Anatidae; genus Anser; species Anser brachyrhynchus. The sequence continues at coordinate 19,965,090 of NC_137700.1, read as the reverse complement.
GTGCTCAGAGCCCCAGCTGGGTGGCCACGATCCAGGCCAGTATTGCTCTGCCTGGGGGCTCCAGCTCCGAGCCCTGCCAGGGCTTCACACAGCTCTCACCTCTTCGGCTGCAGTGCTCATTCCTTAACCCACGCCTCCAGTTTGACCACACTGTGGGTTGTTTTTTTCCCCACTGTTGAAACCGAGCTGATAAAACCACTTGATGATGGCTTTTTTTTTGGTACATCTGCCTCTGAAGCTGTAGTTCTCAGGCAGACAGCGTTACAGAGCAGATACAAGAGCAGTAACAGGAGTTGTTGTTAAACTCTCATCCTCTGCCACTGCCATTCAGTGCATGGTCCCCTTTCCCAAAGGGCAAGTACCTAGTGAAAGCCTGACTTGGGAGGTGTGATTGCTGCCCACCTCTCAGAGCACAGCTGAGAGCCACAGGGGAAGGGCTGCACGCAGCTAGCATAGGAGAGAAGAAGGAAAGGGGATGAAGAATGGCCCCAAAATCCCAGACGATACAAACCTTCAGGCCAGGGAGTCCGGGAAGCCCAGGGTCACCAGCTCGTCCCTTCTCCCCCTGTTGAGGAAACACAGCCAGGGGCTGACTGCAGCCTGTGCAGGAGAAGCAGCCAAAGGAGAAGCTGCTCATGCTCTCAAACCGCTCCCCTTCCCCTCTGGGATCTCATTTTAGGCACAGACAAAGCACCTGCCAGCAGTGCCTGCTCAGGCAGGGACATGCTTTCTGGTGCCCCTTTGCCCATCTCTGCACATCACTGCCATTTCTCTCCCAAGGAAGGTGAGTGGGCAGGGGATCCAGACCCCCCCCATCTGCTATCTCCACCTTAATGCTCGGGTCTGCTAAACCCTTCCTGCTGTCAGCCCTCCAGCACAGGCTCTCCCCATTTCTTATAATTAGAGAAGCTGCTGCCCAGGGTGCCTTATCTTATTTGGGGTGCAGGAGTTCAGCTTTTCCCACAGGAACTGCCCGCTAATTTCCCAGTTTTCACCCCTCCCAGTCACCATGAACTGCACTGCTCTGGCAAGGATCCCAGCCAGCGTTCCTACACCTCTCCCAGGGGTGGCTCCTGCCCCCACCTCCAAACCCCAGCCTCATCACGCCTAAATAAAAGCAGTGCAGCAGCTCAGTTAGCAGCCAAGCTCTGTGACACACAGTGGTGGTGAAAAGCAGCGAAAACAGGAGTTTTGGAAAGGGCAGGAACAGGTGATGGTTTGGGGCCCCCGATGGGATGCCTGCAGAGAGCTGCCCAAGGCACCCTGGAGGATGGGGGATGTCGCAGGGCAGTGAGTAAAGAGGGCAGCCAGCACCCAGCCTTCGCTTGGTGAAGTGACTTTGCTTAGTTCACCACAGCATCTGGATCATCTGTGAGTGACGGGGGTTCAGTCAGTGGTCTTGATGTTGAAATTAGGTTCTGTTCAGCCTATTCCATCCAACCCATGGTTTCCAGCTACTGCGTGCTGTCTGGGGCTCTGCCTTTTGTCACAACAGAGTGTGATATTGGAGAGTTTTTTATGCCACAAAGACATTTCAAGTGCACCAGCAGAAAAAGAAGTCCTTACCTGCAATCCTCACGTCTCCAAGACTAACAATTTGTGCAGATTACAAAGAACAATTCAAAATCCCTTTCCTAGCAGGTGCCTAGCTCTCTCCAGAGCAGCAGCACACCAGACCAGCACAGCGTTCCCTGGTGCTGCACACCAGTCTCATCAGAGCTCAAGGGCACACATCTGGCATGCAGGGGGCTTGCATCAATGCTCCAAGAATAGACATGCACTGGTGGCTCCATGGAAAATAATTAACAAGCAGTAATCACTTTTAGGCAATTCTGGAGTGCAGTGACCCTTTTCTCTAAGGTATTTCAGCCTGCTGCCACCTGGAAGGCCCCCACCAGCTTTTCTCCCATACCAGAGCATGCATCAACTAATACTTCTCTCCCTGGAAAGAAGAAAAACATTTGCAGGACTTCATGCCCAAAGAAAAAAAAGTTTGGCCTTCAGAGTTTTGTTAAGGATATCAGAATTTAATCATCCCGAATCCTGTCCCAGAGCTCTGCGAGTCCCACGCTCTGCCTTGCTCTGGTTTTGGTACCGTACTTTTCATTCCAGGTACGGTTTCAGTACACATGCCTGTAAGGGCTACAAGGGCCCCATTGAAAACGTTGTGCCACCTGAACAACGGTGTAAAGAGGCAGGTTTCCTGAGGAGGGAGGTCAAGTTACTGAATCCTGGTGTAGGGTGTTATTTCTGGAGCCAAGAGATGCAGAACTGTCCTTAGCTGTTCCTGGGACACGGCTATGCCCCAGGCACCTCACGCTGCCCTGCCTGCTGCCAGCCCCCACCTCCTGCCAGCGAGAACATGCAAACGCACTTCACCAACGGGGCAAGAGCCAGAGAAGGACACACGATGCCCCGCAAGCACAACAACGCAAGGCCAAGCAGGCTCCTGCCAGCTCCCGCTCTCAGGGAACACAGCACACAAAGCCCAAACACACGGTGTCCTACCCGCTGCCCCCTTTTCCCTGGCAAACCTGGGGGGCCCATCCTCCCTGGGACTCCAGGCTGTCCCTTCGTGGGGAAGAAGAGAGACAGAGAATGGCTGTTACGTGGCTGCCGCATGCTGTAACACAACCCTGCCAGCCTCACACATGGGGAGCCAGCTGTTCAGAAACCAAGCCAGCTGCTTCGTGATGGAGAGTGACGGGGTATTTTTGTACCCTGCCCGCCACAGGAACTCAAACCAGGTCACGCCACGCTGAGACGGGGAGGCTGTGCACGAACAGAGGCACTGGGAGGCAGAGGGGGTCCTGGGAGAAGGAGCTTGCTGAGCCAAGTGTGCTGTGTGTGTTTTGTGGGGTAGGGACAGAAGGCAGCAGGAGGGTGCTCCCCAAGCCACAGGCACCAGCAGGAGGGAGGGAATCTGTTCGCAGTAGTCTCTTGCTCACTTGGCATCACTGCATGTTACTGCCATTTGCTATTGCCCTTGCTTATGGGGCAGGTGTCATTGTGACCTGGATTTGGGCACTGGGAAGTGCAGGGCTATTCCTCAGCTCCCTCACGGGAAGTGGAAAAAAACACAAGACAAAATCACAAACAAAACAGAGCAATGCCTACAGAGTACCTTTTCTCCTGGAGTCCCAGGCTCACCCTGATGGGGAAGAGACAGGAAAATAAAGTGAGGAAAAAAAAAAAAAAAAAAAAAAAAACCAAGAAGACAGCACAAAACCTCCTAGAGCTATCAGGGTGGAAGAAGGAACATTTCTTTATGGATGTCTTGCAAATAAAGGCATGAGGGTGCATTAAATGCATATTAAAACAAGCTCCAGGCAGAAGTACTATCTTCATTAGTCAACTCCTGGAGTGCTGAAAAAAACAACATCAAGCCTCAAACAAGAGGCTTTTGGGAAACTGAGTAACCGCCTTGCAGCGTTTCAAGAAGAGACTTCCAGATGCAAGGGAGCATGGTAAGACTTTTCTGCTGGCTTTAAGGAACTTGCCTGCTCCTGGCTCTGTTTGCAGACTGCAAGGCTGCACGCACAGCTGGGATGTGGGGGTGTGTGTTAATATGGGAACCATGTGGGATCAGGGAGAAAAACCCTCCCCACCAGCTCTGGAGATAACTTCCTTATCTGTCTTTTCTGCAGCAGCTGGAGGTGATCAGGACAACAATCACTGTGCATCTCAGGTCCCTCAGGGTGACTTTCGGCCCCCTAATAGGCACCCAGCTCGCCCCTTGCTCTGCTGCCATCCCTGTCCTGCTGTGGAGTGCCATGAGCTCACCAGCCTCTGCTCAGAGAGGTGCAGAGCAGCAGGCGCACTGCTGAAGGGGGATGTAGCCTCTCCGCCAAAAGCAACAGCAGTTCTAAGATTCCCCTTTAGTGGGAGCTCTCTGACCATTTTCCCGTGCCCTCCTCACACAACTCCAGCCCTTTTCTTGGATGTGCCCTATTTGAGACACTGCAGAGTAGCACAAAACTGACCTTCATCCCGGCGGTGGCCAACCCAGGGGCGCCCTGTCAGAAAGAGAAGAGACAGAAACCTTGTTTAAATGAATTGGACATGAGGTTTTTTGTTGTTAAGAAATAAAACAGTACCAGCCAAGTGGAACTATAAGGCAAAATCCACATCTTTTCCTTTCCAACACTCCGAAGTAATGCTGTAATGCCACAGAGCACACATCCTCCTTCCCTGTACGGGTCGTTCACCTATGGCGGTGGCTTTGCTTTCCAGAAAGCTCCTCTAAAGACAGAGATCGTGGGCACAGCCTGGTCACAAAACCAGATTTCCACCCCTACCCTGCTGGTGAAGCAGGGGCCAACAAGCAGAACAGCATCAAATAACTGCAGAAAGCAAAGAGACTGAGGACCAAGCACCCAGTCCAGCTCTTGATCCCAGATACGGAGCCCAGATACTGCTTTTATCAGAGAAGACAAGCCCTGCAGCAAGATGTTTTCAGGAGAGCTGCAAAGCCAGCCACCTTAGGGGAAAAAACAACTCCCAAGCACTGCAATTTGGGTGTCATTCCGCACCACAGAGCAAGCGACCACAAAACCATGGGATTCAGCCTGCCCTGCAACCGGAGACAGGTGCACCCGTGGGGACAGGCACATTTTCCTCAACAGCACTGATGCAAAAAGCAGGTCATCGGCATCGACCCTTTGCTCTACAGCCTCTGTGTGCCCTGTGTTAGTATCAGTTAGGGGCTGGTGAAAATGTCCAGTTACAAAAGCAAATATGAGGGATAACGGGGGTCTAAGGAGAAGGGAGGAGGTGAAGTAGTGTTAGGAAGTGGGAAATGACAGGGCTTGGGATGTAGCACGTGAGGCAGAGAGGAGGACTGGGAGCCAAGTTCAAAGTAAAGAGAGCTTGGAAAAGTTCAAACAAGGAGGAGTGGGGAGCCAGAGAGCAGCGGGATCATACCTCTCAGCTTTCTGAAACAGAAATCAGGGACAAAGCTAAAAAACACAAGGACAGAAGATGGAGATCAGGGATTCTATGCAATAAAAGGGGAAAAAAGCATTCCAGAACGTCTCAGGGGTCAGTAGGTTTTAGTGAATATGGGCTAGAGTTATGAAAGGGATTATGTGCAGAAAGTGGTTCGGGTTAGGCTTTCACGGTACATTTGGGATGCCTGTTCCTCGCTCTTTGGCCTTTAAATGGCAGCGAATGCAGATGTTATTTTCTAGTACTGATCCTAGAACTGCAGCAACGCAAACACATGCAGGCTTGCTCACACACACCGACCCTGACCCATCGCTGCACTAGTCCGGGTCCACACCTGCACCACCCCGCTGCCTGCCACGGGCGAACACGCACCACGCAGGTTCGCAGCGGTCACTCGGGGCACCCGGTTCACAGAATGCCAGTTCCCTAGAGACCTCGGCAACCGGCTGCTCTCGCTAGCAGAAAGCATTCAGATCCTGATGTTGCAAGACAGCATCAGACCGGGCATGCCATTTGCTTTGTAAAAACCCTTCTTCCCCCACAGTCACCGCCAGGAATTGGGCCTTACACTTGGCAATTTAGAAGCAGAAAGAATCCAGCTGAGGACAGCCATCGACCAACAGACACACACACACCAATCCAGGTGATGCTTGCGCATCAGGGACAGCCAAGTGCTATGGGTGAGGTCAAGCAGACAAGCATCACTGCGCTGTTTACAAGGTACCTTCATGCCATGTCTTCCCGGAAGCCCTGGCATGCCTCTCTCCCCCTGGAAGCAGAGCAAGAAACACAGGAAAAGAGCAACAGACACAATGTGAGTCCTCCCAGGGCCCCATGAGGAAGGCCAAGCACACAGGAGATGAGGAACGCCGCTGGGTGAGATGGGGCACAGCCCATTTTCCCCACCTGACTCCTCTCACCAGGGCCATTTACCAGCAGTGGTAAGCAAAAAAAACCCAGCCACCCACGCTTTACTCTCCTTTCTATTTTCTTCTTGGGGTGACTTGCACTTCCCTGCTGGCATGGCAGTGTCCCCCACAGTGAGAGCCCACTGCCAACCCCCCCAAACACATCCCTCTGCTCAGAGTGGGGAGTTTCCAGGGGCACAAGCCTTCCATTCAACTGCACCTCCAAAGGTAAGGGGCACTCTGGCCATCCAGCAGTGTGAGCCCAGTGAAGAACTGAGCAAAGGGATAAGAACTATGACAAAGCAGGGACAAAAACAACATCAAAAAATCTTCTCCATCCTCCTTGCACTTCTCTATTCTGCTGTAGTTGTGGCTCAAGACTCATCACTTCTTGCTCAGCCAGTTCGTGGCACGCACCCTGTTCTGCTCTAGAGAGATCCCCAAACACAAAGAAGTGACAAATCCTGGGAAGGTAAATCCAAGGAACCCGGTGAGTCACCAGCTCTGCAGGACCAGGGTACATTTAGGACACAGACCTAACTGCAAGAGGCATCTTCCTTGGGTTGTGCTGGTTCATTCAAACAAGCAGAAGCGTGGGTTTTTACATGGATGCTGAGCTAGGTGTCAGGGTCACACCAACAATTGAGAAGGCAGAAGAGAAATACCCTTTTTCCTCACAAACTCGTTGTTTAGTAATAAAACATAACCATTGCACAGCGCCTTTTATTTACTGAGCTCAAAAGATTTTTGAAAGGAAAAGTTTCAGTGCAGGACAAGGCTGTCAGAGATGAGAGATCACAGATTAGAGAAGCAACAGCACTGGGAACAAAGACAGTCTCTGTGTCCTGCTGCAGTATTCCGCGGGGCACAGGGAGCTGCTCAGTCTGCGGCCACTACAGGATGAACAAACCTGTGCAGGGACTCATCAAGTCCAGGGTTTTTCTTGTACTGTAATCCTGAACTGTATCTGATATAAATGAAAATGAAACATCTTCTGAGAGGCTGCTTACTGATGTTGTGTTCAGTCCTTGCTTGGAAGCACTGTGTAGCAGGAACATATGTGCTTTAAAAATTTTAAAAAGCAGTTTTTGTAATTATGACATGCTGTTAAGTGTATTTTGTAGAATACTGCCCAATGCCATACCATAAACAACCCAGGCAGCTTGGGTACCTCTCACCCTATGCAGTAGATTGCACAGTGATGTTTTCATAAACAAGAAAAATAAACTAGTAATTGTGAATGCTTTGCACTACAGAAGTGAAGACCAGTCTCTGCCCCTCTTTCCCAGCTGATCGCCCTGTTTTGTTTTTTTCTTCTTGAATGAGACAAGACCAAAGCTTTCTGCTGGGGGGCACCTGTACCACGGAGCCTGGCCCCACAGAGCAGCCCTGCACGGAGAAGTAATCCCCCATCCCAGAGAGTTTCCTGGAAGAAACTACCTGCCTGAAGAGCTGATTAATTATTTAGCCCTGCGAAAGCAAAGCCACCCCAGTGAGAAAGAGCGAGGTAACCCCTAACAGGGGGCAAGTTACAGAGCAACCACACAGCCTTGACGTTTTCTGATGATGGCTTCAGACCGTTTGCACAGCCCCCATCAACACCTGCAGGATCACACAGGCCCTAGAGCTAATTAGAGAGCAGAAACAGGCATGACACTGCACCATTAAAGAGCAGAAAGAAACCTCAGAGCCACAGCCAGAGGATAAGCAGGAAAAGCAAGTCTCCAGAACATCTTTAAGCCCCTAAGTAGTTTAAAGCTCTTGTAAGGCAGTAAGTACCCACCACGCTGGTTGCTTAGTGGTCTCCCCATGTCCTTTGTGCCAAGGAAGGGCTGCACAGCACGCCATAGCCACCACCAAAGTGATGGAGCCAAGCCAGAAGCTGGGAAGGATCACCAAAGGCAGATGTCAGAGGCAAAATGCCCAGCTCAGGAAGCTCAGGCTGCCCCAGGAAGGCGGCCAGCAGCATCTCCTAGCTCTCCCAAGCTTCTCTCTGTCTTAGGAAATACATCCATGCTCCTCAATCCCACTGGAAGAGAAATACTACCCCTCTCCCCTCCAGCCCAGGGGAAGCCCCTGCTCCCGGTGAGCAGCTTTATAGCTGCTCAGTGCCAGCCGTGACAGAGCATGCCCTGTGCTCATCAGCAGCACTGGCTATGGGCCGCCAATTACACCAAAGACCCTTCCTTTTCTGCTCCTTGCTGCAAAAGTCAGAACACGTGGAGTTATTGAGCAACTCTGCGGCCAATTTCTTATTGCTCTTTCCTCAGAGCATGGGAAAAAGCCTCATCCTAAGGAGCTTTCATAAAAAGATAAAGAAAATGTCAGCTAAGCCGAATGCAATTGCCAAGCTGGGGACAGCAAGTGAAATGCTTCCTAAAATGACCCAGCTGATCATACTTACAGCCTGTCTAGTGGCCTTCAGGAGACACAGATGAAGACCTCAGGGTTATCAAATGAACAAGGGGTTTGAATGCAACTTGCAAGCCTCTTCAGCAAGGCAGGGCCTTGAAATGTTCTCTGCTACCACAAGAAGCAGTGATATGCTGTGCAAAATTGATTGCTACAGCTCAACTCTGAATCAGCTGCGGTATTTGAACTGGACTCCCCCAACAAAGAGGAGGTAGATCCTGGCCAGTGTAATTGAATCCAAAGGTGGAAACGTGAAAAGCTTCTCCGAATCCCAGATGGCCCTCCTGGAAGGAAGGCAGACAGGAAGAAGAAATTTCCGGGGGCAACAAATTCATGCACCATGTGGATGTTCAGGAGCTGCTACTGGGTGATGTCTGGCTGCTGATTTAGGGGTATCTCTTCACTTTTATTTCAATTCCTCTGAGCAAAGAAGAAAGGAAGTAGAGAGAAAAGTGATACTGACAGTAACAAATGAAAGTCTGTGTGTGAAAGAACAGGCTGTTTCGGGACCGGGGAGGTGGTCCTACAGAGCTCCGATTTATTAGCACAAAAAGCATGGCAGGTTTCGTTTCCACTCTTTATGAAGCAAGATGAGTAAGGGCCCAAGTAGCTATAGCATGTCTCCAGGCTCGTACTGTCACTGCTCTCTAACACAGAACAGAGAAGGTTCTCAACTGTGGATGACCCTGAGACATCACTGAAGACTTGGAGATTTCCCTTTTGCGAGAGCCCAAACACAAAGAGCAGGCAGAACTGCTGCAGAGCACAAAAGCTTTGGGGGGAAAGGACTGCCTCCCTCTCTGCTTGGTGCAGGCTGCCCTGCAAATAACAGATGCCAGCTCCTTCCCCAATCTCTGCCGCTGGTCCCCTCCCAGAGCCCCCAAGAAAGTGGGAAGAGGAGAGTGTGAGGAGCCCCTAGGACCTCCGTGAAACAGTGATGCCAAAAAGCAAACTAGAATTGACTCAAGGGCTTAGGAGGCCTTCTCAGATCCATTATCTCCTGCGAAGGCTTTACTCTCATCTCAGCTGGGACTAGGAGATTTCAGTTTGGATTCCAGAAGATAAATCAAGGACTGATTAGTCCTTGTACGTGGGTGCGAGCACAGCAGGTGTCTGCTAACTGTGAGATGTGGGAGCAGGGGTGGAACGCGGCGTCTCCTTCCAGACTTCTCTCCCACCTAGGCCATGCTCCAACTTCAGTCCTGCAGTTCAGCTTAATTGGAGAGCACCTGGCTGTCGAGACAGCAGCAAATTTGTAGCTCCCAGAACATCCAGCCCTGGGTGCAATTCTGCTTTCATTTGCACTAGCACAAACCAGAAGCAATTCTTTTGTGCTCGATGGAATTGCACTAACGCGAAGCTGGACACAGGGGAACCTTTGGACTTTACATGCACCGTGTTATTTCTGAGGACGCATTGTTTTCTTGTAGGAAGACAACTGCTGCTGTGATATTCGACTGTTAAACCAGAGCCTGCATTCCCAAAGAACACTTCCTTAAATTTGATGTACTACATCCATCCACGTTAAGTTCTGAAGGTGCCTTTTCTACTATTTTTCAAACAGTAACACACCCAGATGGAAAAAATATAGCAAATGTATATGCTGGACAATAAATGAGATGTATGCTACACACGAAATACTTTAAATGTCTGTGTCACTGTTAATGCCTTTCAAAATATTACTGAACCAATCCTTTCTCGTGATGTTTACAATGTATGGCATGACATGGGATGCTGTGACTGTCATGAACACTTGCCAATGTTGTAATGTTTTAAGTACAGTCTACATTGAGTAATATACTTTAAATATATGGGTACAGTAAATTTTAGTCAAATAGATAACATCTGGGCACAGACCATATGAGCCTGTAAAAAGTGTACAGAAACAGACAGAAAAGGCTGGTGCCAAACCTCAGCCTGAGTTGCAGAGTTTGAGTGGATTTGATGCGTCAGCTAACCAGATTTTATGAGGAAACCCCAACCCATCCCATCAAATGGAGAGATGTAACAAATCATTAGCAAGCTTCATAGTCAGAGAAATGCCTTTGCTAAGAATCAAATTCCACCGAATGGATAAAGGCTGCTTTTATTGCCTGAGCGTGGAGAGTCTGTTTGCTGTTAATGGCAGCACAGATGTGTACTCCATTAAATACCCCACAGAGCTGCCTCAGACCCAACTTCCTCTTACAACCCATCAGCCCAAGGAGCAACATCTCCCAGATGATCTACTGTGGTAGAAAACCATATTGTTCATGCCTACCTTTATGCCGGCATCCCCTTTTTCACCCTGCCCAGCGAAGAACAAAGAGAGAGGAAACGGAGAGGGACAGTGAACATAAGGAGAAATCGAGGGAGCAGAACAATCTTAACAGCAAGGGCCAAAGAGAAAATTGCTGAAGGAGGGAGTGGGTGATAAAAGCAAGCCCGGGTGTCCGGATAAACCACGCTGCCAGTCTAAATGCGGGCTGTAACCCATCCCTCATGGGAATGCAAGGTGGCTTACCTTGCTGGAGCGGATGCTGGAGGTAACCCATACTAATCCTTCCTGCATATTTTGGGTGTAGACTAGTCAACCATTAAACTGTTTTGGGGACCAGAGTATCATCATTCTCCCAGCCTTAACGCAAAAGCCTCTAAAAGGCAGGTCAGTTTTATTCTTGTACGGGGACCTGTGCAGGGCTATTCCTGGTCCTGGTTCAGGACAGCAGTGAATTGCTCTGGCCAATTGTCCAGGCCCTGCACACAGGAACAAGTCTTTCTGTGTACATGGCTTACACTAGGCAGAGAATCTGCCGCCAGCCCCGACCCTGTGTTTTCCTTTAGCATCTCTGGGCTTGCGTGGCACTTATCTGCCCCTGGCAGACAGCCTCACTGACTGCACCCAGCAGTTACCTTGGGGCCCGAAGCTCCAGGGAGGCCGTGTGCACCAGGCAGGCCTGACGTGCCTGCCTCCCCCTGGGGAAGAGAAGAGACGAAACAGAGAAAGAAGCAAACACAGTGAGCAAGCAAGAAAGGGAGCGTGCAGAATGGGGCAGCAAAGGTGTGAGGGGTCCTGCACACAGGTGCCCAGCAGATGCCAGCCTACCCTCCAGGTGTCACTAGGAGAGAAGCACCTCTCTGCATCAGGAAGGATGCTCAGGGTGCAAAAAGTACAGATTGAAGGGAATGGTCCCACAATCCTCTATCCTAGCAGAGCTAACACCTTTGCACAGATCTTTGCCCCATTTTCCCTTTCCTCGACCCACTCACCAGGGAGGATTTTCTCCCCTCCTTTCATCCATTCCTTCCACCTTCCCCAGAGAAAGGTCGCAACTTCAGGCTCATTCCTCCAGCCAGAGCACGGGCTCTTAGCTCAGTAAGTAAATTAGCCAGACAAATTGTTTCATGTGAGAGGGGCCCGTAGCAGAGGCCCTCACTGCGAGGTCGTTGCAGGGACCCCCTCACCGCCCGCCCAACGCCCTCAGGACAGGATGGGCTCTTAATGGAAAAACCGACGGTTCAGTGGAAGAGGAGGCAATAAATTGCATCTGTCTGCAGGAGTGGGCTGTGGTCCGCAGGGGCTATAATTTCCACTTCCTGACATAACAAAAACTTCTCAGTTTATACAGAGCTAATTAAAAAGCTCTAAGGTCTTGCCATTTTGCTCACAGAGCACCCATAAAGCAGTGCAGAGAGAACACGCGACACAGGACTCCTGTCCGCTGGGAGCATTCACCTTCCCCGTCTCCTGATGACATCTCTTTAGCAGTGTCCCTTCATTCCCTTTCCCTCCTTTGATCTTCCTCTGCGCCTTTCCCCCGTCTCTCTTTCTGTCTCCATTACACCCTCCAGACTTGACTCAACCCTGCCGTTAATTAGCAGATGCTAATTTAATTTAACCAGGGAAAGGATCGGCTTTTTCCTGCTTTATTGCAGGGAGCTATACATAGCCAGGATTTGGCCCTTCCAGGTAGCACAAGAGCTAGATCTCAGTCTGGAAGTGGCTGTAGAGAAGCACACAGATGGGGAGAAAGCTGTACCATTGCTAACGGAGGGTTAAAGACATCTCTGGGTCCAGTCCCTCCTTACGCAGGTGACAGTATGGGATCTGGGGGCCTGTCACAGCCCCTGGTCCAGCAGGATGAGAGCTGAGCAGAGAGCTCCAGAGGAGCCCACAAGGCATCGGTGTGGCTGAATTCATTTAGCAGTATTGGAACTGCCCCTCTTACCTTTCTGCCAGGGTATCCCTGAATCCCAGGGTCTCCCTGCAAAAGGAAAAAGACAAAACAAAGTGATGCTTGCCCTGAGAAGGACAGATCCCTGCCCCTTCCCCTGAGGAGATGCTGGCATGAAAGGCCACTACATGAGGAAAATTCACACTTTTGCTCAGAGTGACCCCACCAAGTCCCTGAGCCTCCAGCCTCAGGGGTCCCTGTTACCTGCAGTGACTGAAACCAGCAGGAAAGATACAAAAAACACCGGCAGCTGGGGAACTCATGCCAGCTCTGTGCCCCAGCTCTGTGCTTCCTATCTCCTCACCCTGGCTAAATATCTCAAACAAAAACAAATGGGGGTGGGCAGTTGCAGCTGAACAACAACAACCACCCCCCCATTCGCACTTTGGCAAGTGAATAAATGGGAAACTGTGGTGGAGTTAACAATAGCATTGCAAAATCGGTTCCTGAAGCGCTGGTAAATGCTTTGAGAGTGGAAGAAGCCAATAAAGCTGTGTGTGGCAAAGAATTTTGCAAGAGGGGCTGATGAGGCGTGCCTTGCTCTGCTGAGATGCAACTCAGACACTTTGCCAGGGTAAAACCCATGAGTCAGCATGCAAGCTGGGCCCCGAAGGCAATACAGAGCTGGGGCAGAAATCTTTCTCAGATATTTGATGTAACCTCCTTTCCCCCTCCTCCAGCCTTCAAAATGTACACTTCTCCCCATGCCAGCAGAGTCTACCTCTCAGTTTATCACCTCGCTCCTCAAAGTGAGGCCAAATGTCTCACCTTTGGTCCAGGAGGCCCAGGTAAGCCCTGTAGGTAAAATCAAAACAGACGCTGGAGTTGGCAAATGTAGACAACATTATACAGACTTTGGGGTGGTGGGGGATGCTGACTGATTTGGCTTGAAATACACCTTTACAGAGATGACTTGCTTCGGTGAGCTATCCTGACCTATTCTTCATGTAGGTAAATACTATTTTAACCCATACTCCCAAATATTTCATGCCCATGCTGCTCCATTCCCCCAGGCCTGATTTCACAGAATCCAAAGACCAAAAGCTGCTTTGCCTCATGCATTGTGCTCCAGAATCTTTCCTGCTTCTCTGGCTTTGCTTGGGAGACTCCTTCCCAGCCCACTGTGCAGCTCTGGAGTAAATCAGGCGTTGGCAGCTTTCTCTGACTAGCTAAATAGAGAGAATATATTAACAAACAAACCACTTGTGTTTTTAAATGAGAAATAACCAAACAATTTACCTGATATGAACCATGAAGAACACCGGATATGCGTGTATATAAATATAAATAAACAAAATATCCATACAGGAGCTGCCTTCCTGATGTGAACAGACAGGAGGAGAAAACTATCCCAGATATGCTTTGATACCTATATCACCCTTGATTTTGCCTGCTTATGGCAATCCAAATGTTTAGTCACCATATCCTTGGCTCCTCAGAGCTCAAAGAGAGAGGAGGATGCTTGCAGGACACCCGACACTCCATCACGTGGAGGGAGGCACTTTTGCCTCAAGGGACAAGACTTGCTTGTCCTTCTGGAAGGCCTTGAAAAGTCCTGCAGATGGAAACTCCTTTCACAGGGGCCAGCATGTTACACTTCTCCCCAGAGCACACAGGAGGGGAGCTGGTTTTTGGTACCTACCTTTCCATCTCTGCCAGGCTTCCCTGGTTCTCCCACTCGGCCCTGTTGCAAAAGAGAGGTACGTTAGCATGATTTTCTGCTCCGTCCCCTGACATTTAGCAATAGACTGTATTTTAAAAGGTGCTTTAGTTTTCGCCCTCCTTGGCTGCTTGCTGCCAGCCTGAGAACAGGACAGGAGCAGGACTTCAAAGGGACGGCAGGGATTTTTATCAGTCGGGTTTCTGCTGCGAGGGGGATAATTACACCCTGCGTGTTACTTTCGTCTGCAGAGGAGGAGGAAATGGGGCTGGTGTCACCCCCTCACACTTGTGTGTCCAGATAGCGCCAGCACAGGGTGCCCGCCTGCCCCCCTCCTTCCTGGGAACTTCTTCCTCCCCACACACCCACATCCCCTGCAATTCCCCCATCCGTGGCTTCAGCAGAGGCCAGAGGAAATTGCCTGCACTCTAGAGAACGAGGAAGCTGAAAGGCTTTTTCTTAATAGGACTTACAGGCGGCCCAATTGGCCCGGGCTGTCCTGGGGTTCCCTCGGGTCCAGCCGGTCCAGAGGGCCCTGGCGGGCCAGGGGGCCCCGGGGGACCTTGGATTCCCGCTTGTCCTTGTTCGCCCTGAGGTTCATTAAAACAAGGGGTTATCGGCAGGCAGAGCAAACCCATCACCCCAACACCCCGCCACCCAATGCAGGTCAGCCCGGCCAAAGCGGAAGAGGCAGAAGCAGGTCCCAGGTTAGTGCAGGAGAGGTTTCCAAGAGGCAGAGCCCTCCTGAGGACATCTCCCCACAGTTTGCAAAGCCAGCCGAGGCCACCTTCTCAGAGCTGGCTTCAAAAGGGATCTACGGATGATCAAGCAATCCAAACAGATCTTTTCTTTTTCTTCACAAGTCAGTGAAGTACAATTTACATTGTCAGACACCGACATCTCTTGGGCTTCTCAGGAGGCTTTCCAAAGCACTTGACAGTCACATGTGAAGCAAAGCCTCCCGTGGCCACACTGGCACTTCCCGGCAAAGCCGCAGCATCCTACCTCAGCCTGTTTTTCCCCTGCGCTCTATTTGTTGGACAACACTCCCTCTGTTTTTCCAAGGACCGAAAGTAGAAATGCCACAAAACCGAACGAAAAATAACACGATCATCATGGCATTTCTGGAGCTCACCCAAAGCAGGCCTACGTACGCCAGGCAGAGCCAGTTTTTGTAGGATTTAACAAGGCAGTGCGTGCAGAGCCACCTGCCATTTTAAGCTCCCTGAACGAGGCCGTCCCAGCTGGTTCCTCCCCAGGCCCCTCGGTAGCCCTGCGGCGGCTGCGGCTCATGCCTCAGCAATGTCATCTGGCCCCAAGGACCAGGACTTGGGACCAAGCGGCGCTGCGGAGACAGTGGGTTGGAAGCGCCCCGCTTGAATACCAGACTGCTGATCTGTAAGCGATGGATCCAGCAAACTCCTCTGGCCCCGCGGCGCCCGCGTGAAGCTGCTGCCTCACGGGCTCCCCTCCTCGTGGCCATATCGTGACATCCCACTGCCGGCGACCCAACTTAAATCTGATAAACTCTTTTTCCACAGGAAGCTAGGAATCAAACATGGTGGTTTCCCAGTTGTAAACCATTGGGTGTCTGCCGCATTTCTCCTCCCTGCGCTGCTGCCATGTAAAACCGAGCCCACTGTCACGCAGCATATGCAGAGGACAATACACAAAATCTGTCCCCTGGACGTGTTCCTAACAAGGGTGATGTTTATCCTGGCTGCCTGTGGTGAAAACACGGAGATACAGGGACATCTGCTTTGTTTAGAATGATAAATGAAAGAAAGAAGCTGCAAATTTCAGCCCGACCGCCGTGAGCTCTGTTTAGAGGAAAAATTTCCAAGGCGTGGGCCAGGCTGACGGGAGGCTGGGGAACTGGGAACGGGGGCCGGCTCCCTGGCAGGGGATGTGGAGATGGATGGGGAGAGCAGGAGCCCTGCCCCAGCATGGCAAGCGGCCGGAGGGGGCTCACCCAAAGCCCCCCTCGTATTGCCTTCGCTTCGTGCGTCAGGCACAGCGAGTGCCCATCCATGCAGATCCCTCAGCATGCAAAATGTTACTGCCACATCGCTACAGTCTTATTAATGCATTCAGCACGAAAAGACCCCCACAGATCTAACTGGACCGTAAGTGGATACTGTAAGTTGGAGATCGGGTGTCACGCTCGTCAGATGTCATTCTGTATTTTTAGCTGTTGACTGGAGCTAATTTTTCAGCTCTTTTAAACACCATTTGGTCACCCTCATTGTGCCTCGGCGATGCAACGCTTGTTGAGCCTCCCAACACAGGTCTTGTTGATGTGCTCAGAGGCAGTGGCAGGATTTTCCTCTCTCAAACACTTGTGCGAGTATTTACTCTGCAGCCTCACATTTTTTTCTTAGTGTTCAAACGCCGGGCTCCTGGAATTGCTTGGTGCTGGCAGATCTGTAGGCGTGGATTACACTTCCTCACGCTCAGGGAATGAATGTGGCAGCAGCAAAACAGATCACGGCAAAACCCTCCAGTGAAGTTGGCCTCTGGGAGCGGAGGGAATTTGCAGCCCTGGCTGACGACAGGACACAGGGCAGCTATTCAAGTTTCCCACTTCATCCTGGATAGGAACTTCAGCTTTCAAAGCCTTCCCAAGAGGTCAGCCCTTGGCCTGGCTCTTTGGATTGTCATTTTGAAGGGCAACCAGCACAAGCCACGAGGCTTTACGCGGTGTGAACGCTGAGCTGATAGGAACGGGACTGAGAGCACGGGCCCAAGGGATAAGATCAGGATTTTACACAGCGCTGGGCAAGGGGCAGGCACCTCATGGTACTGCAGACTGCAGCTCCCTGCTAGCATCTGACTGTCTAGACATGCAGCGGGGTGACAAAACCCAGCCGCTTCGTAGAGGGTGCCCAGCACACTTCAGTGGGGTAATTACAGCGGTTTGTCTGCACAGGAAAGTTAATCCCGACGGATGGAACGAGGGAGCTTAAAGTGGGCTCATTAAAAGCCACATGAACTCTGACTATGGACACTCTTATTCACCATTCATATGTCCGTAATTCATTTTATGAATTCATTCCCAAAATAAACTAAACTAAACATGAGTTATGGCCCTGGAAACCAAAATAAATGTGTTTACACAAAGATTTAACGCAATTTAATGAAACCATTATAAGAGCTTATTTAAACACATTCTCCCAAGTGTCTTAGACCAGACTAGCCCTCAGAAGAAGCGTTTGCCTATTCATTCATCTCAGTTAAATTTCACAGACATTAGCTACATTTCAGCAAGAGGCTTCCAACCTCTTCTGGAGATTGAATACGCAGGAACTGACTCTTTAAGGTAGGAGACTGCTTGTCGACAGTCCTAAGAGCAGTTTCATGGCCCATTTCTTTTAGTTTAAAGAACTGGCTTCACTGCATTTCTTTTTAGCCATGTTATCACATCAAAGATTTCCTCCACTTCAAAGCAAGTCCCTCAGCTCTGCCTGAGCCTTTTGGAAGCCCCTCCATAGGGGAAGACAGACAGGTAGCAAGCTGATTAATTGCAAGCATCGGAGTAGGCTTAGTAATAGGCAACGAGGAGGAGAAGTCTACCTGGAAAGTGCGTCTCTTTATGACCGGAGGTGGAGCCAGCCGCACTGAATTGAGGAGAGGCAACAGCTGAAGATCAAACCAGAAGGTCGCAGGGCAAAGGAGGCCATTAGGGCACCGAGAGTCAGAGAGCAGCCAGGGGAGAGAACAGAGAAGAGGGGAACAGAGAGATTGCCATCAAAGTTGACCACCGCGCGGGGCACGGGTACCTGCTGGCAGACCTCCGAGCTCCTCCACGCCATGTGGTGCTCACACGGGGATGAGCTGCTCGCTGGCCCGAGCCAGGCCAGCCCTCCCACTGCACACAGCTTTCACTGCTCGGAGATAAAACTTACCCAGGGGATTTCTGACTCCACTGCTCTCCTCAGGCAGCATTTGTAGAAAGAAACGCCCTCCCAGGCTTTGCTAAGCTCTCCACTAACAGGACTGTTTCCCTTTATCTCTCATCATCAGATTTGGGGCAACTGTCAAAAGGCTAATTTTCTCCAAGTTTCCCAAGTGTGATTTCCTATTTCTTTCACCCTTCCCTTTCAAGAGACTGCCTGTATCTGTGGGCCCCACCCTTCCCTGGGGTATGGGAGGGAGTGAAGAGAGCTAGCTGGGGTCAGCAGCAGGCGTCGGGGCACCAGCATGGTGCATTCCGCCATGTGGACACCACCAAGGGAGAAGATGAGACCTTGGTGAGCCCCAAGCAGGGTATTGCCTTGGGAGCCAGCGCTTTGCTTTTCCTTGTTTAACAGTAACATCAGCCTCCAACTGCTTATAGCCAGGAATGCTGCCCTAGTGCACAAAGCTGACCCGGACACGCAGAAATCAAATGCACTAAAGCTCGGGAGCATTTGTTCATCCTTGTGCTGTATCCAGTTTCCACTTGCATACATGCTGCTGTCAGCCTGGCACCCACCGTGCCGGCTCCAGGCCCAGGAATGCTCCTCTGCCCTGATCTGCTTTCCTGTTCCTATCAGTTTTCCATTGAGGCTGATCTTGATTTTACACAGGGAGAAGAGGCTTTCTGTGCTCAGGCACAAAAGCATGTCCCTGCTGTGGAGCCTTTCCCCATGTGAGCTGTGCACTCGGACCTCGGAGGTGTGCCCGCAGGTGTCCCATGGCAGCAGGTGCCTGAGCAGCGCACCCTGGTCCCTACAAACGCCGCTCCTCGCGCCCGCAGTGAAGGCCAGGACCCAGTCCCGTTGCAAAGGGAAGCAGTCACCTAATATTGCAGCACCGCTGCCCCGTGCTCAGGCGGCTGTGTTCGAATATGCTGATCCTGACAGCCTCCAGCTATGGCACTAAAAGCAGTGCTGGAAAATCAGCCGGGCTGATCTATCTGGAGGAAGTCCTGCTCTTTTTAGAAGACAGTGCAGGAGGCCCCTTAGCTCAGGAGAGCATTTGGGGCTGAGCTGACCTTCTCAGGGGGGATGTTGCTGTAAATCAGCACAAAAGCTGTGCCTGTATGAGTGACCCAGAGCCATCTAAGCTGGCTTTGTCTGTCTCCTCAAGTGCTGAAGTGTATCTGAAATATTACGCAGCTCACAGGGAAGCAGAGGGAGGATCTTGGAAAAGATAAGGAAGAAAGTGGAGGGAAGAAGTAAGAGCTTTCCCCAAACCAGAGGAGAGACAATGTCCAGCGATGGATTCAGGTGCACGCAGGATTGTTTAGAGAAGGTTTAGAGAAGGAACCTGAAGCCTCCTGCAGGCAGCTCCTGCCCTGCCCCTCTGCATTCCAGTGGCAAGAGACGTTCAGCAAGCAGCGTGCAATATTGGGTGCACATCCTTGTGCCTTTGCATCGGAACTGGGTCCCGCCAAACCGTCACCCACAAACCTTCAGCGTAAGGATCTGGTTAGAGCGCAGGGCTGCGAGGGTGGTGCTTAGGTATTCCTAGGGGACAGTGAAGACGTGACAAAGAGGGTCAGTGAGACACACGGCGTTTTGGAGAGCAGACGGAGCACGGCTGCTCCCCCTCTTCCCGGCGCTGGGCTCCCTTCCCCAGGGCAGCACTCTGGGGACAGCCAGCCCACACCGAAGGTAGAGCCCCACGCCTGGGATCATCCCTCGCAGAGCCGCAGGGCATACAGACTCGTACAGAAGAAAAAAATAGGAAACTGCAGCATGAGCCAAGGCATACATCCTAACCTACATTTCCTTCCTAAGAAAACAAAGGCCAAACAAAACTGAAACAACATCTCTCACTTTTCAGGATGTTGCTTTTCCCTTCCTTGCCCAGAACATCTGACAAAGGTCCTTGTCAATGAGTAAAGCAAGAACAAATTTCAGTTCAGTCAAACATATGGCACTTTTACTGCAAGGCTCATCCTCCTTTTCATTCTGGGAGGAGGAAAGGGAATTGCACCTCTGCTGGCTGCTTGCACCCTGAGCCTGTGAGCAGACCCTTTGGGACAGCCCACCATGAGCTGACCTGACGGCAGTCACTCTTCCCACGAGCACATCTTGGAATGCCTTGGAATGACCCATGGGCTTTTTAGAATGCTGAGCTTGCTGCCTCGGTGAGTCCAGAGCTAACCCCCTGAGAGCCAAGGAGGCTTTGCTGGGACATGAGGTTTTGCTCCAGCCTTTTCCCTGCTGTCCCCACCCTGTGGCATGTCACCCCAGGGTGCCTTCACCCCAGGAGTGAGCGCAGGTTACCCCCGGTGATACAGTTTGCATCTCTGTTTCCCAGTGTTGCTGCAGGTCCCATCCCCACTTTTCACCTTGAGCTCTGAGGACAGACAGGAGCCAAGGGCTGTAACAAGAATCCAGGACATTGCTGGGGTGAACATTGTTGTTCGCTTCTTTTTAACATAACAATCTAGTGAGCCAGCTCGCCTAAAGAAACACAGCTGACCTGCTATTATTGTACCCGGGCTGGCACATGCCCACAGCCCCCATCTCCCTCAGTGCCAGCTAAGATCTCGCCCCTGCCTCTGCATCGCAGAGCATCCAGGGCCCTGCTCCCCCAGGGACAGGGAACAGAGCCCAGCTAATTGTCCAGAGGCTCGTCAAAAATAAACAGAAAGCCCTTAAGCCTGTCTCCCTGTACACCCAGATTGCAAATTCCAGCCGCTTCATATGATGTCGTTCCAATGCATTTCCAGTGGATTTTCAGCGCTCGGGTTGTTTTTAGAGCTGGTTAAATTTTGCCCCTGTAATCCCCTCAAACCCCATGATGTACTCTCTCCTCTCTTGGCTGTGGTACATGCTGACCAGGCCAGGACAGAGAGGCAAGTGGGGCAATATCCTGGCTTTCATTAAACGGCTGCTGGCATCGGTCCTCCCTCTGTGCCTCTTCTCCACCCTGGGGACCAGCTCATGGAGGACCAGTCAGAGTGCCATGGCCACCCCTGGTCATCTTCAGGCAGGGAGCACAACCCTTCCCCTTGTCTCTATGCGGGGTTGGGGACAGCAGGAGGAAGAACAACAAAAGAGGGAAAGCAATACAGTTTCCTGGGATCTGCAACCCCTGTATTGCTCCTGGCCATACAACATGTGGAGAGGGATGGAGCTGGAGCACCTCTGTTCCTCCAGAAACCCCAGGTTTCACTGGGTTTTGGGGTTAAGGGGACAGACCTTGTCTCCACCATGTATGTGTGTCTAACCCCACTGGGGCACAGGGGCTCTCCAGGAAGAAGCAATGACAGCATTTAGCCAGGGGTCAGCCCCGGTGGGCAGGAACAGACCAACATCCCTCCTGGAAAACCTTATCTGCAGTTTTTCTGTGAAACACATCAATCAGCTGAGCGCTGCTGCCTGGATGACGCACCTTGTTAATGAAGAGATCTATATTTCCAACAAGAAGCCATTCAAACGAAGGGGGATTAACATGCAGGAAGGCACAGGACAGATAACAACGCTAATGACTTACCCTGTGGGGGTACTCTGCACACTGACCCTGTGAAAGAAGGGGATTAAAAGGAAAGGGTTTAAAACATGAACAGAGAGGACCAAAATAGACTCAGGGTCAGACCGGCAAGGTGTAAATCACTGTGGCCGTACTGAACTCAGTGAGGCCATGCCAATTTACACCTGATAAGCAGCCTGCCTTCTACTCCCTGCCCCTAGAGCCCTCTGTTTCTCCTGTATCTCTCGGCCAAAGTATTTAGTTTTAATTTTTAATTTACTTTTAATTTTCAACATATCTCACATTAAAATTACCTTTTCTCCTTTTTGTCCTGGGGGTCCCTATAAAAGAAAAGTGATTTTTAAAAAGCTCTCAGTAAAGAGTTCAGTGCATGCGAGGGGAAAGGGATTGGGGAGGTACAACTGCGAGATGGGGTACTTACTGGTTGTCCCCTGGGACCTGCAGCACCCTTTAAAGAAACACATTATGATGAACGTGACGGGAATTCCCATTTACAGTGACAAGACAATAAAAATCTCAGCATAAGGAGTAGGTGGAACCTCAGATTTTAAACACATTTGTGGAGAAAAGTTCCCAAGAGAGCTCTGGGCCCTTTGTGAAAGGAGGAGTGAAAATACACACATGTTCTGGCTGTACCGCAGGGGGGGGAATTATTAGGAGAGGGGGAAAATCATCAGGAAAACACATCCTCATTGTTCCCGGGCCCTCAGCCGACGCACTGGGATGGAACCAGCAGCGGCCAGGACTGAAGCCTGGTTGCGCAAGTGAGGGATGTCAGCTCACCCCTCCGCCGCCGAGCGGGGAAGGGGATCTTCAACATGTGCTCGCCAGAGGCTACACTGACACCCGGGCTCCAAAAACAGAACTCACAGAAGAGCACATGCAGAAGTTCAGTGAGTGAAGGTGACTACAGAGCTGCTAGCTTAGCATGTTGGTGTCTGGGGATGTCATCATCAGAGATGTCAAGAGGAACAAGACCACATTTGGGTTTCCATCAAGTACGGCCCGAGTTTATCATTCTCGAATGAAAGAATTTCAGTACAGTGTGCAAACGAAACTGAGTTTCAAGAGGGGAAGAAAGATATTTAATATGAAAAATATGCTTGTTTTTGGTTAGATAAGTTGAAAGCCACCAGATGGGTTTTCAGAAAACTTTCCATCAACTTTTACTTCTGCTATGAGACCAACCACGAAAAATGTCAGCTCCCAGAGTATATTTAAAGAACATAATTGCTAACTGCAAGGAAAACATATCCCATGTGTAACTAGAAAGTTGCTGTTGTGACATGATGCATCAATAGCCATAATGTAAAAATGACAGACATGCACCCCAGCATGCTGCAACGAAGTTATAGAATTAGGTAGGGCACTGGCTGAAGCTAGGACCTCTAGCCTTCCTACAAGCTCATTTCCAGCTGAGTATGTCCTTTCAAACTAACCCATCAGCCACAAACATTTTTTTTTATTTTTTTACCATCTCCCCCTTCTGTCCAGGATGACCCTGCAAAAGAAAGACAACATGCCTCAGCTTCAGTCATCATAACCTCTAGAAGATGTTGACTTTACCTGCTTACCCCTTGCCTTGGGAGGTACTTTGTCGAGGGAATTGCAATGCCAAGCACATGCAGCTTCGCTCACTCACCTAACAAGACACTACTCCCCCCTACACAAAACACTCGGAACAAAGTGCTTTCCCTGCAGCAGTCAGGCTGATGCTCTTGCAAAGTGCAATTTTATAGATTTGCCTAGAAAGAAAGCAGCCACGTTCTCTCTCCCTAATCTCTTGACTCCTGTATCTCCCCCAAGGCATCTATGGTATCCCCCTGCCTGCCAACCTTCTAATTTTCTTTTAATCCATGCGTGCGCATGATATTGCAAAATTATCCTCTCTAAAGCATGCTTTGTAGCAGGCAGGTAGACAGGACAGTGGGACATAGCAGGAGGGAGGGCACAAAGCCCTGAGAGAAGCTGCTTACCGGTTTGCCGTCTAAGCCAATAGGGCCCTGAAATCAAAAAAAAAAAAAAAAGGAGAAATGAGGAGAAATGCTGTTGCTGGGGTGTCTGTCTACCTGTCCCAGCAAGCACTATGTGCTGCAAGACTGCACAGCTGGCTACCACTCCAGCATCCTCACTGCTCCTGCTGGGACCTGCTCACTGTCAGCCCATTGCAGCAGCAAAGCTGGACACAAGAGGAGGCAGGAGGGATTCACGGGGAATTTGTAAAAACCCTCAGCATTTCATGTTGCTCCGTCCTGTAAAGTAGTTGAAAATCAGCACAGTTTTCTCAAGACTTTGATTTTAAAAGGCACCCATTGCTGGGGGAAGAGGAATTTTTGCAAATGATAGAATAATAAAAGTATCCCGGGGAAGAGGTGACACACAGCTCAACAGCATTTTAAAGGTACTGTCTGATGAGAAACAGGCTCTGTAGAGTGCTGTCCCACCCGGCACTTCTTGAGCCATGCTGATTTGCTCTCTGCTGCTCCAAAAGCCAAAGACCACAAGTGCTTGGGGGAGATCTGCTTCTCCTCAGCCCGGGGGCAGCTCAGGGCCCCACTTTCCACAAAGGGCAGAGCCTGGTCAGGTCGCAGACTGCCAATTCCTCCTGTTTTCCAGGCATGAGTCTCCCCCGCAGACCTGCTCTGGCACATGGCGTGTCCTGGAGCAGCAGCTGAGCTGCCTGGCGGGAGCAGGAGCACCAGGGGTGTTGGTGTTTGCCTTAGGCTTCCTGGTTGTCCAGGATAAGTGCATAGGAACTAATAGCAACCGTGTGAGTTCTCCAGCAGCCTTGATGCTCCGGAGAGCATTGCCAGCAACCATAGGACTGAATTTATATTTGTTTTGTCCTCTCTCCTGGGCTTGTTTCCCATTCCCTTGCCCATCTGTAACTTAGCATTGGAGAAAAATCTCTCCCTTCCTGCGCTTTTTGTCCTTTCTCTTTGGCATGACCTGAGCGTTCAGCTCACGGTCCCCAGCTGAACTGCATCGTGTTGGACCTGTTTGGATCACAGACGCCTGCTGCTACTGCAGAATTACCTAAAAGTTCAGTGAAGGTTGGAATTTCACCTATCTGGGGGTTATTTTCTTTGTTTGGGTGGTATTTTCATAGGATGGTTTTCTTTTACTGAACAGATCTGGCTTCAACTATGTTATTTTAACACTTCTGGTGTGTTGGGTTTTTTTAATTAATTTCCTTTCGGAGTTGTGGTGTGTTTTTTTTCCTCCTTAAGTATCTTTTAAATGAAAAAAAAAGAAAAAGAAAAACAAGTGAAGAAAAAACTACTTTTTCCAGTGATCAGATCAGGTCCCTGGTCTCAGACAGAAACGATAAGCTCCAGCGAGCACTAATGACACTTCCTAGGAACATTGCACACATGTACCCCATAAATTAGCAGTTACACTTACCGGGAATCCAGGAAAACCTCTAGTTCCAGGCTGTCCCTGGAAAGGGCGAAACAGAGATAGCAGTTTAGAGGAACCGAAGAGGAATTTGATAAACCCTATGTCCTCTCTATGGAACCTTTCCTTCAGCCTCTGCCCATTTATCCTGCAGCTCTCTGAAGAGTTACTCAAGGTCTGATTTGATTTCCCTCCAAGGGGAAGGTGACTTGGGAAGGAGTGGAAATTTCACGTCCCCGCTCCAATTTGTACAGGGCCAGCAAAATGCTGGAGCAGGTCCAGCTTGGACTGCAGGCAGTTTCCTTGAAGTTTGTACATTAATTAAATGGGTGTCCCTAGCCCATACGCTAGCCTTTTGGAGTATGTTCCAGAGGCTGAGCTCATTTTATGGCAATTCTTGCTGCCATAAACCAGAGGCGTTTAATGCAGGGTGCTGCTCTGTGCAAGACAAACCTCGCAGGTCACTGGTGTCTAAATACAGCCATTCCTCTTTTCCTCCCCTAATGTGCATGTCCCAGTTCATTCATTTTCCTCACAAATAATTCTGGAGAAGAGATGACTTTTTTTTTCTGCCTTTTTTTTTTTCCTCTAAGAGCTATGAGAAAAAGGAGAGTTAGGCGGTGTGATGAGGAACATGAGCACCAAGTTCTTTTCCCCTGCCTTTTTCTGGCTTCCAGGGCTGGCTACCATTTTGGGATCAGGTACAGCAAACAAACTGGCTTGCTACGTATCTGGCAGCTTCTTTACTCACTTAAAAACACTAGGGGAAAAAAACAAAAAAACAAACAAAAAAAACCAGAAATTGTCCTGTCTGCTAATTTTGCATAATTGTACAGTTTCTGGGACTCGTGACATGTCAGGTCACAAATACCCTAGGCCTGTGCTCATTCAGTAAAGATACCACTTTACTTGAGGACTAATCTTCACAAAAAAATGAGTGAGCCAAGTCAGGAAGGAAGGTGGACCAGATTTCAGCATATCTGGAAGCGAAGCTATGTAGATGAAAATAGCAGGATGAGGTAAATCCTGTACCATGCTCATCGAGCAACCACTGCGGCAGCTTGCCTTCCCTAAAAGCTGTGCTGCGATGACAAAAAGCTCAGCTTTCTTGTGCCTTCTCAGCTTTGTTTTGAGGAAGAAAATGCCTTCCTTAGGCACTTTGAGATACCATGACTGGACTGTTTGAGCCTTGTAACAGTCTCCTAGGAAAGAGCTGGGTATGAGCAGGGGTTTGCTTCTTCACCTTAACATCCTGTGTGGTGACGTGGGAAGGGGAAGAAGGGGACAGGTTTGCCAGACTGCAAGGAGCTCATGAGGTTTGCTATAGCAAACAATTTCTATCCCCTTGGGAGACTGCTTAGAGCCACATCAGCAGGAGAGGGAAAACTTTCAGGTTACGTCTCCTCCATCCTCCCTGTGCAGAGATATTCAGTGGAGATTTGACCCCGCAGAGAATGAAGGCAAGTAACCTCTTTGCACAGTCTGAGAGCTGCTCCTACCACAGTGCCTGGACTCGCACCAAACAGTTCTGTTTCTATACACAGTGCTAGCAGGACCTAATCGCATTTGCACTGTTTTCTTAGTTTTGCTAAGTTGAACTTGGTCAGCTTTGCTTTGCATTGCAAGATACATATAAAACCACCTGGTCTTGTTGGCCAGTGACCAGGAGGGAAGATAGGCTATAAATTAAAGGATTTGTCCACCGCTGCTTTCTGAAAAGGCAAAAATCAAGAAGAGCCTAGCCACAATTCATTAATTTTGGTTCCCTGTTGGAAGCCTCCCTGGACAAGAAGTGCTAAAAAAAGAATTAAGGAGAAAATCTGGAAACGGTGCAATTTGGCTTCCTCTCTAGACTACAGACTGTTGTTTCCCTCTCCTTGGAGGACGGCAGAGTGATTTGCACAGTATCAGGCCAAAACAACAGTTCAGCAGCGAGCAATTCCAAGAGACTGTTTTTGTTGGGTAGCTGTTTTTCCTTGTCTTCTTTTTAAGATGTTGATCCTATGAAGTATGTAATTCTGGGAGCTGCCAAATCGTGGAGATCATCTGTTTCTGCCACTATCGGCATACTGTCCCTCTCTGGCCAGAAGTTTAGCAGCTCTGAGCTCAAGTGAAAACTTTAACCTCCAAATGGAAATCTGGAAACTATTTCTCATCCCACGTCTTCCCAAGTGGCCCCTTGGCCGGGGTTCCCGTGTTTGTCTTCGGTGCTCAGCCATCCTTTTGACCTATCACCAGCTCCAGTGGAAACTGGATCATCTTCACAACAAGCTTTGGGGTGGAAGCAGGGAGCTGCCCCGTTCCTTGCATCTCAGAGCTTTGACCAGGTTAGGCCAAAACCCATTTTAAGTATCATTCACCATTTTCTGCCATTTTCAGGGTGCAACATGTTCTGTGCTTTCCCAAACAGGAGCACAGGTAATGAGGCAAATAAGCAGCACTGAAACAGACATTGGAATTTGTCCAGCAGACCAGGCACATGTCCTGCAGGAAAGCAGCAGTGCCCATCCACGTCTGCAGGACCTACAGTGACAGGGACCACCAGCTTTCCTCTCCCATTACTATTCCACACTGCAGGAGGCTGAGCACTACAGCTTGAGGAAAACAGAAAAAAAGGTGCAGCATATACCCTCTGTATCTGCTCACGGGTCTGGGTGGCCTTTCTCAGAGGCTGGAGGGACTGTCTGCTGGGTATCAAATGCTTGGGGCACCCATTCACATCCTGGGCTTCGGTTCTGTCACTTCTCAAACTCCAGCGTGCCGGGCAGGTGTGCCTGGGATCCCGCAAAGCTGTTTCTTATTAGAAACACTTATCACAGGGCTTTTGGAAAGCTAATTGGAAAGCCAGATGTAGCCAAGCGTTCGTGCTGCCTAGGTCCCTCTCACTTGACCTCTGCTGGGAAACAAAAGTCGCCGGCGGCCCATCCTCTTCGCAGGTCAAGGACGGTGCTCTTCACAGGTTAATCAAAATCGGAAGTGCCCAGCAGGAGGGAGAGAATTGAGGCTCTGGGTCTTTTCTCATGGAAATCTCTGGTGGAGGCTGCACAGGGATAGAGTGAGGAGGACTGGCTGCATCTGCACAAAAGCAGAGGCTTGACGGCTGAACCGCAGAGCAAGAAACATCCAGTGTTTAGGGCACGCGAAGGCTCCAGCCCTTAACGTTCTGTTGGCCTGTTTTTATTACCCAACACTTGCAAAAAGCTTTGTCTGGCTGACTCCTTGCGCGGATGCTTTTGCTGGAGTGGGGTGCAAAATCCTGCCTCGCCTTTCCTCTGCTCCCCAGCCAGCAAAGGGACTTTCAAGATTGTGGTAACTGTGCTGACAAAGAGTTTCCAAGATTTTGGGTACTGATAAGGACCTCTGAACAACTCGGATCTACCCATCTGTATGAGTTCCCAGTCACCAGCTTAGCCCTGATCCTGCTCTTCTGCAAAATCAGGGCTTTTGTCCTTTGCTAATGAAACCAAAGGCTGAGATCAGCCAGAAAAAAGGGATAGTCTCCTCAAAAGTGGTAGTGGCCTTGCTTCAAGAAGAAAATATGCTTCTTCCTTTCAAATACAGGACTACGGTCTCCTTGCGAGGCAAGGCTTCTTCATTTGTTCTGGAGTATGAGCTGTAATTTCATTATATATAGTATATAATAGTGGTATAAAACCAAGCATGGCTCAGCATGGGAACCACATTATACAGGGTTTTTTCTCTCTCCCACTGATGCTGTCTCACTGCCCCTCCTAAGTCTTTCCCTGTAACTTGCCCACATCCTGAATCAGTCAAAAATAGAGAAAAAAGCCACTTACGGGTGGACCGCGGGGCCCGATGATGGACATGCCTGCTTCTCCTGGAGCACCCTGCAGAGAGACAGAAGAGAGGGAAAGGGCTGAAAGAAGGAAGAGATTAAAAAAAAAAAAAAAAAGACATTCCCACAAAGATTGAAGTTAAATGAGAGTGCCCAAGGTGTGAGAACATCAGGGCTCAGCTGCTGTTCTGGCCTCCCCAAGCTCTTACCCTGCATTCTGGGAAAAGAGCTGTCATTTGGAGCTAAAATGGAAGCTGCACAACAAGGAAAACTGTAAACATGTCAAGCACTTGCAGGATCTGTCCCTTGCAAGTGTGAAAGATTGCCTGAAACCCTTGCCGTTGTTAGAATATGTCATGGTGTCAGACCAAGCTTCAGCTCAACAGATGACTGTTTTTCTTTGGCATTTGCCCCTTGAAAATATCTGATGGTAATGCTCACCCTCAGTCCCTGGTCCCGTCCACAGTTCAGGACTTTCTAGGCACCTTTCACATTCCTCCCCAGATGCAGCTGCATTTCAGGGATTGCTTTCTGCCCATCATGTGTATTCTTTGTAAAGTAACCTGTCTGCCTCAGACAGGCCAAGTATTTGGGGAAAAATAAGCTGAAAAAAGCACAGATTCTGAATATTCTCCAGTGGGTGTTTATAAGAACATCTTTTGCAGGCAAAACTGCTGGCTGGATAGCACCATACTAAAGACCATATTCTCTATTACAGGGAAAGGAAAAGACAGAAACGGATTATGCAAGCTGCCCATGTCTTTTGACTGCAAAGCTAGTGATTCTATGAATAGGTCAAATGAGACTTAATGACCGGACAGGAATGTAAAAGTTTAGGTCTAAATTAAATAACCCCACATGGAAGCAGCTTGGCATACTGTGCAGTATAAAGGGGTGGGGGAGAACATCCAGAAAATAAAGCGCTTGCTCATATGTGGTTTCTAGAAGAGACTGGGTCTGCCATGGAGGCAAGGAGTATGATTAACAATGGATCACATTGAGCCAGACAGTTTGAGTCCGATCCTAAGAGGAACATCAATTCTGATACCATTTTGGTACCTGAAAATTGTTGTAGCCCTGCTGCACCAACATACAAAAAAATACTTAAGGTCTAGCCTCTCCTGCACAAAGAAGCTGCCAGCCCCACTGTGGGAAGGGTTGGAGCCTTTGGGGACGGTTTCCAGCCCAGCTGGGACTCGATGTGGGAGATCCCAGAAGCAATAACCCCCTTGCCACCCATGCCCTGCAGACCCCAGCGCAGCATGAACTGCCTTCATCCTCGAGGCAGAAACGGCCAAGATCAAACAGGTCTGGAGCCTCTTTTGGGTTGACTGAAAGTCTTAAAGCTGCAACATTGGCTGGGGAGAGTGCAGCACAATTTGCCCAAGGCTTCTTCTCTATTGAAGTGTGAACCGTGGGCACAGAAACAAGCCCAGAAGTCAGTAACAGGCAGCTGATAAGAGAGACGGGGCAATTAATAGCTGCCAGAACAGCAGCTGGGCTCTCTCCTTCCACAGTTCAAGACCAGAGTGTCCAGGAAGACTCTTACGTGTCCTGCACAAGAGACAGAAGAAGGGATGTGGTGGGCTCAAGAGCAATGGGAGCTGTGGGCAGCTTGCCGGCTGTCTCCTGCCAGCACTGGGGAAGAGCTTTTCTTGTGTGTCAGCTCAGATGGGATGTGGATAAGAACAGCAAAGTCCTTGCTGGAAAAGCAAACAGCCGCTCTCCAGCTCCTAGCCACCCACGATGCGCAATGGGCAGGACACGTTCGTGTCTTTGGAAAACACGTTGTATCCTTGAGAGGCAGCTCCAGAAGTGCCCGGGGCACAGCAGCCTTTGGACGGAGCATCCCATAAACCAAACAGCCCACGGCAAAGCAGAGCTCTCTGCAAAACAAAGCTGGGGTGGCCAAGGAGCTAGGGCGGCCAAGGAGCTAGGGCCTCACGGAGGGCTTTGGGGAAGCATGGGCAATTCAGAGTGAAAGCTTGGTCTGTCAGATAATGTTTGTAGGCTCCAATGAACAAGCAGGAGCTGGAAAGCAAGGAGAGGATCTGTCCTACCTCACCCTTCCTCGCTGTGCTTTTCTATCTCCTAGAAAGAGCAGCAAATGGCCCTGGTATGGTGGTGCCCTGCACAGGTAATTCCCCTACTGGGTGAACGTCCATCCCTTTCCTAGCTCCTGCACCTTGCTGCTGCTGGCTGCAGTTTCCCAGTCATTCACACACCCCAAACACATCCATCCCACTGTTCTCGTAGGTGCCAAGTCCCACCACGTCAGAAACGGGAGCATGCCATCCTGTTTTTCCTTGCAACAGCTCACACCAAGGACTGGGCTGACCTGGGAGGCAGAGGGGAGCTGCAAGGGTGGTTAGGGCAAGCAGTGCTGCCAGCGGGGAAGAAACTCAATGGTTAACACCCAGGAAGCCTTGAGGGGAGCCCTACATGTGCCCGCCAGCTCTTACACTGTTAGTAAATTGTCATAAACAAGAAATGCAGTGTTTTTGGAGGCTGAGTGGCCTGGAAAGAATTTGGGAGATAAACTCGCACTGCTGGGGGAAAGGGGGAAGCCTGGGGAGCGGAAGCCCAATGCCAGGGCTGTGGCAAGGGGTTTGGGCTGGCCCTACAGGAGAGCAGCTGGGGACATTGTGGGCTGCAAGGAGACAACTCACCTTCTCTCCGGGTTGCCCTTTTAGTCCCTGCATCAGTGGCACCCATCACAGCCGCATGCAAGAGGGTGCAGGGAAGAGAGAGGGAGAGAGAGAGAGAAACACAGGCGTCAGCGGCAAGAGCACGTTCCCCTGCCCCAAAACCCAGGCTGTGGGGTCTGGGTGAGCAGGGTGGCCTCAGCTCCCACCCCAGCCCTCCTCCCCATCCTCACCCCAGGTTTCCCGAGCAGAGAGCAGCCCCAAAACACAGCGCTCAGCCAGACAGGGCTTGCTCAGGGCAGGGTTATTTGGATAGGGCAGCTGCGGGCAGTGGTGTGAGTTAGCAAGCCCACGGTTAGCAAGCCCAGCCGGCACACAGGGCAGCTCCCGAGGGGATGGAAACACCTCCCACACGTACGTGGTTTACAGGGCTGGCCACCCTGTTGCAACCAGGAAAGCCCCTCAGGTGTAGGGCTTGGGGAGGGTGGCTTTGCTCACGCTGACACCCGCCAAGGGTCAGCCTGAAAGACCCCCAAAATCTCAGGGGTTGGAAAAGGAGGGGGAGGACAAGGCACAAGGTTTTGACTTACCGGCCGTCCAGGAATCCCCATCGCGCCTTTGTCTCCCTGGCAATTAAGGCAAAACCAGAGGCAATTGGAAACTGGCCAAAAGCAAGGTTATAAAACTGCACAAATGAGCTGTGCCACAAACGCGGCTGAGCAGCACGGTGCAAGTGTCCAGGGATTTTGAGAGAGGGAGAGAGCAAGTTAGAGAAAAAGTGTGTCTGTGTGCACCCCAACCTGTCAAGGCAGCTGTGTAAGCCACTGGTTTCTTTGTGATATGACAAACCAGCACATCTCCCGATAGAAATGACATAAGATGACTTTAGGCAGGGAAAAAAAAAAAAAGGCAAGAGTTTGCAGCCTAACAAAATCTAATCCCAATTTCCAGCACTTCATAAAATCCACATCCTGGGAACCAGCTTCATGCAGTAGTCAACTGTCACATTTTTCTCTTTCTTTACCAAAGTCATCTCTGGTGTTAGCTATTTATTTATAGATTTATCACTTTTAAACAGGATTCTCTTAGACTTGAAAATACAGTCCTGTCCAGAAGCATGAAAAAAAAAAATGTGGGAAAACAAGCTGACACAGGAAAAAGCATGTCTGGAAGAAGACATACGAGCAGCTGTGTTCGGTGTCCTCTACCCCTTTGAGATACTTCCCAGTGCATTGTCAGGGTGTGAACAATCCTAACAGCAGTTTGGGGAATGACTTTGGTTCAGGCAACGCTGAACAGAGCCTTGTAAACACACTAACACAACACCGGTGGCAATTTCCTTCAGCCACTTACCTACAAGGCAGATTTCTGCCTCTCACAGTTCAGTTTGACTTTGTAATTAAAAACAAAATACATGTTGTTTTTTAAAATTAACCCTTTCTGCATTCCTGGTCGCCAAAATTAAAGGCTATGCAGGTCTGGTAGACAGTCAGAAAGATCCTTTCAGCAATCAGCTGCTATGGCTTCAGTGGTCACATCACTTTTGCTCTATGTTTTGCAAAAATGACAAGATAACAAGCTCTCGGTTTTGTTCCCAGCAATGTTTGGGATTTTCTGATGTTTTCCTGTCCATGGATGCCTGAATCCCTAGACACAAACCTAGCTTTCTGGTTTCTGCAGCTGGAGACACTGCTTCATTGATGCCACTTCTTTGTGCCTTCCCCAGGTCCAGTCCCAATGTCTGTGAACATGGTCTGAAATCTCTAGAAGGGGAATGCACTTTATTTCTTTTTCTGGGTGTACACAAAGGTTCCTTTGGTCATGCATCCCAAATCCATATGTTATTGCCAGGATCCAGCCATGACCTGCTGAGAGTTCAGCCATTTCCCTTTGCAGAGCAGGGAGGCCATTCAGTTTTGGGTACATTTCTTTCCACACAGGTCATGTTTAGACAAACTGAAAAGCAGTAGCTGCTTTGCAAGAATATCCCTTGCAGATGGACAAAACACTAAGCAGCTGCTTGATTTTAATTTTTGTAGATGATGGGAAACTGCTTTCATCTAGGGTTTTACGCGGGCTCTCAGTCCAGCTAATATTTGCCTATCTCTGCATGTCAGCAGAGAGCAAAACTCCTGGTGTCAGCATCTTGCCCTGGGATTACTCAGCGGCTGCTGGAGAGCAGAGCGGCGAGTTTTCCTAGGCTTTTAGCCCTTTAAAAGCTGCTTTCCTCCTGAGCTGAGATCCCTCACGGTTTGGGGTAAAAGCTGATTTTATTTCTGGTGGCTCTGCTGTGGCCGGTGCCCAAGCAGGAAGAGCCCGAGGTCGGGGCTGAGCTGCATCTGGTCTCCAGCGAGTACCTGGTGCCGGAGTGGTACGTGACTGCGCCATGTCTGGTATGTGACTGTGCAGCGTTACAGCCCTCTGAGCAACCTTAATGAAAGGGGGAGCTCCCGGCAGGACAGCAAATAAATGCCAGATGTTTATGAGAAAAGGTTGGCTGTGACAGGGAGCCAGGAAAGAGCGCTTATGGGTGGACGATACCACGTAGGTCAGTTACAAATCCCCAGCAAAGCTGCCTGCAGCTCCCGTATTGGAGCTAGAGGAGCACGAAAAGCAAGGAGCAGCCTCTGTCCTGAGCTAGGGGGAAGCCAGCAGCACAGTTGGCATTTCATTCACTGGGACACTGCCCGTTACAGCTGCTGCCGTCACCAGGTGAGCAGCAGCCCTGCCACAGGGAGCCACTACCACAGAAGCATGCTGCTGTGACCCCAAAAATCTGTGCTCCTTCCCTGACCATCACAGATGCAGATACAGTTATTATGGAATTCCACATTTGTACCAGAGCGACTTAGGTCTTACAAATCCTGCCACAATTACCAAGCCCCATCAGCAAGAATACAGCACACTGCACCTCTTCAACTGGGCCTTCACACTGAAAAAGGCATCTTCAGAAGCAGCGTGTTTCCCAAACGTGGGAAGGCTCATAAGGACTATACTACCCTTAAGTCTGGTCCTACAAAGCTCTTGCGGTCCCTGACCTGTTACAAGCCATGTCCTGTCTGCAACATGCTATTCTTCTGCAACAGGTTTGCTGTGTGAGACCTCTACCTTCTCCCTGCTTGCAAACCCTGGATATGGAATTACTGCCAGACAGAGAGAGAGAACAAAAAAGAAAGAATGGAGTATTTACCGGAAGCCCTGGTCTTCCTGTAGGACCCTGAAACAAAATGTGCAGAAAAAGTGAAAGTTAGCTTGAAAATCTGAATGGAGGTCTTCATAAAGAGAAGAAATCACAAGAAGTGTTTAGGAAACAGAATGGTTAAAAATCTCTCCAGTTTGTTGACCATCAGC
The DNA here is from genome assembly GCF_964034855.1 of Anser brachyrhynchus. Classification (NCBI taxonomy): domain Eukaryota; kingdom Metazoa; phylum Chordata; class Aves; order Anseriformes; family Anatidae; genus Anser; species Anser brachyrhynchus. Next base: position 19,930,330 of record NC_137700.1, on the reverse strand, counting down.
TCTGATTGCTTGGGTTTCCTAATCTCCCGTTTGTAAAGTTTTCTCTCCTTTCAGCGTGGCTCTACCCACAGCTCTCCACACGGGCTCCGAAGGTATCTGCAAGTCCGTGGAGAACAAGCTAATTACGGGGCTCTGACTTTCTTCCTTAGTTTCCATCTGCTAAATATTAATTTTTCATGTATGGAATTGCTGTAGTTGCCACAGAAATGTTGCATGTTCAGAAATGGGAGGGAAAATGTCCGTGAGAGGATCTTTTCCTTCGGATGTGGTCCAGACAGCGAAAGAGTCCGGGAACCTCAGGCCTATTGCATGATTTCATCATTTCCTTCCTTCCTTCCTTCGCCCCTTTTTAGTCCCAATCTTACCAAATTTCTTGCATGACTGCGGGTTGCCCTTGCCTTCACCAAAGCCTTGATTGACTTCAAGGATAATGGTGGGAGCATCTGTTGGGCAAGAGGAGAGCGTGGAGGCTCCTTTTGCTCCCAGGAGTGTTGCTCATCCTTTTCCTTGGCTCTTCCCCCAGCTGGCCAAGACTACAGGCTGGGCTCAGTGCGTTTCTGAGGTGTACTTCTGCCCAGCCAACACTGGCACCAGGGGCTGAGCCCTACCACCTGGCATCTTGTCTTCTGCGAGCTGGGAAAGAAACCTGGGAGAGAGATGAGAGGTCATCAGCACTTTGGGGTCGCTATCTGGAACACGTACAACAGCCAGCCAGGCAGGAGCCCCAGTGGGTTGCTCATAAGCTTGGGTTTCCATCCGGTTTTAATCATGAGAAACACGCAGGGAAAAAGCACTTCCTACAGCAATGTGGAGGACTCGGCTCGACTCTTCAGTGGTGAACTTCTGCTCACGGCAATTGAGCCGGTCTTGCTCGCCAGCCCCTTGGAAACCCAGAGGTCCTGAACGAGACGAGGGTGCTGTTAGCCCAAGACAAATTCCACTTTGGCTAAAGACGCTCGGTCTGCCTGACTTCCTCTTGTTATTTCCATTGGCTGGAGCATTCCTCGCGGCCTGTCCTCAAAGTCTGCGTGCGGAGACAGGTTCAGGGGTCGCAATAAGCCAGGATACAGTAGCACATATTGTCAGCACTTCTCCGGTGGTCCCATGTGTTTCTGCCAGACTTCAATCTTTCATTATGATATTAAGTTTCTAACCCTTATTGCTGCAAATAAAGCCTGGAGTGTGCGTCTTCCTCGCCCTGCAAAGGCACAGACTGCTCCCTAGGAGACGTCTGCATTGACCTACTGCTTTCTCTCCAATTTCTCTCAGCAGCAATATAATAATATAGTGCCAACTCCGCTACCAATGCTGTGCTACATCCCTTTAGCACCAACATGTGCCTGCCTAGGGCTCCGCCTGCAGCCCCCTCCGGAGATGCGATATCCCCCCAGAAACCACAGGCTAACGCTGAAATACATTCACTTCAGTGGCCAGTCCTGAAAACCTCTGGGATAAATGATTGCTAAAGGTTTGCACGGATCAGGGCTTCCAGCTGTAAAATGCTTTCAGACCTTCTGGCCAGGAAGGTGCAACTTTTTGGAAGATTGTTGTCGTTAAATCGGGCTGTGCTCATATATCTGTGGGAGTTCAGTCTACAGCATTTTGACTTGATGAAAGGGGAAAATAGGTTGTGCAGCAACTACTTCTCCTCAGAACGTCATCTGCAAACTGTTTAAGACATTTTTGCATGAACAGACAAAAGATGACTACCGTATGTTTAACTTCTCATGTTCCTTCATAGAAACCCAGTATAGTTACTCTATTGTACATGAATATAAACCATTTCCTCTGGAAGGACCGTGCTACAGACAATATAGCATTTCTTTATAATCCTGAGAGATACTGATACATGGCCTCATTCCTTACATTGCTTCTTCTGATTCACTGTGGGTCTCTTAATAGCTGTAAGAAAACTTCTGCAATAACCTAGCTATTTTCCTGAAGCCTAAATCGTCTGCGCTGAGGTTTTGCATTAGCTAACATTTGAAAAGGAAGCTGTCAACACAATTTTTCCTCTGAAATTGATAGTTATGCAGCTATACTTGAAGGCCCAACAGTTCCGCAAGCCCGGGTGAGTAGCATGGAGCAAGTCCCTACAGCTCAGCTCACGCCATATGTTTGCGATCTATCTTTCCTTTTTTCACAAACATGTCTCGTTCAGCGTGTGGCATCCAGTGCATGCAAAGCACATGCAGCCGATCCCCCTGGGGTATGCAGGGCCAACTGCTAACACGTGGATATCTGAGCCCCTCGCGTTTGCTTTGTCCCCATCCCTACAATCCCTCTGTCTCGCCCTCGGAAGTTGTGACATGGCCGAGAGGAATCCCACCCCAATGCGGGTCCTGAGCACCCACAGTACTTGCTGTTAGTGAGATCCTGGGGTGCTCGGACTGCAAAGGACATCACAGACAGGAGACTTTGCCAGTTCATGCCCTGCAAACTGTGTCAACAGCTTGTAAAGCCACAGAGGTTCGGTACTTACAGGTGGACCTGAAACAGAGAAGAAGAAAAAGAAAAACAATTAACTTTATTAATACAATAAATCCTAAGGAGGATGGCTAGATAAACATATTGTTATCATTTTGGGGGACTAATCCTGATGCTGCTTCCATTTCCTGACACACACTTACCACCTCTATGCTCTTTAATTAAGGCATCCCCACAATTAGCAGCATTACTTGCCAGTCATCACGAGTGCAGGGCAGCCCCAGAACACCCTGTGTAGGGAAGGCTGTGCCAGTCAGGCTCCCGGCACTGTCACGTTCACTATTGGTCCCCTGGCACACTGAGGGCCCTCCCTCAGTGTGACACCGCTGAGCACAGGGTACTCGTTACTTGTGTGACTCCCCCTCACATCCCACCCTCCACTCAGGGTCAAGAAAGCTAAATGTGGGGAGGTAGGAGCCCCTGCGTTGCAAAGATGCATCTGCCATCAGCATCCGTGGTCCTGCAAAGGCATGGAAAGGTTAATGAGGAAAGTGCAGCTATTAAACATGTTGGGTGCTTTTTTCCTTCAGTACATCCTTGTTTTCCTTCTTGCTTCTGCCTCTGTTCCCATAGAAGCCAACCTGCCGTCTTGGAAGAGATCCCCTAAAAACTTCGCCTCACCTCACCGAAGCACTGCATATCCCCTGTACAGAATGGTTGCACGGTATATATCAGGGCTTGAACAGCACACTTCTTTCATCGGATCCCAGAAATTTCCTCAAAATCCTGACAGACATTGTGTGCGGAAAGAAACCCCTGAACTCACCATTTTGTGGTTTCCTCTCTGTAAGAGAAGCGAGACACACAATACAACTGTCAGGGGTTTCTACATTTTCCATACTTTCTAGACACTCTCTTCCCTTTTTTTTTCTCCTCCACATAAAGTGCCAAGAAGTAAGACTAAGCAGTATAACAGGCGAGCTGACAGATAACAGGCAGCAACCTCTCCTCTGCGCGGGGGGCGGATGTCACGGCAAGCACCTGCAGAGTACGTCCTCATCCTGAAAATGCCCCTGGCTGAATGTCCATGACAGAAACAGAAGACTTCAGATGAACAAACATTCTCTGTGCTGGAAACATCCCACTTAGCGTGACACCGGCAAATGGTTTGGCTGTCAAGCTCTGGTGACCTAAAACTGCACTGTCAAATGCTGTTCTTAGCCTTGTGCTCAGCTTTCTTCTTGGCTGATTGAAAAAGTGTATCTTTCAGTTAAAACAGAATAAAAAGTTTAGCACCTTGCTGGTAACCAACAGAGCTGAGCCAGAAGGCTCAAGAACCCAAAACAAACAACTCTACCCAAATTTAGGATTGGAGCTCAGTGGGGCTGCCACCAGCACCAGCACTGTCCTACCCAGTGTGCCAAGTCTAAACAACAAAAGGATTTCTGATCAGAGAGTTTGTTTCGGAGGGCAAGGTCAGCCGCAGATTCAGGAATCCCAATTTATGCCAGACTGGGAGGAAAAAAACAACAGAGTTTTCTGACTCTGGCTTGGATGACAATGAAGTTCTGTGAGAGAACTATTTTGGAGAGATTCTGTTTCGGAGCGAGCGCCCTGTCACAAGGTCATTGCTTGCAGCCTGCCAATACACGGACTTTATTTCCATTAGCAACACTACAGACCCTTAATAACCCGCCTACCTGTCTGCAAGGCTCTGGGGCACTCATGGGTTGCACGAACCAAAGTGCTTAGCTAACACTGCAAGAAAAAATTAACAGCAAGCAAATCCTGAGCTATCCCTGCCCTTCCACACCGAACGCGGCCAGACAGCAGCACAGCCAGCAACGGTATTGCAGTACTGCTGAGAGAAAACACAAGCTTGTGTTTGCTCCAGAAGCTGTGTCTGCAGAGCTGAGTAAATCAGTGGTGCCGGCAGCCCTGGGCCCGTCAGGCTGTGCACCCCACGCAGATCAAAGGCCGGAGGCATACTGGAGGCCCATCTTTGTTATATGCCCTCTATAAAATTAATGGTTGCGCGAAGGGGGGCTGCACAGTCTTGTGTAAACACGCACCAGTGGGCGGCAGGGACACGGTCTTGGCTGCAATAACTCCAGTGGTAGAGACCATCCAGGGACTGGGCTTCAAATGTCGGGACCGTCGGTGTGACCCAGGAGAAAGCGAAGCCCTTGGGCGCAGCCACTTCTGAAGGCACCATCGCCTCGCAAGGGCCTGGGGAGGAGCAGGGAAGATGTCCCGAGGACAGCGGGGAGGGAGGAGGTGCCGCTGGATGAGCTGTCACGAAGCGCCGGGGATTTTACAAAGTGAAATAATGCTTCAGCAAAGTGGATTTGTCATGTTCTGTCACGGTGATTAACGAGAAGGCCAAGCAGAGCTTCTAAAGAGGCTCAGCCTTTAATATAACAACGAGTAATTTAACGCACATTAGAGAAAAGAGCGGGCAAGGGAGGGAGGGGACCCTCGTGCCTCTGCTCCCGCCATCAGCAGCCGGGCTGAGCCAGCCTCTCCCAGGCAGCACTGGGCTGGCCCCTGGTCAGGGGTAAGGCAGAGCCGCCCTGTTTTGAGCCAGGGACAGTGGTGATCTCATAAATGGAGCAAGCAGACCTGCAAGCTCAAGCAAGAGCCTTTTAACATCTGGGCAAAGCTTGGCAGAGCTCCCCAGGTTGGCTGTGCTGCTTCTACCAGGCGACCAGGCTGCATGGAGCCCTTGGAGAAAGCAAGGTGAACTGCAGCGGTCACCGCAACACCGCTGCGGGTTCTCCTACGTGCCCCCAGGCTCCTGCAGTCCTGGCCAGTTTGGAGGAGCAGCACATAAAGAGGCCTGACTGCCCCCAAACAGGACAGGTCTCAGTGGTGGTGGACTCCCAAGGACTCCCCAGACAACCAGAACCAACAGCCTTGACAGCCATGAGTGCAAATCACAGCTATGGGGGCTCCTCCTCTTCCCTGCTTCTAGCAGGCTCTTTTGGGGTGAGCCAGAAGCGATGCTGCATAGGAGATCAGGTAGATCCCCTTTTCATAGACACCCAGCAAAGAAAGGCAAAAAGTTGGCAGAGCAGGGACCAAAGCTGCAACGAACACTTCTAAGCCTCTTTCATAGCTCATCCCTGCCAGCAGACAGACCCAGAGCTCCCAGATGACCAAATTTCCAAGCCCTGTGGAGAACAGGGAGCTCACACGCTTGCAGTTAGCTCCTCCAGACCCCGTGTGTTTTGAAGCCCACCTCGGTGGGGCCAGAGTGACGTGGGTGCTGGCATGCAGGCTGCAGCATGACCTCCTGCCGTGACGGGTGGCTCAGGAAGCGTCTCTCCATGCCGGCACTCTCGCTGAAAGGCACTGGAGGGCTGTAAGCGATTGCGATCGCTGTTTATCCAGCTGCGGCGCTCGGCGAGCAGCAGGGGACGGAGGGAGGGGACGGAGCAAACGTGTCGAGAGTGGACGAGTGGGAGGAAGCAACAGCCTCCTGCAAAGAGGAGACCTCCAGAGCACCTTTGAAAAGGAACATTAAGAAAACAAAGGATTCTTGTGGGGGAACCCGGGGTCCCTCCAAACATGTGGCCTCTGGAAATTAGCACCATCTGCACTGTCCCTCCTCTGCTGTGCTGGCTTTTGTGCAGATAGAAACTCTCTTTAAAGAAGCTCTGCTTTCCTGTAGACCACGTGGGTAAAACGAGCAGCCGTGGTCTGCAGGGAGGATGAGCCCACCTTATTGCACCTACTGAAGGGGCACACCTGCAAAGAACGGGATCACCATGCCACAGAGCCCTCTGCTCCCTTGCCCTTCCCTGTGGCCAGCTCAAACAGTGACTATCAAAAATAGAACTGCAATGACCCCTTTTCCCTCAGCCACACAAAGAGATAAAAAGCCACCCTCTGAGCTGTGGCCTCTTTGGGCCCAGAAGAGGGGATGCTTAGTTTTGTAAGAGGGTCATATTTATCCTAATCTGGAAAGTCCCATGTCCCAGCATATCACAACTTAAAAGCTGGACAGTATGAGAGCGGGTCAGCATGGTGTGAGACCTTCTGCTGATGGCAGAGATATCCCCCAGCAATGATCTCGGAACTGATAGGATCATTGAAACCATCCCAGCCATTTAAGGGCATTTCCCAACATCTGGAAAAGTGGCTGTTTAAAACACTCTTAAATGCTGCTGCTTAATTTTTTTTCCCCCTGACTTCTTGGAGCCAAGCACACCAGTGTCCACAGCGTGGGTGCCTGCTCCAAAAACCCACATACAAAGCATTTTTTTTCCTGCTCCATGGCACAAATGACACAAGGAGGGTAGGGAGGGGACATAAAGACATTGCCATCGCTTCCTTGGATCTCATCTCACTACACACAGCAGCAGGAGGGGAGATGTAAACATGTAATCCATCCCTGTGAGGAAATCCAGCCATTTCCCAGAGCCAGAAGGCAGCCTTAGCGCGTTAGAGAGATACAGTTACTTCCTGACATTCAGGACTGTTAATTGATAACAAGATAGCTGTGGGCCAGGCAATTAGTTATGAAAGGCTGATTGAAATGTCAGCAGCCCGCGCACAACGTCGCCTTGGGTGGCAGAGGGAACCCCTCATTTGCAGCGTGGTGCTCCCCCGTTTCAGAGCAGGCAGGCCCCAGCGGGGTGTGTGGAGCCCAGCTGGGGGGTTTGCCTTTTTCAAAGACTGGCCACACTGCAGTTTTGAAGCCCAGGGTTCCTCATAGTCTTCTGGAAACATCTCCCCTACCTCCATCAGGGGCCAAATGATTCAAAAGGACATGGAGGGAGCATTAACTCAGAGAGCTGCAAATGATGAGGCAAAAACGCCACGCGCCTGCCAGGTAACAATGGGAAATACTTGCCATAATTCAACAGTCTTAGTTCTAAGTTAAAGACAACTGAAATCTTCAAAATAATAAGGAAAAAATAATTAACAGCAGTGATTTCCCAAAGCACAGCCTCCAGAAGTGTTGCTTCAGGCGGTGTCAGCAATCTGGGATACAGCTCCCTCCAGAGAGCACCAACCCCTCAGGAAGGCCAGGCGCCCTGTCCCCAAAACAGCCCCCTCCCCGCTACAGCCATGCGGCACGGCAGGAGGTTCTTCAAAGGCTCACAGCAATGCTGGGCAGCAAAGAGGCTCTCAAGATTTCACTGCCAAAAAATGCGACCAACGCTAAGCCGCGGCACCAGGTTACGCCAGTCACTCGAGCTCGCCTCTGAAATCAAACCCATGACATCACTGAGCCTCAGCAGTTGATTTCAGCAGCTGCTGGGGACGAAAGTCACTGCTCAGGCACTCTGAGCATCCCCGTGCACCACCAGCACCACCCGAGGAGAAGCCATCAAGCACAGACCCAGAGAGAAGTCCATGGGAAGCCTTGTCCAAAGCGAGCAACAAGAAGTTATTAATTTCTCATGGAGAAATTATGGTGATTAAACAGCAGTCTCGAAACTAGAAGGTTGGGTCCAATAGTGAAGTTAAGACACAAGCTGCACCTCTGAGCATCCACTTGTTTCAAGAAGTGCCTAAAAGTGCAACAGGAGCCACTTGAGCCTCCAGAACCTGTAGAGGAAAATCTGGGCTGCTGGCATAACCATTGGCCAGATTAAAGTGCTCGCAGGCGAGGGATCAGCAGCAGCAAACAAATATTCTGACAGACATGTGGGAGAGCCCCTCGTGAAAACAAAGGGTCAGAAAGGGCCAAGAGCAGGCAGCCCACACGGCGCTGGCTGCACCTGAGACGATCGCGGCACCTCGGGCACCGCTGGGGGAGATGTTGGGATGGACAGGGCAGAACAATGCTCATTTTGGGCAGGCATCCATGGGTCAACAAGCTCTTTCCAAGTAGTGAACAATCGCGTTTGTCCCTGCCATGCTGAAGCACTTAGCACCACAGAAAGTGGAAAAATCAGGGCTGGGAAGGGCCCCCAGGGTCAGCTCACCCAGTGGGGTTTCTCGCTCGGGATCTGGAGGCCCCCTTGGGGTTTTCCAGTAGTGGTGCGGACCCCTGGATTGAAAATGTTGAAAGCAGATGGCAGCAGGCTTGCTGTGCCACCAACTTCTGCCAGAGCTTGCGTGCCCCTGGGCTCCTGCGAACCGCCAGCTGAAAACCGCAGCTCTCGGCTGTCCCCTTTCTCTTCCCCTCCTTCCTCCCCTGAGCAAACCAAGCAGAGATGAAAGGATTCCCAGGGTGGGAGAGGGACATGAAATCAAGGAGGGAACATCTTCAAAGCAACCAAAGGAAAAAGGCCTCTACCTAACCCACGTGGGCAAATATTTCTCTAACCTGTTGCTGTCGTCTGGGGCTGGAGACTCCACACTCTTACCTTGTGATCCAGTCCAGGGAATACTCCTGCCCTGATTCATAAGGCCCTATTTATTATCTTTCTTAGAGGCTACCCAAAATTTCCAGTGTTGCTGTTTAAGGCAATTGATGACCTCCCTGATGCATAGCAGACTTGAAGAACAGCCTTTTTCTATTTCTCTCCTCTTTGTGGTCAACTTTTACATGTTTGAAGCCTGCTCTCCTGTTCCCCACCCCAGTCTTCTCTTGTCTTTAGACTAAATAAACCTAATTTTTCCAGTCTCTCTGCAGCAGCCTTGTTTTCTGGGTCGCTGGTCATTCCATCAGCTTGCTCCCTGCATCAATGGCAGATGACCTGGTAAAGGCAGAAGAAATGGTGTCCACGTACGTTATCCACAGGGTCTTAATCACACAGGGAAACTGACGCCCCATGTCACCACGTCTGCCTTGCCTTTTTCTTCCAAAACATCACTTGTCCTCCATGAGACCTCAGAGGTTTGGAGGTTTCTTGCAGTGTTTCTGTAAGAAGCTCAGGTGCTTGGTGTCCAGTGGGACCCACTCTCCTGCTCCACTGAGGAAGGCTTCCTTTTCACTCAACTTCTTCAACATTTTCTTGGTGTCCTTGATCATCCTACCTCACCCTAGGCTTTCAAATTTTCATCTTGCATATCTGCTAATTTCAAATTTTTCCAGCTTTACATTCTTCTGTCTTGAAATGAGCTCACTGAGCAGTTTGTGATTTTCTTTAGTTGATCCCTTCCTCTACCCTTTGTATTGGGATGGTTTTAGCTCACACCTTTAACAGCGGTTCCCTGCCAGACTGCTGAGTCTCTTCAGCTCCTTCCCCAGGGGTCCGACACATTAATTCTCTTGCTCCTACTGCACTTTTGAAGTCCACCTCAAAGACCTGGACATGAGTACCTCACAACTCATAGTCTGAAGACACCCATGCAAGTGCAAAAGGCTACCACTCCAATAAAATCCTACCCTTGGCAGAGTAGATGTTTGATTGTCTTTCTGCAGCCCCCACTTCACATCCTCCATCACATCCTATTTCACACCAGAAATATGGTAGATTGTGTCTGAAAGCTCTGGAGATCCAAACCTGGATTGAAAACTGCAACTGGTTATTCATCAGTCGTCTGAAATTCCTCCACTGAGGAGCTGACTGCTTCCTCGGTGCTTGGTCAGGCCCTGTACAAGTCCTACTACCCAGAGAGCTGCAGAATTAGAAAAGAACCACAGGGAAAAATTGGCCAAAGTAAATCATGGCTGGGTAAAGAGAAAAACAAAATCCACTGCACTTTTACTTCCTGCTGAAAATTACAATCTCTCTCATAATGTGGTTGTCTGGGAACAGTAGAAATTTGGAGCTTACTGCAGCTAATAATTATTTAAATCCATTCTCCGATCATGTACTTAAAATGCAAATGATACATTTTACTTGTCAGATTGCATAGATTCATTTTCTTCCTATGCCATTTTTGCAGTTAGCTGTTCATTTTAATATACGGTGCACTAATTGTTACTTTTTTTTCCCTAATTCTTGTTATTCTTCCCTCTCTTCCATCTGCTTTTTTCTTCTTCCTTCCCCCTTCCAAAATATTTTGCAACTTTTGTACCAGCAAATTCTGTCACCTACTCGGGGAGGAACAAAAGACCATTGTGTTCGATTCATCTTTTAATAGACTCCTTCCTCAAATACCTCGTGGACTGCCAGTGCTGTCTTCCAGACCTTGTCTCACACCCTTTTGAGTTATGAAAATGTTTGGGAGGGTCTTTCCTTTAACCGAGACGTTTTTCCACCCGAGATGATTGATCGCTCCCAGTTACCACTAATTACCCTATCAGCAGTTGGACATAAGCCTAGCCACAGCGTTCTTCCTCCAGAGGCCGGCAATGCATCCCTGTCGCTCGTTATCCTCTTCTTCAAGGATGGAACAAACTGGCTAATTAGAGACACCATAAATTCTTCCTTCAGGCTCTTTCCTGATGTGCTGCCTTGTTTCCAAACAGAGCATGTGGAGGAGAGCAGGGTTGATGCTAATCCTTTTAAAAGGAAAAATGCGATGGGGTTTCTGAGCCCAAGCGGGTTTGCACAGCATGTTTTATTGCACAGGAAGAGGAGGGTACTCGTTCATTCATCTAAATCTAGCTGATGCTTTCTTAGCACGTCTCAAACACCGAGAGGCTTGCTTAGCTTGGCTCCTACCCCTGCACAGGGCTCTGCCTGGAGGGAGCCAGGCTGGGGCTACACGCACAGATGGAGACAACCCGTGCTGCCTAACAGCAGTAAGAGGATTCACGACTTTCCTTACCTAGGATGAACTGACAGGCAGATCCCTTCCCCGATGCCTCCGGTGCCCAAACCAGATGCTCTGCACTGTGCACGCTATAAAGAGAGCAATAGGACTGGAAAAGCAAAAAATAATCCCAAGCAACTGCTGCCGCCCTGCTGAGCACAGTCTGCAAAACACTTGTATTCTCTCGTCTTCTCACGTTTGTGGATCTGACTCAATGAGTAAGTTTGCACAGGTTTTATTGCTGCATATACTTGTCAGAAACTCCATCTTGTTGGAAGCCAAAAGATTCTTCTTATTTACCCATACAGGTCACTACTCTTTAAGGTAGTGAGAGATCTCCTAATAATCTCAAGAAGAAAAGAGGGAGCAATGAAGATGGAAAAGAGAGGTTTTCCCCCTAGAATAGAGGAAAAATTACTTGGAGGAAAACCGACTCATTTTAGAAACTAGGCACTAAAAAGCTCTTCCTCTCGGCTTCAAGGAAATACCCTGACGGCACAAGGAAGGACAAAGGGCATTACATTTAGAGAGAAACCTCTCTGAAGTACCAGGGGTTGGTGGTATGTACACACTAAAGGGATGCACACCTGGCAAAAAAAATCAGTGGGGCTGCTCAGATGGTGCCAAAGAGCTCGGAGTCCTCCCACAACAGCAAGCCCTCACTGCTCTAGGAAGAAAAAGATTAAAGAGGAGGAGCAAGGACCAAGGTCTACAGCAGTTTGCTGCTGAGGAAGGCACATGGAGAAACCCCCCTGGAAAAAGAGGGAATGGCTGAAAGTGCATCGAGTCACATAAGGCCCGGGACAGTGCTTGCCCCACACTAGCCCTTGATCCAAGAGTCAAGCTATATATATGGCTCCCCTTCCTAAAGGACCTGGGAGTCACTTCCCGACACCTTCCCAAGCAACTCCAGGACCCCTTCCCATTAAAAGTCAGGTTAACGCAATGACAAAGCATGGGAGGCAAGCCAGGATGCCTTTGAAATTCAGGGAAAGAGGAAGTCACGAGCCACAGCCAATAACCCCCGTCTCCCCTGTTTCCACAGAAAAAAACATTTGCTACAGGCACACAGGCTATCCGTGAGCAAGAGATCACCACACACATGAACTGGCAGTAAACAGAAAAACAAGGCTAGAGATGAATGCATGACATTTCATCACTTCTTTCCACTTCTCTTTCTATTTTTAACCCCACACTAAATTGCATTGCACCAGGGATGCCAAACAGGGCCTCACAATGCCACAGCTCTCCCCAGGTTTTGGACAGGTCAGGGCCAGGTATATGGCTCTTTAGCAAGCAGAGGGCTGAGACTTGCCTCCCTCGCTGCGCCCAGGGCTGTGTCACAGACACATGAGCTCTGTGGGGCACTCTGGGATTCAATCCTTCTTTCATCTGGCATATAATAGTGTTTAAGGGGTAGTTAATCCATAGGCTGCCTTTTGGAGTCACATAACTATTCCCACTTTGCTGCCAAAATCTTTCTAAAAGGAGCTGATATTTAAGAAAATAAATTACAACAAGGAAAAAAAAATCCCAGCCCATTGTGTGCTTCAGCTCTGTTAGGGACAGGGCCAACACACAACTCCCAGCAGCTGCCACTGCCTCCAGCAACATCTCCTCCCTCGGACAGCAGCAGCTGATGATACAGGAGGAGGACAAGCAAAGAAGAACCACTGGAATCCAGCAGCATCCCAGAACCGGGTCTGGCCTTGGAGAAGACCCCTTTCCAAAGCCAAGCACAGCCTGCATCCCCTCTACCTGCTGCTGGCCCGTCCGCACGGCGGGGGGAGCTGGTGTGGATGGGATCACTGGGTGGTCCCAGCATAGCGCACATGCTGCCCGGAGCGATACTGAATCATAATAAACAAGTCCCTCGCACAAAGCCCTGTCAGTTCAGATTCCACTTGGGCTGATATAATCTTCATCCTCTCTTTGAAAGAAAGGATGAAAAAAAGAAAGAAAGAAAAAAAGAAAAACCCAGACATCCTAAGGGATAGGAGTGAGGCAAGCGATGGATTGATACTGCCCGTGTGTGTCTCAGCCCCCCAGCGTGGGGAAAATGTGCTGTTAATCAGCCGCCCCCCTGGGGAATACACTGATTTAATTACCACCCGCCTGCGCGGTCCAGCCACGATGCTGCTCGCCCAAGACATTGCATGAGGAAGAAGCAGACAGTGAGCCTCGGCAGCCGGGTTGGAACAGGACGAGAGAGCAGAGCAGGAATTTCCCCGGCCACGTTCGGGAGAGCTGGGGGGTGAATCAGTCCAGGGAGGCTGTGCAAGGGGGTTGCCTCCCAAACCCACAGATGCAAGAGGGGGACAGCATCAAAGGGCGCATCACTGCCCTGCCAGAGCTGCGGGCATCACAGCGGGGATGGATGCATCAGGGGGTCGCCTCTCCCCTATCTGAAAGGCAAACTGGCTTGGGGGAAGTGCAGAGAAATGCAACGAGGGGGTTTCCAGATGGGAAAGGGAAGAAACAGCCAGATGAAATGAAGTGGGGAGGCCCGGTTAGCAGGACCTGATAGCCAGGGGGTTAACAGGGCACCCTGCAGCCCCCGCGGGGCAGACAGGCGCAGACCATGTTATGCCACAGCCCCTTCCCCAACCCAGCAGCAGGGCACAGACCCCGCACGTGAGCGTGCCTCTCCAGCCCTCCAACTGTCATGCTGCTGGTATTTTGTGACGTTAATCTGGGATGCATTGGAGCGGTGCTCCAATGCAGGCAAATGTTTTCCAGTGCTTATGTTTCACAATGCTTACGAATGTCAGAGAGGAAGCGCAGAGCAGAGCAGAGACACATGCCAGGAAAAGCAGGGTGCGAGCTATGGTGAGCCTGTCAGCGAGGACAGGAGCAAGAGGGCCCTGCACTCCCCTCAGCTGGGGTTATGAACGGGCTGGGACGGGGGAAACTGAGCGAGAGCAAAGCGCTACGGAGCTGTGCCATGCGTGGCCATCCCCACCAACCAGCAGCAGCAAGAGCTGGGACCAAGCATCACACTTTCAGTCCTGCTCACCTACTCCCTACACTCATTCTCCAGGAGCTGAGAGGAGAGACCTCCACCGTAGGGCTGAAAAGCTTTTCCCTCACCTCAACAGCCTTAATGGGGTCGTGGGTTGTTTGCAGCAGTTTGCCCAACATGGGACCTTGATCAAGAAGCTTGGTCCAGCTCCTGGAGAGGAGGAGCTGCGTCAGGAGCATCCCCTCAAAGCAACACACTGGATGGTCACTTTGAAGTGGCTTCAGCACAAGACATGAGCTTCGTCTCTCCCACCTGGGGGACAGCTGGGATGTTTAATAATTAATGGCCGTATGCTCACCTCCGAAGGCCAGCGCGAAAAGCATCGCTGTGTCTTTAACGACTGCCAGCGATGGGAAACTCATTGGAGTGTGTGTTCGGAGGGGAAGAAGGTTAAGATGATTAACTGGTGCTAACAAGTTTAGGATGTGGAAGAAGTATTTTCTTGGACGTCCATCAAAGAGAGGATTGAATGTTCCCCCGCGGGGGGGGCGGGCGGTATGTGTTTAACAGATGAGGTTTCTGCCTCTACCAGCTCTGCCTCCCAAAGCCGCCCGCCCCACATGATGCAACCTCTCCTTTTTAAACCGCTACTTCTCCCCCTGCCCTAGCAGCCATACCTGCGGCCCCCAGGCTGGCACAGGGGCTGAAAGTTGATCTGGGGGGAGGAAAGCCGCCCCTCCTCTCTTCCTGTTGATCCTCACCCTGGGACACCCTTCGGGCACCAGTGGATCAGCCTGGCCCTCGGTCCCCGTGGCCAGCGAAGATGCAGGCGGATGCCCGGAAGAGCAGAGAGGGAATCAAGTATCACTGCGCCGAAAGCTGACACCTCAGAGAAGGTTTCTCCTGGGCATTTGCAGCCCTGCTGCAAAACCCCACTCCCTGCCCAGTCACAGGGAGGCCAAGCAGAGCCATCCCCACCACCAGCAGCCCACTTTGTACCTCCCCATGGCCCTCAAGCACACGGCGGCAACTAACATGAGTGCCAAAGTCCCCTTGCAGATGATTTTGGAGCGAGCCACTTGCTGCCTGCAGCATCTCCCTTAGCCCGCCCCGGGTATTTTCAGTGCTCCTCGCAGGCTGGCAGGCACCCATGCTTTGTGCAAATGCCCTGCCATCAAGCCTGGTGGCCGGCACGACTCACCTTCATTCCTCCAGCCGCCGCAAAGCTGCTGGGATGGGCAGCACACGCGAGACCCGCGTCGTGGGGCCCGGACGTGCGTCAGCGGCTGACGCAAACCAGCCCGGCCATGTGCACACAGCCCAGGCCTGGGAAAAATCCCTCCATCCTGGTAGCGCGCTCGCACTGAATCAAAGCCCTTGCTGTACAGTAGCAGCGCAATGTGCTCTTCGGGTTTCTCCAGCCAGCTGGGATGTCTTTGCCTTGCTTTGTCACGGTGCTGATTTATGCCCATATGTACCATATACATTGTAAGCACAGGCACGCAATGGTGTAAACACTTCCACCAAACATCTGTACACAAACCCATCAAATATGCAGAAGCTCTCTGCTGCAGCCCTCTGCGTGCATTGTGGGTGCCCTGCAGGCAACCTGTTGGGCCCCAGTCTGAGTGCAGGGTGCTGTTCCCCACCAGACCCGTTACTTGGATGTGCTCTGGCCAGGACAGTAAAGGTCAGAGTGGGACCATTACCTCTCATGAATCAGCCTGGCCACAAATGCTTTCCTTCTGTGTCAGGCTGTGCCCCGGTCTGGAGCCCACCATGGGGGTATGTGCTCCTCAGCAGCGCTGTGCTCCCTTTCCACCCTCCAAAATCTTAGTGCTTCCTGCGCGATTCATCCCCAACATCTTTCTCTGCACCATGTCCTTGTCTGGGGAGGAGCTTATTGCCTTTTTCAGATGGAGGACAGCAGAACCAAACAGCCAAGGCTTTTCTGGGGCTGGGATATAACATCTGGGATGTAACATATAAGCACCACTGAAGTTAATGTTTGCGCCACCAGGACTTGTGCACACTGAGACAAGAATATTCACCTGTCTGCACCCCTAGGGAGAGCTCGGCCTCCAGAAGAAAAGACCTGCTGCAGTTCTTGTAGGTCCAGGGAAATGTTCTTCCACCATCCAATCAGTTCAAACAAAAAATAAATAAAAAAATTAAAAATGTAGAGGGTGGAGAGAGGAGCCCTGGGGCATCCAGGAGGTAGGCCCAAACGTGGCAAGAGGGAATTATACAAACAAGCAGACAGACGTAAATAAAACAGCCACCCTCTCACAGAGCCATTGTGCCTCAGCACCTTCCCTTTTGACTGCATCGATCGTTTGTGGCCAAATGTTGGATGCAGAGGGAAAGGTGGAAGTTCTCTTCCAACACCGTCGGTGTGACAGCACCGTCAGAGTACACTTGTCCTCCTGTTGCTTTGCAGCCTGGGCAGCACTCACAGCTGTACTAACGGCTCCTGTGAGCCCTCCTAGTCTGCACTGTGGCAACAACAGCAGGTTCACTAAAACCATTTAAATAAGCCTTAATAAAGCCAACCTAAATCCCAAACACAGACTAAGCCAGATGAGTCGATGCTTAGGGGAGTAAGGAGCATCCTTGCTCCATTACCATCCCTCAGCAGCAGACGTGGTAACAACCTCCAGGTGACAAAAGCCAAGGAGGGGTGAATCCTCCATCTGCCCCAGGCAGTTGTGTAAGAGCACAGCTGCCTACGTGTTTGGAGAAAGAGAGTTAACCAACCAAACAAACTGTTTGTTTGTTTTTTTCTGAATCGTTCATCCCCATCTATTCATAACTGCTCGCAGAATCCATGGAATTCATTGTGTGGTTTGCATCTTCAAAACAAATGAAACAACAGTATGTCTAAACCAAACAAACCCCAACCCAAAATACAGCCAGCAGGCCAGGGCGCATGAGCAACCTTCGAGGCTGAAGTGTGTGTATACTCTAGAGGGCCAAAAAAATGTGGATGGGGGAACACAGCTAAATTTCAGGGAATAATAGAATTCCCAGGGAGAATTCTTAAAAAGGGGGGGAAGAAAGAGCACAAGCATTTAAGCAATGATTATGCTGCAACTTTGCTTCCAGATGTGCTGCACCGTGGGGATGCCATGCTAGCTAATGGCATCTTCTGAGGTAGCGATGCGCTGCTCCGGATGCTCGGCCACGGCAGCCCGGCAGGAGCTGGGCTCTTCAGCCAGCCCACCTGCAAGGGCTTTGCTGGTCCATTCAGGGAAAAAGGCAATTCACAAAGCTCCTCTCTCATTTTTTTTTTTGTTTAGAGGTTGTTAAAAAGCCACGGTTAGGCACTTTCAAAGCAGAAAAAGTTTGTGACGCAGCTGAGAACATCCTTTGCGTAGTCAGCATAGAAAAGCGTGCTGACTTACCATCCTGAAAACGGGTCAAACAAAAACACAGCGCTTGGAACACACCTCCTGACAGGAGGCCACAGGGCTGGGTGTTTCATTATGCACTCCTGCCTCACGTTCCTCAGGGCTCTGAGCCAGGGCCACCCGCCCAGCTCGCAGTCCCCTGGCATTTAAATAACAGGGGGAGAACCTTCCCATCCTGTGCCAGGGACGCCAAATGCCCCCTCCACCTGAGTTTGTCTGTATGCTTTCAGACTTCTAATCTCACAGGTGTCCTCAGATCAACCCAAGCAGTCCCAGCAAGCTAAAAACAGGCAGAGTTAAAAACAACAGCAAGAAAATGTAAAAGCCGTGAAAACCTGCAAGAGCTGGAGCACCCTGGCTTGTGTATGGAGCAGGAGCAAGCGGTATTTGGTCACCGCTCTCCTTTTAGGCTCATCTGCCCAGAGGAGTCTGGGGAGGAGACAGGAATCTCAAGGGAGAAACGTGGGTGCTGCAGGGCCAGGCTCAGCCCACGCTGCCCTGCGGGGCTGTCCACATCCCCGCCACCCCCATCCACCCACCAGCCCTGGTCGTGCCCTTCCCGACGTTTCCTCCCTCTGCCGGCTGCCTGCCGGGCCAGGCAAGGGTCGGGACGTGGGAAATCCTGCTGCCTCCTGCCAGCTGGCCCTGCCGGCACTGGGTGACACATCCTGGGCAGGAGCCAAGGCCCTGCTGCGGCCCCGCGACATTTCTTGCTGGCCTCCTCCAGGGGTGAGCAGGATGCTTGGATTGAGCAGGCACACTGCGTCACCAAAAGCCCCATGGTGTAAACGGGGCCTCCACCTCACCACTGCTCTCACCGGCCACCCTACACAAAGGGAAAAAGCAGCAATATTTGTGAGTTGTGGTGGCTCCTGCTAGTATTTCTGTATGGTCAGTCGGAGCTGAAGAGAGCAGCCAAGTGGCTGGGGCAGATGGGGGAACGTGAATGAGGGTTTGTGTGAGAAGAAATGCCCAAGAAGTGTTCCCTCACAAAGACCCAAAGGTGTGCACAAGACCCCAGTCCACAGCCAACACCAAAATCCTCGCAGCTGCCCCATATGCCCACCCCAAACCCCTGTAACAGCAGAAGGTGCATCAAGTTGCAGCAGGGTTGAGCAACCTCCTTCTGACCACCCGTCCCCAGGAGCCCACGGGGCCAGAGCCACCTCCTCCCCTGGCCCAGCTCCCTCCTCTGCCCCTAGGAGGGATGGAAAAGCCATTGGGCATCCCTCCGAGCCACTTCCCCGCTCGCACAGCTGACCGCCTCCAGCACTGCGGGCTCTCAACCTGCCCAAGGAGAAACCGGACCAAAACAAGCAGTGCGGAGGCAGAGGGAACGGAGCCAGACTTTTTCTTTCTTTTTCTTTTTAAGGGATATCGAAGACTGGAGCAGAGAGCCAGCAGAGTGAAAAACAACCACGTGGGGACTGTGAAAATTGGAGCTGAAGAGGGGAAGATGGGAAAGGTCTAATAAAGAGTCACAGTATATAAAATACTCAGGAGCCCACCTCTGCCAGAAAGGCTGTGGGAGGGGGTTTTGGTGGTAATCCCTGGCTGTTTGAGACTGTCCAGGCAGACGGGGTCTGGATCTGCAACTGGGTCTGGATCAGAGCAGTAAGGCTTAGGGTTTCACTCTATCAACCTGAAATACAATGCTTTTCCCTTGCAGGGTTCTGTTATTACATGACAGAAACCAAGGGAGGTCAGATGGCCACAGGAGGCTCCTCCAGAACTCAGGTAGTTCTCCTCAGCTCTCAGCCAAGTCCAAATCCCACACAGAAAAGAAACACTTCCCTCATCTCAGCAAAAGCTACGAGGGGAAGCTCTCTCCTAGAAATCAGGCCCGTGGTCCCACCAGCACCCGCTCAGCCCCAGCGAAACACCCCAGGCATCACCGCAGCGTGAAACAACCTCTGTTCAAACCCAGTGCTGAGCTCCCTGCCTGCACGTGGCCCTGCTGCAGGGCAAGGTCTGGAGGTGGTGAGCAGCTGGGTGCAGGCGTTGCTGCTTCTGGGCCCTTTCCCAACATGCACAAAGCTGTCCCAGATCAGTCTGGGAGACAATCTCATGGAATACCTATCAGATGAAGGGAACTGAGTCATTAGTTAACCCAGGCAGGTTGTGCTAAGGTCGATGGGCATGTCCTCCCCACTTGGACACTGCTGGAGAAGCCCACTGTGACCTCTGAGACTGAAAAACCACAATGCTGTGGAACAACATCTCACTCACAGGTAGTCACGCCTAGCCCCAGCCCAAGTGATCTGAAGTACCAGCTTCCCAGCTGAAGGAAACATATATTTCCTTATCGCTTGCTATAAATACAGCTGCGCTGTTTTCCTGACCATGTTATTCTTACAGTCCTTATCGTGTGCACTCAGATAGCCACGGCACAGTCACACGCTTCACAGCCTTCTTGCTCCACTATTCCCAGTTTTTCCAAAGCTTTTACGCCCACAAACCCTCTTGTCCTGAAGCTCTGGCAATGGGTGACCTTGCCCAGGACCTCCACATCCGTACTGAACAGGTCAGCAGATGAACTTGTCTTCCTTTTCCCTTCTTTGCCATGCAGGGACCTGGCTCACAACTAGGGATGTACTGAAATGTCATTTCTGATAAACATTTATTTTCGGTGGGGAACATGATGTGTGCTTGTTTACAGGCGGTGGAGTGGGCCGGTGAGAAGCAATAGGCATGCGCCAAGTCTTGCAACATCTTGACGCTTCTCCGTGCTTCTGAATACCTCGGTGTCCCGCAAGGGTCACATTGTCTGCTCCTCAGGGCATTTTGGACACAGGGGAAAAAATGCATTGGGGAAAAGGATTCCCGAGGTCTCGGCCTGGAAAAGAGACCATGCTGAAACAGCACAACAGTGGTTTCAGGTGGCCTGCATTGCATCAGCCTGGAGACCGCAGGGAAACACCCCGCAGCAAAGTGCCTAAGATGAGACAACCGCTGGCCAAAGGTGCCTTCGTTTCTGTGCTGCTCAAAGCCAATCCAGGCTTCACCTGACACAGCTTCACCTTTGGACTATAGCTTCCTTTCCCTCAAGCAAAATTTGGCAGGGGGGCATGTGGATTTTTACAAACAGCTTCTGTGGCCACAGAATATTTGATGAGGACAGGCAAGTTTGACAGGTAACAAGGAAGCCGGAATCTTTATGGAGCATTTACTGTCCTCCCAAATAAAAGCTGTCCTTCAGAAATACTGAGCTTAATGAAATGAGCAGGTAACTAAGGGCTATAAGAAACCCAGCACCAACTGCTGTCATGGCTTAACAAAGGATGTGGGTATCTGTAACCAAGTATGAGGACCTCGATGCTGAAATGCTTGGGTTATACATCTATCACACACATGGTGCAGGCGGTCACACTCAGATGGCCTCTCAGATCAGTGAATCTGCTTCTTCCTGTTCTGCATTCAAGTTCTACGTTTCCTTCTCCAAACTGGCTCAGAAACACCAGGAGGATATTCATTCCTGTGGTTTTATGGCATTTATAAGTCAAGTCTAGGCAGGAACTTGAAAATGGAGTAGTGCTATGATTTGTGTTCCCATTGAAGGGAAAAGGTTAAATTTAAAAACAGTTGAACTTAGTTTTGATCTATCTTTGGAGAAGTGGAGAAGACATTTCATTTGTGCTGTCTTTTAAATTTAAACCAAATGGTTCCTGTTGTTCAAAGGACTAAAAAGAAAGTCCAACAGTCCTGATTTGGACATATCAAATCACACATTTTCCAATGTTCTGCAAGTCTGGATCCTAGATTTTACTTCTTTTCCAAAAACCTGTAGGGCTTTATGTCTTGCTTTCACAAGCCACCTTACCAACCCATTTTAGTCTGTAGACTAAAACTTTAGACTGTACCTCCTACATCTGTACAAAGGCCTAAACACACCAAGTATGAGAAAACATTAGTCATAGCAAAGTCAGACCCTTTCATCATTTTTTCCACCGCTGTCCAACAGATGACCATACTTAAATACGCTTTGATATCCCCACTGCCAAACTGCAAAAGGCTTCATGTTGAGCACCAAGAGAACCAAGAAAGAAACCACAGAAAATGGAAATGCCATGCTTAGGCACTTAACCAGACAGAACTTTCCCTGCCCCTTTCTTTTCAAGATGAGCTTCAGCTACTCAGTTTGGTTATACACATTCAAACTCTTCCAAAACTCCAGTGCCTCTGGATGTGAGGGGTAGCCAGCACTTTTCTATTTCTTCTACACAGTCAAATGTATCAGAAGACAATGAGAAAGGCTGCATGATTCATAGTAATGGAATGAAATGCCATTCACAAATGTTTTTTCCATAGCAATTTGTCACTTATTGTATTGAAACCACTTCAGAAGATGTGTCTCAAAGAGCCTTTTGATATTAGCATGATTAAAAACATAATGCAATTAAGCAATCCCATAAGATTTCTGTACGTTATATGAGTGGGACCTTCAGTGACCGCTTCATTCAACCCCCCTGATATATGGCCGCTTCTAAGAGAAGGTTGTTATTCTGCAACATGCCTCAGATAGTTGTACAACACCAAGGAATTCCTCAAATCTCCTCACCCCAGAGGCATTTTGGCTCACCAAAATTTAGCTATCCAGCTTTGGTGTTTGGCCCAGCCTGTGTGTCTCAAACCCTTTTCAAATTAATCAGAAAGATGTATCTCCTAAAAGCCATTCTGCCCACCTCAGTGCTGATATCTAAAGCTAATGGGAGCATTTGCCCTTCTTGATGCATCTTCCCCCAACTATCTTGATGTCTATGTGGATGACTGGTTTTCCTACTGTTTATGTCATACACAGAATCAATATTTATGTACCCATCTTGTTATACGCTTGCCCATATTCATTTGCTATACTCAAAGCACATTGTTACGCAGGAATGCATAACTTTACATTCATATACATTTGCATTCTTATCATGTGGCTCTGAAAAAGCCTTCAATGAGAAGTAGACAAAAACGACAAAAGGAACCCTCCAAGGTGCCAGCCGCCACAGATCCCTACCTGCCGGGCAGTTGCATCGCTGATGTGTGTCTCGAACTTCTCGATGTCTCGGCAAGTGAAACTTTAATTTCTGTCATGGAAAATTAAAAAGGAGTCGTTAGTACTGCTGAAATCCAAAGCCTCAAATTCTTGGAAAAGTGGGACTGGGAGGACATGCCCAAGCAAAGATGGGAAAGACACAGCAGACCAGCTTGGGAACGAAGAGAGGCATTCAAGTTCATAGTCTTTAACTAGAAATGCAGGGTTTGATTGGAAGCAGGCTAAGGGAGTTTCGTAATGGCCTCCAAATGTGGTCCTCCTGACAGGCATTACAAAATCAAGAGCCATCAGTGGGGACTGTGTCCTCATGAGAAAGCTGCATTTCTCAGAAGACCCACTCAGCAAACAAAAAAACAAAAAACAAGAACCAAAGCAGGTACTTCTCCCTCTGACACTCCTCCAGGTGTCTCACTCACAGAGACACCTGGAGGGACAGAAGGGCTGCACTGGAAAGTTACAGCTGAAAGTGGTCTGAAAACAGCAATGACTTTTCATGAAATTATCAGGGGCTTTGAAGTTTAATGTTACTCTAGTGCAGAACGAAATCAAACCCGCTGAGCACTTCCACAAGGTGGAATCATGTCAGAACGCACGTTTCCAATGAATCAGTATTTCTACTGGTGCTGGTGTGTTGGCCTCTTGCTCTGCAATCCCTCTGTGCATCTCTTCAATGTGACAGAGCCACCCAAGGCCATGGCACCTTCCCTCTCTGGAAACGTCAATAAAATCAACCCATATTCTGAGCAAAACACATTTTGGGGACAGTATCCACACTACCCCTTCATGGACATTATTAAAATAACCAATTTAGTGAAGAAAATGCAAATCAATCCAAATAAGTTATTGATTAATGACTGTGAACCACTCTTGGTTAATGATTTGAACTCATTTGAGAAGACTGAGCCACCAGGGTGTCATGCTACGGAGACCCTCCCTCTCCCCAGCTAACCGTGCAATTCCAGTTGCATCTTCTTATCGTCCAATCTACTTCATATCCAGGGCTGACATTTAGAAATAAGCAGTCTTATGCTGGGCTCAAAAGAAGCCCATGCCCAGGATCATAAAGCATTGACTTGATTTTCACAAGTAAATGAGCATCATCCTGCAAGAAGGAAGGCATCGGTTTGGGCATCATTTCTTTTATAGAGGGGAAAAAAGGCATGTTTCTGCCTGGGACGAGGAAAGGCAGAACTGGCTGGAACACTTCTATTTTTCACTTTGAAAGCACTGGCTTCCTCATTGCAAGTCAAAATCAAAAGGGGTTTTTGCAACTGACCAGAAATGGAATATGACCAGCCCTTTTTATTGCATTGTAGACTGAAATGTTTTGATAGTGAGTTAATTTGATATCGTGGTGGGGAGAGGGTTTCACACCAGGAGAGTTGCCAGTTCCCATACAGCATTTTATCTGCATTTGCCCTCCCACTCTAAAAGCACAGATGCATGAATCTTGGCATTTGGGCACGCTCCCATCTAGCTGCCACCCCAGATGGCATGCCTCTGTTCTGCAGCACTGTCTGGCTTTGAACGCGTCGTGCTAATGGTCAAACATGGGCACAAGTAGGACAGTGGAGCCTTTATTTGGATACTCCCTGGTATGTAGACATACACGTCCCTATTTCCATCTACACACGTGCCAACCAAAACGTTGGAACGCGAGACTGCCACATCTGGGTGGCATTCCCGTATTTGGGAACTGGGCTTAGCACAGTTTTTGTGTTTATAAGGGAAGAGTTGATGGCTGACACAGACAGGGGCAGGAAGTCATTTCCTAACGAGCAAGGGTCCGACACCCTGCCCACAGCAGGGCCCTTTTTATAGGGTAAAAAACTGTGAGGAAACGTGCAACAGATCCCACCCCACTAAAGGCAGAGACACCAAGGGCTTGCAGCAAGAAGCCTCAGCTGCGTCGCTCTGCTGGCGTGCATGGAGAAGAACAGCATAACCGGACTTATGAGGGGAAGCAATGACCCAGCAGAATTCAAGCACGACCGGGAGAGGAACAAGAGCGATAGCATTTCCCCACAACTTTATCTGCAGGGTCAGGGATGTGGAAGCTGCTCAAGGAAAACAGGGCCCTGTGGGAGGGATGGAGGGGTGCTGCTGGGCAGGGCTGGACACACAGCTCCAGGCACTGGTACCATGCATTCATCAGGCGCTCACCAGGGCTGGGTATTTTCCCCATCCCTGGGCATCCAGGTGGCTCCCCAGAGCCCAGCAGCTCCACAAACCCTGCAAGTGCAAAGGGCAGTGCTGCCATGGGATCGCTGCTCTTTGGTGGGAGGCAAAACCTGCCAGGAATTTAGGAGCGCCTGGATTTCAGCTTCCTGCAGAGTCTATCAAACAAACACTGACAGCAACAGAAAAAATCTTTGGCTTCTGGAGACCTCAGGTCAACTTTGGGTTGAGATGGTGAAGCAAAATGAATTCCTGGAGGTTTCTGCTTCCCTCATTACCACTGTGCAAAATACCGCCCAGTCCAACACGAGAAGCTGGATTTGCTCAAGAGAGCAGAAAGAAAAGGCTTTCCTCTGAAACTGGTCTTTTCCAGGCAACAGAAAAACAGTCATGTTACGGCAAGGCTGACTTTGTAAGCAGAAATAAAAGGACTTTGGAAATATGGTGCACCTCCTTTCTGAGATCTGGGGTCTGCTTTTTCACCTGAAAGACATCAGAACAGCCACTGTCTCCCTCCTGCCTATGTAGAAATTCCAAAAACCTTTCCTATATGAAAGGCCAGGCTGTCTGCATAGACTGCTTGCTCTTACCTGTCATGTTTTCCAGTGACATAATGGCTGCGCCTTCCCCCTACGCATGTGAAAGGGTCTTAAAGAGCCTTTGCCAGTGGCTGACCAGCTCCTACAAATGGACCGCGTGCCCCTGTGGACTTAGGGAGCCATCACACACTGCTAAGTGCAAAGGAAAAGCCCTGCCTGCAAGAGGGCAGGACCGGCAAGGCCTGGACGAGCTGGAAATGGGCAATAAAGCCACTAGCACAGGCTTTTCCCCTGGGTCTTGTTAACTCACCACTAGTGAGAGCACAGGGCTGGCTCGGGTGGACAGAGCAGCGAAAGCAGAACCTCTTCTGGCATTAAAGGACCGTGGCTGCGGCCTCCTAAACCTTGCAAGTGCTTGTTTTGCATGGGCACTTGAGATTAGGTGAAAGAGAGGGCACTTCTTCAAAGGGGGCAGATTAATAGCTCTTTAGCAGACACAGTTGTTTGCAGTCACCCGGGGAGGTGAAATCATTTCCCACCACTATCTCCAACAGCTAAAAGAAACATGTCTCAAATAGATAATCTATTACAACCATCAGGAGGATTTCAAGGGCTGTTGGTTTTGTTAACTCTAATTGTTTTATCTCCAGTTCTGCTGTTTTTTCTTAAAGGCCCAGCTCCTGGAACCTCAGGACTACGTGGCATAGTGCAAAAGCAAGCAGCAAGCTCTCCTGAAGGGAGCAAAAGAGTTGGGAAGTAACGCCATCCAGGTTCAAGGACTGCAGGCAGCTGTGAGGAAATGGGACTTCACTATCAGACGAATAGGAAGGGAAAATAGAAGAAATCTCACAGGTTTAGCTTAGTGTTTTCCGCCCCAAAGGGCAAGGCAGGGGATGCTTAGGGTAAACTTGCTTGTGCCTGGGAAATGGAATTGTGCAGTGTGGTTCTCAAGGTATTTAAGCAAACGGAGAAGAAAAGGAAGAAAAAAGCTTTAAGTGGGGAGGGAAAGGGAGTTTTCAGGTGTTCCTCCTTTGCTTGTTTATGAAAGCAGAGTGTCTCAAGGAAATGAGACTACTGGGACAGCAGTCGTGACCAAAACTCCCTCCTCATTCACGGCAGAGCCCCTCAGCCTCTTTAGTATCACTAGAAACTTGAGGAATACCTCTGACACAAGCCTGAGAGGCCACGCACACCCACCACTGTGCAGAAGGGCAGCAGATCATCCCCCAGGCTTTACACAGGATACCTGTTTTTGTTTTACCCACACACAACTTCTCCCCCTAAAAACACACAAATTCTTTTTTCCCCCCCTTACAGCAGCACTAAATCCATCGTGCTCTCCACCCTGCCAAGCTTTTGGCCGGCAAACCAGTACCAAATGTTACCCAGCATGGGAAAGGACCTTATTTTCTTCTTGGAAGTTCTAACTCTGCTACAAATGCCAGCAGTGAGTTTATTTGTGCTCTGTATGATTTTCTGTTGCCCCGTAAATGCAGAAGAATTCCTACATGGAGCCAAAGTTCTCCCTGAACTGCCCACTCCACAAACATTTTTTGGGGAAAACAGTCAATTTGTGCCTGGCAAAAATCTCCCCTCTGGTATTTGCTGACACCAGGCAGAGGTTTTCACAGTAGCAAGCAAAGCAGTGCTGCCCGGGCTGCTCCAGAGAAAGCATCTGCCACCCTCTCCTTGCTCATCCCTGCTGAACTGAGATGGAAACACCACCACAGCCAGCTGCGGATGCTCCAAAATTGGTCTCCAAGGACAAAAAAAATCATCCCTACTGGCTGGCTTAAAATTAACATTTTATACAAACCAACCCACCTCCTCTCCCTGCCAGTTTTGCTTTATTTCTGCTTGCCCAGAAAGGCACCTGCCAGGACTTCGGCATTTTGCACTCCTTAAGTGCAGCCCTTATGGTGTCCCCACGGATGCCCACAGACCCTGAGGACACCCAGATATAAATGTGGCACAGTCTGGAGAGCACCGCACACCCCAGCTCGGAGCACAGAGCAGCACGTGTTTGAGTATAACCTTAGAGCTCCTCTATCAGACCTCACAGGCTTTGCTTCCTCACATGCATCCAGCTCACAGGCAGAGAAGATGGGAAGCAAAAAGGATTTAATCTGCCCTTAGCCAAAGCTGAAGCATGCCCTGGGCAAGGGCCACCAGCACCTTCGCACACCATCTCTCCCCTCACCCTCTCCTGCCCTGACCTCCCCAAATTTTGAGCGCTGACCCTGGCCTCGCTTTGGTGCCCTCCTGTGCCCATCACCTCCCATGTGGCATGACCAGCTCTTTGCAAAGGCAAGGTTTCTTTCAAGCCTGGCTATTTTGTTTTGTGATGGATAACACGGAGCTGGCAGCTGTGAAACCCATTAAGGTCAGAACATGAGGAAACTGCGAGAACATGGCAGCGAGAAGCAGCAAGGGTCTGTGTGGGGGGAATGAACACCTCATTTTCACACCCACGACAGTCATCCTAGCCCCAGCCCCTATTCCCCCAGCCCAACTTGCCACTGTCTCTTGCTTCCCCAGTTTTTCTCCTTTCATCCTTTCCCTGCTCCCCTTCATCTTTCCTGTTTTTCTCCGCTTTTCCTGTCCCTCAACAGCCCATCCAGATGCCCATCCAACTTAGCCTTGCTTCAGCCCTAACAAAAAGGAGGGTGGCAGGGGGGTTGTCCTTTCCTAAGCCAAAGCCCCATATGCCAGCCCACCCACCATCTGTCCCCCAGCAGCCCCTCGCCCTGCACCTTGAGCTGCTTGGCCCACACCACCGCCCCTGGCCAAGGCGCAGAGGTCTGGAGGGGCTGTTTTGGGAGCTGAGTAAAAGCGTGCAGCAAGGCTGGGGAGGGAGTCCTGTTGTGGGGGGCACAGGTGTCTTTCCCCAAGCTATTTTTGAAGCTGTGGCCAAGCAGGCAGCTGGCAGCCCCAGCACTGCCAGCCCCCGTCCCGTGGCTGCTCCCTGCACCGGCTGTGGGAGCTAAGGTGGCCCCCGGGGTCTGAGGAAGGGCTGCTCAGAAAGCAGGGGTGCTGCCGGGCACGTGGGCAGCGCGACAGTCCCGTTTCCTCACTAAGCCGGGCTATAAAAAGGCAGAAAGGCGCCGCGGGCAGCGGAGCCAGCAGGACGCACGGCCCATCCGGCCCCCGGGAGGGGTCCTGCAGCACGTCTCAAATCACCCGGCGGATAAACCCTGACTTCCCGGGAGGCTCGTGCCAGCAGAGAGGAGGGGGACGCTGCACGTCATCCCCTGCGCGATATGCAACCATGCGGCACCAGTCTGGCTGCTCGTGACACTTGTCCTGCCTCCACTCAAAGCTTTCCTCTCGGGGGTATGGCCCATGCAGTCCCTGACACACCAAAAACACTTCAAAACCCCGATGAGGTGAGGGATCCTGCATGGTGCCCATCCCATCTGGGGCAGAGGCACCTGGGCAGCCCCCAGCAGCATCAGCACACTGAAGGAAAAGGCTTCAGCAGGTCAACAGTGAAAGTCAGTGCTTCTTGGCCCTCTTTATCAAGCAGCTCAAGCTCAGGCTTCTTCAGCAACAGCTCTACCCCATCCTCAGCCTTGGAGGAAGACTCCATTGGCTGTGGTGGGATTTGGATGGGACCCAAGTGGGTGTAAGACAGCCATATGCTTTGCGGTGATGCCGCAGCAGCACCAGAACCGATCCTGGCAGCACCAGCGCATCTTATTCCCCGAGCCAGGAGCAGTGGAAAGGGGTCAGGGCTGGCACAGCAGGGAATCCAGCCCAGCACAGCACTGGCACATTTGCAGCTACCTGCTTCAGCACAGCTGGGGCTTTCCTCCTCCCGTGGTCATGCTGGCTGTGGTGTGCCTTGCCTGTCCCTCTCCCAAGGCTCAAACCCGCGCCGAATTCCCACGTTCAACCTCTAGCCTCAGCTCTTCCAGCAGGCAATGCCACCAAAAACCAAATGGACAGGGCTGGAGGCTCTTCTCTTCCTGCAGGGAATGGGGATGAAGTTTCCCCTTCACAAAGTGCCAGGGCTCAGCCACAGCGTGGGCTGGGGCAGAGGGAAGCAAATGCTGGGCAGGTTTGAGAGGTGGGAGGGACCTGAAGGCATGGGAAATTCAACCTAGCAGCATCACTTGTGCAGAAGCACCTTTTTAAGGTGGGGAGGAACACACAACACGACAGTATGAGCACACACACGCTCTAAAACCTATAGTACCACAAACTGCACATGCAAAATGAAAGGACACCAACCTCATCAAGCAGTTGGTCAACTCTTCCCAAAATAGCTGTCTCCATTTGGTCTGCTGAGAGCCAGGCAGGGAGCTGCGTGGGTCTGTCCGCTTCCAAGTGGGACACTCGGGACTGCAGATCAGAGGTCCGAAAGTAAAGCAGGAGGCTCAGCACCAGAGAGAGCAGGGAGACACCGGGCAGCCCCGAGCCCAGCAGGAGAGGGAGGCGGCAGCATCTCTCCCCGTCGCCGGTCCTGGGGGGAGCCACACACCCCCTGTCAAAAGCTGCTTCACCCACGCCTTTCCAGCTCTTCTCCTCCAACATTCCCTCCCTGTCCTGAGAAACAATAAATAAATAAATAGAATAAATAAAGCCTCACTCCTACTCCAAGAAGCACAATCCAGAAGGCATAGAAAAAAACTGTCCAAGAGGATCCCAGTGCCAGCAAATGACAAATAACAGCAATAATGACAAAAGTGGATGGGGGTGTCTAGAAAAAAAAAACACACACACACGTGCCAAAAAAATTAAAAAGGTGCAGAAAAAATGGATCCAACTGCAGCAAAGATTAGGAGAGGAAAAAAAAAGGTGATCAGATTTTTTTCTTTTTTTTTCCCTGTCTTTCAGTCTTTTAGGTCGCTGATGGTTTCTTGTTTCTTCCTATGCTGCCAGTTTCAGTTCCTTCGCAGACCGGCCAGAAGCTCGCACATAAAAGTCCCCATTAGAGAGAGGTAATTCTCAGCTGCTCGGGCGACGCTGTGCTCTGGCTGATCGTGGCTCCTCTGTAACATGACACACTCCCTCCAAACGACGGGCTGGGATGAGCGAGCCGCGCGGCTTCCCAAAGTAACCTCCTCTGCTCGCCCTCTCTCTCCACCTCTCCCTCGCCGCATGATTTATTTATTTATGCAAAGCGCCGGGGTGGGATTGGGCGATGGGACGCCCCTGTCCTGCTTGGTCCCCAAACCTCCTCTCCACTGCCAGCCCTTCCCTTTGAAGTGGCTCTCAACGAGGTTATTTATAGCGGCAGGAAAGAGATTGTAAAGCAAAGGCTGGGCTCACACCAGCCCGCGTCTTTCTTTCCTCCCTGCAGCCAGAGCACAAATGGGACAGCATAAGCGGGCTGCCCCGCACAGACCCCCGGGCAGCACTGAGGCAATGGGCTGTGGGGTATTTGGACCCCGGCATTAGGGAAGAACAGCTGGGCAGGGTAAGAACCAGAAGGAGACAGCCAGAAACCAAAGCCAGGAGTCAAGGACAGCAAAAACTAAGCAAAGGGCAGAGGGGAGCAATGCCCCCGGCGGGCAAGCCCTGGTATGAGGGGGGGACCTTGTTGATCAGGTTTGATTTGGGCGTGCAACATGCTGAGCCCAGGGGGACCGAGGTCGTTCAGAGGAATTAATCTGCTGAGGCCCTCTAGTGAAGCAGAGCTTCCCGTCATCTCCCCCACGTCCCACCAGACATGAGGCACCAGGCAGACTCCCCCGTGGCAGGGAGCAGCCTCCCCGAAACGTGCCGTAGGGCAGCTCCGAGCCACGCGACCAGGAAACAAAGCCCCTTTCTGTTCTTCAGAAGTAACAGAGGCTCACCTCCCCCAATTTTTCCAAGCATAACATACGATATTTTATCCTCCAGAGTGACATGTGGGCTCTGCTGAGCCCCTGCCTGTCCGTCCGTCTGTCCTTTGATCCGCATCTCGTGCGCACACGGCAGCAGAGCAGCACGGGCCCACTGCTGTGCACACTTGCTAAAAGCAGGGCAGCAAATTGGTCTCTTAAAATCTGGCTCCCTTGTGGCTCCTTCACTGTCATTTACACATTTTAAATGAAGATTTTGCGTGCAGTCTGTGCTGGAAATTATTGGCAAAGAAAACTCATATTCATCTCTCGCCCGCTCTCCATTTCAGAGGGCTGGAAGAAATAGACCTTCTGGGAGCAGGTTAAAGCAAGCAAGAGCTGTTTCTTCTCCACCAGACAAACCCTCGGAGGGTCCGGTAGCATACAGCCCCAATTCTTTGAACTGCCTCATTCCTTTTGCAGCCACTCGCTTCCCGAAATGGGGGCTTAGTGTCTGCAAGGCAGGAAATCCTTTCTTCCTTTCTTTTCGCAGGTTTCTTGTCATCTCACTGCTCAAATTCACATTGCCGCTCCGGCGCGCGTGGAGAACACCCCTCTGACGACTGCAGCTTTTCAACAGTTTCTCATATGAGCAGGGCAGGGCCGTGCAACCCACAGACCCGGCGCACGCAGAGCCTGTATTTGTTCCGGAGGTGCAGCTCCCCCATCTGCCACCCCCTGCTCGGTCTCTCCCAGTTGCGCCCACATTCGCAGTCTACTTCTCTGCAAAGGAAAAGGATTCTTCAAGGCCATACCTCCGCAGCTTGGTGCTGCAATAGTGAGAAACTGTAGTCCATGGAGCCACCTAAGATGCCATCTGCCATCACAGCAGCGATTTCACCAAACCTGACAGTGAGAAGTGAGGGGAAGATGCTGAGAAGCTGATAAAACGTGGGGAACACTGATCTACATTCGGAAATAACTGGGATGCTGGGCACCCTAGAGAGCACTGAAGTACATAGCTTAAGGCCAGGGCTGAGCTACTGGTGGACAGCAGCAGCCCGTGTTACACGTAGCTTCACTGAAGGCTGTCTCATTTATACCAGTCCAAGCACTAAAAATCCAGAAAAACGCACCCTCTAAGCTGAAAACGGAAATCTGCTAGGTGTCTACGTTTCATTTCCCCGCGCCAGCTGGGGAGAGCTCTCTGCTCTTTCACTCTGATTTGCAGTAGAGGTCCTGCTGTCCAGACATGAGCATCGCCTGAATGACTCTGTAAGTGCCTTTTCCTGCCTCCCCGCCAGCTCCCCTCCAGCTGATCAGTTCACTTACAGGGTATGTCATAGCTGCTGCAGGCTGGGGAGCTGCACTCGGCCGGGTTTCATGGGGAAGCCTTGGCTGCAGATGTGCAGGAGGGTAATTTTTCTATCCATGAGGCATGGAGGAGCCCTGTCATCCCATGCCAATACAAATGGACTAATTTAGCTACGAGTCTGAGCCAAATGCGCATGTCAAATGTGCAGCACTGCTTGCTGAATGAGCTGCCTCCAGGGACCGGCCCCAGCACACGGAGTCCTGGGGTTGAACACAGCCCAACCTTCAGCTCCTCCTGCAGCCTCAGAGGTGGTGGGTGCCAGCCTGACACCAGCTCTCCTGCACATTTGTGATTCTTGACATTGGTCAAGTAGAAGCAGATGCTCAGCTGCGATCAAACAGAGCGATTTCACTGACCAGTGACTCTCTCACAGCAGGCTGGACCGCCGAGCTTGAGGCTATATCCCTCTCTCCTCCGGGAGGTTGATGCAATTCCTTAGGAGGACAGTAACTGCACATTTCCACTGCTTTCAACAGGTCCTCTGGGGATAGTTAAAGACCTCAGCACAAACACGCAGCAAAATCTGGAGCAAATATAAAGTAAGATACACCTCCCAAGACAGACAACTGAACGCATCCGTACAACAAAACAAAGTGTTTCACATCTAGCATGTGGCGTTGGGCAGCTAATACGCTGGATGTAGTTACGTACAGGGATGAGAGCCCCCAGGTTTCTCCATCTGGCACTGGCACTTTGTCCATCCTGTGCCCCAGAGAGTTTGCCCAGTGCTGCTCTGCAGCAGGCACGGAGTGTGTGGGGACTCCTCACAGCACACAGAAGGGTACCAAGAGGTCTCACTGCAAAAGACCAAGAACCCTCTGACTCCTGGAGATACCACCACACACCACAGGTCAGAAACAGACGAGCCAGACACAAATGAGGTCGGTCTCACACTTCAACGCATGTTGTTCAAGCCAGCAAGTTACCTACAGTGAGTCTTCATTTGGCCTGGGAAAGGGTGGGCAACAGCAGCAGACCTTCCTCACTTTCCTTCACTTTAAGCAGAGCTTTTAATCAAAAAAAATAAAAATCATTTAAAAAACAAATATGCCCTTCCTGTCACTAACTGGAAGTTGAGGCCAACTGAACGGAGATGGCCATGCACTCAATCCCATCAGTAATCTCCAAAACAGCCTGTAGAGTTTCCCTCTTTCAGGCCATTTACTAGGGAGAAAACAAACGCAACCCCACTTCTCTTTTTCTATTCTATTTTTTTCCCTCTCAGGAAATGTGGGGATCTTGATGTGCTTGAACGAGCCATTAACTAGCAGCCGACATCTCCAGCTATTGTAAATATATTAACTCAAGGCCTTTTGCTGCGTTTATTAGACTCAAGAACAACATCTGGAAACAGATGTTTTCTGAGAGCAAAGGAGGGGAGGGAGGAGGAGAAAAAACAAGGGGGAAGAAAAGACTCTTGCAAGTGGAAGTGCATGGGTCTGCAGACCATCCCTTCACACAAGGCTGTTCAGAAGAAGCACTGCGAGGGGCTGAGGCCACTGCAGCCATGTCCCTCCTGTAGACAAGGCTTTGCGAGAGCAGGACTTCTCTGGGTTGCCTGTTTTCAGGGAAACAGTGATGGGGGAGTGGAAAAGCTCATGCCTGCTTTCAGGGCTCTAGCAAAGAACAGTCACGGCGCTCACAAAAACGTCCCCTTCCCTGTCAGCCTCTGGCACAGGGACCCACCTGCCTTTGGGCTTGGGTGCAGAACAGGCAAGGCCTGGGATCCCCAGGGGACACCACCACAGTGTCCCACCTGCCACGAGCAGCCCTTCCTCAAAAGGCAAGCAGCGTGGAAACCTCCCACCCTGGGGCTGTTAAGCACCAAGGGGCCCTGCTCTGATTTAATGATGTCTTAATGACACCACGGCTCAAGTTTAGACAATATTTAGAGAGTTAACATAGTGTTACTAGGGGGAAAAGCATGCAGACACGTGTGTACTTAAACCCATAACCCAAGCATTACTGATGAAACTACACTCTCAACTGGTCATGCTTTGCTCAGGTTCCAGAGGTGACTCAGGTACAAGAGAGATCTGAGACCAAAGCTTTCCTGCATTCCTTCTGAGAGACATACGCCTGTACCCATATGCTTACATACGTACACTCACACAATTTTTAAAATCACCATTTTCTCTTCTGTAACCCCTGCCTCACCTCTGGCATCTCCAGCCCCGTCTGTCCTCTAATATGCAGCTACTAATATTTTGCTGGTCAAGTCAGGAAAATTGAGTATTCCCTACTTAATTGGGCAGTTGTTTATAGGATGTATCAAGTAGTCTGTGGAGCAGAACAATTCCCGCCTGAGGAGCTGCTCTAACCCATTGTGGAGTTATAGAATAAAGACACATTCGATCCTTTGGGAAAAGGGTTAGGAAAATACATGGAAAAAAATGTACTGTCCGTGCATAGTAATATTATGGCTGTTTTCAATCACTTGGTCCCTACAAAACAAAAGGGACCACTGCACAATATAAACTCGTAGCCCTGCCAAGCAGCAAAGGCAGAAAGAAAGAAGCGAAGCTAGCAGTAGCCGGTCAGGGCTTTACATATTTATAACCCTAAAACACCTGAGCTCAGTTTTGCCTCCCTCCTGTCAAAGCCAAACCAGCCTCATGCAGGCGCGGCGGTGGGAACCTGCCCCCAGAGCTGTGTGAAATGCCAAACAACTGAGCAGAGCCGGGCTGGGCCAGGCCAAGCGCTCCTGCAGAGGCTGGGTCAGAGCCTCCAAGGGAAGATGAAGCAAACCCTGGTCTCGCAGTCTGAGACCACCCCTTCCTGAAGGCTGACCACCCCTTCTCCCTTGGACCCCACAGAGGGAAAGCCCAGACCATCCAGGCTTTGCAGGATGAGAGCATCAGGCAGTGCCTGGTGGATGCACAGTTAAGCTGCTCACACTCCTTGTGTTTTCAACTAACCTCTCGCCTTTTGTTCAGAGGAGGAGAATGGCCCTGAGCAAGCAGGCTCTGCACCCTTCTTTGTGGAAGGAGAAGTTTTTTCCCCCCAACAGAAGTGTTTCACATCCAAGCTGGGCTGGGGAAATGTTTTGCTTCTTTTCAGCTGCAGGTTTTTTTTTTTCCTCCTGGTCTGGAGCTGATTTTTAATAGGTCGTGCTCAGTGCCGTGGGAGCCTGTAGAGATGGTCATCTCTGCTGGCCTGATTTTTGCCGTTATCTCATTTCTCACAGAGCCTGGGTGGTAGGACCTTTAGGGGAAGAGAAATTAAGAAAAATGACATTGCTGCAAATGAGACAAGGAAAAGCTTCCACTGCTGCAGCAGTGTTCCCCAAATCTTTCTAGCTTACAGATGCACACAGCAGCCTGTGGAGGATGGGCATTGCTCAGAGCTGAAAGATACCTGCCTCAGGAAAACTGCTTCAGAAACACTTCTAGTTTTGGTGCATCGCTACGAGCTCCAGCACAGCTAGAGCAATGCAAGTGCTAGCCACAGCAAAGAGGCAGGCAGACTGAACATTCAAAATCTGCTCATATGGGTGGAAAAACAAGGGTGAGATTTTCAGGCACAAAACCTGCAGAGCCAGCTCCAGGAGAGAGGGGCAGCTGTCCCTGGGACACAATGTTCTCCAGCACAATGCTGGAGCTCAAAGGAGCTACTCGGTTCCCCCCTGCAACTCCCCTCGGCCCCTTGCTGAGCAGAAAACCTGCCTGTATTAATTAATTAATTATTGGGCACTGCATGCTCAGTTAGTCATCCACGCACCGAGGCCCTTGCCACAGCGCCTTGGCACGCATGGGGCTGATAAGTCACAGCACCGATTTGCATTTGGGTTTCCCATTAAATCGCTTTGCGAGAGGTTACTGCTGAAAGCCTGCAGCCTTGCTGCCCAGCTGGGCTCTTGCATCCATCCCAAACCCACACTCCTCCCACCCCTTCCCCTCAACAGGGGTCCTGTTCAGCCTCTGCTACTGTCTTCCACAGAGGCATTTCTAAGAGATCCCCTGCTCCTTACCTTCGGCAGCTGCAATCCAGGCTTGTGCCCAGGCTGCCAGCAACCCAGGACATACGCAGGGTGAGCGCACCACAGGGTCAACTGGAAACCCCAAAAGCCTGGGGCCAAGCAGGCCTGCCCAGGGGAGCCCAGACACCGCGTGCATACCCAGAGGCAGGCAGAGCCAATCTTACGGCTCGGTCTAGGAAACCAAACCCTACAGTGCTGGGACAGGCGTGTGTCCCTGCGCAAGCAGCCAGGGAACCCACAGCAGCTTTGTATGGTCTTTGAAGCTAATGAATCGATGGTGGGAGGGTTGGGAAACCCAGACTAAGTGTCAACTGCTCTGAGGGAAGCAAAAATAATGAAGCAAGGCTCCCCCAGAAGACAGATTGCTTCAGAGCCCAGGAGCAAAGCAGAGTGGATACAGCTAGCTCAGGAAATTGAAAACAACTTTTGGTTAAAACTTCCTTTTGCTCTAACACTCGGTCTTTTATCAAAGCTCATTCAGACTCTGACAGCAGTGTGCAAAGAGGCTCTGCTTCATCATAATGTAAAAGACAGGCCCAGCAGCCAGGAGGTTAGCAGCTAATGGAACAGAGTCAGGTTTGATTTCCCTGGAAATTGCTCGCAGAGGAAAGTCAGGAGATGAGGAACGCTGCTAATGTCCTTCTGTGACACCATGCCTCCTCCTGCTCAGGGTGAAGCCCTTGCTTGTGCCCTCTGCCTTCACCCCGTGGCTTGTCCCAGTGCTCCAGCAGGAGGGAGAGCAAAGCAAAAGCAAAAAAGGCAGGGGGACATGAACTCCTGAGCCACGAGCAGACAGTGCCAGAGAGCAGCACAGCTCCTCACATCAGGGTTTTTCCTTCCCACTGATGTTGCTTTCCTAGCGCCTGATGTAAATCCTCCTGCCAGGGGGGTTACCCTGCCCTAAATGTGGCTCTAGCAGCAGATCCTCAGCCATCTGAGGAGTCTCTTCCAGCTCATGGGTTTGTGTTGCTTTTGTTTTTTTTAGCTGCCACTGGGGGTTTGTCTCCTTTTAGCAGTATCGCAAGGGGAGCGTGGAAAGCTGTTTTTCCACACCAAAGGAACTCTGGCACAGCCGGTTCATGTGTCGGATGCACAGTGCGTATGAAGGCTGTGCTCTTCCTTCAGGACACTGCGTCCTCATCATGCTGGGGCACATCCAAAGCAGAGCACCAAGAAAACAACATGTTTTAAGAGAAAGGGCCCAATTCATCTCCCTTGGGACTTGTAACAGTCAATGGAAAAAAAAAAATAATAAACTTTTAGGCTTCCCTGGGCTTTGTCCCATATGTCCCAACCCAGCTTGACGTCAGTGTAGTTGCTCCTGCTTTGTGCTGGATCCGAAAAATGGAATCCGTTGCGACAGGTCCCGATGAGACAACGGGAGAGCTGGGTCCTCCAGCCCCAAAAACTCAGCACACGGAGGGAGGAGCTGAGCCCCCCCCCATTTTACCACAGGCATCTGAAACTGCCTCATGATGCTTTTTAATGTTCTCCCTCTTTCTCCTCAATAAATCAGCCCTATCTTCTTTGTATGCATAAAAGTAAAAATAACTGGAAGCTGTGCTTGAGCACTGCTACCTCCTTCAAATCTGAGAGGCCTGGAGCAGATTACAAGCAGCAGGGAATAAACCATAAATGCTTAGTAGATCGATATTAAGAAGTAGTAAACACACCCTTGCCTTTCCCCTTTAAGGACATGAGCCTGTAAAGGCAGTTCACATTCTTCAGGCTCAAAATATTTATGTGTTTGGGGTTTTTACCAATGTTACCAATGCAGCGAATAAGAATTTAAAAGAGGTCAAGATGGATGAGAGCCCCCCTCAGGGGTGCTGCTGCCCACCACCCACCTTGCAAAAGCCCATCCTGCCCACGGCAGGCAGCATCCTGCACAGGTAGCAGACAGCACCACAGACATCGCAATGGATCTGGGCAAAGCCACCGTAGCCACTGTCATCTGCAGAGGTTTGCAGTGCTCGAGGGCTTTGCTCTGTGTCAGCGGGAGCTGCCTCCTGCCATGCCCCGGCAGCAGGGAGAGGTGCGGGGCCACGCACACAACTGTCCCTGCATACTTGGAGCGCAGGAGTTAGCGCAGAGGCTGAAATATCATGCCTATCAGTAGGGCCCTGTGAAGAGAAAATAGCAGAGGATCTGGTGGCAGCTTCCTTTCAAGACGTACAGGAATAGCTGCACACATCTCTGCCGGATCAGATGGACTGGATTCCTCTACTCAAATCCTTCAGCTTTGAATTCTGCTGCAAACCATTTTTCCCCCTCCTTGGCTTGTTTGTTGTTTCAGGACCACTAAATT
Source organism: Anser brachyrhynchus (assembly GCF_964034855.1). Taxonomy (NCBI): domain Eukaryota; kingdom Metazoa; phylum Chordata; class Aves; order Anseriformes; family Anatidae; genus Anser; species Anser brachyrhynchus. Next base: position 19,891,739 of record NC_137700.1, on the reverse strand, counting down.
ACCAAGAATGGTTTACATTATATAACCACCCTGTCCTTATTGCATTTTGGGGAGGAGACTCTGACAAGCAGCCAGATCTAATTTGTACTTTAAATTGGCTTCTGGGCCAGACAGTCATGCCTTCCAGATGGAAAATCCAGTTGCACTCACCAGCAAATATCCCGGTGCGTTTGGCTCCTGAAACAGCTTTGTTTGTATCGCTCCAAAGCCTGCTCTGTCGCCTGCTTTACTTTTATACAGCTGAAGAGAGGCTGTTGGTCACCGCAGTTCCTGGTGAGGCAGCATCACTTTCCACCACCTATACCAGTTCAGCTGTCAGCCCTGCCTTGCTGTCCTGTTGTTTTTCCTAGAACCCTACTCAACAGCTGCAGGAGCTTTACAACTGCCAGAATCGGGATTTGTCTCCCTGGGAAAGTCCTTTCAGGTTGCCTTTTCCAAGGGTGACTCTGCTACACTTGCTCAACCTGTTTAATGCTACCCTGAATCAAAAATAATTTGAAGAAAGCAAACGCTATGTTTCTTTTCATGCCTGTGACAATTTGGAAGGCGCAAGATCCTCTCTTCTCCTGCCAGGGCAGAATCAAGGGTACGTTCAGCACTGGTTTAGGTTACAGCCAGGGTCTGGCCAGCAGCACGTTACACACGGGACTCTCTAACATTGCTCACATCAACAGGGATTTAAAATGCTGTTGCTGATGGTGACAAACCTGGGCTGTCATTTGCTTTGGAGGGAGCAAGTGAGGAGAGGTGGGCACTGCCTTGAAACACCCTCAAACACGGCTGGGAGCATTCTGTGAGCAGCCCTGTTCAACATGTCCAACTTGGGGAACAGCAGCCCAGGCTGAGCCACAAAACTCTATCTCACAGGCAGGTGCACCACCTGGGGCTGGCTACTTGCTTGTATTCACCCACAGGGGAAATAGCATTGGAAGACATCATTATCCTGCACCGAAGGCAGGTGTGAACCTGCATTTGGGGTGGCCTCAGTGGATCTGCGGCTTCCTCACAGTCCCTGTGACATTTTTTGCCCTTTCAGCCTTGCTCTCACAAGCCGCGTATTGTTCTAAGGTTGCATGGTCTGATGGATAAACCAACAACGTGATCCTCTTCCCACCTCTGCAAAACTCTGCCACACTTTTTTTTTTGGTAGCATTAGGCAAGGCCATTCATTCTGTGAGTCTTCACCCCTTTCCTTTTCTGCAAAATGAGACAAATGATCCTACTCTGTACATTGATCTAAAATAAACTGCTGACTAGGGTTATCATTTGAGAAAACAAGACAGATAAGCCATCAGCCACAGAGCACTTCGAGCCAGAGTTATCAAAGCCTTACCTTGTTTGCAAGTACTGAATCTAACGCTGCCCACAACTGCATTGTCCTCTTGGCCCAGAAAGACTCTTGTCACCGGGGCGCTAACTCTGCTGATGAGTCTCACACGGCACGTGACTTCTGGAGGTGTATCATCCAGCAAAAGGTGATGAGTGGTGCTGCGGGAGAGCTAAGAAGCCCTTTGGGGCAGTACTGAGTGAGGGCATCTGACTATTTACGTTGTGTCAGATGCTGATGGAAGCACAACCATCTCACCACAACCCTTCTGTGTCCTTCCCAAGTTCCTCTGTGTTTTCAGGGACTCTTTCTGCCTAGCAGCATTCTTGGGACCAAAATGAACTCTTGGGAAAGGTTAAGAACAAGCTTTCTTGGGATCGTCATCTGTGGACAGCCAGAGCATGCAAGGAAGGTCAGAAGACAGCCAGCCACGCTGTAGACAGGCTCAATGAGCAAAATCACTCCTGAAAGTCTTAAAGAGAAGTGCCCATCCCTAAAAACCAATGCTGCAGCTGAAAGCATTTGGGTGGCCTCTGCCCCGATGGGCAACGAGCACTGCATTGCACAAGAGCAGGACCACAGTGGCTGGCAAGGACGGAGAGGCTCAGACAGGCACGCTTCTTGTGCAGGAGAGCTGAGGTGTTGAGCAACACCCAGCAGAGACAGGCAGATCCACAGCCAGGTCTCTGCTATGTAGTCTAACAGTACCCACACATCTCCTGGGTCTCCTCCATCGCCTCTTGTAGGGACGCACATTTAGCACAGTAGTATAAACCACCATCGAATCTGAGTGGTTGCACTTTATAGCCACTTCAGCTCAGGCCCAAACAATTGCAGAGTCCACCGTAGCAAAGACCAGGCCCGTATATTATTTTAAAGCAGTAGTTTGTTTTGGTTTCGCTCCCTTGCCTGCACCTCTCTGAAATTGCCCTCTGTTTGTTTGGGATATTTGCAGGCATGCAATGTTTTCCCAGCCAACTTTGCAAAGGATGTTGCCGTCCTAACAGGCTCTGCCTTTGACTCCTGTGCTGCTGTGGCCAAGTCCTTGGACTCCTCTGCAGAGTAAATCAAATGACTTCTGCAAAAGCAGATGTGAAAAAATAACATATGCAAAATGACTGGCACGTAAAACTATGAGCAGTAACTGCAGGTGTGCAGGAGAGCTCCAGGGCTGATGCTTATTGCTCCAGCAGACAAAAATGTCTCAAGGACCCGGGGCCTACGCTGCATAATCCAAGTGAAACTTATGCAATTCTTCCCACTTTGTGGAAACTGGCATTTTGGAAAGTAGGGAAACTGCAGCCCAGTGACCCCCAAACCAGTCCCAAGCACTCCCAGTCCCTGCCCCCATTTGATGCTCCCCTCAAGCAGGATTGAGAGGCCCAGCAGCAGGGACTAGCTAGAAGTGGTTTCTTAAAAGATGGAAAACAAGTTTCCTGAGGCAAAAGAAGAATCAGGCTTGTTTCACTTTGAAGGCTTGTTTGTTTGGCGCCTTTGGAAATGAGAAAGAAAACAGTGGTGTTTTTGATAAAAAAAAAAAAATCCTCCAAATGAAGAAACAAATCGTGAAAAAATGAAATAAGACAGTTATGCCTTTTGAAAAAAATGTTGGCCAGCCACAGTGCCGTGCTAAGTCAGATGTGGCTCAGCACAGCTCAGCAGCAAACAAGGGCCCTCACAGACCACCACTGGCAGCAGCTGCTGAAAAATCCTGCCCTGGCTTGGAGCTCACACCCCCTCCTCCCACCCTGCTGCTTATATTAATTGCCTGCTACTTGTACAGTCTCAGCAGCACACGTATTTACCTACCTGTTAACGCTGAACTATCATCTGCCACACACCAGCGTCACCAAGTCTCTTCTTACGCTGCCTCTGCACAAACAGCACCAAGTTTGCAAAAGCATCCTGACCTCTAGGAGAGACCTGAGGAGAGCCAGCAGGAAGGCATGCAACCATCCTGGTGCCACCATTCCTGCTGTGGAGCTCTACAGCTGCCTGCGCAGCATTGCAGGAAGCCCACTTTGTAAAATTCTGCACACTCAGTCACACACCCACCTTGCCCATGAACAGTGCCACCCGTTTACCACTTCAGGCAGACTCCCCGCCAGCACTCCTTGCATGCACACCGCCGCTTGCTACAGCTCACCACTGCACACAAGCTGCTCACCAGCACTTACTGCCACCGCAGGGCTGCCCACAGCCCGCCACTACGTGAGTGCAGCCCATTTCTGTCTGTGGACAGCTTGGCAATAGCATGGTGCATGGCACAATCAGCATAGCGGCAACAGCAACATTAGCACTCGGGTTGTGGCTTGCAATAAAATCAAAAGTTAATAACAGCAGCAGCAGATTATGTGCAGGACTGAGGATCCTAATTGCTGTTGGGATTCTAACGTTGGTCACTCACCACGTACCCAGGATACGCAATCTCTGCATGGCACATTCTGTTATCCATATTCTTATGTTTGTCCTTTTCGGCATCGCTGGATTTTCAAATAAAGTCCTTCCCTAAGGCAACTGAAGATGCCTTAAATTAGAATGCGATTGAAGTAGCTGTTGGTGGTGTTGCTGTAATAACGGCGTTCCTGTATGGAGCCAGTAGCTGAACTCGATGATCCTTGCAGGTCCCTTCCAACTCAGGAGATGATGTGATTCTGTGATCTTTATGCCACCCTACTATGCTGAGGAGCATCCATCATGGATTAATTCCTCCTTCCCTCTGTAAATTTATTTATTAAATGCTGAACTGGCTGATTTCTTGGGCCTGCCCTTCCAAGAGGCACATGATGGCTTTTGCAGGGAGCTGCACTGGGAAGAGCAAACAGTATGCAACTAAACATTGTTGCTGGTAAAAAACAAGAGCTGCGCAACAGCAAAGTAGCCCAACAAGCTGCCTCAAGCTCCCAGCCTCACTAGCACAAAACCATGATGAATAATCCAAAAGAGTAATGTTCAATACCACATTTCAGTCCTAAACCAGCTAGTCTGGTTAATATTTGTACATACAGCATGTGTGATCCTACAGAAAGCAGAGGGAAAGATACCTTTCTTGGCTTAACTGCCATCTATGTTCACATCACAATTGCAATAAAATTACGTTATCTTCAGTTACCTTTGCACGTATCTATCAAATGTCCCATAGTCAAAACATCTTGTCTCACAAAATACCTTACCGCTTGCAAGTGTCAAAGCAACTTTTCTCCTTCTCTCCTTAGACAAAACACATCCTCACCTCAGTGAATTAACACCACGCAGGGTTTCTTAGATGATTGCAGAAACCCAAGAGCTTCAGTGCCAAACCCATGCAGCCCCACACTTGTCACCAAAGCATTCAGTGCTCCAACACTGAAAACCCAAACATTTCCCCTACTTGCTTTCAAAGAAGCAGCTAAGTCAAAAGCCTCAGCAGGACCCAGGAACCTGAGGTGGTGTCCACAGGGCTTGAGTCCCAGTGTCTGTCACAAAGGTAAAAACCCACTTTTCTGTGGGTTTTCCTCTTCTTCCTCACATAAAGGACAGGGCCCAAGCACAGGCTGTGGGCTCAGTGCCAGCTGCCCCCTCACCTCAGCAGAAGGGAAATAGAAAGCAACTGGAAAACTCAGGGAGGGGGGAATAAAAACCAGGAGAACACCAGTTACCAGCAAAACACACTCAGTTTGGGGGAAAATTCAATGCAGAGCCAGTTAAGATGGATTTAGATGGTGAAACACAGACGAAACTAAACCACCACCTTGCCCCGTGTGGAAGGGGTACCGGTGAGACCTGCTCCTCTCCAGCAGCTGTGGGGGTTCTGCCACGGCAGCCCAAGCCCCTCCCGCCCTTCCTCCTCCTCAGGGCTGGCAGGGCTGTTCCTCACACCTTCATCCCTCACTGCTCCCCTATTTGGCATTTTTTCCCCTTTCTTCAATCCGTTTCCACAGAGGTACCACCAGACCCTGTGGAGAGGGAGGCATGAGGGCAGTGCCGGAACCTTCCGGAGCCTCCTGGAACCTTCCGAAGTTTTTCCCGCCTTTTTCTCACAGAGCCCCCTCAGCATCGCCGCCAGCCCCAGGTCGGGGGGGGGGGGGGGTGCTCCCCACCTTCTCCCCGCATCCCGAGGACCCAAAATAACTCAATCTCTCTGCTCAAGGAGCCATCACCAGCTTCCCCATAGGGTTCTCCTCAGGTTGGCAGTCCTTCGCCTCTGCCATGGCTCTGTGACAGGCAGCATTTTGTCTTCCCCTTCAAATCCAGCACAGAGGTGGGACTGAGAGGGATCGCCTGTGGGAAGCGACCCCGTATGCTCACCACACCGCTCACACCACCTCTGCCCAAGTTTCCAGGAATGACAGTAATTAAGTTGTAAGTGCAGTGCTTGCTCCCCACTCCCCATATGTTTTCACTTCAGCCATACAGCAAAAATATTTCCTGGCATCTGTCTTCAATTGAGGGCAGGGAGGGAGGTAAGCTGGTGGAGAGGAGAGACCCGTGGAAGGGACATGCTCTTTGAGCCCCTTTGGGAGAAAAAAAAAAAAAAAACAAAACACAAAGATGCCTTTGATCAATTTTTCATTACCATGATGCTACAAACAGTCATGGTGAAAGCAAGCAGTGAGCATGAGCCCCATTATCTCAGGTCTGGCTGACAAAGTCTGTGCATCCAGCATGCCCTGCGTGCGGCTGCTCTAGCACCAAGCTACAACCTGCCTTGCCACTTCCACACGCTGCTTTCCAGGCTCTGAAAACCTTCTCCCCATCGACAGCCGTCTGCATTAGGTCTGTGCAGCCTGTGGCATCGCTGGCAGCAGCGGGTGGGAGGTGATGCTGTCTTGGCTTTATTCACGCTTCCTTGCAAAGAGCTCGCATCTCTCCCAGGGATCTCGCTTCACTTCTGGTTGCTGAGAAGAATGTCCTCATCTTCACTTGCGTGTTTCCTTGCCTGAAAACAAAGAAGAATCCCCCCCAGGATTAGCAGAGCAGATACCAGTGCAAAAGCCAAAACAGGAACAGTAACATGCTAGCAAACTCACCGCTGGCCTCAGCGCAACGCTTCTGCCTGGGAAAGCACAGAGGCACCACGTCCCCATCACTGCGTACTCATGTGCAAACCTCAGAAACCTGGAGTAGGAGACAACAGTTGCAAGCAAAAAATCAGAGACCACAGCAAGGTGGAGATCAGGATCCACACCTGCTGCATATTGGGGAGCACACAGAGCTAGGTTCAGAAACGAAGTCCTGGCCAGAAGATGAACAGCTCCTCTTCGCTGGCAAGTGCTCATGCCATCGTGTTCCTGTGCACAACTGGCCTGTGCCATGTGAGCAATGTAAAATGGTGTGGTGAAATATCACCTGTAAGCAGCTCTTGCTCTTACAAGGTAATTTCACCTCACCCCTGTTCTCCACATGCACACAGAGAGCTTATTATCCTCTCTTTCCATCTGCAGGACATGAGGTTTTCTCTTCAATATTATAACCCTTCCAGCAGATCCACTTGTACGTTTTTTCATATCCTTGCTGGGACATATAAAAAAAGCTTCTCAGTGCAAAGCTGTTTTCCATGGCACATCCTCCAGGCTGCCCTGCTCCTTCCCACAAGTTCCAACCTTTCTCCCCAACCAACCTCGTACCAAAAACTAGTGTTTACTTACACTTGAAACATGTTCCTGCTGTGTTGCGGCCCCTTTGTTAACTTACAAAGGCCTTGTGAAAAATGCCTGCCATTTCCAGAGGGAAAGCCAAGTAATTAATGACTATCAGAGCCCAGCTAATCGTTCTGCATGCATTACCTTTGCACAGAAGCCAGCGAAGCAATAAAATCACCAGGGCCAGCGTGAACTACTGCATCACCCAAATGGAATCACCTGCTGCTATGGTATTTCCATAAAACCCCATCCCCTCTTCCTCCGGGCCACTCCACCCCCACATTTCTTTTCCTGCACTGTGGACTTAAAGGGCAAAAGCATTCGCAGATTGTTCATCATGTCATAGAAAACATCAGAATATCTCATTGGGCACCTGCTAACATTCTTCACCTCAATAACCTGCAGAAACCCCAAAGATTTACACCCTAAAAACACTACAGTATGCATCATGCTTAAAGAACAGGGAGATATATCCACATCCAACACTCAGTGCTGTCTTACATGAGACTACGCAGAAAATCCTGACTTTGCAACACACACCTCCTTTACTCTCCAGGTTACTCTATGTCTCCAGACCCACAATGGGAGAAGCTGAGCCACATCTTTCCACACAAGTGCAGCTCCTCAATGTGCACAGCCCCGCACGATCAGGAAGGTCGAGCCTGCTGCCACACTTCCAGGTGGTCCCAATTAATCCCACGGAGTTCAAGCACAACACGTAATCGGGAGCTCGCCCGCGCAGTCAGCAACTGGGAGCCCCAGACACGCTGTATTTATCTGTAAATCAAAGTGAAGCTAAGCAGCTCCCCGGCCCCGACAGCATTGGTGTGTCTCCCAGAACATATTACAAATGATTTTTATGACATGCTATGTGTCTTTCCATGTTGGACAGTGTTTACTCAAAAGTTTCTTCCGAAAAAAATGCCAGGGGCTGTCCATTGGGACCACAATAAATTCAAGAGGATATGCCGTCCTGTTTTATTTTTTATCCATCAATAGCCATTGTGCTGTTTAAAGAACCGAGAAGAGTTGTGTTAGTGGAAAAGCTTTTCAACGCTTTGATTCCCTTCTCCCCCCTCCTTCTTTCTCTGCAAAATTCCACTTGCGATTCCCCATCATTTTTTTTTTTCTGGGTGGTTATGCTAAAAACTTCTGCCCAAAGGCTTCTGGATAAATTCTGCCCTCAGATATGCACATTCAACTGCTGGTGAAATTAGTGGCTTCTTTGCATGCAAGTTGCAGGAAGGAATTTGGCTCAGCCAGCAGCATTTTCCGAGCGGCCACAGAGTGCATGCACACCAATTGTTCAGCCCCACGCTTCAGACACCATGGCCCAGGGGCAGCCAAATTCCCAGACCCCCACGAGTCGCATACCAAAACCTTCGTGGTGATGAGCTGTGAGGAAGCATTCCTCAGCACTGGAGGAGGGTGTAGCACACCCGCCTGGTGTGCCAGCTCAGAGCCTGGCCGCTGGGCTCTCCTCTCCAGGACCTCACCTCCTTCTTGACCACAACACTGCCCAGCTGCCTGAAGGAATCCTCAGGTAGGGTCATCACAGAGGAAAGTTGGCATTGTGCATTAAAAATATGCATCACCTCCACACCAAGGGTTTCCCTGGGGTTCTGGTGCACTGCTGAGTGGTTCAGCTCATGTAGGACCCCGCTTGTTCTCCACTGACTGCAGAGGGAGATAGATATAGGTAACATGGATGCCCTGTAGTCCCTCCTGCTTTTCCCAAACCTCGCTGACTGTAACTTGTGCCAGATTTACCCACCTTCATTTTCAACCTTTGGGCCTTCCTGATATATCCCATCTCCTGCAAAGAGCGGAGCCAGGCTGCCTGGGCAATGGATCTCTCCTAGGGAGGTGGGGTGGAACTACCCGTAAGGACTCCTGGATCCTTTGGACAGGACAAGCAAGTCTCAGAAGGGCTTTTTTCAGGACTGCAGCAAAACTCAGATGACACAGACAACACTGTGCTCAAAAGTCAGACCAAGACCAAGCTCAGACCTCTCCCACAGCTTCAGAATATTTGGTGCTTTATATAGGCATATATACATTTAAGTGTGCATGTGTACATGTATATCACAGAATCACAGAATCGTCTAGGTTGGAAGAGACCTCCAAGATCACCCAGTCCAACCTCTGACCTAACACTAACAAGTCCCCCACTAAACCAGATCACTAAGGGCTACATCTAAACGTCTGTTAAAGACCTCCAGGGATGGTGACTCAACCACCTCCCTGGGCAGCCCATTCCAATGCCTAACAACCCTTTCGGTAAAGAAGTTCCTCCTAATATCCAACCTAAACCTCCCCTGGCGCAACTTCAGCCCATTCCCCCTCGTCCTGTCACCGGGCATGTAGGAGAATAGACCAACCCCTACCTTGCTACAGCCTCCTTTAAGGTACCTATAGAGAGTGATAAGGTCGCCCCTGAGCCTCCTCTTCTCCAGGCTGAACAACCCCAGCTCCCTCAGCCGCTCCTCGTAAGACTTGTTCTCCAGACCCCTCACCAGCTTCGTTGCCCTTCTCTGGGCTCTCTCAAGCACATATTTGCAAGCTTATACATGCCTGCAAATAAAATTAACATCCCTCAGCCATTCTTGATTCTGGTAAAAAGGAGTTATGATGAATGCTGGCTCAGTGTTTTGGGACCCTGGTGTGACCAAGCTGCCGTAGAAAAAAGAACTGCTTTTAGAAAGCCTGGTTCTTTCATGTATGCACACACTCTCCTTGAAGAAATCTGCCACTGTGAGGAAATCAGGCCAGAGGAAGCAGCGCTGTGCACGGCTGGTCCCCACGTTATTTCGGTTAGTGGCAGGGCAGTAACAAATTGCAAGATGGGTGGAGAGCGGAAGAATGAAGCAGCCCAACATTGATCTCTTCTGTTCATTCAGCTAACAGATGAATCTCCAAACATCCACATGCTGTTCTTCAAAAAAAGCAAACGCTTAGCGTGCCCACCCCATTTGCAGCCCAAAGGCCTTTCTAGTGTTTGTGTCCATCTCCATTTCAATCCTAACACCCTCTCCTCCATGCTGAGGCACATAGGGAGAAAACAACATCCCTGACCCAAGACCCTGTCCACAAACTTTTCAAAACAGGTTATTCCCTCTCCCAGATTTTGGGAGCCAACCTAAACATGTACCAAACGGGGCTGTTCATAGAAATTTCCCAGGTTAGCTGTTGAACTGAAGGCATTTCAAGTCTACAGAAGCCACCTTTTTGTCAACAGGATTGCTTAACAGCTCTCTGGAGCAGCACCTTCTTCCAGAAGCACCTAACTATCTCCTGAGTTACATAAACGCTGTCACCTTCTTCAGACATTCGGTTGACTTTTTTTGGCCCTTATCCTGTGGTTCATGTTCTGCAGCAGCCCCCCTGACATCTGTGAAGCTGGTCACTGAGTAAACACTCCATGCCATCAACAAAAACACCAGGAGGCGACTTTGTAGGAACGCACATGGCTTATAGATCTATTGGCATGGTGCAGAAAAGATTTCTAACCTTCCAAAGTCTCCACATCTCCATAAACCTGAGGGTTTTTTTGGACTGAACCTGCTCTGTTGCATCCAAGTTGTCCCAGTGGAGCTGAACCAAAAAAAGCCTAATAAACTGCTCAACTAAGAGAACAAAAATAATTACCCCCAAAGGAAGAACCTCTCCAGAGTCTTGGCTACGTAACACAATGATAAAACGGAGTAAAACTGGTCTCAGTCTCTTTTGACTCCAGAGGCCTGGATGGATGTTGTTGCCATCACTTTGAACTGAAGGACACAGGCCTCATTTATTCTTCCTTCTTCATTCCCTGCCATAAAAGCCAGGAAATGTAGTAATATGGCATTTCCAGTGCCATTTCATTCACTTTGTGCCTGAATTATTTTTATTTCCCAAGGCAAATGAAGAAGTGTGAGACAAGCGGCTGTCCTTAATTCCAAATTTCCTGCCATTGACCAGTTTAAACCATAGATCTAATGTTGTTAGGACAATATTTTCTTCCATACATGTCTTGCTGGTGATGTTAACTACTTACTGTTTATTTCCTACAGCAGCTGGGAACACGGAAACATGTACTGAAAGGGCTGAGTCACCTCCCCGTTGTCTAATGTTAGCATCACAGCCTGGACGCAGCTTGGTTAGGATGTTCTTGCCTCCAAAACCAGGAGCCCCTGTAAGGTTGGAGCACAGACCTCCAAAAAAAAAAATATAAAAAAAGGAGAAACAAGTAGCGAGAAGCAGCGCCAAATGGGGAAACGCCAGGCAAACGGTGAGTGGGGATGGACGGACAGTCAGACCTTAATCCCACTAAATGGAAAGCAGATAGCCCTGATGGGAGGGGAACTCCTGCTACTCTCATCTCATCATTTGAACGGCGAGATTTCAGCTCTTTGTGGACAAGCAGGGCTTGCGAGAAACAGGGGGAGCCACTGCCTTTATCTTCTCCCCAGTTTGCACTGCCAGCTGGAGGCGAGCCCCCAGCAGCAGCCCCCAGCACCAGCCTGGGGACCCCCCATGGATTCAGTTTGGGTTAACAACATCCGTGTTCCCTGGGAGCCAGGGATTTGTTGTGGAAACGCTGCCAGAAGGGCCTAGCTTTGGCTCCTCTTCCCAAACACTTGCGGAAAGGCTGCAAAGTGTCCACCGGGACCCCGAGCTGAGGGGAAGATGAAGGCGAGCAGGGAGAGATGCCCATCAGGGCTGCGGCTCCTGCCAGAGAAGTGGTGCAGTATCAACCCCTGGCACTCTGGGACAGGTGGAGTGTCCTCTCCTTCCTTCCCTCCACAATCCTCCTTCCCAAAATGTTCCTCCAGAAAAGCAGAAAAGGGATGGAGCTGAGGAGACCATAGGCACCAGGGAGATGGCTCAGAGGGCATTTCACTGCCCTCTCCACCTTTGCATCTCTCCATCAGCAAGGAAGGTGCCATTTGGGACTGCCAGTCACCAGCTGGGAGATAAGCAGGGGTGCAAGAAAAAATAATTACCCTTCTATTTTTTTAGTGAAATACAGCGAAACAAGGATAGGGGATATGAAACTGCCGGCAGGAAACCAAGTCTTAGTGAAGTGAGGTGTAATGAACAGAAAACACCAGTCCATAGGACTCTCCGCAGGGGATGATCACAACCCTAATGGAGCCATCAGAAAAATATTGTTTTCCTTGCAGTAACACCTCAAGCCCAATTTACTACAAAGAGGGGAGAGCTGTAAAAGAGTGGGAAGTCTCTTCATCCAGCGCTGCTTCCCAGGGACCGCATGAGGCCAGTTCAATTTGCACCTTTTATCACCCCCGCCTGTGTCTCACTGCTTCGCAGGAGCCCTCTCCCCAGGGCAATAAAACCAAAATTACCGCAGAAAGCAGGCCATGGAAATAGCTCACCTGGAATCCAAGGGAGCTTTGCTGGAGCGAGAGCTGCCAAAAGACACCACTGGACCCCTCTGGCACCAGCAGATCCTGGTCTCAGTAACATCCTTCACACCGCGCCAGGCGCCTGTTCCCTGCACCAAAGCACTATGAGCTGAGCTCCTCATTTCTGTGGGTGCCAAGTTACATTCTGCTCCTTCCCCTAGACCCCCCCATCGAACTCTCCCCTTTTTCAGGAGACCCTCTAACTTTTTCCATCATTTTTCTTCTCTGTTTCTGGGAAATGAGGGTCTAAACAGCTGCCTGCTTCTCTCCTGCTGCAGCACTGCAGAGGATGAGCTGACCTGCCGAGCACCCCCTCCCTGACCCAGCGCTCCCCTCTCTCAGCTTTGTTTTCAGGCAAAATTAGGCTGAGTTTCAAGCAAACCTGGGCTGAGCTTCAAGCGAGCCTGAGCCAACTCCTAATTTATGCTGTCAGTGTATTGTTCGGGGTCAAAGCCATAAGACACATGGAGTCTTTGCTTCATTTTCCCTCCAGCCTGAGAGAACATCAGAGACACCCTGGCTGTGTTCTGCTGCTGGCAGTCGCCCGGACCATGGCACATGGCAGGACTCAGCTGGAAGCCGAAGGAGGCAGGTCTCAGGGGCCGGGCTGCGCAAAGGGTTAATGTACAGGTCCCCAAGTCCGACCTGGGCAGTTATTTCAGGGTCATGCTCCCAAGCGATAAATTCTCAAAAAACAAATCTCACTGCAGGGGAAGATGCAGTTTCTCTTAATTACGCAGAGATGCATCTTAGCAAGTAACCCTTTGCCTGCAAGGGGGCTGCACGTGAGGGTAGGGCTCAACTAGGAAAATGTTTCTTGATTTGAACACCCACAGACTTCAACTGTACTTTGTGGATGCTGGGGGGTTATCATATACATTTGTCACTGCACAAACTGCTGATGGCATTTAGCTTTGCCCCTTTCTACATCCAGCCACACCTGAAACATTGCATCTCTCTCTGTCACTCTTTTCAGAACATGCAACAGGCACACAAGAGCCAGAAAAGCCACAGAGCCATTTCCACAGCAAGGTAGGCACTGCAGGCCGGGGTGTGCAGCCAGAGCCTCCCACAGCTCCCCAAATGCTGGCCAACACCCCTCGCACCATCACACTGCTGCCAGAAAGGCGGTGAGCAGAGCACAAAATGGAGCAGGAAAAGGGATCTTGCTTCCTAACAGACTTGCCAGGCAAAGTGGAGAACAGGAAGGCAGGCTTTCTCGTTTGGAGACCTGTACACCAGTCCTGTAAAAGTCACAGGAGAAAGGTTTTGGCAGATTTTTGGTTTTGCAGTACAGGCAAAACCCTAAACATTCTGAATTAACAAGGGGAGCTGTAAATCAAACCAGAATTGGGGTGCTGAGGTGGGAAGACCCCACGTGCCTGCTCGCTTTGCCAGCAGAACGGATGGAAAAGTTGACCAGAGCATCTACTTCACGCACAACTCCCATGTACAAAGTGAAAACGAGCCGCCTCTTCACAGCATCAGCACAAAGGAGGCAAACCATGGTCTGCCGTGGAGCATCTGCATCTCCTCCTACCACAAATACTGACCTCAAAGAGGCCACCAAGATGATCGCACAGAGGCCAGCAAGGCCACAAGCTGGAGCACAGCTCCTCACCTCTGCAAATTTTGCTCTCCCCGATGGGAAAGTTTAGTCTTGCTGGAAGCCTGCATTTATCTTGTGGCTGAAGGAATTGCTCTGAACTGGAGACCAGTAAGTTAAACAATCTCCCCAGCTTGTCTTTGTGCTGCAAACATGTTACACAGCGCTTCAATAGTTTGGGCAATAGTGGGGCTGTGTGTCATGTATTATTTCTGACCATCTGGAACAAGCATTAACCACAAATAAGCAAATTTGCTTGTTCTTTACTGCAAAGAAAGAAGAGCTTTGCCAGAGTGGTGCTCATTTCCACTGATGACAGATGTTTCGGGCATGCTTGGGTACCGACATGCATGCAAACCAGAAATCACCCTCCTCCGCCCTGAGGACCCGCCAAGTTTTACAGGCTGAGATTCAGAAAAATGACAAAGGAGGGTGGGGGGGGAAATCTGCTTTTTAAGTTGACTCCAGTTTACTTTTTTCCTGGCTTTTTGGCCCGGACTCCCTGCGGAGTGAAGCTCACCCAGTGGCTCCATCTCTTCGCCCTGCCAATTCTTGCAGCCTCGGGCAGCTTGCAGGCGACGCGCAGCGAGTCGCCCAGGGCAGCCGTATGCTCAGGTCTGGAGGGGCACACAGCAGCACGTCTGAACTGGTGCCTGGAAAAGTCCCCAAACCAGGGATTACACGCTTCCTAAAGAGCCAGCCCATACCCGCCCGCACGCTTTCTCCCCTGCCTCTCATACACTTGCACACAGGCGGCTGCTCGCTTACTTTCAACCTCCCACACGAGCCAGAGGGACAAAATGAAATCAATAAATAACCGCTGTTAGCTCCTGCACTTCCAAAGTGGTGCGCAGGGATTTGAATCCATGTAACTTCCATTAACCTCATTTAGAGTCGAAAATGCAACACCCTGGCCACTGCTCCGTGAACGTCGAGGCTTTGCTGCAAGCCACCAGTGCTGGCAAGTCCTCGCTGTTTCTTTGCCCAGATCCAGGATTTTTATTTATTTATTTATTTTTGAGATGGGCAGCTGCTGTCCTTAAGCTCCCATTTCCCTGTTACTCTTTCCAATTACGAGCATTATTCAGAGGGGGGTCCAGGACCTCCATCCCTGGGTACCTGGGACTTCGGTAGCAGGCTGTCAGAGCACTCTGCACTTGGCTGCTAACCTGCACGCATTCCCATTTCCAGGCAGTCCCTTTTCCTGCAGAAATTGCCCTGAAAATACATGTGCCGACACTCCCTACTACCCAAGCAGCAGCAGGAAGGTGTGTTCTGCCCCGTTTTGCAATCGAGATAACACTGCTGCATCCCAGCACTGCAGGCACTTGTCACTCATTTGGTAAAGCACAAGGGAGAAGAACACAAGGGCTCACTTACTGCACAAATTACTGCAGCCTGGATAATACAGAAAGAACAAGAAAAAAAAACTTAGATTTTCTTCAGCCCTGCTAGGCAGCCGATGTAGTTAGCAAGGGAAACCAATTGCAATCTTCCTTGCCTTCACTCTGTGTTGAGCTGAGCAGCTCTCCAAATCGCAGCACAACAGCACATTGCTGCTTGATCACACCCTGATCTGCCCAGACCTTTGGCCGTGCATTTTTAGAGGCTGTTCAGAAGTATCAGGAGACGAGGCAATTGTCCTGGTTAGGAAATCCTTTTCAAGAAACCCAATTTATAATCGGAGCTCAGTGCAAAAGAAAGCATCCTTCCACAGGAAAGGGCCTTCAAAGTGTTCGGGGACAGCTCTGGAGGCAGGTGAATTGTTCTGGGTTTTTCCTGTGTACTTGCTTTCTCTTTTTGTCTGCTGGAACGAAGACAAAAAAAAAAAGATGTTTTTAATGACAAAACAAACATTTTTGAAATTAAAAACAGAAGAGAAAGGAACACATACATTTCAATCTCATGCAACTGAAAACCCCACTTCAGATAAAGACACTTCCATACATGCTCACTTTCTAGGGGGGAGTCCATTTTGAACACTTACATCAAAATGTTTTTAAACAAATGCCTTTTGTTTAAAGAAATTCAGCTGCGTCTTGAGCAGCTCAGCACACGTAAAGCCAAACGTTCATCCTGTTGGCAGAGACATTTTGCCAGCAGAACATTTGCAAGGTTTTCTTGCACAGAGACCAGAGTTGTGCTCTTTTCTTCACCGTCGGCATCACCAGCACAGGTGATGGATCTGTGAACTAAATCCATGGAGAAAGTGTTGTGAAAAATAGCTGAAAAATAACAAAAAGACTAGTTTTGCTCAGTGAACAACTTGCCTACTGCTACATTTAAGCAAAGCCTTCTTTCAGGTCACGCCTGGAGACAAGTGAGCAAGCCCCAAAAGCTGTATTTACACACATAGAGGCACTTCCACACACCTGGTCCTAACGACCAAGTCCATCTACGCAGCACAGAGCCACTTGCAAGGAAAACGTGTGCCTCCGCACACAGCTGCGGAGCAGTGGAGTTTATGAAACCTCGTTTACTACATCCTCAACCATCTGGCTTGGGCTCTCCGGTGTCTGATACAAGCTGTGCTCACGCACAGCCTTTCCCTCAAGCAGAACACGGAAAGATCTCTTTTTTAACCTTTTTGCAAGGCCATCTATTTCCACAAACCCCCTAGAAATTAAAGCCTTGGGGCTTTCCTTCTCCCTCCCTGCCCTCCGCTCAGGACAAAGCCAGCCAGCTGGGAGGACACAGCGGAGGCACCACAAACCACTATCCATGGCGCAGAATCGCAGGTGAGCTTTGCCCCGAGCTGTGCACCAGCGTCCCCATGCACCTCTCGCCCTCAGCCTCCCTCTAGCATAGTGCGGGATCTGCCACCCTAAAAATAGGCACCCGGCCGACAGCTGATCCCCACACAAAAGACCCTCCGTATCCCAGGAATTTCACATGGCTGGCAGACCGGGGAGCAGCGCTGCTTTGTGCTCCTGGCCCCAGTACAGCCGTCAGCCTGTCTGTCTGTCCGTCCCCCAGCATCCTGAGCTTGCTGCAAGCCCGAGCAGCCCCCGCGGATACCTCCCCCAGCCCTTCCCCACACCCTGCCGTGGACAAAGCCAGCATTGATTTGCAATGACAGATGCAAACCTGGGATTTCTTATACTTAGAGGCTGGGCTTATTTTCTTTCAGCCTAAATCTTTTATTTCTGCCCCATTTTCTCCAAGTTCCTGCAACCTTTATGGCAGCGCTTTGCAACATCCACACAAACTGCTTTGGACACGCACACGATGGGAGCTGAAGCCTGCGCAGCCCGTAGCAGCAAGCTATGGAAACCCCAGAGGCTGCTGCTTGGTAAGTTATCAGCAAAGCGCTGCCATGAGTAATGCTATGAAAGTTAGTGTTTTTCAAAATAGCAATGGCAAAAAAAAAAAAATCACAGAATCGTCTAGGTTGGAAGAGACCTCCAAGATCACCTAGTCCAACCTCTGACCTAACACTAACAAGTCCCCCACTAAACCAGATCACTAAGGGCTACATCTAAACGTCTGTTAAAGACCTCCAGGGATGGTGACTCAACCACCTCCCTGGGCAGTCCATTCCAATGCCTAACAACCCTTTCGGTAAAGAAGTTCTTCTTAATATCCAACCTAAACCTCCCCTGGCGCAACTTCAGCCCATTCCCCCTTGTCCTGTCACCAGGCACGTAGGAGAACAGACCAACCCCCACCTTGCTACAGCCTCCTTTAAGGTACCTATAGAGAGTGATAAGGTCGCCCCTGAGCCTCCTCTTCTCCAGGCTAAACAACCCCAGCTCCCTCAGCCGCTCCTCGTAAGACTTGTTCTCCAGACCCCTCACCAGCTTCGTTGCCCTTCTCTGGACTCTCTCGAGCACCTCCATGTCCTTCCTGTAGCGAGGGGCCCAAAACTGAACACAGTACTCGAGGTGCGGCCTCACCAGAGCCGAGTACAGGGGGAATCAACATCATTGCAACAGCCTGTCCTGAGCACGCGCCTGTTAGCCTGGAGGTTTTGCTCCCACCTGGAGAGGGGATGGGAAAAGAGGTACAAGGGGAGCACCTGGGGACAGCAGCATTGCCCCAGTGAAACATATGGGACACTGCAACTGCTGCACTTATCCCAGTGTGAGATGGGCACGATGAGCTGGGCAGCACACAGCAGGCGTCACTGTAAATTGCCAGGAGAGGAGCCAGGACAAGCAGGGCACCTTTACAGGATGGCCACAGTCCTGTGTGGGCAGCCAAGGCAGGAGCTGGCAGCTCCAGGCTCTGCCTGAGGCTTAGCAGACATCAGGGCCATGCAAGTGCCACCTGCTTTGGCCAGTCAGGGCCACAAAGCAAGCCCAGTGCAGATGGACAGAGGGCCACAGGAGCCTGCTGAATGTCTGGGCTCATCCTTATGTTACCCACACGCCCTCCAGCCCTGCTCAGCGCAGCTCCCTGGCTGCATTTCCCCGCTCGTGCCAGCCAGTGGCATCAGGAAGGTGCAGGGCTGCTGACACCAAAGCCCTTTGTTGTATATTTATGCCCTGCCCTCTGCAAGCAGCTCGCCAGCTCCTGTCCCTCGGTGTCTTGTCTCTCCTTGCTTTGCAAACTGGCTCCTGGCAAGCCCCTGTCAAAGTCCAGGGAGCTGCTCCCTTCCCACTTAATCCTTTTTGAACAAAACATAATTAGGCACCCGGATTGCACTGCCTGCTTAAAAGGCAGGGGGTTGCACTCCTTATCAAAGGCACAGATATGTGCAATGACCCAAATCCCAACTACTGCCTCCATTTTGTACCTGGCATGCTGAAGATCACGCCTCCTGCTGCACAGGTGGGTACTGGAGGCAGGGCTCTGAACGAGGCTCATTACAACAGCTCTAAGAGTTCCCACCTCCATGAGCCTTGTAAGGGAACGTCCCTATCATTGTCCTTTTGTTCACAGAAAGGAAAACAGAGGCACAAAGAGCTTAGATGACTGCCCACACATGCACAATGGTGCTCAGCGATACCAAATCCTTTGAGCTCGTAAGACACCAGGGGCTGACCCATGGAAGGGCACAGTCATGGTGCAGGTAACTTCCACCTCCCTTCACACCCCTCCTGGTCCGTGTCTAAGATTTATCCCATTCACATCCGCAGGGATTTCCAAAACCTACGCTCTCCAACAACAAGACCAATATTTGGATGAGACCAAATGCCCAAGGAAGGGTGCAACACCCTGGCAGGGACGCTCTGGGCACCCTGCTGGGGACAAACCCTCTGCTGACCCCACAGCCCCTTTCCTCCCCCCTCCAGGGACCCGGACAGCAGACAGGCACCCAGAGGGACTGATGGACAGGGTTTATTTATGAACAGCGCATGTCTCCACAGCCCAGAGAGCCTCCAGCTGTCTCTGGAGACGCTTGAAAAGCCATGAGGCCAGAAAGCGTCAGCTGGGGGAGCTGGTCATGTTGCAGAGGCACTGGTGGGACAGGGCAGGAGGAAGAGGAGGAGGGCCACGGCAGGCGATGGGGCTGCTGCAGCACAGAGCGGGTGTCCCTCCCATTTTGTGGAGGGCTTGCACTTGGGAAGGCGAAGGGTGGGGGAAAACAAGCAAGGTCCTGGATGGCAGAGACCCACACACAGAGCTCACCTCAGAGCCAGGGGAGGCTCTCAGGGGTCTGCTCACCATCAGAAAACAGAAGCACGAAGCAATACAGCCCCAAAATCTCCACCCTGAAACACAGCTGAGTTTTCCACCATGTGCAAGAGCGCCTCAGCCAAGGCCACAACCACCCCAAGGGATGCCAGGAGGAACCCGGCGACAGCAAACACCAACCGCTGTGACCGATTTCCAAAGCATTTCCCGTTTGCTTTCCCGAAACCCCTTTGCTTTGTGCTGGAAGGCTTTGGGGCAGCCTCAGAGGTTTTTTTTTGTGCCCAGGGGCTGAAGCTGCAGTTCAAACAAACGTAGCATTGGTGAAGCTTTGAGCACCACATTGTTTCCCAAAATACCGCTCCCCAGGCCCCAAAGGACTCACGGGAATGAAGGATGCAAGCACCGTTTTCTGCTTTGAGCAAACAGATTGCTCAGTGGCACCGAGATCTAAAGAATTCACCGTAAAATGCAATCCTCGTGCTATTTTCTTTTTAACTTCTTCCCTGGAATTTGGGGGTTTGCTCTCCCTGGGAGGCTGGTTTGGGCAGAAGCTTGGAAAGTTTCAGCTCTTCTCAGCAGCCCAGTTTGCCCTAAATGCTGGGCTCACCCAGCTCTCTGTAGGAAGCCCCATCACTGGGCTCCATCTCCCTCCTCTGGGCTACTTTGGGGGCAAAGCCTAAGTCCTGTCCTCCCAGCAGACCTGGGCCCAATGGCTCTCCTGCCAACATGCTTTTCCCCAGCTAGAAGGGAAGTGAGCTCTCCTCCTGCCTGAACAGCCGCGTGGCAGCTTGGTGACAGGATCAGTGCCTCCAGCCCTTGGCTCCCACGTACACCTTTAGGAAGCACTCGTGTGCCTTGGGGAAAAAGCTCTGGGGTGCACAGAGAACTGTTGCTCTGTAAAGTTACCAAACATTTCATGTGTACAAGAAGAGAAAATCCCTAAAGAAGGCCGTTAAAAAATTAACCACAAGCATTAACGATGTCTCCTGTGAGGCGGGGGAGCCCTGAAGGCACACACAACTTCTCCAGGAGCATTGCTGGGGATGGACTTGCCATGAGCCACTGCTGCAGATCCCCAGGCCTCCCCCTTGTCCCCCTTCCTCCTGCATCCCAGCTCCTGGTCCTCAGGAACAGGCTGGAAACGCAGTCCCAGCTCCGAAAAGCTGCTGCCATCTCCTGGAAAAAGAATCCTTCCCTGGAGAGAGGCGAGAGCGTGCTGGGGCCGTGAGCCAGAGGGGAGCTGCGGCCACCAGCACCTGTTGCTCTGGGCTGGCCTAATCCTTCCCTGTGAAGTCACGGTCGTCACCCAGCCAAGCAAGGGTGACTTCAAAAAATAGGATTAGGGGCTTGTGCTGGAGGGAGCAGTCAGGGCCACCCTTGGGACCACGCTGAATCTCAGCACAGGCTGCCCATGGGCACACTTTTCCCCTTTAACCTAACCAGCACAGGCAATGCTACAGCACCAGGGCTGCTTTGTCCCCCTCCTGATTGCAAAGCCAGCATCTTCGCTGCAAGGAAGTGGTGCAGGACGGCTCCCCCAAGCCAAGCACTGAGACACCAGGACCCTCTCACCACCAGGATGCTGGAAAGGCGAAAAAAAACATAATGCTGCAACCCCCTGGCTTCCCTTTCCTCTGCAGTGCCCCATGGCTTCCATACAGCTGGCCAAAACACAACCTGCTGCTTCTGCAGGCCTGCAGAGAGGTTTCTTGCAGCCCCAGGAGCCTCTCTCTGGCACTGATGCACATTTCTATAAGCACATATGTCAAACAATACTGAGGCTTTTTCCCCCTCCCCTAAGAAAAAATAAAATAAACACAATCTCAGCCATTCCTCCCTGGTGCCATGAGGCTGAGGGACTTGATTTGACTTCCCCGAAGGATGGTGCCTATGAAGGCACAGCTGATGGGCTGTGCCAGGGCTGTAAGCTGGCCCATGTGAGCATCACTGCAGTATTTATATCCCTTTATTATGCTCTAAACCCTTGTGGGGAAACAGGTGCAGAGCTGCCTGCAAAGCAGCGGCTAGCAGCTCACACCAGTGATGCTCCTTGTGGCTGCAGGGAGGCAACGTGGGCTGACGTGGGTTTTGGGGCGCATCTTACCTCATGTCTCAGCTTCCAGCTGCAGGGGGTGGGCTGGGGGCACCCACAGGTCTTCCCTAGGGAGGAGGGGAAGTCTCCTTCAGAGAAAAGCCCTTCCAGACACAGAGCAGGCTCTTCCCACCTGTAGTGCTCTGAGAACTCCCCATCTTCCTCCTTGGTCACTTTGCGCCTCCCCTTGGGGGATCCCTAAAGAAATATTTAACATCCTGAAGCCACAGCACCCCCAAACAACCCAAAAACCAAAAAGCCCCACAGCATGGTGACCAGGGTGTGGTGTTTTATCAACTCCAGCTGATTTATCACCTCCACCCCTCGCTCCTCCTTCAAGCAGGTGCTGAGGTTTACCAGGATCAGCAGCGAAACAGCCTTGTGCCCTGCTCTCAGAGATGCTGCAGTGGCACCGCGTGGCACCTTGCCAACACGCACCACCTCAGGACGTGCCTGGTTTTCCTGGAAAGGAGGGGGGAAGCCCTGGGTTAAGTGATAAAACATTCACTCACACCCCGCTGCTAGAAAACAACATTTAGCTATGAAACCCATCTCTCGCGAGTGGTGCTGCGCTGCTTGCCCAGAGCAGGAAGAATTTGGACACTGCTGTGCGGTCTGGGGTTCAGCCCTTCCCATGCACAGTGCCTTCGGCCTCCCTTTCCCCCTGAGCAGGGGAGGAAGAGGCAGTCAGCGTCAGGCTGCGTCCCCTGCAGCTGAACACCTCATAAATCTCCCTTTGGGAAGGCGGGGCAGCCCTGCTCTCACCCCGGGAAGAAAGCAGGGATTGTTCAGCGCCGGGCTCGGGCTGTGCCAAAATGCAAGCGCTGTGCTGGGGAGCGGCTGGTGCGATGGCAGGGTGGCTCAGGCTGGGAGAAGACCCCTGGTTTCCCCCCCTTCAGACTCTGGGGAACAGTACTTCCAATTTTTATGTTATTTTCAAAAGAAATGATGTGCTGTGTAACAGGCAAATGGAAACGCACAGGTCAAGTCTGCCTCGACCACTCTTCCTACCCATGCAGGTAGTTGAGATGGGTTAAGGAATGTGCCCAAGGACATGTGGGGTCTCAGTGGTGGAGATAAACCCTGAGCCACTACGTCTCAGGCTGGAAGCCTTGTGCTTTAACCAGACCACCCCGCTTTGCCCCTCAGACCAGCTTCGTGCAGCTTTTCTCAGTTTAACCTCACCCAAACATCCTTGACTTCAATACAAAGCCGTGGGCACCTTTCACCACCGACAGCCCGGCTTTGCAGATCTATAAAACATCTGGCCCAGCCAGGAGAGACCCCGTCCTAAATGTCACCGCCCCGGGAAGACGCTTCCTCTCCCTCCACATGGCTCCCGCAAAGGTCGGGGAGCCAGAAGGAAATTTATGGCCTTCCCCTCCTAAAGGACTTCTCCAGATGGGTCTCCAGTGCCGGGATTTTTTTTCCAGGTGAAGGAAGAAAGGAGGAGGAAGGAGCAGAGCAAGGGCACAACTGTAGGTCACATTTTTCTGCTCCCAACAAACCCATCGGAGCGGAGGGGCTGCTCCTCCAGCCCCCGGGGCACCTCCCCGAGGCCACCCGGCACCCGCAGCGGTGCTCGGAGGCCACCAGTGACACAAGTGCAGCTGCCCCACGTCCGGAGCTACACCCCGACGGGCGAAATTGATGGGGCTGCGGGAAGTCCACCAGGCCGCACGCTGGCCCCGCAGATTGATGGCCCCGGCGACGAGCCGCGCACAATGGCCAAGTTCAGGCTGCGGCGGCCGGGAGCTGAAAGGCGATGGCCATAAATAAGCTGGGGGAAAAGAGGGGAGGCAGAAGGCTGGCAGGGAGGGATAAATAAATGCGCACCCCGTGGTGGGGGGGTGCAGGGAGAGGTGGTGCTGCTGAGGGGGGGACTGGTTTGGGGTGATGCTTCTGGTTCAGAAACACTGAGCTCTTCCCCCACAGTCTTTCACCCAGTTATGAAGGGGCCACGTCACACATCCTCCCCCCAAATATGCCAGGGGTCAGTACGGGGGATATTAGGGTTATAATTACACCATTACCGGCACCGTCTGACGCTTCCCCCAAAGACCTTTAAATCCCAGCAGGTTTCTCCACCACCAGCCAACCCTCACCACCTTCCTCAGCCAAAAACACTGACCTTGGGCTGTCTCTCCTCTTCCAGCCATCGGCCACTGATCAACAGGGGACACGGGGGGGAGCAGAGCGCACGGAACTGGACATTTCCCACATTGTCCCCATCTGCTTCCTTCACGCCGCTCACTCTTCCCCACGTTAAATAAGCCCTTTGCATTTTGTTGTGGTCTCCTCTCCCTTTCTCTCCCCTCCACTGTTTTGTCAGGAAAAAAACCTTACCCAAAGAGCTGCCGTGATTTACGGCGCCGTTAACAAATGTCAGAGCTTGGGAGCCGTGTCGGAGCCGCTTGCTGGCAGCCTGCCTGGACAAACATACTAAAAGTCAACCCCGGCATGGATACTTGAGGAATTAGCGTCCGTACAAAGATGCATTAAATACAGGGAGAAAGACAGGGATTTTTTTCTTTATTTATTTTTTTTATTTCTTAAACAAGGGAGGCTTGAAAGGCTCCTCGGGGCTGTTTAACATATGTCACATCGCCCTGCACCTGCCCCGCGGCCCCTCGCTGCCCGTCCTTGTCACTGTGTCCCAAACGAGGACGAGCTGGGTTTTAGGGGGATCCCACAGCTCGGTGCCGAGCCTCTTCTTCACACACGGCTCTGCTACCATTATTTTTGATGTCCCTAGTGCTGTTTTGCCTGCACTTTGTGTGCATTTTCGTGGTTAATCCCTCCTGCAGCAGCTCCTTCTCCGTGGATCTGCCTGGCCGCTCCGTGCCAGGAGAGGCGCGCTCAGCCTCGCCAAGTGCAGCCAGGCGATGTTCTCCATCCCGTGCCAGATTTCCTACAAACCAGGAGCAGAATATAGAAAAATATCATGTCCTAAAATATATAGAAAAAAATAAGTAGCCCCTGGGGTTCTTGGTAGAAAAAAACATTTTTTTCCCAAGCAAGCCTATTCCCGTACACGCACGGCTGCACTCCGAGGCTCTGGAAAGGCTGTTATGGGAACTGATGGGCTGTAAATCTCCTGCATTAAAGGGAATGTCCTAACCCACGGTAATTTAGCAACTCGATGTGCTGCCCCAGCAGGCAGCGTTACCTTATTTCACCTCCACGTCCCATCTCCAAAGCACAGCTCCTTGCCCACCTGACAAGCCCTGGCGGCATTGTGGATGGAGGAAGAGCTACTGGAAACCTCCCATGGCTGTTCAGTGGTGCATAAATTGGGGGTGCTTATGAGGGGCTGCCCATCAGCCTGGTCCCTTACCCCAAATGGCTCTCCCAGCACGAAGAGCACCCAGCTGGGAGGAGGAAGGGAAAAAGCAGCATTCTTTTCATGCCACAATAGCCAACAGGCAGGAACAGCTTCAAGGGCTGAGCTTTAGTCTCAGAAAATGGTAAAGGGGAGCAGAAAGAAGAGCCCCTTGGCGCAGCCAGCACCCCACTCATAGAGCAAGAAGTTACTTTCCTCCCCAAATTCAGGCCATTTCCCACCTTAAATAGAGCCTCTGGTGTGGGGAGGCCACAGGTGAGGCTGCTCAGCACCATTAAGGGTAGTCTCCCTGTACTAACCAGGTTGCAGCAGCAGGATCAGGCCCATAAATGAAATTAATGTGATGGAAACACAACATACATGGGCACGAGTGCCAGATCCCCCTACAGGTCCCTCCTAGGCCCCTAGAACACCAAAGCCTGGCCCTTTCCTCACCAGTGCTGCTGCTCCTGGCATGCTTTGCGTGGCTGAGCCTGCAGCAGGTATGCGGAAATTCCCCGTTTTTTCCATTTGGGATCGCCCTGCTATGAATGCCCCCCCTTTTTCTGCGCTTCAGCCTCCGCGGCACATCATAACCCGGGTTTTTATTAGCCTCTGGCCACTGCAATTCCGGGAAGCTCTAAAAAGCCACTTTGATTCCCAGAGCCTGTTTTTTCTTTGGGAATTAAAATACCTGTCGTGGTCACAAAGGCGGCAGTTGAGCTACAGAAAAAGAGGGGGGGGATTAAAGTATTTAGGGGGAATGGCTGGAAGGCGCAGGACCTCCTTGGGCACATGGGGATGAGGCTCAGCAGGGCACAGGTGGCCTCTGGACATGGTGAATGGCCCCATATGGGGGTGACATGGTGGGGATCCATCGGCAGGGCCATGTAAAGCCATATATAAAGAGTTTTGAGTGTTAGGAGGGGGTGCCAATGTCTATTTTAACAGAAATGTGATGCCAATGCTGTGCGCTGTTGGCCCAGACACCTGACCTGTAGGGACAGCACCTCTCCACGCTGTGTAAGACCAGCTAGTGCGGGCAGCTCGGCTCTCCGGTGGTGGGAACACATCCCACAGCACTCCGGTCCCCTTCCCCGCAACCGTGGGGACCTTGGGGCCAGGAAACGTCTATATCGGGCCGCTCCCTGGCGGCACGGCGGGCTGCTTCCTGCGCCGCCGGGGCTTCCTCTCCTCCCTCCTCCTGCCCGCTCCCCTTCCAGAGCACCAGGCAGCCACTGGCGGTGACTCACGGGCCCGTTTTTAGCCTGGTGGCAGCCCCGTCTTCCTGCCGCCAGCCGGGAAGCATGGCCCCCCTTGCAGCCACCCCCTTCTCCGGGCTCTTCGTGAAGGGAAAGAAAAGCGAGGGCCCGGCAAGCGAAAAGAAGTGCGGCCAAAACATGTGAGCAGGACGGCTTCGTGTGCCAGTGCCCAGGTGCACAAATCCTTAGTGCCATCGGGGGACATGAAAAATAGGAACAGGGGAGGTGGGGGAAAGGGTGATGCGCAGGGTGCCGTTGGTCTCGTGGATGCATGGAGCCCATCGTGAGCAAGGGATTCGGCCAAGTGGAGAGGGAAAAGGGAAAAAAATTAAAAAGCGAGGCCACACCTTTCCTCAGCTCCATTCCCAGGCACCACAAACCTCCTGGGGCAGGAGCTGTGGGCCTGCAGCTCCCACCAGGCACAGCCGGGGAGCTCCCCTGCGGCGGGCTGCAGCACCATGTGTCGCTCTGTCCATCTGTCCATCTGTCCGTCAGCACTGCATCGGGGCGCTTCCACCTGCCCTTCACCGAGGGTCAGGATTTCTCGTGCGAGCACGGGCAGAGAAAGGCAACGCTGCCCTTAGTGTATCACAAATTCGGGCAGGCAACAGGAAAAATCTTCCGCAGCCTGGGAGGCACCCAGTCAGGATGGAAACAATACTGGCCGCTGTACGCTCAGAGCCCAAACGCTTTTTTTGTGAAAAGTAAAAAGAATGGATGTTTACTCACAGGAAAGCTAAGAACGGAAAAAGTTATCAACTCCATTGTTTGCCGCAAATAATTTTACCTTACCCAGTCATATGGTGAGCTTTTAAAATAAAACAAACCCCAAACCGCTGCTTTTTGTCATTTAATATCACTCGCAGCCCGGCGGGTGCGGGGGCAGCACCACCTCCTGGCCGAGCCCCCCGAGCTGCTCGCGGCTTCTGCGGGAGGACCATGGCCCCACGAGAACCCCCTGGTGCAAAGGACGAGGAGGTGGCACGGGCACAGAGCATCCCATGGCATTTTCATCGTGGGCTGACAAGGGGAGGGAAATGCAATTAGGGGACAAAGGGGGTCACTTGGTGGCCGTGCAATCAAGCATGGGGAGAGGGCAAGAGAATGGGAGCAGGAGATGAGTGGTTTGACTCAAATCCCCCAAAATTTCTCAGAAGCCTGGATTGTTTTTTTTCCAGCAACAGGTGCCTTTTCCTATTTTTATCACATTTATCCCTGGGCTCTGCTGCCTAAAGCAGTTGGTTGACGGCAGGAGCGCTGCACACCCATCAGCACACGCATGGCTCCCCTCTTGCACATTTGGGCATCAGAAGATGCAGCAGGGGGGGCGCACAAATAGCAGCTGGGTTTGGAAGGAGAGGTGACAAATGGCAGCGCCGCGCTCCCTCAGGAATTATTAACAGCGGGGGAGGCTGAAACCTTGGCTTTGCCCTAGCAGACGGGTCCGGCCGGGAGCGGGGCCCCCAGCGGTGCGCCCTGGCAGGTTTACGAGCACCGTGTCAGGGATAAATCATTGCCAGAGCCACAAGGTCAGGGGACCCCCAGGGCCAGGGGAGGTCTCCTTGCCGTGATGTCCTTGAGCTCCCCAAACCCACTTTGCTCACTGCTCATGCACACGAGGGGTTAATGTAACCCACGGTCAGACACACATTGTCGCTCCCAACCAAACGGACAATGGGGTGGACCCAAAATGCAAGGACCCCATATGTTGTCCCCCATGTCCTCCCCTTCCTCGCAGACCCTCTGGTGGCTCCAGCAGCAGCTCCAGGTGGCCGCCGCGCCGCAGTGAGTGTTGACCCAGCGCTATCTCGGCTCCTACCTTATCAGGGAAAGGGCCAGCTTCGGCACCGAGCACCTGCCCCATTAATCTTCCCCTGCCCCACGGGCGCAAGGTCTGGTCGGAGGAAAGGACCCATCTGGGGATGGAGAGGCAGGGATGGGGATGAGCTGGTGGCTTCCATGGGTTGGTGCCCAGCATTTCCCAAAGACTGGTAAGCAAGTGGGACCTGCTCTGGGGTTAGCCAACGTGGCGCAGCCCGGTTCCGGATGCAAATATGCATTGATTTGCCCTTTTCGTCTGCCGTACGAAACCTCCAGTGCCGGCCCCCGCCCGCCCTCCCCGTCGTGTGCAGCCCCTGGCCCAGACGGCGTTTCCCCCTCGCGCAAACTTGTGATCTCCTTTCAGCCACTGCTTTGTGTATGGGCTTTAAAAGGGGGCACTGCGGCTTTAAAGAGATTCCCAGACTTGCCTTTGTGACCGGAGGAGAGGGTGGGGTGGTGGCGGAGGTGGGGACCCAGAAGAATGAAATAAAGAGGAGTACAACAAAAAGAAGTTAAAAGTGTGAGTGACAAGTTTGCGGCAACAGGCTCCAGCCCCTGTGGGGTCGTTTGCGCGGAGAATGGAAACAAATGAACAAATGAGCTGGATTTTCATGCTTGGTGGACGGTGAATGAATAAGCATCTTTTAAAACCCTATCAGGAACTCTTTGGATTGTCATTATAGCTGTGAGGGGCTGGGGGGGGAAGGCAGACTTTTGAGCGCTGGCCATGTGAAAGAATCCCGATTCTTCGCCTTTTCTTCCCCGGCGAGCGCGGCTACGCCAAAACGTGCAGGCGGTGCGGGAGCTGGGAGGAGAGGATCTGCGCAGGAGCATCCCAGCCCCAGGAGCATCCCAGCCCCAGGAGCATCCCAGCCCCAGGAGCATCCCAGCCCCAGGAGCATCCCAGCCCCAGGAGCATCCTGGCCTCAGGAGCATCCCAGCCCCGGGAGTGAGCCAGCCAGGCACGGATGGAGCCGGAGGACAGGGGCAGCGTGCGTAAAACCGCCCCCAGAGCACGGAGAGGAGCCTGAGGTCAAAAGTGCTGCCCTGGGGGGGGGGGGGAATTCCCCAAGTTTTCTCTCTTCTTGGAGGCGAGGGATGCTATTTGGGAACTGCATGGTCAAAAATCCTCTTGTCCAAGCAGGAGACCTAAACCCAAGGAAACATCGGCTTGTAGCCATGGGGGTCTCCTCCGGCTGCAAAACTAAAAAGGCGAGCACATCTGGCAGCGCGTGGGCCATGTTTCTCCCCAAGCATGCGAGGGCACAAGCCCTGTGGCCACCTGTTTCTGCCAGATCAAAAAGCCCGGAGGCCGCTCATTGCGGCAGCCCTGGCCATAAAGGCAGGGCGCTGGCGCTGGGACAGCCCCGCCAAGAGAAATGAGACCATCATGCACTAAACACAGAGAAAAGATAAATGGAAAAGGAGTCTTTCAGTCTTCATTATCAAGTTTCCATGGGTTTGCCAAAACCATAGCAACCAGTTCAAGCAACGATTAACCTAATAATGTGGAGGCAAAGGGAAAAAAAAAGCATTCAAGCCCCTAAAGAAGTCACTAGTTCTCCAGAGGTAGTAAATCCGACCCCCCCCCCCCCCCCCCAGACATGCAGCCCTGCCGCCAGAAGAGCAGCGGCATCCTGAGCCTCCAGCCAAAAGGCTCTGCAAGGCAGGAAAACCCTAGAATCATTAAGGCTGGAAAAGACCTTCAGGATCATCTGGTCCAACCATCACCCTACCACCAATGTCACCCACTGAACCATGTCCCTAACCCACAGAAGTGCCTGTTGTCTGGAGGTGCGGAGGTACCTGGAGTCACCTCTTAGGGCTTTGGCAATATCTGCTGCTCATGGGGCTTTTAGGGCCCTGTCTCCTGACCATATAGCCCCTGAGCTTCCTTTGGGAATTTCTCCCAAAACGTCACTTTTGCAGACAGAAGGGCTGCCCAGTTATCACCTGCAGTCCCGGGACACACGCAGGTGAGACGAAGCGATGTAGGACCACCGAGGAGAGGCACCGACAGCAGAAAACACTACATCATTTCATCCCCCAAACCATCACCTTTTTTCAGTGGATTTTGGGGACGATTTCCACTTTTCCCCTCGCTGTGACCACACACGCAGCCTCTCTCCGCCGCCAACAATACGCAATTCAGCCAGCGAGCGGGGCGGGGGGCAGGAATCCCACCACCTCCCCACGCCGCCTGCTCCCGACCCCCGGGCACTTTCCCTCGGGCCGTGGCGGGGCAGCCGCCCACGCGTGGGGTTCCGATCGCCCCCGGCCCCACGGGGCCCGGCCCCTCCTCGGCCGCCTTCAGCACCAGGGAGAGCGCCCGGCCCGCCGGGACAGCGCCCGCCCCGCGCAGCCCCCGCGCAGAGCAGAGCCCCCAATCCCCCCAATCCCCCCCATCCGCACCCCCGCACCCGGGTCCCCGCACCCTCTGCGGTCCCCACACCCCCCCCCCTCGTCTCGGAGCTTTTTGATTTTTTTTCCTTCTTTTTTTTTTTTTTTTTTTTTTTTTTTAAGGGGGGGACGCGCGCCGTTGTCTCCCGTACCCAAATTTCTTTTGTCCTACAAATTGCCTCAATTGCGGCTCTTCGCTGCCGGCGAACGGGCTCGGCTGCGGACAATTAGCATCACAACGGGCTCGCGGCCTCGCGGCCCGCTTTGTCTCCCCGGGAGGGGAGGGGGCCCGGCCGTAAATCTGCAGCTACAAATTGAGACCCCGGGAGCCCCCCGTCCCCGTCCCCTGGGGGCTGCGCGGGTGGGGTTTCTCTCCCCACCTCCTGCGTTTCTAACCGCTCCGGCCTCCCCCCGCTCGGGGAGGCTGCTGTCGGGCCGGGCCAGCCCCGAAATGACCCCAGGGCGCTGAAAATCCAGCGGCGAGGGGGTCCCACGGCCCCGCGGGGAAAGGCGCACAGGGGACGGCGCAAGATGCGCAGGTGGGTAGCGGGGGGCGCACGGCCGCAGGGCCCCCCTGAGCCGCCCCTGCCCCCGGTCCCCCAGCCCCCGGCTCCGCGCAAGCCCCCGCAGAGCCCAGCGCAGCCTCCGCTGCGGGCTGCGCGCGATTTTGAAAGCGCTCCTCGGGAAAACAAAACGAAAAACAAGCAAACAAACCCCAAATCGCCGCGTTGCCCAGGTCTGACCGCGACACACTTTATTCCCCTCTCCTTCCGAATGAAAAAGAAGGCGCCCGCGGCCCCCCCTCCCCGGTACAAACAGCCGGACCACCGCTGCCAAAAATACTCTTATATACAAAATATATATTTGTTACGAACTACAATCAATAAATACCGATAGCGACAAATTAATATAATTTACCGTTTCCGAGTACAAAACCGTGATTTGGGGCCGCCTGCCCACCGCTCCCGGGCCGGGCCGGGGGGCGCAGGGCTCCCGCGGGTCCCCCCCCGGTGCCCAGCGCGGAAAGTGCGCGGGGAGCCCCCTCCGGCCGCGATTTGGGGCCGGGGGAGGGCAGGAGCGGGGGAAAGCAGCCGCGGGGGGCTCAGAGGAAGGCGGGGAAGGCGGCGGGGGGCGCGGGGGCGGCGGGGCAGGGCGAGCCCCAGGGCCCGGGGGAGGCGGCGGGGGGCGGCGGCGGGGGGTGCTCGGGCAGGCTCTGCTCGGCCAGGCGCAGGCTCTGCGTGAGCGCCCAGATGTAGTTGTGCGCGAAGCGGAGCGTCTCGATCTTGGTGAGCTTGGCGTCGTCGGGGAAGGTGGGCAGGACGCTGCGGAGCGCGTCCAGGGCGGAGTTGAGGTGGTGCATGCGGTTCCTCTCCCGGTCGTTGGCTTTCATCCGCCGGCTGCGCTTCTGCTTCCCCAGCAGCCCCTCGCTGCGCGCCTTCCCGCGGCCCCTCCGCGCCTTCCCCTTCCTGCGCGCAGGGGACGCGCCCCGGCTGCCCGCACCCGCGGGGCCGCCGGCGGCCGGGGAGGAGGCGGCGGGGGCGGCGGCGGGGGGGCCGCCGAAATAGGGCTGCCCTTCGCCCGGGGGGCACTGGCTCTGCGGGGCCATCCTGCAAAGCCAAGCCCCGCGTTAAGGCCGGGGGGAGCCGGCCCCGCGGCCCCCTCTGCGCGGCCCCGGCGGCGGCTTTACCTGCGCGCCCCGGGGGGAGGCTGCGGGGAAGGAGAGGGGCTGCGGTTCCCGTTCTCCCGTGCCGAGCCGAGCCGAGCCGTGCCGTCGAGCGCGGGCAGGACAGGTTGCGCGGCCGGCACACGACTGCCGTTAGGCCCCTATATATAGGGCCGGCAGACAATGGGGATTTCCCGGCCGGGCAGCGTGTGCGCCCCCCCGCCCGCACCCACCCCTTGGCACGCTTTTATCTTATCAGCCCGCCGGGAGCGTGCCGGGCCCGGCACCGCCCGCCGCCCCGAGCCGGGCCACGAGAGAGCCCCCGACAGCTCCAGGGCGATCCCGGCCCCTCGCCCCCTCTCCTCCTCTCCTCGCCCCCGCAGCTCCGGGGCCGGCCCCGCGCCCCCGCTGCCCTCCGGGCTCCGAGCGGCAGGGGGGAGGACTGGGGGGGCCTCTCTCCCGCCCCCCCGCGCTGTCCCCTCGCTCCCACCGGGGAAACGGGGGCCGCGTCCCGACGGGGAAGGGTCCCCCCTCGCTGCCCCCGGCAGCCGGCGCCCCTCCAGCCCTGCGCTCGGGCAGGGCCGGGCGGCCTCACCGCTGGGGCTCGGTGCGCAAAACGTGCCCGGGATTTTTGCGCACCGGCGGCGGCGGGCGGCGGGGACCGGCCCGTGCCCGGCTCCCGTTGCCCCGGCGCAGGGCGGGGGGGCGCGGACGGCGGGGCCGGGGCCCCCCTGCGGAGCCCGGAGCCCCCGCTGGGGGCGGGCAGGGCCGGCGGGGGGGCGCAGCCCCGGCGGGGACGGAGCCCCCTGCTCCCTCCCCAAAGCAGCGCGGCGGCGCCCGCCGGGGGAACGGCGCCGCCGGGAGCGGCCGGGCCGGGCCGAGGAGGGGCTGAGGCGGCTCCCCCGGGCCGGGCCCCGCTCCCCGAGCCCCGGTGCTCGCCCCCCGACCCCCGGTCCCCGTTCCCCGGCCCCCGGCCCGGCGGTGCGCGGTGCCTCTCCGGGAGCGCGGCGCGGCGGCTCCGCTCCCCCACGGGCGGCGGCGGCGGGCGGGGGAGCGGGGCCGGGGGGCGAAGGGGGGCGAAGGGGGGGGGGAGACGACGGCGGCCCGGGCGCCCCTTCTCGAGGGGCGGCGAGGAGGGCAGGGGAGGATGAATAGGAAGGGCCCGGCAGGTTTTTTTGTGCCTGTGCAATTGGATGACAAAAAAATCTGGCGAGCGAGTTTCCAAGCCTCAGACTGCCCACTTCAAACGTCCTTCAAACAAAAGCTGGAGAGGGAAAGAAAGCCCCACCTGGTACCACTGTTTGCTAAAATAATAATAAATAGATTTCGTTTAATAAATAATTACAAGAGATTGTAAAGTGGAGTGCTTTGGGAAGCATTAATCATGGGGCTGGGGGCAGACATCACCTGCTGGCAAACAAGACAACTTTATTGTTAAATCACCTTCCCACTGCCACTTTCCGATAACTCCCTCCTGTTGCCACAATGCCCGGCCGGGTATGTTTACTCATAGTTAGCATAACAAGCACAATATTACCACAAACGTGATAAAAATCTCCGGGGGCACCGCGTCGGGCTCCTGCTCACACCTGTCTGAGCCGCTGCGGCGCGGGGCTGGCACCAAACGGCCCTTCCCGGAGGGGCCCTTCTGGCGTTTACATTGGCCTATTTTATGCTCCTTTATAACAGGTTTACTGCAAGCCCTATCTCCCGGCCCTATTTGTCTTATTTTATTGAAAACATATGGCAACCAGTGGAGCCCCGGCACATCCCTCGCCTGCCAGGCGTTGGAGACGTTTTGCAGAGCCGCGGCCCGGCCGCAGCCCGCCCGCCCGACGGCCTCGGGTCGATCGGCGGAGGAACGGGGCTGGGGGGGCGGCCCGGACCCCCACACCCCCCTCGCCCCCTTCCCCGGCCCTCATGGGCACGGCCAGGACCGCTCCGCGCCCCGCAGCCCCGGCCGCGCACTGCCCCGGGGCGCGCCCGCTGCTCCCCTTTCCCTCCTCCTCCTCCTCCTCTTCCTCCTCTTGTCCCGGGGCCGCGGCCCTGCCCGGAGCCCCCGGTGCTCACGGAGCCCCCCAGGGACCCGCAGCCCCTCGCTGCGGCTCCCGGCAGACGCTGGGCAGCCCCCGCGCCCCGGTGCGAGCGCGCTGCCGGCACCCGAGGAGCGCAGATGCCGGGCGCAAGGTGCGCCAGGTGCCCCCCTTTGTGAGCGCCGGGGACAAACGAGATTTCTCCCTTCCTCCCCCCCGCGGCCGGCTCCCACGGGGGGAGAGAAAAAGGGGCAAAAAGGAGGAAAAAAAAAAGCAGGAGGAGGGCAGGGAAAACGGCGCCGGGAGCGCGTCCCCGCCGCCCGACGGGGCGCATGGCTGGGGAGAGCGGGGCCCCCCCGGAGCTCAGCCGGGGCCGGGGCAGCAACGAGCCCGCAGCCCCGGAGCCCTGCACGGGCAGAGCTGCAAAGGGAGCTCGGAAAACCCGCAGGCACCGCTCTGACTGTGCCCGAGGAGGAGAAGAGCTGCGAGGGCACGGGGAGAGGAGCGCCGAGGGCTCCGTCTTCGCGTGGCCCTATAACGCAGCCTGCGGGGGCAGGCGGCTTCTGGTGCCCTGCTTTTGGCCAGAACAGAAGTGCAAGCGTTCATAAACCTGTATTATCTCCAGCTAGGAGGTGGGAAAGGAAAAGAAGTGCCAGGGAAAGGACAGGGAGGGAGCAGACACCAAGCACAAGGCGGTAGGAGAAGGATTGGGGTGGGCGATGCCGACAGGTGCCTGTGCCGCCCCGTTACACAAAGGCATTCGCCCAGGGTTCACCTCCAGTCCCACCTCCCCGGGTGTGCTCCCCTCTGCTTCGTGCTGGGCTGCTGGCCCCGTGCTGCTTCACCACCAGCAAGGGGGCTGCTGCTTCCCCAGCTCCGCGGGGACGGGTCATGCAGCCAGAACGTCTCCCTCGGGTTTTCCAGGCATGCCCAAGCCTCACAACCAGCCCATGGCCAGGGTGCTCGGGCTGGCATCGCCCTGAGCAGCACTCCTGTCCCAGGGGGCAAACCCCAGCTTCTGGCACACTGGTGCACAACGGGGCTGCAAGGGTGCAGGCTGGGACGCTCGTCAACTCTTTGTCCTGCCAGCTGCTCATCAAACACAGGGACAGGGCCCACCTGCTGCCCAAAATGACCCCAGATGAGCTTTCCTCTCCAAGTTGGAGGCTCTGCTGGTCAAACTGGAAGAATTGCAGAAGAAAGCAGAGAAACCAATGCCAAGTGCCAGCCCTGTCTCTCCTCACCCTGCTGCTCAGGACAAAGCCTCTCCTCGCCTCCATCCCAGGTCCAGCAGAACACAAGGCAAGGCCCAGAGAAAAGGGGACAGTTTCTGCCCCAGGCTGTGACGTGTGATGGATCCAGTGAGGACACCGGCAGCTGTAACAGTCCTTGGCAATGCAGTTGTAGCAAGCCAGGATCAAACCTCACACCAAAAAGCCAGGACAGCGAAAGGCCGCGATTTCACAGCAGATAACAGCAGGGAAAGCTCACAACATTCCCTCGCCTGGCTGCACCTGGGTGACATTAGCAATTTGTGCGGCCAGGAGACCCCCCAGCCACGGGGCTCATTGCTGGCCGTGCCTGGCAGCTGGGCTCGGACCAGAGCCAGCCTCAGAGCAGGGGTTGCAGCCCATGGGATGGGGTCGGGACGGGACTGTGGGCTGCAGAGACCAAGGACGTGGTCCGGCTCCAGTCTTCAGCCCTGGCACGTGGCATTCTCCAACCCACCGATGGCCTTGGGGACCTGGGGGCTGCCTTCCCCCCATGCGCACACGCCTCGGCATCCCAGCAGCATCTTCAGCTGCTGCTTTGACAGCAAAGACATAGGGGAGGTGCTGGTGGGCTGGGTGAAGCTTCCTCGGTTTTATCAGCACCTTCCCAGGAGCAGTTCCCCATTCCCCCCAGGGGACAGAGGTGGGCTCAGGTACCACGGGGCACCCACAGGTGGTGCTCACGGCCACGAGGAGCAGCTCCAAGCCATCACCAGCTTTTGAGGGTCCTAGGATCCAACCCCCCCCCGTGCTCGGTGCAAGGATCCCCTCCCTCCCCCAGCTCTTTCCATCAATCCCCACCATGTTCCCAACATCACTTAAGTTTCTGAAGCAATTTCTTTTTTCTCTTTTTTTTTGTCCTTTTCTTTCTTTTTTTTTTAAGCAAACCATCTACCATATGTTCTCCCCTGAAAGGGGTAATTGTTAACAGATCATTAAAACACCGTGGCGAGTGCTCTGAGATTCCTTCCCTCGGTCTTACGCATTATCCCGTCTCTGTCACCCTTTCAATGCGGCTTTGAGGGCTCTGCTTTTCTAACTTCCTTCTCGGGGGAAGAAAAAAAATAAATGAAAGAGCCACTAAAGTGACCCTCTTCACAGCTCTCCTCCTTTCTTTTCAATGTCTTTTTCGACACCCAACAATAATCGGGGCCGGCGTGCCACTGCCGCGGGGCTGGGGGCTGCAGGGCCGCATCCTGCCCCGTTCGGGGGGCGCCGGGGTTGAAAGGCAGCGCGAGGCACAGCGCCACCAGCCTCACCTGTCCCTTCTGGGAAATGGGTCTGCTCGCACCCTGTTTTCATTACGTGGCTCAAAAGCTGCCTCCCGTCCATCCCCGTCCCTTTCTCCCCTTGAGTTTGTGGAGCTGGCCCCGGGAGGGCTGCGAGCAGCATCAGCACAGGCAGGTGTGGTCAGTGCCACATTTAGGGCTGCTGTTTTACTGCCAGAATGAGCCAGCAAAGCCACGTCCAGCCCTGAAGATGGAGCAAGGCAGGGGACAGAAAGTCATCTTCTGCAGGGGCAGGCTTTGCCGCGGGTCGCACACACCTCACCTGTTACTCCGATCAGCAAATGACAAGTGGTCGGGGAAGGAGAGGGGACTCTTTCAAGGCAGGACAGGGAAGGGGCAGGACACCGAGTTTCCTGCAGGGATCCAACAGCTGCATTTGCAGGTGGCTCTCAGCCCCGTTACGAGGC
This sequence comes from Anser brachyrhynchus, assembly GCF_964034855.1. Lineage (NCBI taxonomy): Eukaryota > Metazoa > Chordata > Aves > Anseriformes > Anatidae > Anser > Anser brachyrhynchus. Next base: position 19,854,637 of record NC_137700.1, on the reverse strand, counting down.
AGAACTTCAGCCCTTCCAGCTGCAAAGACAGACTTGAGCACAGGACCAGGGGCAGCGTTTTCATCCCGAGTGTGAGAACAGACCGGGGCTGAGCCAGCTGAGGGGCCAGATTTAATTTTAACAAGTCTGACACCTGCTGACAGCACCGGTGAGGCAGGTGCCCCCTTCCCTCCACGCAGAGCCCCCTCCCCAGAAGGGTGCGAGTATAAATGATGGAGACAAAACCGAAGCAGCCCTGTGTGCCCCCAGCGCACTCCGGTGAGCTGAGGTACACGGCATGGCAGAACCTGAGATGACAGCGAGGAGCTGGGGGGAAATAGAAATATAGATATTACTTCTTGTGCCGTGACAAACCCACACCGCTAGAGGGGGAGCAGCCGGCTTCCTCCTCCCGGCCAGAGCTGCACTAATTGCGTATTTCATCGTGTAACATCACAAAAGCAGCGGTGCTGGTGTTGTGCAGGGCTGTGTCCAGTTGTAACAGCAGCGAGGAGCATGGCCCAGGGCAGGCTGGGGGTCGTCTGCGAGGAGGGGGTCTGCAGGCAGGGAGCGAGTGGGACCAGCCTTCTTCACCCTTTGTAAGCCCGTGGCCTCAGAGAGCCCGGATGGTCTTGATGAGCGGGGTCACTGCAGTTTTCGTGCACAGCCACATGCAGGATGAGACTAGGACAAGCGTGGGCATCTTCAAAAAGAGGATGCTGGCAACCGGGTCAAAAAGTCCCATGCACCTAGTCCACGATTGCCTGGTAAACCCTGCTCTCAAGTACTGTGACAGTGAACTCGGGATGGTCCAAAATTCAGTATGACCCACCAATTTCCATGCCAAAGGAGAGCAGCTCCCTAGCATCCCCCAGTATTGTCCCCATGCCATTTAAATGCCCCAAAATTTAACCCCACAGTTCTGTCACTTCCCACTCTCTTTGTCCTTCAAACATCCACAGCACTTAAAAGACACGAGTAAAATAATAATAATTGTTTTGTCATTCCCTTCTTCCAAATTCAGCAGAGCGCTCCTGTCATCCCAGCCCCGGGTGTTGCTTCCTTCTTGATGTAGACCAGGGCACAGCTCTGCTTCTCCCCATTCCTCAGCTCTTGCTGCTTCCAGACCCCGTGTTCCCAGCCCACTTCCCACAGCAGGCAAATTTGGGCTTCTGCACAGCCCATTCACCCCTTCCTCCCTTCCACCGGCAGCCAGCTTCATCCTTCCACCCTTCACCCTCCTTTTCTTTTCCCTCTTTCTTGCTTTATCCATAAATCCACCCTTAAAAACAGCCTTGCTTCTCACCTTGCCAAGCTGTGTTACGCAGGACAGAGAGCAGAAAAATGTAGCTGCCAAAGGCATGGAACAGCCAAATCCCCAACCAAACACTAGAGTGTGCTGTGTAGGAAATAACCTCACTGCGCTGCTGGACACGGGGAGCTCCCTCTAACAACCATCAGCTACCGTCATAAACAGCAAAGACTCGTGTTAGTCTTTTTTTGGCACCCGGAAAAGCACAAACCCCCTCAGAAATCCTTGGTGAAGGAAGGAGTCTCTGGTTTCTAAGCTGGAGACAAAAAAAGAAACAGAAAACGTGATGAGGATATTAAGAAAAGCAGAAGACAAGCAGCAAGGAAGGAGTGACACGAGATATTTCTTCTTAGTGGACTATCAGAAAAGAATAGATTTACCAAAGCAGGATATAAACCAAAAATGATTTATTCTCATCCTGTTTTTTTGGTTTTAGTTTATGTGAAGGATTCCACCAGTTTGTGCTATGTTTCTCCTGCAGGTCTGGCTGGAAACCCTGCAGAGAAATGCTCAGGGCAAAGCAACAAGAGCAGACCCCAGCGCCCTCGGTGTCGCTGCACGAGGAAGGTAAGGCACAGAACAGAGGTTCAGTGACTTGGTCCGAAGATGTGGGCAGGTCTGCAGCTGAGCCAGGATCCCAGCTTGAGGTATTCCTCCCTCGAGACTCAGTGCCCAACAGACAGGCTCTACTCCGGCAAGAATGTAAAAGTAATTTTAAACAACATCTTTGTGTTTTGTTTTTTTTTAAAAAAAACATTTTTTATTTTGATATGAAGAATCAAATTCAGAAACATTTCAACACATACAACTTCAAAAAAAAATCACCTAGTTAAATTACTAATGAAGAAAAATACAGTACATACAAGACTCAAACATCTCATAAATTTATACCAAACCAGATAGCAATAAATTGCATTAAAAGTACATCAAGAATTACCTGATTAATTCCACATTGGCGTTTGCCCCATTATTAAAAGGCACAAAAGACCGAGCAATGAAAGTGTTCAGCGTCACATCCATAATTGTCAGTAAACTGAAATTAGCATAAAAAATTATTCAAGGTGTTTAATATCCACCATTCAGATCAGTAAGAAATCTGTCTTCTGCCTTGCAACAAGTAAGAAAATAAAGTTTGATAGGGCTAACATTTAAATACAACACACCGAGGTACAAAAGCTCTCGATAGAAATCTAGCTTCCGATTTTCCCAGCATGAAGTCGCCCTGACCATGTATCACTCAGCAGTCATTCAGAAAGATTGAATCGCCAACAAGACCGCCTTCGAGCAGGAGCTGTAACAGGGAGCATCGTTCTCACCCTCCAGGACACCAAAATCACTACCCACCGTGGTCACAGTGGGATGGGGCATCACAGAAGGTCGGCGTCTCGAGGGCTCGCAGACAACCGGAGTGCGCTGCCGAGGGGCCTCGCGATAGCTCAGTGCGCACGGAGGGGCAGTAGAAATATTAAGACCACGGGGTAGGGAGAATTCGGACTCTGTTTTTGGTACTACAGTTTCAAAAATACCAAAAAGGAGTTAGAGTTGATTAATTACACCCAGTGTCTGTAATGGCTACAAAGCCAGCACAACCCAGCAGAGGTCAGTCGGCTTCTTCCTCGCTGCACACCGGGCTCCCGCAGTCAGCCGGGGTAGCACATGCAGCAGCCCGAGGCAGCAGACTCGGGTTGGGAACTCTGCCACGTTTCTTCAAAGAGATTTTCGCTCAGCTTATGTTCGCTGATGATGTCTTCCACTCGAGTTATGTAAAGCAAAGACAGCAACACCCCGAGGAACTGCAAAACAAAGGGGCATCTCCGAGCAGGGGATCGCATGCCGCTTGTCTGGGCTTCTACTGCACGACTTTTACAAATCACGCAGACATACATCAGGTTTATTGGTACACACATGGTGTAAATACTGACAGAAACTCATGTTGATATTCTTCTCATAGGGATTTTGTGTATAGGGGAAAAAAATGAATCATGTTTGTGAATAGCTGATATAGCGAAATATTTACCAGCCCTGTGCCTCGGAGCACTACAAAGTCCCAGAGGACACAGATAGGGTGAGGACTTCAAAACTAACCCCAGCAACCCCCCCACAAGCTGCAGTGGATCACAGTAATGCTGCTAAATTACTGGATGCCATCTCAGCTTATCAGTTATGCTAAATTTAAATAAAAATTAAAATCAAATGTAGGAAACGGGATTTCACAGACCATGGTGACAAATCAGGCACTCCCGTTACTGGGTAACGCACCGGGCTCTCCTTACCTGGGGTAACAATATGCCGAGCAGAATGCCAGCCATGATGCTGTAGTTGTCTAAAAACCAGATGAGCACTGCGTTTGTGCACCCTCGGACGTATATGATGTGCTGAACACTCAGGCGCTGCAAAGTAACAGAGCAGACACTGAACCAGCAGTTGGCACAGGAGCAAGACACAGTAACACATGGCGCTTCAGAGTTCAGTCACACTGGGTCTGACTCCTCCACGCCTCTTTAAACCTCCTGAGTTTGGTGGAGGCCTCACCAGTGATCCTTCAGGCTGTTCCCTAGCTGTTCCACACCTGACCAAGTTATTAAAAACAAAAAAAGCCATCTTCTTTTGATACTACTTCCCCAAAAGAAATGCATCTGACTCTAATTTTAGACCACATGGAAAGGACAGAAGTCTCCCTTTAGCTTTTAATTCTACTTCTGAGTTGAAAGTACAGCAGTGGAAAAATATAAATTGCAGACAGAGTGCTTTGCAATAGCCTACAGGAAGGTTAGGAACAAGACAATTTAAGATTGAGCCCCGCAGGCTGCCCTGCACTGTGGCCCCAACCCACTTGAGCCTGCAAAGAGCCCTAAGCAGATGAATTGGGTAAAGTTAAGCACATGCTTAAGTGCTTTGTGCACTAGGGGCAGGCTGGAGCGTTTAGGTTTTGGAGGCATAAGTCAATGAATCCAAAGGAAGGCAGGTCGTGCGTGAGGATAACCAAGCGGTAAGCCAAACTACGACCCACCAGGCAGGCACTGCGGGGCACCAGCTCTGCCAAGCTGGGAGTGGGGAGCTGTGGCAGATCACATTACTGACTTCTGCACTTAATCACTCCATAATTAGCCCAACTGAGCCAGGAACCGCTACACTAGAGCCTCTGGGGTAATTTCCGATGGGGAAAACCAAAGAAGGGGGCCACATCCAGCCCCAAGGGACGAGCAGCCTGGCTGCCAGCACAGCCCGGGCAGTCCCTTTCCTCTTCCAGGAATAAGTTGTTTCCAAGTATTTTATACCCCAGGAACGGGTACTTATTTGTAGGTCTTTAATCCTAAATCGGCTGCAAGGAAACCAATTTTAGTCATGCCACTGCTGAAAAGCACTGAAGTATCTGTATTTGCTGTACAATTACTGTAAGTGAGTGTGTGAGGTGGGTTGGAAAGAAATGTGTCATGCACATCAAACAAGAAATCATGGAAGGTGCAAAGAAGGGAAGACACCACAAATCAAACAATATTTTTATATATACCAAAGCTATTCCAGGTAAAATCAGTTCAGCAGCTGCTTTGACTTTTTGGTAAATTCAAGGGTGCATAAGACAATTTTGTAAGTGACAAAAATGAATCCAGAAAAGCACAAAAAGCACCTTTACCGTCCCGTGGGGGATACGGGTTACTTTACCTCTTTGTCAATTGTTTTGTATCCGCACATGGTGTTGACAATGTCTGTCTGAAAAGAAAGCAACCAATATAAGTATAGCAAAGCAAAAACCCGAAGGTCCCAACCATCCCAGGCTGTGCTGCAGCTCTGAGGCCATCCCGCGAGGTGAGCGTGGTGGGACGGGTGATAATCTGTGCCAAAATCAGCCAGGGGGAAAAGGAAGAAAATGCTCCCTGGGGGAGAACCAAGAGTTTCTCCCAGTGCCCCCAGGGTCAGACTTGGAGCCCTACATGGTTTTGAAGAAATCAGTATTGCTGGCATCTCACGAGGTGTCTGAACCCTATCCATCCAGCAAGAAGTGTGGTGTCAGAAACCAAAGCTAGCTAGGACAGACCTGCAAGCTATCGCTGTTTCCACAGAACGAAGAGCCAGTTTTAATTGTAGGGCTTTAATAACTTCAGACACCATATTAAGAAAGACAGGGATTAAGGCCATCATTCCGTCACGATGACAAGTTTAAACTTGGAAATGCCCTGGACCCAAATAACGTCTGATACTACAAACATTCTGTGAACATTTTACGAGACCAAAGTCTGAATGTTTGCATTCATCGCAGATTACCAAACCATTTTCTGTAGCCTTTTAATATTTTACTTGGGTCCCGAAGCCTAAACAGCCTGCCAAGGCTAACAGGAAAATACTGTCCTGGACTTGCAAATCAACTAATTTAAAGCCCACTGGCATCAAACAAAGCCAAAAATGAGAATAAGTAAATGAGAATAAGGCAAAGCCAACTCTACTTTACGGCAATACTCCCCCACAAAATTAAGACGAGATGTAGACATGTTTTGTGTGGGTTTTTTTTGTTGTTGTTTTTTTTTTTTTTTTTAAGAACCCAAAAAGCCAGGCTTTCCCTTGAACACACAACTGGCAGGCAAACAAGGGTCAGGGCACACCTCAAGAAAACCCCTGCCTACGTCCCAGGTGTGTCCCGAAGGCACGGCGAGGAGCCATTCGTGAATTCCACGGGCCAGCTGTGGAAGCCAAGGTCGGCAGTACCGGGGGCATTGCCGTATTGCCGTGTTTGCTGCCAGAGACTTCCCATTCTCACAACACTTGAGCCTAACATAAACACGCAGGCCATTAGCAAAATATTTGACAACAAAGAACTTCATTGCATCACTGAATTTTAAACATGAGGCTTGCTAGCGAGACATCGTGGCCCAAGAATCTGTGCGCAATGGAGATGAATGCACTAGAAGCAGAAGTTTGTGTGCTTCTGGAGACTCATTTTTATCTCAGCTACACTTGTGTAAGTCTTTATTAAAGACTTTGATTTGATAATAAATCCTTCAGATTGCCCCCAAGCATAAGTGTGATCAGAGCCTGGCTCATCTTGCACAAGGCTTTTAAAAAGGATCAGAATCCAACCCTCCTACATTAACAGGAGTTTTCCATGACTATGAAGCAAATGAGTAATTACAAACCATATCTGTAGTTTTCCAGGACAGAAACCAGACTGTATTTGGAAGTGTTTGTCAAACATATAAGATTTATGCATCATCTTTTCTTTTTTTCTTTTTTTTTTTTTTTTTTAAGGCAGCTGGCCATACAGCCATGGTGTTAATGTCACCCTGCCCAATACACACCCGTGCTGCTTACATCTCTCTGACCATGGCACGGCACACCAATGGCTCCGCGGTCCTGCTTCCAGGTGCAGCAAATCTACGAGCCCTAGCACATCGCAGTGTCTTGCTGAAGTCTACCCTTAAACAAGAAATTTCTATGTGGTTTGGGGACTTCTCCGTGCCTCTCAATTAACTTCACTGAGCTTAACAGTTTGCAGACAACTCCCAGCTACTCACTCTGTTACAAAATCCATCAATGCACATAAAATAAGGAACACAAACATACCACAGATGGGACCTAATAATTCCAAAGGTAACTTCAATGCTGCAGCAAGAGCCATGGCTTGTTACGGCACTTACCCTCATGGTACTGCTGCATTTCTACACATATGAATTAACAAAGCGTTTTAAACAAGGCTTCATTTGAGAGATGTGAGATTCAGAAAAGCAAGCCCTGTAGCTGAATCACCACTAAAAAGACAGATTGCTCTTTACTGGTCATCTCTGTCTTCCTTTACCATCAACTGAGGGCAAAATCCTGAGCTCTCCTGCCAGCTCCATGCAGTTGTGGATCAGTGTGTATTATTTTCAGATACACCATTTCTCAAACACCTGAGGCTTAAAACATAACTGTTTAGCTTTGGTTTCTGAGAATAAATCAAAGCTCAGCGCATATTTAAACAGACTCCTTCTGACCCACAAGAACGTGTAAGCTTATGTGATAAACACCTTCATGCTATACACATTTCTCAGCAATACCCAGCCAGATTACTGAGATCACTATTGCATTTTTCTTTCTTTTTTTTTAATTAAACACCCATGCTTGACAATGAAAAGACTGCGCCTAATAGGCAGCGGTGGGCTATCTATCACTAGCTCTCCGTCAAAACGGGTACAGGAGACAAGCTGCCAGGTGTTCCACGTGAAAAGGAGACATGGATTTGCTTCTCCGAGACGTGCCGACGCCAGCAGAGGGCACATTCGGGTGACACCTCTCCTCGCTGCCAACTGCTGGCCCCCAGGGAGATGGAAACTCCAGCCTAATCCCTGCTTGTGATGCCCTGCCAGCTATTTTACATAGCCCTGGTCCAGCCAAACCACCAGGTCAGAGGATGCTGCCCCCAGGCTCACCTTGTTTCTGACACAGCACGTGTAAGGCACTCCACAGGCCAGTGGTCCTGGTGCCCCACAGCTGTGGTACACGTTTTTTGACCAGTCTCTGTAGTCCTCCCCACCGCAACACTTAAACTGGAGAAACGACACAAAAGACAAAGGAAAAGAGTCAGATCTTAACAGCAGCTCGTCTAATAACTGGAGGGAAAAAAAAAAAAAAGAAATAAAACAGTTTTAAGAGCACCAAGGAACACGGCAGCTACCTAGCAATTCTGTTTTTTCATGAGAAAGGCATACGTAGACGTATTAATGAAGTGTGGTTATATATGCAAATAAAATATGTAAGAAAGGAAAAATATATTTCTGATCGGATGAAGCAACAAACCTTTAAACCTCCTGAACGTTTTCAGAATCAGCCAAGCTACACGGATTGGTGAAAAGTAAAAAAGGAGTCTGATTCCAAGGAGAAAAGTTGTTTAATAATGTATCTTGTATAAAACCATATCCAAAAGAATGCTTTCATGTTCAGGACAAACAAAAAGGGCAGAAAGAGACCAAATTGGTATCTAAAATTTGTGAGAGTGGCTTGGCCAAGGCCAGCATAACTCAGCATGGGCAATCAATTCAAGTGCATCTCCAAGTGCTGACCACTACTTTACACCAACCATGAGTGCAGGGAGGGTGCAAGATGCCGGAGGCTCTCGTTCTTAAACAGCACAAATATTGCTCCTGCACCAAAGAAACACAAGTGAAAAGAATTCAGGACATACGTAGCATTCCTCTGTCACTCATCAAGCTATTGCACAAGGTGTCAGAGGAAAGCACCTGGTGCTAAGTTCCACCTCCAACCTTTTCCAGGTTGAAAAACTTTCTTTTCAGGTCTGGACATCATTGAAAAATGTTTTTACATTCACTTCAGCTCATCTACAGCTGTAATGCAGTCCTTCAAATTTTTAAGGATTTTGACATTTCTAAATGTCTCTAAAAGACAACAGTGTTGATATAAGGCATTTAAAAAAAATCACCAAAATATTTCAGGTATAATTTAGTTAGTAGAACTGAGAGCTGGCAAAAAAATACCGTAAGTTTACACCAGCTTAATAGAAATGTTCCCTTCCTTTAAAACATTATGTAAACAGCAGCAGTTTATTTAAGCACTAACATTTATATTCGCTGCATATATATAAAATTTTGGGCAGTGCATGGAAACTTTAAAGCATTATGAAGTATTATGACAAAATTTCCTCGGGATGATTTGTTTTTGACAGACTTTCTGTGCTAACTCTGTTTTTTGAAGCAGGCTGCCATTTCCATAACGATGTCATAAAACATACCATTTACTATGTTAACTTTTTGTATTTTTTTTTTTATTTGGCGTGGTCACTGGCATCACATGGGCTCTGTAAGCACATTTCTGAACATTTTCTGCTTCTTCTATAGCCTCCAAACTGTAGGTCAGAACTCTTCAGTAAGCCAATAAACATTTCAACACAGCAGTGTGAAAAAAAAAGGCTATGAGTCAACTGCAAGTGCCATTAAGTAATGCTCAGCTGTGCCCAGCACAACTTCTGATTTTTAATTACAGGTATATATGCTTCCATGGGGATTTCTTTTGAATAACCACCTTATTAAAGAGCTTCCTATGTGCCCTTGAGTGAAAATACAATTGACCAGGTTAGAACAGCTTAACTGCCACCCAGTTTCTTCTTATCCAGCGCTTCCCGTTAACTAGATGTTGTTGAATGTCTTAGACCAGTCATCAGAAGCACTAAAAACAAGAACTTCAGTGGAATTTAAGCTGAGTTTGTCCAAATCTGGCCATGGGGCCCATATAAGCTTAAACATTTGCAGCATCTGGCCTCGATCATCAGTCACACCTAGCAAGACGAGAGCTGTGCTTTGCCCTCCCTTCTTGCAGTGATTTAGGGAGCTTTGGATGCCAGCTGGGATGATGGAGGAGCCCTGCCCACAGCCACGCCGTAACAGATGACACACAAGACCTTGTCAATATGAATTTGATTACAACATCACTGGAAAAACTTAACGCTGTCACTGAGGACCCAGCACATCTTGGCACTGCTTGGAACTGGGTTAGTCCCAGGAAAAAAAAAAAAAAACAAAAAAAAACAAGCAAACCTGTTTCTGAACTGAATCCATGATGTTCTTGAAGTCCAAATCATCGTAGTAATTCTCAATTCCTCTTCTAATATTATCGTTCAAAAATTTGATTGTCTAGAAGGCAAAAGTAAAACAAGATTCATCAGTTAGAAATGCTGAAGATTAAGGAACAGGTTTAAGTCCCAAGTTCACCTGACAAGCAGAAAAGGACAGCCTTTTTATTTTTATTTAAATTTTAAAATAAGGTTATCACCTCTGCAATTACAACTAACAAGGTATTTTGCAGGACTATCCTAACTATCAAAGAATGAACAACAGCAAACATCAGCTACTTATGTGCCACCTTTAATTACCATCCCATTTAGACTCGACATCTTAGGATACGCTTTGTCCTCCCATCAGGCTCAGGAGGAGCAGTGAACAGCCAGCTCAGCTCTAAATAAATTATACATCTGCATCACAGCACTGCAACTACTGCTTTAGTTGTAAGGGGCAGAAACATCGACATTACACAATAGTTTTTAGTCCAAATCACAAGTGAAATAAACAAGGGTACCAAATGTACATGAAGAAAAAAGGACAAGCAGGGCCCTATGAAACCCATTTGTAACACATTCAAACAGTGCTTGTGCAGTGTGGCAGACGGGCAAGCTGCACACAAGCACACAAATACCAACAATGTTTCCTTGTAAATACAAGCCACTGAAAGATATTTCTTAGAATAAGCATGACTCAAAGAAAAGAAATAGACTGTCACAGATCTGAGAAGGAAATAGAGAAAGAAATGGAAAAAGACAATGGGACATGTAAAACAATCAGTATTTAAATGGAGGCTCTTAGTGTAAGCATTTATTAAATACTTCCTTCTCCTCCCCATCCTAACCCCAATTTGTCCATTAACCTCATAAACCAAACAAAAAACCCTATCCCCTGCTCATAGCTGCCCTGCTCAGACAGCCAATAATCACGTCAGGAAACCGCTTAACGCGCAGAAAACCAACAATACTCTGTCTGTGTGTGGAAGTCAATAGCTATTCTCCCTCACCCTCTCAGAAATACCACAGTTGGTATTTACTTAATTTTCTGACAACCAAATTCTCTGTGTCCCGTGATGCCCCCTCCTACACTGTTGAGGCTGATCTGCTCCGTTCAGATGAGCCGGGTGCTCCCACCACTACTCACAAGAACTCCTTGTGCCAGGCCAAGGTGAGCACATTGATGCTTTAAAACCCTTCTAACAGAAAAATAGTCTGCTGCTTTCCATTAGAAAAATAAAGGTTTTTATATATATATGGTTATAGTAAGCTTGTAAGCGGTGTGGTCTCCTACAGAAATGAGTTATGTTGCTCATGGACGTGGGCAGGGAAGAGGTGTCCCTTATGCAAGGTAAAACATTTTGGCCAGTAAAAAATAACTTAGTCTCCAAATCCAGCTGGAAACTCCCTGAAAGAGCAATCTGAGACACAGAAGGAAAACTAGAAGAAAGCATGCTGTAATGCATTAAAAGCTGGAAAGGCGTTTTGCCTGTAGTTAGTTAACAGATTAAGTTAACAGATTTTCTCCAAATTCTTTAATCTGGAACTAATTTCCAGAACTGATGACCAGTTCCACCCTTCCCTAACCTGACAGGCCCTGAGAAGCCCGGACTTGCCTTCGGGCTCCCATCAGCTAGTGCTCAGGTGACAAATGTAGCTTGTATGTGCTCGGTAGCAAAGCCAGAACTTCACGGAGTGCCAACACTGGCAAGTAAAGTCTCTGTTCATGCTGCTCACCTGGTTTCTGAAGATCAATGCCACAACTCCACCCGTCAGCTCAATCAGCAAACAGAGACCAAGGATGTACATGAACTGCGGGAAAACAACAGCAAGTGAGATCTTAAGCAGAACAAATCACAATTACTCTTTCAATTACTCTCCTTAAAGTCTATAGCATTCAATCGCCAGCATACCTGGCTTTCTGAAAACAAGATGTCTTTAAAGAAAGATAGAATTTGTTGCTGTTCTTATAAAAATTGCTTATGTCACAAGAAAGACTTTTTTCTTCACTTGAGTGATTCTATATTTTTTTCCCAACTGGCAAACGTTATTTTACTGCTCTGAATGCAATCCAAACCAATAGATGCATTTATCATGCTTCACACTTCTCCCTGTAAGAGCAGCCTGGTTCATAGCGAAGTATATACCTGAACTGCTACAAAATACACAGAACATTAGGTTTTGACACTTCCAACAAAGATAGCACCTAGCTGTTTTCAGTTTTTGAGTAAAGCAGTGTTTTAAGATAATCCAAACCATTTTATATTAATTTGCCAGTATTAAATCAAAGCCAAATTCTGGCCTTGGTACATTTCAGTGTATCGTTCCAGAAGTGAAGCCAGCAACTTGACTGCAGAGCCTGCGACGTGAACACTTGCTGTGCTCCATGGTAAGAAAAATGGTGTCAGCTAGCTATTTATTTACTTGTGTCCTCTGAAGCCAGGACAGTGTGTAAAACCACATACATACATACATATTCCCATATACATTGGCACACAGCCACAACATAGGTATCTGTGGCTACTTATCAAAGCACATCCAACACTTGAATATGAAAAAATACCAAGAAATCCATAGCAACACCATCAAATAACTGAAACGTGCCAGTACTTGAAATGTTTTTCCCATCCAGAGGATTCTCTAGGTATAAAAGATCTGTTATGTGAATTTAGGTCCACTTCCTAACAGCAAAATTCACCAGGAAAGAAGTTTTACGACCTCTGATCTGAAAATAATCTTCAACACTCTTACAGCCTGGTTACTCTCAGGAGGATGAGGTTATTCCCATTCAGTATAATTTAGATGGACACGCAGCAATACCACCGGTGCCCCTGCTGTTCTGCTCACTAACGAGCTCTTTAACGAAGCTGGGTGACTTCTGCTGCAGTCCTCCCTGTTGCAAAACCCTGGGCAGCTGCAGGACTTGTCTGCAGTGCTCGCTCCATCCCAGCGTGCTGTTTTAATGCCTGGCCCATCGATACCTGGAATTGGTGTCATGAATTTACTGGACAGATGGATATCTTGTTGGTTTTTTCTGCTAAATATGGAATCAGAATGAGAAACAGACATCAGGGACCTCGTTTGTTTAAGTGCCCTACCAGACTTTCCACCACAACACGAACAGAAAATGCTCTCTGCATCAGATGGGGAAACAGAACCAGGCTGAGAATTGAGGAAATCGCTCCCAGCTCAGGACAGACTCTCAGCCATTTCTCTTTCCCGTTGGGGATGACAGCACAACGCCCCTCAGCCAGGTTCCAGCATAATTCCAGAATTCACAATTACCTCTTGCTTTGGCCTAGGTAGCATACCACGAATTTAGCATTTCTTCAGAAATTCACTCTTTCAAGGCACTGGAGATCAGAGCTGTGTCCGTTTCACTTCTCCCTCGGGACAGACCCCTGTCTGAGCCCAAGGGAGGTCCTGTGGTGCCACACAGTTCCCTAACAAGTCCCATTTCTCTGCCTTACCCCCTTCACACCCCAGCCGAGGGCAGCCAGACCTCAGCCATCTGATCCACATCGGCCCTGCGGCTTCTCTCTCTGGTGGCTTCCTCTGGGTCGAAAGGAGAAGCTTTTGGAAGAACCACCAGCGACCACAACTAACCTCTGCGCTTTGAGCCTTCCCCGTCCGCCCACCGTACAGGCTCACAGCTTCATGGCTTTAAGGAACTCCCTGCGTTCACAGACGGAAGTTGCAGTCAGACTCCATGGGCTTTTTGGCTGAGTGGCAGCGCTAATTCCTCCCAGACACAATTCCTCCGCAGCAGGACACGTACTTATGGCATCACCAGACCAGAAACAGAGCGGGTGCCATGGTGCCAGGCTAACGTCAAAGGCTATGTCAACAGGTGAGTTTGCACAACATCCACGGGGACCGATAATAAATCACACTCCTGCTTGTTTTCCATAAAGCCCTTGACAGTCCCAAACCTGCTTTTCTCAGAGGCAGGCTCTGACCCCATTGTATCACTGGCCAGACGACACGCTGCTTCTCCCTGATTCAGTCTGCAGCATTTTCAGACGGGGTGCTACCAGTAGCAAACTCCTGGAACAAGCTAGCTTCATCCTAGACCTGCTTTTAAACACCAAACGTCTTTTCATATTTTTATCTCACTTTCTGTATGTCTAACAGCAGCTTTCTTAAAAGAGCAGGCTTGCTACTTCCATCCAAAGCAGCTGATTACAGACAATCTGGGTTTTACCACCAAAAGGATTACAAAGAAGATATTTTTATAGCACTGTTGCAAGACACCTCAGTGCTGGGATGCCCTCCTCTTCCTCTCATCAGCCCTCATCAGCCTTGCAGACCTCTTGGTCTCCCTCCCCAGCTGCCGCAAGCCTGCAGTCCCCTTCTGTGCACAGACAGCACCCCCTGACAGCTCTGGCTCCATGGTTTAGGTGATGTTTAATCTCTTAATCCTTCCTCTGCCGTTTACTATTTTACCTCCAGCACTCGTCCTGGTTCCCCTACGTAGACACCTCCTGCCTTGATTTCACTCCACTTTCAACAAAGTCACAACTAGATATATTTTAAAGACAGCAAATTAATCATCAAGAGGAATCAAAGCCCACCTATGAAATAAAACATGCCCTAGGAGCACGCTGTCACAAAGCTATGATTCCCCAATCTTCCGAACTTTTGTCTGCTTTGGATGCTATTATTCATCGGTGTCTCAAAGTGGTGATGGGGGACCCATGCAGTAGTGAAAACTGCTTCCTACACGAGCTTCTTTGGATCACAAGACATCTACGGACAACAGCCAGGGGACCAAACAAAATTAGAATATTTTTCCGTGCAGCATAGATAGGGTTACAGGTTTAAATTCATGTGGCACTAAAAGGAAAAGCAATAAGCTCTTAATATTATTAAGAAAAACAAACAAAAAAGCACCACTTACCGCTTGAAGAAGGCATAAATTGTCTCTTAAAGAAGCCACTACGCCCACTAAAGATACAAAGAACATTATAACGCCCAGAAGTATTAAAATAATTGCTGGGGCTAGAAAGGCGCTTTCCAGAGTTTTGTACTTCTGTCTTTCAACTTCTGCATAAATCCCAACTGCAAGGACAAGGGCTCCGATCACCTGGAAGAAAAAAAAAGCAGAATACAGATGTTAAGCTTTTTCCCAATAAACATAGATATGACATTTTACGAGTACACACGAACTTGTGACTACTCACTTCAGAATTAATTATAACCTGTAAAACACTTAAATCAGAAGTTTGAATAATAATAAATAAAAAAAAAAACCTCAAAGTCTAAAGCAGAAAAAAGCTGGGTTAGCAGAACCTGGGATTTGTTCACTTCCAAAAAAAATGTATTTAATAACATTTTAACTTTCTGGAATTCAAGCAGTTACGTATGCTTCAATGCGTTTAAAATGCAATTTATTACTCATCTGACATCACATCTATTACTCACACTACCAAATGCCATGGCATTAATTCTCCTCCTTTGTGTGTCTTTCTTCCCCTGCCTGTGTATGCAGATAGATACACATGCCCCTAAAATGTCATGATTCCTAGCCAGTCTGCAACCAACAGCTCATAAGTCCCTTTTTTTGCTACCCAGCCCAGCTCCTGGTGTATTTAGGGTCACTAAACATGGCCAGGTGTATCCTGCATCCCCACTCCTCCTGCCATCATGGGAAATGGGCCCAAATAAAGGGAAAAACGGCATGTTTGGGATGAGGTCACCTTCCTGAGCAACTACCGGACAGAGCTGGCAAGCGAAGCAAGAAGCCATGCATCGCGTGTAACAAGTTAAAGGTATTTCAATAAAATAATTATGGCTAAGTCAAAATCATTTGGTATTAATCCCACAGCATGCTGCAAGTTGATTTAAATGATGCTGAATTTGGGGAAAAAAAAAAAACAAAAACAAGTCCACAGTACTCAATCCACACTGCAGTGGAAAAACTTCAACTCAAAGAGTCAGGCAAATCCTTGGGGATATCCCACAAAGCCCCGAGCATCAAATCCATCATTTTGGCAATCAGATAAATAACAGTCACCTCTTCTGCCCTGACTTCGCCGCAAGCTCCATGAGCCTGCTCTCCGCACGCAGACGGTCAGTAGTTACACAAGGCTTTTCGATACGACGCAGAAAATCCCAGCCCCAGCTCTAGGCAGACACACAAGTTGCTCAGCTGCAAGATCATGAGCCCAACAGTTGAAATATTTTTTCTTGATTAAGTGTTTTTAAATAAATAACTTACTGGAAATACTTGATTTTCTACAGAAGAATAAACCCAAAGGACACTATGTGAGGAATGCCACCAAATTGTCATTTAAAAAAAATCTCAAAAGGGTTTTCACCTATAAAAATAGGTGTATGGGAGTAGTTAAAAAGCAACTTAAAATTTGACACAGCTAAATTCAAAGCAACTCCTCCTCTGACAAATTTAGAAGCTGTAAGATTACGGATGACAGAAGGGAAAACACAGCGGACAAACAGCAGGTACACATGTTTACCCTTTATAGGATTTGACCTTTTCTGCTGTAAAACTTAATCGGGTATTACATTACTACACGGTCACTTTGCAGTGTTAGCTAGTATCTTTAAAAAATTAGAACGACTGAGTAATAAATTACAAAATATTATTCAAGCAGAAAACAATATAAACAACTTATCTTGAAATCTTTAAATGTAGAAATATCAGTTGAGGAAGAGTCTCAGAAGCATACAAAAATAATTACAGAATTTAAAACTTGCCAAGTCCCTTTGTTTCACACCGAAACACCACGTTGGTAGTGCTCTGCTGCGATGCAGGCACCCAACAGCAACGCACGGAGAAATTGAAATTAATTCAACTCCGCAGACCTTTGGGACAACAGAAAACTCCGCTAAACCCAGAGACCGGCGCAGGTGTTTGATTAAAACTCTAATATTACTACTATTTTTTTTAAAATGAAAGTAAAACCCCAATACCCTTATGTCCAGACCACCTTTACCTGCTAGGCAAGCAGCAGGGAACACAACGTACAGACAAGCCCACAAACAAACACTACGGCCTCACCAACAAGCCGACCACCTGCAGTCATTACTTCTAAACCTCAAACCAAAAGCAATGGGCACGGAATAACAGGCACAAAAACTGGACGGAAATTATCTGACTTTCAGAAGTGGGTTGTTCCAAGGCTGGCGCTTTCTATGGAAATATCTATTTCTTAGCTGTAGTTTTCTAATCAAAATACTCCGACTAAAGATGATCTATAAGGATTCAGATGTCTGTGAGTAGGAATACAAGAGGCATTCACACTTCAAGAGCTTTATACCGAGCCAGAGATGTTTATGTACGTGTATCTTCACTCCTGCCATCTGCTTTTGCCCAGACACCCTCCAAGACCACCTCTAGCACATTAAGTGTACAAAAACTTCAGTCCCGCCTGTTGTTTTCTGCAACCAGCTTGGCAACAAAAAAAAAAAAAATCCACCCCAAATTCCCCATTTCCTTCTCTCAGTCCCGTTTGCTGCTGTCCTAAGGCTCGAGGCGGACAATGTCACATCCTAGAAAAATCACAGGATTAAAGGTATCTCACGAGCCACGAGGGCTAACGGGCTTCCTTCCCATCACTCCTCTGCTCCCCGCCAAGCTCTGCAGGGCTGCTCGGCGTGTAGACGTCGACGCTTCACCAGGAGAGAAACCCAAAAACTCGGTGTAATACAGCTGCCTCAAGCGATTCTGAAATAAGTTCTGCAAAACGTGACCTGCAGAGAGCAGGAAGGCTTCAAGCTGCATTCATCAGCATCGCTGTTAACCTCTGGGTAAAAGCACCAGCTGACGAGTACAAGACTCAGCTAAAAACTATTACTGGGGGAAAAAAACACATAATTACACAATTAAAATCCTCATTCCTTGCATAAGATTTATGCTTTTATAATGTTGTGGCTTTTAAAGTATTAAATAAAAATCTTTTCACCCTTTACCACACCGCTGTGCTAACTCGGTGGGAATTTCACCCCACCGGCGCCGCCTCACCAGGAGTGCTCTCCCTTCCCGTGACCAGAGGTGGAAACACAACTTCTACGTCGGTGGCCACAAACACACCGCCTGTTTACATCCTGCATCCTTCCCAACAGCCCTGAATCCGGCAGCTCAGGCTGCGTCCGCAGGAAAAATCGACTAGCCTTGACTCACGGCCAGCGAGCATCCAGCCCCCTGCAAATACCAGGGGCTTTCCCAGGCACGGAAGTTGCTTTCCCAAGAGGAAAGAAAAGCATTTATTTCCTAGCTGCCGGTTTTAACCCCATCTTTACAGCATTAACTCACCTGCCCCCCCAGCAAGAGCACCCTCTGTTTAAAAGGCTGGATGCTGCTGGCAAAAATTGGGTTCCTGCCCCGTGCCGGGAGAGCACAGGGGTAACACCCAGGTTGTCAACAGGCTCCAGGTGACACAGGCAGGCACCCAGGTGACAATGGCAGGCAGGGCAGCGACGGGCCCGTACCGAAATCAGCCATCCAACATTGTCACACTGACCTGCTTCGGACCCGTGATTTTAGGGAACGCCAGCAGCCACCATGCCGGGGAAACGGAAGCATTCGATTGCAAACGGGGACCTGGACATAGAAAATCCGGAGCAAACGACCACGAGCAGTAAATGAAATCCTCCTCGCGCTGCTTGAAAGGGGCTTTGTTCCAGGCAGCCGCTCGGCAAAACGTGACAGCGGTGTCCTTTTCGTGCTAGCAGAGGGATTTTTGCATCCCGCCAGCAGCAGCCCCGGGGCCGAAGGGTGGGACGGAGCAGGCAGCGCGCACCTTCCTTCGTGGGGAGCCTGCAAAGCCGGGTTTGAAACCAGCACAGCAAATCTGCCTTCCTTCCCCCAAAATCGCACCCACACAATAACTGAGTAATGCAGGAAGCCTCCGGAGTCGAAAATAAGGGGGTTCCTTTTGTTTGCTTGTTTGTTACGAGAGACAAAAACACCAGAAGGCATCCAGGATCCCCCAGGAGCCTGAGCTACGCCCGAAGCACCTGGCTTTTGGATTTTCATTCATTCCTCAGCTCGCAGCCTTAAAGAGGCACCCGGTGAATCCGAAACCACCCTCCCACGTCTTTAATCTACAAGGCGGAGACAAAAAGAAACCTGCCTGAGCGTCTGGTGCACCGACACAGCCCGGAGCCCCAAAAAGCCCCTTTAAGAGAAAACGCACGGGCTTCACCTGACAACCTGCATGAGCTTCGCAGCATCGTTCCCCCAAAGCTCGGGGGAGGAATCGCCCCTTTACGCTGCCGGCTGAGGGCAGAGGCTTTACTCCTCCATCTCACGCAGGGAAGTAGCAGCAACACGCCTGACACCGGTACCCCGGTACCCCCGGCTCACCCAGAAGGCGGTGGAGTAGGCGATGAGGGTGAACTTGAGGCAGAGGTAGGACAGCCGCTGGCAGTAGCGCGCTTGCTCCGCGTCCCCCGTCGCCATCCTCGCAGCACCTGTCGCTGCCGCCCTTCCCTTCCCGTCTCCTCTTTTCCCTTCCCTTCCCTTCCCAGCCTGGCAGGGAGCGGCCCCGCTGCTGCTTCCGCCCCCGGGGACGCGGGGAGCGTGGGCGTGGGACGAGCTGCGTGAACCTCCGAGGGCAAAGGAGAAAATAAAAGCGTCGCGAGCACAAGGAGGCGTCCCCAGAGCGCTCGCCGGCTGGTTTTCCTCTGGTTTTCCCCCCCCCGGCAGGGGCCTTCAGACAGCGCGGACAAAAACACGGCCGTGGGGACGTCCAGCGATGCCTCCGGACTGCTGCTGTCAGCGTTCGCGCTCCGTTTGCCACCGCCGGGGCTTTGGGGAGCCGCCAGGGCTGCGTGTGCTGCGGGGCCAGGCTTGCTTGGGGGCAGTGAAAACACAACCGATTGTTGTTAACGTCTTGAAAAAACAACATCAGCCGCCCCTCATCACCGGCTGACAAGCAGGGGATGCAGAAAAGCTGCCGCGGCGATCCTGTGGTTAGGTGTGCCCCAGGTAAGGAGCAGCAGAACCTATACCTTTCACTACCTGTGACTGCTCGTGCACAGACGACACCCACAAACCCCACAGTTCGCAGGGGTATCGCTCATGGTCATGGTCCATCCACGTCCTGCTGACCCGAGGGGGTCAGCGCTGGCGATCAGGCAGTGGCGGTGAAGCACACGAGTCCCTCACATGCACGGGACTGAGCAGCCCCTTGCCGTCCCACAAAGGGCTGCTTTCCTCGGGAGAAATGCCTCATTCAGCAGCAGCAGACAACTGCCCCAGTCAGTTGGTGTGTCCTGGCAAACGGCATCGAAAAATCGGTGCCTGGTGTCACAGCAGATGAACTGCGGCCACTTTTGTCCTGAAGTTATTTAGTAAGAAGATAGCGTACATAAAGCTGGGTAAGTGGCCAGGCACACATCATTTTCTTAGGTACATACAATAAATCAGCAGTTGTTAAAAAATAAACTTATTTTTAAAGCCTAAAAAACCTTCCTGGGAGTCATTCTGTTATGAGAAGTGCCATTGCTTTTGCATGCAGTGCTGAACTTTTTCCCTTTAGGAAACAAATAATCCAGCCCAGGTCCCCGCCAGCAGCAAAATAGCTCAGCACCTGTTTAGTTTCTGTCAATAACACATAATACAATACTTTTGAGTATTTATCTTCTAAAATATCAACAACTTCAACCTTCGCACAAATTTGCAAATGTCCCTGACACCTACCAACTGCATGCGGTCAGGAAATCTCATCACATGTAGTGTCACTTTGTAAATCATTGACCATCCATCCCTTGTATCTTGTGGGTATCGTACCCACCCGAATATATCCCTGCCACTTACACAATTCCCTTGTTTAACTCAGTCAATAGCTGTAGTTTGACTTTCCTGCCACCTTACCTTGCCTGTCGTGCTCCAGTTTCTGCAAATAAAGTTTCAGAGCACGAGGGGCTGGATGGGGAAGCCGTTTGAAAGGAACATCCATTGTCCTGTTGTTTTCACTCCGTGCTGAGCCAATATGTCAAAGCAGGTTTCTGTTATGAAAGTGTATGAAAATAGCAGAATAATCCTCTTTTGTCTAAATCCCAGGCTTTGTCTAAACAACGAAATGACAAGATTTCTGGACACAACACAGTTTGGCAGTAAGTGGAGGTTCAAGTGAGATGTTCCAAATTGCCTGCAGTGCTGGGGGTCCTCCTTGCCTGCAGGTTCCCCCCCAGCCCGACGAAGCTGAGAGCTGCAGTTTTCCAGGTAAGACCCTGGCATCGCTGACAGCACGGAGGCAGGCTGAGTGTTACAACACCTGCTCCCGAGGCCTGCTCTGGTGGCCCTTTTTTTTATCTCACAGTAAGAGCCAGAGTATCTTCCACATCTCCTCCCTCTCCTTCAAGGCCACCGAGTCATTGCAAGCACACACAAGGCACGGTAGGTCCCGCAGGTCTTCAAAAAGCAATGGTCTGCAGAGAGCTTGACCCAGGACGTTGGAGATCTGCAGGAAAGGTAAGTGAACCACAGCGAGCCCTGTGCCAGGGAGTAGCAGGAGGGCCCTGAGCATTTCAGGGCTACCAGCAGCCTTTCTGCTGCTTTCTTCCAGCTCACGTCTGGCTGCTACAGCTGCTGTCCAGCTCCATCCTGCCCCACACCTGTGGTCCTCATGTCCCGGTCTCAGAGCTGTTCCCTGGACAAAAGTCCTTCCTCCCAAAGCTGAGTCCAACGTGCAATATGATTAAAGCCTCTACCACCTCTTATTTTGTATTATTTTTCCACCAGACCAAATGTACCTTATTCACCCTTCACTGACCTTCCAGACCCACATCTTTTGTTTGCATCTCTCGCCCTTTGCCTGGACCTGGCACCAGTGACTCAGCACAGCAATGTTTGGCCTCCAGCTATCTTGCCCATGGTAAAAACAACAATAAAGCCAGCCAAACCCAAAAGCATGCCTTCAGATAGTCCCTTTCCCTGGTGTATCTCCAAAAACCATTACAGAAGCAGATTTTGCTTGTAGTCACAGGCAAGCATGACTTTCCTGAAGAATTTGGACTCTGCCTTTGTAAAAATTGCTGCAGTGTGTAAGTCAAGAGGCCAACAGACCACGCTTCATAGCTGGCCAGGCTCCAGGACAATAACCTCATCGATGCACGACCAGCAACCAAATAAAAGGTGTAGGTGTGTAGAAGTGAAAGCAAGTCCCCAGTAACTTGTATGATGAAATGTTGACCCAAGGGTGGCTGCTCTCAAACGAACACCCAAGTAACAGATCAGATATACAGAGTTCAAAAAAAGGCTGGGGTGACTCCGAGGAAGTGCAGGCACCCTGAGCACCTTCAAATTCATGGTCAGCCCACGGGGATTTTGGTTTCACCTTCAAAACATCAGTAATTTTTTGGTTGAATGCTTGCTAATATTGTGCTTCCTGTAACAAAGGCTGATGAATTACTTTAGCTACCCTCTCAGCTAAACACATGGAGGCTTTTGCTCATATTCTCTGTGAAATTTGAACAGATTTGAGTGAGCTGAAGTAAAAAAAAAAAGTGAACACAATTAGCTACTGAATTCATATTGCAAAACAGATGAAAAGCCTTCCTGCACTGTACACAGAAAGTGAAAGGCTCATAAGCTGTTGAACGAGGTGTCAGGGGAAGGGCCTGGGACAGGCCATGCTCAGGAAGTGACATTTTTGTACATTTTTGCAGTTTCTGGGTAAGGGAACGAGTTGAATCCTGAAAGCAGGTTTTAATACCTGAAATGCTTTTAGCTTCTAGCAGAGCACGCACGAGCCAGTGCCAAGTACTCTTTAAAATCTCAGCCTCGATGTGTTGCATCTGTTTACGCAGCTTGCTCCAAAGCTGCCAGCGAGCAGGAGAGCTGTGCTCTGAGCAGAGGTGGGGCTGGGGGCTCCCCTTCCAGGTGCACCAGACGTGGGCTTCTCACATACATTTTTCTGCACCACACGTTGGGAAAAGGGGTGCAGGGATCCCAGGGGGAATTGAGCCTTGGTTCCCGCATCCCTTGCTCAGCCCCTCAGCATCACAGGCTGGGAGCTGAGGTCCCTTTGTGCTAGACAGCAGCTGAAGGTGGGTTTCTGGAGCTCCAGATGAGATCCGGGGTGCCAGCTTCCCCCTGAAGCCTTATTACAAGTCACTGCTCAGGTTTACTGTAACAAATGCCTCTCTCCAGGCAATATTCACCGGCGATGCTTCAGGCACCCACAGGACAAGCTGCTCTGATTGACATAAATCAAATCATAACAAATCTACTAAACAGGGCTGGTTGAGTCACATTATATTGGATATTGGAAGGTCCCCATTAAATGAAATGTATCAAAAGCGCTGATAAGCCACAAACACTTGCAGAGAGCAAGAGCCCTTTGCTCAAATCATGCCGAATGTACTCTGTTTCTTTTTTGCTCCAAGAACACCCATGAAGTCAGGAAGGGTCCTGGAAACCCATGGACAGCAGGACCGGTAAGCCCAGCGAAGCAGCTACCTTTGCATTTAAGCCTACAAACGCTGATACAGCAGCATGTCCATTTCAGAGATGACTTCCAAATAAACAGAGGGAGGAAACGAGTTTTAAGCACCACTTTGCTGCGTTTCATTCGATGTCAAATTGGTTGTTTAGCTTTTGCCTGCAAGAGACTCCACCTCCTTTCAAAGTGCCCTTAAACCCCACAGCAAGTCCATCCCAGAACAGCTCCTGCCTCGGTGCCACTGCAGAGGAGTCGGATACCTGACGCCGTGGAAAACCACTGCGTCAAAAAGGGATTTCCATTGGATCGAAGTTACTTATGGCTTGATACTTCTATTATATTTTCTTGGCCCTAAAAATAAGGTAAAGGAAGAGACTGCCTGTCACTGACCTGGAAAACACCCCCCTTTCTTTTTTTTTTTGGTCTTTTTTAAAGGAAAAAGGACCTCAAGTGGGAAGAGTTAATCTCTTGGGTTTGTTCTTCAGGCACAGGTTAAATGTCAGGCAAGTTGGAGGCCCTTGCTATCAATCACTTCCTCCTGGAACTGCATCGCCTCACTTGGAAAACAGGAGGAGAGGACATGAGACATGGCATCCCAGTGCCTTTTTAACAGCACTTAAGTCATACGCATGGGGATTCATAACACCAGCACTTACCGCAGGAAAATGAGCAGACACCAGCTGATTTTATTTTCTGCTTAGCTGAAGAAAAACCATGAGCACATTTCCCGTTTCAAACACGAGCAACATTTTGCAGGCTGACTCCCTCGAGGACGGCGACAACCAGACGGCAGTAACCCAGTTTACCCAGCCAGGCTGGCAAATCGCTCTGTGGGCTATCACCTACTCCTTCATTGTTATCACCTCCATCGTTGGCAACATCACCGTCATCTGGATCATCCTTGCGCACAGGAGGATGAGGACTGCCACCAATTACTTTATCGTTAATTTGGCTCTTTCGGATTTGCTGATGTCCGCTTTCAACACCATCTTCAATTTTATTTATGCCAGTCACAACGTCTGGTATTTTGGCAAGGAATTCTGCAGGTTTCAGAACTGGTTCCCCATCACCGCAATGTTTGTGAGCATTTACTCCATGACAGCCGTGGCCGCCGAGAGGTAAGAGGCGATTGGGGAAGATAAAGATCTGAGAAGTCTGCTGTAAGCTAGAAAACGTTATTGCAATACTTTTTGCAATTGGCCCCCACTTACCGTGGCAGGTGCCTTATCAGCAAAGTGGGAAGAGTGCTAGACAAATAGGCTATGGGGTTACACACTATTAATGGGAAGAAAGTTAGGCTCTCCTGTCTTATCTCCAGCCTGAGCCATTCCTGAGTCTGTAACAAGTACAAGTGGTTGAAATTTTATTGTTCCCACGTTCCTGGTCCTAAAATGTTTCCCCATCATCATGCGAGTCCAGTGCAGTGGTAAACCACCAGAAATACTGGGAAGTGGATCAGACATGGCAGTCGGTTTCACCAGTTCACAAGAGTGACCAGTTCCAAGAGGGAGGAAAGTAATTACAGAGACTTTGGCTTCTGAGGTAATCTGGTATTTTCGTAATACTCTCTCACATCCACCAAGTCTCTTTTACTTGAGCTTAAATTTGGGCACTCCGAATGTGCTTCCACCTCACTGTTGAGTAGCACAACGCTGTTTTTCTTTTTACTAGAAAGCGGTCAAAAGTCCATGGGAATTTCCTGCCTTACAGGCCATGGCGTGTGAAAGAAATAAGGGAGATTATGCTCCCTTTGAGACTCTCTGCCTGCCTTCCTTCCTTCCATTTCTTCCTCTGTTTGCCCAACTCTGGGAAGGAACATCTGTGTCTTTTCCATCCTATGTCCCTACTGCAACCCCATAGCAAAGGTCTTCCCCCAGTCAGCCAGAAATCAAGCCCTCGCGTTGGCTTTGCAGTTTCCTTCAGCTTTCTTCTGCTTCTTATCAAGCGTGAGTATCTGCACAGGGCTCTTCCAGCTCCCCCAGGAAGGGAGCCAACATCCCTCTGGAGCCATCTGCAAACCTTGCTCCGTGAGTCATCGGGGTCACTTCTGCAACTCCCGCCCCTGCGGGCGGCTTGGTTCACCCTGGCACACCCAGCCAAGGAAGCAAGCGATAGACAAATCAAACGAGATAAACAAACCTAGCTGGCGTAAGAAAGCTTTGCCCTGCACCGCCCACTGAAACTTGCACCCGAAGAAGGGACATGGCCGCACAGCTTCCAAAGAGCAGAGCAGTGGCTCCTGTAGGCACTGTGAGGATCGCTAGCAAGCCCGGGGAGATGAGCGATGTGCTGATCACCCCACAGTTGTCCAGATGAAAGCAGATCTCTCTTTAGAGGCGACAGCAGCTCAGTTTGAGACTCAAATACTCTTACGCTGTTCCTGGCTTTTAATCAAGGGTTGTTGATAACAGCTGTTTTATACGTGCGGTTTGCCAAAGAATATTAAAAAAAAAAAATTCCTTTTCAGCCTGTCCCCATGTCTCCCATTTCCCATTTTCCTTGGGGACACTTGGCAAAAGTTTCTATAAAGCCAAAATCTCTTTAGTTGCATGACAAGGATCAGAAAGAAAACTTGGCATCTCCCTGCGAACCATATTTAGCTATTCTTGCTTAACCTTAAAATAGATCCTGACACTGTCTCCTGGAAACTTGCAGCTTCCATTTATTGTTATGAGAACTTGTGTCCTCTTCGGCTCAGTTGTTTAAGTTTAATAAAACGTCTTTTGAACCTGTTTATTGTAAGACAGGAGGACAAGAGGTGATCGATCTATTAGGCATCTTTGTCTGCTGTAGACAAGGCTCTGTCACAACCGCTCATCATCACGTTTAGGACTACTCTGCTTCCTCATTTGGGGCTGCTGCGTGCTGGAGCAGCTGTTTCCACTGCGCGCAGCACTCCAGGCAGAGAGGTATTATCAGCTCAAGTTTCACACTGCAGATAACAAAATCTCCTAGGCCCTCTTTGGAAGGTTTGCAAGAGCGGTAGGAGCTCAGCGTATTTTGTCCATGCGGGACAAGGACCAGAGAAAGGGTGCCAGCATCTTGGGGTGTCACTTGGAGGGGGCACAAAGCAGGGGACAAAGGCAGCTCTTCTGCACAGCAAGAAGAGTGAGGAGACTTCAGCAGATCTCACCAGTGGCAGCATTTATACCTGGGGCTTGCTGGTCACCGAGAGCTGCAGTGCATGGGTTTGGGCACTTCCCTGGGCAAATATTCGGGAGAACATTTGCCACTTGATTCCTCCCTGAGCAGGTTTGAGCACTGTATAATGAGGATGAGCTAAGGAAAGCGAGGTGACATGAACATTTCATAGCTAAATAAGGCTCTGCTGCTGTGCAGCTCTGGCTTACTTACTGTGCTGCCTGTCCGTGCAGTCACCCTCTGTCCTGCAGCAATGCCTGAGCAGAGTTCTCTCCAAACAGCTTGGCCAGGAGACAGCACAGAATTTGCCACATTTTCGCTGTAAAAACCAGGAGGCAATTGGCATTTTCCACTCTATTTTGCCTTTGTAAACAACCATGACAAGGAGAAGGGAAAGCATGACAAGAAATGCATAATTGATTAAGGACTTGTTACGATACCCTGTGTTTCTACAGAGGGAACATAAAACCAGACAGCGCCCTGGGCTTGCAAGTAATCTAATAGTCAGATGTGCCATGAGGGCTCTGAGCAGGTGCAGGAAGAAAGGGTCAGCCTTTCCCTTAAATCACAAGCACAAGTGCTCCAGCATTTACAGGCAGAGGTGGATGGCACAGGAGTTTTCCACTGCTAAAAATCAGGGGGAAAAATTCCATAGAAAAGGATACTCAAGACTTCAATCTGCTGTTGTCATAACATGGGGTGTAAAACAAGATTGAGATAATTAGCAGGACCGGCACGTTTAGGTCATTTTCTTGAGGAAGGAAGAAGGGCATGGTGTTAAACAGTGCATATCTCCAAACTAACACAGAGTTCACAGCACCAAATTTCAGACCAAATGTACAAAGCATTTTAAAAAGTAATTAAAAAAAAAAAGAAATGATCAAAATAAGGGAAATACTTGTGAAGGACTATATGCACACAGTATAAATGATTGCTTCCTCCTTGCACCAGAAGTATCCATCCAGATGAGATCAATCTATCCTAGCTTAAGACTTGAAATTATTCTCTTCAGAAGGGGTTTAGCTCCTTGAACCTGACAGAATAGCTCTACAAATAAATCCCACCATATCAGCTGGTGAGTTTTTACACTTGCTGTATTTGTTGTACAGTTTGCCAATGGAACCATAAAAGCATTACCCATTTTTCTTGCAGGTATGTGGCTATAATCCATCCCTTCAAGCCCAGGCTTTCTGCTGGAAACACCAGAGTCATCATAGGAATAATTTGGCTGGTGGCATTTGGGCTTGCCTTCCCGCAGTGCTTCTACGCTGAGATCTTGACAGACAACGGAACGACGAAGTGCATCGTCGTCTGGCCAGATGACGTCGGATCGAAGCACCAGCTCACGTAAGAGAAACAAGAAAACTCACGATTCCTGCAAAAGTTAACTATGAAATTAATGTCGTGAACCAAACTGTTGGCTACAGACAGTACTGGGAGAGAGGGTAGAGGGAGGGGGAGGTTTTTAGGGGAACCACACAGCTGGGGAATATGGGTTTGGGGCAGCCCATCTAAGCTCAGTTTAATGCAGCTGTGGAAAAAGCTACCACGTTGTCATGCTCAGGGCGAAGAAGGGTGATACTCCATCCTCCCCTGCTTTGAAAACTGGCCATAAGATCTAGAAAGCCTAGATACAGGGCTTGGTGGATTTAAGAGAAACCAGAGCATAAAGTCTTTAAACAAGCAATAAATCCTGGTTTTAAAGATTTTAGATTCTCCCCCTCCATCAGGCAAAAGGGAGCTGGGTATTTTTAATGCTGAGAAGCCACATAGTTAGCTAAAAATCATGCTGCTGTCTGTGAAAAAAAAAAAAAGAAAAAAAAAAGAGAGGAGCTTGTTTCAAACATCTTAAGGTTTTATAGATCTACTTATCTAGACACACATCTGCACTCCCGAGAGATCCTAGCCCTCATAGCAATTTCCTCCTGCTTTAAAGCAAGATTGTTCAGACAGATGAAACAAGCCATACCCTGCATTTAGGGGATCTGCTGTGATTAATCATTATTCAAAGTACATGATACACAGAGCAGCTTGAGAAATCTATCAGGCAAAACATTTATACAAAGCAGTAATGGAAGAACGGAGGAAAAGGAACAAATTGATTAACAAAATAGAAACAATTCTTCAAACCAAAACCAAGTGCTAATCTCCCCACATCCATTCTTCGCTGTGAATGCCTTTCCCCAGCTACATGCGCCATGGATGCTTTTCCCTTCAGCACCTCTGGCAGACAGCTGGGCGCCTCCTACGGTTAGTTATTACCCAACTAACTGGTTTTCACACTAATAAGTGCCAAGTTCCAGGAACTCCATGTAAACTTGGCTGATCCATGGCACATTCAGCCCCTGGTTGTCAGTTTTTCCCAGTCCCAAAAAACAGCAAAGAGTAAAAGCAGGTTCACATCCCAGCCCTGCTGGGTCACATACCTCCGAGGGCTCCTTGGTGGTACCTCTGTCCTACGTGCTTGGGAACAAAGTACACCAGGTTCCCATCAACTGAGAAGGAGGGGTAGTAGGAAATCACCTTAAAACCAAGAAACCTTTTGGTAAAGGCTCTGTTCTCACCTGAAAGTGAAAACAATATACTGTGTCTGCATTTGGGGATGAAGCACGCCTATCTTCTTTTATGAGGCAAGCTGGAAAATGCTACATAACCCCTCACCTGCAAAGGTGCATGCTATTTCCTTCAGATGAAAAGCATTAGGTTTATTTCTCCCACAGCCATTCTTTGGGAAGGACTGAAGCAAAGCTTTGGCAGATTACCAATGAAATCGCTGCCTGTTATCTCTGTGGGCCCAGAAAAGTTGGTCCTGCACATGGCAAATAACGGGGCAGGTTCTTTCTGGGATCCTCAGCTGAAGAGCAGCAGCTCCTGAGCACAATAAATCTCGCACATTGACTAGCTCACCCCCCGAACAGCCTCAGACTTGCAGGTTTCAGTAGCTTTCCTAGCAAGGAGGTTGGAAGCAGTGATCTCCAGAAATCATCGTGACTGATGGCTCTGTCGGGATGAACGCCTGCAATACGGAGCACGGAGAAAAAGCCCCATGCAGCCACTCTCGTGACAATCCAAATCCTGAGGAAAAGAAGTATTAAGAGAGGTGGAAAGCAGGCTGACAACAAACACTCCACATCTCACAAACAGAGTATTTTTCTATACTTATTTACTTTATTAAGTGCCTTTTCCAGGGCATTGGCTAGCAATGAAATGCAGCCCCCCCCACATGACAGGGTAGACTTCCCACTTCCAGCACAGCTTTACACTGCTATTTCCTGACTCTGAACCATCACCACTCCCCTTTCAGTGTCTGTCGGTGGGCTTTAATGTTGCAGAAAGGCTGGGTCCCATGTGGAGAGCCCCAGTGCTGATTCCTACAGTGCTCTGCAATACAGCCGACCCCGGTTGCTAATGCGATGACTATCTACACAGTGTTGTCCTACTGAGAAAAAACACACGCACCCAGCCTTTTGTGGTCACTGCCAGCAGTGTGTGCCAGAGCCCTCCTGCCTAATCCCAGTTTTTCACACTGTTTATGTAAATGGGACAGCTGCTGTAATGGAATGAGCAGGTTGTTCCCTTCCCATAAATGGTGGTTGCTTAAAAAAATCAAACCCAAGCACAGAGGAACCAGCAGAAGCTCATGGGGTAACAGAGCTCAAGCTCACATACAGCCAAGGGAGATGGCAGCACTTTCGTCTGGAGCAGAAACCAAGTACCCTGTTGGTGACAAAAGATTTAATTGTGCATGTGCTCACAAATAAAACCAGCTGGCAATAGAAACACAATAATGGCTGTCACTCACTGTGCACGTGCTATAAACTGGCAATGCTCCTTCCTCCCTACCTGCCCTGCTGAGTTCGTGCACTCTGCTAGCAGCCAGCTACATTTGGAAGTCCCGGATCGTTGCTGAATTAAGATTTTGGCACCATTGCATTTGTCAAGTAGTTTTTTGGAATATTCCTTTTGCAAATGTGATTGAAAGGTTCACATTTTTACAGCCACAAGCCTTAGAAGTCTCTTTCCTGAGTGCAGCGGGATAGCAAAGTTCAGGTGACCGTGGACTGTAACCCTCTGACAAAAGATAAATAGCATTACTCTGTCTTGAAAGAGCAGTGAATCCAGTCCGAGGACTAATCATCACAACGTGGGAGAGATGAGATGAGCTTTTGCTGTTTACAAAAGCCCCTCTAATGATGTTTGTAGGCAAAATTTCTGCTGCTTTACGCTTTGGGGTTGAAGTTAATGGGAGCCATTTTCTGATAGACCCCTTCAAAGGATATACTGATGATGCAAATGTGCCTGTTTTTCTTTTTCAGATACCACATTGCAGTGATCGTGTTGATTTACTTACTGCCTTTAATGGTGATGTTTGTTGCATACAGCATCATAGGAATTACTCTGTGGAGCAGCGCAGTTCCAGGCAACCACATTAATAGAGTCCGCTACGAACATCAAGTCAATGCCAAGAAAAAGGTCAGAGGTGAAACTTAAAAATAATTACCCTAAACGCACCAGCCCTTCTGCCCCCAGCTCCAATAAAGAGCTTGCATTTCATGCAAAATCTTGTGGGATTGGGCATGAAAGGTTGACAAATTATTTTGGCCTGGGAGTAAAGGGGGTAAAGCCAACAAGCATGAAAAAATGGTGATTTACATGCACCAGCCATGCTCCGAGGAGGAAAGGCTCACGTCAGTGGGCCAGGCTGCCCACTTTTAGAGAGTAAAGCAGTACCCAGTGAATCCACATGCCACAGTGATAAACTCTGGACAGGGTGGAGAGGCTTCAGGGTAACAGCAGTTCTCCCATTTCCCTACCAAATCTCCCTGATGGAGCTGCAAACGGTTCCTCTGCAGGAAGCGCACGGCAAAACATTTGTTCTCACTCCCCTCCCTGTTCCCCATTTCCATCACCAGGAGTTCGTTTGCTCAAGCAGCCCAGCTCTACATACCACACACAGCACTTCAGGAGGGCAAAACACACCCAAAACAACAGTGGCATTTTCCATTTCCCCAGCAAGCCCAGACAACTCTACAGAGGCCCAGGGATAACACACTGTGTGTTTCTTCCAGTTTGTGAAGACCATGGTGGTAGTTGTGATCATTTTTGCTGTCTGCTGGCTGCCCTATCACATATACTTCATCCTGGGGAGCTTCAAGGAAGACATCTACCAGCAGAAGTACATTCAGCAGGTGTACCTGGCGATCTTTCTGCTTGCCATGAGTTCAACGATGTACAACCCCATCATATACTGTTGTCTTAACCAGAGGTGAGTAGTGTGCACGCAGAAAATCTCAGTCTGTAAAGGCAGAAACCTCTGGAGGTCAAAGCCACTGTGATTTTCAGCTATGCTCAACAGGCAGAGAAGTGAATTTATATGCTACTAACAACAAAACCTTAAGATTTTCTGCCTCCAAATAAAAAGCAGACAGCAGGCGTATGATCAGCACGTGGCCACGAGCGAACGGCTGCACGAGCACAACCCTGCCATGCCAAGAGATGTCCCTCTTGCTCTGCACTGAGAACGGGCTGTTCTCCGGACACTGGTGAAGCAAGCCCAGCCTCAGGCTCCCCAGAGCCATTTCCTGCTTCCATTTCAATAGGAACCTTTTATCTCCATGCTCATTCAGAGGTAGAATTACACACTTGCTCTTTCTCTGTGCAGTTAAAGAGATCTTGCCATTTAATTTCTTTTCTTATGCTTACAGGTTTCGTTCAGGCTTCAAGCTAGCATTCCGGTGGTGTCCGTGTATAAAAGCAACTGAGAAAGACAAGCTTAAACTGACATCCCCATCCCTTTATCAGTCGACCCGCAGGAAGTCAAGGAAATCAAGTTTCAACACAGAAACTCACTTCAATGAGGAAGAGAAGACATCATTTACCCCCACCCAGCAAACACTTTGATTTCTTCTTCTAGTTTTGACTATTGAAATCACAGAACAGTTTGGGTCAGAAGGGACCTTAAAGATCATCTAACTCCAACCCCCTGCCATGGGCAGGGACACCTCCCAGCAGCCCAGGTTGCTCAAAGCCCCATCCAGCCTGGCCTTGAACACTTCCAGGGATGGGGCATATTCTAAGACATCATTTAAAGGCAGCAGGTTTGTAGATGTCCTGAGACAGGTCTGTTTCCTAGGGGACTTTTACAGGTGCCATCAGCATCAAAAGCACTCTGACAATAAAACAAGACTTATATCCATGTAGGTCTGAACATCACTCAGCTCTGGATACAAGTTCAGCCCTCCTTTAAACCCATGCTGCAATACAGAAAAGACAAGTTTTGCCCATCAAGTCAAAACAGAAGCAAAACAGACCTCAGGCAGCATTCTACTAATCAGTATTTCCTATTTCCTATTTCCTTCCTGACAGCGAGCTCCTGTTCTCTGTTCCACAAGACACTTCCATCTGGAGAAGAGCTGATGGAACAGAAAGGCTGGGGCTCATCTGGCCCAGTCTGGGCGGACCCTTGGGGTGTGTGGGCAGCTAATTCCTGTGGCTCAGCAGCCTTGAGGTGGATGAGGCTGTGGAGCTGAGCTCCTTTACAACAAAGGCACCCATGCGGAAAAGCCTGCCCTGAATCTTTCCTGAATTCTGGGATTTTCAGGCCTGTGATTTCACCTGCACCATCTCTCATCATTTAGAAGTGAGAAACAGCTCCCTGAAGAGTCATCTTTTCATGGATTTCTATAAGCTTGTACCAACACGATTTATTTTTCCTGTTGAAGTGTGCTCGAGCAATTCCTCCACCTGCACATAGATAACTGTGGTACCTCATCCGGGGAGCGAGGCTCTCTGAAGAGCCTTAAGCAGGCTTGGTCAGAGGGGCTGCAAGCTCCCATCACTGGGGAAGGTGCTCAAAAATAGCTGCTGAGCGTAGCTCGTTAACTCCCTAGCTGAGCAGTCATGTTTGCAGCACTACTGCTTGCTTACAGGAGCAGAGGGCCACCCGGGTGTGACACACTGGGGTGGTGCACAGCTGGTGACATCTCAGAGCTCTGCACTTCCAAGCTGCCTGTACCCCAACCCCAGCAACCCCACCATGGTCCCCACCACAGACCCTTCGTTCCCCTTTCCAGACTTACCCCATCTTGTCGTCACTGTTCTTCTCTTCTCAGATACTTAAATAAAGGCTGAAATATGTCATCTTCGAAGCCTGAGACATTATGTGCAGACATGCAGAACAGGACAAGCTGAAATACAAGCCCAATACTTACTGCAATGCAGTATTTAATACTGGTGTGATAAGTAGCACCTTGCAATCACCTTCACCTTTTGT
Organism: Anser brachyrhynchus; assembly: GCF_964034855.1. Classification (NCBI taxonomy): domain Eukaryota; kingdom Metazoa; phylum Chordata; class Aves; order Anseriformes; family Anatidae; genus Anser; species Anser brachyrhynchus. Next base: position 19,820,984 of record NC_137700.1, on the reverse strand, counting down.
GACAGGTTGGCACATAACATCACAGAGACATACCTTGGCATACAGGAGGCTCCTACAATGTCAACAAGTCCCAGTTATTCCAAATATTCCCCTGTGCTCTGAGAGAACAAAAGCTACAAAGCGTTGCCAGGCTTGACTTCTACAGTAAATTCAGAACAAAGATTTGTTGCTTAAACAGAAAAAGTGCTCAGGGAAATGATTTTCCCAAGTCTATTTCAGTATAGAAACCAGCAGATACATCTTCCTTCTCCACTTAATCTCCACCACCTTGCTGGCTGCTGTGGGGAACAATTATGTTACACAGAGGCCCAGCAGACTTATCTCACTAATGGGACATGGCAGACGGCACAGGGCTGTGTGCCTTTCTAAAAAATGTTCATCATTTTAAATTGTTCCAGCAGGCAGCTTCTAGCCTCGATGTTATCTGCCCAGCCCTCCTGGCCTATCTGGCCAGCCTGCTCCTCCTGAGAGCGCACCGTAAGGGTGCGGCCAGGGCAGAGGGAGAACAATAACGAACAGGCACTGACAGCCAGCCACCACCAAGTCATCTTCTACAGGGATTCAAAACACTTTGGGAGAGGTGCTTGGTGAGGCACACACCTCTGGGACTCGTGCTTCAAGGAACTGAAGAACACCTGCACAACAAGTTCACTATTTTACATACATAAGCTGTACCTCTCCCACGTGCAGCTGAGGTGACAGTAAGGCATTAAAGCCCTTCTCCAGCAGCTTTCTAACGCAGATCTTTTGGGACCAAACAGGTTTGTCTTGAGCATTCCATCTTCCATCACACCGTAACAGCCAGTTGGATCCCATCTCAGATGCCCAAGTGTCACGGAGGTGCTGACACTGTTTCCCCCGTGCAGCCCCTGACAAGCACCGACGTTTCCTGCTCATGGCATCTCTCTCATTCTGGTGCAGAAAGCAGAGGATGATTTCTCCTGTCTGCAAGCGAAGCTCCACGTCTCCTGAAGGACTCACACTGTGGATCCTGAGAAGTCTGTCTGCTAGAAATAACAACAGTTAAGGAAGTAGGGATGCCCCAAGCCCTCATTGGAAAGAAGAGGCCATGCCATGGCCAACTACATTATTTCCTGTGATATACGAGGTAACAGGAACACCGTGCTCCAGAGTAAACACGTACAATTCTTCATATAAATATAGACTTGATTAAATGCCACGCAGCAGTATAAAGTGTCCAGGTCAGTGATAAATCCCCCCACTGTACAGTTACTCGTGGTCTAAGTACCAGGGAGTCCCTGCAGACTGTAAGGAAAACCATTTGAAGAATCTCATTGTTATAGCAAAGGAACAAACAAAAAGCACAGAGCAGGGTTCAGAAGTTCAGAAACACTTTATTTTGCCTTCTGCTATTATTTTTTTTTAAGAAAACAAAACAAAACAAAGGCTGCTTGTTTTAAACCTATTCAAAAGGCTTCTGAGAGAACCCCCAGAGGAATAAGGAGCAGATGACATTACAACAGTGGTGTGCAAATGGCCTTTTCCCCAGGAAATGTAAGATTTGTGTGTCAATATCGAAGTAATTTCTACAGCTTAACAATTAAGAAGACTATGATTTTATTCACCAAGCCTAAAAGCTTTAAGTAAGACATCTCAGTCATTGCTTGGCTAACACTGAAGACATTTCTCCGGACAATTATAGCTCGTGATTCACTTGCAAGTTTCCTAGGGGTAAGAAGAAGTTTGGAAATGGAAGTCCCACCAGGTCCAGCTGTTTCTCCTCGAGTACATCACCTACGGTCCACAGTAGGAACAGTCATGCTGTTAGAAGCACAAACTCACTGTTTGTTATGAGCTGGATCCAATAAACAACACCACCTCTGCCAGCATCTCCTCACTTCACAGTCACCCCATGACCAAGTTTAACTTGCACTTCACATTCATCCTCTGTCCTGCACCGAGCCTAGCCCACAGATCATAGAACGATTAAGATGCTGAAGAGCTCCAAACTCAGGTCTCCCATACGGCTCACACCACCCCTATGGCAGGCATAAGATTTGCAAAACTTCAGCAACTAAAACGCAATGCATCCCCTGCACCCGTAAACCTTCTCAGCTTCTTCTGCCTCCTATTTGGGGTCAGAGCTGCAGATCAAGGCTGTCAGACTACTCAAGCTGTAACATAAAATGGGTTAGGGGAGAATCACAACTGTAGTGTATGCAGGAGGGGCCTTTATACACAACTCCAACATAGGATGTGCAGACCAGCAGTGCAGGAGCACCTGATGCCGTGCTTCTGCAAGCACCAGCCCTTCGTGCACGTGGCGCTTACAGGCGTTGCTGTGCGTCAGGCTCCTGCAGGAGCACAGCACTCGCAACGTAGCCATCAGAGTATCTGGCAAAGCCTAACATAATCACATTTGCTTTGGTGCAGTGGGCTGAAGTCTCCCTGCACTGCGGTTTCCCCTGCACAACAGGGATTAGACACACGCAGACAAACTACACACACCCTAAGGTTTGGGCGTTGTGTGCTCTGTGCCTCTGCTGAGCCACATTAGGAAAGGCAAGGTATGGTGTCAAACAAAACCCACCCTGTTTGAATCTGACCCCGAACGCCCGGGAATAAAAACACACACACAAAACCCAGGCACCACTGGGATTAAGTTACAGCTCTCCCTGCACAATAGCTCTTCCCAAAGCACTAAGCCAGCAGCCGACAGAATCTCTTCCAGAAAGAACCACTAAACACCAGTTAACGCACATCAAAAAAAGTTTAATATTTTCACAAATATCACGTAACACTAGTATCGGAGCTACTAGTGTGCAAAGTAAAAAGACTCTCTACCTTTGCAAAACCAGTTAGGCATGCAATTTTTCAGGTAGACACACACTTAAAGCTGCGATGACTGCTTGCGACTCACATGTTACTTTACAACATTCACTCACAGTGCACCATAATGCATATTGAAATGTTATCAATAGGTAGGGCAATCCAAATCTTAGGGGGTGGAAAGAGGACAGAGAAGAGTAGCCTGCAAATTTCCATCTACTTTCTGCAGGAGAAGAGAGCAGGGAAAACCATGCAGAAATCTCAAATTCATTTTTGGTAGGAGAGCGGGAATTAAATACTGCTGTGGGGTCTCCCTCTTTGCAGAAAGCGGCGTGACTTGCAAATGTTAGTTACCTTTTGCCTTCCTAACTGGTTCTCGATTTAAGTAATGCAACTGCTATGCAAGTATAATAATGGCATCAGCTCGACAGAGGGCAGAATACACCAAGTGTATATGATACGAACCCTGTTGCTGCTTTAGTTCATGGAATAAGCTGGGTCCAATTTTGTCTGTGTGGTTTGTTTAGTTTACGCACCCAGGTCCTCAACATCGAGACCAAACTCAAACCCTCACATCCCCTTCTGGTCATTAACTCTAGCTGAGTGTTTGTGTTTCGAGTGGCTGCTTAACAGTATTAAAGATTAAAGCTTTGCGTGGAAGCAAATACCCATTTAAGGCAAGAGACAGAGGTGTACACATCCAGGTGACACTGTTTGGCTGCAGATCCTGTAGAAGGGCAGCTGCAGTGCCCTGATCTAAACTCATAACAAGAGAAAAAAATATTTTTTATACAACCCCTTAAACAGATGAATACAGCACAGACTGCCTAGGGACCATAAATCTACCCATTTCCCAGGTCTGGAGATTTGGATTACCCCAATCGCCAACCACTGTGTTTTACTCGTTAGGGATTTCTTGCCCAAATGTTACAGGTTTTGCTCGGTAACACAACACTATTCACAAAAGCAATGGGAAATACCAGTGGAACCAGATCCGTGGGACAAGGGCGTTTACTTTAATTTTACCATGACAAAACAGGCATCGAGGAAGCAAGTAAGTCACATTGTCAAGTCCCACTACAGAGTCATGTGCGTGCACAGTGCCGACACACCGCGATTTTTCCACGATTGCTTTAAACGAAACAACAGCAGGTAGATATGCAGGAGGGAACCGTTGCTTCCCTTTCACTAAAAGCTTCAACACCCAGGTTTGGTGGTCAGCGTGCTGGCGGTGCACGTAACAGGGATGCTGCAAAGGTCACACTTGGTACGATGCAACAGCAGCTCTCAACGCACATCAACTGGGGGCAATTTCATCTCAGACAACAACTGATTTTTGACATCTGCAGAAATTATAGACTGATTTTTTCCATGACCTACAGATGGGGAAGGTACCAACAAGGTGAATAAGAAACATGCAGATTGGGGTCCATAAACAGGAGATATTATTAACAGCACACATTCTATCTTGTATCCTATACTTTTTTATGTCATTAGTTGTATTTTTTTTCCCAATAAAGCAGTGAGTTCTGTTTTATTTATTTATTTACCAGTTCAGACTACGCAGTCGCTGCTTTATGAGAAAGTGCTCACAAGACAGAATCAGGGCCGGAATTGTGGAGTTCAGTTCTGCTCGGCATCACGAAGCCTGCATCCCACCGCTGTGATGAGCGCTGCCCCTTTCCCACTGCCGTCTTCCGAAAGCAGGAAGGTCACATCGCACTTGGGTGCCAGGTCTTTGACTGTTTGGTGCATAATCCTCGAAAAGCTGTGAAGGGAAACAATGGCAGTGGGCAAGGGAGGTCTTGCAGCACCTACAGAGCATAGCACCGCCACGGGCCTTTGCAGCACTCCCCCTTTCACAGCAGAGAGAAATAAAACGCTGGAAACTATGGTGGGTGTGAAGACTGGGAGCAGGGGCAAAGCACTTTCACCCCAGCCCTTTGCTCTCTCTCCATGCGGGGTTAGATGGATCTCTTCTGCCACAGCAAAGTGCAAAAGACGAGATGGTGCATTGGTCATCTTCCTACCTGCCTCCTTCTGTATACACTGGAGACAGGCACTAGTCCTCCCCTCCCTGTGTTGCTAGCTGTTGCAGACTCCTGCCCTCACCTGCCCCTGCTTTGCAGCAGCCCACCTCCTCTGCCTGATGGACAGAAATGTCTGCCCAAGAGGCACCAGGCAAAGAGGCACCAGGCATTCGAGCACTGCTCTGTCACTGCCTTTGCATAGCCAAGAGATCATTCGCCTTCCTGTGTGGCTTCCAACTTGCCCAGCAAGCTGTGTTGCCTTTAGTTTGGCACAGCCCCCTGAATCCTTCATGATCCTCTGATTACCTTTTAGAAAGCCCAACCAGCCCTGATTAAGATCTCTTTTCCCTGGCTCTTATTCTAGCAAGTAAGAGAAATCGGTTTGGAAAGGGACATGCAGCAACACGTTACAGGTCACAGGCAAACAAACACAGAGAAAGGTGAACACTCACTGTGGGTGTAGCTTGTACAGCGTCCCGTCCACACCAACCGTAATCTCCAGGTGCTCTAATCCCCTGTTCTCCCGAATTTTATCTACAACTGCAGCCATGCCAGCCCCACACAACTGAGCCGCTCGCTTCGACACTGCTCCACACACGGTCTTGACAATGATACTGTCATCACAGGTGCTGTTGAGCCCCAGCTGCTGGAGTATGGTTCGCACCTGAAGCAAAGCTAACCTGTCGCTGCAGGAGCAGAAGAACACAGCGTTTAATTAAAGGCCCTCCTCAGTCGAGCCACCAGCACAACCCCCTCCACATCAAGAGCTGCACCCACACACCCAGGCCACGCAGCCGTCCTTGCTGCTGGTACAAGAGACCAGAGAACGCAAATGCACCCACCCCGACATCATGCTGATGCCAAATTCGGGCAGAGCAGGAGAGGGGCACAGGCAAGCCAGAGGGGCTCTGAGCACAGCTCTGCGTTGCTTCCCCTTCTCTTTTCATACCAAGTGCATTTCAGGAAAGTATTTTTAATGACCGACTTTATTGTGTCCCCCCCCCCATAAAGACTCGACAGATTTTAAGATAGCGTCTGAGCAATAAAGACACAAAAATATCCACTAAAGAAGCACACGTTCAGCTAGCTCTCATTCAGTTCAACAGTTATAGCTAGGCACACACAACAGGCACGGGAAAACAGCCTGATTTCCAGTGCTTTAAAGAGCCCTTCTGCACAGGTACAGGCTCTCAATGAAACCAAAATCATCTCTGGAGCACTGAGCCATCCTCTCCAGCCGTCAGTCCCCTCCAGCAGCATCACCAGATGAGCATTACCACAATATTTCACTCTGAACAGCCTCCCGTGCCCTCTTACCTCTCGATCTGTGAAAGGAACTTGGTTTCAAAGATATGCCTGGTCTTCAACGTCTCTGAAATCTGGCCTCTGAACAGGAACCCCCGCTTGGTGAAGTCGATCAAAATATTGCGGACTATTTCCCCCAGGTACATCCCACTGATCATTTTCTCGTACCTGCAATGGAAGACAGCAGCACAGCTCAGAGGACACAGCTCATACTTGCAAAAGTGGCACTGCAGATGCATATCAACTAGACGTCCTGCCTGCACATGCTGGGGACATGAAATATGCAAAGTGATTTATACAGAATGGCCATTTATTACAAGAATTGGGCAAGAAAAAGCAGTGGAAAACCTTGCGAGTCCGTCTACAAATACCTCACGTACTCCTCACTACCATTTCCCCCTAGGTAGGCAGGTGCTGACAATGGCTGCTATTTCTGCCAAAGAGGAGAAATGAAAACCTGTTGCCCGGTTGAAAGTAAGTTTGCTGTGCATCCCTCAGCAACAGCCCTGAGCAGAACCCAGTCTCCACTGCCCAGCGTTTGGGGAGTCCTCTCAAACCCTGGCTGAGGCCTTGAACAGAAAAAGCTCAGTGGCCCCATGCAGGAAAATTACAGGAAAAGCACAAGGTACAGGCACTGGGAGTGCAGAGTTTTTAAGGGAGTCCTGTGCTGCAAAGCACCCTGTGGAAATTAAAAATAAATAAATGAATGTGAAGAGGTATGTTCAGCACATTCCCAGGATCACTGACCTGTAAACACGCGAGCCAGGGGATCGGGGTTGGTTTGTGCTTTTTGGTTAATTCCGGCACCTGGTTCCCAGCAGGGAAATAACAGCCCAAAAGCCACAGGGAGGAACCAGAGTGTTTTGAACCCCTCGTGACCTCACTTTGCACACAGAACCCGAGTTTTCTGCTGGAAGGCTTGCCCCAGGCTAGAGAGAGGGATATTTTCCACCTGCAGATCCCTTCCTGGCACGCACCAAGGGGTGCTCAGTGCTGGCACGGGGCAGCCCCATACTGAGAACAGGAGTCTGCTTCACCCCCCTTCCCCTCCAGCACCATTCTGGTTTGAAAGGGGCATTCTGTGGTCCGTGACTAAGCTGTGCCCTCAGCAATGAGAGCTGAACACTTTCTCATTTACTGAAAAGTTCATTCAGCTACGCATCCTTTATTTCACCTCCTGGAGCTCTGAGCAGGGTTTCTGCCCTGGACTGAGCTGAGCCCAGCACACCAGCCACCTGGAAGCAAGCCATGCAGTCCATTTAATACCATGAGCTCTCTCAGGCTTGTACCCAGCAAGCGCCTTCCCTCTCGAGTGCCTAACTTCTTCTGGAATAAATTATTCCCCTTGGCAGTTTCCCCTTCTGCCTTTAGCTGCTTACTCCATGCCAACCCTACCGCTGCATCAGGCTTGCTCAGCGTCCGCCTCTCTGCATCTGTTCGTGCCCTAAACCCTAAAGAGCTTCCCAAGGGAGCTGCCAACCTGCCTGCATCCCCCAGGCTTCCAGGCAGATTTGCTGGAGTCACACAACTTTCTTAATAGCTTCACTGCCCTCGTGTCAAAGCAGAGAAATTATGAAAAATTGCAGTCTGGGCATGCAGCAGCCTCAGCCCAGGAGCGTTGTGCTGGGTCCATCTCCTTGTCAGCTCTTTCTTCATGGGGGCAGGGAAGCACTTGCTCACACAAGAGCTGGGTTCCCGAAATGGGATAATGGGATCCATCCTCCAGGGCCGAGAAAGGCAGGTCCTCTAATGTGGCATGTCATCCAGAATATTGCCTGATGTAAGAGCTGGCTGCAACTGCTTTACAGTGACCAGCTCTGAGCTCCAACCATGCCTGCAGGTCTAGGCTGAGGATTTCAAGAGGCAGAGCCCTTGAACAAAGAGAACTCAGCTAAAAGAGATTAAACTGAGACCAAGAGCGTAGGAATGACAAGCCATCTTAAACCTTTAAGTACAACATGGGATGAGAAAAAGGATATTTTACTAATTTAAATCCTCCTGAAGTTCTCACCAAAAACCCTGTTGCAAACAAGCTCTGGGCAGATGTTCAGTGGCCACAACAGCTCTTCCTACCCAAAAGACTGGCAGAGGAATTTGGCTGTAGCTAAATGAACGGCTGCAAAACAGCCAGACAACGATAAAGACATTCATTGCTCATACAGAAGAGAAAGCAGAAAGAGAAGATCATGGATGTTTGTCCTTCGGAAAACTAGAAAAAAAGAAGCAACCAGAGGCACAGAGGAGGGAAATCCCACAGGACAGAAGGGCTGCATTCGTTTTCCACTCTTAATCTCTCCCTTCTGAGAAGGGGAGAATTCCAGTTCTCTCAAAAACATTTGAGGCAGCCTGGCTTATTCTTAGCACAGCATTTATCTCACAGTACCTTTGCTTTCCAGCATTTAGTGAAAAGTCATCAACCGCTTTGTCATATATTGTCCTGATATCGTCCAGGCATCCATTATCCCCGAACGCTCCCCACTCCATGTTCACACACATCCGTCCTTGCTCACCATCCACCATCTCTATGTTTCTCATCTCTTCCATGTAACAGGCATTGCTGCCAGTTCCTGAAAAGAGAAAACAGTGAAATTTCTGTGGTTTTTGTACCTTTTTTTTTTTTTGAACAAAACAACACTGGCGCAAGAACAACAGTCCTGACAAAACCTTCTGGTGGATCTTGAAGGTGCTTTTTCTGAATGATGAAGTCAATCCCAAAAGTCACAAAGGAAAAAAAACAAAAATATACTTTGATAATCCTAAACTAAGGGAGAATATTAGTGCATTATAGGGAAGCTGTGGCACACTGCCCAGCACGGCTCAGAGCAGCAGAGGCTCATCCAGGCTGGCTGGGCTGAGGGTCCCATGTTACAGGAGGACCAGCAGCATGGCATTTTCAGCACACTGACCTCCAAGTGTTTTTGAACCCAAAACCACAGCAAGCAGCCAGATGAAATCTGAAGTTTCTGTAGTTAGGAGTCACCTTCCACAAAGCCCACAGACCTTCTAAGTTCAGAGGAAAAACTGTTGAAGTGAAAACCTCAGGAAGATTTGAGGCATCAGGCAAAGAAAAACCCGGGGATTTTGCTGGCTAATGGCAGGGCTTTTTTTAGTTCTTGTTTGTTTTTTTATGATGCACAAAATTCAGTTTTTTCTATTGTTTCTCAGGGAGGCAGGTAACTTCCACATTGAGATGATGCCATATTTGACTCTGCTAAAAGGGAACCCTAAGGATTGTGGTAATTACCAAGTGCTCCATGGGCACTAAGTCTTAGGAAGCAGAGCTTTGTTAGCAAAGAGAGGCAGATTTGCTATTACCTGGGGCACAAAACTTCGTGAAGATGCCTAGGAAACTATCACATGAGTCCTGAATCACAGGTTCTGCACAAATTATACTGGCAAGCGTGTTTTACTTTGTGATCACTAGGTGATATATTGATACAATCTGAGCAAAAGTCGGTCCTCCCACAGTTCTCCCCTGCTGCAGCCAAGCTGAGACTCAGCACAGGGTCTTGGGGAAAAGCCTGGGCTGGCAGACAGAGACCAAGACTTGCAGGAGCAAGGTGGACCAGACCCAGTGTGAACTGTCAGCACTGGCCAGCCTCCAAGTCTCACGGTCCAGAATGAGCTAAAGGCTTCCTGACTATGTGAATGGCCATTAAATACAGCCTGTTAGGCTGACAGACTTTTAGATATCTCCTGTTGCCAGCAGGGACCCAGCCTCATCTGTGGCAGTTTCCAAAGCATGCAGCAGGGGAGACTCAAAGCATCGGTTCTCCCAGGAGGAGAAGCGGTGCCAAGCAGACAAGACAGCATGATGTGAACTCACCCCTGCAAGAATATTATTCCCTGACAAGCAGCAGCAGGAAAGTTCAACCAGCTCCTTGCACTGCAAAGCAGGACAGCTTGGGAGACCAAGCCATCAGAGCGGCCAAGGCAGTCTCAGCGGGGGAGAGGGAGTTGTTAGAGCCCTGGGGCTTTTGCTCTCCTTATCCCAGATGTACCCAGGCCACCGAATGAGGCAGGGCTGCAGCAGACAGTCAGAGGATGCTATCAGCATCCCAAGGACATGCTGCCCTTCCGGCAGGGAACTCTCACCAAAAGCATGTCAACAAGGGAGCTCACAGACACGGCTCCCTACCCACACTGTGCTGTGCTGACTCATCCTGGACGTTTTCCAACTGTCTGAAGGAGAAATTGGTGGCGTTTCATTTTCCTGCAAGTCACTTTGCAACTGAAAATGTTATTTAAGCTCACAGAAGCCTTGTCCCCTTCCTTCTCTTTCTCACCTGGCAAAGCCCAGCAAACTCCTTTCTCTGGAGAGCTCTGAGAATTCACAGCACCCATGCTACAGGGACTGTCAAATCCCAGGCGTAGGTTTTGCAAAGGCATCAGCAGTCACCTGTGGAATTATTTCAGGTGTTTCACTGCTGGGAAGGAAGCTGTTAGCTGCTGCACTTTGTCTATCAGAGCTTTCCATTGCATGCTATTCAAAAATTGTGGCTGTGCATTACAAGTTTATTCTGAGAGACTGCATGCTCAAGGCAAACTGTGGGCCACCTGAACACCCAGGCAGGGAAGCGCTTATGGGTTAAACTAACAAATACTCCAGGAGCTGATAAAACTACCTGACCTCAAGTTTGCTCAATTCCCAAGCAGCACAGCATCTTCGCAGTTAAAACAGGCAGGATTTGTTCAGCATTACAGCCTGTGGACATCTCAAATGATCAAGCACAGAACCAAGCTGCCTGTTGAATTTTGCTCAACTCCTTCACATGGCTTGTTTCTGAAGGTATAGCTGTTAATCTCAAAATCTTTCACTTCTGGACACCCTAGCTCTATTTTTAGGTAAGAACGGGGACGGCTCCATGAGAATACAGACAGGTGTCTGCATGCTGTTTAATTTAAAAAAAAAAAGTGCCAAATGAAAAGCATTTCTAACACATACCCACAATGAGTCCAATTTCACAGTTTGGGTCTTCATAAGCACAAGTCATCATCGTGCCCACCGTATCATTCACCACAGCCACCACATCCAAGTCAAACTCCTTTGGAAGAGAAAAATAAAACAGTGAGAACTCTGGGTTTGGAGCCACCCCTAACACCAAAGGGGACACAAAAGGAACACAACAAAGGGTCACTGTCAAAACACACCAAGAACAAACAACTGGAAGTACTGGCCCAGGTTTATCTGTGCAGAAATGAGAAGTTAACGTACCAGCAGGTAGCTAAGGCTCCCTGCATGCTTTACCTACTACAGACTATGGCAGCAGCAGAAGGTATATTCCTGTCTGTTCTCGTTGGCTTAGGCGTACTTAAGAATAGATCTTTCATATAAGCACACAGTAGAGATCTATTGCCATTCTGTATTAGAGCAGTGCAGTAGCAAATACAGCAACATTTACTGATAAAATTCTGTTAAACTTAAGCTCTCCTCAGGCTGTTTTTCTTCCTTTCCTAGAAAGTTTCAATTAAGCTGCTTAAGACTTTTTCAAGAACAAGAGCTGGGGGTGAGGAGGGAACTGTCATTTAGGGTGCACTGAGAAGCCTTCTTACAATCACTACATTGGAAATTCCTGCTTTCTCCATGCTCTAATGCAGTGACAATTGCCACAGGGTTTGAAAAGTGCTTGGAAAGGTCTGCCAAATTTAGCAAATTCAGAAGCCTCTGGGGAAAAAAAAAAAAAAAAAGGAGTGAAGAAAAAATCTCCAGCACGGCTCATTTTGAGTAGCAATTTCAGTTTGGTGGCTGAACTCTCCCATTTCTGCTGCATACCCTCTAGACCATCCTACTACTGGGTTGTGACTGGGCTACGTGCCAGCACCAGAGCCAGTACAGCCACAAGCCATCAGGGACTGCTGTATCTGGACCTGCTGCAAGACAAACACCTTCTGTGCAGGGCAGGAGGCCCAGCCCGTTTCCTCGAGGCACACTAACCCCACAAGAGGGAGCCAGCCTGACCCATGAGGCCTGTAAACTCTGCAGGGGAGAAAGAAGAGGAAGGAGGAAAAATAATAATAATCACCTCTCTTCTTTTAATTCCTTCTCTAAGCAAATACACCACATCTTCTCCCTCACAGTCTGTAGCCTTGAAGCCTTTTGTCCAGTTGAGGAGGATACCCTAAAAAGAAAGCAAATAGGTTATCACTTTTCTCGATGCACTACAAAATGCCCCAAATCCTATAATCCTCTAAGGAAGCATCACTGAGTAACTTTATCTAATAACTTCCTTGCATCTACACTTGAAATTTAAAATGCTTTAGTGTGTAGTTATACAGAAGACTTTATAAAAAGAAATCTCTATATATATATCTCTGGAATTTGCATCTAAAACTAATCATGCTTAGTCTCCAGATTTCCAAGACAGAAACACTTGCTAATGAGTGAACCATTCTGCATCGTGCCCAAAGACAGAAAATAAAAACAAATCAAAAAAAAAAAAAAAAAAGGCAAAACTTCAGATACTGTAGTTCAAGACTGGGAAACTATTTTTTTTTTTTTTAAATGCAGCTCACTAAAAAGCCAGATCACCAGGAGACAGCACTACTGCCTAAACTGTAGCAATGCAACAAACTCAAAAATAAGAAGTGTGAAAGAAAAGATATCTATCTACAAAGAAAGTGCTAAGTAGACCAGATATTATTAACAGCTGCACAGATGGAATTGGTGAAGATGCATGGCAGTGAAGGAGTTAAACAGGAGAGCCAAGAAAACAAGGATACGCTGACAGGGACATGTTATAGGCTCCGGCAGTTCCTGGTTCATCCACTCCATCCAGCAAAACCAGATCAGCCTGGGACCAGGCGCTGGCAGCAGGGAAGGACAGACCCAGCTTGTGCTTATCACTCACAAAACCAGGGCAGTATCACAGTCCAGCAGGTTTATATGATTGGAAAAAAACATGTTACATTAAAAAGGGCCTATCACCACCACGGAAACTGTAAATGCTCTCATCTGTCACAGCCGCGGACCAACCAGTATTTGCACTGCTACCTTTAAAGGAGCTGTTTATATTACAAGCTGTACTGGTCAGGGTCAGAGCATGAACCCTCCCCTCACACGACCTTCCTGTAAGTGTCGGGTAGGTGATATGAAGGCAGAGAAATACAACCTAGCATAAGCACAAAAGCAGATTTAAAAAATACTAATGAACTTACAGCATCTAGACTGGTCTGCTTGCACGGGAAGGAAAACGTGAAGCCGAGAGGAAGCCGTGCACCTTTTATTCCCATATAATCCAGGAAGTCAGAAATGCAGGTAACGATGTGATCAAACAGCTTTAAAGAGAAAAGTCATGCGTTTGAAGTTGTACATTACACTGCTCTTAAAAAAGTATTTAAAAAGCAGCAGTGCTGCAGAAGAGAAGCACAGATACTCACCTCTTCTCCCGTTCCCTGCATCACCTCTATAGGAATTGCATAGATCTTGTTGTGCATTTCAACTGTTCTCCTTTTACCACTGCGAATTTTCACCAGCAAAACTCTAAAGTTTGTCCCTCCAAGATCAAGTGCCAGAAAGTCACCGTTCTCTGTAAAAGAATACGTGTATTTAAAGAATCTATGAGGTGAAGATATTAGGTGCTGCTCTAATTATTCCAGACTTTTTTGTTTGTTTGTTTGTTTGCTTTTGTGTTGTTGTTGCTGTTTTGGGTTGGGTTTTTTTTGTTTGTTTAAATCAGTGAGGGAAAGAGGACCCAACAGAACTGCTCTTTGTTTTCACTGCGAGAAAGTATCAGTTAGCTGGCCACACTGAAACACAAAGAACTGCCCAGGTTGTGTGGGCAGGGTTCAGGTGGGTTTGGGTCGTTAGCCTAGCTGTGGTCTTCTTCCCCTGGGCCACAGCTTGCTTGCACCCAGAGGCAATGAAATAGGGCTGGAGTGTCTGCCCGGCCCAGAGCTGGGATTTTCTCCTTAGCACAGCTCAGGAGTCTCCCCTTCCTTTACACCAGATCAGCTCTGTACCTGTCCCATCCGGCGTACTGCGGACAAAGGTGGGCAGCATTTTCACTTTGGCAGTCTCGTGACTCTTCTTCTTCAGGCCTGCTTCCATCTCCATCCTCATCCTCTTCTTCACCTGCAGCAGCTGCTCGTGGGTGAGCTTGAACTCAGCCAGCGTCTCGTCAATGAGCCGGTGCTGCTCCGACAGCCGGTACGCCACCGCCGTCACCATCGCCGCCCCCTTCCCGCTGCCGCTCTCCGACAGCAGGAACCGCACGTCCGAGTCAGGCACCAGGCGCCGGGTGGTTTTGTGCAAGCGCCGAGCGTACCTGCAGGGAGAGGCTGCACGTCCACCGTCTGCGTTGCCTCCCCCACGGCCCCCCAAAACCTCGCTGACTGACTGCAAGGGGAGCAAGGAGCCTCGCCAGCCTGAGCTATCTATGGCCTCCCAAGCATTAAACTGCCAGGGAAGATCAGCTCTTCCTTACAGCCTCTTTTCCCATAAATTTCTAAGAAAAGTCAGCAAAAAACAGGGCAGAGCACTCAGAGTCTCATCCCCTGAATCTGACCCTAGATGGAAGAAACCCCCTGGCTCTGGCACTGCTCCGATCCCCTCTGAGGGTCCTCAGCCGTCCTTTAGATGGCGTGGGGAAACGGTTCAGAAATAAAAATTGCGCACGTATGTTATCTTAACACACCCCAGACCTGACCATCTAGAACAGTTAGTCAAAATAGTATTCCTGGAAACGGTTTTTGCTTCCCAAATGCTATGTTTTTCCTTAATTAATGAAAATGTTTTTTGTTGATTTTTTTTTTAACAAAATAGTGGCAAACTGAAAATTAAATGCTATGTGGTTTTGTTCTTTCATAGATTTCCCCATAAACAACACTCAGTCCTCCCTGCCAGCCCCAATACCAAGGCAGAATCATAGAAAGGTTTGGGTTGGAAGGGACCTTAAAGACCATCTAATTCCAACCCCCTGCCATGTGCAGGGACCCTTCCCAGCAGCCCAGGCTGCCCAAAGCCCCATCCAGCCTGGCCTTGAACACTGCCTTCTCTACTCCAGGCTGAACAACCCCAACTCCCTCAGCCTGTATTCACAGGAGAGGTGCTCCGGCACTCTGAGCATCTTTGTGGCCTCCTCAGGACTCATTCTAATACTTCTGCGTCCTTCTTGTGCTGGGAGCCCCAGAGCTGAACGCAGATATGTCCTGTACGCTGTGCTGCTGTTTCCCTTCTACACCTAGAGATAAATCCTACAGCTGAGACTGAAAAGTCATTACTACCAGCTATTATTTACTAAATAAAATTAAAATTAAATAAAGCAACTGCTCCCAAACATCTGCAGGTCCCATCAAAGCCAAATCCATGTACACGGATTTATATTTTTTACCAAGAAAGTCTCCTTCCAAGAGGAGACCCTCTGAAAGAACGTGTACTCAGAGACCACCATAGTTTTCACTGGTATCCAATTACTTCAGGGTTTGGGTTCTTTTGTTGTGTTTTTTTTCTGTTGTGTGTGTGTGTGCTAACGGCAGTAGCCGGGGGACTCACTGTGGATGCATCTTGTAGAGGGAGCCATCGACCCCCACGGTGGTGCGGAGGCGGCCGACCCCCTTGTTGTCCCGCAGCTGGTTGAGGATGGCGCCCAGCGTGGAGGCCACCAGGTTGGCCGAGCGGAAGGACACGATGGTGCAGACGTGCTGGACCGCCACGCAGTCCTCGTGGGATGGCTCCACCCCCAGGCGGGTTAAGATTTCTTTGGCTTTGTTCAAACCTTCTTTGCTCCTACAAAGAGAGGGCGGTAAAGGAACTCCTTAAAGGGGGGGGAGCTATAAAATGCAGGATTGAGACACATCCAAGCACGAATGCCCCTACATGGGGTTTGAGAAAGGGGTTAGAAAGAAAATTTCTTAGAGATCTGGACTGAGAGGCTTTATGAGGTTTAAAACAAAATGCTCTAAATATTCATTCATTCACAGATAGAAATAGCTGTCCATTAAAGCCTGGTGCAAATGTGCCACCTCCAAAATATACCATTTCAGCTACCGTAGCAGCCACACTCTGGCTGGGATTCCTCCATCTGTACTCAGCATCCTGCCTTCTTCACATTCCTTTCCCACTGGGCAACAGGTTTATCATGTCACCAGAAACCTATCAAACAATAATCACATACACTTCTCTCTCCAACAGTTTCAGTTGTGTTAGATGGTAAGATCAAATCTCATACTGAGAGAGGTTCCTGTACCCCAAAAGCACAGGCACAAAGCTTGGGACTGGCCCTGTCCTGCTGTACTGGGGCATCTCCCAGGAGCAGATCCCATGACAGCTCCTTCAGCACACCCCAAGGAAGTCAGCAGTGACTCCTCCAAGCATTTTTACAGACCTGGAAGAATTAAATGCTTTTTAATCACACTGATGCATTAGACTTCAAACAGCCTCTCCTCTCCAGAGCAGGAAGCACCAGCCCCACAATTCAGCACAGACCCGAGCGTGCAGCTAATCCCACTCCCAGGTCTCAGTAAATTAAGCTCAGTGTGAAAAACAAAACCCTGAGCAAGGGTTGCCAAAGTGATTTCATCCTAACGGCCCTCTTTTCAGGCTTTTACAGCCTCCCTGACTTTCTGCCTCTTGCACTCAGTTTTCCCACGTTAGCACCCAGGCTGAGAGCAAAGTTTCTGGCAAAACTTACTCACATACCGCTCAGTAATTTCCAAGACAAAAACGGAAGGTGTTTATCTTGCCATCACTAACTGCACTCCCACACATCTTTTTTTTTTAAGGATTCTTGCATCTTGCCAGCATCAGCCAGAAATTTGAAGTGGCACAGGAACATGCTCCCTAGCTGTAACCAAAGTGCTCTTTGGGGAATGATGTGGAATTTCAGGTCAACTTTTGCTCTCAATAACTGAATTCTGAAATTGGAAAGCTGGCCCAATCCCCACAGCACGAACTACCCCAGTGATGTGAATTTTAAAACCGCAGGGGGCAGAGCCAGTAAGTGCCGACCGAAAGGGTGATGACACCGTAAGGAACCAACTGGCACATAGCTCAGAGGTCACCACGCAGCGCCCAGCACTGCCTACGAGACTGAATGCTCTGCCTTGTCACACTTGTTTTCTTTCTGCCCAGCAATCCCGTGGATACAGCAAGGAGCAACACAAGTATTTGGTAGGAGGCACTAAGCCAATTCACTCCCACGTTTAGCTGCAGGCTAGCAACTTTTAGGTTTTTGCAAGCAGGGTGAGTGGCAGCACAGTGCGTAGCTTGTGGCTGCAGGGACTGGTAGTGTCTCCCAAAGCAGAGGGAAGGAGAAACCTACCACCTCCCAGCTCACAGTAGCTGGTGGCTTGGAGAAGAGGATGCTGGCTGCCTTCTGGGGATCCCCACATGCTGGATGCACACCCCACGGGTTGGAGCCAGCTACCTCCAATGCAGCACATTCCTCCACAAAGCAAAAAAATAGTGCTGGAAAATGAACAGGCAAAGTCATTTGGAACCCAGGGAGGAGGGGAGAGAGGTACTCACTTTTCTATGGCAGAAACATGCTTTGTCTCAAACTTCCCTTTGGTGAGAAGCTCAGGGGTGATTCTCCCTTCAAAGAGCAGCCCCTCCTTGGCCATCTTCACCAGGATGAGCCTCACCAGCTCCCCCATGTACAGCCCGCTGACCATCTTCTCAAACCTGCAGGAGAGGGCAGCAGCAGTCACCCAAGGGGTCAGGCAGCACCAAGAGACAGAGCCCAGCTTTATGCCTGCCCCAGCACAGGTAAAGTCAAGCTTTCTTGAATTCATAGCTTTCTGCTGAATTCATAACATAAGTGGAGAAGAGAATGGTACACAAAAGCAGCAAGAGTTAACTTTAATTGCCTGGCTCCAGCAAGGGCTACATTGATAAGCTGTGAACTAAAGCTGATAGAGTAAAAATCAATAGCCCTAACTGGGACTGTGGCAACCTTTCCTCTGAAAAAGGCTGCTAAGGGAGAAATTTTGAAGCAACGAGCAAACCATTTGTGGCCTAAAGACTCCAGTCCAAGCTGGGCTGCCTGGTCACTAGGCATGGTGCCTGCACAGGGAACAAGCACTCTCCTCCCAGCAGATGGCAAACTGCAGGCAAAATGAGATTCTGCCTGGACCACGCCACCATTCCCTAGCATCAGTGAGAGCAAATATTTCTCCTGAATCATACCACATGTCAGCAAAAGCCAGAGAGCTCATAAATAACCGCCTCACTCACAGCTGCTTCCCAGGATTTAGGGATCCGCGGTCGATCTCTCTGTCGAACTCGGTCCTGATGTCTTCTAACGAACCGTCATCTCCAAAGGCCCCCCACTCCGTGTTAATGCACATCCTGCCCTCATCCCCTTCCACCAGGTCTATGTGCCGCATCTCCTCCATGTAACAGGCATTGGTGCCGGTGCCTTTAGGGAAAGGACATGAAAGTGCTAAGCAAACAGGCCAGGCAAAGGGAAAAAAGCCGCATGCACGCTGCTGCAGCAGTGTGTGTTACCAATGATCAAGCCAACTTCACAACGCTGGTCATCGAAGCCACAGGTCATCATCGTCCCGACGGTGTCATTCACAACAGCCATGATGTCTGCATCGTAGTCCTGGTGGGGGAACAAAACGTTACTTGTACCACATGGCTGCTCTGCAAAACACTGCTGGTGTTTATCACTGCTTTGCTTATACCCACTAATTTCCCCAGAACAGGAAACGAATCATTTGTCTGAATACCACAGCTCAACTTTTAAATATCACCTGCTCCATCTGCCACTTCTCTATCCCATAAAGCCAGGGCAGGAAGAGCAGACTTAAGACACCAGGAAAACCAACAAACGGTTGCAGCGTGACTTCTAGAGGGCAAAGACCTGCTCTCACATACCACCCTTAAGTGGGAAAGAGAAGGGGAATGCATGAAGGAGGGAGGAACTATGTAGTTAGAAGATCATGGAGTAATTTCATGCCATTTTGTGGAGATGAATATAGAAAATAGTCCCGAGATAACAAATTTCTCACAGAATTCACTTAAAGCATTCTGGTTTATTTCAAATTAAGACTTTAATAACAAGTGCATACGCAAATAATGCAATTAAATAAGCTATCCAAGTGACAAGCAGCCACTCCTTTCTAGAGTCTTCAGTGTTACTCTGCCTGGTACTAAGTCTGATCACAGTCACTGACTACAGTAAAGCTACTTGGTGACAGTAAAACTCATGGTTAAGGAAAAATCCACAGCTACCCAAATTGTGCCGATATTGCTCAGTTTCCAACAAATTTAGATGCTGAGTAATCAACATATCACCTGGTTGGAAGAATCATACTAGCCCAAATTCTTCCCATCTCACGCTCAGTGCCTTCTTATTTGCCTAAATCAGCAACCTGGTCACCTTCATCCTCCATAAAATCAGCAGAGAGAAACTGCAGGGAGCAGCACAGCTCAATGAGCCTGCAATCCCCCTTCTCTTCTCTCTGCTCCTCTCCTGCTCGCGAGTGAGCCAGCTACACAGCTCAGCTGAGCTCCTGGGGAGAGCCCAGACCACCAGAGGCAGTTTCTCAGGAATGGAAGGTATAGGTATCACTGAATAGCTGTGGCACTGACGGGCAGCACTTTCTCAGTGTTTGGAGGGTGATAAAATTGCTGTAGTTGCAAGCCCCAAAGCAGAACGTAGTTTTGTGCTACAAGGAAAATCACAGCTTCCCCACAGCAACCCCGCAATCACTCCATTTCCCCAGCAAAGAGCAAAACACCCCATCTTCACGCAAGAAAGCAGAGCTGCACCATCACTCACATCCCATGCCCAAGCTGGCGATGTAAATGGTGCTCTCTGGCAAAGAACCACAAGTTTGCTATGACAGAGTTTAAAAAAAAATAAATAATGTACAATTTACCCCACGTTTCTTGATGGCCTTGTTAAGCAGCTTCACAACATCTGCTCCCTCCACTCCACTTGCTTTGAAGCGCTTTGTCCAGGTTATCAGAACACCCTGATAAAAAAAGAGAGCAATACTCAATACATTGCCACTATAAGACATTTTTTTTTTTTTTATTTAAAAACAAGATTTTGTACTCAACATCATCTTCAGGTCTCTTTTCTTGTGTGACCTACCAAAACAAATCTGAAGTGACCGAGTCCTTTATTCTCATTACAGTTACCATGTTTTTCTTTGCTCTTCCTTGCTAGCAAAAAACTTTGTTTATATTTTGTATCTTCAGCCCGCTCTTATGCCTTCCACTCCTTGACAGCTTTTCTTGGAAAACCATTTAATCCTGTTGGGCCACAGAAATTAGCTCCATTCATAAAAAGCTGAGTGTGCAGGACTGTCTAAAGGAAAGGGACGTGATTTTTGTATGGCCAGGACTTGTCTGCAATGGCCATCCAGCTGCTGCACATTTGCTGCCTGGAGTGCCAGTTGGCCAGGCTTGTTTCACTGTGAGATAATGCTTATGAGTTAGGGTAAATGGAAATATTGGAAACGTAGCAAGGGTTAAAATGCTTAAATATGTATGTGGGTACCTGTGCTAAAAGCTAAGTGCCAGGATTCAGTGTAAATTTAACATCTAATTGGCTATGTACTTGTATAAAAGGTCTATATGCAAGGCTTAGACAAAAAGTCTAAATATGAAAATAATTTCTATGCTGAAAAGGATGAAGAGAAATAAAACTAAGGCAAGACAACAAGATTTAAAAGTTAAATGAAGAAGAACCTAAGCAAAAAGCAGGTGTGAGATTACACTAAAAAAACTGACACACCATGGATCAAATAGAAAGGAAACCCTGGTATTGAATTCCTTGTCTGCAAACTCCCATTCATAAAGAACCTGTAAATATCTCAATGTAATGACTACATCTGATTTTTTTTCTATTCAGATGATGCCTAGCTCATTCAGAACATTCAGTAAATAAGTCAGTGATACTGAAATAAAGATAAGAGCATTGGCAGCAGTCAACAGGAGAGAAAGGACGACTGGGATCAGCTCAGCTTTTCATACCCACCACATTATTCACACCTATCACAACAGGAGTCTGAGAAGCTAAAAACCAGAGAAGCTGAGGCCTATAGGCACAAGCAGCTGTTGCCCAGGTGTATGTTTGTCCATATCTCAGCTTAAAAATCAACCACTTGTACTGTGAGTGCTCACCCTCCGGGTCGGGAGGGTCCTTAGCCCCAGAGCTACCCGGAAAAAAAATCTAGTCCACAGAACCCAGAAAACCATCAAGCTCCTAAAATATCATGAAAACTCTCAGAAAACCTTCTTATCATAGGACACCCTTGTCTGTCTCTCTTTCCCTCTCCACTCTACCACCACTTTTCTCTGAGTCTCTTTGGGTGTCCCCAGCCCATCCACGTGTTCCCCTCTGCCCCTGCACCACACAAGCCTTAGTTCATCCATTTCATGCAGCTGAACAAGGGTAACTCAGCTTCACACCTACATCCCCAGCATGGCTCTGCTGGGGTCTTCCCACACCCCACAGCCTGATTGCAAAGCTGCACCAAAATGAACTCATCTCTTCTGAATTAATGCAGGAAAAGGCCCTTCTCTGCTCTGAACCACATTCAAACCCCGAGCTAATAAGCACCCTTGGCTTCAGCTCTCAGCATTGCTCAAGACATATGAAACGCAATAAAAACCATTGCCTCACCTGGCCCTGCTCAGCACAACACCTGGGAGCTGTTGCAGCAGGCTACCTAGAACCCCAGCAGCCAGAAAAGCAGGTAATGCTTTAACTGCACCACCTCTTAGGGCTTAGTGTGGGTTTAACATCCCTGCATGAATTTGCCTCCCCATTGCCATAGCAATGCTGTCCCAGCGGGCTGCTGAGTCACTGGTGCTGAAATGAGCAAAAGAAGGGAAATATTGGGGCACCCTTGTCACAGGAGCCGCGTCAGTGGTTCCATACCACGCTGGTTATTTGCCTGCCTTTGTAAAGGAGTTGCTTCCAGGTGTGCTATTCAATTCCTCTTTGCGCTGAGCACCCGGCTGTTGGCACGGCTCAGCACCACTGCTTGCGAGGAAGACCCTGATCTGGATGAGTGTCCACATTCGGGAAGTTCAGCAAAGTCTGAGCAAATGCTGCTGGACCGGGTCCTTCCCAGTTATACTCCATGGAGAGGAGAAAAAGGCTGTACAGAAGCCAGGCAAAATTGCTGCTGTGTTTACACGGTAAACCATAATACCGGAGAGGTCACGCAGAGGCAGCACAAAACATCAGCTGGCGCTTTGTCATCTGTTAATCAGCTCTTTCAAACAGAAACGTAAATACAAACACCAAGCCTCACAGTGAAATGAGACCTGTCTGGGACGCTGCTTTTATAGCTGTGAGTTAATAACATGGTGGCTCTTCTGCATAGTAAGAAAATCGTGAAATCTTCTTACCTCATCTAGCTTGGATTGTCGGCACGGGAAAGAGAACGTAAACCCAACGGGTAACTTCTTGTCTTTGATTTGTTGTTTCTCCATAAAGTCTCCCAGGCATTCAGCAACATGATCAAAAAGCTGTAAGAAAGGGAAGAGGATAAAACCATCATTAGAGTACAGTCTGGGGGAGAAAAGATTTCAAACTGCATATGAAAACCATACGGGATGTTGAGAAAGGGGAAAATATCTGCTCCAGGTTTTTAAGGAGATTTTAATCACAGACATATGAAAATGCTCTCAGTCACTGTATGTTAACATCTTAATAATTAATAAATTATGAAATATGATGTCATTTTATGCACCTAACTCTGCACTGCATCTTTTACATCCACATCAAAATGCTCTTCCTGAAACAAGCAGCACACAGCTCTCCAGCCTGCCATAACACTTCTACTTAACATTTGATGAGAATCTTTTAACCTTTCCATAACAGGAAGGACTATCTTAAAAGAACATTTGGGATCTGGTCCCATGTGAGGCTGAGCGCTTTTACAGTGATGCAGAGAAGATCAATGCCTGCTTCACTCAAGCACTGCTAACACCAGAGAAGTCCGCAGTTGCAAGAGCCACCCAGAAGGACATCACCTCTCAAATCTATTCCAAAAGCACACAGCAAACAAATAAAATGGAAACCTGGGGGATTTGTCAAAATGCTCTGAGAAACAACCCCAAATGGGAGCATTTTCTGTCTTACCTAAGATGCTGAAGCCTGCAGGCAGCCAGTGCCAGGCTGCGGGTACCAATTCCCACCCAGCAGCCCCTCGTGGCCCTGTCTGACAGGCCAGGGAGCACGTGGCCCCAAAAGGGCAGGATGCCTTTCACACCAAGCTACTCGGGCAACCCCTCGGGTGGGCTGCAACACTCAAAGCCAAAATCAAGCCCTGGCAATAAAAGCAACAAAAATACACATCTGTATCCACCTATAACAAAAAGCCATATGTGAACTGACCTGCACCCCAAATAGGTATCGAGCCTACTAACAAGTTGCCTCCTGCCCCAGAAGATAACTTCACTTTTTGTTTAACTCCTTGCAAACATTAAATAATTACATAATACTGAAAAATAAAAATCTATCTGCAGTGTTGGCAGGCCAAGGCCATGAAAACTGCCCAGAAGACTGGGGATAATTGGGAGAAAGATATCTGTTGATTACAATTAGCCTTTGCAGCTTCATTAAGAATAATTTAGAGTCTCAGAGATAAGGCAGAGCACTACAGACAATTACAAAAATGACGAGGAATATTTTGCTGTTTGAAGCAGGTCAAGAAGTGCTGTGTGTAACGTGACAATTTAACAAATACCTTTAACTAATTCCTACTCTGAGATCAAATTGAATTAAGCAAAAGCACGGTGGTTTCCCAGGAAAATGTTGCCATTCATTGTCCCGGGCAGATCAAGGCCACTTCCCGGAGCCCACACAGTGCAGCAGCATGGAAAGCAACGCACACTGCACTGCTGCAACACGATTTTCAGCTGTCCCAACGATGGAGAGAGGAAGAGGAGTTAAAAAAATAACTACAGCGAAATAATAAAATACCACAACTTCTCCAAGAGGAACACAAAACTAACAAGAGGGTACGTCTCTATTATGTTTTCCATCTGAATGTATCTTGCTACATGGTGAAGCTTATTAAACTCCCAGCTGCTACCAGGATTACAGATGATAACCAGGGGCCACAACTGCAATCCCCTCAGGAATTCAGAGAGCAGGAAACAGCAACGTTGACTGAGGACATTGCTGCACAACCCCTCCCTTACGCAACAAACCACAACCACACAGAGACAGGGCCTGCTTTTCAATTCCGATCACGGAAGATCCCTCAGCGATCCCAAATCACTCACTAAAGTCCATACACTTGCTGGCATTTGCCTGTCGAAAACTCCCCTCCGCGGGCTAGCGCACAGCAAGCAGCACACAGCGACTCGTGCACCGTGCACAGGGAATGCCAGTTACCCATTAGCCACGTTCCTCATGTTACGGTAGCTGGGTCTAGTCAGTACTGTCTGGGCTGGCTGTGCTACTGCTTTCAACGAAGTACAGAAGAAAGGCATTGCTCAAAAGGAGGGGAAAAAAGAAAAAAGAAGAGAGGCATTTATTGATTTTGCTGCCGTCAAGTATAGTATGGTTTTTGCCAAGAAGACTCAAAGATGCATGTGTATGTTCCTGTGCCCACCTTAACACCCAAACCCCACAAACAGGGGACAGCAGAAGCACCATTACAAGGTCCTGCGGAAGACATGAAGCAACACAACCGCCAGACACTGAGCAACACACTACCAGGCTTCATTGCTTCCTCTGGCCCTGGGATTGCCTGCTCAGGTTGGGCCCCACGAAGTTTCCACAAGGATGCATTGGGCTGGCAGCCAGCAGACTTTGGCAAGCAGCTGAAGATTGGAGCTGAGGCTCAGCCTCCTGAATAGGGAAGACTTTAAGGAGCGAGGAGACCATGGCTTCAGATCAGAACAGCCACAAATCTAAACCCTACCTCCAGCAGTGGCAGAACACAAAAAGCTGAAATCAAGCCTCCTGTTTGCTGCGTTGACACAGAAGAAAGGATTCTTACAAGTTTTAGACCTGCTATTACACTGTGGAAGTCAACAAGTTTTGCCCTTAACTTTGACAGGAAACTGTCTTTGACCGGCAAAGGTGTCAGCCTACACCTGACAGGTGAGGGAAAATCGAAGTGTGAATGCAATGAAGTAGAAAATATCAAAATGAACTGTGCCATTGAGGCATGAGGCCATAAATCGCAATCCCTTCCATAAGCTGATTACATATTAGGCTTTAAGAGTATAATTCAGTGAAGTTAATGACATAGCCTGCTGAAAAACATATTAGTAGCCTACCCTGTGCAGGCAGTTCAGTCCAGTCCAAGTATTCCACTAATCTGGCCCAGAGATTTTGCAGTACCTCACCCACAGGCATCAGGCATAAGCATCAAATCACCACCTGCCTGTGCTCCTCCTGGGCATCTGCCATGTTTTCCTGTGAAGTCTAACATCGAGCGTTTTAGTCGAGGTTGCATATTGTCACAGGACAGCTTCAGACCTGGATGCAGTTCTGATGATGTTCATCTCTTTTTTTTCCTTTTACTTAAATACTGGGAGTGACTGTCCACCAAGGGTCACTGGAAACCTTCCTTGCTTCCCTTCCCGTTCAAAAGCCATGAAAAAAGCTATCAGCCTGAGCTCCAGGCTGCTGGTTCCCGACAACCAAATGGCCTTGGGATATTTAAAAATTAAAATACCAACACAACAACACCCGGGAAAGAATGCAGACATGATGTCTCCTCTCCCAGCTTCTCCTCAGTGTCCTTATCACCTCTCCATCACGTCTCACCCTAAATCAGCCTGTGTGCACTGCCTGGGGCAGACACTTGCCTCCTGGGTGTGCATGCAGCCCTATTGTTTGTTGGCCTCCAGCCTCTGACCCCCCACTTCATGGAGGGGCAGCCCCAGGCTCCAAACTTGCCTCCTTGGCAGCCCACCTGACTTCTCTGCTTCCACCAGTAACAAGCAGTGCAGCTTAGCTCCCCTCCAAAATCTTTCCATGGGAAGGCTGCTGCATGACCTGTCACAAAGCAATAATACTAGGAAAAGTCTTTACAAGAAAGGCGTTTTCTTGCTGCAGTTTAGATATTCCAGCAATGCTTCTTACAAGCCACGATTGCCATCTCAAATGCACCTTTACAAAGGTAGCAGCACTTACTAGATACATACCTTAAGGATGCTGAGGTGACTACAGAAAATATATTAAGGATAGAAATGCTGTTGATTTTTTATTATTTATTATTCTTTTGAAACAAGCTTTAAGTTTTCTGCAAGTCTCTTGTTATACTTTTAAATAGCATCTTATTCTAGTAAAAAGTGTAAAAACCATGCTTTTTCCAACTATGAAATTACCTATTGTATTACACTGAAACAGAGACAAAACTACCCGTAAAATATTCACTGTAATCTGCTTCCTGATTATAAAAAGAAAATAAATTCTTCCAACTAACACAACTTGAAAACCAAGCAAATGGATTCAAATATTTTCTATTCTTGGAACATAAGGGGCCAAAAAAAAAAAAAAAAAAAAAAAAAAAACACATCATTTCTTCAGCAGAAATTAAGTTGAAGTTGTCCCAAAATGTCTTACCAGCTTCCTGTAATGTTTCTAATGTACTTGTACCTTTCATGAATGCTGAGTTGCTCTGACTGCTAGGACAGGTATTTGGTTGTCAGGGGTTTTTCTGTCCCCCATCTAGTGTTAAAATCGCAGGGCTGGTCTGGCTACCTGCTTACAAAGGCCAAGTTGTTTTTCTGCTCTCCATTCCTATCTCCAGAAAGTAAGTTTACTATAAAAGCCAGAATTCTTATTTCTAGGCCAGTTTTCTCCTAACCACGGCAGAAGTCTCCCACACAGTGACAGCAGAGCTGCAGCACCCAGGAATGCCCTGTTACTTATTTATCCTCAGTACTGACAAAGAGCTGTAGCAGGGTCCATGCATGCTATAGGTGCAACTGTTAAGATGATAAAGTCAATCTTGTGCCCTTTTTCTAAAACAGCAATGTGAAAGCAGCTGATCTTTTGAGAGAAGTCATAAGGAGGAGGCACTTACCCGTGTCCCGCTGCCATGTATGATATCTTCAGGTGTGTTATAGATTTCACTTTCCATTTGTACTGTCTGCTTTTTTTCATGCGACACTTTCACCCGCAGAATGCGAAAGTAAGAACCACCGAGATCCAGAGCAATGAAATCTCCTTTCTCTATGTGGAAGACAAGACACAAGCAATTAAAATGTGTAGGCAACACAAATTTGTGAGAAAATAAGCTCTAAGAAGTACAATGCACAGGCAAACGCACAGTGCTTATAGCAAGCAAGTTCTCAGCTGCAGGGCATCCACGTGAAGTCCTGCACCACTGAAGGAGTTATTTGGAATCTGTTAGCCCTTGTAAGCTCCTGAATACGTCCCCAGGAGCCAGGGAAAAAGTTAGGATACCTGCATCTCCCTCTGTAGTGGAAAGGAATTTGTATTTAAAAGATCTGGAGCCAAATCCACTGTCCCCACTCTGTCACAGACTTCAGGGTGTAATTCAGGTGACAGATGTGTGGGCCAGCTACCTGAGAAATGGCACTCGGTACCCCTGGAGAGCAAGGCAAACAGATTTAACTGAACCACCTCTGCTATCTTGTCTTATCAAAGAGGGAGCAAACAAAGACAGCAATCACTGAAGTCTGTGAAAAGATAATATTTAGGAAAGCAGTGTGCACACCTTATCACACAGCCGTGTACATTCCCGCTGCAGTTAATCACTGAGGCTCTTTGCAAGCATTTGCCTCTGCACACAACATCCCCAGGCTCACTCAGAAGCGAAGCACAGGCATGCAGCGCTTTCTCATCCCAATTTCCTCACCAATTTGCACTTTTCTGCAGAGCCAGAATCGCCCTGCACTGCAGGCAGGGTGAGCTGTGTCCCCCACTTCCTGCACCACTGCTGCATGTTACCAGTCCCATACCATACACTTAGCCCTTTGGGCTCTTTTTCATTCCTGTTCCAACTTTAAGCTATGACTATATGAAGGCCATTCCCAGCATCATCGGTTTTCCATTTCTAACTAAATGCAATGTGGAAAAACCTCTAGCAGTACCTGTTGACACACCGTGTCACCTCAAACTGCAGCTCAGCTCCCGGAGCCTTCTGAGGCCATGCTGCCACCAGCAAATCGGGTATGCACCTTACCCACGAGGATTTCCTAATGCAGATTTGCCCCTGAGATTACCATGCCCAACCTCAGGCCCAAACTCCTGAAGCCTGACTCAGTGACCCACTCCTCCTCATTGCCCCATGCACCTCTCCAGGATCCCCATCCCGCTCAGCACAGCTGAGGAGCTGGAGGGGGTGTCCCTCAGGGCAGGACCTCGAACAGGAACAGCCAAAACAGAGGCAAACACTCTGCAAAAGTCTTTGTGGTTTTCCAGTGCTGCAGTGTAATACAGCAAACAAGGCACCAGCGAGGGAGAAACTACGACGAACAACAGCCTGCACTCAGAAAATGTAACAAGAAGACAGTGGGAGCCCACAACTCCTACCAAGCTTTGTAATTTTACAATACAACCTTTTCTTTGTGCTGCTTAAGACAGGGGCAAACTCAGAGGTCCCGACCTAAGATCACACAGAGCTTGTCTACCTGTTTCTTAGCTTTAAATACTGCTTAGCTCCAGTACAAATGTCATGTCAAACATGTATGCAGCCAAACTGCAGACGCTGTTCCCTCATTGGATTTTGCATAACGAATTCAGCTCCTCAGCCTTCACTGGGACAGGGCTGGAAGAAAAGCATTTAGCACAAGTACCTCATTAAGCCAAATACCTGAATACACGTTCTCATCCTGGAGTATCATTTGTCCAATGTAAACCATTACCTTCGATGAATAATGAAAAATCAACACTGGACCAGATGGCCCTTCTTCAAGCCTAAATGCCCCTCAGTAGTACTTCAAACAAAGAGTGCACTTCAGAAATATCTCCCTGGCAGGAAACTAACAGATTAGCGCGTCTGATTTCCACTGCAGTCAAGCTCATTACAAGGTAAAATTTAGCAAGGAGTTATCCTTCTGCATCAAAAAGAAACAACAATTTTAAACGAAATGTAAAGCTTCCTGTATGCAAAGTAACAGTTTTCTTTCCAAGTATTTTGGGAGCAGTATTTAATCTATACTTTATAAGACAAAGATACAATCAAAACTGCTATAAATTAATTTAGGCAGATCCTTTGGAAGTGTTTTGAAATAGCTTCAAATATTGTTCAAGGCACTCTGGACGAAACTTCGTGGCTTTCATAGACTAAACTCCTCTGAATGAAGCAAAAAGCCCTGCCAACAACAACATCTCCACAGTCGCAAAAAATTATCACTCAAAGGCTCCTTGTTAATGGAGTACACGAGCACAGATCGAAACCAAACAAGAGCATTTTGTCTGACCAGCCAGCTCTCAGAACAACGATCACACTCGAAGGGAAGGGCTTAAGAGGCAGAAATCAGAGAGGGGCCAGAGAAAAGGACGGGGTTTCAGCCCTGGGTGTTTACGGAGGGAGAGCTGAAGGAAGAAATTGTGGTCAGCCAAGAGCCACCCTGGGCACTGCAGCACAGACGCATCCAGAGCCCGCCCGGAGCCTTTGGAGGCAGAGGGATTGGGACGGGGACGCTGTGCCTGCCTTGACGTGGCCAGCACGAGCAGGTGAGTCAGGGAAAGCAGCACCATGACACCGCCCACAGCAAATATTCCTCCTCAGTGGGGTCAGAACGTGCCTTTCCCAGGAAAATAACGCAATGCTTCTACTTGTGCTTCCAACAGCTAGCCAAGGAGACGCTCACAACCTGTGTACACAGACGACAAGCCAGTCATACAGAGATTATCCGGGGCAAACCACTGCCTTGCCCTAACTCCGTGCTGCAAACACAGCGAGCCTGTCCCTGCGAGGCTGGTGGTGGCCAAACGGGCACGGAACCAAGAGCTGAGCTCCCTGCGCACAACGCAGGGTGACTTTTTTCAGTAGGTGTGTGGCATGTGATCTGAAAGGAATGCCTCAACATGCTCGGCCGGGGCTGCCCACTGCTCTGGTCCATGCCTGGTCCCAGCAGCGTTAGTGAGCGATCTCTCACACCGCTCCTAGCCAGGCACACATCTCCTTTCCTCGTGCCATATCTCCAAATCTCCCCAGTTTGTACCACGGAACAGCCTGCAAAATTATGCGACTCACTGCAAGCGGCTCTGATTTTTTAACCTGCAGTGCGTGAGGGACCAGGGGACAGGTTTGTACCCAGCTGAACTCAAGCATGCAGGAAGGAAAACCAGGGATTTCAGAAAAAAGCTTGGGATTTCCCACAAAAGCCGCCTGGCAGCACTTGCACGAGGTCGCCTCACCTGCAGTCCCTTAGAGAAAACCCTGCCTGTGACCAGCAGCGTGCAGCAGCGAAATGGTTGCCTTTCTCAACTGACTGCAAGTTTCAACACATTTCAACACAACAGCTAGCAGTGCTAATTTAAGGGAAACACAGGGTTCAAGCTTGTTCTCCCTTTAGGCAGAAAATAGCATTTCTATTAAAACGCATAAGGTGGCAAAAAGCAACAGCAAAGCAGAACTATCAAAGATTTCCACCTGCCAGACAGCTCCAACTACTGCAGGCTTCTTTTTCCTTCACCCAATCGCTTCTTGATCTTAACTCAAAAAAGCCTCAAAACATGCAAGAACTGTTCAACAGCTAAAGCAGTGTTATTGCTGCACACAGGGACTTAATTTGTGGAGGCACCAAAATATGGTTAACCAACTCATGCTACACAAGATGGAAACCCAGTGTTAATGCTACACAGTAAGCCCTACTGTACAGCGTTCATAAATATATCTATATACTATACATAGAACTTTGGTTTGTTTGCTTGTTTTGTTTGTTTTTATAAATGCTAAAATAAATACTAGGTGTAATTTTGGTCTCAAACACCAACGCAAGATCTTTTTGGTTTCTGATAGCTCTTCTTGCCACTTTCATCAGTGGTCGCTGAAAAATGAATCCTACATCTGGATGGAAAAAGCTCTGTACACCAGAGCAGCAGCTTGCAAGCCACATGCTGCAGCCTCCTTAAGTTCTGCAAATTTGCCCTAAGACAGTCCCCAAGAAGTAGCCTCAAAAAGCAAAATGATTGCCAGGAAGCTGAAATTCAGCAAGTATGGGTTCGTACTTCCACTGGAAAAACTAAGTAGGAGAAGAGAGGTTGAGTCAAGCAGCAAATGACTAAAAGCCGCTATATTTGTTAGGACTAAATCACATGAACGTGAACTGCATAAATCAGAAATCTTATGCGGAGTACTGATTCTTCACAGGCCAATCTCTGTGTAAGTGTATCGGCTGTTGGTGGTGTGATCGACAGGAACGGCTCTTCTGCTGCCATCAAAGCGGGTTTAACACAAGAATTACAAAATCCTCCAGCTTCTATGGGAACAACCCTGAGCACAGAGGGGAGGTTATCTCCAAAATGTTGTCTGGGCTCACCAGGGAGCAAATTGCTCTTGTTCTCAGTAGTGCTTTGGTGTATTTCTAACAGGTTTTCCCACCCTACTTAATAGGGAAAACAATTTCTCAGACCCTTACCTGAACCATCAGGAATGGACCTCACGAAGGTCGGAAGCATTTTCACTGTGGCCGTGGGGTTAAAGTCTCGGGAGAGGCCGTTCTTCATCTCCCTCCTGAAGCGAGCCATAATGTCGATCAGCGTTTCGTCGGAGAGCCGCATGGCGTAAAGGTATTTATCAATCTGGGGAGAAGGACAAACACCACCACAGGGTGAAAGGCTATCCCGAGGTGCCCAAGCAGAGCTACACCACCCTTTAATTACAAGAATAATGTATAGTCCCTGCTTGGCCCTGGGGCTCTGCCCAAGCCAGCAACCCAGCTGAGCGTTTTGTGCCTTGTCTTTTGATACAAAATCAAGGAAAATGTACACGTTATGACTTACATGGCCTATAAGTCCATCCTGCTGCCTTCCCAAGGCAAGGCCCACTCCCCCATCACTCTGCCTTCTCCTTTCCCCAGAAAGACCTCACCCACAGCCTCACACCTTATCTCCAGCCCTCCTCCCACTTCTCATCTCTCCTGGCTATCCGCGAGCTGAGAAGCTGAAGCTAAAAATGTCTGGTTTTGCACCTTGTCCGAACAGGGGGCATCGCTGCAATCCCCAGAGGTGCCTCGTATTTAAACCTTTCACCACGAAGGACTCGCCAGAGCAGTTCCAGCTCTGTGCTCCCAGCTGAGCCATGATTTCTGTGTACCAGGCCATTTTCCCTGTCCTGCTCCAAAGCAATCACAGCCAGAGACTCAGGAGAGACAGAACGGCACTGTGGGCAGGTTGTGTCTGTCTCCTCCACACACAACATCAAATTAAAAGGTGTTGACTTCTCCCTCGTGGTTTCCCAGGAAGGAACTTTATCTCCCTGTAAAAAGGAGATGGTTCCAGTTTTATGGTAGTAATACTTTCCATAACATTACACCCGTCTTTATCATCAGGAAGAGCGAGAGATGCTTTGATGGCTTGGAAATACAACTTGGCCTTGCGGGGTTCTTGCTAAATGCACGTCCCACCCCTTTCATGTCAGCTGCCAGTCTACTCTTGCCTTGTCTCATTATCTGCCTTGGAAATTTGGTTCTGTAAACAGTTCAGACCGAAGCCACACCTTTGGGATCACTTCTGCTTGCAGCTTAGTGGGATCAAGAAAATAAAACCCTGCCCATGTCCTCCGTCCTCAGCAAAACTGGAAAAGCCACCTCATTTTAATGGCCTCGTGGGCCATTCCTGCGCCAAGGCTGTCCTACTCTGGAAGCCTGGAGAGCGCTCACCTCTCCCCTGACACCGCACCCGAACACAGCCAATGCCTCAATAAAACACCCCTCATAAAACCTATGCATGCAAATGTTCCGTACACCTGGGACTTTGAGACGGGAAGCGATGAATAATGCCGTGGGTGAGCGGAACGCGGACAATCGAGATGCAATTAGACCCTAAAGCTCCCCATAAAAGCAGCTCCCCGGGAAGCAGTGCCGCACGTAGCCGAGGTGCGCAGCGCAGATAGCCTATCTCCCCACGGCAGGCGCCCTCGCGCCGTGACCCAGCACTTCCACAGCCGGGGAGGAAGGCGGGCATGGGTGGCACCGCGGGGCGCAGCTCCCCGGCCTCATCCTGACCCGCAGCGACGAGGAGACCCAGGCTAACCCGCGGGGTACCCTGCGGGGTTTGGTGCCATTGCTCGCAGAGGGAGAGCAAGAGAGAGGTCAAGTGCAAGTTGAAGGGGATGGGATGGAGCAGCAGTAAGGCAGGGCAGCGTCCATGTGCCCCACGAACTGGTGAGGTGATCGGTGCAAGGGCACAGCTAAAGGGCAGGAGAGCTGGGACAGCATCCTGGGGTCCTGTCCCGTGCCACCCAGCTGGGCCAAGAGCCCCGGCACAGCCCCAGCACATGACCGGCTGCTTGAGGAGCCGAAGCCCGGACAGGGCAGAGCCTCTCCGCAGCCCCAGTGGGCGCGGGGATGGGCGCAGGGCTGGCGGCAGGCAGGAAGGTCGCTCGGCTCCGCAGCAAGCCCTGCCGGAGCTTTTTTTAGCCGCGACTGTTTAGCAGTGATGTCAGAGCCTGAGGTTATTCCCTTTTAAAGCGGGGGGGGGGGGGGGGGGGGGGCAGACTGGGACTGTTAAGGCTGTCGGCAGCCCACGCTGCCACTCAGAGGCCCGCTTACACAAATCCCCCAGGGAAAGCTACGCTAACACACTGTTCACAGGCAAACCGTGCAGTGAGAGCACCCCCCTACAACGCCCTACACCCTACATCCTCCCAAAGCCGGGGCTGAAGTGCTTACCCCACCAAAAGCCCTGGTATGAGCACAGATTTGGGGGTTTGTGTGCTCGGGACCAGACGTGCCCACACTCCCCTCCTCTGCAGCAAGGGGAAATAGGAGGGAGGGCTCTTTTTCCTCCTGTGAAAATACAGCAAGAGCCGTCAGCATGCTTACACACGGGTAAGGGACCCTCCTGCACGCAGGGAGCACCGCCAAGCATCACGCTGAGGCCACCTTCAACGCTGAGACTCACTGGGCAGGGAGGACTGGAGATGAGCACTAAACCTTGGCTTGAAACAAAATCACTCCTGCGTGTTACAGTGTGAAACAAACCCCAAAATAAAGCCCACATGTTATTTTCTCCCAGGCAGGAAAAGCGTCAGCCATTAGGGTGTACAGCTGCAAGGGAAAAGCCAGATCTCAGAGGGACAGCAGGCCCCAGGGGAAAACTGGCAGGGAATGGCCACAGAAACCTGGGCTGGGGGAGATGGAGGCCGGATGGCAGGAGGGAGGATTAATTACATCCCGCTCTGCTCATCAGAAAGCCAATCTCGGCCTTATCCAAAGGGAAGTGGCAGGGACAGAGGCACCTGGCCGGACCCAAAGCCCTGCTGAGCTCCAGAGGCCACAGCCCCGGGGGAGTTGGGTGCCAGCCCTCCCCTGGGGCTGGAGGAAAGCAGGAGCGATTTTGGGCAGGCAGCTGCGTGGGCAAGGAGCAGAAAAGGCTCCTTTATTTAGCTGCCACCTCAGAAGGGCATCGTCCCAGCGTGCTGCTGCGGGAGCGCTCCAAGTGCTCAATCAGTTTTTCCTTTTCCATTTTTTTTTAAACAGACAAAATTTGCAAACCAGTTTTTAAAAATAGGATTTCATAATCCAAACCACACGCATATAAGTTTTCTTGGTCACATAAGAAAGACTCTTTGTACGCGGGGAAAAGAACCTTTTGGAATTCCAAAATCGCAGAAGCCTCCACGGAAGCTGGGAGTACTTCTGAGTGCATAGCGAAACATGCAGCACTCCTGGCCCTTCCTCAGACACGTGGCTAATTCCTGGGACACTGACAACAGGCGGTGGTATCCAAGAGCAGGGCACTCCCATCACAACCCCAGAAATCATTAGCACCTACTCTCCTGACAGCTTTGCACGAACACCCTTCACTGTGTGAAGGCTTTTGTGCAGAGCTGGTCGCGCTCCGCACACCTTTCAGCATCAGGAATATTCACTGGGAGCCAAAGCGTGTTGAAACAAGTAGTTTAGGCACCCTGAAACCGCTTGTGCTTGCTTATGATTTATCAGATTGGTTCCTAAAAAGCCTCTGTAGTGGCAGATGCCGTTTCAGGGTTTTTTAATACCAATTATTTCATTTCACACCTCACTCCATCACATTCTTTTCAAGGTTAATGATTAAAGTGTCACTGCTGATTGCAGGACTCTTTGTTTTTTCCTTCTCTCATCAGGTAGCGCGACAAAAAGGTTTTGTTCCCCTGGCAGGCGGACAGAAAGCAGGCAACACCTAGAGGCTCCCTTCTCCGGTGCCAGCCACTGCAGGTCCAAACCTGTTGGAGCCAACAGGCACTCGCTCAGCGTGCACTTTTATAGCAGCTCTCCTGCACCTGGGCCAGCAGCACAGACACCAGGGACGTCCTGTGGTGCTTGCACCCCCGAGGGCACAGATCAGCTTGTAGAGAAAGCGGGGCCAAGGCTCGGGCCGTGTGAGGTCCTCTGTCACAGCAAGGGTGCTGAGCAACCACCGCTGTGGTCCCTGGAGCTGTCAGGGAAGAGGTGTTCTCAAAACCACCTGGGTAATTTGGAGTAAAGCCATATGAATGTTTATATCGTACCTGGCATCGTGCATTGCCAGCTTGGCTTCTGCACAGTGGGGTCGCGTGAGAGTGCACGGACACGGGGCTTCATGCGGCCTTCAACCCTACGCATCCACCCTGCCCCTTCCTCCTGCTCGCCCATCTTGTAAAATGTCCCAGAAACTGCCAAGTGGGGGAAAAATTCATCTCAAACCTAAGAGAGTGCCTAAAATCCAGCCGGACCAATGTGGAGGCAGCAAACACTATTAAGAGCAAGGGTATCCCAAGGGCCTGAAACCCACCGGCCCCACTGCTCCCCGGGGCAGGGTCCCACTGTGGGAAGGCAGCGCTGAGCATTAGTGGGGTGGGAACAGGGTCATGAGGGAATTTGGGCTTTCAGCCTCAGCACAGCAGAGACCCCTGTAACAAATCCATTCCCGAATTCACCTCGTGGGCACGTGTAACCCTTTCTCATCCCTCCCAAGGCCCGCAGAGGCATCCTCAAGGTGACCTGCACCATGGAGGCTGAGCACGTCACCGCCCAAGGAGCGAGGCAGAGCCCCGTGGGACCAACGCCTCGACCTGCAGCCCCCGGCCGGCTGTGAGCACGTAGCAGCAGAAAGCGAGCGCTGCTCTTCCGGCAGCAGAGAGGAGAGGGAGGGACCTGCACCGGAGCCCCGCACGCACGTACTCCAGCGAGCTGAGACAGAGCAAAATCGCACAAGCAGCATGCTGAGATGGAGCCCAAAGGGCCTTGCGGGGTGGCAGGGAGCGGCGTCAGGGCTGCTGACCCTCCTGCAGGACAGCCAAGTGAGGGGTTCGGCATCCGCTCCAAGAGGATACAGACAGGAAAGGCCTCCTCACGTCCTCCAACACCACCAGTCTGCTTTTCTTTAATTGGATTTTATTTCGCTCTCCTAATGAAACCAGATTGCTCTATCAGAAGGCTTTGCAGCGCCCTGGCCAAACAGCTTCTTGTGCCGCCAGACAATAGCGGCCTCGTTGTGCCAAGGCAGCCCACAATAAATAACCCCTGGGAACACCACCGAGTTTCCCCCATGCCTGCAGGCCCCCCCGAGCCCTCCCCTCGCAGCCTTCCTGCTGCTCCTCAGGCAGCGTGCAACCTTACGCTTATCTTGGCTTTCTAAATATAACAGGCACAGCGAGACGGAGAAGGCCTTACCCAGGCACACAAGCCTGGCGCGGGCACAGCACGTCCAAATCCCCCAGAAACAGGAAAATAAGGGGCTGGGGGAAAGGCCGAGCCGCTGCGTGGGGACAGAAGAGGCAGAAATCTGCCTGCAGCTCCTCGCGAGAGCTGCTGGGCGGAAAAGCAGAAGACCAGAACCACCGAAGGAGACGGGGAAGGCAGGGGGTGCTGCTTCGGGTTTTATCCGACAGAGGAAGGGGTGCAGGCGGGCTCTGCAGCAGCTGGAGTGAGCGCTGAGGGGCAGGACATGTCTCCCCCATGAGCCTGGTGCTGTCTGTGGGGTAAGAAGTACAGCACGGCCCTGCTGGGGTGTCCTCCAAGTATTCTAGGGATGCTTCCTTCGGTGGGTGCTCGCCGCGCACCGAGGCGGTCACGTAGCACCACCGGAGGAGGTGGCCAAGGGGAAGCCTCCGCTTCGTGACGTCAGCCCGGCTCCACCGCGGGGCTCGGTGACATTTGCAATTATTTTCCCAATTTGCATCCCCAGCCCTGGGCTCTCGGCTCCCTGCAGCCCCCCTGTAGGCTCAGCCGGGACCCAACTGCCATGTTTTTATTTACCCCGCGCTCCGCACCCGCTCCTCTGGTCGTGCTGAAGCCAGGGCCGTACCACTGGGGCAGCAGCAGTCACCTAGGGCTAAAGGCAAACTGAAAACACCCACAGAAAAACTTCTTTCTGCTCATCGCTCCCTATAAATTCAGGAGCGGCGGCGATACGGAACCCAAAAGCCAGCTGCAGGCCGTCGCGTTATCCCTGCCACCCCCACGCCGGAGCGATGGATCCCAGGGGCAGGAAGGGACATCCATCCTCTTCATCATCCTCCTCCTCCTCCTCCCCGCTGCCATCCCCATCGCCAGACCCCGCAGCCCCTCGCCCCGCAGCCCCCTGGGGGGCTGCAGACAGGATTTATTCCCACTTCTCTCCCTGCGGGGTCGCTATGGGGACACAAAGCAACGCCAGCAGCAAAATTCACCATTTTTTTAAAAAATGGAATAAATAAGGCTATTCGGCCCGGGGCGGGGGGGCAGCCCGTCCGGCGGGGGGGCTCGATCTACCTTTTTGACCTGATCCTCCTTCAGCTCCGTGAAGTAGTAGGCCAGGAGCTGGGCGGCGATCATCCTGCCGGCTGCACGGGCGGCTCCGCGCACGCAGCGATGCGGCGCCCGGGGATGGCCGCGCCGCCAGCCCAGCGCCTCCCCTTCCTCCCCTCCCTCCTCCTCCTCCTCCTCCTCGTCCTCCTCCGGCTCCGCCCGCAGCCCCGGCCCGGCACGAAGCCCCCGCGGTGCTGGCCCCGGCAGCGGCAGCGAGGAAGAGGAGGAGGAGGAGGAAGGAGGAGGGCAATCCACCGCCCTACCCTGCGGGGCTTTTTACAGCAATCCCACAGACACCGAGGGCTGCTGGAGGCTCCCTGTTGCTCGTTAAGCTCTAGTAGGGAAAGGGAAAAGCAAAATATATATTTTTTTTTAAATGCTGAGCTAAAGCTGTTTTCAGAAGCAGCCTCTGCACTCAGAAACCTTTGAGAAAACAGTGGAGCTGACCCAGACATCGTCCTCTGCCCCACGTGTGGGATCATGGCCAGGGCGCCCCGAGCATCCCCTCGCCACAAACCATGGGACCAGAGTGAGCAGGGCACAGCCTCGGCCCCTTGGGGTTGCTGGGAGACCCCCAGGTGGTCCCCTAAAGAAGGAGAATCTCTTGGACTGCTGTGCATTGAGGGATGCCACCTCCTATCTCCTCCATCAGTGAAATCCCTGCTTCAAGGATGCTGATGGCCGGGACGTGCTGCTGCCGCGTGCGTTCCCCAAGGAGGCGTCCACCGCTGCAAAGCCTCCGAGGGCCTGTGCAGCGATGCGATGCCCCTCTGCAAGCCGAAGGATGGATGTGAGCAGACGCCAAGGTGACACGTGTCAGCGGCCCGCAGGGCTCTCCCCCACGCCCTGTCCTTCCACGGGGACAGGAACGCACACCCATGCAAACGGCGGTGATGCTGGAGGCTTGATTTGCATGGAAATTGTCTGCCAAAGTCCAAGTGATTCAAAACCTGTTCCTTGAGTTTCCGGCTTCCTTTTCAATGCTGCTTTAATTCAATGGTTGCACTGGCAAAACTCACGAGCTTCTTTGGCAGACGTGTCCTCCTTCATGCTGCCCTAGTCAGCGCAGGCCGGCCGGACAGGATTTCCTTCTCCACCCCACCATGTCGGCTTTAGCCCTTTCTCAGTGAGATTTTCATCAAGCGATGGTCCTCTGGCTCGTTTGCTTGCCAAGCTAATGAGCAAACCTGCCTGTGCTCCTGGTGCAGGCCTTGCGCACCTGAAGGCACCCGGGGGCTGCCCTGCTGCTGGCATCGCCCTGCGACCAGGCGCAAAGCTCAGGGGTGGCACAGAAACGTGGAGCTGGGCAGCGTCTTCCCAAGCACATCCTGCAACATCACCCTTGCACAGGCTGACCAAGCTCCCACTCGGGTGCCATTCACCTTTCAGACACTCTCCTCCTCGTCTGCTGGTTAGAAATTATCTTTAATTCCCGGCCCAGGCTTGCTCCTGTTTTCAATCCATCTGTCATCTGCTAAACCTCGCCTTTCAGCTGAAACTGCTCCCCTAACTCCCTGCTGCTCACTTGCTATAAATACCCGGGAAAGTAACCGTACACCTCCCGGCTTTTCCTTCATTAAGTACGACAGAGCTAGCTCTTTTTTCAGCTCCTTTCCCAGAAGACGACCAAGCTGGATCAGCAGCCTTTTTCACATGTGCCCCAGTCTGAATCCATCTCTACCAAATGTGGCAGCTAAAGTCAGGGAAATTGTTCAAGAAAGGGCCAAAACAGCTGTGCTGACATGCACAGTTCTCCAACTGGAAATACACCAACCCCCTGCCCGTTCAGGAGCACAAAACCTGGGGCTGCTGAGGTTAACAGGGCCATGACGATTGCCTCGTACCATCAGCCCTGCTCCCAGGGGACAGCACACCTTTCATCCCCCGCCAAAAATCGCCCTGCTTACAGCCCGGCTTGGCCGGCAGCATGCTGGCTGTCAGACGTCCTCGCCAAAAAGCTGCCCTGCAGCAGCCCAGGTTGAAATTTGCAAACAAGAAGTCATTTTGTGCACGTGTGTGTTTACATCTGCCTTTTGCTCCTGTCCGAGGGCAGCCTGGCACTGCTCGATTCCTGAACGCCTTACGTTCGTGGTGCTGCCTCTACACAAGGTGTACAGGCTGTCCTCATATCACTGCCAGCTCCAACACCACCTAAACGCATGAAACATCGCTGCAGGAGCGTCTGCCCACTCAGTTAACACACTTGGATGAGCTCAAGTTCTTTTCAGCTAATCTTTGACCAAATGAAGGCAATTCAAACCGCGCCCTCTCAGCTCTCGAGGAATTTGAATCAGCCAGCTAAACCTGAGAGGTACAAAATATCCAAACTGGCTGGGAATAACAAAGGTCTTAAGAGCGATCAAGGGAAGGACAAATTTATTTTTCTTCACCTACCAATTGAATTCTTCACCTACCTAGAAGTGAATTGAAATCACAAATTTCACAAATCATTACAGTGGCTTTTCTCTCCACTGACCATTTGTATTACATATTTCAAAACTCACCAAGAACACCTAGCTCAGGTTTCCTTTAAGCTATAAAAAGCAATAAAAAAGTTCAAAACGATTACTCTAAAGCCTTCCAAGTTCTGTGCAATGAAAATAAGACCCATACACAATATAAACCCCCAAATAAACTAGAGAATAAAGCATACGCTTAAGCAGGAGGTGGTTCATGTGACAAGAGTCAACAGCAATTAATGGAGACGGCACCATGGTTTAATGAGTATTGCAAACAACGTGGTTTGTCTTCAGCTGTTGAGCGTGGCATTCAGGAAGAAATTAACTCTACACCCTAAACGACATTAGAAAAAAAGCAACAGCCCACCTGAAGCAAAACAAGTGCGCTGTTTGAACATCTAGTATCTTTAACCTGCACCTTGTGAGGGAGGATAGGTGAGCGTGTGGGCAGCTTGCGTGCTGTGACCAGCACTGGGATGCAGGAGCAGGGTAGCTAAATACCCCCATGGACACCCAGCCCCCTTGCAAGCCCTCTTTGCACCAGGCATGCTGGTGTTACTTCTGGGGGGCCAGGAGGAGCTGTGCAGAGGCTGCCTGATGCAACCACGCAGCTCCCTGCCTCTGCATACCAGAGAAAGCCGCCTCCTGCGAGGCTCTTGTACCTCCTTACCATCCAGCCCTGGGTTTTTCCTTCTGCTTTACTGGAAAAGATCAATTCAGCAGCCAATTAATTACCGGCACCTAATGTACGCTGCCAGGCATCCAGCAGGCTAATTTTGAAGTCTACCGTGCCTCAAGACAAATCACTGGAGGCTGAAGGTGACACCTGATGACTTGCAGCTATTTTGATGGTGCTCTAATCTTATTGCCCAGGTTTAGCTGTACCAACTGAAGTCATTCAGAATATCAACTCTCCTGGGTGTTCCCCCCATCCCCCCCTGCATGTTTCTTCATTAAGCGTTTACTGTTCTATATTAGTCTGTGTTCAGATGTGACTCCTAGAGAGTTTTTAATCACGTCCATCGCGTAGCTTTGATGTACACAGCTGCTAAATCATTCCTACTTTTGTAAGGAAAAATTCAAGTGGTAGTTGTGGGGTTTTTTTTGGTTGCTGTTGTTTGCTTAAGTGTCTGAAAAATGATCAATCCACATTTATCCACGTTGCATTTTCCCTTCACGATACTTAAAGCAAAGCGGAAGAGAGCAGCATCTCTAAGAAACAGTAATTTACCAGCTCATAGCAGCACGTCCAACTAACAAGAGGATTTTTTAATCTCCTTTGAAGCTCCCGTTCCTCA
The DNA here is from genome assembly GCF_964034855.1 of Anser brachyrhynchus. Classification (NCBI taxonomy): domain Eukaryota; kingdom Metazoa; phylum Chordata; class Aves; order Anseriformes; family Anatidae; genus Anser; species Anser brachyrhynchus. The sequence continues at coordinate 19,779,277 of NC_137700.1, read as the reverse complement.
GTAGGAGACTATGTGCTAGCATGAAAGGAAGCACTGAGCATTTGTGCTGAACTCGGTGCAGAAGCTACTAAGAAAATCTGAAAGCAGCACAGATATCGATTTGCTAATGCATTTAACCTCATTCAGCTGAATTGCTTATGCAATTTCACCTTGCCAGGAGGCATGGCAAGCAGGCACTACCACACAGCCGGCCGGGGGCCGGGATGTTTTATCTCATTTTTCCCCTATTAAGAAACACGATTAGCTAGGAGCACCTTGAGGAGATCTCATTCCACGCATGGGAAAGGCCACGCCACACGTGGATGGAGCAGCAGGCACTCAGAAGGTGGTTTTGATGCTCCTGGTACAGCACACGAGAGCATGTTTCCTAGGGATGAGTGCTTCCCCTGGTTAACAAAGGGCCAGAACAGGCTCGGCACGTCTCACCGAACCAGACACCCCAGCCAAGAAAGCGCTGTGGGTTTCACCTGCACCCAAATATCAGCGAGGCCCTCAGGCAGGGACCTGGTGGGACTGCCAGAGCTCTGGCAGGAGAGCCCAGAGAAGACAACCACCTCTGGCCCGGAAAGTAGGATCCCTCTCCTGGCCTTCTGGTGACACAGGCTGAGGACTGCCAGTGCTAACAACTGCCTAATAGTTTGTTTTTCTTTTTAATGTATATTATATGTCATCAAAAAAATAATTTAAGTTCTACTACTTTATTTTAAAAGCTAGCATTTTCCATGCCTAGTAGTGTGTCTGGGCTGTCAGGAAGCATCACTGCGATACACACACCGCTGTCGCTGCCTGCAGCGGCCGCTGGTGGGGAGAACGCACATAGGGGAAAAAAATAAACAAAATAAAAAATAAAAACACTATTTGGGAGGTCTAGCTGATGATTTGTTTTTAAACCTTAATGATGGCAAACTTCATTTAACTGGGATCAAAACAATTACTCCACCTTTAGCTAACCAATACCTCCAAAACCCATGGGCTGCACGAGCTGTTCCACAAAGAACTTCCCTCCCCTGCTCCTCACATTCGTGGTTAACGCCAAGAAACATCTCTCCAGAGTCACACCACCACATGACCTCATCTCCAGCTACCGTGCTACACAGCAGAGCTTCTCTTTGCAGCCGTACGACAAAGATGCTAATAATTTTAAGTGGTTTAGTGTCTGCTTGCGCAGTGTTTCAGCAGAGAAAAGCCAACGCAACGGGAGGGCAAAAACTGCAGCAGAGCGGAAGGGCGGAAGGGAGGACAGGCGGCACTGTTAGTGTCCAAGCCTCCCCTGCTGGCTGGAGATGAAGTGGGACGAGGAGAGGCGTTCCCCTGCTGTAGGGAGAGGAAGAGTTCCTGCGGCAGTGGCAGGAGAGGAGCCCGACTTGGCAGCGAGAGCCGGGCCTCAGCCAAGAGCCACCAAGTCCAGGCCTCTCCAGACACAGCTGTGAATGGGGTGATCCAGCACCCTGCTTCAGTAACACTCAAACAGGGAACTCAGCAAAACTGGGAATTTACCTACAACTAAATGCTCTCTTGTCACTCTTTAATCTCAAAGCCCAAACTCAGAAGCTTTATCACCCCATATTTATATAAATACCAATAGTCTAAATCTCCTATCCTCCAGTATTTTATAATATTTAAGAGGAACTTGAAACCCAAATACCGCCCCGAGATGGATTCCCTCCCCATAGCAGTGTACCTGACAGCTCCACCACAGAGCAGCTGCAAAAGGAAGGCACCATCTCCTTAGTGCTACAGACATCCCCTGCAGAACGGGGATTCACCACAGCAACTTCTCTCTCCCCAGTGTCAAAAGATTACAACGACTTTTACATCTCCACAGAGGAAAGCAACAACCACTCTTAGTTTAACACTTTTTCCATTGAGGTGAAAACTGTTGCACCAAGGAAGCACTTTTACTAGTGCATTGGTACCAAGTCACCACTGCAGACCTTAAGTGTATACATACACACACACATACATAGCAGCATTTCAGCAAACACAGTTTATAGGGCAAGAGAAGGGCAGAGTTTCTACGCTGATGAACCTAAAATCAATTAATTGCCATTCCTGACCAGGAGGTGAGCATTTGTTTCATTTCACAGAACATCTCTTGACTCCAGCAAATTGAAATGAGCACAAATGCAGACTTCTGATACACTACTTAATTTCTAATGTTAATAGAAATTTTACAGAAATGACAGTGAAAAATTAAGTATAATACAGAGTTCAAACTGTTTTGAAATTCCAGAAAGCAGGACGTAAGTTTAAAATATTTCCATTCAAATCCTTCATCCAGAGCAGAAGCAGCTCAATTAAAGAATGCCTGCATAACCAGCAATTCACTTAAGTGACAAGGCAGTTATGATTACTTTAATGAAGAAAACACAACCTAACTTATTGTACTACATAGAGCTTTTCTAAATCTGCTTTCAGCTCCTCACAGATCATGGAGGCACTTTGTCAAAAGCTCTAACACACCCTCTGTGCTGGATGACTTACAACAACAAAGCCAACCCTTCATCCTTACAAAAAGCGTGCAGGAAAGGGAAGGGTAAAAATGCAGGTAAACTCTGGCAAGCAGCTGGTTACTGTGCACTGGTATGCACTGTCCCAAGAGGGTTTTAATCACACATTCCAAAAATGTGTCTTAACCATGTTGCATCTTTTCTACATCAGCAGTAAAACTGTAATGAAGAGCTTGTATTTTACTGTACAGAGAATAAGATCTGTCCCCCTCTTTTGGCTGTCCACTAATAACCAGTTCAAAACAAGGTGCTACCTCTCAGCCCAGTCTGAGACCAGTTTCCATTAAGTGTACATCTTTCTCCTTGATCCAGCATTTGATCCTAGTGAAAATCAGTTTGCATTGCAAGTCCCAAACCCACACTGGTACAGGTATTAATTGCAGAGACTTCAGGGTTGTGCCTCCTTTTCCAGCAACACCCAATGTAAGAGAGCTCGTCTTCCAGGCCGTGTTAAAACACACACGACAGCAAGCTTGCTCCAATACTGTGTTAAGACACCCACCACCCTTTAGCCCAAAAGGGGTGCAAGGCAGTTACTTACTGGGCACAGCAGGGAGCAGCAGTAGCCGGGCACATCCAGGGCATTCAGCTCCTTCCATGTAGCCATAGCGAGAGCACCTCTTGTCATGTCACATTGTCATCACAGGGGGCTGTCAACAAGAAAGGAGACAGACCTGTAGGTTTCCACATCTGCTCCCCCACCCTCAGGATGCCTATGGACACCCCACAGGCTTGTATATACCTTGCAGACAGGTGCTCTATTCAAAACCCATCCAACAGCTGGGGTACAGCAGATGCAGACCCTTGGTTAGTACACCCCAAGAAACAGGGGAAATGGGGGGCATATGGGTTACAGACAGCAAGGGTGACCCAGAGTAATGGTGGAAATGGGGAACGTGTGGGCAAAACATCGACCCTTGCATGGCACCATGCTATGGCAGAGTCGTCTAATTCCTGCTGCGTACAGGGAAGGAGGGCTTAAGCAAACATTGTGAGACAACACTCAAGTCCTGGTAACAGGACTTATCCTAATCAGAAGAACCTGCCAGGCCTTGAAAATATGAAACTTGCACCAAAAATCAGTAGAGGAACACAGTCACACAAGCTGGACTTGCAGTCAAGCGTCATCCAGGAGCAACAGCAGATTTTGAGCTGCGCTGTGGCAATTTGGTATTTTTGGCCAACCTCTTCCATCTGCCTCAGGAGATGCTGGAGGAAGATGTCCACAGCTCCTCCCAGCCTACCTCCATGAGCTGAGGAGCAAGGACCAAGAATTTTGGCTTCTGTGATTTTCCAAGTCTTAATCACAAAACCCGCACTTTTTACCCCAAGCAACTAGGGACCAGGCCGAGAGCTTTCTCCGGAGAGCAGAGGTTGATGTACAAAGCTACCTCCAGTGTAAAACCACAGGGGACGAGGGCGGCATGGCAGGCTCAGCTCCCATGTGCCTTGCCCCAGGATGGGCACCCTGTTGGATCCCCACCACCATTTTGGCTGCCAAGGGAAGGGGTGACAGGCCCTGCAGAGAGAATCCACCTGCACCTGCCATGGTCAGCCACGTCTGCAGGCGGATTCCCCTCACCTCCCCAGCTCTCTCACACAGCTTTTGAGGAGCCAGCAAACTCCCTGTGAGGGGGTTTTCCACCCATGTTCATTTTCAGGGTCCAGCTCCAGCCCTGACCAGCCCCCAGGGCACCCACGAAGCCTTTTTGGGGTCCTCCTCTTCCCACCTCAACCTTTGCTCCCTCAAGCCACCCTGACTCTCACAAGGTATTTGCCAGGTGAACAAGGTGCCAGCGGCGGGGCTGAGGGGACTCTGGGGGAGAGGGCATGGCTGCCCAGCTGATTCCAGAATGTTCCAGCAGCCCCACTGCAAGCCACAGCTGAGTCCCTCGGGGGAAAACAAATTGAAGAAATGGCAAATTGAAGAAATACCAAACATCAGAGTAGTGAGGGGAAAAAAAGCGCGAGGAACAGTCCTGCAAGCCCCAAAAAGGAGGGGAAGTCTTGGTGCCAGAGCAGAGACTGACAGCCCATCAGGAGACCACAGTGGGGCCGGTCCTCACACTGGTGATATGTCCATGCTGGGGAAGGCGTTTTTAATTTTGTCTTTGGTTCTTACAATCCAAATCTACTTTGATTGGCAATGAATTAACTTAATTTTCCCTCAGTCAAGTCTGTTTTGCCTGTGACACCTGAATTTCTCCCCCTATCTTGATGAGGATGATGGGTGAGAGCAGCAGGATGGGTGTCTGGCAGCCAGCCCGTGGCCAACCCAGCACACCAGGTCAAATACAAACCTCAAAGGGATTCTGGGCTGATGTTTTCATTCTCAGATTTTCACACACACAAAAAAATGATAGACGGGGAAGAAAATTTTCAAAATTCATGTAAGTATCAGAAAGTCCTTATTTTAACTAAATAGGTTTCTCAATCTCTCTGACCCATTCCTGACAGAAACTCAAGAGTCTGGGTTCATGAGATATTGATTCTCCATTGCCTGTCTCTTGTAGCATTTTTTTTTCTTTTTTAGTGTAAAACGAGAAGATGAAATACCCAGAATAAAGTAATAACTTGGTTTTGCAGACAGAGGAATTCATGTCTGGAAAGGAGAAACAGTCTGTGGCTACCGGGCAGCATTTGAGACCCAGAAAATCTTCCTCAGTTGCTCTAACACCTGCCCTCAATATAAGATGCTACTGATTCAGGCCTCCAGCACCAATCTGCAGGGATGCGCATCATGCAGAGGTCAGGAGGTCTCAGGCTTTTCAGTACAGGCCCAGACAACCCCTTCCTTCCCCCTGGATAGCAGTGACACCGCACGTGGCTTAAAAAACAGTTTCCTCGGTGGTGGGACAATCACCCTCCTTGCAGTGCTTTGTCAGCACCCCAAGTACTCAGGGAATTTTTGCCTCTCTGAAGCACTACCTATTCAAAACAACAGGCCTCAACTCAGATTCTTTAAACTTTGATCAGAGCTGGGACAATAAGTCTGGTCAATTTCAAACTGCAAGAGAAATTTGCGTAAAAATAAAACTGAGTTTTTCACATACCCTTGGCTTTATCTGGAGAGCAATCTGGACATTAAGAGACAACCACCAGCACAAACAGGATCCCAAATATACTTAAAGAGCAAAAAGTCCCTCTGCAGCCGAGTGACAATGGTGCTTCATTTGGATCTGCTTTCCAAATACTTACAAAGCATCCCCTTCCAATCACAACATGCCACTTTGAAATGCCAGTACCACTTAGCTCCTGAGTCTATTAGACCATGAAACAATAAATCCAGAGATATAAAAATAACCCAGATACCTACTTTAGCACCCAGTTGAGTTGACAGGTGTTATCCCGATGGCTCCGTGGCAAAAGCATCTTCAGAAATGCCATACCTTGACCTTTGCACAACAGGCGTCATGAAGATGGTCTCCAAAACCCAGTGTCTTCCCAAAAGGTGCTAATATTAACTAGAGCTCTTTGTTTCTTTGCACTCAAGGTTTCTCCCTGTCAGCTTTCTGGCATTTGCCAGCGTGGTGCACGCTTTATTGGGCAGATATTGAGCTGCAAATTCCTTCATACTTCTCTATCCGCAGCATTCTGCAGCTAAAGCGCTAACCGGCCAGCAGATGAAAATGCCACTTACTGCTTATTCCTGCTGCAGTTAGTTGAATTAAAACCTCTTTGTTTGCAAGCTGTAAACAAGTTCTTCTTAATCTTTCAATAAAAAAATGTCAATTATGCTCTCTAACAATGTAACTTCATTGTGATGAAAGAAGGCATTGCTATTGCACTAATCATGATAACATATCAGCTGCTTTTAGAGTCAATTCCTTTTTGTGCAAAACTTAATGACCATGCAATTATTCAAATTTCAGACTAACAGACTAGGCTTTAGACCTACAATGCTGCTCCCTTACTCTGAAAACACACACTTGAAAGCAACAGAAAAGTCTCCAAAGTACGATTTCCAAGCTCAGAACACAAAACACCTTTAAAATTCATTCAGCACAGATGAACTCGGGCCCATATTAAGCACAGCTACTTCACTGGAGAGCCAAGAAAGAAAGCCAAATCTTCGGCACGCTATCGCAGGCGCTTCTCAGGCCCATGGCTTTCATTTGGCTTCACTGGGGGCCGTGTTTATCTCCACCTTCCTCGTCTCTCTCTGGTTTCAGTGCATTTCCTGCAGAATCGCTAGCCGCAGCAGATGTGCCCTTCGGGCATTTCAACTTTTTTTTTTCTCATGCCAGTATTTATCCCATTTGTTTCCAGAATCAGCTGCAGCTCCCAAATCAGCATCTGTAACTTTCCGCTTTGAAGTATTTAGGACATGCCTGCTGGGAAAGCATCTTCCTTCTTTACCTGCTCAGACCCTCACAGACTCTGACTCCGTGCCCTTCCGTCATCCATTTTCTCCTCCTGCAGAGAGCTCCCCACTACAACAAAGTTGTCCATCACCAGCTGCTCTGCTCTGTTAACTGCTTATGTCCCAACAACCGTTCTTGTCATCCTAACCATGCTTTATTTGTGTTTTCATGCAGCTGCAGGCAGACGTGGCTGCTGCCACAGGACCTCAGCTCACCCTGTAAGGTGTCTTTCCCCCACTGCTGAGGGAACGCCTGTGCTAAACGCAGCCCCGCAGGACCCATCCCCTCCATGTCACCCTGCTCTCCAGCTCTCCACAGCAGCAGAGTACAGCGTTTTTTCACTCCCAGGAGGGGCCAAAGACTGCAGCAATGAGGACAACCCTCTATACAGCCTCACGGGAGCAGCCCAAGTCCTACAGCTAACCAGATGGCCCAGCATCACCGTATGGTTGCCCTATAGGAACTGGGACTTCCTACGGCCTTTCCAGGTGCACAGAAACCTCTGCCAAGCTGAATTTCCAAATAGCAAGAGGCAAATTAAGAAAAACAAAAATAGTAAATTGAATCAACATCACTGGTGTTTTGAGAGCTGAACCCTGGCGTTTTTGAAATGCCCAAGGCAAGGAGCTATGTCGTCCCGCCAAGTCCAAAGGAAACAGACACCAGTACAGTAGCCACCCCACTGCCTCCCTTCCCTTTTTATGCTGCTCACAAAATAATAATAAACTGAGACAGTTGATTTACTTATATCCCTAAATAGTCCTTGTAATTCACTGCTTATAACATATCACATCTTGCATTGCTCTTACCCCTCTTCTCCACTACTGTGACTTACTTTAAGATGTTCCAATCTGCAATAACAAATCTATGGGGAAGCTTTGGCTGTTGCTGTGCCATACTCTTCACACATCTCTCCCTTCTTCTGCAAAGTCTTTATCCTTCCCAACAAAAAGGAGAAAAGAAGATATAGTGGCAGTGAAACCATTTTGGTCTTTCCCCTGCCCATCTCCCCCTTCTGCATTTTTTGTTAAAAACATACAGCTTTATTTTTTATTACTTGGGTTTAACTTAATGCTTTGGGGATAAGAATAGGAATTCTGTTACTTGTTTTAAAAATCAGTCAGGAAAAATAAAGAGTGAAAGGACCTTCTTCCACTCCTGGCAAGCTCCAAATTGCTGAGGCTCACCAGCATTTGGGTCTTCAATTCCTTCACAGTAGACAGCCAGCCTGGAGTCTTTCATCTGTTTTCCTGTAGCACATTCCTTGTGCTAGTGGCAAGGGTTTTCTGGAGGAACCCATGTTTACTGGGTTTCTTACCTATTCTGTCCTCTCTTCATGGCACAGTTTGTACAATCTCTAGAGGTGCCAAGGCCATGTGAGGCCCTCAGACACAAGGCACAGACAATATGTAAGACTGGGTAGGGAAGGGGCTGAAATCCAGAAGACATTATAAAGCACACAACAAGATCAAAGTTATTTCGGCATTTCCTTCTCTGATAAATGTGACCACCATTTTTACAGCACTTTCAATGTGCACCTGCAATGCAATAGGATCAACGAGAGAGAGGAAAACATTAATTAAGCTTTCTGTGTTTTTATACCTTGCTTTATATCCACTGAACGGATGCAGTGCTGGGACAAAGTAGACATCTGATTTCCCTGCCTCCCCAGACAGGCTATCCACACTCACGCATAGGAATAGTTCTGTGATGTTTTCTGTTGTTGTTTTTATTTTGTTTGTGTGTTTTGTTGTTGACGATGGCTGTTTTTTCGTGATGTTGTGTTGTGGGTTTTTGTTGTTGTTTTGTTTTTGACTGACAAGCTACCTACTTGACAAGTCTGGGAAATGCTCTGGATGGGCCCTCAGTGACGGTCCAAGGCAGCGGAGGTCCTTACGAGAAAGACTGTGAGTTTACAAAGCTGGACAACACTCATTGAGTCTCCAAAGTCCCTCCTCCCTCTCCATGCACCACTACACTGACATTGTATCTGAGATCCCAAACAAAAGACAGCTCACTTTACAAATGCAAAGAAACAAATGACAACAATACTTTCGTTTCGGTATTACCTACATTTCAGCCCCTGACTTCTTTACACTGATCTGCTAATCCTATATAATACTGACTTCCCAAGGGAGATTATGCTAATCAGGATTTCTGAAAGATTTACAAATGATCCTATATTTACTTTTGCACTGACAAAGGGTGGATGTCACCAACGAGCTGCTACTGCATTTTCTCTGGATTATGAGTCAAGCACCAGCGCTGTCCAAATCTATAGCCACTGAAATGTCTTTTTACCAGGAATAACGATATATTTAGGATCACCTTTTCCCCACAGTTGAAAGGGTAACTGCAACCTCATACTGGGAGTTTCTAGAAAGCAAAAGCCTTTATACCTCTACCCAGTTAAAACTTTCCAAATCAAATGTATGACTTGGATCTGAAAAAAGATGTTCATGTCTTCAAGAAGCAACAAAACAAAAATCAGTAAATTCAAGAAGCACCAAACACATTGACTGGAGGGAAAACCCACAGAAGTGAAATATCATCAAGGTACCAAAACACAGTAGAAAAGCACATCTAAGACATTAAACTGGAAGAATCCCATTTTATTTTAAATCAACTACCAATGTTATGTGATCAGTTGTACTATGTGTCTTTCAGAATACGGAATACTGTGTCATATTTAATAGAAGGCCTCTACTTTTATTTTAAAATAGGGCTTTTAACCAAATCGCTACATACCACGTGCATAGAAGGGTTTTGGCTCAGGGGCTTGATATCCATACAAAACAGACTGCAAGTTTGCAACACTCCTTGAGTTTCCACACACCATCGTAATCAGCAACATGAATGCTGCATCATTACCCGGATGGAGAATGTTTTGTCTTAGTGTCAGCTGAAAGCCTGTGTGTTTATAGGATCCCTGGGAAACTACTAGGGATGTTTGTAGCCCCCGTAACTCTCACAGCCCTTCCTTCCTCCATGGCTGCCCAAAAAAAATCCTTTCTCAGCAGCCTCCCCAGCCTGGATGCCATCTCCCTCCCCAGCAGACGTGTTATCAGGTCTGTGTAGCAGCTGCCTGGGTTCACAGCAAACCTACAGAAAAGGCAAGAGCGTGTGTGTGCTGGGCCTTAGGGACTACAACAAGAGCTGTAAGTGCCAGGCACTTTGCGAGCAGAGTTTCAGGTTCATGTGACCAGATTCCACAACACCCACAGATTCACTGGAAAAAAAAATGCAGATGCAAATATATATATATATATATATATATTATTGTTGTGTGGGGTTAATCTACTGCAGAAAAGGGACAGCTGCAACAGAGGTGTAAACTGACTGTGTGAATATTTCCCTAAAAAGACTAAAACAAAAATCCAAAGCAATATAGAATTCCTTTCTAAATTTAAAGCAAGAATCTGCACAAGTGGTTTACCTTGTGTTGTTACTGATATGCATTCCAGTTGTGCAGAGCCGCCTTTAGAACAGAAGCGCGATACATTCTCTGCATCATACTCACGTGTCCATCATGAGGCAAGTCCATGTCACCTCTCTCCAGTTGTACAGGGACATATTTCACCCACAGATGTACTTTTGCAGATTAGCACAATCCACGCCCCCAAAAGGACCCAGAAGTACAAAGCTAGTACAAGATCGCAGAATGCCCAGGGGAAAAACAGCCAGTGCAAAAGCACTATTTCTAGGCTCTGCATAGCCCCAACCCTTGATGTGTTTTTTTTTTTCCTGTACCCAGCTACATATAACTTTGCCTCTGCTACACAGCAAGCAGTTTCCGTGACTCTGTGGACTCTGAAATATAATGAAAAAGGAACATATTAAGCTGCATGGCAGGAGGAGGAAAACATTACACGTGAGTTCACAACTTGTCTCTTCTCCGTTGCTCTGCACAGGGAGCTCAGCATCACGAGGAACTCCTTCAGAAACAAAAATGACTTCCAGCTACTATTTTTTACCCATCCTGTGGCTCCAACACTCGGAGAGCTGTTGACTTATTGCTTGTAAAAACTACAAACCAGGAAAAGTATCTTCAAATTTTACATTTGCCATTGCTAAATTTAAACCTGTTGGCCTTATTACAGATAATTATATAAATCCAGCTGCTTATCCCCTGCACGATAGTTACTTTTGACCTATCTAAGGCTTAAAACACATTTCCTGGCCCCACTTTCTGCTGACAGCCTGAGCAGAAGTAAATAGCCAAGAAGAGAGGATTAAAGGAGATACTGCAATACTCCAGATCTGCTGCTTCTCTGTACTGTATTGTTTCAGTTTACTCTGAGATGGGTAAGTTAGTGGAAGGGCATCTGGTGACACAAGAGCATGTTTTTTTTTCCTGGTGTTTGCAGGCCTTTGGATATGCTATAGCCAAATAAAACAGTTCTTTATCAGTGTAGAGAAAGAGGGATATTTGGCTTCAATTTGACAGGCCCTATCCACAAGCCACCTTTGTAATAACGACAATGCTGCTGAATATTGTCAGACGCAGATTTAAAGCTCCCACTTGCCTGCAGGTTCTTCCCACAACTCAGAAGAGGCACTAGACAGAGAAGCAAAGGCTCACAGCACCACAGATTTATTTACAACAAAGTACAGACAGGCAGAACAACAGGCAACAGAAAATGAAAGTCAAGGATAAACTCCCACATAATGGAAGCTATCCTCCCTCAAACGGGCAAGTAGATAGCTGAGGGAAAACAAAGAGGAGAATTTCAGAAATTCAGGTGATTTTTTTTCCTTTCTACAAAACTATTTTGATGACCCGAAAATGAACAAATTTGTTACTCTCTACGTAGCTCTAACGTGCACATAGCAGACCCTGTAGCTGCTTCTACACCCTCTTTTTCCCCCAGAATCAAAAGAATAGCCACAATCAGAGTCCATCCAGCACTGGTTATGTTTATGTGCATTCACGTGCACTGATGTATTTTGATACAAACTGATATTCTGTAGAATCATATTTCTTTTTCATTACATTCATCTATTAAACATGTCTCCTGTACTCACGGAAGTATTACAATACCGATGTAGCTGGGTGTGGGGGGAAAGCATCACTGATCAAAGCCCATTAACTTATTTTACCTGCAGATTTACTGTAAAACCTGTGATGTCTTTGAACAAACATGTCCACTGGATATGTGCAACACCAGATATCAATGTTCCTTGAGACAGGCCAAGTCAAAACTAAAAAACACACAAATCCTAAGAACCTGGTGATAAATTCTGTTGTGGTACAGTAGCTTAATTAAGCCATTGTAAAAAGACACATTTGGGTTTTTGGTTGGTTGGTTGGTTTGGTTTGGGTTTTTCTGTTTGTCTGACTCTTCCATATGCATTATATTATTATTCCACTGCAGGAAGTACAGAACTGAGTAGATTGCAGTGTGCCGAGACATAACAGTGGGGAGCAGAAACACCTGGTCCAAGTGGTGTCCAAAGGACAAAAACCCACAATCCTGGCTGGTCAAAAACCAGCTGCTCCCTGAAAATCAGGTACCTGGGTACTGGTGTCTGGCAAAGCTATCTTCAATCACCGCTCAGCAAATCTCTAGAGCACACGCCTGGCAGTGCTGAAATGACTTCATTTCTCATTTTTACTTCCGTCCAATATTATGCAATCTTTTTGCTACTGCAGTAATGAGAGCAGCTCCCTTCCCACTCCCATCTTCAGAGAGCATGAATGTCACGTCACACTGAGGTGCCAGTTCCCTCACTGTTTCCTGTAGGACCCTAGAAAAACTGAAGGGAAAGAACATTTTAGAAGTCCCTTTCCAGTCTAAGACTGTTGTATTCATATATTAGCAATGAACAATAACCTCAACCAATATCTTCCACTGATTCTCCATAGCATCCTTTTCCATTTGTTTTTCCCCCTATACAGAAAAAGAGAGAAGTTTCTGTACTCTATCAGATTTTAATTGCTGTATCTCTACTTTAATTTTGTTCAGCAAGATGCCAGACAGGCCTCTTGCCTTCAGAGACCACAGAGGAGGTGCTCATCTCCCAGTTAAACCATCTATTTCAAGGCCTTGCTCACAAAATACCGACCCAGCTCTAAATACTCAACATAGCTTTCCTTCTGGGATACCTAGACATCGCGGAAATCCCTTGAAACACTGAAAAATAAATATTAGAAATGTGAGTTTGCTCAGTACACTAGAGAACAAGAGCCTTCCAGTGGTAACTGGACTTTTCTTCACAATTTTCAGTCCTTTGCCTAGGCAAAGGAAATGGCAGGATGCAGGAAAACGTATTAGATCTTTATCCCCTCTCCTTTTTGTCTGCCTCAGAAGAAGGCTGATGCAGCTTGCTACATGTTCTCGCTGGAAATGAGCTAACAGCAAAGAGAAGGGGTACCAAGGTACTCACTGCGGATGGAGCTTGTACAAGGTCCCATCTACTCCAACAGTAATTTGCAAGTGCTCCACACCTCGGTTTTCTCTCTTCTTCTCTACAATAGCTGCCAGTCCCGCCCCACAGAGTTGGGCAGCTCTCCTGGAAACAGCTCCACACACTTCTTTCACAATGATGCTGTCTTCACATGTGCTGTCCAGGCCAAGCTGCTGCAGAATTCGACGCACTTGGAGGAGGGCGAGCCGGTCGCTGCGTAAAGGCAAACACAGGCAGCAACAGGGCGTTATGGGAAGCTCTGGCAGGCAGGAACCTTTACAAGCCTTACAGATGAGATTCTGAGGTGATTCACAGGAAGTGGGACCACTGCTCCAGCTCTCATACCCTCCATTTGTTTTAAAGCAAATTCCAGCCTGAACTCAGATCAAAATTTTGCTCATGGCACGCTCTTTGCTATGTTAGACTGTATTTCCAGAAGGCACAAACAATAGTTATTCACCTAACTCCCAAAGTCAGGAGGAAGCTGTGCCAGATCAGCCACCTGACCTTGGTTTTTTTTTGATCTGAAGGCTGAGACATTACCTTCAAAGTTTTTCAATAGTGGGAAGGGTTTCAAACAGCCTGGAAGACTGGTTCGATCATGTACAGGTATTTAGGTAAGCACATATTCATGGGATATTTATATATCACTGACTTTTTTTTTTTTTAAAGTACTATCTTAAGTTCTACAAGAACGACTCCAAGTACAATAATGTTTGATAGCTAAGACATCCAATACAACACAGGTGTGTGAAAATGAAATGATAATTCATTCGGGGTTGGGGGGGGCAAAGAAGGAAGCTATAAATGACTTCTTGAAGGAAAAGCCTCCACATTTTTGCAGAAGATTATTTTCTGGAAGTTCCAGAAGACCTTGAGGACTTAAAACATGTAAATTAATTAATTTTACCTTTCAATCTGAGATAGGAATTTTGTCTCAAATATGCCTCTTTTCCTGAGTGATTCTGAAATCTGTCCTCTGAACAGCAGTCCTTGTTTGGTTAAGTCGATCAGAATTTGCCGCACTATTTCACCTAGGTACATTCCACTGGTCATTTTTTCATACCTGTTATGTTATAAAAGAAAAAAAAATGCTTTTAAATGGGTTGCAAGTTAGCTGTATTTAACAAGTGTACATACACACCTGAGCAGTGTAATAAACTTGAAAAAGCAATAAAAACTTGCAGAGTAAGAGACATCTTTCAACCATCAAAAATCTGTTGCAGTGACTTCACGTGCAAACATTAAATAAAACATATTTACTCATGTTAAAAGGTAACAGAACTAGAAAAAAACATAATATTAAACAGAAGATAGTGTTAAAGCCAGAGCTGACAGTGAGATGCAACATTTCTGTTGCGTCTTCCCCATGCATTTGCTGGTGAGTCTTATGTAAAGAGTCAGACCAGTTTATCTTCTGGCATGAGTTGTATTTTACCTTTGAAGGCAGAGGAGTATCCAATCCCCAGCAATCAGCATCAATGAAAAAATACTCTAAGAGGAGAATCTGGTCCCAAAGCAAGTGGAACTGAACAAGAGGCAGGAAAGAACAGAGCAAGACCTACATTTTGCTGGGAAATATTAAGAGCTGCACTGTTTGATAAGTGCCCTAAGATGGAAATAGTGCTCCAGGAAGAGAAACATTGTACATCTTTGCTTTTTTTGTCAGGATATCTGCATTACTTACTATGCAACAAATGAAATCTATTATTAAAATTTCCTTTCCAATTACTCTCATTAAGTACATTTTACAACTAAGTCAGTGTGTCTCAAAGACTTGCTTAATCAGGCTCCTAGGACCAGAACCATCCCATTTACCTCTGTTTCCCTGCATTTAGCGAGCCTTCATCTACTTGTTTATCATATTTGGTTCTGATGTTGTCAATGCAGCCATTGTCACCAAATCCTCCCCATTCTGTATTAATGCACATTTTTCCTTCGTTCCCTTCCACTATTTCTATGTTTTTCATGTCCTCCATGTAGCACACATTGCTGCCGGTTCCTAGGAGGAAAGAAATAACAAGGCTTCAGCCAGAGGAGCAAAGTAGCAGCTTAACACAAGCAAGATGATTATGGCGATCACCTTAAAAGCTCTCTTTTCCCAGTCCCATATTTCAAAGATCTCTCCAGATCTTACAAAGGCAACCATCAGCCAGTAATGCTTCCCTAAGTGCATGTGCTGTTACGGTATCACAACAGAAATTTTCCCCAGTGGGTTCAGCACAGCATATTCCAAGTGCAGAGGAAAAAGGATTCTGTCATAGGTCAGAAATGACTTTGGCAGCCTTTGGCAGATCATTGCTGCCAGTCTGGTTGCATCACAAATCATCTTCTGCATTAGAGCCTGCTTTCTAAAGCAAATCCTGTCTAGCAGCCAGTCAGGCAGAAACCAAGTCTGAAGTGATTTGGTGAACAGGGCCTCGTTGCTTGCAACACAGGTTACACAAGGCACTATAAAGACCATTTCTGCAAATAAAATGAGATGGCTGGTGCACTTAACCAGCCAGCAGAGTTTATTTTCTAACTGGGGCTTCAGATCTTCTATGCTTAGATGTATTTCTGGATGAAAAGTTGGAGGGACCAATTGGGGGGATCATCGAGAAAGTCCACAAAGAATTCAGGTAAGTTTCAAATTCAGATAAATATTCTTGCTCCAAAGCCTATGAACTAGTTACACAGGTCCTATTTGCTAGAACATTAACACACTTGCTAAAACAAAGACTCATGCTGTATCTACTGTTCCCATATTCTTTTACCAGGCACCATCAGATTCTGAATCTGTTGGACTTCTGATTGTATCTGCTACTGGTGCTATTATATTGTTTGTTGAGTACCATACAAATCTGCCAAGAACCCCGAACAACTAGTAATACCATATATCTACCTCAAATAAAGGACATTGTTTTACGAATTCTATAGCAGGGCGTGAAGCCCAGCACCTGCACACAAACTTTCTTCTTACGGGGTGACTTCAGTATCACTGTACCTGCAATAAGGCCAATCTCACAGTTTGGATCCTCGTATCCGCATGTCATCATTGTCCCAACAGTGTCATTCACCACTGCTACAATGTCCAAGTCAAACTCCTAAAACACAAGTCACAATCATTAGTGGGGTGCTGGAGGAAGAGGGAGCGTGCGTTAACACACCAAAAAGAACAAAGAAGAATAGCTCACATTTCTTCTCCTGATAGCCTCCCTCAGCATATCAACAACATCTTCCCCTTCACAGTCTGTTGCCTTAAAACCTTTTGTCCATCCCACAAGCGTACCCTGAAACAGAAGAGGAAATAAAGCAGAAAATGAAGATAGAGAGATCGTACACCCCAAGTGTAAGCCTTTTTCTCTGCTCCTCCACCCCCACCCCCTTTTTTTTTTTCTAATGATGTTATTTCCCTGTCTAGCAACAGTAAGTTCTAGCAACAGTAATAGACCAAACACATTGGGCGACGTATTATGGGCCCTGACAGTTGGGTCTCACCCACCTTTCCTGTAGTTTTGGAAAGGATATTGAGTGGTCTCCCCACAAACAGACAAATCTTATTACTAAGTGTACAGATCCCAGTTAACATTAGAGGCTGTCTAGATTGGTCTCTAGATTCACAGACTATTGTGAAAACCACCAGGACAAAAACTTTTGATAAAACAGTAGTCTCTCGTTTCCCCATGTAGTCTATGTATTTGACTAGAAACAGGCAGCAAAACTTCTTTTTCCCCTTTAGGAAAAGAATAATCAAGAATGATTTCTTCCTGAATTTGATTTTTTTTTTATTCTAATTATTTTTCTTACATCAGATGGCTGGAAAGACAAAGAGATGAGATCTGTCAAAAAGCCATATACATCAGATTAACAAATCCAAGTCAGAGAGGTCTAACTCTTCCAAGCTCTGAACAAGCAAACTCAGTTCTGCTCACTGACATTCACCAAGAAGCAGCTAATGTAGTACAGAAGTGACACAATCAGGGCTGTGCAGCAGAGTTAGGAAAACACCCAGGGATTTTAGCTGAAGTAGTACAAGGAGGAGTCTGTTCTCTCTTGGCATTAAAGGGAGAAGGCAGCATAAGAGATTCCTGGGCTATTAAAAATGTGTGGTCATTCAGGCATCATAAGCTAGCACAGCCTCTTCATGGAGTAAAAGCAAGGAACATCTACCTCTTTTCACATACATTAGGTGGAAGTTTTACACACACCCTTGTAAAGTCCTACCTGGGGGAAACATTTAGAAGTGTTTTTACCTGCAATCTCCAAACTAACAAGCCATCCTCCCCCAAAATGATATCAGCTCTTATTTGACCCATTTGCTGTTGCAGTCCTTACCTTGTCAATGCTGGCTTGCCTGCATGGGAAGGAGAAGGTGAAGCCCAGAGGCAGCCGGGCACCTTTAATCCCCATATACTCCAGGAAGTCTGCTATGCACTGGACTATATGGTCAAAGAGCTGGAAGAACAGAAAAAGCATGAAAATCTCACTTGCTCTCCTATTAATTGGGTCTTGACTAAATCAATTAAGTGTTCATTAGAAGTTACCTCTTCCCCTGTCCCTTGCATGATCTCCAAAGGAATGGCAAAGATTTTGTTATACATCTGCACAGATCTCCTCCTCCCGCTTCTAATTTTGACCAGCAGAACTCTGAAATTCGTTCCACCAAGATCAAGGGCAAGGAACTTTCCGCTCTCTGTAAGGGAAGATAAGTATTTCATTTTGGTGCTTTTTGCAGCACATTTCCCAGTCAGAATGCCATACTCTGCCACACATCTGCAGGAAACTTAATCTGGGCCAACAACAGCACGCTGCCCCATGTGGCATTTGTTCTCTCAGTTCGTTAGGCTAGGGGCTAAAGGGCCAGCCAGAAAATGCTGCAGGAAGCATTGATTTGCCAACAGAAATCACCCTGGCATTTGCCAGAATAATTGGCATGTTCTCCCCCAAAAAAAAGACAAGCAGCTTTCATGCACCACCAGGTGTGCAGGAAATAAACTTACCTGTTCCATCTGGTGTCCCACAGACATACGTGGGCAACATCTTCACTGTGGCACTGGCTTGCGTCTCTCTCTTGAGCCCATATTCCAGCTCAGCCCTCATTTTGTTCTTTACTTCTCTGAGGGTGTCCAGGGACAGCAGGAACGGTGCGAGAACGGCATCGATTTGCTTGCGCTGAGCGGCCAGCCTGTACGCCACCGCTGTAACCATGGCGGCCCCCTTCGAACTGCCGCTCTGAGAGAGGAGGAACCGAACATCACAGCTGGGGACCAGCCTTCTCACTACCTTGTGCAGACGTTTGGGGTATCTACGGGAACAAAGAGTTTCTGTAGACTCCCGCAAGCATTTCACACGTGGCTTACTTCACCTACACTACACTTCTAATATGAATCCAACACCACGAGTATTGAAGCACAGCCAGAGAAGCACAGAAATTAGGACATGTAAGAAATGTAAGCATAGGTTCAAAAATGAAGAGGAAAAAAAGAAGGAAACAACAAACAGCAAGTGCCCTGGATGCTCAGGAGTCACCTGAGAAACCAATTGCTCTCACCCAGACAGCAGTATTGTGTGTCATGTTGTTCCCATCCCACCGCAAGCTCTAAAGCTCTGAAGCAAACCCAGCTTTGCAACAGCGAGGTCAGTCTGACCCTCCACATCCCACCATACCTCATCCCAACCCTGCAGCAAAACAAGCAGCTCTCCAGAAGCCACACAGACGCAGGTGGAAAATCTTTGCAACATCAATACACAGCTAGCAATTCCCAAACCCTCTTTAGTTACTTACTGGGGGTGAGTTTTATAGAGTCCCCCATCAATCCCGACAGTGGTTCGCAGCCTTAACA
This sequence comes from Anser brachyrhynchus, assembly GCF_964034855.1. NCBI lineage: Eukaryota > Metazoa > Chordata > Aves > Anseriformes > Anatidae > Anser > Anser brachyrhynchus. The sequence continues at coordinate 19,760,170 of NC_137700.1, read as the reverse complement.
CCTTTTTGTTCTCTCTCAGGCGGGTCAGTATGGCTGCTAGGGCAGCGGCACAGAGATTGGCCGAGCGGAAGGAAACGATGGTGCAGACGTGCTGGACAGCAATGCAGTCCTCTTCAGAAGGAAACAGGTTCAGCTCAGTAAGAATCTCTTTCGTGTTGCTCAGACCTTCCTTGTATCTACCCCAAAACAAAGGAAAGCATTACCTAATGCAAGGGTATTAAGGCAGCACGTAAGTTAATATCTGCACGCTGGCTCAAACAAATGAGAGAAGACCAGGGCACAACCCATCAGGCACTGTCATAATTGGTTCCCATAAACGAGGAGCGCCTTTCCCATGCTATACCCAAAAGCATTAAGAGGCTACTCCCTGGAGTTCAGTTTTCTGCAAGACATACAAATTGGCTGACCAAGTACAGAACAGGATGAAATATTTAGTCTGTAAGAGAGCACAGCAACAGATGTACAGCTTTACTCAGCACAAGAGAAATTATTCCTGAAGTAACAGCGTGGACCAAGATTCCCCTTTAAAAAAACAGAATCTGTCAGCTTTCCATGCGGTCATCCATTAGGTGACCTACAGCGTGCATTACCTCTCTGCAGCCCCAGGATTTGGACAACACAGAAGTTGAAAACTGCAAGAATCCTCCCACATGCTCAGGTCTCCAGAGAGACCTTAAACAGCCTGTCTGTGATGGTTAACAAACCGTTTGCTACTGGGGTATTTTGCTAAAACTTCATCTTCCATCACTTCTGCGTACAGAAGGATCAATTTTTCTCCTAGGAAAAGCAAAACCAAGCTGAACAGCTCAGGATCAATTCCCACTACCCCCTGATTATGAAGAAATGTTAGTTATCATTGCTGTGCATGTGAAATATTAACAGCCCCTCTCAAAGGGCACGTCTTAGACTCTTACTTTTCCATTGCACACACATGCTTCATTTCGATCTTGTCCTTAGTAAGCAGAGCTGTTGACACTTTCCCATTGAAGAGCAGACCTTCCTTTGTCATTTTTAGAAGAATGAGTCTTACAAGTTCCCCCAAATACAGGCTACTGATCATCTTCTCAAACCTGGAATGGGAACCAAGAGGGATTACAGGTGTCCACCAGCTCACCAGAGCCAAGGCAAGTTCAAGTATGTTCTTACACAGGTCAATCACATTTAAGCATCTACAAAAGGGGTTTGGAAGCTAAGATACCTTCCTGAGGTCCTGAGACCCAACCCCAGCCCCTCAAGATAAGAGAGTGATTAAAAAGACTAGTCAAAAACTTGCAAGCAGCTCAGCCAGTAGAAGCAGTTTTGATGAACCAGGCTTTAAATACGCCCTTTATTTATTTTTCTCCTCCTCTTCCCCTCCGCAGCCTCATGCCAGAAGAACCACCTATTTTTAATGACACACAAGCAACTGCAGCAGCAACCCTTTGGCCTGTGAGGCAGGGAGGTGTACCCACCTTCCCAGGTACCCACCTTTCCCAGAAGGGAAAGGTCTGAATACGACGGGACCAGGACCAAGTTGGTTCAGGTTCACTCAAGTGGATTCCTGTTCCAAAGGGACTCCTGGGAAATGCCAGAAATGCACTCGGAGAACTTAGATTGCCAAAGCAAAACATCCAGGGAAATCACTTACAATTGTTTTCCAGGATTGAGAGATCCCAGATCGAGCTCCCGATCAAACTCTGTGCGGAGGTCATCCAAAGCACCATCATCTCCAAAGGCACCCCACTCTGTGTTAATGCACATCCTGCCTTCATCACCTTCCACCAAATCGATGTGCCTCATTTCCTCCATGTAGCATGCATTGGTGCCAGTCCCTAGGCATGATAGAGCCAGTGTGGATAGATTACCCATTTGCCTCAGGTTCCCTTTTTGTTTTAAGCCCACATGTTTGGAAATAAATCAATATATTGTCTTTGAAAGAACATATATAACCTTGTGGTAAGGATGCTAATATCAAGCCACCTGTGTTTGTTAAATAATCATTTAACAGTGAGTGAAAGTACAAGAAATTAATCTAAGGCTTGACTTGTTCAATTATTTTTTCCCCTATCTCAAATGTATTTCTACGTGGCTTTAAAAAGCCACCACAATGTGTAAAGTGGAAGGGTTGTGGAAAACACAGCTGATCCTATCAGACGTGAGAGGAATTCAGCTTTCTCTGGACGACGGACAGTAGTTTTCTACACAGTCAGCAGAAAAGTTTAGTATGCTGGTCACAACTGAACCCAGACAAAATGGGGACTGTGGCATTTGATGGCAATGTGATCAGCATAAAAACAGCTGCTTTACAGAAGGCAGCCAGGCTTGAAAACCTTACCATTGTTTTTTTTTTTCATTTTCTTCCTGCTCTTTCCTGTACTGGGACACTCCCTTCTACTCCAGATTTGTTAGAATTAAACAAATGAGGAAAAAAAGATGCTTAGTGAACAGAAAAACTTACCAATTATGAGTCCAACTTCACAGTGCGGGTCATCATAGCCGCAAGTCATCATGGTTCCTACAGTGTCATTGACCATGGCCAGAACATCAACGTCGATGTCCTAATAGCATGAGGATGAGGGATTAATAGGAAAAAAAGCCTACAAAGCCTTTGTACTTTACTATTACTTTGAAGGCCTGGTTCAGGAAAGCTCTTCAGTTTGAAGACATGCTACTTCCCTTCGTAACACTATCCCCACAACACTGGAAAGTAAGAAATAACTCAGAATTATCAAGCGCTTCGCCAGACAGGATCTATGGCTGCAGGACTTTTTACCCAATCCATCCTTCTTTACCAGAAAGCAATTCTTATTGGTTTGAATCTTGTGATATACTGGCACTAGTGCATCTGTCCTCACAGGCTGAATTCTGGTAGCTTGCTCATGCTAGGATAATGTCCCACCCCATGAGCAGACCCCATGAAACTGGCAGATTGACAAACTGATCCCAGCAAAATTGACAGAAAATATGTATGTAAAGGCAATTACTCAATACAAGGCCATGCACCCGTGTCACATGCAAGTAAAAAGCCTTTCCATCAGAGGTGTGCAGTTGATTTTCCACCCTGAGGTAACTTGATAAAGTGTGATCAAAGTTACCAACAATTCCTGTAGCACAGATGCCAAGACTAGCAGGGAGCTGGACTTCACCCAGGAAGTCTCAGGTCCATCGTTTCTGCCAACCACAGCAAAACTGACGCAGATAAAGAAGTGAACGGAAATCAAGGATGGATTTTTACCATGCAGGAAAACCCAAGAGCTTCCTTTTTACTGCAAAGATGTCAAGACACAGATTTTCTTCACGTTCCCCTTCCGTGGCTTCAGCTCTGAGGGAGAACTCCCCTCAAAGATGGGGCGGCAGAGAATTGCCTTCAGAGGCCTACAGCCAGATCTACTAGACATACAGCCACATCAGACACTGCAGTCCTTGAAGAAAGTCTTAAACTCCCAAAACAACCCAGTTACACCAAGCACAGATCAGCCACTCAGACTGAGGTATAAAACTTGCCTTGTGCTTCTGGAGGGCCTTGCGCAGCGAGCTGACTACATCTGTGCCCTGCACTCCTCGGACCTTGAAGTGTTTCGTCCAGGCGAGGAGAGCCCCCTGAAAAGTAAAAGATCAGTGACCCCAAAGCTCCAGCCTCAGAAGGCAAACCTGCCATAAGGTCTGCGGAGAAGCCCACTATCTCTCTCTGCGCATAAAAATCTGGGCCAAAATAAGTCACAGAAGATCTCACCCTCAGGTGGGTGCCCGTCAGTACCAGCACAACTAAATAGTTCAGTAATAAAGTCCTAACCCTGTAAATGCATCTCCCTGTGCTTTGTTTAAAGCATGCTTGGCTTTACTGATGTTCATTGCACACTGACAGCATTAAGCACAAAGCACTGGCAGGACTGGCACCCAAGGCTTGATCCCTAGAAATAAAAGAGAAGTTGGAATAAGAGGCCACAAAATATTTGCAACCAGCCCTTCAATCCCCCATATGGCCTTTCAAACAGCTCGGCTACAGGTTTACATTAATTAGCACCAACTGTAGAAAGTACTGAATGAGAGGGATTTAAAAAATCATGCTTTAGGACACAAAAGCATGTGATTTAGTGTCCAGCAGCCTTCACACAAGCACATATGGTTACTATGGAATCAGGTATGGATTAAGCCATAATTTTAGCTGAAAGATCCCATTGCCTTCAGATAAGGAATGAGTCCTTGAATGGTAGTCAGCTGTAGCTGAATGGCAATGGTCATCCACCTCACCTTCTTCAGAGCACTGTGGAAAGCTGACCCCACAAAAAGGCCCCGAGGTAGCACTCCCATGCAATAGCTACCCTGGGTTCTGCCAATAATATTCCTTTTTGCATCTTACCTCTTCCAGTTTGGTCTGTTTGCACGGAAAAGAAAACGTAAAGCCAAGAGGTAACTTCTTATGCTGCAGGTTTTTGGATTCCATGAAGTCTAACAGACAGTCAGCAACATAATTGAAGAGCTGCAGGAGAAAAGAGAGGACAGAGTCAGGCTTCGACCAGCAGACCCTGGCCCAAGCACAGCACCACCACAGAAGACCCTGCATGGCCTACCTCGGTTCCGCTGCCCTGTATGACCTCCTTTGGTGTGGGGTAAAACTTGCTCTCCAGCTGGCTGCTCTGCTTCCCGTCGTTAAACACCTTCACCTCGAGAGCACGGAACTGGGAGCCACCCAGGTCAACAGCGAGGAAGTCACCCTTCTCTGCAACACGAGTGGGCAGCTGTCAGCGGCGATGGCCACCAAGCACGGCTCAGATGCCATGGTGAGGGCCACGGGCTCTCCTGCCCCACTGTGGCAGGTCCTTATGTCCTTGGGCCTGGGAACACCACCAGGAAGGCTAAGACCTGGCTGTGCCCTGTCCAGAACCCAGGCAAGGGTATCAAGTCCCTCCTGTTAGCTTGATATGTGGCAGCTAATTTCATTTTTATTTCACAGTCTGGCTTTGCCCACCCTGCTCCTCCCATAGCAGCATATTTTCAAGCTGGAGAGGGATGAGCTTCTCAGCAAGAGGTCCAAGGACAGTTCATCCTCACTGCTACAATAAAGCACTTATCTAGCACCCACAGCATGCACATGAAAAGGCCCTTCCCCAAAGGAAAATGCAGCAGAATGTCATAGCCCTGCATGATCTTTGTTCCATGGTACAAGCACCTGACTAAATTTTATCAAATCTGACCCTCAAAGGGAAGGAAGCAGGAAATTCTACCTGTAATACCACAGCTACATACGGCAAAGGTGACGAGGCAAATTGGGTTACTCAGTAAACCGTGATATTAGTCAGACCATTAATCCCTAAATGATTAAAAATGGATGATGCTCCACGCAGGTCATTTCAGGTAGTTACACCGAGGGCAGTGAAAAATCTCAAAGTTCATTGGGAAAAATCCAGCCAAGTTTGAGATGTTTGAACATGCTGGAAGTTTTGTCTGGAAACGAAATAACCAATAAGGAACTCATAGGAAGGGAGCAGAAATAGAAAAAATCGATGCAATGCTTAAAATAGGCGGTATGTCAATAAGTCGTAGCCCGACGTGACACCGCTGTCCGGCCTTGGTACAGAGGAAAGGACAGGAGAGCGTTGTCCAAGGCTGGCCTTGAGGGGCACAAAGTTTTGTAACAGCGATGACACTACATGCAGCTTGCCAAGTCCCCTTACCTCAGGGGCTCCCTGCAGCTTCCGGACACGGTCACTGCCAGGTGAGACCTCAGGACCTGGTGGTCACAGGGGTAACGAGGGCTAAGCTAATATTTCTTTTTCTTTGGGGAAGGCAGAGCTGAAAAGAAGGGTACCCAGTTCCAGCTGGGCAGTTTCTGAGCAGTTTGTATATAATCTCTCTAGCCATCCCCCATTTCAAGGGACTACCTTCCAAATGTTCTCTTTATGCCATTAAAGCTGTTATTTCTCATTTAATTGTGATCAAATTACCTTCAGAAGGAATAAATTCCTGTGGAAACGAAGTACAAACCAAACATTTCTCTTAAGATTTCTGTGTGAATGGCTGTTACACACAGTCCTGACCCAGGCCAGACACAGAGGCCCATACAAATGGGGTTGAGACTTGGTTACACTTGGAGAAAACACTCTAAATTTCTGTCAGCCTGCACTGCTAGGAGCCAGCTGAGCCAGGGGCCTTAGGCACACTTCTTCAAGCAAGACAGGCTTGTAGATCCTCACCTCACACCCTCCCAGAGGACACCACTCCACTCTCTACCTCTCTAAGTCTTGGGGCAACTGGAAATGAGGATCTAGCTGCAGTAGCAGAGCAGGCCGTTCGCTGGCAGGCTCTATGCAGAAGCAGGTTCTTAGTGCAGAAGGCAAGGAAGGGCAGGAGGGGACCGCTTTTTGGTGCGACAGAGAAAGACAAGAGCACAGAATTTGCTGTCAGAACACTGGAGGAGCATTCTCACAGCTCTGAGAACACGATGTTGCCTCAACTTTGTGATTTGAGGGGTTTCACTGCAGCATCCTGCCCTCCCGTACCTGGCAGTCCCCCAGGAGCAGCGCCGCTTGCATCCCCCCGGCTGCACTGCAGGGGCTGAGCTGTAGAGGCTGCCCTTGCCATGCTCCTGCATAACGCCTGCACTAGGCATGGCCACAACTGCAATAAGAGGCTGCTTTCTAAGATCTAAGCCCTCAAACACTCAGCACTTGGTCAAAATCCACCTGGTGTGGACAAAAAGGCACCTGCCAGCCCCCCTAAGGCTGTTGTCTCCTCTGCTTACTGAGGGGCAGTAACTCAGCCCTCCGGCTGCCCTGCGCTCTTGCTGTGTGATCCTCGAGCACCAGCAGCAAGCCATCGTTTTCCTAAACCAGCCCCGCTGGGACTGAGCAGGGGGAACTCACCCGAGCCGTCGGGAAGGGAGCGCACAAAGGATGGCAGCATTTTCACCGTTGCTGTGGAATTGGTGTCTCTGCCCAGGCCCTTCGCCATCTCGGCCCGGAAGCGCGCCATCACGTCCAGCAGGACATCGTCGGAGAGACGCATGTGGTACAGGTACCTGTCAACCTGGAGACATGCGAGGTGTCACGAGGGAGGCAGGCAGGCTCCTCGGTGCTCAGCACATGGCTGGGATGGACGCTGCCTTCATGCTGCATGTGCCTGGGAGGCTTCCCTCTTCTCTGCAAGCAGGGAAACTGCAGAACCTTCCTAACCACTCGCACTAGTTTTCTAACCATCGGGGTGTAGTTTGACATGAGGGATCTGAAAATCCTGAGCTCCAATTGCAGTGATATCCCCGCATGGTTAGTTTGTTCATTCCCTCCCATCTGACAGACATGAGGCTAAACACACCGTGAGGAGACACAAGAATCATTTACACGCATAAGAGACTGAAGGTGAACACACCACCTATGCAAACTGCACCTCTCTGATCCTGTATTCATTTCACTTGTAAACTCAGCATATCTAAATTCCCATAAACAGCAGTGAAAGCAAGCTCTGGAATATCATCACATTTACTCTTAAAAAAACTTAGTTTAGAAAGTGATTAATTTTTGAATTACTGTCAAAAAAACATCTTATTTGATAGATCAGTAACTTCCTGACCTACATAAGCCCACAAGACTCTCTAGATCCTGACAGGCTGTTTTTACACCATTTTTTCCTCCTATTTGTTTAATGAACTAAAACTGCAAAGTATCTCAAGCTGGTGAGAATTTGCCCTCTCTGAGTCAGGTCCAGAAAATGCTGTCAGTGCCCAAGCGTGTCAGCTACAATCTGAAAACATCTATTCAGCTACTGCTTCGCTCCCCAGCCAATTCACTTGGTTGGCACGCCAGGCTGGAGCTCAAAGCCCGTTTCTCACCCCAGCTCTGCCCTCTGTTCCCTGTGATTTTAGGATTACATCGAGAAAACATTTCTGAGTGCAATCAATAACCTTCCTTAGGAGTCTGTAATTCACAGGACACAATAAAATAAAAGCCAACTGAATTTAAAGGGAATCAAAAGCATCTATGCCTGGTAGAGAAGCCAATCGGTGTTTCTATTCGGCTTCATCCGAGCAAAACTTAAGGTCTCCTTCAGGACCACCCACTGCTTGAACTGCTATTTACCTGCAGGGCTGGCTACACGGCTGTAAGGAGGACTACAGCTACACAGCTGCATACAACAGAGGATTCATCCAGCAAAATAAGAACCTGTCACCATTTAAATACCTTTCATTTCCACTGGGGAGACAGACTTTGGTGCTGTATGAACAAATATGATGCAAGCATAGTATTTGTGTGCTCCAAAGAGCTGGACATCCTCTGACGTGAGGCTCAGGGCCAGAGGCAGTGGGCAGGGGAGCTCAGTGTTTCATCAGTCCCATATACATAGGGAGGGCTGAGAGATCACGCACAAACCAGGTCCCACCAGCAACAAGTTGGGGTTTAAGAAATAACACTGTTTAAACAGAGAAGGCAGGCTGGGGATAAACTGGCCTCTTCTGTAACTGACTGGCCACCTACGTTAATGATGCCCAAACTAATTACCTAGTTACTCATTCACAGTCCCATTTTAAACGGATGGTCATTAATGACTCATCTGAGCACGCCAGGACCCTGACAATAATATGGGCGCCTACCTAACACCAAACACATGGGAGAAAGTCAAAATATGAGATGTGACTGTAAGTGGCAGCAGCTGCCTTAGATACAGCTATAAGACCATTATTTAGATATTTCTCTGTAGCCCCAGTTTGCACAACCATTTGATTTTCTCCAGGGCACCTCAGGGCACCTGCAGGAGGTGCCATCTCCGCCCAGGCACCAGCACTGCCTCCTTGGGCACGCCAGAAGAAGAAAACACGACGACTGGAAACACGCGGCTCTCACGCACTCTCACACAGACTCAAACAACCTTGTCAGATAAGCCCTCAAGGAAAGAAAACTAAACAGTAATAAAAACGGCTGTGTCCGTGTTTGCAGCTGTCACACGGGAACTCTCTGCCCCCACCAAAGCTGCGTTCTCCACCCTGATCAGCTCCAGCCAGAGGAGGAGACAGCCCTTGCCAAGGAGCTAGATAAGGCACAGCCTGACAGCTCCCTAGCCTGATTTACAGCCAGAGCAAGGGCACACAACAAATCACTGGCTTGCAAATGCAGGAATGGCCTGGCTGTGCAACACCAAAACGTGTTGTACTGCCTCCCCCCAACACGCAAGAACAGTCCTTGCTTTTAAGCGTCTTGCCTAACTCATAGAAATACTGTTTTCACAGCAGAGACAAATAAGCCTGGGCAGCTGAGGAAGGAGGTATTCCCTCTAATCAGAGAGGGATCAACCCTGCTCCACACTGCCTACCGTGGGCTTCCTAAAAGAGACCTCTGAAAAGCACTGTTTCCTTGCCTTCGTGTGGGACTAATTTGCACCTCGCAGAAAGATGCTCTTCTTCTAACAGCTTTGCAGACTCTCTCTGCCCCTCCTCTCCCTCACTTCAGGCAAGCCCTCCCTCGACTGCACTCTGCATGTTGCTCTTAGGAGCCCACTGTCAGAGCACTGCCCCACAAGGTCTCTCCCTTTTTTGGTAAAAAGCAGGAAGGAAAAGCACTGTCCGGACGAGAGATCTTAGATCAGATTCTCACAAGGAAAGGGCACTGGGGCCTCTTTCTGGTCATAGTAAACCATGGGGATAAAAGGGCTGTGACAGTCAGAGACAACCGACTTGAGATACCATGACACGTCTTTGGGATCTCCTCTCCAAGGCAGAATTAGCGAAGAAGCCCCTCTAAACATGAGAGAACTCATGTTTAACCAAGGGCATGGAGAAGACAACAGGGTGTTGCTGGCTTTGCTGCAGAGGTGGCACTGCCCACGGGGACCTTGGATCACCTGCACTGCCACGCTGCAGGCAGCCCCACCTCCAGCTGCCGGTAAAACAAGAGGACGGGGCTGGGTGGCGATGGCCACCATGAAGCACCCAGTGTAGGTGCCAGGAAAACAGAGGACCCCCAGGGGACATATCTAGAAACCGGAGGCCCTCTGACCCAAGCAGCTTACAGGTCCCATGAGGTCTTACGATGGAGAGAACAACCCACAGCAGCACAGCCACAAAAGCAAGCTGGGGAAGAGCAACCATTAGGCAGCTCACCCTCGGTACTGACAGGTTCTGACCTGGCTGATTTTCAGCTTTTCCACCTTTAGTTCCACCAACACAAGTTGGAACTGTGTGTTGAATCACAGGAGACCTGGCCTAAAGTCCCCAGGAGCTTCTCCTGCCCCTGCTGCAATGGGAGTGAATCAGGCTCCTACTCAGTTTTAAAGACCCCATCCTTCACACTACTCACAAAGCAACTCAGCACGAAGTTCCTTGCTGCCCTCTGGACTACAGACACCACACCAGATAAAGTTCAAACCCCATTTCTCCTTACCAAAGAGCACTTGCTTCATTACTGGAAAAGAACTTACAACTGTGCAGGGAAAAGCACTAACCAAGACCTTCTTCCACAGTCATCAGATGGTTTGTGGTCCAAATCTTTCTTACCCCATTTGGCCCTATGGCTTTAGTAGATAAAGAGCTGCCTAGTTTGCATTACAGACTTTAGACCCCAGAGAGCCCTTGAAAACAGGAATCTCAGCTACTGCTCCATCTTACGTACCTTTTTTATTTGATCCTCTTTTAGCTTTGTAAAATGGAAAGCTAGCAAGTGGACGGCAAACATTTTCTTGAGGCTGATGGATGTGTCAGTAGTGACAGCTGCTGCTGAGTAACTCCAAAGCGATACGTCTTTATTCACGAAGCTGGAGCTAGAGAAACTTCAGCTGAGGCACTTCCCTCAGGGCGAGACAGTGGCGTTCCTGGGAAACTGAGTCCAGAAATAAATCCATCCAGTGTGATCGGTTCAATGATTAAACTCCTGTCTCTTTGTATCTCCCCCGACATCACCCCAAAGTCCCTCCCCCCCCAGCTCCACGCTTCATTGTGCCAAACGCAGGCACCTGGACTGCTGCCAAGCTGAAGGGGAGAAAAATCGATTTTGTTACTGCTCCCCTTGGGAATTGTTACCACTTTGCCATGGAGTTGCCACACAGCCTGCCTGGCTTCACCCCGCTTCGTACCCCCGGGGGCGGAAAAGCTCACACCAGCACAGTGCAAAGTGCTGCGGGGAATTGGGAAAGTTGGAGAGGATTTTAGGTTTCTTCCCTCTGGACGGCACTCCCACTTGTGCTCTTCTGCATGAATTAACTCCGCTCTAGTTCCACACAGTGCACCCTTATCTACAGCTAAGCCTCAGCTGCGTAAAGGAGAGAAGAGGCACACACAGACCCCTGCCCCCAGCTGAAATACCTCTTGCGCAATTCCCAGCGGAGGAAGGTTTTGCACAGACTATTCTCCCTTCACCCCTCCTGAAGGCAAAGTTTCAGACCTAGGCAGATCCTCCATGTTGCAAAACTTAGGGAGGGGACAGACTTACCTGGCAGCCAGTGCAGAGAGCAGACTGTGGCACTTGATAGAATACGTGCCTCTGGCTGGCAGCACCCAGTGCCTGCTGCAGGAGCTGCTTCCTTGCCACCAGAGCTGAATCTGACAAAGCCTTCAACTATTACTCACAACGTTTATTCTGAATACACGAGCATATCCCAGATTTCGATATGGATATGGACTAATGAAACATCATCCAAAGAAACTGGGTGAGATGTTGACACAAAGGAGAGAAGAGGAAAAGAAAAAGTCATTCTGAGTAATTAGCACTCACTCCCAGCCTACACCTACAGCCAGTGCATTTTCCCCCAGACACTGTTCAGTGTTTCAGCTGGAACAGAGTACACACTGCACTGGCAGACAACCTACACCCAAAATTTTGCTGAAGATTGCAATTAAAAATTATTTTGATAAACCAGAAAAAACAGCCTCGGGACAGGGGGAGAAGTGGTAGATGGAGAGGTGGGAGGTGCCAACAATGGCAGGAAACAGAAAACTACTACACAGATCCACAGCAGGGCAAAAGTGGACAGTTAGCAGAAAAGGATCTCAGGCTGTCCAGTCATAGCCTAAAATGGACACAACAACCTCATGCTATTGTTAAAAATGTGTGTATATACATACGACTGATCGGTCATCATATTGAGCTGTATGAACAGGAATACAACTCACAGACACAAAAAACAACAATACTTCAACTCTGCCCAGCACAGTTCTCAGGAATAAAACAGTTCTGGCAGCTTCGAGAAAGTGTGGATCAGAGCAGATAGCTCTGCTGAACATCAGGAGCAGTCATAGGTGACATTTTCTCAGCCTCTGATCACAAGGAAAGACTGAAAGAGCTGAGGGAGGGTAAGAGAACTGCAAACAAATCACACAAAAGCTCCACTTGGAAAGGCTGCGGTCTTTTTTGTTCCTTCTGCCTGCCTTGCATCAGGGATGAGCTCCAGACACAGGAGATCCCACCAGCTCTATGTATTTTCCACTTTTCTAAAACGAGAAAAGCGAGAGTAAAGCAGAGTGGATGAACAGTCCATAAATAGGGCTGGTTCTAAAATTAGGCCTTTGATCTTCAAGAGAAAGGGAGAAAAGAAGAAAAAAAGCCGCGCTACCAGCCAGAAAGCACGGTTCACTTCTCCTGTATTCATCTTTTAATAACTGCTGGCTCGTTAAGTCAGAGACTGACTCCCAGAGGGACTGTCTCTCTCCTCATTGTTTACCCATGCCATCCGAGTCACAACCCCTCTGGCCAGCAAAATTGAAAACATCACCTTTCAAGCTCCATCCCACTCTGATCCAGAGCTCATTGTGACTGTAATACAGTAGATTTGTTCCTCATTCTCTTTTTTCTTTTTTTCTCTAACAGATGCCACTGGAAAAGGGTCTCAAAGATCCACGTTACTGAACTGGCAGCAGGCTCTGTTAAATACCTGTCATGTCACATTCACTGCGCTCATCTCTGGTGCTTCCTAGCTTCAAGAAGGCTGTTGTGTAAGAAAAGACAAGACGTTATCCCATTGCCATGCAGACAGCAGCTCAATGCACTAAGGGCCTGATTCCCAGATATGTGACAGCCATTTTGTACTGGCCAGCAAAGGCGAAATGATCCAGAACAGATGAGCTCCAATTGCCTGCTGCTTGGACGTTTAAGGCACTGTTGGTTGCTTTTTCCCCGTGTTAGAGGGGAAAACTGTTCTGCACCCACTGAATACAAACTCTGCACCCAATACTAGTTACAAATCCTCCCTTCCTCTTTTGCAAGGGCCAATAAGACTTCAAATTTACAACACTCCTCTCTCTCTCTCTTCTTCTGCAGCTCTCCCTCCAAACCCTGTCTCTAGGCACAACTGAGTATCCTGAAGAGGCTGGTGCTCACGTGGCCCATCTGCCTTCCCCAGCCTTGCAGCCAAAACACATGCAGAGAAAAGGAGCTCACAGCTACAATCGGGAAATACAGACATGTATCTGCAAGTTCATCAGTTAAATACACATCATTTACCACTAAAAACAGGGGTCATGTTAATAAGGGCTTTGTTACTGGAGAAATACATCTATCTTCGGTGAGGTATCAGGGGCAGTGGCAATGCCAGTTACTGAGTGGCACCCAGGTTAACGAGGCAGCAGACAAAGCTGCACAAGTCATCAGAAGAAATCACTTCTCATTCCAACACCATGCTTCCAACACCAATCCTTAGAGAACACTTCCCCTCCCAGCAGCAGCAGCTTTGACTACCTGATATATCCCCACAAGTTCCTGAAAACCAAAACACAAATGGGTCCCCACATTCTTCCCAAAGGACAGGAGCAGAGCCCTTGGGTACCTGAAATGAAAGCATCCCCCCACAGTGTCACACGTCCCCATGAAGCAATGCCAGCATTTTTAGGCAGGCAAGCTCAGGGGAAAGCAAGCCCTTCAAGAACAAGGGAGGCCACCAGAGAACCTCGATGCTGGAGCGTCCCCAGACCAGCACAGCACATGACAGACGGAGTTTTTCTGCAAAATTAAGGCAGAACACCAGAGGGGAACAATTGGAACATCCACCCCAAGGACAGACAACATTGAGAAGAGATGGAGACAGCACAGACAGAAAAGAGCATATGGGCTTAAGAGTAAGAAGGCTTTTTGTTATTGTTTTAACCAAGCAGCACTTATCATTTTCCATCAGAAGCACAACAATCACACACATTCACACAAAAAAATAAATTGTGAAACTAATAAAACTCCAACCATCTGAAACGTGAATGCCTGAAATTAATCTGGAAATCTGAACACCCGAAACAAAAGTTCTGCAAATGTGATTCCCAAATCAAGAGAACAATGTTGGTATTGTTGTTTGGAAAAACAAAGGCTCAGCACAGACCCATGAGGAAGAGCAGCAGGCCACTCCACTCCCCCCCAAGGGCTTGCTTGCCCAGGACATATTAAAAATGTGCAGCCCGTGTAGCTTTGCACCACACCAGTCCAGATTTTACCACATGGGACCAATCTGGCAGCCCCACCACCAAGAGTCAATGACAACCACACCACTAGCTCAGAAGAAAACTTTCATAAAAAGTCAGCCTGGAAACGCCTGAATAAACTTCAGAGCTCCTAACAGTTACTATGGAGTCACTATGGAAACGAGCACTGAATTAAGCCAAACGCTAATCTGGGCAAAATACAAAAAAGAATGCTTAGAGTCATTTAGCTCCTGGGCTGCGAGGCTTGCTGCTCAAACACAAGACTGGCTCACACCTCCAAGTCCCAGCTCCTCTTTCCTTGCTCAAAAGTACACACTAAGAAGCAGCTTAGCATACAGTTAAAGGGTACGTTCACCAAAACAGTCCAGAAGCAAGGTACAGTAGCAGCAGGAGTCTTCTGTGACTTGGGGGACGGAAGGGAGTCGTCCTTGCAGAAGCATTGTTTGAAGCGGTACCTTGCAGATCCAGCAAGGTGTTCGCAGTCCAAGAGGTAAGTGAGCAAACACAGGCTGTCATAACCGGACTGCAGGCACAACCACCTATATCTTCCCTTTGTCAAGTGCAAAGCAAACAAGAACTCAAGGGATACCACTCAGCCACGTAACCCACCTCTCTCAAGCTCTTCCACGAGCATCAAGGGTTATAAATTTGTAAGGGTTAATCACAAGCTTGTGTTCTGTGCCAGTCACGTTGCATTTAAGCAGAGGCTGTCCTGACTCTGGGAAGGAAAGGAGAATTACTCCTCCCCAAAGCAGAAAATGCCCGACATTCACATGGCCATGGCCACACATACATAGCTGCTTGGTTCTTCTTCAAATGGGGCTTTGCAGAAGGACATGAAAATTTCCCTCCTGACCAGCTCGGCCCTAAAGTCAGCAGAGGACATGAACTAGCAACATTTACGCGCTACCTGCATTTCAGTAAGTAACGGGAAAATTGTGTGTGAAATACCCTGAAACAGCTTTTAAAACTGTGTTCAGACTGCTGCAGACTTGCTTCTGAACAGCAGCTTTAAGGTCTGATGCTAGCAGGAAGCAAAGGGGATTCAGACCTAATTTTCCACCCATGGAGATATGCAGTTGAACATTTTAGAAAGTCAGGTATTTGACAGAGAGAAATTCACCCCAGTTTTCACCAGTATCCCAACATTAAGACAAGCAGCATCTGCAGGCTTGTGAATACCCAACCACACACACAGAGTTGCCACAACATAACTCTCCCCATGCAGTCACAGCAACACGTCCTACCGCTGAAATCCCTTTCTGTGAGCACACACAGCAGTTTCAGCAGCCAATTTTTCCACTCCCCAGTATCTCTACTAGGAGCTCAACGGTGTACTTGAAACCTTCTTACACTAAAAATAACTGCAAGGGTGACAGAGCACAGTCGTGTATGAAACTGGCTTAGCCTGGTGTTGCACTGCCTTAAACCTTATTCAGTGACCCTATCAGGTAGAGTTTCCTGAAAACTCAGTTCCAACAAACTAAACCTTCCTCCCGGTGGTATGCACATATGTTTTCCACTTTAAGGTATGTGGGAATACCGCTGGCACAAGCATCAACCCCTGGCTGTTATTTACTCTACCTAACAGCTTACAGTTTAATTAAATATTTCATATCTCCCATCAAAATCCAGATGTCACAAACAAGCTAAAACATGAAGCAAAAAAAATATGAATTGCAACAGAACAAAATCATTTGTATAAAACTGAATTAGAAAAAAAGAATAAGACATCTGAATTTCTCCAAAATAAATAAATTACACCTATACCTCTAAAATCACCTTCCCCCAAAAAACGATACTACCTTTTTTTTCCCCCAAACATTGCCTGAGTTTGTGTGATAAGCATTTCCTGCAGTAAAGAATACAATATAAAGAGCAAGGACAGACTTAATTACCCTTCGGATGACAGAACTGATATTTATCTCAAAATTCCTGTGACCAGAATTACATAATTCCCAAGGCATTAACACAAATGCTTTTTGCCTCCTTACACATTTTCACAAGACCCAAAGGTTAGGGGCACATGATTCCTGTCATCGTTCTGACCAAATTTCCTGCCAGGTTGTTCATTACCTGTTTGTTATCTGCTTAACTCTGCCCTTTGAGAAGGAATGGAATGAGTAGCTCATTCATCACTAGTGAAATATCTGATGTTTATTACAGGTGAGGATATCTTGCAAGAAGGCAGTGGTTTCCGATTTTCACATTGAACAAGTGTACAGCAGAGTGGTAAAAGCAAAGGCATGGCCTCTGAGCTTACAGAAGTCCGCCTCTCTGAGTGCTTCACATAAGTGGTCACAGGAGGAGAACATCATCAAGGAGCTGCAGCAGCGTAAACATGAAATGCCAAAGTAGTTATTAAAATAGTATTTTATTTTATTAATAAAAACTAAACAGAATTATGACATGGATTCTATTTTTTCTTTTTTCCAGTTTCCTTTGAACTACTCTGATCATCTCTTTTTGAGGCAAGGCCGTATCTACCATTCCTGTGCTGATCCTGCCACTCACTCTCCAGCTGTCTCAGCATCTCTTGTGTTAGAAGTCCTTCACGCAGCAATCTGTTGGCAAGCGATCCACGTCCATGGCTTTTCAAATCCTCCTGCCTCGTAGAAGACCTGTAAGCTTTCAAGCTCCTGGCTCTACTTTCTCCTGGAACCTCCAGCGCAACAGAGAGTGGCTCTGTGGATTTTGCACCACGATGGTCTGAAAACATCCTACTATCTCTTTTAGTCCTTGAAAGAGGAAAGTCTTCTGACACAACTTCTGCCGCTCCAGAAGCAGCACTAGACTGTGAAGCTCGGATCAGCTTTGTGATGTTGCAGACACCAATTTGTATAATGTCGTCTAGTTTTTTCTGAATATTCCTTACAAGGGCAGCATCAGGGAACATATCCATGAAGCGGTAACTGAAGAGAGGTGAAACAAAACAAAATACAATTAAACCTTTACACTAAAGGAATGCTGACTGGGACAAAACTGAGATATACATTATGTAAAGTAAAAAAGAAAAATTATTACGTGTTGCATGAGAAGACCACTATATTTTAGGTGGCACTGCAGCTGCTTCAGTCCAGGATCCCCTTGTTTCTAACTTTCTTTCTCTGTCAGTCACAAACTGTTCTCTGCAGAGCCTGCAGCTTGCTCCCACAACATAGCTACACCAGCATTTGTCAAGATCCTCCAAAGAGCCATCAAATGACCCCATACTGTACCACATACACACTGGCTGGAAACACACTGCTTTCTAGGACAGCAATTCATAAATATTAGCAGAAAAAAAAAGTGATTCCCAAGCACCAAGTGAATACCTTAACCACAGATAGAGGTCAAAAACATCATGAACAGCTTCGAGGTGTACAAGTTCTTTGATGTTCTTTGGTGGGGCTAGCGGCCATTTGGTGTGCCGACAGAGCCAGTCAAACGTCAGAGGCTCATTTCTGCTGAACTGTCTTGCAAACTGAAAGAAAAAAAAGAGGATTCAGTGAAATATGCAATTAGTCAGGGAAGAACAAATAAATTTACAGCACAGCCATTTCTGTAACCAGTTGCATTATTCAAGCAGTTTATAAACAAACAGGCTATTTACATTCTTGTAACTGACAGAAGGGTAGTTTGTAGTTGAGCAGCTGCACGCTAGCTAAGGCCCACTGCAATCCGCAGAGCACAGAACTGATTGAGAGTCAGTACCACAGTCTACTGTTAGATAATGTTTGCAGGCCAGTTTATTATTAAAGAAACAGCCGCTAGCCAACTCAAAATAATCCCAGTGAACTAAATTCCCTTGAGTCTGTATACATACAATATTCCAGAAAATACCTGCTTTGTTTTACACAGCCCAAATGCCACACATTCTTTTAGTTAATTGCTCAACACAGCAGTCATCTCTCCTTTCCCAGGCCTCATTAACACAATTTGTCCATGGGCCGTGCACAGAGTTAAGCAACAGATGTACAGAGCTATCCAGCAAAACCTAACACTGGAGGCATATGATTTCATCTAGCAGAGCACGCAGACCTGGTCTTTTCTTCTCCTCTTGCTCCTATTCTGTTAATTATCTTTTTTTTTTTTTTCAGAATCTCCAGGATTGAGAAAATTGTATTAAATGTGTTCCCTGACTTATGAAAGGCACTACTCACAACCCAAACAGATTAATCTGCAGTAACAGCTCTTCTGAAACCTAGATATCTCAGCTCTTTTACTAACAGATAAACAAGACAAATAAGATTTAAATTTTTAAATGTCAGGAGTACTGATGACTTGGATTAACTAGTTCCTAACTGGCTAATACCAGGGTGGTTTTTTTACCAGGGGCTAAAATTCACATCAACATTTAACAACTGATGTGTCAGCTGCTGAATCTACTATCATGTTACGACCTTCTGCACCTCCACTACGTGGGATCTGAATGCTTAGCATTTCCTTAAGAAGGCAAAATTTATTTTTTTAAACTCTTGAAATCAATCACTCAACTTTCAAAGAAAGTTACTTGCCAGTTTTTAAAAGCTTGAGTCTGGTATCTGTGACATAAGGGCACAACAGCAGTTAAATTTTTAGACTATTTTATTAAAAATATTAACACAATCCCTAAAAAAAAGGGAGAAAGATAATAGTGTCTAACAAAGTAAAAGGCCCAAAAGAAATTATTAGTCCTGAAAAACTGAAATCAGCTGACGGAAAATTCCTCAAAATAATCACTCCAGGAGCACTGACAAAAAGAGTTTATCAAGGCCTGCAAACTGAACTGATGTAATTCTGAGATCAATTTTACAGCACCACTTCTTCTGGGAGTTTAATTCTACATAATTGTATTATAACATCAACAGTCACATTCAGTCCCACATTTCTCTGTCTTGTTGACCACCTAACACCCTGAAACAGTGGAGGCAAACAGTGGAAAACTATTCAAATTCTAATTTAATCTCAAAATGGAATCAGTTCTCAGAAGTGAAGAGCTTCCCCCTTCCAGGTGAAGAATACAATTTTTAAAAAATCTCTAATTTATATTTTTTACCTATGAGCATGTTAAGAATGCTCTCAAATGAGGCAATGACAATACCCACAATAAGCAGAGCAGCTAGACAAGTCCCACTGCACCACAACCTGCTCAGTTCAATATAAATTCAACATTTTCTAGGAAACAAACAATAACCGACCTTCAACAACGTGGTACACACAAAGGGCTCTTTTCTATTCAAGGGTGCAGTGCAGAAGACATATCGTGATCGCAAATTTAGTGGAATGTGCTGAATCATATCTGCTAGAAATTTGAAGTCATCAATATTGCAGACAAAGTAAAGCCCATCAACTTGTGAGAGACTCACAAAAATATCCTGTGAAAACATAATCAAATGAAGAGGGTGTTATTACAGGAAAGGGTTGACACATTTTATATTAACAAAACAAAATGATTTGGTGTTTTAAATGCTAGTTATACTGAAAGAACAGTTAAAAATACTAATTCGAACCATAGTAATAAGAAAAAGGTCAGAAGAGCTCCCTCTACTCTTTTAAGAGAATTTTAACTAAATTCTCTGACACAGGATCAGAGGGTAAGACATAAAGCACTATGTTTTATTGAAGCATTTTCAACTGGTCTTTTAAGTATCCAATTTTATGTTCTAAAAACATACATTTTAGCTTCGAAGAACACTATCACAATAATCAATTATTTCCACGTTTCAAACTTATTCCAGGTTTGTCACTTAGCATGACCCAAAAAGCTAACTTTACAACATAAAATTCAACAATTGAGCTATTTTTATACCAATGCCAGGAGCAGACCTATTTTAGGAAGAAAGAAGTCACAAGATAAATCTGGTGTTGCAATAGAGAAGTTCAAAGAATACCTGAAACTTATCCAAGGTCTGGAGTAATAGGAGATGCCACTGCACATTGCAGGTGGAATTTTTATTGGCCCACAAATCTAGTTTCTCTAATGTAAATCTTTTGAAGATTTTTTTTCTTTAAAAGATCTTTAGAGAAGTACTGAGCTTCTTAATTGGATATGCAACTGAATACTTAGAGAGATTGATAATGACATTTTCTTTTTTTTTTTTTAATAAATCTTGATACTGATAAGCTAGCTCAGAAAAACAGATTTTGAAGATGTGCTGTTACCCTACCAGTCTAATCTTCCAGGAGGTCTCCGAGTGTAATCTTCTATCTCAAGGTTAGAAACTGTGTAATTTGCTATGTAACAGCATCTCAGCAGGGAGCTAAATATGCACTCATATCCCTGAAAGCTGCAGACAAGTTCTCATTGTGCTAAAAACAGTGAAACTGTTTTTTAAATACAGCATTGGAAACTTAATTTCTACTTCAAAAACTTCAGGTGCTTCCAGAAATTCTACCATTCTACCATTCACGTAATGATGAGATCAAGTAGATCCCACAGAATCTGTTTACACCAAGCTCAGCAGACTGTTTTACTGTAAAGTCCGCAGAAGCTCTCAGATATACAGAAACCTGACATGACCAGCTCCGTTTCCCAGCAGTTTTCACACACATTTGTTAAAATTTCAATCTAAGATTTTCAGACGCAGACAAAGTCTACATTTAAAATGGAGGAAAGGTGAAATGAAAAGGATCTTGCATGCTCTTTAACACAAGTACACGTATTTACACACTTCAAAGGCTTTCAGGTTTATTATAAAATAGAATAAGTAGGCATTCAAAATGTATTTGCAGTCATGGCTGTGGTAGAAAGAAAAATTGAACTAATACACACAAAGCTGTCTGTTACATTTTTAAAGTACATATTTCTAAGAAAGCAGTGACTATAGGCAAAGCTATAGAAGCTAATATTTTGATTGCTCTTACAATTAGATTGGAAAGAGTGGCATCAGGGAGATGATAAGCAAACATTTCTATCTGCTCAGCAGTAGGATGTAGGCCAGCTGCCTAAAGGGAAAAACAAAGACAACATTTTCCATTAATTCTCAACATTGTTCTTAAGTTAGCGCATCAGATGAAGAATCTAGAAAGATAATATGCCAAAACACCCTACAGAGTCCAGTTTTTCGAGAACACTTATATGGACCTTACAAACTTTTGAGCTTTTAATTCTTAAAAAAGCAGTTTCAATATAACTGAAGGTATTGCAAGCCTCCAAATGAGCCATATATTCAAAATCATCCCAGCATGACAAAAAACGTTTTTGTCACTGAGTTGTTCATAGACACAAAGAAAAACAATTTGGGATCAGAAGACTGTAACACGGCTCCAGAGCACACCTGTACACACAGGGAACTGAGCCTCTCACCTTCACAGGGCGCACAGGCTCACTCAGAATCTCCTTCAGCTGCACTAGGTCGTCACGATGCATTGTTGTGACTTCTCCTTGCTTGAAAGATGAGCCGTAACGCCCAGCTCTGCCCGCGATTTGTAGAGCCTGAGAGGTTGTAATTAAGTCTATTTCCTTCTCCCCCTTCTCATTGATAGTTGGCTTTACTATTGAGTTAAAAATTATTCTTTTTATACACCTGAAATATTTGAGAAAAAAATAGGAATTGGTTTTGCAAATTATTTCCAATACACAACCACCTACAGAAGAATGAAAGCCATATTTTCAAAGGCTTTTTCTCCTCCATAAATTAAATAATCACAGGTACTACTTAGGAACATATCAAATCCAAAAGGGCAGCATAAGACTACTGGTTAGTAGTTACAAGAATCACCATCCCGACATATTTCAATCCTGTTCTAATAGGGTCCCAGTCCACTCCTCATCATCTGCCTTAGCAGTTGATAGCAATATGACTTCATTGCTTTCAGCAGCATAATACCTCTAAAACTGGACTGAACTTCAAAGAATCATAGAATTATTTAGGTTGGAAAGTGCCTGTAAGATCATCAAGTTCAACCATCATGTAACACTACCAAGTCCACCACTAAACCATGTCTCTTAGTGCCACAACCCCATGTCTCTTAAGTGTCTCCAGAGATGGCAATTCCACTACCAAAAACCACGACTAAACAACCCCACATCCCTCAGTTGCTCCTCGTGTATCGTGTTTTCTAGTCCCTTCACCAGTTTCAGTGTTCTCTGAGCACGTTCCAGCACCCCACCATCCTTCTTGCAGTGAGGGGCCCCACGCTGAGCACAGAGCTCAAGCTGCGGTCTCACCAGTGCCAAGTACAGATGCACAAGCACTTCCCCAGCCCTGCTGGCCATACCATTTCCGATGTGGGCCAGGATGTCACCATCCTTCTTGGCCACCTGGGCACACTGATGGCTCCTGTTGATCAGGCTTTCAACCAGCACCCTCAGGCCCTTTTCTGCAGGGCAACTTTACAGGCACTCTTCCCCCAGGCTGTACCACTGCACGGGGTTGTTGTGACCCAGGTGTGGCACCCGGCATTTCACTTGCTCTACATTTCACAAATGCAAGAGACTGACACTAACAACCTAGCCCCTCTGACCCCCACAAATTAGAAGCACCTTAACAGTGCTTACTATAACAGAATTAGATCAAGTAAGCCATTTAATTTTTAGAATCAGCTTTAGAATTAAAGCTCAGTCCTACCCAATCAAATTCATCAGCAGTTCAGAATTAAAACATAAGTACTGTGGTTTTTTAGCCGTAGCAGATATTTAGCCAATCCAGTCAGACTGGCCGGAAAAAAGTGAGCAAACTAATGCAGGTACCAGATCCCAAAAAATCATACCATAACCTGTCAGAGTACTTACAAATTGAGTCCCATTCCAATTGCATCCGTAGCAACTAAAATTTTGCATGGATCATCAGGATCATTGAACTTCTTTGCCTGTTCAAGTTTTGTTCCTAAAGCAAAAAAGCACAAACACTTCACATAGCAAACTGTTCTTAGAAAATAAATACAGCTTATCACTAAGCTTGATGTCTTTATAATAGATCAAGGAAAAAAAAAGAAAAAAAACCTTTGATTGGTATCAGGCTGTGGTTGAGGGTAGAGGGGCAGGAATTTAAAACCAGACCCAGGGCTGTAGATAGATCTCATTTAATTAAGTCTATCTGAAGAACAATATTAAGTACGTAATAAAAGCTCTGACACCAAGATTATAAAAAACACCATTCAACAGAAGTCTTTATATGGAGATGCAAAACTAGAAAAACTTCATTTTAAGTTTTTTTCTAGAAAAGCAGCAAAATCAGACTGTTCTCTCAAAAATAAAAGCAAGGAAGCTTTACCTGGTGGCAGACTGCCATAAATGACAGCACACTCTAATCCTCGAGCTTCAACCTGCCGACTGACGGAATAAATGTCGTTCTTACTGAAACAAACGATGCAGTCCCCAGGCCGGAGGTTATCCAAAGATTCTAAGGCATAATCCAACACTGTAAGAGGAGTGAGTCTTTTGTAGTTTCGGACCTAGAATTAAAGGAGTTATCAAAGATAATATGTTTTTTAAATGACAAATTCCTGTGGAAGATCATCGAGCATGGTTATTGTCACAACTGACTAACACTGAGGGACCTCTCACAGTCCTGGAAGGATAACTACCAGAAAGAAGGTGACATACACCTCATGCAGTTGCATACTTGCAACATTTCCCAGGCTGAGAAATAAAAGGCCTTTTCAAGAAGCAGAGGAACTATACATTTTTACATGTCAACTAGTTTCAAGTGAAGAAATACACAGACTACATAATAGCCATTCTTGTAAGAAATGAGTTTGTTTTCCTTATTTCAGTCACCTTCATGTTGTAACTCTTTCACAGCTGCACAGCCCAGCAAGCAGATATATGTAAAGCTACAGATAATTCACCAAGAAATCATGTAGACTACACTTTCTTAGGACCAAATTTTGTTTTTTAATGCTCTTCAGAAAGGAATCTTTTGAAGACAGCAGAATTCATAACAGGAAGGTTGGGTTTCAGAGATTTTTCAATAGCTTTCTTCTGGAGATGAAAACTCTTTAACAGTTTTCGTCACCATATGGAGAGTAAGCATCAACAGATCAAATAACCTGAGCGAACTGAAGGCATGGTTCCGTCCAGGAAGAACAGAACAGTAAAGAAAGCCACTGAACAGCTACAGCATGCCCTGAGGGGAAGTCAGCAAAACAATTACCTTTCTTTTAAGCAAAAATAATACCATTATATGAAAAAAAAAAAAAACACTTTATAACATCTCCTTTGGTTTAGCAAAATGGAGAAACATTTTAACAAGAACTCCTGCAAGAGTAACTTTGATCAGTTGTATCCCAGACAAGAGCCTGCATTTCAGTCTGTTTTCCCAGCAAGAAGGTGATACTCTAGCCATAACTTCGTAGAACTAAAAAGCTTACCTCAACTTCCTCCCCTGTAGTGTACATGAGTTCTGTCACCAAGTCAATAGCAGCAGCTTCTCCACAAACATGGATTTCTTCCGCAGAGAGTCCTGAACAAGACCCAGTGAAACAGAGTGAAACAGAGTTCAAAAAGTTACATACTTATATCCAACAGCACTTTGGCTAACATTAACAGTTACCCCAAAATCACATTTTGCTCACTAAACACATCAAGGAGTATACTTCACCTCACATTAAATTATGAATTATCGTCATTAGTCAGAACAACCTACGAACCAAAGTTAATTGCCAACATTAACAAGCTTACCTAGAAGGGCTCTTGTCCAAGCCCACCCTCTAGCAGGATCTCGGATCATCTGAATTTCATCAATCACAGCAACTTCATCTTAAAAACAAGAAAAATATGATGAACCAAGGAAGAGCATCCAGAACAGCAATATTACATACGAAAGAACATCACAAAGGCTTTCAAAAATGTTGCTCAAATCAAGTTAAACCTCTGCCACCAAAAAGCTAAGCTAAGATGGTCCAGGTAATAACTCAGAAATTGCTCAAGTAGGAGTGAAAAGGAATAGCTCTGCTACTTCACAGAGTACCAGCAATAACACCCATAAAGATCCCAGAGATGTGACAAACAACTGTATATACGTACAAGGTGTGTTAGTGCTGCACATTTCAATGGTACAAGCAATATGAGAAGCTTGTCTGGCATCTTCATTGGCATACACACGCTCTTCTCCTGTCACCAAATCACATGGCACGTTCTATGGGAATTCAGAAAACTCATGTTACATTTCCTGAATATAATATAATCCTCTTTCCACAGGGGAAAAAAAAATCAGTTTCTTAAAGTAGCTTCTGAGACAGTATAAAGGAAGCTATCCAGAAAATAACTACTCAGCCTTTTGAGACTTGTGGCCTGTATTTAAGTCCTCTCAGACTGAAGGGCATAATGAAGAGGTAATATCTTTAATGAGATGCCCTCCCCCATTCCTGCAAGAGATAACATCTTACTTAGATGTACTCTTACTTAGAAATTCTCAGACTTAACAATATATAGAGAGAAGTGACAAGAACCTTGTTAAACACTACTATATCTACATACTACGCTGCATTAATGTGTGATGTGCTACAGTAATACCTCAGAACAGGTATGGTTCTGTGCAGCTGCAAACACCCTGGTGAAAACCCTTCGGAAAGATGTTGGAAACGATAAAAAAAAAGTAAACAACAACAACAAAAAGTACTAAAGAACACCTCCTCTAGGGACCTGTTATAACAGGGCACTGGCTTTCACCAACTCACCCAATCTGAAATTGCAGAACTTTATTAGATGGCCGAGTTAAACGTATTTAAACACTGAAGCAAAAGGTTGATGGGAGTTAAGCGAGGGTAATTACTTGAGTACAAGCTAAAATAAAGGTCAGGATAAAAGAAGCAATGGTTTTGACACAGAAAAATCTAACAGTACAACCAGGCTAACCGAGGGAGAGAAAAAATACCACAGAACAATGAATGCAGGTTACAAGGATGACAACATGGCATATGCTTTGGAGAAAGTGATGTTCCACTCTGCCTAGAGCAGAAATGACCGCTGGTAACTGACATCACCACAGCTCGCCAAAAGCACCCTTCCAAGTACACTGCTTCACAGCCTCCTTTAGGCAACTACAGCACTTAAACATGCATTCATGAGACTGCTCCAATAGTTAGGAAACAGGTAAGTAATACAACATACTGACAGCAGCATTACTCTTTTGGAAGATCTCATGAGCCAGAAGTTTTAATGGACCACAGTATATTCCAGACTTTGCTGACAAAAATCTCTGGATAGCATGGTATGTTTTTCCACTATTTGTAGGGCCAGCATGGAATATTATCTTTCTCTGAATAGCCCTAGCTTCTGGATACCTAAAACACACAAAAAAAAAATAAATTGTTGAACCTGTATCTGGTGTTCTGGATACTGATTTAGGTGAAATTCCAAATTAGCTTAAATATTTGCATATCAGTAAACTTTCATGTGAGTTAAAAGCAGAAAGATCAAGTTCTTAAATACACCCTATAAGACATGAAGTTCCTGTATCTTATACATTCATCTTACTAACCATACAATGCTTTCTAAGATTGAGATTGAAATTCATAAATGGTGTTCAAAATAACTCTCATTACTATGGTCTCTCTTTGGGTGCACTAACATTTTAATGTTCCAACACACTAATTCCCAGATAGAGCCACAAGTCAGCTTTCTGGAAAGAGAATACCAACTCAGCTACTTTCATAGCTGACATGCTCTTGTTTTCCTTTTAATTGATTGCAAAATATCTTGTAACATAGATGAGAGTTTCTGACAAGTTATTCTAAAAAGAGAGAACTGGAACTGAAAACGTAATGCAAATATCTATCAAAGTTCAAATCCACAGACTCAGAAATTATGTGAGGCTAAGAAAACACCACAATCCCTTAAACTCACTGACCAGTTGGGCGGCAGCCTTAAATCACTGATCTTTCGCAGATCATCCATGCAGTCCAGCATCGGAAAGATCTGCTTGGCATGTCTCAAGAAAAATGGAAAGAGATCATCCACGTGACCTAGAAGACAAGAAAGCTTGAATGCCTGTCCGAAGGCATGCATCTTCATAACAAATTTTGAAAAAAATTAATGGTACTTCCACCACCACTTCAGTAATTATTTATACAAACAAAGTTCTAAAAATTTTAGAGCTAAAAAGCTCTAAACAAAGTTCAATATCACAATCGCCGAAAGGTAAACTAACACGAGTCATGGGCTCATTAAGCAATGTTCTACAAACACAAAGGAGCATGAAAAAAAAACCTCAGTTCAGTAAATTCACTCTTGCTAATCTTCAAGTCTAGAGAACTTCCAAATAAAATGAGAAGCTACGAAAAAGCTGGGTGAGAAATAGCTTTTTCTGTCCTATGAAGATTTTTGTCTTTTATTGCTGAATTCATTTGTGGCCTTGGAATAAAATAAATGAACTACGTGAAAGATTTTATACAAAACTAATATATAAAGATTTCTTAAATTTCCTAAAGAGGAAGATTTCCTAAAGACTTAAAATCAACACATTTACATTTTAAGACAAAGCTTAAGGACACTGTAACCTTTATATTACCATCATTAAAAACATACGTACAATGCCGAAGTCCTAAAGCTCAAACTATGGAGAAAGGTGTTTCTGTTGTTACCAATTAGCATCACCTCTTGGTTAAGTGTCGTTAATTACAACACACAAAGCAGTAAGCAAGCAAACACCACCTTCTCTATTAGTGCCACACAAAAGCAGAACAGTCAGAGTTGTGTTCCCAAGTTTTTCAAGCCACCTGGGCAGGACAACGCTCTCAAAGTGCCCCCTAGTGCCTACTAAATTTTTGAGAGAGGAATAAATCAAACAGTACGGTTTCCATTTCACCAAGGAACAGATGCTATAAAACAATGGGCTTCTACTTGCTAAGACTTCCACCTCTTTTGTTTCCACTTCAGAAGATTTAAAGACAGAACACTCTGTAGGATGGGCACAAATGGTTCTGAAGAGGAAGCAGAACGATTTTCAACCTCTTTTACAGCACCGTAGGGGGATCCAACAGGTAGACAGGTAAGTACAGCGGTTAAAAACAAGAAAAAAATGCACATTTTATTTTACAAGCACCCCAGATACTTGCCTGCACCACAGCATATATCATTGAGAATAATATGCAAATCAGCACTCACAGAGCTGGATTCCATGATATATTTCCTAAAGCTTATAAAGGCTTGGTGAAACAGGCGAGCTGCAAAAAGACAATGAAAAAGTCGATGTGAGTAGAATCACGACACCCGTATTTGTAAACACAAAACAAACCACTGAAGTGGTCCATTAAAAACGTGTACCTTTACTTGAGCTATTACAAGCAATTAAGGTTATTTAAACCTAATGACAGAGGCAACCTAACAAGCAGTGCTGTGAGAACTGTAAAAAATCCTGTCTACTAATAACATACCCAAATAAAAACAGAGTTCACATAAAAGAAACTCTTAGAATATTTTCTTACCATCTAATCCATTTTCTGTTCCTAGTCTTTGGATTTCTTTTCTTTTGTAGAACTTATTTAAGCTTTTTAGAACTTCAGCTGCAGAAAAAGAAGAACATTTTTTTAGCTTGCTCAAGACTAAATCACATTCTGCTGACCCCAAAATCATGGCTTATAGTCTCATCGCTTCAGAGTGAGGGCATCTTTGCCACGCTGAACAGACTCAAATGGTTTTTCC
Organism: Anser brachyrhynchus; assembly: GCF_964034855.1. NCBI lineage: Eukaryota > Metazoa > Chordata > Aves > Anseriformes > Anatidae > Anser > Anser brachyrhynchus. The sequence continues at coordinate 19,731,263 of NC_137700.1, read as the reverse complement.
CCAAATGAAACACAATCAACAACTGAGGCTGTTGTGGAAAAGGACGATTTTAAGTCTGGGGATGTTTTTTGTTTGCTTTTTATCAGCACTTATCGGTAAACAGCAAGTTTTAATGTGAAAATTAAATCTGCTTAAACCACTCAATGAAAGCTTTCCTAAACCTGCTGAGAGGCCTTCTTCCCTCTACACTGCTTCTAAGACACACACTCAGAGAAATCAGGCAAACCAGATGCGGTGTTCTTTCTATTTCTCAGATAAGATAAAAGAAAACTTATCCGACTTTCCTCATACCTGTCACAAATCAAGAGGTTTGATGTGAACACCTGATTATTATAAAGTTATTAATAAACCCATTCTGTCCCCTGAAAGGCAAGTTCTGTGTTTTAACAAAACTGTGTTTATTATTATAAAATACAGAATTCAGTTTATTAAACGTTAGTCAAATCACAACAGCAGAAATGTCAGCTCCTCATCGATAACAAATCAGGAATTCATAGCAATCTAGCAAGTATCAGCAGCACCTGGCCATAACCTTATGTTATTCTTAAAATTCGAGTCCAGCAGCCCTGTACTACACACTGGCAGAACTGGTACATAACGCAGTTTGCCAGCAGAACACCACCACACGCTGCTCTCCTCGGTTATTACCTGACTGTCTGAAAGCTCTGTCATGATGGGGAAAGCTTCCCATGAAATCAACGATAAATCACTGAAAAATTGCCTCTTTTTCTGAAAAGCTATACTCTAGAGTAGAGATAGCCCACTTTGAATAATAAAAATCATCGCTTGGCAAGAATTTGGCGAAGTGCAAAACCAGTAGAGCCAAAGCCAGAAGCACAAGAGCAGTGGTTCCATCCATCCTGCACCTGCATGGGATGGAGTAGTGCAGCAGTCTGTTAGGAACTTATTTCAAATGACAGACTGAAAACTACTTCCGAAGCGTTCACACGCGTAACTAAGCAAGATGAAGGCTGTTATCAGCACGCTTACATTTACTGCACAGACATTCATATTCTCATCAGGAAATGTTTAGGGCCCTGGAAATCAAAGACATGCTGGAAAACACCGCATTAAAAGAATGGAAGAGGATGAATTTCTCTTGAGAAGCCTCCATAAGAAGTTACAGAAGTTAACACAACATCAGACATATTTAAATCACAACCTACTGGCCTTACTACAAGATGAAAAGGTCAATGCCAGAACATTTGTTACTATCCAAGGCAACATGACGTTGGGACCATCGTAGCCCACTCAAGGTCACGATCCTTCCTAAGCACGAATACCTTAACAATAAGGCGTATCCAAACAAAACGAAGCTGGCATCGCACTCCAACAATGTGTACAGCCACAGCAGTTTAATCTAACTGCCTGTAGCACTATTTCTAAAACAACCAGTAGCAGGGCACAAACTCAGGAGATGTGTCCTACCTCTACCATTAATTCTCCTTTCTACCAGTCACTTCTGTTTTAAGAAATTCCCCTCTTAACTATTTTCTCAGTCTAGAGCACTATTTTAGCTCTGCTTGAGCTAAAATACTTGAGAATTACACATTTCTTAGCAGTATTTTCCAGTTAGACTTGCATTGTCCAACCCAAGTGACGTTGTGCATCTAACTAGTCCATTTGTTCAGGCACCTCCTGGTCCTGATGCACGAATTGCTGACAACAGCTCATCTTTCCCAGCTCACATCTCTTAGCAGCGAGCACGCGCACACAGTCCGACAGCTGAAGACACTCGAGGGGCATTCAATGACTGAGCGTTTGGGCTCCAAATCAACAACTTTATCAAGAATTCTTACCAGCACAAAGTGCTGGTCTTTCATACAGTAGATTTTTCTGTTCAAATTTATTTTAAAATGGTTAACAGATCCTCTCCATGCCAGGAGGCCCACATCCACACCCCGTGCGTGCTGCCTGCTGACTGGCAGCCAGGTACCAATCTTTCTCCCTCTGTACTGCTGGCGGACCACTTATCTTTGCAACATCCCTGTCTTCTCTTGTTGCTCCTCTTTATACGTCTTTCTTTCGATGCTGCATTTGTGAGCGGCCCAGTTACTCCCTTTCGTCCTCCTATCCAAGTTGAGCATCACAGGTCTTGGTTTTTTGTTTTTAAAACACAGCAGCTCCTTAGATATTTCACTGTAACATGCTCATGTATCACCAGCTCGCTCAACAATTAGCTTTTTTGATGAAGCAGTCAGACAAGGGGTTTAGCAAGCATTGACTTAAATTTTAAATCACTCCATCATATAGTAATATCGTATTGTTTTATCATTTCCATATCACTGCACTTAGGCTTTTTGTAACAAGGATGTCACCATCACACAAACCTATCAGTAACCCTACTAATGTAAAAGCAATGAAAGGCTATTAAACAACATATTCTGGCACAATCTCTGTAAGAGAAGCTCAAAAGCAATGCCCCTTCTACTTGTACCTACTTGATACACCAACATGGAAAGCATACGTCACCACTAATGAGGACATCCTAACGAAGTCAAAGTAAAGCAAAAAGATGCAGCTGGGAATGAATTCCCCTACTTGGTGTTAAGCAGCAGGTCTGTTATAAAAGTTTTTGCAGAACTGGCTTTGCAAAAGTTATCCAAAAAGGTGTCTGCTATATTGACAAGGTTTGACTAGCATGAAAGGTATGACCACTGTATCTTTCATCTTGTTAGTTTGTTATTTACTGTAATTATGAAAAGTGTAAGTAACAAAGTTTCTTCACAGGCTGTAGTGAGAGAGCTTGTAAATACTCAGCATACAAATTTTTCGTTACTGAACCTAGGACAGTATTTGACAGTAGAATTTGAGAGTATCTTCATTCAAAATACCACAAAAACACATGCGTGATTTGTTTAAGATCTGGTCAGAATTCTGGAGGAAAACTAGAGGATGAGCATTTATTTCATAAAAAAGAATGGATGATATTTGCTAAGGAAGCTAAGGCTGCAAAACATGAAATCACTGACAGCACCACAGAGGGCACCCTGCAGGCCACTATGCCAGACAAGCACCACAGCAGCCACCTGGCTGGCGTTCCTCACACCTTTAGGTTGCTTGAAAGTTAATTTTCATCTGGGAACACACATAATTTTAGCCAATCTGTTCTCTCTTGAAGTTAAGAGAACACACAGGATCTATATGTATTTTCCCATATCGTTTTAGTTGTAACTTTGAAGAAATCCACCATAACTGCTAGTCTAATACAGGTGAAAATGAGTTATGTATGCATAAGATACCACTGTTCATACTTATTGGCACCTGAGAAATACAATCCTAACTTTAGCCAATACTCACAGACCAGCCTGAAGACAACACAGATTTCTTGCCTTACAGCTGTCCAGGATTTCACTCCTAACTACGTTTTTTACCTGTCAGGCCCAAGTATCCTTTTCTCAAAGGCTCCAAACAAGTCAGATCACTTTCCCATGCTTCCTTTACCTGCTGTTTATAAAAATAAAATGTCCTCCTAATCAAGTCTTCTGATGGCATATAAACAGACGTTCTTTTACACCCTCAGTGCTTGGCATCGCTGAGCACTGAGAGGAGCAGGAACTTGTTTCTTAGCAAGCCTTTAAGGACAGCATCCTAGCAGAGCTAGGTAAAACGTAACTGTTACTGTGCAGAAGGAACAAGCTGTATAGTTTATGATTCAATAAAACGGTGAAAAAGCATTTCCAAATTGCACTCTGTTTCTTGGGATATAATTATACTGATGGACAAAGAAGTGTAGAGCACCTAAAGGTCAACAACGGGATTTCTTTCCTGTTTCCGCTTACATGATAAAGAATGTATCAGGCACGATGCAGGAGAGGCACCTGATATATAAATATATATACACACCGGATACGCAGAAAGGTGCCCACCCCCCGAGAAGGCCGCTGCTTTGCCTCCCGCAGGCCGCAGCCGCGTGCCCCGGCCGGGCAGCACGCCGCGCCAACGGCTGGCCCCGCACCTGCTCCTCCATCCACCTCGGGGCCTGCTCAGCGCCGCCCCGACGGCTTCGTCCCACCCTCGGCCCCGCGGCCAGACCGACGGACGGACGGACGGACGACGGACAGCCCGCACCCACCCTTGTCGAGGGGCCGCGTGAGCTCGGCGCCCACGTCTTCCTCCGCCGCGTCACCCACGGGCTTTAGCGGCACGGGCACGAAGAGGGACGTGTCGGGGGCCCGCGAGCCGCCGCTGCCGTCCGAGGAGGAGGAGAAGGAGGCCGGGAAGGCGGCGGCGGCGCCATGGCGGAGGGGCAGCGCCCGGCGCCCCGCCAGCCGCAGCAGCGGCCCCGCGCAGCGCCTCATCCGCCTCAAGGGCAGCGCCGCCACCGCCCGCCCCGCGCGTGCGCCGTGCCCCGCGGGGCGCCGAGCCGAGATGGCGGCCGCTCCCCTTCCTGGGCGAGGCGGCCCGCGGCCTCGCTGCTTCCGCCGCCAGGCCCTGCTGAGGGGAGGGGAACACCGGCCGTGAGGCAACGAGACCGAGGTAAAAGTGCCCGTCCTGCCCCAGAGGGGATAGGTCTAGGCACACAACGCAAAGGGCTCGTCCCCCCTCACGCAGAAGCCCGCAGCTGCGCTCCTATCTCAGCTGTGACACCCTAGAGAAGAACAGCACCACCAGTTACCTCAGTTACATGGCACAAGTATCCCTGTGAAAAACAAATCCTTTTTTAAGATCCTTGCACCACCTGAACCACTTTTGTACGCACTGATTTTTGTACGCACTGATTTAGCTACCCCAGCTTACTTCTCTCACAGCAGTGCTGCCCTGTCATGAGGCAGAGCTGGGAGAAGTTTCAGCATTCCCATCCGTAACAAAGACAACCCAGATGCTTAGTGAGAATACAGCTATTTTAATAATTGAAAGAGCAGCTCAGTATGTTTCTTGTTTATTATACATGGTTGCACAATCTGAGGCTGGTTAAATACAATCAGTTTTCAAAATCTCTTAGAATAGTCTCCAGATAACAACATGCAAGTGACCATGAAAATATTTGGCTTTTTACTTTATTCTTTTAAATTTCCATACAGGCACTTACATGAGGGAATTAAATTTGCTCTCAAAGATATTCATATTACGAGAAGTATTCTAGCATAAAGTACACAGAATCTTTGTCTGCTTTATCAAAGTGCCACAGTAATAAAACAGTTCTTACAGAAAAGTAATTCAGTAATTTGCTTACTCATAAAGTAAGGTTACCAATGACACTTGCACTGAAGTTGAGAAGTCTTGGTTTAAAGGCCAAGTGAACTACAAGCGCAAGTAGCCTTCCACACAGCAGGCTTCAGTTTATGCCCAAGCCCCATGTCTGATAACAGACTACATGCTCAACTGTGAGTAGATGAAGGCTAACTTCTTTAAGCTATTTCTTCAAACACTAAATGCATACAAGATGATCAAGACAAACAATTTGCTGTGCTAGACAAGCTTCTAACAGTTTTGAGGCTTGCCTGGCTTGAAAATACCTTTCTAGAAGAGCACAAGAAGCATGTTTACCCTCATCACGGGCTTAGATGGATGAGGAAGAGGTTGTCCTTTGAAGATGTTTTGCCTTTCCTATCAAGACAATGAGGAAAAATTGAAGACAATAGAACCGTGAAACCAGGAGGAACCACATTTTGTGTATTCGCAAAATAATCAATGTTACTAGAGTTTATTTCATCAACGAGAGAAAGAATTACGTTCAGATACTTTACCCACTTGCCACCCAAAGGTGAAATCATGAGAACATCTCCAAAGTCACTCGTTACCGGGCAATGAACCCCCAACAGTCAGGAGCGACTCAGATGAAAGGCTTAAGGGAGGAATGGCAAAGTCAGAACTTGGGGGGAGAGAGAGCAAAGAAATTCAAAGCTTCTTAGAAACCTTGGTAAGGTGTCTGAAGGCTCCAGTTACAGTCATAGTGCATATACATGCAGCTTGAGTTAAACCCTGTCTAATATAGTGATGAGAAGTCTTAGGACAAGTCCACCATAAACCTTTTTAGTGTGATTTAGTCATTTGCCCTACTGCCATTTCAAAACAAAACAAATGCAAATAAGCAACATCGGAAAAAGACATGCAATAAACAACATGAGAAGGGAAATGCTTTTGTTTTCACTGTATAGGTGATCAGCAAAATCAAATACACCAGCCTACCATGCGTGGAAACAACTAGATTTAAGCTTATGCATATCCAAGTGCATATAACATTACCAAATAAAAGTAAATGTGCAGTATAAAATAGCTTAAGAAAGTTCCAGTGTTTGAGAAAGCACTTTATTTTAAAGGTATATACATACTTGAATGTTTAACTGAAGAATGTTTTAGTAGTATGGTAAATGCAGCACTGCAAGACGAAGGAAGACAGTTGTAATGGGAATTTTGGCCTTCTTTCCCCACAGGCTGCCGCCATCTTTAACCTGCTGAAGCATTGCAAAGTTTTTCGCCTCCTACCAGTTCACATTTCAGGTTGTTCAGCAGATGCTTGTGATTCTGGAGATTCAAATCGCTGGTGAAAGTTTGTTCGTTGTTTCCTCAGCTTCTCAGGCGCTTTTCTCCATAAAATTATTTCCTATTGGAGGAAGCAAACACTTTTGAACCAGCCATTTACCATTAAGCCAGTAGTATCAACTATCATCAGGATAAATTCCTAGATGGAATAGGCAAAGGCTTTTGAAAAACCTCTGGATCCCCATTATTTTCCATATGCACTTTCTGTTATGTAGTTAACAGAAAGATAACAATTTACATATTATCCATCATAGCCATTGTACGCTTCAGTTACCTTCTGTTTCCCACATACATCACCTTGTCTATTCTTTAGAAGAAAAATTCTGATATATGTTGTCACAATCCACATGGCTTCATTCCAGTGACCTTTTTCATTATTTCTTTCCCCTAACAGGTCCTCAACTTTTGTTAGTGTTTCAGTCAATTATCTTGACCTTACTACAGTTTTGAACCTGAGATAATGCTGGGAAGGGACGTTATCTGTAGTAGTTAGAAAAGAGCAAGCACGGAAACGCATCTAACTCATTTTAGCCACAAAGTATATTGTCTGGATATTCACAGTACAAAATTCTTTTATGGCACTGAGCATTATATCCTTGCTGAAATAGTATCTGTCATACCTGCCTCCCTCCAGGACTTCCTTCAGCAAGCTAATATTTTCTATATGGCTTCCAATACATTCAACAGCAAAAACATTTATGCCATACATGAAGCATAGCTGAATATACATTCTAATGTATAGAATATCTAAAGCAGAATGTACAACACCCCAGAATTCTGAGGCAAAATCCCTATAGACCATACCTGTTGTTTAAAGTATCGTCTGTCTTCTTCATCCACAAGCACAAGATTTAAGAAGTACCTCACTGAAAATTTCTTGTTCACATCTCTCATTGTAGGAGTTGGGTCATAGCCTGCTAAGAAGAGTCTGATAGGAATCGATTCACCTTGAAAAGGAAAGTTTCAATTAGTTCCTGAAAACTGGGTAATAATCTCAGAAGCCACGCAAAATAAAGGCACCTTCCCAAGTTCTGTGCCTCTTCTTTCTGCAGGGGAAATGGGAACACCAGACTTCCAATATCTGAGGGAAGAGGACAAGAGTCCTCTCACCAGTAAGTCACTTGCACCTCATTAGGTTTCAGATTATTCAAGAGCTTTCCACACAGTCATCAGAACCAGCTCCCACTAGTAGTAGCAAGCAAGTAGGAGTCTAGATTAAAATTTGATCATCACACTTCGATGAGACCTAAGTTACATTACCTTGTGCTACTGAAGCACCTTCACAGTACTGCTGCCACCTGTGGCATCTACAAGCATTTGCATGTCTGAGTCCCGAAGTTATGCAGTTAACTGCTCAGAGCTGGAATGCTTGTTTAAAAAAAAAAAAAACACTGGCAAGCATGAAGTCAGAGGTAGAAGTGTTTTTGTCAGTAGAAGCATGGTAACCAAGCAAGACAAAAAGAAACTGCATCTTGAACTCTCTACAGCTGATCTACATCACAGAGTCGGGTTTAAACTGCAGTGATAAATTGATCAGTCAGAATTTTCAATGTTAAGTGAAAGAATTGCTACGGTCCCAAGTAAAATTCCTTAAGTTAGTGAAAATACCTGTTTTAAATAGGAAAATCCAGCATTATTACAGCAACCTAAGTAGAAAGGTGTTTTCTCCAATAAAAGTTTACACAAGTCACTCTCATAATCCACATATTTTTAGGCAGTTAACTAAGAATGCTTACCCTTCAAAACAGAATCACAAATATTTACCTTTAACTGGTGCACCATCCATTATTTCATACTTGGCAATGGTTTCAGTCTCTGTTGTGGTACTAGGTCCTGATAAAACAAGTTATCACTCTGAGAACACATGCTTCAGTTTTAAACATATCTACAAAGCTTTATCACAGCAATTTCTAGTCTGCAGCATTTAAATTACATACCACCAGATTATTTTTGTGCCTTTATTTTGTATTCACACAGAGTGAGCAAAGTCAGCTCCTAGACAGAGTAACTACTCTTTACTATCTCCTCCTAGCACTGACACAAAAGAGGCAGTAGCCAGTGCTTCAAGGGAGTCCTCAGTATGCAGGCTTTAAATAAAGGACAAGCATGCAGGGTAAGATTTGTGAAACTGTTCTGTTCCATGGGCAGTGCTCATAACTGACTCTGCTAGGCCATGACCAGACTAGATACTGGAGGAGTTGCCATCCAGCACAAGAGCCACCTTTCTCCAGTGTCTAGGTTAAAGCACTATCTAGTTTAGCCACAAAGCATGCAATCAAGTAGAGCTCTGTGCTATTCCTCTCTTACTACAGAGGCGTTCTTGAATCTCCACACAAACAACTCACTAAGGCCCCAGCCACTTGGGAAGGAAGTCGTGAGCCACAACCTTACTGCCTTCCTAGTCCCACAGTGTGCAAGCCCAACCTGCAATAATCGAGCTGTTTCTGCCTCAAAGCCCCTAGATGTTTTCATCACATCAGTTTTTGGCTGCCTGAAAATAATACATTTCTAGAGCAGAGGAGAGATTTCACGCCACTCTTTACCAAGCCCACTTCACTAGCTTTACTCTGCAGAGGCAGAGAGGTCTTCAGGATGCATTTTACACCTCTTCCCTTGTTTGTTATCTATCAAAGCCACTTAAGCTTCTGTATATTTTTTTGCAAAGGTTCCATTTACAATGGTTCAAGTTTGTGAGGCCAGCCTAACATCAAAGCCCCAAAACAATGCCACAGACCTCAAGTATGATAATCGCAGCACAAAATGCAAATGGTAGTCAAACATCAGTGAGGAAGAAGCACATCTTTTGGACTTTGTTTCTCTTACCAATTCCAGTAATCTCCTTTTTGATCAGCTGCAACTCCATGTGCTGAATTTTTATTCTCACTAAGAGGAAATAAATTTTCCCAACAATCACGTCCTTTAAGTGATACCTTTGAAAGAACAGAACAAGAGGGGTTCATTAAATAAAAAAAAAAACAACTTTTACACCTTCTTCAATCAATTTCTAGAGGCAGTTACCTTATCTGCCCCTTCATTACTCAGACCTCACTTCCCCACCAAGCTAAATACCTCAGCCACACTGGTGATATTAACACCTTTCCATGACTGCAGTATTGGTAAATGAAGTACTGTAGTTTTATTCGAAAATCATAAATGCAGAAATGAAGTCTTAAGCATCTGCAGTGACCTTCCTATTAGTACTGAAGGCAGAACAGGCAAGAAAGGCCATCATAATTAACCAGACAGCTCAATACCATAATCACTGAAAGTGTCGCTTTACTTTTCAACTCCCTAGTGCCACACTGTTCATCAAGTATTCCGTATCCTACCCTTTTCTACCAATTTACCTGAATGTGTTTCATTCTAAGTTACACTTACTTTGACTTATTGTATTCAAACTCTATATGAAGACAGTCTTCAATGCCCACTTCCATTTTAATGGAGTTGTTTACGTCTGGGTAGGTAGCAAGCTGGTGAACAATCAGATCATATTCTTTCACCATGTCTGACAGTCGTCTCACTATTGTCACTTTTAGAAAATATCTAGGAAGAAAGCCATAAAGGTAACAAGAATTACATAAGCAAACACCTTCATGTTCTGATGTACAGGTCATTCTTTCAAAGACCACAGTGCATTCTCTTTAAAACTGAGCAGAAAGGAAAGACACCAAAATATATGGACTATTTTCATTTGATTGAATTGAAAGAGTTTGATCCACATAAACATCATGTTGTAATATTGAGCAATTCCAAATAACATAGAAGAGGCATTCTCAACACTGTGAAAAAAGGCAAACTAGCTATTTGCTGTTATAAACGTGATTTAAAATCCAAGGAGTGTGGGGGCATGAGGGGGTAAGCACAATTGCTAAATTATGAAATATCCAGCAGGACAAGAGGGGAGAGAAGACCTAGCAGTTACAAACCTCAGTCGGACGTTGGCACCAATGTATGATTCATATGGCTTCTCAACCTGCATGAATTCAAAGTCATAGTTTCTGCTCTGGGTCAGTTCTCCAGGTAAGGCAAGCTCCTTCACTAAGTTCACAAATTCGTGAGTATTGCTTTTGTCGTTGAAGAGCTCTACAGTTGAGGAAGAGGAAAGTGGGTTTCAGTGTTTATTTTTAGCAAACAAAACTGTCTCTAATTTGCCAAGAGCAGATGGGAGAAGACAAAAGCAAGTAATTTGATTTGAGCAACACATTTGACCAGATGTTTTATCCAGCTTTTCAAAGTTATCTTCTGTTTTAGCAACTTACAGTAAGGATTCCTAAAGAGCCAATTGCAGTGAAGAAGAACACATACTTGAAGCTTCACTAACATGAAATTTATTTTTTTCCCCCCATTTCTTTAAATGACAGTTTAGCTAGATTTTTCAAGTACCTCTTGCCTTGCATCCTTTGTAAATAGCATAGCTCAGTTTTGGCTTCTGACATTTATTGCTGAAAGGACAAAACTTAAGCAAAGCAAGATTAGCCCATTAAGGACATGCCAGTGATCCCAAACGGTATCCCACAGGCCAACACCACTTATCAAATGGTTTATCATTACTGCTGGTGTAAGTTGGTCATTTGAAAACAAGTTCTTAAGACATAAACATAAACACACCAGTATCACACAGCAACCACATTTCCAGTCACCAGACTAGACCACTGTGATTATTATTCATCTGTAGGTCTATGCCATGCAATCCTCACATAGATAAAAAGTTAGAGAAATATAACATCGTCATTAAAAGACTACCCGCTTTAGTACATTAAAACAGCTGCTCCACAATTCACACCTAAAAACATCAGGTAAGAACGTAAGTGGCAGTTGAAGTGGTTGTGCACAGACTGAAACATTCCAGAAGAGAATAAACAAACATGAACTTCACAGTTTATCACTGCAAATTTGATAGAAACTTATATGTTCACTAGTAACTGCTTATTTTCTGCTACAACCAGAAATAAAAGGTGCGCTTTGTTTGCTATGACAAGTGTTAAAATAACAAAAGGTCTGTTTCCTGTTGTATGTCCACTATTTTTTGTGCCAGTCAGAAAAATACTCTGAAGAGTAGGTTTAAAATATGTTTGTGATGTGCAGCTAGAGCTAGTCTCCATGTAGTGCAGAGAGAAGTCACACTAACAGGATGTTGTTTGTATTAACTATATTAAAACTTGAAAGGATACAAAGAATTATGAACAAGTAAAATAAGCAGTAGCTTAAGCCACTCCTGTGCAACTCCTTGAGAATTTCTAAAATTGTAGCACAAGAGAAAGACCCAGAAAGATATAAAGTTTGATAAACTCCATCAAGTTAAAGTCATTCAGAGAATACAAATCATCCATCAGAGTAGATGAACATGTATATACAACTATTAGAGGACAGACAACAGACTAAACAAAGCTGACATATGGGAGCTCTGTTTTTTCTCCTCGGCTTCTCAACACCTCATTTCCTTTGCACTGCTGTTTCACTCTACCAGCCTGCTTTTATGGCTCCACTGATCAGATCCTCGAAGCATAAAGCAGCAGGTGTCAGAACTCAGTCATACTTGCTGCACAACAGTTCACACGAAGGGTAATGAAGCCTACTGACTGAGCAGAAACAGAGCAATCTGTTAAATGCCAACCAAAAAGTCAATTTTATGAGGTTGAAACTTGAAGGTTTACTTCCAAGGGGGACAACAATGCAAACAGCCCTCTAACAGAGAAAGAAGGTATTTCAGCATCAGCCTCAAGAAGCTGAGGTTACTTGGACTGCTAAGAGGTTAGACACAGCCAAGATTCTTCACAGCTCAAAACAAGATTTGGATACAGTTAAGAGATAATTATGCTTATCATGTCAATACCACATCATCTTGCTAAAAAGCACACAGGTCCTGTGAAGCTTCAACGCTACTTTTTGTTAACAATACAAAATTATAGTTATTGCTTCTCTAAAACAATTATTTCCAGAAGTGTTTTACTGTAGGCTGTCCCATCATTTCTTTTCTCTCTCTTGTCTTTCAGAGCCAGAATTCAAGACTAGAATTAAGAAGTCTAGCACAATAGGTACACCTGGTATTTTGGCTTGAAACCTTAAACATGGACAAAAGGCACAAGCAGGAAAAAAACTAAGTGCTTTGAGTTGTTTTTTCAAAACAGGGTAATTTACCACCTATAATCAGTGGAGAACATTCTTAAGTTATAAATGAGTAGACTGAAATACATAAAGCTGAAACAATGTGTATCATGGTTCCGAGTTTAGTTTTCAGAAATCTCTAGTGGTTCTTAATCATGTTCTTAGCCAGTCAGACAAAATACTTGCCAGCCCAGCTCTCCCTCACATGTACACATCCTCCCTTCCAGTGATTTTCTGACTAGCACAAATTAGTATGTCACTTGTGTTAAAATTAGTAGAATATAATCTTCCTTTGGCACTTGTCATCTACTAACCCGATCAGGTTGCAATGGTTCAGCCAAACTGCCGACAGTCACATATGCAAAGTTCCACACACCACACCCACCTAACATCCCCTTCGTAGTTTCAAAACTCACCGATCTGTCCTACAAATTCAATTCTAATTCCTTGGTGCTCTAGTCTCTTCCCATGCTGTTTAAAGGAGATGTTCACCTACAAAGGCAAAAAAAAAAAAATAGAGCAACAGTTAAAAGTTAATACTTTCACTTAATACATGGTCTTAGTAAAGGCATGTAGCAATTTCCTTTTTAAAAACTGCAAACTCTTCTCAACAGCACTACCTGAGCTTGAAAAGAACCGAGTCAAACAGCTCATTAAAAAATTAAGCATAACCAAGGCCCCACTAAAGCCTTTGAGAAAAATCTAGCCATCCATGAGACTGAACTTAGTGAGCAGCCTTGAAACCTTTGAGCCTCACAATTAGGAATCCAACCCCTAGCTTCAGTAGAGCTCACATAAGCCAGCAGTGACCTCCTTGCCATCTTTGAGAGCAGAGAGCTTCAAAACATTTTGAAGTCCAAAAAAGAACTCCCATTAGATGCATTCCTTTCAAGTCAAGTGCACTCAACTCCTTTCCTCAGCAGAAAGCCAAGTATTAGTTTGAGATAAATCAATGTTTCTGCACTAGGCAGCTACTACCAGAGAAAATCCTGTACCTTAAAATCCAATATATCATTGATATCCGAGTAGAAAGCAAACCACTTGAATGACCTACCTCTGTGATGAAAAGAAGGGAAGAGACAGAGGGAAGCTGCCCTATAAATTACTGTTCTCCCAAACCCCCCGATCCCACTGTGCTGGTGTTAGTCAAAACTCAGGCCTCTCAGGACTTGCTGATATAAGCAAGAAGTCATTAGGTCAGTGAACACGTAAAAGCCAGTTCCTTCTGTTCGAGTTTGAGGCTTGTCTTGCAAGAGTTTCACATCCCTGAAAGGATCTTTGTAGAGAAGCAAGCTCTTACTGTGGAAAGATAACTTAAGAGCAGGAAGGTGCCCAGTGACAATCAGTCAGTCAAGACTGAACGAGGTATTTAGAAGTCAGTCCTAGAACCCAATAGCTGGCCCAAGCTTCTTGAAGGAAGAGTGAATCCTAACAGAAATATTCAGAGAATGACTCCAGTAAAACCAGTGATAGCAAGGACTTCTTGTGGGGGAATTCTGAGAGATACGGAATCCCTCTGGTAATTTTAACTACATCTCCGCACCAAGAACTCCTGTTGACTCAACAGCCAGCTGAACGTAACATGCTGCCCCTCTGATGTAGTTCCAGAAACCACTTCAGGGCATGAAACGTAAGGCTTAGCTTCAGGGTATGCAAAGCAGGTTGGCTGCACCAGCCAAAATTACTCTTACACACATGGGAGTTGTGGATTTCAGAGTTCAAGGGGAAGGGCGGGTCCCGTTTGGAATAACTTTCTTGTCAGAAGCAACGACAGGATTGCACATGGTCGCACAAACAGCTTATTCATAAAAACATGAAGACCAGAAAAGATTATCAGAAACAAACATGAACAAAAAATTGAAAAGGCTCAGTTCTGTCGGCTGCCTGAATAACTATGGTTAAAAAGACCAGATACAGGAAAGTAGTGTTTTCTTTCAGTAACAACACAACCTGAAATGGCCACGCTTGCTTATGTTTGTTCATTTCATTTCCTATATGCATTAGCAATCAGCGCAGTAATTAATAGCCACTCAAAAAAAAAAGTTACCTTTCCTGAAACAGATTCACCATCATAGAAGAGAAAATGCTTTTCCACTTTACCATCTTCTGTTTTGATTTCTGCCGTTTTTCGTGTTTCAGCATCATTGAGAATAACGTCAATCTCACAAACGGGACTAAAGAAGCCTCCAAGAAAACTCTGGAATGACAAGAATTAGGTGAATTACTTCACTGAGGACACCCCATTTTAAATGCAGTATCTACTTGCAGCTGTGCACCTTATACTGGGGAAAACCCCTTGTGTTTCCATGAAATTACGAAGCCATTCTGCATTAAAGACCCAAGATATAGCAACGACAAAAGAGAGTTGTTCACTTAGCGAGTAACTGCAATCACAGCAACAAGCAGCAGTTGTACTTACAAAAATGTGACGTTTATTATTAAAGTATGCAGCATAGCTACCATTATTACTACTACATTAAAATGCTAATATTTGTTACTGTCGCAAACACAACTTTGGTTTCTGCCACTGCAACATTTCATCGTATTTACTGTTAAACCAGTGATTTCACTTTGAAAAAATGAATCCCTTCTAACCACACCAAAAAAAAAAAAATCTTGTTAACAAATTTATTCCACCTGGGTGAGGATTTGAGCTATTATGCCAAAAAATATGCATTGTTTGATACCCACTATAACTTAATGCATAAACAGCAGTAACACGATGACCAGAAGTAAGAGGACTGATGGAGCAAAGCAAGGTGAGAAGAAACAGCTATCAGGGGAATATTACAGAAGGCCTAAAGGAACCTCCTGGCTGACAAAGTTCAATAAGGAACTTTTATTTGCTGCCTCTTCCTACGCCCTGTAATTCTGTTCAGGAACAAAGAGAGCATTAGCAGGCTCAGGAGACAGCAGCTCTTCACACAATCTACCTTAACTACGCAACCCTGACATCAGATGATTCGCGTGTTCCAAGTCTACCTGTAATTCTGCTCCAGGCACCGATGCGCTGTAAGCTTTAAATGTCTGTCCTCACCTTGCAACAGCATTCTCTGGGCATGAACTTTTGAGCGGTTATCAGACAACAGAGCAGGGAAGATCATTCTTTGACCTTGCACTAACATTTCTTACAAGAAACTGAAAAACATGTTTAGCAGTTCTGTGGGAAACTCAACAAGGTTAGTGTGAAATCCCACATTTTTCCTAGGAATTAGGCACTAATCTGCTTTGACGTACTAAAGCAGACAACACTTTGCTAATTCAGGATAACTTTTCTTTTTTTAAGAACACATTTTGGTTTGAGAAGTTACACTTGGTTCTCAATAAGAGCATCCACTTCAGCTAGTGGATTTTGGTATGCACAAAACAGTCATACTCATTTCACCAATTTAACCTCAAAAAGTGAATAAGCACGCACTCAAGGCGTTCTGGGGACCTCAAGTTTTAACTGTTTGATTAATAACCAAAAAAATCTAAAATACAGTTTAATATGAATGCAGCTGCCTAGCAGTAGGAACACTGAGTAACGTATTGCAAGACATGGTGCAACGTGGAGCTATAAAACAGCAATTCACACAAGACTAAACTGACTTGGGGTTTGTTCAAAAAGTAAGCAGCCCTAATCCCATCCACAAAGATGTACGTAGCTCAGTAACTGAAGCCTGGTCACATATACTTCAGATTCTCTGAAGAAAGCAAAAGCAGTCAAGCAGGTAGGTGGTCAATCCTATAACTGAGCGGTCCTCCAAGTTTCTGCCAAGCACATATGTGCATTCACTGCTCAAACAAGAAATTAGGGTGTTGTGTTGCTTTTAAAAAGTGACTGCACATTAGAATTGTTCTTGAATTTGGGTCCTTGGAGAGAGGAACAGAGAAAGAAGAAAACTTCACCAAGAATTCCAGATCATTGGGCTATTTTTATCTGTGACAAGTTATTTTATCATACCCATATTTTTTTTCTTTAGTTCTGTACTTGTTGTCCAGATTAGCCTCATAGTTTTGCCCCAAGCTAAGCAGGGAAGCATACTACCTTTCAGTAAGCATTACACGAGATGTTTACATAGCACCTTCCACATTTTGAAGCCCCTCAAAGCAGCGGGCAGACCTGGCACACCACTTCCGAAGGCTCTGTCCGAGTCTATTTCACCCAAATCCTCAGCGATGAGCCACGACCTCATGTGGAGAGGCCGAGAACACACGGAATAAAGGCACCAGCCGCTGCTATCTCCTCCGCTTGCTACCAAAGATACCGCCGCAGGGCAACTGCGCGCGACGAGAAGTTTATTTTCAGAAGCCGTAATAGGGTTTATTAGCATAATAATGACAGAAGCCGGGTTTTACGGAGCTGGCCAAACGCTGCCCTACGCCTCAGGCTTGGTGCCAAAGGGTGGGCAGAGGCTGTGCTCCTGCGGGCCCGCGGCCACCCCGCCGCGCTGAGGGACCCGAGGGGCCCCCGGGGCAGCCCCAACGAGCCTCTGCGGGCCCCCGCACGCCGCAGAAGCCCTCGGGGCGCCCCCCACCCCTCAGCCCTTCCGCTAAGCAGCCCCCAGCCCTCTCTCGGCCGTTTTTAACCCGTTTTTAACCCGTTGCAGCCCGTTCTCCCCCCGCCCCGCCTGAGGCGGCCCCTGAGGGCCGGCGGTTGGCGCCCCGCGGCCCCGCCCCGCCCCCACTCACCATGGCCGCTGCCCGCCGCCGCCGCCGCGCGCCACCAGCCCCCGGCCCGCGCCCCTGTCATGTGACCCTCCGGGCCGCCACGCCACGCCACGCCCACACTCCGCCCCGCCCCCGGCACGTGACCAGCCCGGCCCGCCCGCGGGGCGGGAAGGGGCGGCGCATGCGCGGAGGGAAGGGGCGGGAAGGGGCGGCTGTGGTGGGCGGGAGGAGGGGCAGGGGGAGGGGATGGCGTCGCTGTCGGGGGGCGGTGGTTTTGCCGGAACAGACCGGTGTTCAGCCCTAATAAACGCTTTTAATGTAGCAAAACAAGACAGCGTCCAGCCCTAATAAAGACATTTAATGAGTGAAAGCCGTAACAGTTATAAGGCA
The DNA here is from genome assembly GCF_964034855.1 of Anser brachyrhynchus. NCBI lineage: Eukaryota > Metazoa > Chordata > Aves > Anseriformes > Anatidae > Anser > Anser brachyrhynchus. The sequence goes on along the minus strand of NC_137700.1, from coordinate 19,713,629 downwards.
ACGGTTTTTATTGAGCGGTGGTAGGGGATGGTCCTGTCATGGCGGCCAGGGCCTTAGAGGAGCAGAGCCTCCTCTGACAGCTGCAGCCCCAGCTCCGGTGGCAGCTCCGGTCTCCGGGCAGCCAGGGGAGCCGGGATGGCCTCGGCTCCTGACCCCGAGGAAGGCTCCATCTCCGGTGCTGTGTCCAAGCCAGAGCCCGATTCCTCCTCGGAGAGTGGGAAGATGTCACTCAGCTCCTGGTAGCTCTTCATCCTGAAACGCCAGGAAGCAGCGGGTTCATTATAATTCACCATTTCCCTCATTATTCACTAAATATCACGCTCATGGGGCCAGACGAGCCATAGCCCTGCACGTCCATGGCACCGTGCGCACTTACAGGGACGGGTCGGCCATGGGAGGGAGGATCCTGTTGGCGCTGTCGTCAGGCAGGCGGAACCAGGGCCCCTTCTCCTCGATGCAGTTGGGGGACCAGGCGTCGGGCCGGCACCTCACCCTCTTGTACCGCGCCTTCTGCATGGGGGCACCTGTGGGAGCAGCCCACGTTAATCGCCCGCACCCACCAATCCCGACTTGGGTGTTGCGTCGCCAAAATTACCCAAATCCACTGCCTCGGCTCAGTGCCCCCCGGGCCAACGCTGATGAACAAGACCTCCAAAATTACCAGAAGGAGAAAATGGGGATGGAAGCAACAGTACAGCATCTTTCTTTCTAGTTTCATTTAATTAACTTGTTCTGAAGCCTCCTGGCACATCCTCCTCCTTTTGGCACTCTATGTAATTTTTCTCAGTTTCTTGGGAATTTCTGTCTGTAATTACGGCTCTCTATTGCTCCATATATTGCCACAATGTGCTAGATGACTTTCAGCTTCCTCCTACACACTTCTGTCAGAGAAAAAGTCTCTCAGGTAGGATTTCCTGCTGCTTTCGCAGCATATTCCCTTTTCTTATTTATTTCTCTTAGCGTCTTATGAAGGTTTTTTATAACAACAGTGGCAACAAAAGAAACAACCGCAGCTGAATACTTTGTAAATAAGCTTTATACAGAAATCAGGCTCTAAGCTCCGAAAGCTCATCCTCAGAGCAGAAACAGCAGTAGGTGCATAATGAAAGCTTCTCACTGCCATAGCCATAGTTTGCCATAGTTTGGCAAGAAATTATACTACACATGGTTGGTAAGTGCCACTCTCTTGCAAGAAGGGAATCCACAGGGCATTTGTCATCATGAATCAACATTTCCTTTTCGTTGTTTTAGTGCTGCGTGTTGCAATTTTTTCTGTACTGAATAAACCGTTTAATTTCCTCACACTTACGTCCGATTTCGTTTCCTCCCCCCCACAAGTAGACCAGCGGAGTTATGACATGGGGACTGCAACAGGCTTACTCTATAGCTGCATAATGGAATATCAGGACATAACCGGACCCTTGAGAAAGGGCTGGTTAAAAATATCTATATTGGCATATATTGGATATATGTGTACATAGAGTAGCTTATTTTACAAAGTCTTCTTCTTATACGGGCTGGGTGAGGGACGCAGAAATGTTCCACTAGCAAAAGGCATCTTTTCTTCCAATTCTCCCTTCAGAAAACAAGAAGCTAGCAAAGCAGGTTTCCTAAGCAGACCTCGTTCCTCCCAGAAGAAGGTCAATTTGAAATATTCTCCCTTAAATTTGGAGGCTGCTTCATTGGCCCACACTGCCTCACCCAGAAAGAGGATTACAGAGAGAACAACCGCTCGGCGTTACCTTGTGCTGTGCATCCCACAAAGAGGATTACACAAACAGCCAGGAAAATCCTCCTGCTACATCTGACTGGGAGCTGCATTTTGGCCGGCATTCCTCCTCTCCCCGCCAGCCTCCGCTGCGGCCTCGCGCTTCAGAAATACAGTGAGGCGAGGAGACCGACTTTTAGACAAGGTTTCCGAAACCTCAAACCCAACCCATAACCTGCGTCACTGCTTCCTGATTGACTGAAGTGAGGCATCTGTGGAAAAGCCCAGTGCTCTGGCCCCCCAGTTCCCCACCGGGCACCGAAATCCCCACTCCGGTGCTGCCCGCAGGCAAAGGCAAACCCACGACAAGCCCACCAGGCACACGGTTCAGGCACGCATCCCTTCCCACTGCTCTTTCCTCCAGCCCACCGTGTTTTTGCATTGGCAGCTTTTTCGTTGGGATTAAACCAGCTGGGCTTGAGTTTAGCCAAGAATAAATCAGGCACGAGAAGGCAATGGCAGTGGTGGGGTTTTTCTTACTCATACCACTCCCCACCAGGTTAACCCAGGCAGAGATGTGGGGGCCAGCATGCTGCCAGCACCTCCCGCAGCACCGCGGCCAGCAGCACAAGCTGTCTGTGGTGAATCTATTTTTATGAGGTGGAAAGTCCACCGGGGCCCCGGCGGTGCTTCTGGTGAGCGGTGACTTTCCCTGCGATGCTCCTTTGGATTCACTGCTCGACAAGGGGCTGAGAATTCTTGCCATTTATTTTGCATTTCCACACATGGTTTTTCCAGCATGGGAAAACCAGGAGACTCTAAGCTAGCAAGTACAGACTTGCGGGCAGCAGTTATTTGTACCGACTTTTTCTCTACTTTGTATTTTTAGCATCAACTCTGTGTTGGTTTTTGTTTTCGTTTTTTTTTTTTTTTTTTTTCTTTTGAGGTGGTGCTCAGCATCAATAGGAAATGGAGCAAACACACGCAGGGTCCCACAGCCCCAGCCCACGGAAGTCGTTCCTGCCATCACACCTCTGACTTTCCGCTGGTCACGGGCTCACGGAACCTTCCCAGGTCCCCCACGGGAGCAGGCCCCGCAGGGCTGTGTCCGTGTGGGCAGGGGAACAGATCACAGCCCCCTGTGCAACAGTGATAACCTTGAAACGTGCCATTGTATGGCTATCGGAGTGTCTTACTGCCGCGGTGCTGAAGCACTGCTGCTGCTTTCAAATCACATGTAAAGCAGATTAAGGGCTTTGCATTTTTCTAAGGCATTAATTTGGGGGCAGGGAGAGAGAGGGGGCTGCTTCTGGCCCCTTGCGCAGACACATGGGACTCTTCCTGATGTGCTCGAAATGCCTGGAAATAGCCCCAAAGCAGAGAAGAAACATCTCAAAATCTCAAGTGATGAACCACTCCTCAGTCATAACTCTCAGGGCTGTTTTATCTCCCAGTTTACCTCAGGAGTGATGAGTAATTTGTAACATCACTACATTGGGACCACACTGTGTGAGTGCCCAGCGTGAGAGCAGCTATCCTGCCATTGACAACAGGGGATTTAGGGCAAGAAAATTCCCTCCTGGTGGCCCCGTATCATGCAGGTACAGGGGTGAGGCATTGTCCACCCAGATGGGGGTCCTGATAAAGAAGTTTCTCATTCATAACTGCTCAGAAATCGGATAAACCCCAACTGCTGCGGGGTCACTGCATGCTCAGGGGTTGCTGTTATCTACATAAACATATGACACATCGATGCATTACCTGTAGGTCACTGTGCTGGGGATTGGTGGTACAGAAAGGCTACACTCGTGCTGATCAGCACTGGAAAAGAGGCTAAAGGGAGAAGGATGGCCACAGGCATCACAGCTCGACTGAAGGATGCTTTCTCCCACCAGTTCATGTCCAAACAACCAGCCTTTGGGGGCTGAAAGTAAGAGCATGTCCCACCCCAAAATAACAAAGAGCTGATGAACCCAGGAGGTAAATTTGGGTCCCTTGAGGGGATTTCTAAGTCCAGCCCGGAGCCAGGATGGATCCTCAACCCTGGCTGTGCCTGAGCCCAGCGCCTGGGATGCTGGAGCACAGCAGCCCGCACAGCACACGGCATCCCTCTGCCTCTCGTGCCGTAGCCTCTTGCCTCCAAGGGCAGTATCAGGACCTGGCCCATGAAGATAAGAAAGATTCAGATCTCACAAGAAGTCATTACCGCTCACGTGCGTTGCACAGAAATCTGACGTTTGCTGCCATCTAGATTGCGCAGAAGAGCAGCTCCCTGTTTTTTCCCATGATAAAGGCCAACAGACACCCAGAGAGAAATCGTTGCTCAAAAGCCACAGCTGCACGGGCACTGAGTACTACGGATGGTTCACAGGAAGCTGCCACCAGCGATCTTGGCTCTGTCAAAAACATTGGCTGAAGAACGGGCCCTTCCCTCAGAAGGCAAAAAGCAGCTTTCCCCTGTGGTGCAGGCTGTGGCGCTTCCTGCTTTCACATGCTGAAGCCCAAAGCAGCAGGAGGCTTTCACTGTAGGAATTAAAATGGGTTCAGGATGGAGATAGATTGAAGTTATACATACTCAAGCAACTGAATGGCCAAACCGTATGGAGACAAAATGAGGAACTTGCGCTGGCCTCAGCCTCCCTTGCGGTCAAGAGTGGCTTTTAGGGCAGTTGAGGACCTCAAACAGGGCTCTACCAGCCTGGGACTGGATTCATCCCATTTGATGCTTCCAGCAAACGGCGCAGTAGGGTTAGGACAGGCTGATGAGGGTGGTCACACTCAAGAGACCCTCATGCTAGCAGAACTTTGTGCCTTTATGGTGTAGAGAGAGGTGTGTTCTTACTAAAGCCCTAAGTAGCATAGGCAGCTTGGCACCATAAAAAATAAGACAAAGCACATGGAGAAGTTCAGAAAAAGGATTTGAGAGTTATTTGCAAATACAGGAGGTTATGTTGTTCTTTATCATCCCCTCCTCTCCCTGAGCCTGCAGACCACGCTAGGCTGGTGGTCATCAGGTCCAACATCACCACTTCTGTCCTCTTGTCTTTATTAGACAGAACCTGATGTCATTTTTGGACCATCAGTGCCTCCATCATGTGGAAAGTCCTGGTTTTCTGGCAGAGGGAGGCTCTGGGCCTACCTGACTGCATCCCCTTGTGGGCTGCTCTGAAGCGTCTCCGGAGGCTGCTGGACTCCTCTGGAGACGGGCTCCAGGCGAGCAGTTTCATGGCCAACACTCAGAGCAGCTGGAGAGCCTGTTCGGGAATCACTTTCTCTTCCTCTCCTCCAAGAGGGTTAACTTACAGGAAATTGTCTTGCTAATTCCTTCTTTTTCCCCCCGTATTTCAGGTGAGGATCTTGGAGCTCTCTGACGCAAACCCTTGCTGTCCTCTCACAGCGTCCAGTGACTAACATCTCGCTCCAACTTGTCCATCGCAACCTTTCACTCATCACTTATCCAATTCCTTTTTGTTTCATCAGCAAAGTCTACTAATAGCTCTAACAGCGAAATACTTGCATCACTGCTTGACGTCTCTTACAGTGTCAATGAGCATGTGAGGAGACTTTCAGCGTTTTGTGTGCACCAGATGGGAAAAAACTCAAGCACTAAACACGTGAGCATTGCCACAAAACACCTGAACAATTGTGCTCTTCCAAGCTCAGGCGCTGTGCTGCTGTCAGTCACTTCTCCGAACAAAACTCGATATATTTTAGTGGTTGTAAAACGGGCTGTGTTCAGTATTCCCTCCCTGCACAGTCTCTCTGGTACAACGCTCACATCTTTGGTTGTAAATACCCAACTGTACGCTTTTGGAAAAGGGCAGGCAGGCAAATGGTTCTTGTTAGGAAATCACTGATTGCTCATACATCTCGCTGGGATGAGGAAGAGCGAGACGTGATCAACTAAACTGCAAAATTAAAAAGTGCTAGCAGGCACTTTGAAAGAGTTACTTGGAAGCACATGAGCAAAGTTTTTAAACGGAATTCAGAATCTGCCTTAATTATTCCTGGCAAGCTCTAAAGTAACCTAAAATGTTGCAATTGAGGAGGAAAAAGTTGACAAATGCTTCCAGCCACAAATTTACACACTTGATTTTAACATAACAGTCTTCAGTTCTGTAACTGCAAGGCTGTAAAGGGGTCAGCTCCAGGGATGCCAGCCTAGGTAGGGGTCCTGCTTCACTGGTCTGGTTCTGGGCATTTTATAATGAAAAGTTCCATAGAAAACATCAAAGCAACAGTGATTATCTCAATCTTTTAGAAGAAACACACAAGTAAAGCTCATCTTCACTGAGTGCTGAGCAAAAGGAAAAAAGAAAAAAAAAAAACTGAAATGCCTAAAGCCATAATTTAAGCAGATCAGTCTTGTATCTCGTTGTCTGATGTTGAGCTTAATCAGGCTCCTGCAATGTTTCCGGACGTGGGGCTGCTGCAGTGATCACACCCAGTGCCAGCTCTGCACCGATACATCGAGGCATCTCTGTCTGCAGATAGAGGAGGAAGTCATCCGCCTTGCCAAGACCACGTAAGACTGTGCCCTTTGGGGTGCGGGGGACCCATGTTCCTGATGGGAAAGGGGAAGCGAGGGCTCACTTCTCATTTCCCCCGGTTTCAGCCGGTGTAAGGGAGGAGAATGGCAAAGGACACGACCGTTCTGCCATTCTCCTCAAGGGAAAAAGGGAAAGAGCCTTCTTCCATAGGCTTTGAGGGTGAGGCAGAAAAAGGCAGTGGTTTAATTCTCTGTCCTGAACCATTTAACAAGCTTCCTGATCCACCCACTTTGTAACACGTAAAGCGTCTTAGCTAGTATGAGAATTGAGAGCATTTAAATTAAAACGAAACTGTTTTTAAACAAAACAAATTACCTCTAGTTAGTATTATGCACTGTCTGAAGAAGGACGCTGAGGTTATAGCCTCCATGTTTAGGAGATCTGACACTTGATATGCATTCTGCACAAACATGGGCTTCTTGTAAACCTCACTGCTCCATGCTGGGTAAGGAGAAAAAAACAGTAAAACAACAGAAAGGAGTTTTCAGTAGCAAGATTTTTTTGAGGTACAAAAAAGAATAAAACGCGGTTTAAATGGAGTTCACAGGAATCTAATCTTTAATTAATCTTTGAAATAAATGCCTGACCTCACACATACTTCACAGTTAAAACTCAGCATTCCTGAAGTGAGCTTTGCTGCCTAATCCAACAAGTCCCCTCTTGGCCTCCCTCCCTTTTTTTAAGCTACTACACAATCTAAGTCCATTCTATCGAATAGCTTAACAAATAGGAAATATTCAAAAGGTTTCCATAAGAAAGACATGCCTCAGAATACCATAATATAATGTGTTGCAGTGAGAATCTGGCATGAAATAGTCTCAGGAATAAAATATGTTTAGTTGGTAGTAGTCTTCAACTTTTACTGTAGGAGATGAAGAACAGACATGATTGGTTTCTGGAGCTCTAAATGTAATATATAATGAATATATACACTTACATTATACTGCAGTTTTTAAGACCAGTTGAAGCACTCCTGCACAGGCAAGAGGTGTCCAAACCACAGCACCAACCCCACAAGTTGAAAAAAGTGTGAAAAAAGCCCTGTTCTCTTTTATTTCCAGGCCTTTTTAAGTATTGTCCTGTTCTCCACTGAGCTTTGACCAGAATTTTGGTGAATACAAAGCAAAAGCTGCTAACAAGAGGGGTGCTCCTCTACACACCAACTGCTGCCTAAAAGTGACACAGGGCCCTGCACTCCGCTCTGCTTTTGTACGGTGGGTTAGCCCTTGGTCTGTCTTTCCCTGAATTACAAATAAAGCCAAGTTTGACAAGCCCAGCCTTGCTTTAAAAAATTCACTTGAAGGCCCTCAAGGGTGGAATATTTAAAAATGAGGGGAAAAAATCATAAAAGTCCTTTTTCTACCTAGCTATACAAAGCTAGAAGTAATTAGAAAAACATAACCTTATATTTTAAATTATACGAGTTAGCGGTAAAAATGCACACTGCCTTTAACTGAAATCACACACAAGAACACGCAGTACAGCCCTCTGAGAACCTGTGGGCTGTCCTACTGTCAGGTCAAGGGAAAAACTGAATTGAGGTACTGACAGTGGAAAGAAAACTCTTAAAGGCTGACTAGACAATTAGGAAAACAAACAATGCACACACGCATTCGTACACACGTGCACACACACTCTGTGCATGCATGCAAAATAGATGCTCTAGTTTTGAGCTTTGCTACCTCTCATTTCCAGGACCCATGTGTTGGCCTATTTGCTTGTGGTTAGCAGTCAGCCAGCCTGTTCTGCGCAGCAGTCTGCAAACGAGAGGTTTTTACCACACATACACGATGTACTTTCTTGCTTGCATATGCTCCTCCCTCACCCCCTCTCCAGTTACAAATTTTCTCATTTTCTTGAGGTTTCCATAAGAAACCCATTGTTGGGCTGTTCTCATTTAACGCCCTCCATTTCTGTAAAAATCTTCCCCTCAGCTCGATAACGATAAGACTGCCAGTGTGTGGGGCAGCTTGTTACTGCACACCCTTGTCACTTCACTTTCCCAGAGCTGGCTGACCTCTCTGACCGTTCTCTCTACGTATACGGTTTGATTGCGTGCTCAGCCTATGTTTTTATCTACAGCACTGGTTTGTAATCCTTCCACAGACACAAGAAATACAAAGACAAGCTCAGTGCGTGTTTTGGGTCGGAAACATAGCCTGGTTTTCCATGAAGGAGTAAATAGGGGGCTAACTCAGAACGGCGCAAAGGTGATGGTTTGTGTAAGACCAGGAACACAGCCAGATCAGCAGGCCCTTAATGAGAATCAGCTCTAGCACAGAATTTGGCAATCCACAGAATCAAGACAGATATTTGAACAGTGCTCCTGAGGATCTGCAGCAACTTCGGAGAGGTGCCTACCTGCAGCTCTGGCTGAGAAAGCTTCTGACCTTCCTGACCTACACAAGGAGCTGTTTATGGCACCTTAGGCCTTGAAGTTTGGAGCACTATCCAACGGCACCTCTACCCTACCACTTTCCAACAGTTGTACTAAGAACATGGCATCTCCTCCCACCTTGAGCAAGAAAGCCTGCTGCTTTCTTGCTTGTCATTCTGGCGCTTCAAATGCTCATGTATTTTGAGCGATGGCACATGGGGAAACACTTTCACAACCATTTATTTTGGTAAAAGTTGTACCGTGTATCGTATCTTAGTAAGACAAAACAAAACAGAATTCTAAGGACTCTAAAAAAACATTTAGCCAAGCTAGTCCATTTATTGAGCCTCTATCAGTTAGGTTTTAATTAACAGGGAAAGAAAACACTGAGCAACACATAAAATAAATAATGAAAATAAAAGTTCCCTTCATATGGATAAGGTTTTCTGGTGACAAAGGTTAGAAGAGAGAAAAAGTTTTCTAAGTGGAAGAATGTGCCTCAAGTTTCTTCAAAAATTCTTCCTAGAGCAACAGATTCTCTTAGAAGAAACCATTTTTGTACAGCACTACATTTAGACCATATCTCAAAGGAAAAAATAGAAGGAGAAAAGGTTTATATTTACATACCGTACAAGCAATACAAAGCATCATCTGGACATTCACTTTACATTTAAGGTTTAGACCATTAGTGTGGGTGAGCTACTAAACTGGAGTGCTCTATTTTTCATAAAGTTGTGTTACTGCAGGCTCTAGTCGGACTGCCAAACCGTGGACACCTTAGTTTTATTAATCGGCACAGAAACTGTCTGGCAGCACTGGTTTTGACAGAGATCATTTTAATAGTGCACATTTCCTTCAAGGCGAGTATTTATACGAATGGCCCCAGTTTCGCTCTTAGCCTCTCCATTCTTGTTGGAAGAAGACCCACCATCTCCTTACTGAGTTCTAGTTCAGTCTCAACAACACGGACAGCTTCTGGGTGCTTCTCACAATAGTCTATCAGAAATGTGTAATATTCCAATGATGTCTGCATATTTTCCAGTTGCTTTTTGCTATCTGAAGTAATAAGCTTACTATAGAGCCGTGCGATATGAAATTTAGCCACCATTGCAGGGCGAAGAACATCTTCGTCAAGCTCCTCAGGAAACACCTTATCTGGGTTCCTCAAAGAATCTAAGAAGAGTTCATAATACTTGATTGCTAACTGAGCCAAGGAATTAACTTTTTTTATCGTGTGGGAGTCAAGCCCCTCTAACCTGTTACCAATAGTTACCTTTAAATCCATCATCTCGTAATAAGTCTCGGCTAGTTCAAACTGAAGCTGCCTACTAATCAATAGGTAGTACTGTGGGTTCAAGTCTGCGTATATAGGCTCCAGCATGTCTATTCTACGCTTGTGCATTTTGCAGCGTCTCTCATAGTCTTCTTCAAAGAAAGCAAGGACCTTAAACAACGCACTGTGATCCTGAACAATCTCAATATGGTCAGTAACATAACCATCAACCTGGAAGAACTCTTTTGCTTCCTGAACATAGTTCTGACCCACTAAAAAGATCTCTCTGGCTTCCTGAAAATCTAACGGATACACGCTGCTCACTTTCTCTTCCATGGCTAAGACAGAGTCACATATATCACTCGTCCCAAAAAGGACAGCTTTTTTCCTGCCGTTCTCCTTTTCATCTTCCTCTTTTTTCCTTTGGGCTTTAAGTTGCATTTGCCTGAATGAATCCATCTCTCCTATGTCATCCTGAAAACACAAAGCATAGTAATTAAAAGTGCACGTGCCTTACAAAGACAGGCTTACACTGGATCATTTTATTTAAGAGTTACCTTTCAAATACAAACTAGCTAGCAGCAAAACACAATAGAAGACACACTTGCATATTAAACCTCGTTTTCGCTAACAAAAATATAGATTACAATCTTGATTCTGTAAAAACACAAGACAAAAACAATTTAAGTCTGCCTACTCTGTGTGACAATGTAGTCAAACCAATAAATGTAAAGCCATAAGGCCCTGCTTCTGCAGAACATTTCAGCAAATGCTGAGTTTTAAGCATTTAGCATGAAAAAACCAGCACGCTAAAGTGCTGCGTATTAAGAGGATGTTCTTACTGCCAGCTAACTAAGTGACCTGCCAAAATCAAGCCATGAGCAAATTCAAGAGAGGAGAGGAGTTGGTGAAGTTGCTGTACATGCAGCACACTGATCATGTTAGAGAGCTGATCTCCCATCCATGATTATTTCTAAGTACTGCATTAAAGCCAAAACATGCTACGAAATACCCGCTAGATTTCAAGCAGCTATTATATTATTCAGTGGGCAATTGCTTATCATTTGCTACCAACTATGAACTGACTCCTGCTACGAGCATCAAAATAGACTTGTTCTTTTTAGCAATCTATTCTACAGAATAGATTTTGAATTACCTCAAGTAATTTCCGAGCACTCTGCAGAAGATTCAAGCAATACTTAATCCAGCATCTTGCAATTTCAGCTTTTCTCTGTCGAAGGTCCTGCTGGTCTTGCTCATTTTCATCTAGTTAGTGGATATAAACGCGTGAGAACCTTAATACTTGAGCACTCCAGTAGTAACCCCAAATGTTACATGCAAAGAAAACATTACTTGTATTTAATTATTTTTTCTTAGTTGTTGGACAGATACATGTTCACTGCATTAAGTTATTATACAACTCTGTAATCAGCTGGTATGCTTCTACATGCCTACTGAAAACATAACCTCATTTTTTAGTTTAATGATCATATTCAAGAACTCTGACAACTGTGCAGACAGGTAGCTACAGAAGCCCATAAACACCGATGCAGACCTCCTGAATATTTTATAACACATGCTGTTTGAAAACCCCTGGGTTTTTACAGGCTTAAGAGATCTGCATAACCCAGCTCTGACAGCCCTGTTCCCCTGAAACTGAAAGTCTTTTGGACACCATCATTTAAGTACATCCTCAAAGGCAACTGCATAGAATTCTGTATTTTTGAGCAAGAAAAAATACTAAAAACAAATTAATGTACTGTCACTGAACTTCAATTAAATAAAATTCATTTGAGTCTATTCAGGCTATAGTTTATGTGAATTAACAACATGGATGGATTGAAGTGCTAGAATCCTAAATAATTCAAACCATTAGAAGTTAAACAATATAATCACCGTTTAAAGTCAGAGTTAGGAACTCACACTGGGACTTCCCTGAGTACTTGCTCATTCTCCATCAGTTAAGCTCTACTGTTTTGCAGCTTTCATTTGCCCAAGACATGGAACATAAAAAGCTGTGCTGTAGATAAGCAAAGCATAATCCTACAACAGACAACTTATGTTGCGTACTGATGCTATCACATAACCACAGGTCCTTAAAACTGCGGTCAGTTCTTTAGAGGTCTTTTATTGATCTTTGTGCTGAACAGTGAAGTTGTTCCTTTACAAAAATACCCCAAACAACAAGGATGCTATCTACAACTTCAAAGATAGCCATTAATGAGGCTGCAGAATTCAGCAACAACAGGCAGTAAAAGTGCCTTCTGAATTTGGGCTTTTTAAGAGCTGCAGTTTCCTTCCCCCTTTAAAAACTATGCCCAGGAAGCACCTGTTCTGGTTCATTGAATCATCATCCTCTGATGGTTTACAAGCAAAGGTAAGCTGGATTTTAAGTACACATACAGTAACAAGTGGGTGAACTGCCACTATTGAAAGCATATTGTTTTAAATTTCAGTTTTTAATCTTTGTCACCTTTACAGTAAATGCAAGTCTTATCTAACTTTCTGGTATGCTTTCTGAAACATCATCAACAAGCACTTGATTTTATTTTCAAAGGGTTTACTCATAGCTAATCTTAAGCTGCAGTAGTAGCAGCTCTTCAGAGATGTTCCAGTTTATTAACAAAAGAGATTTTTGAAAATTAACACTGGAATATGTTTTGTACATATTTATAGGCTTCACTTTCAATGCACGTATTAATGATGCATAATTCACCATATTTTATTGTTGAACACTTATGTGAACTTACTGTCTTCAGCAGATGGCACCTGGCCGGCTTGGCTAAAGATGACACTGGCTGCTGCTAAACAATGTCGGGACTCCATAAAACATTGCTGAGAGAAACAGAAACGGCAGCATTTATCACTGGAACAAGCAACACAAGCACTGCTCTCAACTTGGTTAGACCCCTCACCTCGGGCAGTACGGAGACAGGAGTGCAAAGCAAATTACAGAACTGAGAGGCTGTCAAGAATATTCCCCTGGATGCTGGAAGAAAAGACAATTTTTCCACACCTACTACTGAATGCAGTATTTTCTAACTATTTTCTGTCTACCACAGCCACAAAAGCAAGCCATTCTTTTAATATTCTTTTTTATATTAGATTGTGAACATTTTCAGACTGCTCTGATCTATGCTACTATCACTCCCTGACATCTTCTGGTGAAGACTGTATCAGACGGCATTAGTCAAAAGGAGCTGGACAAACAAGTCAATACATTAAGTCAGATTTAGACTCCTTTACTTATATTTGCCTTGTTTAATGATTACTCTTGTCAATGCATCAAAACCACATGGAAATGACAAGTTACTTTTCAAATGAGCATTAACTGGTTTATGTATAGAAGTTTTTAAGGATCAGGAAAAAGCACCTGAGTGGTCTGGAACTTAAACATTCCTAAACAAAATGGAAGCATTTCCTAACCGAATAGATTATTCAGAGTCCAGACAGATGTGTGGAAATAACAATTACCATCTTACAGTTAGCCTTAATGTTCACATAGGCTCAGTTCTTAAACACGTGCCAAAGTACAAAGGACAATGATTTATATGGAACATACAACATGCAATACCTCAGCCCTAAGACGTCTTTGTTTTCAGATTCTGTATTGTAAGAGAACAATATAAGAAACAATTTAAGATTAAGCAATTATGACCTAGTGAATTTCACTTACAAGCATCATGTCACATCACTGCTGAGATGTTCATTAACTACAGAGCTTTTCTTGTCTACAGCCCTGTCCATTTTCCCTGTTGTCATCACTAAGCCACAGAAAAGCAAGGCTACTATGGCTTCTTCAGAAAAAAATAACAGCTCTACCATGTCAGAAGACAATCCATGGTTTAGTAAGAGGCCATTTTTAATTTAACAAGGAGCCCTACTCCAAACAGATGTTTAAACAATAGTCTTACTTGCTAGCTACGTTTATGATATAATTACAGCAGAAAAACCACTGTATTACCTTAGAGAGATAGTACTGTGACAGCGTAGCAGCGTTGAGTGCCCATTCCACTGGGTAATAGCCACAGTACTCAAGCTGTCGTTTCAGAGTAGTATGGCAATACTGAGCAGCCTTCTCAGTCATCTCCAGGTGTTGGTAGACTTGGGCCAGATAATACAGCGTATGGGTATAAGCTTTCTCAAATCTGAAAAAAGAAACTCCTTAGATTTCTTCTTTTTCAACTCCCTAAATACACCCTCCTAAGTAAGAAAATAAAAATTAAGAAAATTCGAATATGCTGCTATGCACCCACCTTTTTGATCTTTCTTGGTCTGTGAGTTTTTCTTCTTCTGACATGAAATGTTCACTGGGATCCAGGGGAGGATTTCCATCCTGCAGGAATACACGACCTATTCAGTCAACTACATTTCTCCTACTTTGTGACACAGCGCTCCCTCTTCTGGCTGCAGACTGGTTTACCACTTTTCAATCCTAAATTCAACAGAACTTCACATAATGCATCTACAGCTATCTGAGTGTCACATCTCTGCAGCAGTTCTATATAATTCAAGAAATTTGGGGAGGAAGAAGACCACAATTTCACATAGAATTACACTGTGTTCAGCTTGTAAAATATTTCTGCCTGCATACTTCAAAATAATGCATGCTACCTGCACCAGAAATACTCACCCTGTATTTTTACAGGACTGCAATTGGGTGTCTTTAGATTATATAACAACATAATGGCTTTACATCATGTTTTTAAAGCATCAGTTTAACACTAAGCTTGTCTTCAAGTGTGAAATATTCGTTTGCCCAGCAGCACTAATCGGTAACAAGAAAACATCCTGCAGGAAGTACCGCAAAGAACATTACATGCAGAGCGCTCAGCAGACCTGCTGCAGAGACTGCTCTTGCCACTTTGCAATCACTCCCTTTATTCACAAGCTGCTGAGGCTGTTCACACAAACATAGAAATGAGACAACAGCCAATGTCTTTGGAGGATGAAGCTGCTAAATCTTGATCTAAGACACGACCTACATGCAAATTTATTAATGAAAATGAGTGAATTATTAGTGAAATACTTCGTTTGTTTTTTAAACCAAAAGCTCTGTCATAATCCTCATATATATTGTGATATGTACAAAGTAATTATTTTCTTCATACAAGAAGAAATGAAAGATATTGCTGAGCACATAAGTATTAACTCTGATTTTATATTTATTTTTGTTCATTCTATGACAGTTTGGGAGATTAAAACAGAGTGGTGATTACACATCTTTCAGCAGTGCTCTGTTCAAGCTTGTCTTAAAAACTGTCAGTAAAGTCAGCATAACTGGTGAGGCAGACAGACTAATACTGCTTATGGCATACGTTTGACTATAATGCCCTACTATGTAAGTGGGAAGTAAATAAACGTTGGGGACAATAACGTGACAAATGATCTGATGTGAGGTTATGACAGTTTTGTACGCATACCCTACCCTTTACCTAACGACATACAGATAGCCAACAAAAAATAACCATTTCAGAAAAGTAAAATGTAAAAACATGAAGTATTTGGCAGCATTGTCTAATCCACTGAAATATGTGGTAGTATCCATTCAATACCATAATCACTGGAGCAAGAGACAAACTTTTAGAGGTGCTGTGGAAGCTAACAATATCATGCTTGGCTGGGTATATCACGGATGAACATCAGGAATTAATTAGAGTGAGGGTCTGTAGAGAGGTACAGTATCTCTAGTTAAACCAACTGATTCAGAGGGTGAAAAACAGAGAGGCTTTTTAACACAAATTGTTTTTTATTCCCTATATCCATTACCTCTTCTCTAAGTGTAGACTACCATGGTTACAAAGGCAGTACTGTGGCAGGAATTAACCCATAAAGAATAACCCATCTTAAAATTTCCATAATAACAACTTATTCTGTAAACCACATTCATGTAAAACTAATTTAATGCATCTAACTTCTGTCTAACCTGAAACACAGCACACTGCTCCTTTAAGTTCACAAGTATTTTTAGCTCACTCAGGAACTCTTCTGTCCCTGAGGCAAGTCACTGTAGGAACAGCTTTGCAAAGCACCTAACAATAGCACAAGGGAGCCTTTGTTGATATACAGCAGAATCCACAACTCAAAAGGTTGTTTAATATGCAAGAGGGGTATAACTGCTCGTAAGATTGTCCTCTTTGAAATGAACTGAACTCCTTGCCTCTATGCAATATTATATTGTGCATGGTCAGACCAAGCCATGCAAACATTGCACTTTATTTCCCTTATCAGACTGAAAGTTTGACATTTCACAGCATTCCCAAAACAAGATTAGGACAATCTTAATTAGAAACCAAATTCTACCTGTCTTCAATGTGGAGTATCACCTCAAAAACCTTTCATCCAGGACCTTTTTTTTTTTTTTTTGAGCAGAACTATTTTCCTGAGTAAACCCATTTTGAAACTAGCAAGTGAGCCTCCTCTGCTAGCAGTACAAACCATCCCACTTCTCAAAAGTATCACAGCAGTGAGTACAAAGCTCAGAAACTCAAGTTCCATTGTATGTTTTTTCCAAGACCAATGAAACTGTAAGTGGTGCATGAAAGTAAGACCTGACAGAATATTAATAAACACAGTACCTCTTTCATGTATTGATTATACAAGGCTTCGGCAGATTCCAAGTAAGTTTGTGCAGTTTTAATTTCATCCCTTTCAGACCACAGGATACCTAGATTGTTCTAAATTTAAAAGGAAGAACAAAATAGTTATTTTCCAATTACATCACACGTTTTATCCAAATAACTTATATATATATATGGGGATGAAGACTAATATTTTAAAATCATATATTTCAAAAGGCAACCCATTTTATCACAAGTTGCTCAAAGAGGAAGGTTCCCGCAGGGGCAAATACATACAAATGTCATCTCACAACGTGTAACTTTCTGTGTTTGGTCTCCTAAATTAGGACTGGTGTGTTCAAATAAAGTTTTTCCTACACAGCATGTTCTACATCTGATTCAAGCATGTTTTAAATCATTCGCTATCATATTAGATATTTGTCATCACAACTTTGTGGAAAAATTTAACAGGGGAAAAAAATGCTAGCAATGAATGCTTGTACGCTTTGACAACAAGAAGAGACGAAAGGAACTACTAAGATGTAAAAGCTATGGACTACCACCTTTAGATTTATATTACAGGAAAGTTCATAGTAACATGTTACTGCAGCTGTGAACCTACCTTTTACAAAAATAAGACGAAGGTATTAATAACAATCCACATCTACTGTGCTAATTTAATTCCTAGCCAGTGTTGTTACAAACTCCAACAAGACTAAAAAAAAAGACCTTCAAAAAAGCTACTATGCATAGTTGTACACCAGCCTCATGGCCCTTTAATTTCCATTCATTTTATTATTTTTAAAAGAAAGCACCGTATAGCATGATGTTTATGAACAGAAACATTCTACCCACAGCTGAACAGTGGGACTGACCAAATTTAGTTAGACAGAAGTTGCCATATATATCCTTGCGCAAAAGGACAGAAATTACAGGCAGGACTACAGAAACAGGCCCAGCAGGAAAAAGGAATGCCCTTCCTCTCCAAACAGCACAAGTGCAGCGACAACATAATTTGCGGTACCTAGAACATGTTGATGAATTACGGCCATGGTGACTGCTACTACGTTCATACTCAGGTTTGGTAGCTTTGTGTTTTTTAATTTAAATACTCAAGTCTTTTACAGCACTTGGGATGGAAAGCTGAGGGCACGCTCATTTAACATCACTGCTCACAGCTGCACGCCTTGCACTAGGTGGCAGGTGATGGCAGCCCTGTCTGCTGTTGGACAGAAATTTTGCTAACAGTATTATCTTCTTCAGTTTTAGGGAGTGAATGTTATTATTTCTAGACTCTCAAAATGGTGTTTACGTCTTGAATAAAATATAATAGATTAAGAAATAATAGGCAATGCTGAAAAGCAAACAAGTAAGCGATTTTAAGAATAATTTACCTTTTCTGGATACTGCATAACTAAAAGCATCCCCCAACTTGACTTTGACAGCAAGTGAGGGTTAAGGAATCACGGTTAAGGTCTGGACACACTGAAATCTTCCACTAATTTATTCTTGCTCAGGCCTTATGAATTTCTGCTTCCCTATCCTGAGGAGGAGGCTGCTTTGCCAACACCCGACGTCTATCAAGAGAACACACCACTAACACTCGGCACAGCAGCGAGCAAGCTCCAAAGCGAGCAGCGCACCTCCGCACC
The DNA here is from genome assembly GCF_964034855.1 of Anser brachyrhynchus. Classification (NCBI taxonomy): domain Eukaryota; kingdom Metazoa; phylum Chordata; class Aves; order Anseriformes; family Anatidae; genus Anser; species Anser brachyrhynchus. The sequence goes on along the minus strand of NC_137700.1, from coordinate 19,695,509 downwards.
CCTCATGAACTGCCCTTTCGGGCAAAAAGAAAATGGGCCGTACCCCCATGGGGCTGGAGAGGAGCAGATCCCTCCCAGCGCTCCTCTGCCGAGCTCACAGCACCCAGGGCCCCCTCAGAGCCCCCTCAGGACCGCTGCCCACCTGGGCCTGGATGTAGAGGGAAACGCAGTCTCGGGAGAGGCGGTGCGGCTGGAGGAGCTGCGTGCAGCGCTGCAGGTGCTCCTCGCCGGCCGACAGCTCCTCGGTGTCGGTGTGGTTGACGCCCAGCTCGTACTCCAGCACGGCGCGCCTCACGGCCAGCAGCCGCGCCTCGCCTCCCTCCTCGGCGGCGCTCAGCTGCTGCTTCACCTCCTGCAGCAGCGCCCGGGCACTGTACTTGGAGCGGTACGGCTCGCTCTCCGGGTCCTTGCGCGACTCCACGGCCGACAGGGTGCGGGCGCTGCGGAACTTCTCGCAGGCCGCGGCCCACCAGCCGCCCGCCGCCGCCGCCATCTTGCGGCCCCGTCGCCCGGCCGCGTCACGATCGCGCCGCCGGCCGACGGAGGCCCCGTCCCCTCCCTCCGCCCCCTAAGATGGCGGCCGCCGCCTCAGGCGGGCTCAGACCCGCCGCGCTGACAGGAGGCGATGCCCCGACCTCAGTAAACACACGCAGAAGCGCCACATTTATTATTATTCTTTTTTTTACTTTTTTTTTTTTTTTTTAAGTTTTTGGTAAAAACCAGCTCAGTCCCATAGCTGTGGCGGAGATTAACTGGACGACTTGTTGAAGCGCTGTCCCCAGCTCCCACTGTTAAACTTGCCGTTGCGCTTGAAACCGCCGTCCCCGAACCTGGCGGGTGCCCGGCTCGCCTCCTGGGGCAGCTCCTCCAGCTCGGGCAGCTCCTTCGCCACCGTCAGCTGCCAGCGCCGGGTGTCCTGCCACCGCTCCTGCAAACACAGCAGCACCATGTCACACCCGCCACTGCCAGCCCAATGGCGTGCCCGCACCAAATGCACCGGCACCTCCAAGCAAGGCCCAGCCATGCCAAAACAGCTCTGCAGAGCCCCACAGGGACAAGCATCAACCTCGGTCTTCCCAAATCATCTCCATACAGAGCGACAAAGGAACAAGAAGAAGTGAAGTCCACAGTAAACTCTTTTAAGTGCTGCTACTCTCCAATACCCCAGAAAGATCAAAACTCAGAGCAGCCAAAAACATATGACTGTGTTTAATAAAAATCAGGTTATAAGATGAGAACTGAAATGAGTATCTTCTCATTGTAATCCCTCCGTGCAATGTCCTTGTTAAATCATAAACCTGATCTTCCTAAACCACCCAATATTCAATCCTATGTATGACAGTCACCAAATGTTTAACTTCATTAACCCTGGAGGTTTCAAAAACAACATACCTGTATGTGATTCAGTTCGTTAACAGGGATATCAAAGCACACCCCCTATAGAAGAAAAAAATAATTAAAAAATAAGGCATTTGCTTTCCAGAAATATAACCAAGACAGCAAAACTCCAGATAGGCAGCACATGCAACTAAGATACAAATATTTCTATAGTGGTATTCCATTATACTTCATTTCTATACTGGTACATTTTTATCCTGGTACTGTCCCAACCCCTGTAGAAATTGGCCCATGTACAGACACACACATGGACGACCACCACCACCATCCCTCCTTCCCAAAGGATGGGTTATAACTTACCATCTTCCCCTTAAGGAAGCGCATTGCAGATATTTTGTCATCTACTTCTTCACCAAGCTGTTCTTTTAGCCCTCTCCAGGCGTAACTCATGGTACGCATTTCAATCGAGCACTTTAACACCATGGTCACAAAGCCCTTCAGAAGAAACAAACAAAGAAATACATTTGTAAATACATTTCGTTGGACAGCCTGTAACCCACTAACTATAATGAACTATGCAAGAACCTAAGAGAATCCTAAGGGAGCAGTTTCCCAGAAGTAAAGCAACTAAAAGCCTCTTAAGAAGCTAAAGGCATCTATTTAACCTAGGAGTGCCCATTGATGTGAAAGGGCAATAGCATTTCCGTATTTTAGACAGAAGCAGAGACGTTTATTCAATAAATAAAGTTACAGCTGCAAAAGGGTTAAAAAATGATACAAGGAGTACAGTCCAGTCACATGCTATTTCCAAAACAGTATTACTACACAATAAACTGGGCCAAGTTCTCCCCAAATACATCAGGAAAAAGAAGGACTGTACTTTTCACCTGTCAGGATTTCTTTGCTATCAGGTAATTGCACGTTAGATCTGCTTGAAATATGCAGAAATGCAAGATGCCTCCTGAGAAAGGAAAACTTCAACAGCAAGAACCAATATATCAGCCTGTGACATTTCATTAAGTTCTTTTATATCATCAAAGTCTTCTGTTACTTAGATCTCTAGAGCAATTCTTTTAAGTCTCATTACATGAAAATTTACTAACTGATCTCACGTTTCTCTCACTGCTTGCAGTGTGCCAGTAAGAGCTGAGTTCAGTTAAGGAACAAGAAGCAAACCAGAAGGGGATAACAGCTGTAAGAAACCCTACTGAAAGAGCCTTACGAGAAAATGCCACAGTTGCACTGGACTCAAGTGATCTGTTTATTCACTCTTATTAATGCAGGTATAATGCTATTTACCGCAGTTGAGTTGAGAAACGAGCGCTGCTGTATGGAAGATGCTCCAGAAATATGGGCTAGAGCTGCTGCCAGGGCATCAACCGCTCCTTTTTCCGCTATGAGCTCTCGAGCCGACTGTCTGAAGTAGTCTATTGCAAAAGGAGGAATGGCCTCTATACACCTAGGGCATTGATAAAAAAAAAAGTAAGGAAAGGTTCTGAAATATCAGTATTCTTAAGGCCATAGCCAAGAATCCACAAGGAAGTGTTGCTAGCAGATCCGAGGATCCCTTGTGTTTACTTCACAAGAGGAACAAACCACTACAATGCCACTGCTGGGCTGGAGCAAGGCACTTTCTGCTCTCAGGGAAAGCTGATCAGTTTGGTTAGTTCTGGGAGAAGGAATAAGAATAAGCTGGGAAACTGAGAACAGTTACTTCTCCAATGCTGTTTTTGGTACACCAGCACTTCCCACCACTTTTAAGTACAAGGTGAACCCAACACCATGCCAATCATCTCACTAATGACAAAGATCTGTCAATGAAATTTCCACCAATCATGCAGCAAGTGTAAACAGAGCTGCATGGAATAAAAAGCACAACCCTTGGCAATACGTTGACACTGAAAAACACAGGATGATAGATTACTGATGTTCTAAACACAGGTCAATTTCAGCAAGGATTTAACAGAAGATTATGTTCTATGAAAAGGCTGACATTCAAGCACACAGGTTTATTGATATCATCTTAAGAAAACTAGTCAGTGTCCACATGCAAGCAGCTGACTTTTATGACACAGGGAAAGACACGCTCACATACACGTCTGTTCCTTAAAACTGCATTACCAGCATTGCTGCTGGCATGAACCCCAGATGTCTTTTAAGAACAGGCAGAAAAACTTACTTTTTGGCATCATTACTTGACGCTTTAATTATATCTGTAGCAGAGGGAACACCTATCCGCTTAAACATAATCCCCTGAAATCAAGAAAACAAATTGCAGTTAAAGGTATTTTCAGCACTCCACCGGTTCAACCCTACCTGAGTCACATTACTAGGACCTCTTTCATTTGTTGTTTATAGCAACAACAGTCTTTACTTAAAAAAAGGTATATCTCAAGCTAGAAGAAAGATTTGAAGTCACTGCCTTGGTTAATCCGGAGCTACTTTCCACCAATTTACAAGCAGATTGTAACAAAAGGCATGGTCTCATTCATGCATTCCTGTCACTGTCTGCCTCCTGCCAGTAACAGAGTACTGCCAGCATGGGAAAACTCATGAGACATTAGAATAAGCTGATACAAAATCATTTATCAACACTTAACAAATACCAGCATTTTAGGCCTATCCACACCCATGCTGGCCTCATGCAGCCCTAAGCAGCCCATGGTTACAAAGTCCAAGAGTACCACTGTCTTCTTAGGACCCGAATCATTTCATTAAGAAGTCTAAAGCAGAACTCACCGCTTTCTGCTCAACCTGTTTCAGAAGGTCTTCTTCTCTTCTCTGATAGAAACAAATACAGATCCCAGTCCGGCCAGCTCGACCCGTGCGTCCAGAACGATGGATGTAGGAATCAACATCCTTCGGAAATTCAGATTAACATGAAAAAAACTTGTATAATTTAAACCACCAACATTTATAAATTATAAGAGAGAACTGAAGTTAAATTTTAATTCGGAAGCCTAAGGAATGATACATTTCTGTACCCGAACTCGTATTTACATGCTAACCACTGGAGATACTATACCTTGGATTTAACAAATACTATTGATACACATTTTTAAAAGTAAAAAGCTCCAATGGAGTTTCAAAAGAAAAAGGCTATAGGACTATTTTAGTATTGTTACAAAACTCCATCTAAAGGTGTTCAGAAGGGATTCAGAAATACTGAAACAATGTCAAAAGCTACCATAAGACTTTGCAGAGTAACAGAAAAGCCTAGCTTTTACTTTAATCAGAGCTCAAATATAAAAGCTTAACTAGAAAATTGTAGGGCTGCATGTAAAAAAATCCACTTCACTGGTGAATCAGAACATACATATGGCAAAAAAAAAGGAATTGCCCACTATTCTGCCACAAGAAAACAAACAAACAAACAAGGCAATTTCTTTTTCCCCTAATGACTTACTTTTGGTGGTGAGCACTGTATAACCAGGTCAACTTCAGGAATATCCAAACCACGGGCAGCTACATTGGTTGCAATCAGAACTTCAAACACACCATTTCTAAAGCCCTTTAAGGTAATTTCCCTCTGTTTCTGTGGAATGTCACCATGCAACGACTGGGCATCCTGTCAGTGATACAAACCGTTAAGATGTCATTTATTGAGGAAGTCTAGCCTGCAACATCTAAAGATATTTTGTATATGACATTTTTCAAATACTGGGCAAAACATGCCTTCCCACCCCTGGGAAGAGAGACAGTATTTCCTGGTTGTTCAGCATTAGCTGCATATTTTGCACTGATCTGGTCCTGCATGATTTTAAAGCCAAAGTAATAATCACATAATTACAGCCACAAGTGTATCTTAAATGCACAGCTCTACTTTTCGACCTGGATTTCAGACATCTTAAAAACACAGAAACAACTCCATCCACGCGGTTCCAACCTCGTATTTATTTCAGGTCGTTCAATCCCTGAGTATCTGTAACTGCTGCTTTCTGTTGATCCCAGTACCTGTTTGAGAGAAGAATTCAAAGCCAACTCGTTTGCCTCCTTTTTGGTCTCACAGAAGATGATAGTTCGCCCACGGCTTCCACTGTAGACTTGAATGATATCCCCAAGGACTTCTGCTCTCTGAGACGAGCGACACTGTATAGCCAAGTGCTGTTTGGGAAAGAAGCATGATAAGTCAAATCTTAAGAGTTAAATCTTAGCCATGCACAAGACAGACACAATTAATTCAATTGTAGTATGTCTGTACTTTATTTTTTAAATTGCCAAGTACTGTCCTAAGTGAAATCTTTGCTTTAAAAACTCATGTGTCAATCAAGGGAAAAGTCATTCCACACCCCCCACTTTCCACTTTGGAAAGTCACTGCAGAACCCATCTCACCCAGGCCACATGCTCTCAGGACCCATACTGCTCTGCACCAGACTCACTCACTTCCACAGTGGTGGCAGTCCTCTGGGTCTTCTTGCCAATCAGGTCTACCTGTTCATATTCGTCTTTCATGTATTTCTTTGCAACGTCATATACCCAGCGTGGACAAGTTGCAGAGAACAGCAGCGTCTGAGGTTTGTTCTCAGAACCTGGCAGGAAAGACCACCAATTTCAGTCATCATAGCAGACTCAAACTTGAGATCTGATTAAAAAAATCAATTGAATTCTCTCAAATTGAGAAATTTACATGTGCAGTAAGTCAACTACAACAATAAATCTTAGAAGAGATTAAAATATTTTTAAAGCCCTTTAGAAACCAAAGGCAAGATGACAGTAATTTGAACTTGACTAAGCTGAGTCCTTCACCTCACCTAAAAGAAATGCAAGACTCATCCAGATCTTCAGCTAAAATAGTTTGGACCATGCCTGAAGTCCCTCTCTTACCTGAAAAACTCAGTCCCTCTTTGCCCAGTGTTCCAATACTTACTAGTTGTGGACAGTAGGGCTACATACAAAGGGAGAACAGTGGGCTAAAAAGGACACTGCAAATCATGGGAAAAAATATAAAACCAGATAGACGACTCCTCGTAAGAGCAGTTTAACAAGTGGTATCTTCAAAAAGTTTAACCTACCTCCATAGCTCCACAGGATCAGACAGGTAGAAACACACATTGCAAAAGAATGCTTTATTATTCCCTGCAATTTACTTTCCAGTTGCGAAGAAAGCTTTAAAGGATGAATTACAACTCTTCTAAAATCTATACATATTTCCTTTTTTAGGAGATTACTTGTACTCCCTGGCTGTCAGCACAAGGATCAACTAACCCTAAACCCAGACATCTCTTTCAGAATGAGGAAAATTAGGGCTTGGAGCAAAACCTAAAACATCAGTGTTTTTTGTTCCTCCCTTACCCCCTCCCCTCCTTTTTTCCCTCTTTCCTCCCAAAGATGCCATTCCAGCCCATCAGCCGTCTGACACCTTGCTCCGAATCTTATCATTTTCTCTGGGCTTTTATACTAACATCACACAAAGGATTCAACTGGTGGGGCACCGCCAGTTTTCAGAATAATATAATTGTGTTTCCTACATTGTCCCCTATTCTTTTCCCAGTATCAGCATTTACCTTTTTTATATGCAAATCCTAAGATTTCTTCTACTTGCTCAGCAAAGCCCATGTCTAACATGTGATCAACTTCATCTAAAACAACATGCTTCACATTGGAAAGGTCCAGCTTGCTATTCTCAATGTGGTCTTTGATCCGCCCAGGAGTTCCCACTAGAATATCAATGCCAATTTTAAGGAGATCAACTGCAAGAAAAAAGACAAAAACAACAACTGTGTCAGAATACGGAGACAAAAGCTAAAAAGCCACCAATAAATAGCAAAACTTCTAACCTTAGAATCAAAAAGCTGCACTTTCCTGCAGTATTTGTCTCTGAATAAAAGCACTGTGGCATTATTGCCATATGATGGCATTAGAAACCTCCACAGCTTTATCAAAGAAAAAAAAAAGTTTGCCTTTTTTTTTTAGCTAAATTATTTATTTCTTTCACTTCTGACTATGGAAATTTATAGAGCCATCTGCACATACAGTCCTTGGAGAGTCATCCAGTCCTAGTGTATGTCCACTTACAACATAAACAAATCCACAATAAAGAAGTAATAAGGAGGATTAGACACTTGCAGACCTATAATCATTTTTTTAATGATGATTTATTGGAAATAATTCAACTCAGGCTGTGTAAATCCTTTAATAGCAATGTCATGGCTGCCTGAAGTGAAACTCTGACAGGGAAAAAAGCCAGTTTTACTCATGAAATACGTTTGGAGGAAGACAACTCCCACCGATGAGTTTTAGCATTTACTTACACTGTGCTTTATATGGAGTTCCTCCATAAAAACAAGCCACTGACAGTTTCTTTGTGAGATTCTTGAAGTCTCTGGCTACCTGAATGGCCAGTTCCCTTGTTGGAACAAGAACCAACACCTGGAGAAAGAGAAAGAAAATACAAAAATACAGCTGTGCTTGGGAGAGGGCGCAAGGAGAACAGGATTTACTTCACGTCAGACAGGGAAACCACGCTGCAGAACTGCTCTGATTTTTTGCCTGTTGCCCTCCAACTCTTGCCAGTTTGTAATCTGCTTTTTATGCTACACTTGTTGCGAGGTGCCACAGCTCCCTAACACCCCAGTAACATTTTCTGCACCTGGAACTTCACATCACAGCCTCAATGCCATCAAGAGAAAACAACGGAAAGTGTTACAAGATAACCAAGATGTAGAATGGTGATGTTTTTTTCTTAACACCAGATAAAACAGACACTTCGTTAACATTACTGAAGGCAACGATGGCACGGTTCAATGTGAAAGGACAAAAAGAGTCACTGAACAATCTGGCATAGCAAGATCTGCTATGATACACAGCATGAAATACTCCAGCCACGTACCCTCCTTCTCCATCTACCTGCCCTCCTCCAGTATCTTTCCTTTTAAGAACAAAGTGATAAATGATTTCATTCATTCCTAGAAATCTTTCAGACATTAGTATTTCAAATCTTACATCAACATCATCTTTAAAATAAAGTAGAAGATGAAATAGGCAATGGATCTGTAGACTGTCACAGCTTTTCAGTCACGAGATAAATACACGCATCTTATTTGTGTGGGAATAGGGTATCTGGTTACAGATATCTGGTTATCGATTCAATTTCATGCTCAAGTAAAAACATAAATACCCCTTGAATCCACTCAGTTGCATCTCCAGACACGGGGGAAAAATAAAATTATCACCACTAAATTTACAGTAAGAAACAACCTCACTGAGTTCTGAAGAGTCCAGCTGACACAACCACTATAGAGGCAGGGGACTGAACCGCAAAGCCACACACCAAATTCCTGAAGACAGGAGTCTGGACATTGTAAGGAACCTCAAATATGAAACGTTTTATCACTGAGATGCTACAAAACCTTAGCCACACTGTAGCTCCTGTTCTGAGGAAAGTGTTCAGTATTAGGAACACAAATAAATGAAAAACAAGTCCACAAAGCATTTACAAAATCACTTTTGAAAAATGCCCTACTCAAAGGTTTTGGTGTTAACCCTTAAGTGGTAAGTTACTTTTGGTGAACGTCCTCTTCTCTCATCTTGCGTGACACTCTGAAGTTTTTCAGTCAGCGGAATAGCAAAAGAAAAGGTTTTCCCGGTTCCCGTCCGAGCTTGAGCAATTAGGTCTTTGCCATCATATATGGGCTGAAAAGTCTTCGCTTGCACAGGGAACAGGTACGTTACACCTCGAGCTGCAAGGTAATCCAAAGAGATTTTGTTAAGTACTGCTGAATCTGCTGCAAACTGGACTAACAATTACGAGCCCTCACACAGAACTAGCCTGAGTATGTAAGACACATCCTGTCAAATCCTGCACGCCACGGGAGGTACCAAGTTAGAAGAAATACACATGCACCTGTTTGTTTTCACTCCTACTCTAGATCAAGAAGTATTCCACCCCCAAATGCAAAGGTGAGCAGTCACAATGAAATAAGCTTTCTTTGCGACATTTGGAGCAAGACACCAAGGGAAAAATGTATGTATTAATGTTTTTTTTTTGTGATACAGACCAAGATTTTGTTGTAGCTTGGCTTTGAAGGCAGGGGACGAGATGAAGCTGTTTGTTTTAAGAAAACATTCTAAAAATTCAGAGACATTTTGCAGAATGGAAGCGAAACAATGCACCCCAGTGACACTTCTGAGTAAGGAAAATGTAAGGCAACAACAATAATTTTGTCTGGGGAACAAGAACTATACAACTTCCCAGAAAACAGTAAGAATTATACGGCGCTTACTTCCACAGGAAAGCTAATCTAAAGGACAGATGAAAATGCCCAAAAGTATGAGATCAGAGACAATCTTTTCACAGAAGCCAAAAAGCCCTCGAATACAAAACTACACTACGCTTATTTAAGAACTGATATTACAGAGAACAGATAGGAGCATTGAAGACGCACAGTAAATCAAATGATGCTAATAAGAAAAAAAAAACTGTCTATAAAATGTATATGCAGTAATAACCATGCTGTCAAAGAATAACTCTACCTTGAAATAAGTACACTTGAAATTGAACCAAAAAAACTTTAGCAGACTACTATTAACAGCAGGTTCTTTGAACCTACAGTGACTGCTGGGGTGCGTATCCTTACTGCATAATAAACACAAGATGATTTAAGCTTCATTCTCTGCTCATAAGGATATCAGAGCACAATCCTAACAAACATTTACAGATTTTTTTTTTGCCACATTAACTAACCTTTGAGAAGGTTGATGGTGTTTTTGGAAAGAGGAAAATTAGAGAAGGCACCTTCTCTTGCTTCCTCTGTCAGCTCCTAAAAGGATAAAAGAAAACTTATTAGTCCTGAAATACGATCAAATAGCATAACCTACATATCCACACAAGAAAAGCTGTGTATTTGCTTTATTGGCACAATTGTACCAGCTACCTCCTTTCTAAATAAAAGAAATGAAAGCCCTTGAGACGCAGGTACTTCACAAACACAAATGTCATCACTGTAAAGCAGGCAACTCAAATCCAGCCATCCTGTATTAGAAGACAAGGTGACACAGGCTGCACCAGTCACAGGGTACAAGGAATTCATACAAGCAAATCGGGTTTTTAAATCAGCATGAACTCCGTGCAGCCAAACCTTCCTGATCGTTACCTGCAACATGTTCAAAACCATCTATACTGTCATCTCATCCTTAATTCAGATACACCTGCACCATATTTTAAAGTCCCATGGCAAAATAATGGGAACGAACACTCCTTCGGTGTATCAGTGACCCATCACATCATACAGATATGCTCAGCAAGTCACAAAAGAGAAACTACTTGCTATCAGTCTCAACTGGCTCCACTGAAATAATAATCAGGAAACTTTTTGTGAGCAAAATGTATTTGGTATCAGAATTTACTATGTTAAGCAGAAACTTCCCAGTAAACCAAATCTCCTTGGTACACCACACAAACAGCTTCTTAACTCTGCATACCATTAGATAGTTACCTAAAGCTCATTATTCAGTTTCTGCTTCAAAGAGCAGAGAGATGACATCATTATAGTTATGTACAAAAAGCACCCTGGATTAATTTTTCCATCTTAAACACGAGAGAGAAAACTACATGTTGAAAGACCCATACAGAGGGTGGCAAGCTGCAGTGCCCACTCACACGTGCGTACAGGGCCAAGGGGCTCCACATGCCCCAAATCTGGGCAAGGAGATCTCAAGGAGAGGGAATTAGATAACCGTCCTTTTCCGACTCCCTGCCAAATACTTCTTCACAGAGCCTTCCAGAGAGAAAATGCCATCACAGCACAAAGCAGTGCACATTTCTCAGATGGGATCCGCTTGTGTAATCAGGAAGAAACCCTTGTGCTGTAGGACACAGAATGAGTTGCTACACGAAGACAAGCCAACATATGCAAGCTGCTTCCTGCTAGCGAGTCTCCTCCGCTGCCGGAGGCTCCAAACAGCTTAGCGTTTGCCACGAGGAGGAACGCACGACATGCAAAGAGCTGCCACGTGCTGGTCCATGCACTGCTGCACCTTACTCACCCACCAGAGCTGGGTGCATCACGCTAGGGGCTCCCTAAAGCCGCTGCTCTGAGTCTGAGGGGAGCAGCAGGAAATGCTACCTATGGCAGCAGCTCCTACAGGCCTCACACACCATGTCTCCACATGGCACCCAGCACATGTTATTAAGCCAGCCCGTTACCACCAGGACACCGACTAGGTGAGACAAGGGCTCTGCGGGCAGTTACTACCTCTGAGTCACCGTCGTGCTCTCCATCCACCACATCGTTGGACGCGCTCTGAGCTGCCTCGCCATCACTTAAAGCCGAGGACGACTTTCCCAGCCCCATGGTGCCGCTCTCCTCAGCCACACCGTTGCTTTTCTGCTGCTTCTTCGCCTTCTTGGGCAGGGGGGGCTGCAGGTCGCCATCGCCCAGCCCGCTCTCCTCAAGCTGAGCCTGCTCGCCCTCAGCCTTGCCACGGCGCTTCAGCTTCTCCCGGCGCTTCGGCTTCTTCTCTGTGCTCTCATCCTGAGGAGGGAAATCAGCCGTCGGTCGAACGAGTGACGTCCCCTCTGCCCTCAGTGCCCTCCATAAGCCCTCAGCGCCCCCCTTCAACCCTCAGCGCCCCCCCTCAGGCCGGGCTGCACAAAATGGCCGCCCCGGGGCGCCACGTGCGGGCAGCCCCGCTCCCTCCTTCCCTCCCTCTCCTACCTTCGCCTTCCTCCTGCGGCCGCGGCGGAGCGGCTCGGCGTCCGCAGGCGCCTGCGGCTCTCCGGGGCTGGCTGCGGGGCCGGCGGCGGGCATGGCGGCGGGGAGCTCCCCGCACAGCTCGGCGCTGGATCGGGCTCCAGCGGGGCAGCACCAGGAGCCGCGCCCCGCCCCGACGCGCAGGAAGGGAGGCGCCCAGCCCCGGGCGGCCGGGCCGCGGGGCAGCGCCGCCGCCAGCAGCAGCAGCGGGCCCGGCCGGGCCGCGGCCGCCCAGCACAGCCCCCGCCGCCGGCCGCAGCTCGGAGCCGCCGCCCGGGAGGCTGCGGGGAAGCCGAGGCGGGCAGCGCGGCCCCACACGCCGCCCATGCAGCCCCAGCGCCCGGCGCTGCCCGCCCCTTCCGCCCGCACCGCCCGCCGGGACGGGTATAAGGGCGTAATTAAGCACGCTTTCCCTCAGACTACTCCAATTTCTACCGTAAAACCAACAGACAATATGAATTCGTAAAATAATATTTTATTTTTTACTTCTTTTTTTTCGGAAAATGTACAGGTTTGGCCAGCAGTTAAGATCTATACATTATACAGTGAGCCAGGCTAGAGGTTTGAATGCAACAGCCGTACTCTGGAATACAGATTTAGGTGTTACACACAGCTGAAATGGCAAATGAGAAAGAAAGGAAACAACACCTGCATTTTCTTCTTTTTCCCCAAAAACGCACATGATCTTGTTTATGACCAAAGTAGTACTGAAGAAAAGAACTGAATGACATATTTCTCAAAGTGGTACAAACACCCAGGAACAGCCTATTTTAACATATTATAAAATACTGCAGTTCCATTTTGGGATTGTCGAAGTTAACGATCAAAGGCTCTATCGTAACTCCGCTTCTGGCCTCTGCTTCTGAATCTGTTTCTTCCAGAGCCGCCCCGCCGCCCACTCCTGGAGCTAGAGAAGCTTCTGCCATTTCCTCCTCCTCGCTGCGTTTCTTCTAACTCAGGTAATTCATTCGCCACACACAAACGGCACTGTTTTGAGTCTTCCCATTTTCCCTATTGCAACGAAGTCACATATGTCAAGTTATATTCCATAAATACAAATACAGTGTATTTCCTAATTGTTATATTTGCTCAATTGGAAAGCAAGGAAAAATCTGTTAGCAAATACAGGGTATTCAAGTTTGTTTGTCAGTACTAGTTTCAAAACTTTAAGCGTAAAAGCTATAAATATCTGACTACGCCTCAGATACTATACAACAGAATCAAAACCCACTTTAGAGATTTACAGAGCAGCCCTTACCAGCAAACTCTTTCCCCGCCTTTCACTTATTAGGAATACCACTATAATTATTACTGATTCAACAGTCCCCACCCTCCCATCCATGATCCCCCCTCTAATCCAGAATTAAAAATTGTTTTAGGAACAAATGCTGTGGCACGAGGATATGGAGATGCACTGAGGGATCTCCACAATACCTGAAGGAAAGACAGGAAGTCCAGGGAATTTTGGCATGGAAATGCTAACTCTGCCAGACAAAAACCTGATCTCAAATTCACTTTTCTGGGGAGAAAAATCTGGGTGAAAAGCAGGGGGCAGAATGAAAAAAAGGGATCTTTAAGCGAAACATGTTGCCTACAAAGAGCAATTCAGCAGCAATAAGAAGGGGTAGATTGTTCATACCACCATTCGTTTCAGTGGAAATGTTTCAAGCTACAGATTTTTGTAGACGGGAATAGTTTAGGAAAAGGACACTATTTGTTCTGTTACTCTGTTCCTTTATGACCAGCCCTTTTGGCCACTAGAAAAGGCAGGATACAAGCTAGATAACATTTTCAGCCTAACCTAGCCAGTTTCATCTACAGTCTGCTGTTACCAGAAACTCCAGTGAAGTACGTACCTCTATTTCCTTTTGGTCTGCCACAGGAATATCAAAGCAAACACCCTACAAAGAGAAAATAATTTCAGTGGATACAAATCTAGCCTTTGAATCGATTGCAACTAAAAGGAAGTATAACAGAACCTACAGACCTACGTATTAAACCAAAGTTTTACATTTCCAAGTTATTTTTATGTTGACTTAAGATTGCTTCAAAACCTTTGAACATTGAAAGAGTTACATCGGTGTTTCACAAAACACCAATACTTGTAATTCCTTAATGTTTTTCTCAGATATATAACATTTTTCCTCTGCATAGCCAGTACTTCATGGATTTTGTTCTTTAACAAGCTTATCACCCTCTCCACTCCGAACTGTGGTCCATTAGCTTCTGCATTACTCATTTTGTAAATTCTTTCCAATCATAAGTTTTTTCTATGCTATGAATTGTATACATCCAGTACATTGAACATTTAGGTTCAGACTAAAGATCTCCTGAAGTTAAAACTATATTACAGGTTAAGTACAATAAACTACATACAGATTTAAGTACATACAGGTTAAGTACAATCCATAATTCATATGTTAAAAAGCAATTCTTTGTCTGAAGGAGCAATTTGACTATCAACAATTACAACTCAGGTAGAAAAAGCCATCCGTAGATCGTGTTCCGTACATTAAGACAGCATTGAATACTAAGTACGCATCAAAAATACATCAAAAAACTAAATACATCAAAAAAAAAAACTCAGACAGAGATAGTAAAATAATTCACTGGAATTAAGAACTGTCCCCTCAAGGTCAAATTTAAAATTAAGCGTCCTGCCAGGAAACCTTATGAAATTCCTGTATAGGAAACCTGTATGAAATTCGTAAGTCAAGACATGCAGGTTAACTTTTACAAAAAGATGTAATGTAAAAGAGAATACACACAGTACCTAAGATTTTTCTTTTATTTTTTAAATAATTTTAAAACTGTTGCTTAAGTGTAGGTTGCCTCTTGTTTCAGGCTTTCTAGTTTATCATGTCTGGGTATCCTCAGTACTGGCATATAGATGTGCTAGGATTTTGATGATTTGCTGAACTAGATACTGCCAACACCTGCCATTTTTACATCTCTCCCCCCTTCTGGTACTTCCAAAATGCACACAGTCAGCTTCCTTTCATATCAATCTTTATGCTTCTGTTACATAGCAACACAATTTGTACCTTTTACGTGTACTGCTATATCTCTCTGGACATGCACAGTTATACTGAACTATCCTACCTCCTTAACGTATCAGGGGAGCAGAGCCCTAAGCTGCTGAGGTGACCACTAAATAAGATAGAGGCCCATTCCTCTGTCAGAGGATCATGTCTTTATCAGAGTCTGGAATGAGGGAAGAAAAGCCCAACTATCCACTCCACCATAACTTTCTTACAGTAGCAGAAATACAAAGAAAAAAAAAAGCTTACCATTCTTCCCTTGATGAAACACATTCTGTTCACCTTTCTATCAACGTCATCACCAAGCTGTTCTCGTAGTCTCCGCCAAGCATAGCTCATATTGTTTATTTCTTCAGAGCAGCGCAGTATCATTGTAACAAATCCCTAAAGAGTAAGAAATTGGGCATGTTCCATTCAGTCAGAGGAATACGCTTTAGCTCATCTATCAGACATGAGAAACCTGCTAATTTACAGTCTATAAACTACATTTTCAAATGGCTCCCGTTACAGGCGAACATGCATATTTATAGTCCCTATATTCTTAGTTCCCATAAGGAGAATGAGGAGACAAATAATTATTTAAAAAAATAGAGGTATTTTTGTAGTTGTTTCATTTTTTCTTCAAATTCAGGACAAACATTAAGCTATATATACTTACAGCATCAGAGTTCAGCAGGGAGCGCTGTTCAATGGAAGTAGCACCTGAAATATGTGCTAGAGCTGCAGCTAGAGCATTAACTGGTCCCTTTTCTTGTATTAGCAACTGAGCAGATTCTTTGAAATAATCAATAGCGCTTTGAGGAACAGAATCCAGACATCTAAACAAAACCAAACAAAAAAAATTGCTAGTCAAGGAGAAAAAAATTATATACAGAGGTATCTACTTAGCTTTGGAGCATAAATAGAAATGGCAGTCCAGGACTTTAATTAATAGTGATGAGAAATGGCAATGAACAATGCAAAACAGCCCTTTTGAACTAGAAAGATAGGAAGATAAAATAAAGCTTGAGTTACCTGATAGCATCTTTGCTGGAAGCCTTTATTATATCTGTTGCAGTAGGAACACCAACACGCTTGAATGCAATGCCCTGAAATTCATAAAGCAAAATACAGATGAAAGTTGCAAACTATAAATAATTCAGTTTTAAAGAAACAGTGTTGGACTCCAATGAAAAAAACATTTAAATCTTAATTTTCTCTTGTGCTTTTTCAAAACCCTACTTTGTTAGTAAAAATTACAAGGTTACAATTACAGGAAAATGGGTAACACAAAAAACATTTATGTACCAGGTCAGTTTAAATAATCTACTGGCCTTAAATGGAAGTGAATAGACCATTTTGATATTTTCCAGCAAAAACGAAGGTCTACAAATTCTAAACAGAATTATAAATCCAAGTAAATCAGACTAAAATTAAAGTATGAGTTATGTTGCCTTTCTAAAGGAAAGCCTAAGTTTTACATGCCTGTGACGAAACCATCTCATCTTAACTGAATACTTAATCAGTGAGAAAACTATCGTATGGAACAGTGCTGGGAAGTAACAGTTATCGATAAAGCTGCACATCGGAAAATTATTGATCACATAAACCAGGGTGAACACTAAATGGAAAACCTGCTAGCTTTCTCCCCAGCCTCCCCTTCTCATTTCCACGGGTACAATCTTACGGCATTTCCTGTAAAAGCGTGGGCAAGTAAAACTGCAGTGCAGTGCCTGCTCCACAGCAGCCTACAACCTAGCCAAACTCTGCAAGGTAACTGAACCTCAACGGGATGCTTTAGATGTTGTACTCTGTCATTGAGCTACACAAACAAAACATGACATGAGGATTTTACATGCTGCCTTAACACATTGCATTTGGGTGCTTGTGAACAGAAAAAAAACTATGGTTTACCGCTTTTTGTTCCACATATCTTAACTGATTTTCTTCTTTTCGTTGATAAAAACAGATACATATCCCAGTCCGGCCAGCTCGACCTGTGCGTCCAGAACGATGGATATAGGACTCCACATCCTTCAAAATAAATAGTCTTATGACTTATCTCATTCACTGCAATTTAATCAACTCATTGCCTTCATATAATTTAGAAGTCATTACCATTAAGCCTGAACAATGCACAGTAATTACAAATGAGGATTAAATTAAAAACCATTTTATCACTTAAGTCAGAAGAGTAAGCTTTCCCATAAATCTCTAAAGAGCATGGTCGGAAAGCCAGAATCACGAGCATGGCTCAACTAGGTCTTGTTTTGTCATTACCACGGAGAACACGAGAAAACATTTTAAGTGTGTACACCTCTAACAATTCCATTCCCTGTCCTACATATCAACTTAAGAGCATGGTTATTGAGATATTAATAGTGAATTCACTGAAATATTAGCTCATTTCTTGTAACTCTTAACTTCAGCCAATGTTCTCACTGCTGGGGTCTCCTCCTCACGTGCCCCTACGTTAATCATTCTTGCAAGACAAAAAGCTTTTTTTTTTTCCCCACTGTTCACTGTTTCCAGATTTGCAACTACCATATACAGCCTTGCAGTGAGACGCTTCATACAGCCTTAAAAGGCAGCATTTTAAGAACCATCTTTACATATTCTAGGGACTGATGCACACTGAAAAATCCTCAAATAAACTACTTTTGTATATCAGGACATTCCTTACCCTCAAACGCAATGCTCATAAACTCTGTGGTGAACACCATCACTTGACAACATTTACTATTTGAAAACAGGACTATATATCATTATTACAACGAGACACCCAACTTACCTTTGGTGGTGAACTTTGTACAACCAGGTCAACTTCAGGGATATCTAAACCACGGGCAGCTACATTGGTTGCAACCAGAACTTTAAAGGCACCGTTTCTAAAACCTTTCAGCGTGATCTCCCTTTGCTTCTGAGGAATGTCACCATGCAAAGACTGGCAATCCTGAAAAAAAAAAAAAAAAAAAAACAGTATTATTATAAGACTGTACCAAAATTCAAAACAGTTCTCCCTTTCATGGTCACTTTTGGTTACAGTATCTTGGTATACAGTACTCACTGTATAGCAAGATACAGAAGAACTAAACTGCCAGTTTATACTTTAGATGTCTCACAATACTTCCTCGGTGCTTCTTACTCAGGTACCTCAAATACCTTTAACAAAGGTAGGAAAACACAACAGCAACATATATCTTACGCCTCCACCTCTAACTACTGTGACCTATGAAAATAACTATGCCCCAGCTTTCCACCCACATCCTCTATGCAAGGCGTAGCTGTTTAAAAGCAAGCCATTTCCAATAATGTTCTCAGGCCTTCCACAGTATTTCTTTAGGTATGTTTTCCAAAATGATGTTGCTTTTTAATCCCTCAGTATATTAATTTCCCCCACTACAAATTAAGGGATTAAAACATAAGTACTCCTTAAAAAAATAAACTGTAGGGTGTTTTTATCTAAACATTCTGAAAGTTCTTCTGTATCACAGCAATAACAAGTGTAAAGACTAAAACATACAGAAATCATTTTTTCTTCCACTTCCTTTCACCTCTTGCCCATAGTTGATTTCCATACTTTCCTCATGTAAACAGTGATTTAAAAAAACAGCAACAAAAATACTAAAACAATCCTACAGACACCACAGAATTCAAAAACTTCTTCACAGTTTTAGATTAATGTCACCCCACAAATGGAAGAGGCATGTATTCTGTTAGTGAGCATCAATATGCAAAACCAGAAACATCTAATAATTTCCTCTCTTACCTGCCAAGATCAGAGCTCTGCATTGCCTATGCAAGATTTGATAT
This sequence comes from Anser brachyrhynchus, assembly GCF_964034855.1. Taxonomy (NCBI): domain Eukaryota; kingdom Metazoa; phylum Chordata; class Aves; order Anseriformes; family Anatidae; genus Anser; species Anser brachyrhynchus. Next base: position 19,676,646 of record NC_137700.1, on the reverse strand, counting down.
CACTAACACCACCAGTAACGCAGGATAAGGCTCCACGCTCAGGTTTACCTGTTAGTGAGGTCATCTAGGGGTGTGGGAGAAACACTCCTGAACACAGTTGTGGCAGATGAAAAAGATTCTGCTTTCCCTAGGAATATAATACTCCACAGCTTTTCTAGACATAAGTTAACCCATCTCCCTAGTGAAACCACACAGAGAAGAAGTAGTTGCTGTGATACCACCATCAAAAAGGAGCATGCAGTGCCAGTGCCACAACATATAAACATTGCACCACTACATCAGCGGGTTATTTTCCACCAGTGCTAGTGTGCTCTAGTGTTCTGCACCACAAACCTCAGGAATAAACTAAAGCTCACTCACAGGACACGGCAGATTGAATTCTTCCTGCGCATACATCTTTAAACTCTTCGTAACAGCTAATAAATACCTTAATGAGACACAGATAGAGCCTCTGGTGTACTACTGCTCTAAACCCTAACTGGGGCCCCCTGACTACACTAATTAACATCAGCATCCTAGCTCAGTAACTGCTATTCCAGTACCATGACCTGTCATCCTAGCAGCTCTTCAAGTTTGTTACCATGTTTTAATCCAAGAGAGACAGTTCTCTCTAAAGAAAAACAAAATAGCTCACAGCTGCTTCATTTAACATCAATGAAAAGATGTTTTTTCTTAAGAAAAAAGAATCCTTTGTAGTCCAGTGTCTGTTAGAGCAGCCTAGTCCTGAAAACTATAATGCTGAGAACTTCCAACCATTTGTTTGTTTTAAGGTTTTGTAATTTTGAAACAATCTGACCACCTGCAAAAGCCCACATCATTCACTTTCAAAGTCTCTCCAAAACTTACTCAGCCTAGGTCTAATACCAATACAGGGTCGATCTATCTGTGTTACCTAATACAAATGATGAAATACCTGTTTGATTGAAGCATTCAGAGCCAGTTCGTTTGCATCCTTTTTGGTCTCACAAAATACAATGGTCCTCCCAAGGCTGCCACTGTAGACCTGAATGACATCTCCAATAACTGCAGCTCTCTGAGACCAGTGGCACGCTATAGCCAAATGCTGTGGAAAAGAATTCCAGTTTTTAGCTTACACAAAACCCACAAGATTCTTTAAAGCATTTGAAATTTGAAAATGCAGAAATACTAAAGTTATACAGTTTCTTGATGGGCAAAACGTTCCCGGAACATGCAAAATCCCTATGGCCCTTACATGTACAACACGATCAGTCTAACATTAAGTGAAATAATTACAGTAAAAAGAAAAAATGACAGTCCACAGATCACTTTTTTAAAGCAAGGAAAAAAACTGGTGATTATAAACTGTGTCTCTAGAGAACAGCTAGAGGTGCAGGATTTTATCAAAGTTATATTAGCTACAATCATACGTCAGATAAAATGAAAACACTGCATTACAAGCTTCTTTTGAGCTCAAGATTAACGTTCTTTGAAAACTGCCATTACAATTATGATGTGCCCAACTGATTCATCAGAGTATCTGTTAAGAGGTACCCTACACCTAAACAAAACACCTTTATCAGGTATAGAGAATTAATTCAGGCTTCTAACGTACACCTTGTATTCCTTGCCATGGTATTCACCACACAGCAAGCAAAGGCCTAGCAAGCTGTGATACCCCAGGAAATCTGAAAAAGCCTCCTGTGTACAGAATACCAGAATGTGACTGATGCCTGTAATAATTTAAAGGAGCCAGGCTGATGTTAATGCATGCCTTTAGCTCACAACTCAGAGAGATTTAGACACACTGAATTTCTCTCTGAAAATCAACGTAACTGATAACTGAATTGTCACTCTGCTCTAGATGTCTATAAGGTTACTAGGTGCCATGAGTTTCTAAACCTAGCAAGTTTGAGTAGCTGTATTGTGTCCTACGCCTAAAAATTCATTCTAAAAACAAACTTTCAACATCACCCCTGATAAAGTACCTTAGATGGCACCATTTATGTCAACAGATGACCATTTGTGTCAAAAAAGGGAAAGGGATGAGGCCTGAAAACATTGACATTAGACAGGTTACTCACTTCTACTGTTGTAGCAGCCTTCTGAGTTCTTTTCCCAATTAGGTCAATCTGCTCATATTTAGACTTCATGTATTTCTTAGCCACATCATACACCCAATGTGGGCAAGTTGCAGAAAACAGTAGCGTCTGGGGATTGTCTTCAGAATCTTAAAACACAGAAAAACATTTCACAACCTTTATATCTTTTCATTTTACGGATGCATACTAGTTCATTACACACTTACTACAAATATAAGGTCAAATTTCATTATCTAAAATATAGAAGGAAAATCTTTTTTTCATTTCATGCATTACTTACACCAGGGAAAAATACTCTTGAAATTAAAAGTATTTTCAAGATTAGAGAAAAAGGTTACTTTGAACAAAAATACAGTCTCTTTTCAAGCGATTAAAAGGGTAAAAAGCTTCTAATTCCTTTAAACTGGAAAAAGTCCAAGTAAAACTTCTATAGAGGTGTCAGAGAAAGTTATCAGGCTCCTAGGTACTGGATTTTAAGCTTTCCAAAGGTCCTATGAATGATTCCCAGTTACACAACACTTCCTCACATACTACATTCATGGTACGTTTCTTCGAATACACTATTCAGTCTTTTCTAAATAAAGCCACATTACAACTTTCAGAAAAACATTCTTCGATTTTAGCAGACCAAAAGACTCCTTGTATGTCCTACTATTTGTTTAAATATTGAGATTACCTTTCTTGTACGCAACTCGTAAAATGTCTTCCACTTGCTCAGCAAATCCCATGTCCAGCATCTGGTCAACTTCATCAAGGACAACGTGTTTCACCTTGCTAAGGTCTAGCTTGCCATTCTGAAGATGGTCTTTGATTCGACCAGGTGTCCCAACCAAAATGTCGATTCCACTTCTAATGAGATCAACTGATAAACAGGAAAGAGCAGAAGAGGAGTTAACAGTGGACTAACGAGCATTCTATACATTAGAGAGACTTGGTAGCCAAGTAATAATGAAACAACAGCTTCTTAAACCACTCATATGTACTTTCCTAACAAACATAACAAGTGATGAAGAGGAGGAGAAAACCGGGGAAAATAAAAAAATTGGTAAGACAGAAGTTCTGCTGCTCTTCCTGAAGGAAAAAAAGAGATTCATCATCTCTCTTCCTTCTCCTCGTGACTTAAATTACGTAGCAAAGAGCTTGTTTGAACATGCTTGGGAAACAGTTAGATCTTTCCAAGTCGTCTGACTAAGTTAACCAGATTAAGAAAAAAACACTTCTGACTATCTGAATTATTCAATACATTTTTTCCACAAAGTTCTGTTGGAAAAAAAAAGTTATCCCTAATGACATCCTATACACACAATATATGTGTATATATTGACTCTCTATACACATGATATAGTAACCTTGGTTAAAAGTACGTCGGTAGACAAGGAACATTAAGACTGTAACTGAGAGCTATAGTTATTTCCCACCATAAAGAGATATTCTGAGCCACTCACCGAATACCCCACGATTGCCCCCCAGAGCTTGAGCTAAAGGTTGCATTTGGTAAGACCTGAGCGCGCTTCTTAAACACGCTAGTCAATTGACATTTCAATTACTAGCCATGTGTCACTTACTCTGTCCATTATATGGAGTTCCTCCATAAAAACAAGCTACTGTGAGCTTTCTCGTTATGTCCTTGAAATCTTTGGCAACCTGGTTTGCCAGCTCTCTTGTTGGAGCAAGAACCAGTACCTAGACAGAAGGATGACAAACAGACGTTCTCTCAACATGGTTTCTACCAAAATACATTAGACTTTTACCCACCAGCTTAGGTCCAACCACTATACCATTAAAAATAACAAAAAAAAGGTTTAAAAGTTATCTAGGCAAAGATTAGGGAAACACACTACTTAAGTTTCTCATGACATTATTAACCTCCTTCAGCACATACTCATGTAGGAGTTTTTTTTTTTTAAATGAGATAGACAGGAGGTACTTAAATTTTAACTTCAGCTTTTGAACACATCAGATCAGCTACAGATCGTCTTCTACATGTGCATATATTGTGTCAGTACAAGACTGAACAAGTTGGTTAAGCTTTTTAGCTTTTTTTTTTTTGATACTGTTCTCAAACCTGGCAACAGAGTCTTGACAGAAGGACCTTTAAAATCCTTGTCCTGTTATATCTTTCATCATTGACACACGTTATAAAAAAGTAAGAAGTGCACTAGGCTGGATTAAGGCCTGAAATCTTTTCTCTTCTGATATTCCTAACTCCCTTGATGAAAGTTTTTCCTTCTCTGCAAGACTGCACCGAATCTTAAGTCAGCATTCCCAGTCAGACAGCCAACACGATGGCCAGATGCAGATAAAAGAGCTAGTAGTAATTTTGGAGTAAACTTCAGGTAGCCTGAGATGGGTGACAAGACGAATTAGGCTGACAAAAATAAATTCCACTACAAAATGAGGATAGGTGTTGGCCTTTCTAGTTTTGGAAGGTATCATGAGAATTTGGTAAAATAAACATATTTCTGAGAAGAATGCAGACAGCTCATAATCAATCTGCATTCTCTGGAGCAGGATTTTTAACATCTGGTGGTGGTCCTACTTAAAAAATAAGTCTATTTTTAAAATCTCCTGCTCTTTATGTGCTTAAAAAAAACATGCTTAAAGCAGACAGCTTTTATTGATCAAAAAAAAGTCGTTATTTTGTTCTAACTTGGGAGAAAAAAAATCACCCAGTGACCAGTGGGCCCAAACAGGTAAGACAGCTGGCCAAAATTACCTAGAGACGCAGTGAACCCCTCTAGTTTTTTCTCTCTGTAAGCAGAAAAAAGAATTGTCGAGTAGATAGAGCTACTGTGCTCTTTAATCTTGATTAGAGGGCATGAGGCATAACAGGATGCAGATAAAGCCCCAGTGAACATAACTTTCAAAGAATCTTTCAAAGGTTGCTAAGAATCTGTGCTAGCTTATCCCTGCACAAACGTGAAGAACTTTTCCAGTGGGCTAACACTCTGAATCACTTGGACAGAAGACAAAAGCAAAACCAGCATTCTAAGTTACCTTTGGTGAACGGCCTCTTTTTCTTTCCTGTGAGTCTGCCTGAAGCTTTTCAATTAAGGGAATAGCAAAAGAGAATGTTTTCCCTGTTCCAGTTCGTGCTTGAGCAATTACATCTTTCCCAGAAAACACTGGGTGGAAGGTCTTCACTTGAACGGGGAACAGGTACGTCACTCCTCGAGCTGTGACAATGTGAACAGACTTCCTCAGCACAATCACATTTAAAGCCTTCTCATGTACATTTCAGAGGTCATCCCAAGCAGAATATCCAACAACTCTACAGTAAGTCAGGACTATATCATCACCTCCACTGCTTCGCGTAACCACAGAGCCATTTTTAACGAGCACCCTAAGACTGCCTCTCTTAATCTCCCCTGCATACACCAGAGAGAGCTAGCTGGGACAGAAGAAGTTACTAGCCTTTAATAGAAGTCTTTAAACACCATGATTTTATTCATGTAACGCTCCCCTCCTGGCTACAAAAATTTCTTATCTTCAAATAAAATGCTAGTCAAAATCAATTCTTCTCTCAATCTCATATTAAGTCATACAACTCATGTCAGAGATGCTAAATATATCTGATTTTCTTTTACTTGCAATGATAGAACTTTTAACCAAAAATTTCTCAACGTTTTTTGAACTTGTATCTGTTATTTCAAGTTCCACTGTAATGACTGAACCAGGCAAAACTGAACACAGACTTCTCTGTGCTCAAAAATGTATTTAAAGTCGGCATTCAATACGCTTTCTGTGTAACATCGGTGCTTGCATACACACAAGTAAAGCCCACCCCAAAGCTCACTGAGCATATTAAGTGTAAAAACACATGACAGATCATTTACTTCCTGTGACCACATCATGCCAAGAAACTTACCTTGAAGAAGCTCAACAGTCACTTTGGAAATAGGGAAATTAGAGAAAGCACCCTCCTTCTGCTCTTCAGTCATCTCCTGTTGGGTAAACAAGAATTCAAGTAACTTTACATGTGAGTATCAGATGACCATCAGAAAGTTTAGGATATGGGCATGCACACTGGTGTCGTAGACAAAGGTCAATTTTTTGGTAACAATATCACAGCCTTCTTTGTTTTACTTGCTTACTATCGTATTTCAGTTAGACGAAAGTGATCTGTAATTTAAATTAAGGCAGTTTCAAATATAATGGTATAATAATGGAAAATATATAAATTAACTCCAATAGCTTTTAATTACATTTTAAGATTATATTTTAAGCAATTACTGACAGCCAAGCAGAGTAGGTTGTAATACAGCTCGCTAGCCAACTTCCTACTTCCCAACTAACACAGCACAGTGATTTACATGTACACCAATTGATCCCCAAAAGAGCAACAAATTGGGGCAGATCATCAAATTCGCCTACTTACTAGTGCATCACTTCAATATACACTGTCGCAGCACACTGACTAAAACGTTAAGTGTGCTGAAAAAAAAACTACCCATGCCAATGCTGGGTGCTTTGTGAAGCATCAATCATCACAGAAAAAAACGCAAGCAACAGTAAACAACATGGCTAAATAGACTTAAAAACAAATCCTAGGAATGAAAATATTTCCCCCAACAAAAAAAGTGAATTATGTCAAGCAATTTTAAAAAGACAGAAATCAAACAGAAATAGTCAGATAAAAATATTACCCCAGGAAGGCTTAAAAATACTTACAGAACTGGTCCGATGATACACTGTATTACGCTAAGAAACAACACCTTACAAAGTGATATTTAGCAAGATCATAGATAGAAACAAATTAACATTTAATCCTTCTTTTTCAACGAGCTAAAAAAATAAATGTTGCTTTACCCAAGAAATACCCATACTATCAAAAATAAGTCAATTAAAATGTATTTCTGGCCATGACAGTCACATCTAACAATGCTGAATCACATTAAAGTACCCTCTTGCTGCAGCTCACCAACAGCTGCTAACAGCTACAACAGCACTGGACTACTGAAGTGAGGAAACCATGGCGCGCTGATCTGGAACTTCAGCACTTTCAGAATTTAGAACTTTTGCAAATAACCGACAGCAACGACAGGCCAAGCAACTTGAAAGTTTACAGCAGACTTCCCATTGATTGAGAGAGGAGGAGGAAAGGAAAAAAAAAAGAAATAACGTGTTCTAAATTTAATCTTGTTGTAGCACAGGAGTTGAAAGCTGACCTGATAACTGTTGGTAAATCAGTTATTACTTTTACCTGCTCTTGGTCGCTGTCACAGTCCCCACTTGATGTTTCGCTGGAATTACGGGGCCGCTTTTTGTGGGCAGATTTAAGGGTGAGGGAAGATAACCTGGCGTTCTCCGGGCTATCTCCTCCGGCATCACCGTTTTGCTTCTCTCTGCTCTTTGCTTTCTTGACTTTCGGCGAATCGAGCTCATCCTCCGACTGCTCGCTCTCATCTGTCTGCGATTTCCTCTTCCGAGCCTTGTCGCGCCGCTTGGCTTTCTTTTCTTTCTTCTCCTTCTGGGGAACGACACTCCCGTGAGTACCAACCCGCGCATCACCCGAGCCGCGGGGAACCGAGGCAGCACGAAGAGACGGCTCACAAACGAGCCGGCTCACAACCGGCCGCTCCCCCGGGGGCTCGCGTAACTCGCCAAAACCCTCCCATAAAAAAAGAAAAAATCCCAAATCCCGCCCCCTCCGCGCATGTGCCGCCGGGAGCCGGCTTCCCGACCGCGGCACACGCGGCGCTGTGGCCGAGGGGGCTTAGGAGGACCCGGGAGCCCCCCCGGGCGGCTGCTCCGGCCGGGCCAAGCCTCGGTGCCCCGGCGGGGGCGGCAGGGCCCGGCTGAGGGGTGGCCCCGAGGCCTCCCGGGGGCCTGGCCGAGGCCACGCCGCCGCGCACGTGGCCGGCACGGCCCAGGGGAGCGCGGGGCTCGGCCCCGGCTCGGAGAACGGCGGCGGGGCCCGGCCTAAGGCCGCCGCCGGCACCGGAGGGCTGAGGGGTGGGGAAGGCCCGGCCCGGCCCGGCCCGGCCCGGCCCGGCCCGGCCCGGCCCGGCCGCACCGGCTGCGGAACCCCCCCGGAGCCGCTCCCCGGTACCTTGCGCCGCCGCCGGCCGTTGCCCGTGGCCGCCTCGCTCTCCATGGGGCTCTCGGAGCCCGCCTCAGCCCCGCTGCCGGCGCACAGCCGGGTGGCCTCGGGCATCGCCGCTCTGCTCCGCGCCTCGCCGCCGCTCCCCGCCGCCGCCGTGACAGGAACGCGCCCCGCCCCGGAAGCCGCCCGCCGTCCCGGCCGGCGGCAGCCAACCGCCTGCCGCCCCGCCCCGCGGACTACAACTCCCGGCGTGCCTCGGGACAGCTCCCGACAGCCCCAGCCAATGACCGTGCGCCGCACCTCGATCGTGAGGCGGCCGCCATTTTGGGAGTGCTCCTGCCCTACCCAGCTCCGCCGCGGGGGGGGAGGGATTGTGTGAGAGGAAAAAATAAAAAAAAAAATAAAAAAAAAAGGCAGAGCTCCTGCCGGATGAGGAGGTTTGTGCTCCACCTCGCAGCCAGGGATATTTCCTCAAAATGAGTCTCCTGTGGGTTCAAGGTCGATAAAAGACCGTGCAGGCTGAAAGCAGCGCAGCCTGCCTTTAGATACAGGAAGAAAGCAGGAATAAGAAATCAGGAGGAGTCTCAAAGACTTAAGTCCTGTGTACCACATAAAACCACGCACAAGCAAGCCTAGGAGGACTGCCGTGATTTATCCCCAAAACAGTGAGAAAGCTTCAGGATTCAAGCAGTGTTTGTGGTAACAAGGTGCGTGCCCAGCTAGTTTCTTTGCGTTGTTTGCTGACAGGAGATGGAGCCTAAAGCCTGCCACTGTTTCTGGTTGTCCACAAAAAAAGAATTACAGCATCAAACAGTCCTGCATGAGTGGTACTGTCCCGCTAGAGCAACACATACCCTTTCCAGATTAACAACGGGATCTGAGTGAAGTATATCAGTCGTCACTTTTATTAGACATAGGGATGCAAAAACTAAAGATGAGAGCAACAGAAATGTTCATTAGATCTCCACACTTCTAACAAACAGCTCTGATTTAGAGGCAGCCTCTCACTGTGACCAGTCATAGTTACAGTATGGTTGTATTGTTACAAAGAAAAAAGTCTACATAGCTCATTAAAAACCTAATCAAACATTCATGACCACAGTTAGCTGAAGCAAGGAATTTTTTGGTGATTGTCCTCCCACTCTGTCCTCCTTTTAGCATTATTATTCTTTTAGGATCTGGCAGGAAGCTTCATCTTCTTTTCAGTCCATCTAAAACAACAGAATTATTAGATGTCAGACCTCATACTCTAAAAATAACCTGAATTGGCTTAGCTTCTGGTACCTCAGATGGCACCAATACAATCAGAATGACCCTTTAAATACTTTTTGCTAAAGAACAACCAAGAGGCTTCAAGTGTCCATGTCCAAATAACATTAAAATTCTGCTTGAGAGAGTGCACAGCCAAAAAGCTGCTTAAGAGGGGAGAAAAAAAAACCAAAACAACACTTTAGAAGAATTTCCTTAAAAATGGTAGTATGTGATTTGTTCCTTTGTGTACAAGTTTCTCAAGGTGACAATACATGTCTAATGAGAACTTGAGTGGTTTAATTGTACTTAAATACCAGTCATTTAAGGTCTTAAGAACATATGATGCTATTAAAAATTGATATGATTTTTTTTCCTCACAGCATTTTATCTTACATTCCTGTCACTTTAGTCAACAGTTTTGTAAGTCTTACCCACATGCAACTATGTGAAATGTTGTTTCATACTGGTTCGTTTTGTTTACAAATTTTCAAAAATCCACCTGAAAAAGTTACCTAGTTACAAGCAACACCTACCCTATGAAGGGAAGAGAAACCTCTAGGTCAGGTGGTGGACACATTCTCCAGTCTGTTGTGAGCAATTTTGATGATATTTTGTACTTTAAATTATGATTGAACACCTTCATAAAACACTTTTTATTCTTCATCTACAACTGGGAAAACTCTGGCAATATTGGTAACATTATACGGTATGATCAATAGAAGCTGAGTGTTATTGTTAACAGGACCATATTGAGTTTATCCATCACCATGTTGCTTAACATTTCTGCACTTGTCTACATCTCCTTGTGTAAAGTAGAGCTCATAATATGTTCTTGTCTCATGAAAGCAAAATATAAACAGCAGCATTTGTATAGCAGACTTAGGGAGAAAGTTCACATAAAAAGACATGGTAGAACTATGCATTTTAAGTATTTCTGGGTCATAACACTTATGTTTTTAAAGATAATAACAATTTTATTGTTGGGGAGAGGGATCTATGGTGTACAGCAACCGGTCTACCTAAATCCAATTGTTAATTTGAAGATAAAACAACTAAAATAACACAGTCGCATGTGTTTTCTTACCTTGGGGAGTCAATTCCACTGTCTCCTGTTATGCTGTGGTTTTCTGTCCCCTCTGTGTGATTCTGTCCTGATAGCACAGTACATGCATTCTTAAAAAACAGACCTTTCTTTACCAGAGGGTTTCTTGTTTCTTTGGTTTGTGGGCCCAAAGCACGGCACAACACTACTTCTCCTGTCTCACAGGGGGAGTTCAGCAAAGAGTCATCCTCATTGGTGCTGCAGAAATCGGCTACAGCTGAAGCATTCACATGTTCAGTAAGGCCAGTTTCATCTTCCTTTCTGTAAACTGTCAGAAGAACCTGACTGCACAAACAACTTTCTACTATAAAATCTGGGTTTTGATGCTTTTTTGAGCCATCAATTGATTCTGCAAAAGCAGCACATCCCTTATATCCGTGGTCTCCAGAACCATGTTTATTTACAGTTGCATTGTATTGTGTTGAACAAATATTAACCTTGGAGTTTTTTAGAGCTGTCCCCATCTTTTGCACAGCTTTATTCCAGTCCCTTGTACCTGAAGATGCACAGCCAGGAACCAAGTGACATGGTTCATTGCATTCAGAATTGTCACCCAGATGCAACAAACTACCAGTGTCACAAGGATGCGCTTTCTGGTACGGAAGATGGCCTTTATCAGTAAATCCTTCACTTTCCACCTTCATTGATCCAGGATGGCTGTCGCAGACATATTTAAATATAAGGTCATTCTTTTTATCAGTCTTCTGTCTGTGTTTCACACCAAATTCTTTTACCCAGCTAACATTGGTTGTATAATGTGAAAGACTGACATTCCGAAACTCATTTGCTGTTTGATCTAATAACTCGCATACAGCGTCAGCTTTGTACCTGCAATGGCTGCCTTTCGGATGTAATGAATGTTTTGCTGCTTCTTTGCACGTACCGTTATCCCCAGCAGAGGAGTGGGGGGATTTTTGAATATCCCCATGATTCCTTTCGACTGTTCCTCTGTGGACGTTGTCTTTAGAAATAACACTCTCCACAAAGTATTTACTTTTATCATCTATCCGCAAAGTACTGCTTTGTGGATAACTACAGTTTTCACTTAAACTGTCCTTCTTTAGTTGGAGAGAGGACCTATTAGCTTGAAGAAATTTGCTTTGCTTAACATTGTCAGCCTGCATTTCAGCAACTGGTTGTTCAGCTTCATATTCAAAGGCTTTTGAGGAGTCCAAGAAAAGTGGCCTTTGCAAACCCCTCTCCTGCTTTTGAGTCCTGGGCTTCAGCTGACTATTAACACGATCTCTGTACCCTTTGGAATAAACGTTGTGTCTCCATGAGAGACCCTGAAAAGGGTTCTTGATCTGTTTTTTATATATGACGTGGGATTCCACTGCTACATCCAGTGGCTGGTGGGTCACGGTAGACAGCGAAACGTTCTCGTCCAGTTTCTGGTTTGGGGATGTTAGCTCAGGCATGTGAGATTTCCTATTGCTTCTGCTAATTTGCTTCTCTTTGTCTGATTTGGTTTTCCTGCTGTGTTTTGCTGTTCTAATTTGTGTCTTTGGAACACGCTCCTTTGAAAGATGCTTTTGCCTGAGGATTAACGCTTCAGCAGAGATACCTTCACTAATACTTTTCTTCCTCTCCTCAAACTTTTGCATTAATTTTGTGTGCTTAATCAAATTATCAACCGTGAGAGTAGGGTTAATACGCTTGATGATTTCATGTTCAATATCACGTGGCATATTATCTAAGTTGTCTTCATCTCGGACTGGCCATTCCTTGGGAGGAAACTGGGCTGAAAAAGTAGAAAACTCCTTCTTCTGTTTCTCTTTTTTGGAAGTACTTCTCCAGAAAAGGCCAAGGCCAAATTTTTTGCATTTCAGTTTCTCTTTGACTGATGTCAGGGATTTGATGGTGTCCCAGGAGTGGTTTTCAGCAGATGCAGAGATCACTTGAGTTTCAATTGAAGGCTTCAACTCACTGCAGCCTTTCTTACCTCCCCTGTTAGCTTCAAGGTTCATTAGTTGCTGGTATCTTTGGTCACTGAGCATATTCTGGTCAGAGAAACAATGGCAGGATCTGTAAAAGGATACTGTAGGAATGTTTTCTTTCGCTGGGTCTGCACAGCTCTCAGCATTTACAAGGTAACTGATGGAAGACAAGGAGCAGCAACTGTCCTCCAGCAGGACTCTTTTATTGTCTTCTGGGGCATCATTTGCAATGAAGTAGGTGTTAGGGGTGACGATGAAGTATCCGTTTTCTGTATGATAGATTTTCCTTTCTTTAATTAGAGCACCAAGGATATTGTATAAGATTTTGTGGGAGGGAACTGCAATGCCTACAACAAAGATACAGATATTTCAAATCAAAAATAAATTTTCAAACAAAATGGGAAATGGTTGAAGAATAACTTGCATGTAACAGACCTGGAAACAACTCAACATGAAATACCCAGTGTATTTAGCTTGCAGGATACAGAAATAAGTTTGCAACTGACCTGTGAATGGGAAATGCTCAATTTCAACACGAAAATGTCTGGTACCACGGGACAAAGAGCGGGATTTATTATTTTTTTTAATACATCACCAGCAATTGTGCTGTCACCCAGCCACATCCCCGTAGGGCTCCCCGCAGGACAGGGACAGCCCCAGCTCCGCAGCCAGCGGGCTGCAGCCGGTGACGATCCCTGTGTGTCCCTTCCAGCTCGGATATTCCGTGATCATCAGCCCTGAGCCGGGGAGAGGTGAAGCAGCCAGGAGAGGGCAGCACAGAAACGCCATGCCGCCGAGGTGGCTGCAAGCCTGCCAGGGGCTGAAGGATCAGCAAAACCCTTTTAACTCTCTTAAGGCCATTCCTCGCTGATGGGGGAAGCTCGTTGCTGAGGAAGAAGGTGAAGACAGCGGCGTTTCTGGTGGTCACGGTAGTCTCTTTTGAATAAGTAAGGATGTTCCCTTCGCATCTGTCAGGATATGATTTTTGTGAGACCTTCTGCCAGGTAGAAGCCAAGCCATGTGTTGTTCAAAGCATTTGCCTCTGGGCAGGTTATTTAAGAGCATCTTTTATCCCTCTCTCTCAGGCTTCTGGTAAAGTTTTGTCAGGTGACGATTGCTCCCAAAATTTACCTCACTGACACTGGTCTCAGCTGCTGGTTTTCCCTCAGGTGTCACAGTCCCAGCATCATTAGTCTGGTGACATCTGACCAGCTGCCCCAGATGCTGCTGATCTCCTGCCCACAAGAACAAAGACTTCCAGCAAAGAACAAACATAGCAAGAAAAACATTCTCTCCCTCTACAGACTTGGGGAGTACTGCTTCTGGCTGAGCTGAAAATGCTACCTCGTGGTGTCTCAGTACACATATGGACTGCATCACATTCCTGGCAGCTTTTGGAGCCAGTTTATGGGGCTGCATTAAAAATTTTTCCCAGTAGTGAAAATGCTTACCAGATCAACCTGTAACATTTGCAGAGCTATAAGACTGTGAAGAATCAAATGAGGAAGCTCAGTATGAAACCAGGGAACCTCCTGCAAAGGGCTGTAACGAGCCTTTATGGAGACACACATGCACACCCCTCCTTCAATACTGCAGATTTAAGGGACGTTTTTCAGATTAAAAGAAACTGCAGCATTTAAGGCAAGAGACTACTCCCCCATCAGAAGAGCTCATTAAAGCTCATTTGGTGTAATTAATTTGCTTTCAGGAATTTGACCAACAAACCTGATTTTGCAGGCAGCTCCATTTTGGATACCAGCCACAAGATGTAGCTCCCCTACTGTAGACCCTTTTGCCATCAAAATCAAACGTGTTCCTGGCTTAAAGGAGGATTCAAAGCCTCACTGATCTGGCAGTCTGCTTTATGCTTTTCCGGATCTGGCATCTGAATCCCTCATCTATGCTTTCGGACTCTTGAGAAAGGACATGCCCCCAATGTCCTAACGAACCCAGTTTATTAAAATGTGTAAAAAGGATCATCGTCAAATCAATGTTAGTGATGCTCACAGGCTGATAAGGACTCCATACGTATTTGTGCGTTCTCCCAGCCTGATGGTTTGTAATCTTCCACATTGCCAGTTTTACTTGTGAATATTCATTGATGACTTGCCCAATATCACAAACTCAAGCTTGATGGTACAGTCACTTTTAAAAGGAAGAGGAAACGAACACTTTACCTGGATAACTTTTCACTAACTGCTCCACCAAAGTTTTCTGCGTGACCATCATTTGATCTGCATTCATGTCTGATATGGCACAGCAGATTTCTTCTGCCAGAGGAAGAGACTGTGGCAGTGAGCAAGGATTCATGAGAACAGGGAGCACATCACCTGAAGTCCAGAAGGAAGGAAAAAGACTAAGAAGAGAAGGTAGTTTGAATGGAACAGTGCTTCATTTTTCTATTAGCCACAATTATATGGTGTTGCTTCAGAGCAAGCATCTTATCCTCAACTAATTTTATTTCACAAATTACTCATCAGTGTTTCTCAGAGAACACAAATGGCTCTAAATACTTCGTGTTTTTATAATGAAGGCAGCAGAAGGCTACCTTAGGCATGTCAGTTTGTTTGGTATTAAATTCCAGCTTAAACCTTCATTTAGCTCAGTAAACAGGGAGTCAAAAGAGAGAAGTAAATCTGATGACTGACTTTTTGATGACTGTTTACAAACAAAACCATGCAGAACATGTATTTCTCTGAGTAGCTAATGAAAAAGGTCAGCATCCAACATTCTAAGCACAAAATCTTTTCACCATATCAGAATACAGGAAGAAGAAAGACCAGCAACAGGCTCTAACACACGAATTTGAACAGAAATGGTAAATCTTCCATTTTTAGACTGGGCTCTAGAACTACAGATTATCTACTGGACTGTACAGAGAACAAAAATGCTTGTAACAACTGACTTAGACTGGTTACAATCATAATTTGTACTTCTTCACCAGTGCACACATTTTTTAGGCTATGTCACCTGGTCACATCTCCTGGTCAGAGACAACAACGCTGTCCCCGCTTTGCACAGCGAAAGCAGAGGCTCGGAGGGGCAAGAGCAAAGCCCTGCTCTCCCAGCAGTGCTGCAGCCTCAGCCCATCCCCTGCCCAGCAGGGCACAGCACACCTCCTGCCAGCAGCTCAACAGTTTCAGTTCTGTTTTCCCTCCCTCTCACAAGGACAGGATAGTGCACTTGGAATGAAGTAGAAAAACCTAAAGTAAAGACTTTTCCTGAAAGCTGGTGACAAAGAATGAAGCAGGGACTTACCTGAGGTCTGTGCCTACATTAAGACTATGACCGCTTACGCCTCAGACAAAACCAGGCGTTTTTCTATTGTTCAGGTAGACCCACGATCTGTTCTCACTACCTGGTGGTGTTTCATGTTCTCTTCCCTGGTCTCTGTTGCAGAAAGCCCCTGGGTATGCTCAGCTGCCAGCTCGTTACTTCACAAGGCAAAAGCTAGAGTTAAATGCTAACAGCAATTCTCCCGCTAGTGAGAAGTGACAGCTTCGATTAACCGATGTTCAGGTTTAACTAAACTGCAGTTGGGTAGTCTGTTGGACGACTCTGCAACCTGATATTTATCCTTTTGGCAGAAAACTAGAACACAAACATTTCTCTGAGTAAATGAATTAAGCAACGGCACTTGGAAAAGCTTAAATCGCTCTTGACCTTTGTTTTACAACTGCAGTCAGGTTCAACAAAAAGCTCTCAGAGAAAAATCCTGGCACACAGTTTCCCCAGTGACGTTGCTAGGACACTCCTTGCAGGTGCAGGAAGCATTGCAGGGTTTCTTTTTGTATGGGAAAAGACTGCCAGCATTGAGTAATAACTCTTGTGAACACTGCTGCCTCAGCTCTCTGCTGCAGGCACGCAGAGCTACGGCCAGTTTTACCATTTGTTCCTGTAGAGCACCAAACTGCTAGGGAATAAAACACCAAATGTAATGGAAATGTATTAGTGATCTTTATGAATATTAATTATCATGCCATCGTTGTCCGCATCTGTCTCACAGCCTCAAATCCCACGTCTCTTTCACAGGGAAGCCCTTTCAGGTTAATATTTAAAACAAAGTAGTAAGCAAAAACCAGCTTGATACTAAAGGAAAAAAATATTAGAGTCGCATTTATCACAATGCAAGCCTATTTAAAATGCTCATTGTAGATCAATAGTGCTAACAACAGGAATATTAGACATCATTCCCTCCTGACTTCAAAAGAAAATCTGAAATAGTGAAAGCAAAAAATCAGATCATTGGCAACGCTGCTAGGTAGTTGTGGGAAAAGACCCAGGCAGCAGCCTACACGTGACCATCAATTTCTTATTAAAAGAAGCTCAGGAAAGTTGCTCAGTGTTTGTCCCTGAACAGCCCCAAAACAGCCCCTGCAGAACCCCTGCTCCCCTCCCTGCTCTATGTAAGCTGTCTGATTAGGCTCATCTGCTTGATTGCTTTATAGTTTTTATAAGGACTTGCTTACAGTTACATGCAAGGTACCTGTCAGCCCTCAAGAAACTCAGGGTAACCCTCTTGGTTGTTTAAATACATAGCACAGTTCCTATTTCACACTCCGCAGCTCTTACAGAATCACGTTTACCAGGTAGGCACTTTGCCAGTAGTCACGTATTATTGTCCTTCAGTTTCGTTTACCATTCTATTCAACCGCTGCTTATTACCTGGACACCCGAAACCCAAGAATACCCTTTTAGAGCACATATCGATCACAGTGTGGGCAAGCCACCTGTAATACAAGCACTGGTGCACAGGAAAAGCCTCCAAACTCAGTGTACAGGAAAGTCTCTGGGTATTCTTGACCTGCACAAAGTGATTTTTTTTGTTCCATGTCTGTAACGTGAGCTTTACCACTTTTCACTGGGTTGTTTAACCAGAAAAATGTGTACAACACAAGTTTTTTCTAGGTAAAAAATAGGCTAGTCCTGAGAAAGCGAACAGAGGTGCATTTTATTGCATGAGAGCTCAATTTACTTCTTAAAAGCTGGGGTAAAGAATTTATATAACAATTAAAGGTTAACAGTAACTAATTAATTCTAGGGAAAAATAAATGCAAATCAGCAATGATCTCCACTACATGATTCCACTTACATCTGCTGAGACAAAACACCTGGAAATTACATTTAGTAGCTGGAAAAGTCTATCTAGGACTGTATAATTGAGCATAAAATCCCGCTTATCCTGTGCCTCTTTGCATGAGAGCCCTAATCTGTTTGATTCGCTTCACTTTCTGCAGAAATGCAAGAGGAAAACTATAAGCAAGTACAGTTCTGCTACAACTCCAAGGCTTCTGCTTTTCTGTAGACTAAAGCGCATCCTGGTCACATTTTATAACATTTTAAAATTAAAGACTAGGAAAAGTTTTGAAGAGGAAGAAAGTTAAAAGGAACATAGAAAGTTTGGTAACTTTTGTAAAATCACTTTTTGAACATTTATGGAGATTTTAACTCGTATTAAAGGATAACATTTCTATGTAGATTCCAAAGGCAGAGTTAAGATTCTTAGATCACTTTCAGTTACAGGTATATAACCAGGAAGCTCCATTTTGGCATAACCGTTGTGTACCAGACCCTCTTTTCAGAAACATCCATTTACTGATGCAAAGAGCAAATAGTTCAACTCCATTAAAAACTGTCAACTCTTGCAACATGTTTAATCTGTTACGGAAACAAGCAGAAGCTCTGAAGAACAGCAGGCTATCTTTCTGTTTATTTTGTACAACTCCCTGAGAGAAACAAAATGACTGTCAGTTAAGGTCACTGACACTTTGTCAGCTGGAGCTGAAGGAGCAGCTGTGCACACTTCAAAATGTCAGGTTTCCGTAACCACTGATTCCTGCAAGGGTACTCCCAAATCACAATTAGGCAACGTCCTCCACTTAGTGCCAGTGGCTGACGTTTACAGATGGAGGATGATGCCGTGCCACAAAAAGAGCACTTCTGGGTGTTGAAGATAAGCAGGCAAATTGTTCAGTGCTTGGAAATCTGTTTCACCCACAACAGCTGTCAAAGCAGCCACCTAGCAAACCACATAAACGCATCTGCCTCTGGGTCACCCTTGCTGCTTGCAGCGTAACTGGCAGAGAAACTGAGCTATGAGCAACAACACTTGACAATTATTTTTCAGTATACTTTAACTCGCTTTTCAGTCAACTCGCATACAGCATTGGATATATCCAGCACAGCTGATAGCAAGGAAGGTCATCGTTAACCATTTCAGCATTCAATGTCTGGCATAAAAGGCAAATTGATTCAAAAGTTTCATTGCAAGGAGATAAAAATAACATACAACAAAATGGTCCCGGGTAAGCTGCAAAACCATGCAAGTAGCCCACAGAGGCAAGCAGTAGCAGAGGAATAAACAAGTCACTGGCAATGTCTCTGGCTCCTGTAATTGTCTGCAGGTGCTGCCAGCCAGAGCTACAGGATTTCGACACAAGCACATCTTTTCCACTTCGCCTGGTCCAAAAAGTCCCTTCACAACCCTGGCATTTCTCCAGTGAAACCACTCGTTTTTTTCCTTGCTCCCAGACCTGCTATCTCTTCTGCAGTAAATCTCAGCCCATCCAAATAGCTCTTTAACATCAAAATCTTTGGTCTAAGAAGCGTTACTGGGTGCTGGTTAGGTACTTACCCATAGAGTAAAGGACGCTGTAAAAACATCATCATGCTGTTGTGCATTCCTGTGTCTGTTCACCTAAAGGTCAGCTCTAACTGCTGCAGTATTCCCAAGGCTGACTCTTGTGTGACAGCACATTTCCCAGCACAGAAGGCAGTCACAAAAAGTGTACAACTTAAGGCAACAGGCACGGGAGTAAGATGTAACTACGAGCATGTCCTCCCACCCTGAGTGGGGGACCAAAATTCCCTCCTTTGCACGCCCCCTGGCTTCAGCTCACATTCACCCCAGCCAAGGAAAGTCCCACACTGGTCTTTTAGACTAGCAGCACCCACAGAGCTCTTCAAAAGAGAACATAGCCCCCTGCAGAGTGTTCCAGCAAACCATGAATCAGGGGACAAAACAGCTATTGCATCCCACTTGCTCCCAGGCAACCCTTGGCCAAATCCGACCCACAGCAGAAAAAGCTGCCGGAGAGCTTAGTGCAGTTGTAGCAGCCCTCGGACCCAGGGCACTGGCTTTCAGTGAGGGCAGGAGCCACCAGCACACACACAGGTGGAAGGAAGCAGCTCTCAGATCCTGTTTCAGGCCATATTCCACTGCAGGGAGTGTTGTCATTCAACTGAGAACAAAGCTTTGATGGTATATGAGCAATTCGCACCTGTCTGAGAATCCCATGATGTTGAAGGATGTGCACGGCCACTTTTAGCTTCCTCTCTCCTTAAAAAGAAATACAATTTTAAAGACAAACCTTATGCTAAAAAATAAGCTCCTGCACCTGGGCTGCAATTCCGTGAAAACTGGGTTGCAATTTATGGCCAAAAGGAAAAGGAGAATAGCATGTTTGCCATCACAGGAGGTCTCAGAGGAGTTGTTTGGTCACTGCAGAACTAACAGCAGCAGTTTGGATCTGAGGATATTGGCCCAGAGTTCCCAAACCTTTCCCCTTGACTTTGGCACTATCAAACTCCCTTTCCATACTTCAGTTCGTCTGAATTTCAACCAAAAGGAAATGGTACATGACAAACAGAGCAACTGAGCACCTCCACTCTGTTACAGAAGAATCAATAAATGTCTTTTTCAAGAGCCAGTTGTGGAGAACCCTTGCTGTGAAGGCTGCTGGGTCACACATAGCAAGGTGAAGCCTCCCACGGAAGTTACAAAGATGTGCAGGTGCCTGTGGCATACTGAAGATACAGAACAGTTAATGGGGGAAAAGAAAATGGTGCTGTCCATGAAGTACCTAAGCAAGTGTTCTTTATGGCAGGCTAGCTTTATTACAATATTTTTAGGGGAACAAGGAAAATATTTAATAATATTAGCATAATTTTCAACCTTGGAAGCTCAGCATATAGCTGGCCATAGAGCACAAGGGAGAAATCCAGTATCGGGGTGGGAGTACTAAAAGGCAACAAATAAAACCTCATTTGGGAGTGATTCATTTGTTTTAGAAAAGCAGAATAAAATTCACAGAGGTTCAGATTATTTCAGTTTAAAAACAAAACCAGCATTTTAGCTTTCAAACAGATTGAGGTTGCTAAACAAACAGCATTTGCAGTTGTGCCACTGCCCAGGAAGCTTTCTGCTTCAGTACAAAGCAGGCTGCTCACAGGGAAGCTGTGAGCTGCCAGCAAACGGACCATGGCTTGCCACTGATGCATCAGTGTAAGATAAAACATACTAAGAAAAAAAAAAAAAAGGTTTATATCATGGATTATTTCCAAGGGTTTCACAGTACTCTCACCAGTGTGGGCAGTTCTGCATATTGAGCTCTCTGTTAGCAGTAAACACGGTGTGAGTCACAGCAATGATGCACAGCACTAGCATCTTTGTTTTAGTTCTCCTGGGAGTGTTTTTATAAAATACAGTAAGGAACTGGCAGAGAGTGGCTCTGGGTGGATGTTGTTTTGGCAACGCAGACACCTACATCTCTCTAACCTAATGGTTTAGAGAAAAAAAAAAAAAAAGTAAGAAAAACCTCTTGTGAGTATCACAGCAGTTTTAACAGGCTAAAGAAAACCATGCTGCCATCATCCTGGTTTGGGGGGACCTGACAGCAGCCCCTCAAGAAGATGATGGAGCCAAGCTCTGTGCAGCTGTGTATGGTGGGAGGATGAAGGACAGCAGGCATCAGCTGGAACAAGAGGGGTTCAGCCTGACTATAAGGAAACCCTTTTCACCCTTCAGGACAGCCCAGCAGTGGAGCAAGCTGCCCAGAGAGGTTGTGCAGTCTCCAGTCCTGGGGAGTTTTCAAGATGTGACTGGACAAAGCCCTGAGCAACCTGGTCCAACCCCACAGCTGTCCCTGCTTTGAGCAGGAGGTGGAATAGGCTCCCAGGAATGAGGTAACAGTCCAGACATCCAGCTTAATTGGACACTGGTGCCTGTGCCTCCCACAGCGGCTCTCAAGACCCACTTTGACCACCCTGTTTTCTGTAACCCAATGCAACAGCACTTTTGACCTCTGCTAGCTGTGAAGTTTTCTTGGGTTACACCAGGTTAAAGAAAAAAGGGGATGGTTACCCTTACATCACGTCAAAACAGCATCTGAATGGAAAACCTATTGGATTTCTTCTCAACCTTCAAAGAGCCACTGTTTTCATAACCTTTCTTTTGTCACAGCCAAACTCCATCAGTATATGCTTGTTGTTAGAGCTGGTGCTCTCTGGTGGTGACGTGGACACATGCTAAAACAAGAAGGCAGTACAGAAAAGCTAAACTAAACGAAGTCTCTGATTTTGAAACCATATCAATATCTATATCAGACTAATAAATGCAGTTCATTTTATTAACTGTGTGATATTAAAATAATAGCAAGTGAGCTCTTCAAATACCCTCATCCTCACTAAAAGTTAAAATCTGCTGTTGAGGATTCAAAGTGCGAGAATGCAAAAAGACAGCTCGGCACAGCTCGGTCTGTGTTCTTGAATTTTGCTTTCTCACTCAAAAGACGAATAAGTTTATTCTGCTGAAAACTTCTAGCACTGAGAAATACACTGTACATATGAAGTTCTACACAACTGATCTTATTAGAGGTAATGTTTAGAAAAAACAGAGTCAATTGAAATGAATGGAGTTTACCATATGTAAAAAATACACTCCTGTTCAACGGTACTTGTTAAATTGTGCAACTAGAGAATATTGAATGAAACAGTGGAAAAATATGCGCACACATGTTTTTGCAGATAACACCTTACAGGAAATTCAACCTGAGCAGACGTGGTAAACCCATCAGGATTTTGAAGAGCTTTGCAGTGCCTTGCTGCTGTGAGTTCAAACAGTAGTTCAAATATAGCAGTTGCGTTCAGTGCAAAACACCGAAAAAAGTCTTTTGTAATACAGGATTGATAACTTACTAAGAACTCGACATGGAAAAGCATGAAACATTCAGAGGTATCACTTCATTTGAAGTCAGTGGTAAGGGCTCAATGCCAGCTAAAATTAGGTGCTAAACATTACGAAATAATGTGAGATTTACACTGAGAGAATTTATTCAGTATGCTAAAGATAACAAAAGTAGATAAAAAGTTGTCCTTTGAGAAGTACAAATATTTTATTCCCTTTTTCTATCCCAAAGATGTATTGGGCAGTCACCACTGGAACAACTGCGATATCCAGGAGAACCCAATTACAACAGAATATACAAGTTAGTAAGTTCTGAATCAGAGACCTTACTGAAATTAACTTGAGAATAAAAGTTAAAAATGCAACTAAACTGCTCGTGTTCTGACAGCCTATGTGTAGCAGTGCAAAATAAAGCATTTCTGTTCATCCACTCTTTTTAAAGCCTGAAGAAAATAAAAAAGGAACAAACTCAAAAAGAACCCTGAACAGTCCAATGCGAAGCACGACCACATACTGAGAGTTACACTTCACAGAAGCCAACTCCATTGAAGTACAAAACTATTCTGCTTTGACTTGCAAACCTACATCCCCACTGGTGAGGCAGGATGAAAGTCCCTGGAAGAAAGGGGCTCCAGAAGAGAGGAATCCCAAGCTGCACATCCCAGCCTCTTGCAGAGCCGCCGTCCTCACCGGGACCAGGTGTTCCCATGGCAAAACAGCATCTGCTGCTCACACAGCTGCAATTTCAGCTGTAGTTTCGTTAGACTCTGCAGCAGAATGATGCTGACACTGACACGAATTGCTGTGAACAAATTCAAGGTACTGAAGTGAAAATAGAGAGACAATCTTTGTCCTCTCTTGTGCTTTTTAGCTCTGAGTGCTTCACTTCTCCCTCAGTTCTGGGGAGTATTTACAGGGGAAGGAGGAGATGTTAGGAGCTATGCTATCAGGTAACTCCATCAAGTTCACAAACAATTGGGTGAGGACTTGTTTTATGTTCTTATCTCATTCCAGTTCACTCAATACCTGCAGCAAAAATGGACAAACCTTAGCACTTGACAGAGAAGCGTTCTGTCCTTTCAACATCAGCGTTCAGTAGGCTGTTCTCCAGGTGAGATGCCTGGGTGACCCCAGGAAGGCCCCAGCCTGCATTCTGCAGGCCAGCCCCAGCCTCAGCTCACCTGGGAAGCTGCAGGGCTGGTTTTCGCATTCATAGGGAGTAACTTGCAGCCCTGCAGGGAAGATGCTGGACCAGCAGCAATTTCAGGCCTCTGAAGCTTAAACAAACAAACGAAAAAATCTGAATTTTCTGTTGTCTGCCTCTGCCCGATGGGAACCACAGAAAGGGAACCAGGCAGCTCAGCACATGGAATAACTCTGGGAAGACAGAAACGAGCTGGTTACGACCAGGAGAAGCAAGAAGCTACAGCAATGCGTCCTCCTGGGCTGACACCCCCAGCTTCTCTCTTCAAACGCCCTGGAGTGATGCTCCTCAAACCGAGCGCTGCCAACTGTATCGCAGCTCATACCCGTCCTGCTCCTCTCCAGCACCCCGGGGCTGCCCAGGAAGGGGCATGCGGAGCATTTTGCCCCTCATATGGTTAACAACAGACTGAACAAGCACCGGAGATGGGCCCTCAGGGGTGTTAGCATTGTCACTCAGGCCGCTCAGCTATCAGATCGGGAGGACAAGGGGCTTAAAACTAGCCTCCCTACTTAACCCTCTGAGGGAGAAGAGAATTGCCATGATTTTCCCTCTACCCGCCGAGGGGAAGAATATAACAGCTGGCCCCCCATCCCTGGGAGAAGCGTGCAAACCAGACCCTGGCTCCAGGGCACAGGGGGAGAAAGAAAGTTTTTGGGGATTTACCTGGGAACAAATACAGCAGGGCGGTTTGCGATTCCTGATAAGCTTTTGGGACTGCAGTTTCCCCTTATTTGCTAAATCTTCCAGTGGCTGACATCAGTCAGGGTGTAGTTATTTATAAAGCCAAGATGTTCAACCCCCAGTGCGTTTCTCTAGAGCAAACCTCATTTGAACCACAGGGAAAAGGAGCAAAACTAAGACCAGAGGAACACCATATAGTCTTCTGGTGACCAGCAGGAGCCAGGAAGGTTCCTTGAGTTACAGCAGTGAGGAGGCCTCCTGAATGCTCAGGGCTTGAAAAATAGAGTGCATCGGGGCCTGGAGCATGGCAAGACCCTCACACTAATTCCCAAGGATAATTCTTCACTGAAACATGACTTGGCAAAATTACCACTGCAGTGCTGTGTGCCCCTTACTTCTCGTTTACTGTTCAGCAAACAATGGGTTGTGGATTAAAGAGGAAAAAAGAAAAAAACACCTTAAAATTGTTAGCTGATTTTTCTCATGAGTCTGAAAACTCAGTCTTTACCCTTTTGGTGTACTGTGGACATAGGTAAAGATACTGCAACCAGGTATCTGTGAAAATTCATCAAACAGTAATGTAGTTTGCAGACACTGCTACTGCTATGTGCTGCAGTAAAGGGATGTTTCCTAAGAACCACCTCGGACATTTCTTTGTTCCCTACATCCCAGCCACAAGTCACAGAGCACGAGAAACCCATTCTACTTTACTGCAAGTAACAGCTTGAGTGCAGATAGATTAAAACAAGAAATCTATATAAAATAAAGACTGCTAATGTGATTTTTCAATATTGTCAACTCCTTTAAGAAACAAAACCAAGAAAGCTTTGTCCCTTGGGTTTTAATTGTCTAACTTGTCACTTGCTTTCCTGGAACAAGACACATACAAGGAATGGGAGAAAAGCCTTCCAGAGCAGAACACGGTCATTATCACGAGGGATGGAAGAAAAGACACAGTACATCAGTTTTTACCAGAAAATTACCTAAATAAAGACACTAAAATTGCAAATTAGTTTCAGAAGGGAGGGAGGGAGGGAAGGAATCCCTTCAACATCAAATGTTTGAAAATGGGAAATTCACAAAGAAGCTTCTTCAAAGGCATTTGATAGAAGAAACAGTAAGAGAACTTCAACTTGTTAGAACCCCCTTTGGGTATTACTGCAGCGAGAGATAAAACATTAGGGGAAGTTGTGTAATTCATTTACTGAAATAATTTTCATTTGGATTCAGCCAGCCACACTATGCATGAGAAAAGAGGTTACTGGGAAGCAAGAGGATGAAAAACCAAATTAATTGAGGTCTCTAAATCATTTTCAGGAGACTAGCAAATAACAACATATCAATAGTCACAAGTAAAATAAAACAACTATAGCAAGAGGGAATAACCTCCAACATATTTAGAAGTATGATGTCTTTTTAGATGGAGACCAGTAAGTAAAATGCTGGTCTTGCTTATAACGCCCTACCTGGGTTAACAGTGAAGAGGTCAGTAGGCTACTCACAACCAGGAAAAACAAAGCTCTCGCTGGAGCAAGTGCAGACGGTTACCAGAGTGTCCAGAGAAATTAGACTGCATGAAGAGATTGAAGAGTCAGAAAACAGGGCTGAAACAGAAAAGAGCTATTCTCTGCAAACTATTAGGAAAGCAGTGTAAATACCAGGAAAGGGGTGGGGGGGGGGGGGGGTGGGGGGGAATAAAAATCTATGTGATTTAAGCTAAAGCCACAGTTAAGAGAAGCATAAACAGGTTGAGCTGGCCAAGGACAACACAGGCTAGGCACCACAAATGTGCACATTGAAAATTTTGAAAGAGGTCATTCTTAAGTCTTCCAAACGGTGACAAAGTTCAGGCTTTGAGAAAGAATTCAAAACTGCTGTTTCATTTGGACTGCTACTTCTCTTCAACACAAAGCTTCTGTTACCTAATCAGATCCAGTTCTGCCTGAGGTAACATGTACTTCTAACTTTAAAATTCATCCCCTGACACAGAGGATTACCGAGCTACCCTCAGGGAAGCATAACAATAAACCTCTCAAAAACGACAGCTATGAAAATTCCTACCTTTGGAAATCCAACTCAGCCAGGATTCATTTGCACTTCAAGTACCTGGTAGTTACAATGGGGCTGAACAGCTGCAAGTCTTCATTTCAGCATCTTCTACTTGGTCTTTGCCACGTTTCTGGTTTGGCTACTGCTGCTTACAATCCTTTAGTTTGGGGCAAGTGGTTCAGATCAAAAGGGTAATGCAGGCACCTGAGCTGACACAACGCAAGAACTAGGCTACCCATTCATCACTTATCGCGGTGTTTCTTGGTAATTGCAACTTGCTGTCTCCTATAATCACCTTCAGTAGACAACAGTCCTAATTAACTACAACAAAACCACATGGAAAATTGCAAAATGTACAGAAGCTTCACTGGCCAAACCAATGGCTCAAGTAAAAAACGAGGAGCTGTGAGGCAGCGTTTGGTACCAAGAGCAGAAATTTAGTTAATGCAACTGCCACATTTCAGAGAATAATTCAGTGGCACCCTTGCAGTAAGAGCACTCAGTAATCTAGCAGCTGTATTTTCATGTATATTCAAAGCCCTTGATTGCAGCCTGGCCTCATTAGACTGAAAAGGTTACTAGCATAATTAATTGAATATGAGCTAATTGCAGGTACTAAATAGCAATGATAAATAAATACAATTTTCACCAGAATGCTCTTAAAAATACACTTTTTTTCCCCCCAGATTACTTTGTCATTGTTCCTATTGCCAGATATGATAGCATGTTCTCTGTGTATCCCCTGAATGCTAATAAATTAAACAAAAGGGGGAACTGAGACACTTACTGGTGCAATATGCTATCTTCTGCAAAACTCTTATCTAAATTTTTCCTGTGAATAATTACATACTTAAGGTAGCAACCTGAATGTGCCCAAGTCTGATTTCTTCTTAGATCTTCCATCAATTTCACTTTTCCTTATTTTTAGAAAAGCTTTCAAAGACCCCTTTGGAGCTTCTTTTTGGTCAGCATTTCCAGAGGAATGAAGACTAAAAGCAGCTGCTGAGATCAGAGCATCGCCTCCACATTAGGTAACAAAATGCCTTCCCCGCCAGGCAGCCATCACCCCACCGAGCTGCAGCGCCCCACGGTGCTGAGCACCCTCCGCCTTTACCTGCTTCAGTGGCAGCACACTCTGTAGCTTTTTTTTTCCACATAAATCTTTGTGCTGATTCAATCCATAACATCCAGCTTCAGTGTTTTTTTCTAGGCATCATTCTTTGTCTGAAGACATTAATGGTGAATGAAACTGAATGAGTCTTCCACTGGTTATGAATGCACCTTCCAGTTGATTAGAGTATCACTCTCTGGACAGTCACCTCCTCCAAAAACACCACTATCTGCAACAAAACACCTAAACCAGCCTGGTTCCTACCACATTTTCCCTAAATGTTGATTGCCCATGTGCACAACTGCACTGCAACAACTCACCGGGTCACGACCAAGTGGGCTTCAAAGCAGACCGCTGGCAGGTGAGACCTGGTTTGCCTCAGTGTCCATAGCGGGGAAAGGCTGCGGTGGTGATGCCCTGCTTGTTCCTTGCTTTCGCAGCAGCCCAACTGCAGGATTTTTGCCCCCCAGGATTCACGCTGATGCTGCTAATCATGAAATGACACAGGCAGAAGTCACCTGCCACAAGAGCATGGTTTGGCACTTCCAGTGGATAGTCTCCGATGGCAGCTGAGGACATGCTGCTCAATCAACCAGCGGCTCCACAAAGTGGAGAGGATCTCACCATCGGGATCACACAGGCAGGCAGCGAAGAAGACAAGCAACAGAGTCAAGAAGAAAGGAAATAAATTCAGTGGCACTGGAGGGCTGCCTGCTCCAGCCCCAGCTGCAGCCACTGCAGTCAGTTCTCCCCTCCGTCCCTGCTGCTCCAGCACGGGGCACTCTTCCTCTGGAAAACCCTACTCTGGGCTGAAGGAAACTGCCTCAATTTTGTACTAAAATCCCACCGAGACAAAAGACTCCCTCCTCATCCCACCGCTGTGTTTTCCTCCCCCAGAATCAGCTCTTGCTATGTCTCAGGTTACGCTTTCATGGAGCAAGGCCCCAGCAAAGGAGGCAACAGAGGCACCCCTGCAAGGGCAGCAGGCCTTGCTCCGCACAGAATTTGGGTTAAACACGCAGTTCGTTCCTGTTGTGCAAAGCTGCACAGTGCATCTTCTCATCTACTGTGGAAAATCCTTACCAGATAAGGTAAGAACACTGCTCACTTTGGAATCTGTGCTCAGGGAGATTTTGTATCGGATTGAGAGGGATTCTGGTGTGTTGTTAACTTGCAGGTCACATTAGAATAGTCTTCAAACCATCTTCACTAGAAAAAGTGCCAAAAATGGACTCATTTTCCTTTTCTTAAACTTCAAGCAAAGTAAGTATCCGAACTAATTAACTGCTCAGAATATCTGCACTGCCATCTCTTTCTTATCAACCCTACTTATTCTGAGCCCCTGCCACCCAAAGTCAACGCTATACAGTTTCTGCTTTTGTCAGTGGCTCAGTTATTATCCAGTGTATAATTCCCACAAGTCCCCCTTTGTGCTGTCCATCATTATATCCCAAATCACAAGACTGAAAATGCTGGCTACGCATTCTTTGCAAGCATATTACTGGATCCCATGGATAACCAGGGGAGCTGTAGACATGCTGCCACCAATATGTCCCCCAGAACTAAAAGTCACCTATTTTTCCTCTCATCAGTACAATGAAAAGATACTTCTTCCTTGCCCCCACTTCTCAACAACAACAGAGATAATTAGCTTGATTTCAGGAAAGATGCTGCAGCAGAAAACCAAGTCCAATATTGGTAAGCAACTACTCGTTTTCATCCCCTTGGTCACATTATACAAGGCTTCTTTGTATTGGAGATAATGACGACTGTAAGTTTCTCTCTGTAGACAAATGATTTAAGGATACTCTCAACCTGTTTGGAAATCCTTCCCCAGGACTTTGCAACTTGTAACATGAATGTCTTCATTGATACCTTATGTTTGACATAATACACTTAACAAAAGTACATTTGCTTGAATAGCTCTTTGGTAAAACAAGGTATCAGGAGACCAGCTGGAGGCTTGGACTGAATGTGTGGATATTTTATTAGCACACAGTGACAATTGCCTGCTTCTGCTCTGACACTGCGTCTGCATGCATGCAGTGGTCTGTTTTACAGTACGTCAGGTTGGTCTAGGAGACAAGTCTTTTCTGAGACTAACAGCACAAAGTACTTTTATCTCCCACTGTTCATTTCTATGACATGACACGTGGCAGCAATTTCTACTTTTATTTGTAAATCTGCTGGCTACCATCCAGCCCTGCTAAAAAGAGATCAGAAATGAGGGCCAATTGCTCTCCAGCTGTTTCAGCCCTTGCATGACAAAACAGGGAGGTAACTGGATGACCTTCTGTCAGGAAGACCAAAAACCATTAAGTGAAATACAAGGGAAAAACCTAACGCGCACACAGACAAATCCTTTTGTATACCACTGAAAAAGTTGCAAGCAACTAATAAAGCAAACTACTACACTAAAAACAGTTGCCGAAACAGAGTGGGGAGAGTTCAGGCTGAGATTCTCTGTACTGCTCCTCCTCTCCACTCTTCCCTTCTCCCCAGTTTCTTCATGATGAAATGTGAGCAATTCAGCCAACAGGATCCTTTCATTTGTGCCCACAATAGACTGAGGGAAAATAATCAGATATGGAAGGGAAGATTATTATTTCTAAATAGAATAACATCACTGAGGTATTTCAACAATAGGGCAAAATAAGGCTCACATGCCTGAGGCTTTACGTGCTCTGTAAACAGTCTCGGTATAATGGTGAAGCACTGCATGAACTAGAAGAAAAACTCCAGCAGTTTAACCTCATAACCCATCACCAAAAAAAGCAAATGGCCAACATGGAGCAAACAAATCCACTCAACACCACTACCTTACTCTGTCGTTGTTGAGAAAAGAACACAGAGAACCAGACTGATAGTGGGCTAGATACAGTAGCTTGCAGGATTCCTGAATCACACCTGAAGATACCGGTTCTTACATTCACTGTAGTGTAAATGACCTGAACCTCCATATCTATTAGAATCTACTCGTTAAAGAGAACAACACTTGAAAAAACAGCAGGTACAAGAAATCAGAAGTGGCATAGAACTGCAGAGTGTAGCAAGATTTCAAAGCAAATTCAGGTTATCAGGTATCTGGAAATTCAAAAGCAAAGCTCCTAACCACAGCTGAAACACTATGAAACGTACAACCTTCAGTGTTTGGTATGTTCCAAAAATCTAAATTTGTATTCCATATCATAATGTCCTGGTTATGGAGTGGATGAACAAAACATAGTTTTGCTTAAAAGTATGTTATATTACTATTAATGTTGTATTAATGTTAAATAAACTGTAATTAATTGCTAATGCGACACATCTAATGAGACACAATACACAGAAACGTAAGTTTGTTGGGAAAACACTGGCAGTTTTGATAGCCAAGTAGAGGTATTTATTATTTATGCTGTTTTTATTGTTGTACTACATGGCAATATACAAGTTCCAGCTGAATTTCTATTTGAACCATTTCTGCTTTCTGGAAATGCATTGACCGTGCTACCTACACATTTTGCAATCGATCACTGGCCATGAGACTCAGTCACTAAAAATGAAATATTTTATATTTTTAAATATAAACTGCACTGAACAAATGCACTCAAGATTTTAAAACCTGACCTGGATACACAAAGATTACAGAAGCAAGAGAAAAAACACATTTTGTGCGCAGTCCTGATAAAATTATCAGTGAAAGTTAACTGTGATACATAAATCCAAACAGATACTCAACACAGTACATAATTCAGCAGAAAGATGGACTGAAAGCCATTATCTCTCCCAAAGCAGTTATTTCAGCCTGAACACTGAACATATATTACGTTCATGGACTCAGCTTTATAAAGTTACATTCTGAAATGACTCAATTGTAAATGCTGGATCTGTGGAAACCCATGGTCACCAGACAGCATTCTAACTTCTGCCCCACAGGCTGAGTGAAAGGACGCAGGGAAAACCAAGCAACAGCTGGGAAGTGATTCTGCAGCAGCGCCCTGGTGCTACGGCCACGATACATCAAGCACTGGTTAGTCAGTAAAACGTGTCTCTGTCATGGTAGAACATGGTAGAACCATGGCAGTGGTGCTGGATGCAGCTCCATTATCTCCCATGCAATACTCAGCTCTCCAGAAAGCTTTGGCAAAAATTCTCTGTTCGTCTTTTTGCCACTGTTGCTATGTAGCACTAAAGCTATGCACCTCTACCTTTTTTATTACCAGATCAAGCAAAGGGGCATTATTAGAGTCTACCCCAATGTAGGTCATGTTGCACACAGATGTATCACGCAGAACTTTCTTCCTATCCTTATTCACGGGCATTCACTGGTCTGAGTATCATGCTATAAAGGTTCAATTCATTAATTTCATCATCCGAGAGCAATATAAAAGGGGAAAAAAGTCTATAAACAGATTCAGTTCTATTTACTGGCTTGTTATAGCAGTGCTTTCTCTACAGAACAAGGCACTCCTAGATTTGCTACTCTGCATAGAGCCTCTAAAATGATTTTAAAACTACAAACAAATTGTGTGCTTCAACACTGAGAGAGCCAGCAAGACCTTGCTTCAGCTTTTTTAGCAGCCTTTTGTCAACAGCTGATACCCAGGGAAAGGCGTAGCAGTGGAAAGCCCATGAGATGTGAAGTGTGGACATTAAATGCAAAAACACTGTTCATAAATTAAAACTGACAGAAGATTACTTCTCCAAACCCCCATTACTGATACTCTATTAATATTTTTTTTTTTTTTTTTTTAAGAACTGCTTGCATTCCTAGAATATTACCGAGAAGCTTTAGCTAATGACCGGAAGTGATGCAACATATACAGAACTTTGTGCCATTTGATAAAGTGACTTTACATGCTGTGAAATTGTCTGTTCTTCCTCAGATTATTTGTCCTTTGGGAGACTGGTCAAGCCCTGTGTAGGTTGTAAAATTTTTCCTTATTTTTTCCCCTTTATTTTTAACCTTTAATTTTCCTTCCAACATAAATGCAGACTGTACATTGTATTTAAAACACTGGTACATCAAAGCAATACAGAGCAAGGTTACACTAATTCAAGCAATTATTTTTCTTAAATACTATAAAAATCTGTATTACTAGCAATTATGTCACAGGGCCACTCAACTCAAACACAAGATGAGGCCTGCTTTTGTGCCAACTGCTTTCATATCACCTGTTTAAGGTAAAAAAAAAAAAAAAGAAAAAACACGAAGAGATTCCAACAGAAGTTTCACAGTGAACCTACAAAGTTATCTTGTATTCTAAAATTGATCTCTTGCATGTTCACATGTATAGCTGAAAATTCCTCATGAAAAAAGTTATTTCAAAGTCAGTCTTTTCCTTAATATTTTAAATGGTGCTCAACACATACATGCTGTCAGTCTGTACAAATGTAAAGGTGAAAAATATAATTTGATTACAAAAGAATTTCGCTTTACACCATCTGTATACCAGACGATGCTTTTCATAGGATTCATTTATGACCATCCTCACTCACTCTAATGAGATGTTACCTCTTAATTCATAACGCATGCATTTTCTGTGTACTTGTACAGAATAAGTAGTGTTTTTATTTTAACTCCTACTTTAGTGTGAACAGTTAAGGTATTACACAGTGACTCAACTGTGATGAATGAGAGGGAAATTTATGCATGTTATTTTAATGAAGAGACTTCACTTGTCTGGCTTCAAAAGAGCCAAGGAAGGAAATGATAAAAGCACCACCTCTTAGACTCTTTTGAACATCAAGTCAGACATTTTAAGGTGTTTCTCAATAAAGCCATGAGAGCTTTCATGTAGGTTATTCATATTATGGCACTTGGACTCTCCTAACAGGTATTTAGTTACCTAGGACATCTAGGTTAAAAAAAAAAAAGTCTGCTAAAATTAACTATTTCTGTCAGACAAGATTCCTTTCCCAACCTTCAAAACCCTTAATTTTCCTGGAAGTTGCACCAAAATACCATTGTTCATGCTTCATCTCATGTAAGTAAGTTGCCTTTGACAAATGATATCACATTAAGTTTTAAGCTTAGATCACTGGTTATCTGTGAACACAAAGGAAAGGCAGTCTTCACCTCTTTCAACAAAAATTGTCCTGCTCCTTCATAATTATAACACGGAATATTGATACTTGTGTATCTATTACTTTGTTGGACTAGAGTATTTGAAGTAATTACACATACTAGGAAAGAAGTCCAAATTTAATTAAAGGTGACTTACAATGGTAGCATTTTGTCCATGTAAGGCATTATTCTGACAT
This sequence comes from Anser brachyrhynchus, assembly GCF_964034855.1. Classification (NCBI taxonomy): domain Eukaryota; kingdom Metazoa; phylum Chordata; class Aves; order Anseriformes; family Anatidae; genus Anser; species Anser brachyrhynchus. Next base: position 19,642,995 of record NC_137700.1, on the reverse strand, counting down.
CTACTGGCCTGGTATCCAACCATACATATTAATACACTGCACTTGTTAAAAAGGAGCATATATATTAATCCAAAGATAAGAACAATTAAGGAAACACAAATGACATACATTTAAAACAGGCCCATATATTTTCATATAAATCTCACAACTCTACCAGTATTGTGGTAGGTTTCTATTGCTTTCTTAACTCATATGCAACTCTGAACTACTGTATCTCAGGAAGCTTTATTACAAGCAGCTTTTGGAAAATTACAGTTGGAAGGGAAAAGAAAGTTGTGACAAGTAAAAAAAAATCCGAGAAGCTTTTAAAAAAATCTTTACTTGCAAAATTAAGCAGCATGCTATTTTGTGATTTATATTTGAATTTAAAAAGACTAATTAGACAGAAATAAAAATAAAAACCTAAAAATGGCAATTCTATAAATAATGAAAATTTTGATTTCACTAAACTTTAATGAAAAACATTTGGTAATTAAATACTTGCTACTGTTCATTACGTTGATGAACTTTATTAGGGTTAAAACTGTAACAAAGTTCATCCTAAAACATTTTGCAACGCAAAATTATTTTCACTCGAGGAGTGTCTCAAATTGAATGCTAAGAATTACAAGCAATCTTCAGAAGCAGACATTCACATTCATAAAACTTTATACATCTTTTGGAACTAAGATATTTATACTACTAAAATCAAACATGCATCACTTCCCATACACTCTGGTATCATGATTTATATTACATTATGTAACACCGTTCTTCTAAACAGCAGCAGTTTTATCATACGTTCGCTCCATTTTCTTTGGATTTCTGATCTCTATCTTCGCTTTTCACAATATCCTTTAAAGAAAAAGAGGGAGAAGACTGTGAGTGCTGGAAATTTTATTTCTCATGTGAACTATAAAGTACTGCAAGACAAAAATACTGCTTAGCTTTAATTTTTAATACCATAGGAACTAGTATCTTACTCAGTTTAGTTAAACCAATTCCAACATCTTCCTGAAAAACTGATGGAGTAGAAATTAAATGTGACAAACAATTGTAAAAAGAAGCACAAAACCGTCCCCAGAAGCCTCACTTTATAGTCTAGGCTTTTTTTTTTTCCTTTTTAAAAAGCAAATGAAAACAGTTTCTGCAAAATCCATTAAATTATGGTAACATGTAACAGCTCTAACATAAAATACTGATATCGGTCAAAGATGTCTGAAAGCACTGGGCACAGAAGACATTTTCAGTTCTATTTTCAGTTCTAAAGTACTAGACAGAATGAACAAGGATATTTAACTATGGCTATTTAAGTGTGGAAACAGAATTATCCAGCTCCCAGGGATTAGTAGGTCTACAACACAGTGGAATAAATGCAGGACTGTTTAATGATATGGATGGCAGTTAGATGGCTGCAAGTTATTGCCAGTTTAATAAGCTACAGCAATTTATCACTTGTATCACACAAGAGAAAAGGTCACAAACATTTGGCATACTTCTTTGTATGTGTGCTTGAGCTTTTGTAGATGTTATATCGCCTTTTCAAAATACATGTAGACAAAGGAAGCAGCAAGGCACCCTGATAGTACCAGTTTGCCACTGAGTAGCCTTCATAACCTCCACCTACTCAGGATTCCCCCAGCATTCCCAGGGAACATGCAAGTATCTTTCCATACAGGGATGGGGATGCTCTGGAGCACTAGACAGGTTGCTTAAAACTCATTTTACTAGAATACTCCTGATAAATTGAAATACCTATATTCTGCTTTGAAAAATTAATAACTGATCAAACAGAATAGTGTATTTGGACAAATGGGGATGGACAAGATCAGGACAGGAAAGCATTACAAAATAAACATCTAACCTGTTTAAGAACACTCTGTATTTCATCCATAACAGTAGCTAAATTTTTGATTGTCTTATTCAGCTGACCCTCAAATTGCAAATTTTTATCATCTGAGATTTTCAAGTTCTCTTGCAGTTGACCAAGGTCCTTTTTGACTTCTTTGAGCTCCGTAGACAGACTTTTGTTAGAATTCTCCAGATGCAGTATGGTCTTCTCATCCTCATCTTAAAGAAAAAAAGTCAGTCACTTCTAACACCTTGTACTTTGCATCCTAATCTTCCATTACATTCCAACACCTAACTATTAATTTTGAAAGAACATTAAAGACTGCATTGCATTACCATTTCATAATACTCTAACTACATTTGAGAGTCTTACATTCAAGTTGAATGAGAAGTCAGAGGATTTCAGCATGGTGACAATGGTATTTCAACTACTGTTGGTGTGCAGGTTCAAAGGGTATGGGAAGTAGAAAATTAAGTTTATAGCATGCGACCATCTAAGCAATCTAGATCACAAATTAGTTTATCTACTAAAAAAGTCTTAGCATCTTGCATCCACGTAAATATCACCTTCAAAGCAATGTCACACCTGTTTTTTCTTCTAGTAACTGAAGCTTTTGTTCTATCTCTGCCCGCACTCTTTCACTCTTCTCCAGCTTCTGTAAGAGGCTCCCAACATCCACCATAGCGCCATTGTATACAATAAGGCCAACGTTCTCTTCTATAGCTTTTGATTCTTGCTTTATTGTAGGTGATGGCAACAGTAATCTGTTTCCTAAATTAGATTAAGTAGTATTAATAAATAATCATTAACATTTTCAGTTGCCTACAGTTCCAGTGACTAATGTTAAAAATTACATTTACATTAATTACATTAGTTTAAAAGCAACACCTCATACTAATTCAAAAGCCACACCTTTAATATGACAGAATTATGATCATAATACGGCCTCTTCATATGTAAGGAAAAAATAAAGTTTAGATTCAGTTTGGCTTGTCTATTCCTCAATTCTCTTCTCCCTCCTTACCCCAATCACAGCCCCCCCAAAAGCTCATGTTGTTTCATGACATTGCTTTATTCTTCTTTTCTGCAGTCATTTGTATTCAAAAAAATCACACTCCGTTCTACTACCTGCAGCACTGATACTCCCGACTGCAGAGCTGCTGTGAACAAGAAGTGTTAACATTAACCTCCTCCTTCCTGTTCCAAGATACTAAGATTCATCCTGTAAAAGCAACAAGGTTTGGAAGCCAGAAATACTGAAAGTTATGAACTGTCCAAGATTTACTTTTCAAAATTGGCAGGTTCTCTGCAGATCTGAACTTGTTACTGTGAGAAAGCAAACATCTCGGGGCTCTTATATCATTCCAGAGAACTGTTTCTGCGCAAAGTTTGTGCTATACAAAAAATACTACCTAACATATCTTCCTGTAGTTCTTCCGATTCTTCTTGGTTTTCCTCATCTTTAGAAGTATCTGTTAGTCTTCTGTAAAAGCAGGATTCTCTAAGTACTACTTTATTAAGGAGCTTCTTGACCTAAAACGCAACCACAGACAAAGTACTGTATTACTTAAACACAGAAATTATACTACCTAAACAAGAATGTTTTAACTTTAAAAACTTACTGAAAGAACTTGCATCGATTTTTGGTTTTTAACATACTGGGGATTAAAATAAAAAAAGAAAAAAATAAACGAGACAAAAGCTACATGTGCAATATGGGCATGTTAAAAAGCCACAAATTTTTACTTTTTCATTCCAAAACAGCTTACAAAGTATCAAATTAGTATTTCCTTGTAAATACAAAATGGCTACATAAAAACCAGAGATAAAGTATATAAGCAGTAGCCTTTAGAAGCTGAACTACATTTCTCCCCTCTATAGCATTCCTGAAATAATGAATAAATACAAAACCTGAGCACGTGATAGGTGTAGTCCAAGAGTGTACAGTATCTCCTCCATGTCCTTCTCCAGAAGGTATCCACAATGACTTTGATCGAAATAAACGAAGGCCATCAGAAGGTCCCTATTAACAGTTACCATTTGTGTTTTGTCCTTCTCCTACAGAAAATTAATTATGGGGTCATTAGGAAGTTAAAAATACCACCTTCTCTTCCTCTACAAAAAAAAAAGTAAACTTTTCAGTTAACCAATGTTTTCTTCTGTTCATTTTATCATCCCTTTCAGTAAAGCCACTAATACAGCTAGCATTTACCTATTGAACTCAGATATAACATTAGCAAGCTATTTAGGACAAATAATCTTTCAATTATGTAGAAGATTTGCAGCACAATGCACAGTAACACCTGGTAGACACAGTTTCTTTTTGTTCAAGCTAATGTCCAAAAGTTTGAAAAATAAGCTAAATAAACAAGTGTAATAGGAAAAATCCCTTCTTTCCTCAAATATTTTATCGAACAGCTGTTTTCAAAACAAAATCTCCATAAACATATAATGAATGAGCATCCAGCTCTCACAGCTAAAGCAGTTCTGCAGTGTTTTCCATTATTTCTGTTCCTACCTCTCCTAATATTCCTTGAAAAAAAAAAAAAAAGAGAGAATCAGACACTTGTTTTATCCTAGCATTTATAAAGAAAATTCAAGCACAACAAATCTAACCTATGCTGTTCCTTAATCTGAACTATGAAGGCTAGCTATTGGTCTCATGACATATAAAGCATCCATTTTCCTGCAGGGAGATGTAGAAACACAGCTAATGATGGCATCCATTTTCCTGCAGGGAAATGTAAAAAAAATTACATAATGATTCCAGGCTTTACAATTTAAAAGCCAGTTTTTATTAATCAAGCTAAGCTTCTGTTTTTGTTATTTATGAATGCAGCAGCTGAAAGCCATAGATAAAATAATCATCCGGCTCTTAGGTCTGCATACAGCATTAGTCTTCAGACTTTTCAGACAAATCAGTATCAGATTGGTATAAGAAAGTTTTTCCAAGAGATTTCACTCAGCAATCTTTAAAATGAAAATAACGGTAGCTTGTATGCACCTAACCCAAAGCTGACACATGTTCCCTTTTATATATGCATAATGTTTCACTCTAGAAGTGCTGAAGGAAACAAGGAGTGCAAATCGGTCTTACAGTGAAAACAAAGGTAAGCTTTCATTAAGACATCTCTAACAAGGCTCTACGTAGTTGTTAAGAAAGGTATTAATTACTTTATCTTTAGACGACCTCTCTTTGCAATGCCTATTTCCCTCTCTTCTGTCCTCCCGTTTGTTCATTTCCTCTTCATCCCGGTCTATAAGACACAAACAAAATTTAACACACCCACAACAAATGATTTGATAAACATTATCTCAAATATACATGTTCATTAAGAAGTTCACATAAGCCCCCTAACACCTGAAAATATTTCCCTCAAAAAGAAAGAACAAATGACAATTATATGAGTCCTGTTAAATTTGTTGTTTCTCTGATCTGTTTTTAACATAAGACGTTTGTCAATTTTATCCTGTAAATTCTTATTTACCTCACACACAGGATGGAAGACCTGAAAGAAACACTAACGAGGCCAAAATAAGTTGCGCCAACAACATCTATTTAAGTTGTGTGTCAGAAATTACCACAATTCTTGCTAATTAGGCTTGGCAGAGTCTGCATTCAGCTATGGTTATTCCTACCAAAAGCAGTACTGTTTACTCTCAAGTATTTTACAATACATTATAAAAACTGTACCAACTGTATAATTAAAACCCAGTGTTTATACTCATGTGTGAGTGAGATATTAGTGGTGTATATGATCCTCTACTTTAGATCAAAGTTATGGTTCATATCACTTGTTAGATATGAAGCACAAACTGCACTTTTTTTTCTTTAAAGGTAGACAGTACAGTAAACCTAAAGATAAAAAGGAGAAAGAGGAACACGACAACTGCAGGGACATATGGCATGCAGCTCTGTACCTTATGTACAAGTTTTTGGTCACAGAATCACGTGCCAAATTCAGCTTTAAGAAACCGCTCACCTTTCTTGTGAGGAAAGCTTTGAAAAAAAACCTACGTATCACAACATTTATCTAATTTTGCCAACACATTTCTGAGAACCACAAGGTTTCTCCTGTACCTCCATGGTACGTTAGATTGTTCTCACCAACCCTGACTGGGAATGGCACAAGGACAGATTATGGGAAGCGGAAGCACTTTACAGAACAGAGAAGTCCAGGGCACACTCTCCAGGGTCAGGTTATGAGCAGTTAAGGGTCATTTTGGAAATAAGAGATTAGCACCAAGTTTTTTAAGGCTGGTGCAGTACTCTGACAAAAATACAACTGAAAACACTTCTTAGGAAGTGCTGGGACTGCAAGTTCAGAACTACATCTCTAGCAAAAACTCTACCTAAGAGGACAAAACTCCACAAAAGTACAAACCAAAGAGTGTCCAGCTGCCTTACACCTTCCCAAATCTCTGAGCCAGGAAAGACTACTGCTGCTCCTAGCAGACAGGAAAGTTAATAGTCCCTTTCCCCACTTACTCAGGCAAACAGAACTCCACCCAAACAGAAATCAACTCCTTAGAGCATCAGGTAAAGAATCCCATACTACATTGCAGCCTAACAAGAACAGGATGACATTTTAGAACTGATGAATAGGAAAAGTTAGGCACTTAAAAGTGGCTTGGTTTTTCAGAGGTGCCGAATACTCACATCTCCTACTGACTTCAATGGGAGTTGCGAGTGGTCTGCATTCTGAAAAAAATAAAACCACTTCTATATGCATGCCTTACTTTGAGTACCGCAGCTACAGTTTATATATAGATGATGTTAATAAAACGCCTAGCAGAAAGACACTTACATTTTAAGTAGATCTGGTCAGAATTACTGAAATAAAATTAGTGTAATAATGCAATTTTAGATTTTCTAGTTCCAGTGCCTCTTCCAGCTTGAAAGAAGCTGGTATATGCAGTGGCAATAAAAAAGTTTATCTGGAAGCCACAAAATTCCTAATTCAAGATACCTTCATCCTCATCTTCAGCATCTTCTGCCTCCATTGGATCATATTCTTCTTGGTTATTGTCATCTTCTGTCTCTTCTTCATCTTTACAATCATCTTTCCTTTTATCTTCCCTCTGTAAAAATTCCTAAAAATTAGTCCATTCAGAACTAAAAAAACAGGAAAGTAAAAACATCACACTAGCACTCACTCAAAATTTCAGTATGCTTACATTTCATAGGATCACAGAATGGTCTGGGTTGGAAGTGACCTTAAAGATCATCTAGTTCCACCCGCCTGCCATGGGCAGGGATGCCACTATGATACTTAGTCACATAAAAACACACACACACAAAACTAAGTGATAAAGATGAATTGGGGAAGGTTTTTTTTTTTTTAATATAATACTCAAATACACCAGTCAAATTTTTACATGACTGATTATGATAGAAACACTAGCTGATATATAAGTTAGCTACAGACCTTCTTTTCATCTCTATCTTCTTTTTTATCTTTATCGTCTCCAGATTTTCTCCTCTTAGGTTTTGGTTCATCATTTTCTTCCTCTTTTTCTTCCTTTTTCTCTTTTCGTTCATCTTTTTTGCCTTTTTTGTCTTTTTTGTCCTCCCTCTCTGGGAGAGAAACCAGTGCTTTGTAAATTCTGACACCAAAATCCCTCTGAAGCATTTCATTGAAGAGTTCTGCAAACAATGAAACCTGCACATAAAAAAGAACAAAAAGAGAACTGAAAATGAGTTTCAAAATGCATATTAAGAATTTGTACACTTATGACTAAAAGAAGCCATCAGGTGTTACCTTACCAAGCTTTCACCGTGTTAGCTTTACGCAGTGTTACACTTCTTAACATTTGTTTTGAATTTGCAAACTTTAAAGAACTTTATACATTCTTCTTTCCTGTACTACAGTAGTTTAGGACCTGCACTAGCTGTGTAAGTTATAAATTCAGCTGAAAATATACGCATTTCTTCTAGATATCACACAGTGACTACATTGCTTTTGAAAACCCTGTACCAAATACTGGACTACTTTTTCTAGATATTGCACAAAGAAATTAACCTATTTTACATTAAGTTTTCTTGTGTCATGCTATCATAACTTGCAGAATTTAAGAATACTGCAGTTAGCATAGAATTAAAAAGAAACAAGAATGACTAACTTTACTAACTATAAACGTTTCTATTCACTTGCTAGGCATTAGCTTTTTCTTCAACGCAATGTTTCAATGCAGAAAGCTCACTAAAAAGTAGCTTTAACATGACAGCACGGCTAAATTACCTCAAAGGAATGTTCTTTATTATCCTCTAATCTGTAGTCCAGAAGAACGCTAAGCGACATGATGCTACAGTCAAACTTCCCACTCTTTGCTGCCCAGTTAGGATGCACAATGATGGCTGGTTCATCAGGCAAGATGTATCGTCTCTCCCGCCGCTGACGTTCCATTTCTTCTTGACGTTTTCTTTCCTCTTCCTAAATAGGCAAAACAAAACAACATGCAGCGTATTCCAAAGTTTCAAAATATTCAAGAGTTTCAGCCTATAAGTTAGTTTTTAGGACTCACTGCTTTGTAGGAAGTGAAGAAAAGCCTAAGGCTGCATAATGCAATGAAGATGACAGAAATTAGACCAGAATTTACAGAATGCATAATGCATCCATTGCCAACACTCATGTAAGAGTGAAGACTGGAAACCTGAGCAACACAAAGCAAGGCATACAGTGTTTAACTACACAGCAACGAGCATCTTCCAACAATTTCATGGTGCTAACTGCAGCATGTTTACTTAACATTGGAAGGAATCCAACTAGTTCACTTCAAGAAATGGTATACAAGCTAGTAAAGGAGTCAATGCTCTGGACACGAATTTTGTTTGTCTGGGTGTTTTTAGAGCTGTACGGGGAAGTCCTACTGTAGTTTATTTCTTACATAGGAACAGTCACGGTTTCTACCATCATCATCCCAAAGATATCCAATACTGCTTCAACAACTGACAGGTAACTACTCACCCAGAAATTTTGGTTAGAAGACATGCAATCTATAGATACAACTGATACAGATTTTTTTTAAAAAATGGGGAGTGGTGATGTTAAAAAAAAAAGGTAAAATACTAAGCAGCTTATTAATTGCCAAGACAGGAATATTAAATTCCTATGAATATCAAAGTCACAGCAGAGATTAAGCTTTCTGAAAAGCAAACACGATCAAACCTGCCTGCTCCTAATCTTAAAAGATAGATTTGGCAAGGAACTCCAAGACAGTCTTCTTCCTCTAAGCTATGCGAGAAGGCAGCAGCTGAAATAATTAGCAAGCACATGGCCCCTGCTGCACCAATAAACAAAATGTTTACACAGACAAAATTAAAACTTCAAATTATCCCATACTGGTTTGCAGGTAGGAATACACAAAAAGGCAGGTTTAAAAGCAAGTATGGAGAGAATGTTTTGTTACATTTATGCCCCTTTTCTGTTGTTGGGCTGTGGTGTTATTGCACAGATCTTGTTCACCCTCATGAAATATCAGACCAGACCAAATAGTACTGAAACTATCAACTGCAAAACTGGGAAACCTGCATGTACAAGAATTTTATCCAAATGTAAAAAGTAAGGTTTCATTATACAGAAAAACAAGAATCCAAGCAAAACATTAGCCATGTGAAGAAATCAGACTGTTTGAGATACCAAAACATTTACAGATCAAAACAAACATTGCGACACAAATCCTTTAAGGCTTGCACATCAATAAAAGTAGCTGCTTAGTTGTGTTGGCTTTTCATATAAGTTTAACAAGTTAAGATCTTGTTAAATGCGCTCACCTGTTCACAAATGAGCATATTTTTGCTGGGGAGGTTGGCTTTTTTTTTTCCTTACACTTAAGGTCCAACATTAATTCAAACACCCTTAACAGAGTTGCACATTTCAGCTGACTTTGCTGATACAGGAATTCAAGCTTGCCAAGATTTCATTCCAATTCAGTAGTTCAAGTTACAGCAGGAGTTCCCAGTAGTCATCTGAGAACTACAAAATCTCAGCAAGGCACCATCCTCTACTTTTTAAACTTAAATATTTATTTAAACAAAATTTTATATATAATTATTTATGTATTTATGTACATTTAATAAGACTTAAACCAAGCATGTCCAAAATCTAACCTCTTTGTCATCTTCAGATTTCCTATCCTCCTCCTCTTCCTCTTCTTTCTCAGACTTCTCTAGCTCCTTTTGCTCTTCTTTTTGTTCCTCTACTTTCAGCTGCTTTGTCAGTCGAGCTATCAACTGAGATTTCAGTCCTTTAGAGCTAAGGGTTCGACTTTCTAATTCTTTGCGAAGGTCATTTACCTGGTAAATAAAAGCTCTGTAAGTTATATCAACCAGCGACACTGCAAAACATATGATTAGCAGAAAAGGTGAAGTAAAAATTAAAGAAAGATCACTGGAAACTCAACTGCATTTTTTGAAGCTGTACTGTATTACGCTAGTATTTACTAGTATAAAACACACTACATTTAAAGTCATGTTCTCCCCAAAGAACTCTCTTTTGAGGGACTTCATAGACGCAGGGAAAAGATTTGGCAGTATAAGGCTATTATTTCTTTTGTGGAAACTTTTTATTACATTTTTTGTACCATTATTACTTTTTTAAACTAACATTAAAGTATTTTAGACCCCACATTTTTAATATAAGTAGATATGACCAGATTACCACAGAACTTTCATTTTCCAGTTAAACAGTATCATATGTGATACACTTTAATTGTACAAAGTTCAAAAGTTCAAAATAGTTTTAATTATCTCTATTCAGCTATTAAAATCATAAGTCACATTCTCATACTGTGATGTCATACATAATATCTACAAAATCAACAAGGAATATAAAACACTACTATTTTTTTCCCCTCAGTTAAGGGAAAGACAGCTGTATTTCAGGTCCTGCTTTAAAAAAGAAAACGTATGATGGAAACAAGTTTAAAAATGTATTACCTTCATTGTTTTGGGATCCAGTTTAGACCAGTGTGTAGGCGTAGAGATCTCTTTAGCTTCTCCATCATCCTTTTCCTCTTCATCCTGACAAATGAAATTTAAAAATTATCATTCAGAAAGCTTGAAAGCATTTTAGTCATTTTTAAAATTCTGTTGCTGATCTGTGCAAGGTCACAACTGTTTCAGACAGTCTTCTCCTAAAGTTATTGTTTAGACAAGTTCACACACACATTCTACCACTTTTTAAATGATCAGTGCCACTCAGCCAATACAAGCCAGATCTGTGGAACACAAAAGGGTGAAAAGCAACACCACAAAGAATATCGGGGTTACAAAGACACTGCTGGTCTCCATTAACCACAGTGTGTGATCTTCCCCCGGATTTTAAATCCCCCAAGTTACTCTTTGTTCAGTCAGACTTTCCCTTATTCCAAGATGTTGATCAGCCACATGGCCTGAAATTCAGATGTTTCAGACTAGTGTTCGTTCAATTTCAAATATCGCAATTACAACTGGCCACAAGAGAGAATTTAGAAATTTTAGAAAATGGCAAAATGTTTAAAGACAGCTATTCATAAACTGCATCTCACTCAACAACTGGTCCCAGATTCCAGCAACTATTTCTACGGTAAAAAATTTTCTGCGCATCATAAGCACAATTTTATTCCATTTGTGATATCCGCATACGCATTTAAAGTTAGTAAACTAGCTGAAATAAAAATAAAAAACAACATTCACTACACTGCTGAAAGCTGGTTTACCAGTCATTGTTACCAGTTATGTTCCTCCTATGTATGTATGTTGTGTAGTATGTGATGTGCATTTTGTGCCTGTGTTCCTGTGCCTGTGAGAAGCAGAAATAGAAAAAGGGATTAGCGTTCAGTGCCTGTTCTCCATCAGCCTCCTTGCGTTCACCCTGAAGCTTCTCGACCAGCTGCTGCTTGTATCCTCGGGAGAGGGTTTCCCACTCTGAGCGGGTGGGAAGGCAATGCCAAACATCCGGGAAAAATAAAACCACTGTCTCCACATGAGCTGGAACTGTACGCCCCTTGTGGGTCTCCTCAGGGCGATGGTAGCGAATCTCTGCAAAACGGTACCTGTCGCAAGGGAAGAAGCATGTTGGAAAAAAAATTCTACAATACATTTTAAAGAGCCTAGATCACTTGTAGCACATCAAGTAAAGAAATTTTGCTGCAAGACCTTGAAGTTTATCTAAAGAAAAAAATTATGGAAGCCATATTTTCTCTTTCGGCACATTTGTAAAAACGTATCACAATTGCAAAGGAAAAAGACTACCAAAATCCCATTTTACATTACTTAGCGCACAAAGGTTTAATGCGCAACTAGGAGGCACTGAAGCACTTCAAATTTAGCTTACAATAGACTTTTCTGATGCTAGTAAAATTGCTCTAAGTGTTAATACAGGACAAAAACTCATCAAGAGAAAATATGGCTATATAACCAACAGCTAATTTATAACGAAAGAACAATGAAATGAAGTTCTCTTGACGATCTTCTCCAGCTATGCACGAAATGAGAAATATATTCAACACACATTCATTAAAAATTACAGCATAACACCAAAATAAGTCCAGAATCTTTAATTAGTCCTTAATGCATTATTCAGCACAGTTGGCACCAATCGAGCTTACTATGAAAACAGAACATCCTTTGAGTAGTTTACCTGTGCTACCAACAGCACTGACAAAGAAAAAGATGTTTCTCTTCTTAATTTTTCATAATAGAAAAGTACTTCTATGGTGTACTTTACGTTGCAGTACAGTACTTACCATTGTGTGCACACACTTAAGTCAATCCCTGTAAGAGCCTTGCAACAACGAATAGCCGTCTTTATCAGCACAGAAGGGTCCTTTTCTGGATCAGGTCCATCCAGTGATGGGGACCAGTGTCCTCCAATAGCCATAGCTTCATCTTTGCCTTTCATACCCACTAAAAACTAGACAAAAAGAGTCTTCTGAATGTTCCCCTGCTAGGGGCAAAAAGTCATCTTCCCAAAGCGTAAAGAATATTTCATAGCACACACACTGAAATCCGTGAGCAAATTGTCACGTTATTTTGAAATCTGAAAATGAAAGTCAGTCAAGAAAGAGTTCAGTTATTTTTTTCCACAGAGTATTTCAGAAATGGAATAGGTTAAAACATCATCACTCATTCTTGTTTGCAAGACTTTCCATCAAGTTTCTTTATTGGTAGAGGCTTGTTCCTTCGCAATTAAAAGCCTTCTAACACAGAAGATAAACACATACTATTTTAAATGGCATCTTAATTCCAATAAACAGCTTTGTAGATATTCCTGCTTAAAAGTGACAAAGGACAGCTACAAAAGATAAGACCGCAACAGCATTATATCTATAAATTCATGCACTCCCATTGGCTTTAAGATGATGGAGTTTAATTGAAAAAGAACAAATGTGTTGTCTTGAAACACCACAGCACTTACAGGTTGTTCAACTTAACAACTGTTCAATTTCGATACAATAGTTACTTAACTGTTGCTTCATTTGTATTCTCGTCACAGCTGAACCCTTAAAAAGTTTTAAGTGCTTGTAAAAAAGAGACTAACAGTTAAATAAATAAATAGGTTTCTCCGAATATCTATAGTTTGAGTAAGTGGAAGAAAGCAGTAAATATGAAAGCAATGAAGATAAAGCTCCATTAAATTGAAGAAGTGAAAAACTAGATCTCTGAAGAGTAAAACTGAAGCCATCGCTTAGCTGCCTTCAAACTCTTCCCTTACCAACAAATATTTGAAAGCTCTATAACCAACCTTCATTGCCAAGAGTATCTGGCAGTGAAGCATATTTACCTTTACAAGTCTAGCAGGATGCTGAAATCCATCACGAAGTTCTTGGGGATCTTCAGCCAGAGCACACGACTTGTGGTAGAGATCCTCCATGCTAGGACTAGCCATCAACATCACCTGGTGTGTAAATGAGATGAGTCTTGTGAAGGCCTCCCAGTATAACTGGTAAACAATGACCACAACTTGCAAACACACACATACCAATACTTCTCTTAATGTCACAAAAAAATGAGAATAAGCTAAAAGGAAATTGCAGAATTGAGGCTTAAAGTGTCTGCCAAGGAGTTCTTTCACTCCCTCACCATTTGATATGCATGCAATGTGCGATCTTACAAAAAGACAAACCAACTGAAAGCATATAAAAGCAACATGCAGAATTGCTACTCTGCTTCGCATGTTACCGCTATGTACCAAATAGCCAAGAAGCACACTGAGTACATTTCTGGTTCCCGTAACTGACTTCTTCCATTTTGTCACAATCACAAGAGAGCCGGCCGACACTCATCTGCATCTTCTTAACATCCCATTGGCCCTGCCAAATCTAACAAGCTTACTTTATAATCTAAACAGCTTAATATTATGAAACTGGATGCTATTTCTTAAGGTACTGAATATATTTTAAAGATCAACTTTCTGAAATAGAGTTCTTGCTCTGCATCAGTAGAATGAAAAAAAAACAACCACGGTACATCTGATACTTGAGCCGAGGCTTCAGACTTTTTATAGACAGTAAAGTAACTCTTCCAAAAATACAAGGGTTAAAGGCAGTTTTGTTTCTAAATTTATCTTTAACATTAAACACTTCTAGAACAGATTGACTTAGAAATCTCAGACCTATTTTAATGGAAGAGCTAACACACAGAAGGGTTTTAGGAAGATTCTTTTTGACCCTAAGGTCCTTTACATGTCATTATGGCTCCCTGTGCAACGTTTTTTGAGATTCCTATAATCCTGCTCAATCTACTTTCCATCAAATGGTAAAGACTAAAATGAATCTGAAAGGAGTAAGAAAGAAAGCATCACTAAGTGGAAAAGCACCAACTGCCCAGAAAGGATCCATAAAGGAAAACAAGACTCCAGTAACTGTTCAGGGTGAATTGCCTAAGAAATACATTCAGAGATCCTGTGGGAGATGTCTTTCTTTCCTGGGTGCAGAGAATGGAAAATAAATCTCAGTAAAAACAAGACATAGGACAGCTCTAGTAACAGGAAAAACTGAATTTCCATCATGATTCTACCGAGCTCTACTTACCTGCTCTTTACACAAAGGATTAAAATACTGTATTTTGCTCAGATCATTGCAAAAAAAATCAGTTCAGTTATACTCAACCTTTTACTCTATTGGCAAAAAAATCTAATGAAGAGTTGTAACACTGGAAACTATACAAACCTTTGCGCTGTACAGATGATCAGCATCAGGTGGATCAAGGACAGCAGCGTTTTTATCTATAGGATCTACTTCTCTATGCATTACGTAGAAATTACAGTAGTTTCCCAGCTGAAATGGTCTAGACATAGGGAAAGCATCCACCCATGTAAACTGAGCATCAAAGAAATCACTTGGAATATACAAGTTCTGGTAACGCCTCCTCAGCTCCATCATATCACAGCTACGACTGAAATAAACAACATTATTTGAAAGATGCAGCAATAAAAACGATTAAAAAAAAGCACATCATTAAGAGATACATTCATTGGAAACATCTACTGTATATTTAACAGTGTGTACGTGTGTGTACATGTGTGTATGAATTCAGAGTAACATATTTAAAAGGTCATGTATTAAGGATTACAAACACGTAACTACTTAACATTCTTCTAATTAAGGTGTCTACAAATCAGGGAATATTTATTAAACAGGGCTATAAACACATTTTACAGTAGCACACAAAACCAACAGAGCCTAGAAAGTTTCATATACAAGGTTCTCAGCCATTACATAGTTGAACTTCCTTTAAAGTTATGATCATCATTTAACATTCACTAAACACGTGTGTGCTAACACTGCTCACAGTAGTTCGTGCCTGCTATTAAAGTGAGATCTTTAAGTAAAAAATTGGTCCTATAAACATACCAGTCCAATGAAAACTTGGAAAACTGAACTGTGTAACGAGGAACAACACGTCGCGGTCTTCGAGGTGACCTCTCCCTCTCTCGTCGAGGCGATCTCTCTCTGGAGCGCTTTCTCTGGGGTGATCTTTCCCGAGACCTACGTCTCTCTCGTTCTCTTTCACGACTTAAAAAAATATGTGGACAAGATATAAATATTTTTGTATGCTGCTAACACATAAAGCTTTCTAGTACAACAGAAGCTAGACTTTTCAGAGATGGCTCGCAGAACAGAAAGGAGAAATTCCTCACCGTTTGTTTCAGTATTCTTTACAAGAGAGACAGATAATACAATTCTCTCATTTCAGACAAAAAAGAACTTTTCACTGACATCTAATGGTAAAAACACTTGTGCGTATCACTGACTCAGTCCGGTGCAAGAAGCTCAGCTCTGTTAGACTAGATTATAATCAAAGCATTCTACAAAGACCTGTTCTCAACAGCGTACCTCCTGTCATCTTTTCGATTCGGCATAGGGTCTCCTCCTCTGTCATTCCTCCCAGAAAACCTGGATGGGGGGTCTAGTCTTCGAGCTGGTTGAGGCTGTGAGACTAGACGAACAGGGGGCTGTAACAAACCACCTGAAACAAAAACATATGGCATCAACACATAACAGGGGGCAATTGCCTACTCTCAGTCACCAAAAACACTGCTTCTTTACAGCTGGTTTCCCTTGTGTACATTTTCTAAAATAATTTGAGTCAGTAAGTCTATTATTAATGTCCTCCCCAAGAAACAAGAGACCTACGCTCTTCTTCACTGATACAAACTGAGACTCAATGATATTAAAAACTGAAATTGGTTTGAAAGCATCTTTTTCACATGGATGGTGACCCAAATCTAAGCACATAGAAGTTACCTTAGTAAACAACAAAACCCTCTTTTGGAAAAGTAAAGGTTTTAAGATATATATATATGCTACATGCTCACAGAAATAAAATGTAAAATTTCTTCTTGATTCTATTCACAGGTAAAATAATTAGCTTCTTGTAAAAATTACTCTTATTATCCTGCTGCACTAATTCCCCAAAACATATTTCTGCTGTCTCAAGACAGCACACACTTAAATGACTGTTCGTAAATATGGCAAACATTGCCAAAGACTGATGAACACCTAGGACTAAATTAGATTGTAATAAGCATTTATCCAAAACAGTTCTGCTTAGGTTATCTTCTCGCCTTGCTTTTATTGTGGGTGAGAAGACAATGCCTTAACTGCGTCTTATTGTTATCAAATCTATTACTGATTTGTCAGCCATCCAAAGTTCAATTGACATGACAACAGCCTTTGTTTCAGATTTGTTACATTCACCAATATTTATTCTTGCAAATGTCGACTTGGCTGACTAAATAAAACAAAAACAAATACAGAAATAACAGTTTTAAGAACACCACTATGCAAAACCTAATTTTGTTGAACATTCCAAATTATGAAGAGCTACACTGCAATTATTTCTTTCAGCTCTGCAAATTGTCTGTAAAAGCATCCAAATAAAAACTACGTTGAATTTACTTCCAGATTATGAAATCCTAATAGGAATGACAAGAGTCCACAGGAACACCACTAACCAGGTGATTCTTGAGCTAGTGCAGGCAACGGGCCTTGCATGTATCTGCAGAAAAGATGCACGCTAAAACTGAAAAATAATGACCCTGCCCTTCTACAGGATCCTTTCCTCACTACCTCACCTGTTAATTCAGTCAGACTAGGCACAAAAAGGACTTAGTACACTGAAGGAGCACCTTTCTGCTGTGGCTGCTGCAGCAATGGCTGAGGCTGTGTTTGAAGCAAAGGTGTGATTGAAGCTGCCGATATCTGTGCTTGCAACAAGGACTGTGGCTGCGGCTGGGCCTGAACACCGAACGCTGTCTGCTGCGCAATAGGCTGAAGAACTGCCGGCGGTGTCTTGAGTAACGGCTGAGCCTGTGTCTGGTTCTAACAGCAGAAAAGAAAAGGAGTTGTGAACGAGCTTAAACCAGAAGTAGTCAGTACAAGCAAGACCGGGTAAACTCCATATACCTGATTTGGAAGCGTCTGGATCCTCTGTGCGTTCCATTTGAATGGCATATTAGGATTGTAAGTAGCTTCTACCAAAACTCTGTCACCCACCTGAGGTGTTTTTCCTTTAACAGCACTGCAAACATTACAAAAAATGCATTGAGAGAGCTTTATTTAGCTACAGAAGCTATTTTTGCATTTGCAAGCTATGTTTAAAGTTGTGGGAAAGTAAACAAAATTCACTAAAAAAGCTTATAGGAAGAGCATCTACCTTCGGTTTGGAATGCAAAGGAATTTAATACCTGTCTTTGGCCCTAACACAGAAGTTCCCTAAACAATATTGAGGTAAGATAGGCAGGTAGCAAAATACATCCATTTAATCACCCATAAATTCTGCAATTTCATATTACAAGGAGCTTACTACCTTCCACATCTCTTAACTTTGGGTTTTGCATTAAGAAAATTCAAAATTCCACAGAAGGAACTCACATCTACTAACTTAACCACCATCTGATTTTCAGTGTTGACAGAGAAAATGTAACTGCAGGAACTACCAGTGGAGTCACAGAATTATAATGCAGCAATCTAAACCTTTTCTCTAGGGAGGAAATCACAGAACACATCTGCAGACAACTATTTACACCTTACCTAAGTTGAAAAAAGACATCTTCATCCACAAAACCAAAGGTATCATGTAGTTTAGTAACCACCCCAGTGAAGACACGCTGCTTTTGTGGCTGCGTTTGCTGCTGACTTGAGCGGGGTGCTGGATAAGAAACTGTTATCTGGGCTGCTGGTTGAGGAGTAGATAGGCTAAGACTGGTAGGTAGCGCAACAGCTGGCTGTAAGCAAAATAAAACAAACTATAAATCTTATAACCAGCTGACATGCCTGCAAGGAACAGATCTTTTACCCGTGTAGAGAGGAGTTGATAATTTCTCTAAAGCAATTATTCTGAATGGAGTCAGAATGTGGGAGTTTGCTTTTTCTAAAAGGTGATCTTTCTTTGCTATTTTGAATGAAGATTGGCTTTTTCTATCCTTTTCTTTTTTTAAAAAAAGTCCCTTTTCCCCACATATGCACATTTTCTAGAAAAAAATTAAGACTTCCTTATTGTTTACAGGTAACTGATACAGTGGGCTGAAGAGGAGATAAATTCCCAACTCTGCTAGGAAAAAGCTTAGAGATTTCTCCACTTGTATCCCAACTGTACTGTTAAATGAGTTAGTAAGGGTTGAGGCTAACAAGAACCCTTCTCTAACTCCATTTCATGTGCTTGCCTTCTTATTAAATCAGAATACGGAGGCAAAATATAAGCTTTACACAGTAAAATAGTGAAATTAAGTCAGCTATTTTTACCTCAATTCTTTTCAAAGCATGTTTTTGTAAGTGAACAGTACGAGAGCAGCTTGCAGTGTGTTGAGTGGTTTCGTGTTTTAAGCTTGTCAAGCTCAGCGAGATTCTTTTTAAACCTCTACATATCAGTATTGCAGTAGTGTTAGCAGAAAGTTAAATTCCTTTTTAAAGGAGATTTTTCTTGTTACTTACTGCAAAACAACTGAACACTTGAAGTTCAAACCAAAAAAAAAGCGCTCAACACACATTTCCTTCAAGATTAAGGAAAAGTGGTTGTCATTCAGTTTTTGAAACCAAGGCTAAGCATATTTTAACATCTGGATAAAATAAACCTGTACCAATAAATCGTCCATTCATATTAGTTCTTTTTACAGATTAAAAAGCTCAAGAAGTCACAAATTTGCCCTCTTGCATTATCTGTGTTTGGGGATGAAGACCAAACAATAAAACCAAACTAACCTGCGTTAAAATGGTCTGCTGAGGTTGCTGCAACTTAAAATAAATAAAGTTATAAATTAATTTTATATGGTTAAGGAAATTGTACAATTTTACCTCCTCTTTACAAGTAAGAGTTTTTTTGTTTAATGTGAGTCAGTTAATAGTCCTTTGGGGTTTGGTCATTTCAGTGGTTTGCATATCTATAAAGTTGTGCTCATTTGTTTAATTTCAAGATTGTGTAATCTAGATTTATTCAGTAAGCAGAAATGCTGTTTTCTTGCAACTAAAAGTTAATAGGAATATCAAAAAAAGTTTTGGCAGCTGGAGAAGCTTATGCCTCTAATTTCCATGTCCTTTCTCAAAATCCTGTAAATTCAAAGACCGTAAAATATGTAAAAGGGAACTTTTTTTGGACAGCATCTTTCCAGCAGTTAAAATACACGGCCCTGATTAGAGCAAAGTTTAGAAGGAATTGTGTACACATGGAATAGCATATAGATTTTTGATTTCTTTTTTGCATGAAGGTAGACAGGCTTCCATTCTGGATACATCTCTCCAAGTTTGTAAACTTCAAGCTCTCTTTCACTACAAAAAAATATTAGTTTAACAACTTCCCATGTAAAGATGATTTTGTAGACAAATCCTACAAGGCACATAACCAACAGCATTTTTAAAATTGTGATGTACGCATTAAGAATCAGACAAACCTGTTGCTGTACACTATAGAGAGTCTGCTGAGGTTGTGAATATTGCTGAAACAGATAAAAGCAAAATATCTCATAAACAGAAAGCATTATTGCCCCCAAAACACCAAATACAAGTTAGCTGCTAAGCATGTTTTAGATAAAAAGTATCCACATTTAACAATACAAAACATAACAAATAGTATCAATATGTACTACTTTTACACCAAATATTCCTCTTTAGACTGGACTCTGAAGCACTCTTCCTTGCTAGAACAGATTTTGTTATGCCTGACACATATAGTATCTAGGGCACAGCATGAAATCATGCAAATGCTATCACATTACATATGGTGACTGGAGATACTTGGAACTTGAGATAGTCACCTTAGGTGCAGCAGAACTCCTTTTTCCCCAAAGGCTTTCCATAGCAACTCCATAACCATAATTCCCACACCTTCACTGATTAATACAGCTGACGAGAGCTGTAGGCCTACAATCCCACTGTTTTTTTAAACATGTTTATAAAACAACAGTATTGCCCACTTGCTTTTCTCTTAGATACTTTTGCTTTATAGGGCCACTGTTTTATATTTTGAAAGTTCCTAAAGACAAGAGCAAACGCTCCTTTTTGTTACCTGCTGTAATGCAGCTGCTGCAGCCGCAGCTTGCTGCTGTAAGGCAGCTGTCTGAGTCAGCTGATAGTTGGTCGGGGTCTGGGTAGTGAGGCCTGCTGCTGCCAGGGCCGTCTGCTGGGTGTATATTGTAGGAGAGGCTCCAAGCAGCGACGGCTGCTGCACGCCAAGAGCAGCTGAAACAAGAACACACACGTAAGCACGAAGAGCAGCTTTAAACAGAGGAACTTTCTCCCAGTTATCCGGGATGCAGTATGTGATGCTTCACTCCTGAAGTAGATAAATCCAATTGAAAAATTCAAGATAAAGGATCCCACCTCACCAGCTTCTTTTCCAATTTTAGAAATAGTACACCACAGCAGAGGCAGAGACATATTTCCTTCTCTCAAGTTGCATAGGAGTTTAAAGCTCCAGTAACTGCCTTCCCTGTCTCCCAACACATACATTCAAGAAAAGATGCAGTGTGCATATTTCAGGTTTTGGATGAGCCTGATGAAGATCCCTGCTCTGTTCTGTAAATCAATCATTTCACTCTGAGCAGCCTTCACTCTAGCAGCAGCTATGAAACTGAGGCCTATGGAATGTGTGCTGCTCTGGAAAGGCACATGGCTTAGTTTCACTCAGTACTGTCTTTGTCCCGGAGTGAGCTGTGTTTTGTAGATGTGGGTGCTGGTAAAGGAGGAACAGCCTCGTAACAACTGGGAGTTTAATTAGTCTGCACATATAAAGGGACCAAGTCAAGCTGTCTCCAGCTCTTACTAGGAAGGCTTTATGCTGCACAAGTCCAGACTGTCTGGAAAGAAAAAATAATGTATTTTATTGTCACATCACCTTTCAATTCACTGCAGAAGACTAAGCATATCATGGGCACCAGCTATCCACATGGTTTGCCTCTTATGCATGTGGTACTTCTGAACAAAGAATGATTAAGCCTTACTTAAGAAACTCTGAGGGACAGAAAACACTACACAATGTAAGTCTCAGTAAAGAACTGCAAACCTATCTGGAAACCTGCTCCATCTTTGGCAGGGGGCTTTCAAGTAAGTTATTTGCAGCTGCACGATCAAGCATCACTTCATCAGGCTATCAGTCTACTTCACATGTTCAAATGAAACTAAAAAGAAACTTGGCGCAGAAGCATGTTGCCAGCAAAAACAGGCCAGCCAGCCACCTTCAGAACTGAAGAACACTCAAGTTGAACAGGGTTCCTTTCTTTTCCAAAGTTATTAAAGACACACAACAAAATTAAGAACAGATTTACTGTAATCTTCCTGTGGAGTTTGTGCTCCACACTATTCTTCCTGATCCTAAACGAAACTGCCACCCCCTGACCCATGGATGCAGTAAGATAGCTTTCTTCTCAGTGAACATCACCATAAAATACACAAACTGTAACCAACACGTTCTGAATGAGGTAATCCCCGCCACCACACTGCTCTTTGCAGCAGAGTGAAGATCTTTAGAACTAAACAAGTTGATGGCACTGATCATCTTACAGTTTGGAATGAAAACTGCAAGAACTCTGTAAGCAACTGTGAAAATAACGACCATTGCTATGATCTGGGTCAAATCCTGTCGTATTCCAGGAAGTCATACTATTTTAATAGTGAAATCAAGCATTCTACGGTACAGCAGTATTACAGTATTTCCAGTGTTACGTGAGACTTTTTCCCCTGGAAAATTCCAACATTCACTTTGTTTTTAGAAGCCAAGCAAGCCAAATCTGAGGCTTCTCCCGTGACAGGCCCTCCATCGCCTTGATCCTCTCGCCCACTGCTTCTCCCACCACCAGTTCCAATCTGAAGATGAATTTCTGACCATCCAGCAGCACACTCACCTGGAACCTCAACAGTGCCTTACATAACACGCCTCACACAGAACTTGAAATCTAATCTAAATGCTTTGCTGCTGTATCCTGGGACAGCTTTCACTTTTCCTGGCTGCATTACTTTGCTGGCTCATTCAAGGCAAATAACAAATGCATTAGTCTTTCCTCTTAGCTCTTGATGCTGAACAGAAATTCCTATTAGCGAATTCCACAAGTTCACTTAATGCTATTACCTTTGAATCTGTTTGACTATGCTAGTTGCTGTCACTCAGCCTCATGTTCTATTCTACCCCAGCACAGAGGGATGAAATTGGCAAGCAGTGTCATCAAGCAAGTTTCATGAGCCCTCTCCTACTTTTTGTACCAGAATATCCACAAAAATACTAACATGCTCACTCCCACACCCAGATCTTGGGTTACTCTCCTCTTTGGTTTCTATCCTGACAATTTCCCTTCCAGCATAACCAATAATCCTCCCTTTATGCAATTGCCAGCCCACCCTAAGGCTCTTATCCCATTTTCTCCGCTAAGAAAAAACCATATTTTCTACCACTACTGCCACTTTATGAGCACTCAGTATCAACTAGGTACCGTGTCACCTACAAGGCTGTGGATCAGCTTATTAACAATGGGCAAGAAGAAAAGACTGCTGAGATTCCCTTACGGACCAACATATATAGTAACAAGTTTCGCAAAGATGCATCTTTTCCCTACTAATTTGCTATGAAGTATTCCAGGAGTTTAATCTGACTGCCTTTCATCCCTACATACTCACCTTGTTCAAGCAGGCTCTGATCAAATGGATCAAATAGGCGATTGTGGTTGCATTACTACTAGAGTACAAAACAAAAAACAAAAAACTACCACAGGGTGAGGAGAGAGCACAGTCACAGAGCCAAAAGCTTACCGAGTGGGGAGCTGACACCTGACTGCCAGTTATTACTATTATTATTACTGGCAGCACACATCTACAGCAACAATAGCTTCTTAGAATTTACCACGCAGTACAATGATGGAGATACCCCCCTTCAAAGGCAGCCTAAACAACCTGCACCAAATACCACGCGTCAGTCTGAAAGGGCTCAGATATAGGCTGGAGTCCTAGGCTGCAGCTCAAGCATCCTTCTAGGTCACAGAAATTTCTGTTGCAGCAGACAAATAATAAAAAAATGATAATATTTAACAGTTCCTTTTGCTGCTTCTGAATTCCAGAGGTGATTAATACATATTTATGTATTACAATAAAGGAGATTGTAATTGAAAAAAGGAGATGTAATTGTAAACAATTACAATAATCCAAAGTCCTATCCAGGACTTTGGATGCCTCTCAAAATTCACAGAAATTGACTTAGTTTTTTTCTTCAAGCTTAACACCCTTGCAATATAAACTCCATACAACCTGCTCCAAAAAAAAAATCCCTCAACTGGCACACAATAGAAACTAGTCTCAGTGTATTCACCACAAGACATCTATTTAGAGCACGCCAGCAAACTGTGTATCAGCTGCTATTTCTTAGTGGTTCCCAGATGCACTGCAGGCTTGTCTTCCCCTTACACATTTCTCAGTCATCTCCTAGGGGCCACCAGCAACAATAAGAGCATAGCTGAGCTGGAGGGACTTTTGTTTTCATCAGCTGCACTGTTCTCCACTGTAATGCAATTAGGTCTGGATATGGCAAAGACGACAGTGCTCATCAGCCATAACACAGCGCAGCACAGCTAGGACTTCCCCTTAACTACAGCTCCATGAAAACAGGTTTCACACTGCAAGCAGAAATCTCAGTCTTGAAGAGGGCACACGCTAAGCACTGTGCTACGAACACAACACATGCTGAGAGGACAGCAAGGTATTTCCCTGCGCAGGCATTTGAGGAATCTGCACATCATCAAGCCAAGCCAAAAGGATAAAGTGCACTTAAAGAAGCAGTCTGTGCTATCTAGGAATTTTATTTTTTTTAATGTTCTAACGCTCAAATTTCTGCAGTAGGTATAATTTATACTTGAACTATGCTTAACGAGCGTAACAGGGACCTCATTCTTTTTTCAGTCATGTGATGCACAAAACCGTGAGACGAGGACTACAGAAACAATTTTGCTATAATGCAAGTAGGAGTCTCTCTTCATACACAGGTATTTGCTGGAACCTGGAATTACCTGTTTCTCTTCTACTACCAGAGGCACAGACAGTAATTAGTAAGCAGCCCCGAAACAATCCCAGGAACCCTTCACTACATGGCACATAACTCCACAACTACCTTAGAGTAAGGCACCTTAATTAAAAAACCTTAACTCATACAGTGACTTCACCAGGAATGGCCAAGACAGCATTTAAGTCAGCAATATGGTTAAAAAACATCCTGAAATTATCTTTCTGCAGTGATCAAATAGGGCTTTAACATAACAGTCACCACTTTTGACTACAGTTTAGGAAAAAGCTACATAACACGTTGCTTGTGCTATGAAAATCAAGATCTTTCCCCCATACATAAGTACCTTGATGCTTTGGAGAAGGAAGAGATAAAACAGCTGGCATGCATAAATATATTTAACAACTTTTGTCAATCCTCTGAAAATATATCACAATTTGGTATATCTTTTAATCTGATTACGAACACTGAGATATACAAGGGTAAATTTACAGTCTGCACAACTTCTCGAGCTCAGCCACAGGTGAGAAGTCCTACGCGGTCAGCATGCCTCAACACCGACAGCTTCTCTCCCCGTCAGGCAAGCAACCCGGCAGGACAGTCACACCTTCCTGGTGAAAGCTGTGTGAGGGAGGACTGCTCAGCTGGAACTCAAGTTCTTCAGCTCTCAGCACACCACGTTTTCCAAAGAGGTTTCCTGTGCTCCCTAGCGTAAGCCAGCTCACCGATAAAGAAGCAGGGAACCAAGTGTGTACATGGGTACTACGACAGGAGCTGGGCGGCAGAATCCCAGGGCCTGACAGAGGCTGCTGAGAAGGATGTAAGAAGCTAAATGCTTTCAAGTGATACTGGAGAGAAGATACTGCAGTGGGAAGATGGTCACTAGGAACAGGAAAAATGGTGTAAATACTGCAGGAAGAAGGCAAAAGTGCAGAAGTGGTGTCTTTAACAGCTCTTATGTTCACGTCAGGTGCCAGAATAGATGAGCAGCTAAGAATCCCTGGAGACACTGTCCTCATTGAGTAGGTGAAACATCTCTCTACCGATGCTAACTAGTCCTATCCCAATTAAGTTTTGCACTTGGCTTAATTTAAGGAGGCTGAGAAGTAGGCTAACCAAAGGCAGAGCTGGAGGAATAGGAGCAGGGGTCAGACTTTGGGGCGTGCTTCTAGCGCCCCCACCCAATCCACCTCTCTTCCAGGGCTCCCTTCTGGTCCTTGCTCAGCGAGGTCTAAGATGGCTGCCAGCTCCTCCCCTCCAGCAGGTTTTTTGCAGCCTTCCCCCCACACCGGGGCCTGCTGCAGTCCTCAGACCACTCGTGTGCCACCACTTGTGGTGTGCCAGCCTGATGAGAGTGCCCCAGCCCAGGGGCTGCCATCCATCCCGTGGCTGCCCCATGCTGCCACCAAGTCAGGCAGCAGAACCAAGCAAAATTGGTTTCTGCCATCCTCACCCGCTGTTTAGCAACTTCTTACAGAAGGAGAATGGTACCGCTAGGATGAGGGAAGCGTGAGCTACTCAGAGAAACGGGGAAAACCGCACGGTGGTACAGCAATGGTTTAGGCAGAGAGCTGTGGGGAGGTAACCTGGGAGTGAATGTGGGTGAAGAGAAGGCAAAGGCACATCGGGGCTGAGTTTTGGGAAATGCCGCGGGTGGGGAGGAGACAGGTCCCTGGGCATATGCCCTCAGACTGGATCCGTGTCCAAAGGACAAACAGGAGATAAGTAAGTTAGGGAAGGAAAACCGAGTCAGGAGAAAGATGTCTGTTTGTTTGTCCAGACACGCACCTCCAAAGCATGGCAGGCATTCCCAACTCCTGCTAGGCGCACAGAAAGTAAAACCTCTGACAAAAGACATGTGACAGCAACTCTCTGTCAAACTAGAGAAAGATTCAGAGGACAACTGCGCAAAACCCAGGCAACTCTATCTTAACTCCTCAAAGCACTGCAGCTTTTTTTTTTTTTTTAAGCCCTTCCACTTCAGACACCCTACAACATTTAGGCAACATTTCGCACACAAAAGGAGAAAAAGGCAGGCCAGGACTGGAAAAGGAAGCACCAAAATTCGGCACACAGCAAGCCTCACGTTTCTGGCTCTAAACCTCCAACGCTATAAAACAATGCAAAACAATAAAACGCGGCCGGCTAGATTTTTAAAAACACGAAGCTGCAGCCAAGTAAGAGTTCTCGGGTACGTGGAGAGGCACCCTCTGCCAGCAGCAGGGCGATGCCTTTGGTCACAGGGATCTCTAATTCTAAGTCAGCGTTACAGAGGTGGGTACGTGCACACGCACCCCTCCCCGGGCAGGCAGTACCTTTCAGAGCCCCTCGCCGCACGAGCGCGTGCTGTGCGTGAACCAAGGCAAGTTATTCTGCCCGCACCGACTGGGGCTGCCCTGGCGACGGCCGCGGGGCAGCCCTGAGGGCCGCGGTTCTGTGCTCCGTGCCGCTGCACGCGGCCGGCTGCACGCACCCGGGGGCCGGTACCTGGGCACGCCGCTCGCCGCCGCCCCCCGCGCCGTGAGGGGGCCCCGCGGGGGGGCCGGGCCGGGCCGGGCCGGCGGCACTGACCTGGCTGCGACACCGCCGTGGCCGTGAACTGCGTCGCCCAGGGGGGGTTCTTCTGTCCGCCGAACTGCGCCATGGCGGCCGGCACGGCACGGCACGGGCACCGCCTACCTCCTGCGACCTGCCGGGGCAAACGGGCTGCAGCCGGGGGCGCGCACGCCGCCGGGCCGCCCCACAGAGCGCCACGAAAGCCCCCGGGGCCGCCGAGCCCCCTCCCTCCCCCCCGTTCCCTCTTCCTCCTCCCCCTCCCCTTCCTCCCCTCCCCCCCCCGGGGCTCCCCGCTCCCCCCGCCGGTACCTGCCCGCCCCGCCGCCATCACGCCCGGCCCTCGCCGCCTCCCGCCCGCCCCCACTGCGCACGCGCCCCCCGGCCCCGCCGGCGGCGCGCGCTGCTGCCGTCACGGCCCGCGCCCGGCCGGCTGAGCAGCGCGCACGCGCGGGGCTGGGTGGAGGTAGGGGGGGCGGGGGGTTGGGCGCGCGGACGGCTCGCCGCGTGCTGGGCCGTTAGGCGCGGGGAGGCGGCCTGCCGCCATATTGGCCCCGGCGCCATCTTGCGGGAGGGTTGTGGCGCTGCTGTCCGGGCAGCGCCGTCACCTCCCGCGGTCGCCCGCCGCCGGCTCTGAGCCTTCTCCCTGCCGCACGGGGGTTGTGTGGCCGCCTTCCGTCCCGGCGGCGGCCCGACGCCTGTCACACCGCCCGGCGGAACCTCGTAGGGGGGAAGGGGCAGCCCCCAGCCTGAGACAAAGCCCCCGGGAGCCGCGAGGCGGCTGCCAAGGGAGGAGTCAAAGCTCGCTGGCGGGTCTTGTGTCCCCAAGCACCCAGAAAATAACGTGGGGCATCGCCTGGGGTGAAGGGGGAGTGGGCTCACCACAGAAAGCGCTTTGAAACAGAAATTGCTGCCAGAAACCATTGCAGTAAGTAGTTCAAGGGCAGCAGGGATGTCTCATCCATCGTTATAAAAGATTCTTCTACCCCTTAAATACTTTATTTTACCGAAGTTCGCTTTGAGGTGAAAACACATGCAGGATATTACTCAGTGTTTAAAGTCAACAGGACACGCTCTGTAAATCAAATTGAGATTTTTGAGGTGTTTTATTTGTTGTTAAAAATAAATTTTAGTGGTGGAATAAAATCTACTTTAGAGGCAAAAACATCAAGCAGATATTCCTGTAAGGGCAACTTGCAGTGGGCTACATTATGTTATAGAGGGGTAACTAGAAAAAAAGCAGGAAAGTGCCACGTGGTGATAAATTCCTGTCAGCATTTGGTGTTCGATACTATACAAAGACAGAGCTGCCTTGGAACTTTAAAGTACAGTGCAACTTACATGAGGGTTTAGATGTTTTACATTGATAAGGATATTTCTTCATCTTTTAAATCTCTGTGCATTTTATATCTTACTCATGTCTCTTATCTCTCTTATTGGCATAACTACATCAAACTCAGTTGTTTGACAAAGAATCTGTACTCTTTCACCTGAAAGTAGGATTTAGAGGCTAAAAAGGTGACAGAGGTCTCTCCCATGATTGAAATGGAAAGGACAGTGGCAAAAATTTATTGAGGGAGAAAATTGTCAGTAAATGTCAGAATTTTATGAAGTAGCTCTATTCTTCAGTCCTTTGGCCTGGGGCCTTTTTAACCAGACGATGTGTAACTCTTAGTGATGCTCTCAGAAATCCTTACAAGTTTGTAGGAAACCCTTGGGTAGAACATGACTTCATGTACTTCCTCCTTTCCATACATATATTGCTACCATTAGTGGGCAAATGTTGATATCGCCCTTTAAAGAATGCTAATTAATCCTTTTGATTTCTTTAGGTTTCTGTATCTTCAAGATCAGCCATGCTGTTGTGACAAGGACCAGTTAAAATGGAAAACAGTGAAAAAATGTAAGCACTTCTAGTCTTTTTTTTTTTTGTAAACAAACCAAGAAAACACTGCAGGCTTAAGTGAATGTGACATGTTCCATCTTCTTTTCCCCAAGCCCTAAATATCTTTCAAGTACTTTGGACAATTTCAGCCAGAATTGATAAAGGGGCAGAATTCTGACAGGTATGACATTTCTACAAGTTAGCTTAAAACAATTGGGCAAGTTGAGAAAAGGAGAGAAGTTAGAAGGAAAAAAACAAAAACAAAAACCATAAACCATATGCAGCCTCTAGCATTCCTGGTGGTAATGGGAATTGTTAAGAACAAGATGGGGATATTGTGGAGAGAAAAGATGACTTGTACATCTTATAATTAAAGAACTTCGTATGTATTTTGGCACAATCAGAACATTTAGCAACGATGAATGGGAAAGAACAAAGAAAATACCTTTGGTATCAGGAAATGCTACATAGTAAAGTCTCACAGTGTGAATAGTATTTCAGAGCTCTGGCCTTTAGTAATCATCTGCCTAGCTTTGTTTGGGAAAGCCATGAAGATGGTCTGTGGCACCATCTATGGTGGTGTACGTGTTCTTTATTATCTAGAGTTTTTCTGGAATGAAAACTACATATATATCCCCTTGGAACAGAGGCTTGTTTGGTACTTAATGAAACACAAATTTCAAAAGGTTTAAAACTTACAGCTTTCCTTTTCAAGGATCTGTGTCTAAAAGAGCTCTCAGAAGCTACACCTCTTTATATGTCACAAAACAGTCAATTGAAATAAAGACATTTACCACTATCACAACAGCAGGCAGCTTTACTGATTCAGCACTGTAGAAAGAACAACTAATACACCAAACAGCATAAATACTGAAGTAGCAAGTAGAAGCATGCTGATTGTGGTAGTGAGTGTAAGCAGAGTACGGATCTGGGAGTGGATGTCGCAGCTCTCTAATGAGTGTACTGGGTATTTAAAAAGCAAGTGTATGGCTTGCTTTGGGCTAGAGGCTTTCTCCGTTGGCCCAAGGATTATGTAATTGTACTGTTCCTGCATATGGTATACATTTTGCATCCACACTGATGTTGATATTGATCAACATTTGCTATATTGTATTTGCTGTTTGGTGCAGTATCCCACCTTCAACTGAAAAAGAAGAAAGAAAAGTTCTGTAATTCATTTTAGCGATACAAACATTTGCCCTTAGTGAAGCTGACTAATGACTCCAACTTCAGATCCCCAAGGTGTTGAAGAAGCAGAAAAACAATTACATTTGTCATTAAATAAATCTTTACTACCTTCAAAGTGCCCCTGAGGTATTTCATAACAGTGGTTGTATCATAAACTTACCACAGACCAAAGTGTTTGGTGCAGAGGTTTTGCAATCTAGAAGGAATGGCTGGGTATCAGCTGCAAATAATTGTCATTACCTTTAGAAGTAAGTTCCACCTGAAAGCCTTGGAAAGCAGAAGTCCTATTTTTGAAATAAAAAGCAACAAGAAACCCATAACATGTTATCCTTCTTTTGAAAATGTGAGCATGGGTAAGGTTGTTTGTAAGGACATGATAAAAAAAATGTGCTTCAGAGGCACTATCGACAGTACCGCAGACTGCTTCAGTACTACTCTTTAATAAATCACTATATATTATTGACACTATACAGAGAGTTCCATGCTATGAACTCAATGATCCTCATGGGTTCCTTCCAACTCGGGATATTCTATGATTCTGTAATAAATACAGTATGGCTGAACAGCTGTTAAATAGCGTCCCTCATACAAAAAATAAGTACTTATCAACCAATCGTCACTATACAGCAGCATCAGGGATACTGTGATATTTTCCTGCATCATGTAGAACAAAACTAGTTTGAGACACCTTAGGAACAGGCTGTGAAAGAAAAAGATGGAAGGGAATGTGTAAGGCTTATCTTCGGTTGGAGAAACAAACAAACCAACAAAAACCAGCAGAAAGCTTGAACTGTATTCACAGTATGTATTTAGGAGAATTAATTGGGGGGGAAATTATAACCTTCTAATAAACATAATTTTGACAACCTGTACAATTGAGAGGACACAGAAATTACCTGTTTCATACTAAACATGAAGCTACAAGACAGCAAACTAATAATGATAAGTAACAGGCCATATTGTATCTCTCCAGACAACGTAAGACATTTGCCAGTCACAGGGAGGTGGTTATTCCATTCCATTTTGATGATGTAAGAACTCTTGACAGTGAAACATCGTTATATTATGTTTTTTTCTTCATGTTGGAAATACATTTCTATGTATCCTGCTCAATCCCTGAATGAACTTTCTGATACATATGTGTTACTACTGGAACTTGCTCTTTGTACCTCTGGATCACTCAGATTTAAACTTATTTTTACCTTTCCAGATATCCAGAAATACCTGATGATAACAATGGTTAAGATAATGGCTTTTTTGATGCTTGAATTACAGGAATCAAGTGCAGAATATAACCTTCTGAGCAGATTAACTATTTTTTTTCTTGCACAAAAAAATTATTGTAGTTTTTCCTTGGGATCTCATATGTACTGATGCTTGACATTTCCCCAAACACGTGATATATTCACTATTGTATGTCTATTATATACTGCTATACAAAGTATTTGACAAAAGTGTTTCTGTACAGGCATTACCCCTCAAAAACAAGGAGGGACATCACAGAGTTAAATCAACCTTATTGGGTTTAGCAGATTGCAGATAACAAATTTACTTACTTTTTTTAAGTGTCTCAAAGTGAGGAGGAAAAGGCTTTTATGGTCTACTATATTGGGACAAAATGGGTTGAGAATAGACTTCTGACAAAGTATGAATTAGTGTAGATTCTGTAACATAAATAAAACAAATTTTAATTATTTTGAAGCTAAGATGCACCAGAAACACAGGGACTATCACAAACAATTTATTTAACTGGTAAAGTTCACTGTCTAAGGGAATTGGTAGTGATTCAATAAAATAACTTAAGATCATGCTTTTGGGGAGCTCATAGGAGATAATCTTACCTCTTGGTGAAAGTCATCGAGATTTATTGATATTGCCAAAGTAGTTGGAGATCCGAGTCTGAGAAAGGTCCCAATGCTGGAATGTTTTATGCAAGGACTGTACTGAATGATTTGTTTGTAGATTGTAATCTGAACATTTACCATTCTGAGTTTGTTTGTTTTTTTTTTTTTAAAAAAAGCAGTCTTAAAGTACAGAGAAAGGGCAGCACAATCTGTCCATCCATTAAATACTGATTTTCTACCACATTTCTTGTCTGTAGCATATGGCTGGGAGACTGGATGCACTTGTAACTATTTCCTGAAATTTAATTTACATGTATTTAACAAGAGGCTGGTCCTTCTGCAGTTCAAGCGTGACTCTGTGTACTGGAGGGCTGAGTCCTAGAATATTTCACAGAGCTTGACACAGCTGTTTCAGTTGCTGTTATTACATGCAGAGGTTTGTCCCAGTGAAACTATTTGTGATTCTTGATTCAGCATATTTTTGTACCTTGCATGTTCATGCCACTTAAATCTCCATCTCAAGAATAAAGGTTCTTGCATTTTGAAGGACATGCAGGTGTAATTCCCAGCGCTGTGCAGCACAGCGTAGAGATTCAGAGATTTAACTCGCTGTGGCCCATGCAGGCTGCAACTTATAAGAAGAACAGGGAACATCCTCTGAACTTCTGCGTGCAGTAACAGCCCCAAGGAGTGCCTCCTTCAGTGGAGGGGACAAAGGAGAAAGACTTAGAGGCTCTAGTCAATACGCACTTGCTCAGACAGTAGAAATTACATACAAAGGGAATACTTGCCCATACTCTTGGGGGTGATCTAGAGCCTCTGACACTTGCAAGGCTTGTTGGTGTGCCCTCTGGACAGATAAGCAGTCTGCCTTCCACCCCAACCACATCTCTACATGAGCCACAACCAGTGTAGTGGTTAAGCAGTGGCACACCTGAGCCACTGACAGCCTCTTACCCTCACAGAGCAAGGTAATTTGCAACAGTCCAATAGATCTCACCCTGTAAAATTCATAGCAGCTGTGCCCCAGATGGATCCTCACAAGGCTTTCTGCCTTAGTGGAGGTGAGTTAGAGTCTACCACAGAAGTGCTTGCTTGATGAAGCACGAGATTAATGCCTCATTTTCCTGAAGGGATTCTTCAAGTGGAGGAAGTCAAAGTCATCACTGTGCAAAAAACAAAGTCTCAGTGTAAAGCAAAGCAGTGACAACAAGCTGAACTGTTGACTTGTTATGCCACAGGAGGAGGCAAAGCTCCTACTGTTCTGTGCTGACAAGTAAGGCTAAGTCATGATGTCCCCTGCAGGAATTCCAGGCTAATTCACAAGAGCTAACGGGAGCAGTGTAGCCCAATTTTGTTACATACGAATGGAGACATACATGTGATATCGTGGGGATTATGAGTCATTTTTGGCCATGTGAAAAAAGACATCGCCATTTTCAAGAGTTCAGCTGATAAGAATTTTGTATAACTGGTGTATGTTTTAAAAGCAAAAGAGAATCCAGAAGTAAACAGACTGGACGGGGAATTAGAGGCCACTTTAAGAGTCGTGCTCCATCCAATGGTTTTGGAAATAGCTGGGTTTAAATTTCCACATTTTAAATACGATCTCAGTGTGATTTAGATTGAAAACACAAACATGTATCCCTGGTAATTATTTTATTTTAGACAATCTAGGCTATTTCCTGAACCGAAACACTATTAATTGAAGCACTATCTCATTTTCTTTAAAATTACTTTCGAATTTGATGCTTATGTTGATCTAGAGAATCCACAGACTGTCCTATATAATGATTAATTCCACTTTTGAAGATACAAAGTAACAGTATGCAACAGCATATAACAGCAGCAATCAGTATGAGTATTACCTCGCAGCAATCAAGTCGCAACATAATGCCCTGCCATTCTGTGGGGTTTATGGGGTACTGGACTATTGCAGAACAGTGTAACTGTAGTGGGAAAAAAAAAGTTAACTTTAAGTTTAAACTGTTGTTAGCAATGAATACTGTTTTCAATAGGTATTGTAATTTGAGGTCATAACATCTTAAGAATTAAAACCAACTATACTGTATCAATCTTTTATTACTTGTATAGTTTATATTAGAAGTCTAAATTAGGAGAAAGCACTGAAACCACCTCCAGTCTTTGAGCCCTACAAAATAAACCGATATTCGGCAGCCTTTCCGGGATGCCAGGGCTGGTAACTTTCGTTTGGCTTTGTTCCCCCAAGTCTGAGGTGGCTCTGACTGGCAACAGCTTGGGCAGTGGCAATGCCAGGAGGGGACAAGATGCAGTTGGCTGGCAGTACCTGAAAAGTAGCTGGAGACAGTTGCTCCGCATTGATGCCTCTCCATCAACAGTGATGTTCTTGGGTCTGCTTCTCAGTCTCTCAGCACCATTCAAAGCCCACGTGCTTTCCTAGACACCTGTGCTACAGGTTACTGACTAAGATCAAACCGTGGGACGCGTACTGCTCGGAGAATTTGTTAGTACTGTTCAGAGTATGCCTGGGGCAGTCTGGGAGATGTGTTGCTATAAAAGCCCATTAATGATTATCCTCTAAAGGAGCAGCAAATTGCACGGCAGGGTAAAGGCCTTCCTCGTGGATTACTACATGCAGCTCCCGGAGACTAGATGCACCGAATCACGTGATGTATTTTATATTGCTAGGGAATTACTGTAGCCCGCGGATAGCAGCATTTTTCTGCCTTCTAGGAGATGCCAGTTATCTGGAAGATTGTTTTAATAGACACTTTTTGCTATTGCATTTACTAGAGAAGGAAAAGAAGCAAATGTGAACATTCAGAGAGTTTTCTTCCTTTTCTTCAGATTATAAAAGCAGGAATTCTCCCTAGTACTGTTGTGCACTCAAATGTCACGTACATAGTAAAGCAGACTAGAGCCAAGGGTGTTTTTGTCTTGAGGAAAATCTGTAAACTCTGAGCTGAAGCAAATATAAACAGGACTTTCTCTATTGGATGGGAATTAAGTCACAGTAAAAGACTCCCATAACCCTCCTCTGCCAGACAAAGCTGGTAGAAAAACAAGGCACTGTACAAGTGTTCACAATCTGTGTTTTCAGTCCGAAGATGAAGTTTAGAATTTTCCAATGGCTTTTTGACTTGTTTTACTGACTATAGGGTACACAATATAAACATAGTATACAGAATCTAAAGAATAATATATTTTTTAGAGTAACTCCTTTCTGTTTTCACATCTTTGCTGAGGTTCTTCACAGTCGCAGAAATGCTGCAAGACTAGCCTAGCTTCAGAACCATTTTTTTTATTGTTGTTGTTTCCCTAAAATGTAAAGCCACGTAATGGTTTTAAATGGTAAATAATAAGTTCTTCTACATTTATGTAATGTTATATGCTGTATTATGAAGGGGGGCCTTAACTTTGCTTTAAGTTTTATCGTATAG
The DNA here is from genome assembly GCF_964034855.1 of Anser brachyrhynchus. Lineage (NCBI taxonomy): Eukaryota > Metazoa > Chordata > Aves > Anseriformes > Anatidae > Anser > Anser brachyrhynchus. Next base: position 19,607,315 of record NC_137700.1, on the reverse strand, counting down.
GCTCTTCAGGCCTTAATTTTCAATCTTTAGTTACCTCAGTATGAGTTTGTCTGGGTATGTATTGGAAAAACAACTTCTTTTTTCCCCCCGAAACCATTTTACAAGAAGATTCACATGAAAAATGCAGGAAAGAAAAATTAGACGACTAAGTGCAAAATAGAAGTATAAAATTTATTTAAAACCACCCACAAAGTTCTGTGTAATCAGGAATGATACAATTTGTAATAGTCTTTTTAAAAACTCATGACAAGATTTAAAATATATTTTCAATTACAGTATTCATTTAGCCTTATTCAGTTAGGACAATAAAAAAATGAAAGTTTACGTTCTAAACAGATGAGACACACAAGAAAAATAGAACAGAACAGACAATTTCCACAACAACAATTTTTACATGTATGTTTCAATACTAGTATCAACATTTCAATGCATCTTGCTACATAAACATGAAATCATGTACAACAACTGCTTGCACCAAAAAACATAGCTTAATTAGATCTTTCAAGTAACATGCAGTCACAACTCACAAGTCTTCAAGTACTGCTGGTAAGGGTTCCCTTGTCTGCAAAGAAGATTTTAAGGTTCAGTTTCTCAGCTAGTCCAACTCCTCATAGCTCCACCAATCTCATGAAGCTATGCTCAGTTATACTAGGAAAGAATCAGGCCCCAAATATTTTTTGAGAAAAGAAGTAATTTTTATACTTTCTCCTGTAAATACTGTGACATAATGAAGTGCTTTTTCTTTCTGATTTTTTTCTCCCTGTACATCATCTTTTGTTTTTTTTTTTTTAAAGTTATGTTTCAGATCTAAATACAGTAGGTTGGTAACTGGAAATAATCCAAAACCTCAAAGTTGAAAAATAAATATCAAATGCATCCCAAAGAAAGAAAGATAAACAAGGAAAGAGATAGGAAGAAAGAGAAGCAAAGAAAGAAAATAGCCTTTTTTTGGCATACTGTCTATCTTTTTTTAAAGTAGGAAAGAATTCATTAGCCGTATCATTTTAGTACAGCATGTCCTTAAAATTTTATGTTTTTACAATAGCAAATTTTGAATAGCATTTATGACCTGGTACAATACTGTCACATTATGAGGAGCTGTCTCTTTTAAACTGAGCAAATTATTTTAGAATAATTAATTGTTAAAGACTGAAATGTCTTAAGTTTTTGTGTTGGTTAGAACTGGATTTCTTTTAGTTGTATTGGTATATTGGATTTGCTTTTCTTGCCTTCAGCTATTTTTAATTTTGAGGACAAGAGATTCATGAAGTTTAGACACTGCCTTTTGCGTTGCATGGATTACAGTCTGGCATTCACAAAGTTTGTATGAAACCAGTTCTCCTTAGGTTCTGCAGTATCATTGCACTTCAGAAATTTAAGAATGAAAATACAACAATTTTTTCCTCAAATCTTTTTGAAAGACAAACATTTAACTGCAATGTTGTGAGGGTATGGGGGGCGGCACTTGATGTTTACAAAAAGCTTCCATAGGCAGCGAGGGAAGCTTTGCATGACTCAAGCATGCAGGGCAGTGCCAGCAGTTTCACTGCTGAGTATCACCACGGTCAGGGCAGTCAGAAAATGTTGGTTTTTAGCTTCGTCTCTCAAGATCTACCTCAGTGTGGCAACACTGAATGGAGTTCAGTAGATTCTCACAACCCCACTTTATGCAATCAAGTAAAAGGGTTCAAGTAATGATAAAAGCAAGGAAATATTTTAAGAAAAACTACCTACGTTTAGAAACAGCGTTACTGACAACTCCATGAGATTTCTGGCCAGGTCATTATCTTGAGGTACAAATCTACCGCATTCTCCTTGTAGACAAGGTTGGGAAAAGGACAGCCAATAGAAATGAATACTTAAAAAGCCAGTTACAAAACAAGGTGGAGGAATTTCTCTTCAATCTGTATTTCTAAGCTAAGAACAATCTAGGTGTTACTGGCCAGTATGCGCAAAATAGGGTTATCGTTGTACACATCAGTCCTTTGGTAAGAATTGTAATTTATACTAATGATCTTTCATACCGTTATCAGTATAATGGGATGCTCCGAACGATGTAAGCTCAGTGGGCATCCATTCACAGCCCCTTTATCCTTCTAATGGGATGCAAAGGACATCAGTATAAATGAGAATCAGGGCCTTCATTCTTACTTTAAGAAGATTCCCAAACCCTAGACCCTTTTCCATTACAATATAATAAAAATACAGACATACATGTAAAATATTGATCAGATCACAAAACTTTCCACAACAGCATTAAAATGTTCTGTCGCAACAACTGCAATACCGAACATCAAACTAGCAGTTCCCTTGCTCCACTGCAACAGCACTTCTTTGGAATACAGTTCATCTGCTGTAACTGGTAACTCTCTGTAGGTTAGCTGACAAATCTCTCCTCCTTCTTACACATGTAGTTTTTTGAGGTCTACAACCTGTGTCCTCTCATTTTATGAGGAAAGCTGGTAGGGTGTGCAAAGTGTTAAAAACAGCACTGTCACACCAAACAGAGCAAGTCACCTTCATGTAAGTTATTTAGCACCCCAGTCTTGCATTCACTGCAAGTACACTGTTGGAAGATTCTAGCATTTTAATATAACTACGTGTGGAAAATGGCATATATAATGGTCCAGTAGAAAAGAGAAGTTGCTGTTGTAGAAGAATTCAGGATACAGCATCAAGAAGCATCTTATATCTTTAAAAGCTGAAGTTACAAGTATGTGGTTAAGCACTGTAAACAATGTTGGGGTGAACTGGGGAACTGGATTGGAAAAAGGATCCTAAAGTCTTTGCATCTCAGAAAGAGAAAAAACAATGCCAACGCTCCTGTACCCTTTTATAAAAGGCAATTACTATTATTTTCTGCTCAAGCTCAATCAGTTCCACTTGCTGCTACAGAGGAAGAACCCAAAAAATCCATTGTTCCTCTCTTTTTTTCCAAGCAGTCCTGTCAGTTAAGGCATGAACTTACACAAAACTAAGGTTTCTCACAAGGACGAGAACTGATCTCTGCACGGGAATATAACCAGAAGATGTAAAGAAATACTCCTGCTCTTGTAATTATGCAGGGTCTGCAGCATCTGTCATGTCAAAATCTGAGCAGAGCTGGTAGAGTAACTCAAAAGAAAAGAAGGCACTCCACAGAGATGCTAGCAACAGGAGTCTTCAACTGTGAGCAAAGGGTCTTTTGTTTAGCTACTTGCAGACACAAGAACAGAGTGTAACAACTACAGCAAGAGATCTGAGAGTTAACTGGAAAAAAATATTTAAAAAAGTAAGAAAATACTGATGAAGAAAGATAATGAAATGTCCTTCTTTCTTGAAATGAAAAAATATCCAATATTATGGGTTCCATATGAGAGAACATGAATTAAAAAAAAAAAGAGAGAAAGAAAGAATGAAAAAATGAGAACTGCCTTATATAGAATAAGAGGTGACAAAGAAACAGATTTTGGGACAGTCACAAAGAGAATAAATTCATGTGATATTCCTGAGATGATGAAGACTGGCTGATCTACATAGAAAGTAGCGACAGCTGTGGGGCGTGTTCACGAGCAGGCTGACATGTCTACTCCTACTGCTGAGCACTGAAGTAGATCTGCAGAGAGACAGGAAGAACTTCTGGAGCAGTTTTAAGTGTTTAAAGCATTCAGCAGCAGGTGAGAATGCGATCTAGTGCCGAGTGTGAAAACAGCTAACTACAACAGATGATCCACAAGGAGACTAAGGAATGAGAAAGCTGCCTGTAGTATTTGGTGTCATCTGTATAGAGCAGAAAGCAACACCTACTCATCGACACTAGTCAAATCTAACGTTCTTCAGAGAGATAACACAGCAGCATGTTGAGAATTAAGTTGGCTTAATTTAGGAAGCAAGTATGTAAAGGACAATATTAAGCAAAAAATTTAGCTCACTCCTCTTTTTTGACATGACCAAAAATGTTTTAACAGGGCAATAACAAAATAACTATTAAATCAATTTTTAAACACTTTAGAAAAAATAAGTGACCTATATGCATACTGGTGCCTGCCTGATCAGGTACTATGATTAGAAATCCTTGCTCTCTGAAAAAAAACTCAAGTATAAATCTCTACATTTTTTGCAGCAACATACTGAAGCACCATTTACACAGCTTGTGAAAACTAAGTATCAGGGAAGTCCAGAAGAAACTAGAGCCAGTTTCTGTACTGTTCTACTGAGTAGCCACATCCTCAGGACTTTTGACACTGGCCACTCTATCTAATTAAAGAAGGACAAAAATGTATCATGGACTTTAAAAAGTTTTTGTATTTAAAATTACATACACCAAAAAGTGTCAGTATAAAGAAGCACCCTAGCAACCACAACACGTGTACATGAGAAGGCTGTTTCTGAAGTCCATTGTACCTTTCACAGCTTTGCCTGTGACTGTCTACAAGAGAGTGACCAACTCTCACCCTCTTCTTTGTTTGTTTTGTTGTTCCTTAAAAAAGCCAATATACTTAGGCAGAGAACAAGGGAAAGATTACTGTCCCCGGAGGAACTGTGGAAACAGCTGAATTTGTACGTGTATCCACAGCCGTGTGACACAATGGCACATCCTTACTGGTTCGAAACAATGCTGTAACGCAGACATTGCAGTGCATTATGACACTGTGGTGTCATAATCATCAATGGAAACTTTCTCTGCAATTTAATTTTACACAAAGATATTTCTCTGCACTTTCTCTTGAAAGTCAGATCACCACCTGATGAAAGTAAGAAAGCCAGACTGTATTTCTACATGTGATTGGACTGTTCCTTGTCTCTAACTAATTATTTAAGATCAGATGACAGAAAGTTTCGTGAGGCACGGCTGGACAGATGCTTTTCACACATGAGAAACACAACACCAACAATTTTATGGAAGATACGTCACAAAGACCTTACTTTGTATACAACTGCTCTTAGGTACAGAAAGTGTGAAGTAGACATGTAATTTAGCTTTTTGTAGTATCTGAGGATATGGTTATTTCCTATAGGTTAGAAATAAGGAGACATTTCTTCTCAGAAAGAGTAGTCAGGCATTGGAACAGGTTGCTCAGGAAGTGGTGGTGTCACCATCCCTGGGAGTGTTCAAGGAAAGGTTGGACCTGGTGCTTAGGGACATGGTTTAGTGGGTGATACTGGTGGTAGGGGGATGGTTGGACCAGATGATCTTAAAGGTCTTTTACAACCTTAATGATTCTATGAACTTCTATGAACTAAAAGTTACAGGATTTCCATGGGAAAAAAAGGGCATAATCATATAGTTATAAATTATAAAGCTGATGACTGATTGATAAATGAGCTAATTTCACAGAGAGAAATTTCATAGGAAGTGAAAGGGCGAGATTCAACCTTACATTTTAAATATAAAGTCATGAAGATGCAGTTTGTTAGCATGTTTCAATTAAAATTTGTCATTGGACAACCTATCAATTAAGAAAAAAAATCACAAAAAAACCTTGCCAACATAAGCCTGAATCAGGTCTGAAGGAGACCTGCTTGTATGCCTGAAACTTGACGTGAAGGTATTATGTCTCTCTACACACCACTAATCACTTCTTGTGCTACAAACAATAAAACCTCTGCACTTAATCAAAAGTACATTGATCCCAAATCTTTCTGTGTATGTCCTTGCAAGACTATTAATTGTGGTATTGTTGCAAGGGTCTGAGTCAGCATGGGCTTTGGTCAACTGTATCCATATCCATCCAGTTAAATATGAAAGTTGCATAAAAGCTTGATAAATGAGCACATTGCAGTCAACAGGGCTGCAGCAATGTAAACAGGACCCAAATTTAACCCACCAAATTTAGTGTAATACTGCAATGATATTAAAAACATCTTAAAAAAAAACACAAATGGTTGTACGTTACAAATAATCTTCAGTATTAACGAATGTGTCATTTACCCATGCTTACAATGAAGCGTTGCTTAAGATACTACGATTATTTCCTGTTATAAGTGTAGAGAGGTGCTGTCAGGTAAGATAAAGACTTTTAACAGCAGTTATTCCTAAGTAAAAGAGTTAGCTTAGAAAGTTCTTACAAAAACCAGAACTGCATACAACTGTTAGAGCTAGAAGGTCACAAGTATTTGTAAGTTCTTTCAAAGCTTTTTGGATCTTGTGACTAAAATATTTATAGAAACAATTTTTGCTACTTTCTGTAATACAAGATAGCCTGTTAGAAACAGTAACATGGAGAAATTCTATGAGTAAAATTCAGTATGTAATTGGGCACAGCTGCAGTAACTCCAAGGGGGACTCAGGGACTCACAGAACTGGCTCCTGCAGAAGGCGCTACATTTTCCTTCCTTCACTGTGAAGGAGGAGCGGTGGTGCCGGACCCAGTGGAGAAAGGGGTGAGAGACATCTCTTCTGGAAAATCAAAGGTGTCCCGTGTTGGGTCATGACAGTTTTTGCTAGAGAACTGGGAAAACTGATCAAAAGACCACCACATCCCACCACCAGCCCATACCTGAATCCATTTTGTTTTTTTTTTTCCACTGAGTACAATGCCAGCTGTTGGAAACCAAATAAAATGTGTGGGTCTGACCTAGCCAGCTACCTTAACTTTGAATCCAGTTCCTGATCTGGCCATCCCTGAAGGCCTTTGTTAAGGGATAAAAGCAAACTATGCAAGTGGTGGTGTGGGCTGCAAAGGAAAGCAATACACCCACAGATGTACAAATCTTAAGAGACAACTACTGTTATAAAATGATAGCCTTACTCAAAAAAAACCACATAATTTGTGTACAAGACTGATAAATATTCTGAAATGTTACCATAAATAGCACACAGTTGTAAAAACAGTAAAAGGTTGTATTTTCTTTACCGCAGTACAGCAATAGAAAATATTAGCTTCCCAAATCACAACCTGCCGTGTGCCACAGCAGTAACCAGAAGCGGCCAGCTTACCTGCCTGTTAGGTACACACTGAGAAAGTAGTTATGTTATGAACAGCCAAGGAAAGAGCACCTATTGTATAGACGATATATTTTCTCATATAAGTAATCTTAATAAAGTAGTAACTCTGAGCTTTAGCACCTATCAGTTAATAGCATTACTCTTATGTTAAGATAAACTTTTCTCTTAAAATTGCCTTTTCAAATAAGGTAGACCTGGACTTGCTGAAAGTCTACTGGTGCAGTCACTGGAGCAGTGACTTGCCAGGGGCTATGTTTGGAGGTATCCTTTCAGATCCACCTTTTAGTTTCTCACTTCTTTGAGGGAAGCTGCTGGTTTTTAAATAGAACATTTTCACCTTGAAGTTTCTAACCACACAGAAGTAAAATCTGGACATTTACAGGGGAAGATTCAAGTGAAACTGATCCACTGTACCGATCTGAACATTTCTAAAGGTAGAGATGGCTCTAACATTACTTTGCGTAGAGAACTTGTTACTCACATGGGAGTGCTGAATGATATTTTCAATTTGTATTACACAACCCAAAGCTATCAGCACTGTCAGTGAAACAAACTCATCTTTTCTGCAAATGATCGATCGTGGTGTTGGACAAGGGTTTTCAGATAGCAAATACATGAATGGAATAGCTAGAGAACGTACAGTACTACTTACTGTATGGACAGCTGGAGTTCTTACTAGTCTTAGGCTCACCAAAAATATACAAGTTTCAAAATGGAAATCTAAGGCACACAAAATACCATAATGATTTGATGTATACTGTATATTACGTAGTCAAGAAGCATAAAACTGCTGGTACAAAATGATGGCATAATATTGTTTTTGTTTTATTATTATTTACAATCCCTTCATATCCTCTATTTGAACTAATATTAAGCTTTGAACTAAGATTTGCAGCATACCCGGTTTTTACAAATTTTACTTAAAATAGGTAAGATACAAAGAATGGGTTCAATTCGGCCATCCTCTGCCATCAAAATTTTGTTAATTTCGACAGGAATCTGTGGAATTGAACCCAAGGTCATTACATAGTGATTGCTATTTCAGACCTTGCTCCCGCAAACACTAGGTGTGTATCCATTTGTACAGGAGAACAGTCTCATTGATCAACGGCCGTATTGAAGTATTTGTAGCACCAACGTCCTAACTGGCACTATGTGTTAAAAATACAATTTATGTACTTTTCGTACCAAAACTGTAGATAGAGCATTTACAGTTCAACTTTTCAAGGAAAAAGCACCTTGTCTAGGTTTTAAATAAAGCAGATCTAGATAATTCATATTCCTCTGTTACAGCACCACTACATTATTATATTATCAAGTATATTATTAGTATATTTTCACACTGGAAAAATCTAACCTCGTTACGCCTATGGATTACCCAGCTGGGGAGGACTCCGAGGCAGAATTAAGGTACAGCTTCGTCTCTGGGGCCTGATCCTGCAGCTCTCAGTCACGACAGGAGTCCTGGCTTGAGCGGTGCTCCTAGCTCTGACTGGGCAGGTATGGCTACGCAGAACTGTTCTCATGGAGGAAGTTGCAGGATGAGGTCAGTCCTTAGCTAACGTTGTCATTTGGTAATTTGTTTAAATAAATAAGGTTAAAAAGGAAATACATAGGAGAGGAGAATCAGAAAGAAGAGTGGGATGCTACAGCATTTAAAAGCAATGGAGTGTCTGTTTTTCCTCTGGTCCAGCGAATACTCATTTCATGATATGTCACTTTTTCAACAAAAATGGAGAACATAAATTTCATATGTTTGGAAGGAAGAATACAACCCTTTCTACATGAAACGTAGAAATCACTTAAAAGTTTACCATGCATTTTTGTAAAAAAAACTGAACTTAGAAAGCTGGTGAACTTTATAGATGGGTTCTTCTTAAGGAAAAATTTGCTGTTAAATATTAGAAATTTCATTCTTTTCCAACACTTCCTTTGTATTTTCCTCAAATTAATATTTTTTGTTTCAGAATAGAATAAGGCAACTCTAGGGGGTATTTTTTATCCCAAAACAATCCTACCCCTGAGGCATTAGGAACATTTGGTTGTCATGTTAACTTATAATGCTCCAAACGAATGAGACTTATGCACTTATTGCTCAAAGAAATCATAACATATGCTGCCTTTAAAAAATAAAAATAAAAATCTTAACTCCCCAATAGCAACGCACATATTGATGTCTCCTAATTTCATGTTTGTACACTTTCTTTCAAATAATAAAATGTTTCCATATTTCATAACTGTTGTTTATATGTAACAAAATCTTCCATGAAAAAGGGCAAGTCTAAAAACAATCACATGCTATTAGCATACATACTGCAGCTGTAACAATATGGAACTCTACACAGCAAGAATAAAATGATTTCTTCTGTAGAGTATGCACAAACCTTAGACAATATGATCCTTATACTATACTATTTCAAGTTAATTTTAAAAATAGAAAGTGCTTTTAAAATATATATTTACAGCTTAAAAACAACTTCCAGCCATCATTGCCAATAACTTCATTTCATACATAATGACAAATCTAGAGAAAAAAAAAATCATTGGTTTTCTAAACGATTTATCTGTAATTTGGACTATATAGCAATGGTTGGAAGTTGTTAAAGCAATGGCACCATGAAGTAATAATTCAGCTTATTTATTTTAACTGTTTGATGTGGTTAAGCACCAAGAGCTGTGTAGAGCTACTACTGTAATAACTTGATTTAACACCATAAAATGTGAACCTGTTAAAATCCCTATAAATGATTTCTGTAGTAAACAGACTTGATTTAAAGCACCAAAATATAAATTCCTAAAGGTAATAAACTGAATGATTTCAATCAAGGTTAATAACCTAAACAAAATCTTTTTTAGAATGTATTAAAACTATACAACTTTTTTTTTTTTTTGCTTAAAATGTGCTTGAGCACCACCAAATGTTAAAGTCACAGTTTAAGAAGAAATCCCCCCACATTTTTTTTTTTTACCTCAGCCTTAAAATGGTTGAGATGAGCAAATAGTAAACGACACGAGACTTGTTCTTTAACAGCACCTTAAAGAAACACTGTGTAATGCTGCACCAAGAGGAGGCATTCGATACTAAAACCTATGCCCAATGGTTGTAAGGCCCTGCAACTCGTGTAAGGGCATAAGAAGATACTGTTATTACGTTATCTTTAGTTACTGTTAATGCTCTGCGTGATGGAATTTGGTTGAACTCATTGTCTTCGTAAAAAATCTCTCTGTTTTCACTTGTTTGCTTTGTTTTCCTGCTGCTAGAGTTCAGTTCAGTATTCTCTGTTCCTAATCGTTCTGCTTCTTTTTCTTTTTCTTTTGCCCTCTCAGCCATCTTTGCTTCCCACATGGCTAACCCATGTTTTGGCTCATTTAAATTTTTGTGTTGGTAGAAAACTAAGGAAATCCGTGTGGGATGATTGCGGTTGGGTTTTTTAATAGGTGTGGTAGCATGGAGTTCACGTCTTGCACATTCAATTAAGATAGAACCATGAGAAGGTGCCACAGCAACACCGCCAATGTCATCATCCAAAAAATTGTGCTCGCTGTCTGACCACAGTTCCTCAGCTTTTTCTTCAGAATCAGTTGGTTGTCCCAGTGCAGTGTTTTGCTTTTCGTCAGCACAGTCAAAATCACACATCTGTTCTTGAAGGGAGCCACCCTTCTCCATTGGGCACCCGTGGGAACAGTCAGCTTCGTTTCCAACTGCGTCCCTTGCTGGAGAGCTCTGCGGTACTGACAAATCGCAAGAGCTGATCATCTGCGAAGAAGGAGAATTGTCTAACTGAGGCTGACAATTCTGCTTGTCTGGCTGATGTTCAAGTATACTGGGCAGGGGGTCTTTATGGGCTGGGGGGCCTGGAGCAGTGACCTCTGGAAGAATTGGTGGCACACCATTCATCTTATCATTCAGCAAAATTCCAGTATAATCTTTGACCGACACATCAAAGTTCTTACAATTAATATAAGGTGTCACGTGAGGTTGCTTACTACTGCATTCAAAATACCCGTAGGGAACTGAAAAATCTTGTTGAATATTAGTCACTGCTGTTAGGCCAGGCTTATGTGCTAACGATGAATAAGGATGTAAACTATCCACCTTGAAAGGGGGGGAAGCCGTATACTGTTTTAATAAGGAGCAATTTTTAGTAGTGTTTGAAGTATGTTTCATGGCATAGAGGTGGTCGGAAGTCTCCATTTTTATTCCAGGTTTTAAAGCATCTGTTTTGTTCCCTAAAAAAAAATGTACACCAAAGTGTAAGTTACTTTTCCTCAGTTAATAAAACATACCTTTTATGGTATTTTCATACGTGCTTTCTAATATGAAAGATATAAATGATGACTACAGATTATTCAACATGGTAATTTTTAACTTTCTAGGAGTATCTGTATGACAAACTATGTACATAATTACCTTGCTGAATTACTGCCTTAATCTTTTCCCGTCAGACTGCTGGTATATAAAACAGAAAGGTATTTCACGGAGGGATGAAAAAGCAGATCAAATAAGCATTCAGTTCCGGTTCAGACAGCCCAGTTCTACACAAGTGCTTCCCAGCAGCTGCCTGACTGCACAGTCCAGCAGGAAGCACTGCGTAAAAGATTTTTAGGTAACTGCCAAAATTTAGTCTGTCTGAAATTAAGCCTGTGAAACAACCAAAATTCTTTATCACCTTACCCCAAATTATGACAGAAGGAAAACGCGTGTTTACAGATCCTGTCCCTTGCAGAAAGTACAATTTGTGCATTAGCAAGTAACTGCTCAGAATTAAAAAAAGTATCTGGCAACATACTCCAGGTAAATTCACACTGCTACATGTGACTTGCTCTGTCTTGCACCTAACTGGCAAACACTAGATATTTCAAGTCTTTTGGGGGATTACTTGTTCAGCTTATGTCAGCTCCCAATTTCTAGTCCTGGCACACTGCAGTTGTGCTCATTTGTAGAACAAAACTGCTCTCTCCTCAAATGACTAGTTCTGGTCACAAGTAAGTTTCATCCAGAGTCCGTAAGAGTAATGGGAGATAATTCCGTTGACTTTGATGGACTTTGCATCATGCCTTAAAACTGCTTTACATCTGTTTGCTGGCAAACTAGTACAACACAGAGTTCTTCCATATTCTCACAAAGGACCGTCTCTGTCAGTGTTGTTTCTTTGTTCCATAAATACACAGAATGTCTAACTGCTTTACCAAATATAGAAGAACTATTCTCTCTTCTATTAATTTAGTAATAGTGATGGATTAAAAAACATTCTTTCAACATGCTTTCAGGAATGAGGAAAAAAAAGCAAAGTGGGATAAACTACAGACACAATACATTTAGCATACAAATACTGAAACTGAGGGGTGACGTAAGGAAACTGCATACATTCTTTTAAGGACCTTTTTATGAAAACAAACTCAAAGCATTCCATTTAATTAAGAAAAAAGCCTACACTGAAATTGTATTTAACAGCATTAAGTTGAAACCAACATTTTCTATATAGGGTATATCCATGTTAGAGAGATACAAAACTCTGTGTGTTCTGGAAACGTACAGAGGTGCACATTCCTCTGAAATTAGTACTGAACAAAAGTCAGGGTCGATGTTTTGATTAGGAGGAAAATATTACAGATGTTAAGAAACAGAAGTAAATTCAAATATATGGGTAGAAGGAAATCAGTAATGGTTCAGATAAAGTGGCATCCCATCCCGGGGCTACTACCTCCTGTTCAAACAGAGTGCAGCCCCACTGGGATCTGCTGGCTGCAGTACTACTGTGCTGCAGCCAGCCGAGAGACTGGCTCTGGGCTGGTGGTTCGTCTCTGCTTCTATCCAATACAGGCCAAGAGGAATTGCCAGTATTTACAGAGAGAAAAAATAACATTTCCATCTCTAAAGTTTATTTGTCCAGAATAATGGGCTTTATGATGAAACTATATAAAGATGCATTTTTTTCATCTTTAATATGTATTTTGTAACAATTTAAGATTTCAATGGCTCTCAGCATTAGCACAAATGTAAAAATTAACAGTTGTGCTGCGTGGTATTGACAAGAGGTGTGTGACAAATGCACCCTATTTAATATATAGTGTTTCTACAAAACACTTGGCACAATTAGGTATCTAGCCAAGTCATCACGTATGCCTGCTCTACCAAGCAGACCTAAGCTGTCTTCAGCACCATAAAGGTCCTCCTCACCATCATCTCTGCTGCTAGGTAAAAACAGAAGATAGTCCTGTCTTAGCACTTTGCAATTTCCAGCTCTCCATACGATGCAGACATGGCAGGTTAGAGGAGTCTCTCAAGGTTTACGGGCTTTCCAGCTGGGGATACAGTAATGGCTTTGAAATGATGGTCAAAGTCTCTTTCAAAGGAAGATCACGAACAATGGACAATACCCAATAGTCAGCCTTGTGACTCCTTCAAAATCCCCCCAGTCTACTCCAAAGAGTGTTAGCCTCACATGGCCTAAAACCTGACTGAATATACAATGCTTATCTCATCTAATTGCACATTCTCCATATTCTTTTTAGTATTTAAAAAGCAAAACCAATGCTTTAAACTCTTGTCCTCATCAGTAAATTGAGTACATTACAGATACCATTTATCAATATTTTTTTTCCTTTCCAGTAGACATAAGCTAGTATTTTATTCCTGTATTAGTAGAAAATTTAACAGCAGTATCTGACATGCTTAAGGTAGCTGTAGCAGAACTCTCTTTACTCACTGCTTACCTAAAACTATACAGTTGGTATTGTTCTTCTCTCCCCCTAGTAAGTTTCTCTGTACTTTGTTTCCATTACCTATTACACAAACCTTTCTGTTTTTTATGTTTAAATGGTATGAGCAGAGCTGATGGCCACTATTAACGTGAAAGGATACCCATTTAAATAATTGTTTCCTCCAGTTTACTGTCAGGAACGATGGCTACTGGATAGTCTAATTTCAACTCCTCTCTTCCACAGGCCATTTGATTTTGTATTGATGTTGAGTCTTGTAATCTTTGCCAGATTAACATTATTAATTTCTCAGGACTAAAATCATACCTACAACTGGCAAAATTAAAAGAACCAACCAAGGACTGATCCCTTATTACAGCAAAAAGTAGTATGTACAGGTTAATACTATAATTTTCTAAATTCATAATCCATGGATCTTTGTGTTTTTGGCAAGGGGCAGGGCAGCGGCCGTTATGGTGACATTCAGCCATTGCGCTGTGTGACTACAGGAAACACATACAATGTGCATAAATGCTTTGAGTCACTAATCTTGGCCAGCTGCAGCAACGTGCCATCTGCAGATTTGGGCTTACTGTGTTGACAGCTTTATTTGAGTCAGAAAGAACGGCATAAACTCGACATGTTTCACTTGCAGAATCTTGAGGGAATTCCACTATCAAAATCTGCATGATAGAGGCTGAACCTTTACGACAGAAAGAAAATGGTTTTATTCAACTCTTTTAATCTTTGAAAAACTTTCTCACTCTTAAAGAGTATTTCTTCATCACTCTGATTTATTTTTATCAGCAGCTCTTTTAGACTGTATTACCTAATTATTTATAGTCAAGATCAATTATTTAAGTTGGCTGGTTTATGTAGTTATTTTATTATTCTTGCATGTTTAAGGGAATAATGATAAAGACTTACATTTCCAAAGCATACAGCAAAACTCTGGATAGCATACCATTTGTTAAAGGCATGGCTTTCAAATTCAGAAGCCATGCCTGTTTTTAATGACAAGGTCATGCTCAGGTAGACAGTTCCTAACTATTTCAGTGTTTCAGAACAACTTTACAGTGAGATCAAACAATTTCAGAATTCCTTCCCAAGCCAGAGTCTAATCCTTCCAGGACTTCCAGTCCACCTGAAGCATGATGGAAGTTATTAATCATTGCTTTGGAGTTATTGTTGGACATTGTCCTCAGCCTGAGGAGTCCTTTTATATTTGTTTCAGAGCCTGGACTGTCTCCCAAACTTACATGCAGATTAACTCAATGTCTGTCTAATTTCCTAGTAGTGTAATAATTCTTTTCTTATTTCATCCTGCTATACACAAAGTTTTATTTGTTGCCCTGTCTCATCTGAGAGAAACATGTACTCAGGTTGATGAGTACAAATTACAGATGTGTCAAATAGATTCTCGTTTGCAGTGTTTTTTCTTCCCCAGAACATATCCACATTTAATTTTTGTTCCTCAAGTGAAATCTATCACATGTACCTGGATTTCTCTCATGAATTAACATTCAAAGTTTCAGCAGATGGCTAAATTCCCCCTTTTCTTTCCCAGAGCCAGACAGGCTATGCTTTTTATTTTTCTCCCTTCTAATCACAGAATCTACTCTGTGGCTTCCTCCTCATCTTCCTTCTTTTCTACTTTTCATTACTGAGAAGTCCCAGAGAAGAGTTTTATTGTCCAAAAATACTTGTTCAAAACCTGACCCCAGTCAGGTAAAATAGCACGAATCAAAAGCAACTCCGCACAGCTCAGTCAACTAATGACTCTATGCTGCACAAGCACACATTGTTGCAGAAGACTGAGGCCAGTGCAATCTCCCTGTAATAGAGAAAACATACCTTTTACTTAGCTGCTGTCAGATCCCATCTCTCACACCCTCACCAACAGCATTTCAAAGAATTTGAGAAGTACTGTTTTCTTTGATAAAACCTTGCCCCCCCCCCTTTTTTTTGGGGCAAGTCTCTTGCTCTGCTGCAGTATCTGTGTCACTAAGTATTAGAAGGAAATTATCATCAACTCAGATTGTCAGAAAGCCATTGTCTCTCATACAAAGTAGGTAATGGTTCTTGTGCTTTAAAATGATATAAAATAATGCCCATTGTTTAAATAAACATTCCTACCATTTCAAGATGTTCTTATTACCATTATTTATCAGAATACAGGAACCTGAAAACATTTCATTGGTGCATTAGCATTACTTACGATTACGAAAACACCACCACAAACTTATTTTTGCGTTATCACCTGTCTTCTTCTGTGCCAAGAGAGAATGCTGACTACACTGTCTTGTTCATTAGCTCCTAAAACGCAGGGTAGGGGAATATGTTATAAAAATGAGTATTAGGGAGCTTTTCCTTCCCCTCAGATGGGTAGGACACAACACAGAGTCAGACAAGACCAGTAGAATTTAATGAGCATCACTCACCTAAACAATGCAACGTGTTGCTCAGATTTTCTGGTGCTTCAGTTTTCAGCTTTACTGGTGTTGAATACTTTTTGTCTATTAATGGCTGCTTTTCAGTTGGGGTCCTCCTTGTGTCAGGTTTCTTTTTCTTTGTGGCTCTAAGAGGCTCAGCTAACATTCGTACTTCTCTGGGAAATGCTGTGAGCACCTGTATGGCTCCGGCTTTTATCTTAGCTTCCAATCCTTCCTCGGTGCCGAATTCATCTGTTTGTGAGATTTTGTAGAGAGGTAACACGTGGAGCTGTTCATCACTTGGAATCACCCCCACTCTCCGGTTATCTTCCTTTGTTAATGTACACACCTGGGAGGAACAGGACCATTTACAAATACAACCAGAACACAAACGTTATTTAAATATTTAAGCATTTATCTTGGACTTCATTGTTTTCTTGTATTTTATAGTCTCAGTGCTATAGGTTTTCAAATGTAGACATCTGACACGTAATTTCTTTGATTTATGGTGATGCAGAAAAATTACTGGTACCTGAAGAATAAGGTGAAGGCATGTGTTTTGGACAGGAAAAATTCAGCTTTGGGCTAGCTCACACTATCCACAAACACATGCCAAACTCATTAAATAGGCTGAGCTCTAAGTATACTGGAAATTCCTAAGTATTTTTTTTTAGTATGTATTTGATGTTCAGGTTCATTTTTAAAGGCTAAATATGAAAAAAACAAACAAACAAACAAAAAAAACATGGATTCAACAAGAAGTTTGTAAGACATGGAACTATTTTTTTGTTGTTGTTGTCTGGCAAATGAAGTTATCTATATTGCTCTGTATTTTCAGTAAATCTCAGCTATAACTCTCTAGTTCTGAATCTACGTATCTATACACACACTTTCTTAAATTAACACCCCTCCCCAACTCTGCCTGCTGTAATGAAGTCACGAGACCCAACAAATATTTAGTTTCTCTCATGCCATTGACCTACTTTCTCTCATTAAATTATGTGTTGCCAAGAGAAGGCTGGCTAGATCCAGTTTGATAAGAAATGTGAATAAATATCCAAAGTTATTGCAACAGTTTTCTTATTAGTTATTCCAAATCACTGCTGAACCTTCGCAGTACTTATGACTTCCAGCATGTCTAGAGTTCCAGCTGTTATTAATATTAAACCTTCACCTTAAAAGAAGAGCTAAAAACACATGCTTGTTTCCTAGGGACAAAAAAAAACACAGAACAAAACAAAAACCACAGACACACACAAAACATTCTTAAAAACAGAGGGGCAAACCACATCTATCTGGTTTCATTCTGTGCTTTCCAAGGGATGGCGACAGTTTTACACATTTGAGCAAGTGTTCAAATAAACCGCACATTAAGTTTCATTCATTAAATTCACAGGAGAATGCTGTTTTTCACAATATACCACATTACTAGAAAGCCATGCATTAATACCATGGCACAGTTAAGCTTCTATTTCATGGGGAGTTGCTAACTACACACACAAAGGAATCTGAGCACCATCCAAGGAGGAGATGATACTCCCTAAATGAGGGCATTCTCTTTCCATCATTGTGTAGATCGAATTTGATGCATATCACCAGTTAATTCAGTTTTCCAGAATATTGTCACCATGCCTAACATTCTGGGGGAGAATAATAATAATATAATTTAGGAAAAACAAACATTTATTTTGTAGCATAGCTTTCACATAAAAGCATCACAGATTTATTTCCAGAATAATAGAATTACAGAATCACAAACTAAAAATCCTAAATAAATAAGGTGGTGGTTAGGGCTTTATAAATAGCTATATGCAAAGCTTGACAGTTGCAGAGCAGCAAGAGGAGAAAATTTGAGGGGCAGAGACAAAGGAGAAGAGCTTTTCAGGTGGCATTTTAAAAGAATCAAGAGAAGGGGTCTTCAGAAGAAAAGGTGAAAGGGCAAGTAGAAGCTGATGAGTAGCATTTACTGATGTGCTTGCTCCATGCGCACTTACCTCCACTGGGCAGCCTTTGGACTACGGGGAAGATTTAGAAAAAACAAGTTGTTCCATGAGCAGCAAATGACGCCTGGTTTCCTACGGACTTGTCCATCCCCACGCTCCCACGTGCCCAGTCCCAGCACCATTATCCCTGCCCCCATCACACCTTGCTGCCACCTCCGCTGGGTACCAGCCCGCGGGAAGTGGGGCCCGGCTGAAGCTCAGCGCCTCCCGGTGTGCGTGGATTAACCAGGAGCTGCAGCTGGAGCTGACCTGGGTCTGTCTCCCCCGCTCAGCAGTGGGCTTTCACCAAGCTTAGAACAAGAGGTTAAAGGCTCCAAGACAAGTTTCTGCGGAGTTCAGTGGAATCTGGTTGAAATACGCCAGCAGATTCCAAATTATTCAGGAATGGGAGAGAGGGTAGGACATACACAGAGCACAATTACATAGGGCTCAGCACATCCTCCCCTTCTAAATTAAAAACAAAAACAGAAATAAAATAAGCATGGAGGCACCTAGCTCCTGTTTGTTTTCATTAGACGCTGCATGATTCTCACTAGCTGTTAAAAATATTCTGCCCAACCTCTGTCTGGACCCATACGCTAGTCTGAAAAAAGGTCTAAATCTTGAAGATTCAATCTACAATCTCGCTATTTTGAAAATCAAAACCCTCACCCAATTTACAGTTCTGCATTTCCAGGCATTTAATCAGATATGTTCATAGAAATCTTATCTTGTACAGTTATTAGATTTATTCTTTCCCATAAAGAGATTTTCTCTTAAAAATTTATTACTTTTAATCATCTTTTCATCTGACTTATAATTAGACAAGGATAGATTAGCTCTATATTTTTGCAATGCTTGACCCAGGGGAAAGCATATGAGCAGACAGAAAAAAAAACAAACAAAAAAAACTCCTATCAGGTGAAAGAGAGCTTAACTGTAGGCAGAAATGAGTATTAGACAGTATCACAAGAGCAACATCCTCTTTAAAACAATGAAGTCAAAGAACTCTTTGGAGGAACTAAAGAAGATAATGGCTGTAGGACTCTGGCAGAACTATGTAGAAGGTATAGTCACCTCCAGTACACAATATATTAAATACTCAAATGAGACAAAAATGAAGAAAATTCTAAATTCTCCAGAAAAAAAAATGAATACCTAAATACCCTTAATACACCTAAAGCCTAAATACCATAACAGAAAAGCTAATATATATTATTTCTCAGGGTCATTGTTCCCCCATAATATATTTCATTATAAAAGGAAGAACCCAACTGCAAGTGGATAACTGAAAAGTTAATGTTACCAGGAAAACAGTTTTAAATTTAGATTTTAAATTTAAATAAATTATGGCCCTACAGATGAGCTGGCAATTTACAGCTGAAGCAGAGTAATCCACCTAATGTGAAACATCCGTTTCAAAAGCCCCTCTAATACTGAAATTTGTGCAAAATATTCCATGAGGAAACTTAAGAATCTGAGTAAAAATGGATGGCATATTTATTGACTACAAGGTTCTTCAAAAATTCAATCCATAGGCACTATTCATAAGCTACAGCTGAGAAGTTAAAAGCAGCATTTTCCATTGGTTGTGATACTGTGTGCAAATGGACCAGAATTAAAACTGAACATGAGAAAATCATAGACTCTGTTAAACCCCACTTACGCAGTGAAACTACATATCCTGCTACACTCTATTTTTTCCAGAACATGCAGCTAAATCATCCAGGATGCTGGAAAGCCAAAAAAAATATTGGCCAGGTGGTTTGTTTAGGTTTCCGTGTGCCTGGTGATCAAAACCATTGCCTATTCTGGGTTTAGTGATGTCATGGTAAAACTTGCATATTCATGAAACATTTCCCCCCCCTTCTTTTCACTGAAACGCACCCATGAACTCAGTGACATGCCCTACACATCTGTAGCCATGCAACTGTGAATGAATTATTCTGGGACACCTTCATCTGCCTTTGGCCTCCTGAACTTCACAAGATGTAGCCTTTCGCACCACGATGTAAGAACAGATGTTTTAAATTCAAGATGCAGCAAAGCAGTCAAACAGCATTTCTACCCTTGAAGGATGAAATCAGATTTCCTATGCTCATCGTCCCTTTGCAGATGGAACGGAGAGAAGGTGCCACGTGGGACTCCGAGGTGCTATGCCATCATTGTTTATCATTACAAATACAAACGACTTTGCTTTCTTTTCTCTTGCAGCTGAGAAACAGTCCTGTTTTGTTGGCCTGTTATAACCTGAATGCGCTTGCATAAGTCTGCAAGTCCGAGAAGGGAGTCCCAGACATTTTTCCTTTTGACCGCTTGAGGTTCAACTAACAGTGCCTTCTCCTGGATACACCCACCTCAGGTGCTGTTTTCATGCCGCATGCTGTAACATGGGTGCAGTGCACAAACCACTGTCTGGGAACTCACGGATTACTAGTGAACTTCTAGTATTTCTCCATTTTCACAATATAAAGAATAACAAAAATCCTTCCGTTAAGGTGCTGTGGAGTTTATCTTTTTTCTGATTTGCTATAATCTGAACCTCCAGCTTAAGCATCTAAGTACTTCTGTAGCTCACAAAGAAGTTGTGGACATGACCTCAAATGCACTCTTCAAGTATTTGCAGACATATTCTGTCATTTATTGCAAAAGTCTGGACATACATATGCAGTGGTAACTTGATGAGCTGTAACTACAGACATACAGTAAGTTACAGGAAGAGCAGAGGATCTTTAAAAAATATATAAGAAGGAAAAAAATCAGGAACAGTTTGTTGATGGATTGCTTATTGACACTAACTACTTACTTAGTTCTGCTGCCAATAATTTTGCATTGCAGCTGCCCTTGAAGCACAGATGTAAGCATAGATGTATCTTCCTCCCCTTCCTTCCGCAGTGCCTGCTACAGACTGTGCAGCTCCGCCACTGCTCTCTCACCTTCCTGCACCCCAGCAAAAAGGGCAACATGCCCCACACAGTGAGCAGCACCCATATACATGGCACACAGCTAGTAAGGTCATCATTAACCATTTTGTTCTAGCTGTTGTGAAACCCCTTATTTCAGTGATTTAAATGGATTCACACAGGTATTAAGAGTGTGATCCTTTGCAGCTAAGCCATTGAAGAAACAGAAATACTTACATTTCACAGAATCCATTAATAACTATAAAGCCTTTATTTACATGCTGCTCATTTACAGTCTAGCTTCACATCGACAAGGAACACTGCACCCTAACACTGTGTTGAAATATACAGCAATGGCCCTTAGTACAACATTAGAAGATGACAAAAGAATCTGAGTAGAAATGGATGGCATATTTATTGACTACAAGGTTCTTCAAAAATTCAATCCATAGGCAGAAATTACTTTTGCTTCTTTCAGACAAACATGTTGGTTTACACCTCTGTAGAAATGCCAAGTGTTTTCATTCTATTACAGAGACAAATAGGTAATATTCACTTTTGTCTTCAGCTTTTCTATCAAAATGCAGTTCTGCAAAATTTTCAGATTTTGATAGCCAGGAAAGGTTTTCAGCAAATCAAATCTCCCATGGTAAATCTTGCTTTTTCTAAATTAAAATGTACTATTCTACCTTGTATCTACAAAAGATGTTTCCAAAACTTTTCTTCCTCCCCTGCTAATAAAAATGACAGTCATTTATTTTCAGAAACACATACAAGTAATTCACTTTATCATCAAAACGTGTATCTGGAAAAATACAGGAATGCTTTTCTGAAAATCTGGCAGGGACAGAGAAAGGAAATTGTTCTTTGCAGCTGATTAGATACAATATTCTTTTAAATATACAGTAAATTCCCTACTTGTCCTTAAGCTCATTTAGTGCTTTGCTGAACTCATATCTGTGTCTGATTTAAATCATTTTAAAAAAATCTGTTTTTCCTTTAATTCCTGTGCACTGTGCAGTATTTCTTTCATATTTGTGGTGAAAGTGATTCACCAGCAACTGAAGGGAGAAATGAAAATGTGTCACTCATGCCATAACTAGTGGTGATAGAGCTGGCAGCATTTTATAAATACCATCTTGTAAGGTATTTATTTATTTCAACCTTTTTAGTCTAGAGGAACTTCAGATTTTATAAATGAACATTTTGTGTCTGGGTAAGAAGGAAGAGAAGCAATCTTACCAACACCAACGATGTGCAAGATGACGAGTATGTTTTGTACAAATTTTAAAAGTGTAAGTTGTAATTATCATTAAAAAAATCAAATAAAGGAAACGAGAAAAAAAGGTAAATTCACTTGCATGCCTTTGAGATTTAAAAAGCTGGGCAAGTCATCCCCACTCTGTTTATTAGCACATTATCAGAAAACAATCATCTATACGAAAACTGACAGTCACCTCAGCTAGGTGACTACTTGCTACTTGCACACACTGCATTTTGCATACAGAATATGTCAAAGGTAAGATGCAAATGCCTCCATCATTGCCAGCAGTGACGTGTAAGAAATGCTAATCTATTTTAAACTAAGTAGGTAGCTGGAGTAGCTTCTGAAACTACATGGGAACACAGGAGGTGACCAGACGGATGGTAGAGTCCCACATGGTAATTTCTTTTTGTGTTCTTACCACTAGTTTTCCTGCTTGTTTAAAAGCCAAACTTAACAACCCTTATTTTGATCATCAACAAGCTGATCTAGATTGAAGAAAGCCCAGTATATCCTATTACCTTGTCTGCAGAACAACAAAACTCTCTGCTTTAGGCTTGCAACGTGCATCACTGTAACTACATATCTAAGCACACTAGACGTACTAGACAGCAACTTACATAAGCCTTCTCGCTGTGGAGGTTGTATATAGATCATTAGGTAACTCTGAACTCCAGTTCACCTTCTTGTTAAATTTTGTTACATAAATTGAGTGTTAATATTTGCCACCTACTTATACACAGCCCTTTGTTTCAAGCATATCGGAATAAACAGATTAAATAAAGAGAATATTAAGTGTGCAACTTGTATGAGTGAGCTATCTGATGAAGGTCACATTTAAAGGTGAACTTCTCAGCAGTTGTAGTGATTTTACGTTTTGTAAGACTTATAAAATTCATCACCAAAATAACATCAGATGACTGTAGATAAATACGCAATCATAGAACTATTCCCTGGTACATTTCTCAAAAAAAAAAACAACCACCATCACACACACACACAAAAAAAAGAGTTAATCATCCCTCCAGCCAACTGTTGGCCATACATTTATGGCTTTTCCAAGAGGATTACTGTATTCTTTATGGGATCCAGTATGGCTGAATGAGTAGTGGGATCAGTTTCCATTTTGTCTTTACATTAAGAGGCAAAGTAGCACTTAAAATATTACTTTGGGAACACCCAAATTAAGTTTCATTTAAAACTATGTCATGCAGTCTGCCATGAAAAGGAAGTCTCATTTCCAAATTTGGGATCTTTAAAAGGTCTGAATTACCACACTTCAGAAGCTTTGAAGTGACTGTACATACACATGAGCTTACTCATAGTAGCTCACTAATATTTTGCAAAGTATGCTTTCAGCATTTTCTTATAAAATATCTGCATATAAGTAGCATTCAGCATTAGGAAGAAAATATTAGTCTATTCAGGACTGACATTCCTGCTGAATTCTGAGGCCTGCTTCCATACTTCAAAGTAGCAGATATTTACCCAACCTACAAGCACACATTTAACATTAACAACCTTTCCAGTCATTTCTCCTTGACATTACATACAAACACCGGTAAGTATATACTTAAATTCAATGCTTTATTGAATCACAGCAACATAATAATTGAATTCTCATTTTCAAATCTTAAAAAATTCAGTTTATAAGAGGGCAGAGATTTTAGATGCATTTCTTTTTTCTGTATACACATCCTTTGATTGAGAAATTATTCTCAAGCGTTACCTTCACCGATGTACAAGAATTCATCCTAGTTGTTTAGGAAGTATTTACAATGTTCTAACTACTAAAGAAACAAAACTCATATTTACACAAGCATTGTCAGTTTTATTTCATTTTCTTTTGACTGTGTCCCTCTTCATGACTATGGTTCTCAGTTTCTAAAAGACTACTTAACTGAGTAATTCCCAACTGATTTTCTCACTAGCAAACCAGCAAGGTATTTGGTACAATGACCACATAAAAAAAAAAAATACACACTGACGACTGTGGGTTTTCCTTTCATAATGAGATACTCAGATTTAATTTCAAGGACCGTAACAGGCACCTGACTCCACCACCATGACATCATACAATGTACTTTCTGACTAGTAACTTTACCAATGTGAAGTCTGGTAAGTGCACAGTGCAAGGAGAAAGTGAATTTGATGGGCTGGGGGAGGTAAATTAATAACGAGTTTATTTGTTTAAGCTCTTCTACAGATGTCTGTGCAACTCCTTGATTAGACCATTATTACCTGACTTTGAGCATCGAGCTTCTACTCAGAATAGCTTATCTGTCCCATGGACAATCCCGTCTAAAGGGCTTGTGTGTCTTCAAAGAATTACGGTATTTTGTAGGAAAGATCACTCACATACCTTTCTTGATTTGCTCTATAACAAGATGAACGTATGTCCTCTGTAGACTAATAATAAATAGATCCAAATAACATGAGAATTTATAAATGGCAATGTGCAATTAATTTCATAATCGTTTAAAAAACTTCACGCAAGTGTACCCACTAAATCGAGAAACATTTTAGGACACAGAGTAATCACAGCAGTAAACAGTACAAAAAAAGAAAATCCTATGTACATACCACAGTGCTTCCATTGTGCATGTTATGTGTATCCTTATGGGCATGGGCACAGAAATCTATGCAAGCTGTTACACCAGAGAAAGGCCTACCGTCCTTGGATCCAAGCCGACAGTCTGGGCCCATGTGTTCATTTTCCACCTAAAAATGAAATAAACTACAGGTACTTAGGACTGCAAGTGTGTGATGTAGAACACCCCGAGCCACAAATGCACTTGTGATTGAATAAATACAGCCAGTAAGAATATCAGAAAGCACCTATTTCCCCACGAAACATATAATACTTATTACTGACTGTCAACAAGATTATCAGCTCAGCCAGGATCAAACTGTCTCTGCAAATAAAGTGTTTTTATTTGTAAGACTTTTATAAATGCACAGCTGGGGGCATAACTTAATCACCAGCTGGAATAAAAAAGATTTTAAAACCAACCACATGAAATAACAAATCGAAGTAAGCAGTGGGATTCGTCACATCTGTGAGATCTCCTGCTTCCACCTGTTAACATACTTTGGGGTTGCATCTCGTTTTTAAACAATGCTGCCTTGTTGGAGGTACAGCTACATTAGTTGGCTGTCACAGACCTACCTGGTTCTGGAAAGCTTCAGGAGCAAGCTTTTTATAAACCGGAGCCACATCAGTAGCTAAAGTTTGCAAATTATTTTCAAGAAGTTCCTCCTGCAGAGAAAGACAATGTTTAGAGAGCTGCAATTTACTTTAAATGAATCTAAACCAGTTTAGAGATGTCTGACTCAAGTCAGCAAAGCTAATAAGGTCCACCTCTACCTTATTTTATTAATCTGACGTCTGTACTACTGTCCTTTGTCACTGGACATAAATAAGGCTATTTTTACATTACTAGAATACCAAAAGCAATAAATACAAGTCAACCAAATAGCAACAGAGGATGTGTGCTAAGGCAGAGAAACCCAATACACAAGGAATTTATTTTTGCATCGTTTCCTCCTTCTCATCCACAGCCAATCAAGGAAAGAGGTATGTTCCACAGAAAATAGAGAAATACCATCCAGAAGAAAAAAATTATACCACATTCTGGGTGGAGATGGAAACTCATGTCTTCTTTTAGTGTTTTGTTTATGGGGTCTTAAGTCACAATGATAAATTCCTGCTAAAATATAAACTTTGCAACTTCTTTGTCTTTTAATCTGATGAGTTACTCCTAACAGTATTTAACATTGATTTCAGCTTGCAGGGGGAGAGGTATGTTTCTAAAACTGCAACAGAAACTTTAAGAAGATTTGGTATTTTGTTATTTGGGTGTGAAAAAGTCACAGTACTTCATAGAAATATCTACTAGATTTGGAAGTAATATTCAGCTCCCTGGGGAAAGCCATGGACACATAGTGGGCTTCTGTGGCAGTGTGACATTTAACCTCTTATTTAGAGAAACGCAATCCCTAAATTCTTGCTTTTCCTGAATTGTTGCTTTTCCAGGAAAATCACTAGCAACCTGGGAAAGAAAAGGCGACAGATTCATTCTGGGATTACCTATCTCCTACTTTGTTTTCCTCCAAAGGCCGGGCTTTTGGAGACAACTGCAGCTTCAGTTTTGCACACTGGGTAGTGGCAAAAAACAGCAGCTTGCTTCATTTTGTTCTACAAGAAACACTTGTCGCCATATATTATAAACACTTATGCACATAAATGTAAGTATACTTTCACATTTTTCAATGTGATATTACGAAATGATTTTTAACTTGTACTATAGCCAGTTTATTAACTGTTGATTGCTACCACATGTTCTTCCGAACTGCACTGAAGGTAACGCATCCTTAATTATCTGTCCTATGTACTATTCTTACCTAGGTAAATTACACCCTTAACCTCATCTCACTCCATCCAGGGCCTCAAATGATCAACCAATCCAAATCTTTCTGGACTTCGAACTATCTTCTTTTTAATGTGCTATATCTCCTAGCTTTATGTCATCTGCAAAATCATCAATATCCAGTTAGCTAGAAGAAGTATCTGATAGAAAAATTCATGACAAAACCAAATGTAGAGAAAAAATATTCACCAGTAAGTACTCTTTTTTGAGATGTACTGACAGCCTGCACACACACAGAAGTGCCCAGCCAAGCACCACTGGCACCTAGAGCTGGAGGCTTTTGCACAGCAGCAGCCAAAGGGTGCAAACGCTTCCCTCACAGACAAACACCATAACAGAGCGCCTGTGTGCTCTGCAGCCCTCATCCCCTCCCAGCTGCACTCCCCAAGGAGATTTTAAAACTTCAGCAGAAAAGGGGAAATAAGACTATACGCTTTCAGATCACACATCTAGAAAACATCCCATTACTGGTTAAGTAATCTCGCTCAGACGACTGCTAATATACTGTGGTGGAAAGTATTCTCCTACAAAAACCTGCAGGTTACCTGTTAAATCAACAGGCAACCCAAGACAGCTCTCATTAGTGGGGCACCATTTCTAGATGCCACTATGAACGCCATCGTGCTTGACCGAATGGAGCTCAAGGTGGCCTTTCACAGACACAGGGGAAGCGATGCCACCAACATAGCCTGCAGTCTCATGGAACATGGTGTGATCAGCGGAGAAGAATCTATTTGAGCCGCCTTTTAAGAGATTAAGATGCAGACTAATATTTCATTAGACAGTGCATATGAAGATTGCCACCTTGCTGATCTCCCAGCTAATGCTACTAAAAGCATTAGAAACCTGCAGAGGAAAAACACGCACAGGATGCTCCATGTGCAACACCAAGCAGGGAAGAACCTAAGTCAGGGTAATAGAAAACGGAAAGGGAGAAAGCGACAAAGAAGGGGAACAGGACTACTAAAACGAAGGAACACCCAAACATAGGCAGTTTTCTGTAAATTGAAAATTTATAAAACAAACTCCTTCAAGACATTTTAGACAAGCAGAGATAATTTCAGCTTGTATTGCCTGAAGTCACGTATTCACTGAGAAACAAGGAGAGAGAGGCTGTGTGTGCCCTGGACTGCTTAGGCAGAAGTCCCATTAGCACTTTAAGTGCTAATGAAGTTCGTGAATACCCACAATGCGAGCAGACAGCGCAAGTCAAAGGAGAATGAGGGTTTTGCATTGTGCACATGAGCATAGAATGCGCTTAATCAGGTCTTTTGTGGAAAAAAATAGGACTTGGGAGGAGTATTTAGCTCCAGTGAATAAACTGACATCACTTTTCCAAGACACATTGTGTGCACACACGTGTACACTACACATTAAAAATGCACAACACTTCTACTACTGTCTGGCCTTCAACCAGTGAGGTCTTTTCTGTATCTGGCAGCAGTGGAGTTCAGGAGCTGAGAAAGACTAATGGCAGGATAACCCAGAAGGAGAACTAGGTAACAGACTGCTCTGTATATGTCTTTTAAAGCATGTCAGATGTGCTAGTGAAGACCTAATTCATTTATCTGGGAGCTCCACAAGGAAAAGGAGTTATAGAGTCAGAGCAAAAGGAACTTTTGAGTTAGCCCAAGTGATCTTTTTGCTGTATGTCCCTCAGGCAGTGGCTATCAGTTTATACCACATTTATTCCTTCATCACAAAATAACTTTGTTTTTTAGAGGTACATTACTTGGCATAATCCATCATCATATTTTCTGCGCTGAGCTTTATGTCACCACAAATGCTCATAATCAGCAATTAAGACTATCAGTTGGATGCATCATATCTTACTGTAATTCATTCCCTTAAGTGTTTCAAAAACATGTTGTCCGAGGAAATAACAGTTTATTCCCGATGTCAGACAGATACCAGGTTGTCTGCTGGTCAGACATCAATGCGAAAGGCATGCAATCCAAGGCACAAACGTTTCTATAACAGGACAAGAGAACTGAATCTGTTGAGGTGCAGTCTTGGTGCTTAGAAAACCCTTTTTCTCTATTTTATAATTACAAAGAATCAACATTTCATATCAAGTTACACAGTGGAGCTAAATATGTTTAAAAAAAAACATTTAAGGATAATTTCAGAGTATTTAAGGAGACAATAAGAGAGCACTTTCATGCGGTGGAAAAGTTATAAATGCTACAGCTACAAAACATTTAGTTGGATGCCCGTATGATAAGCAATGCATACGTATGTGTGGGGGATATCTGCAGATCCCATTTCTAGTTCTGAAAATCATCTAAATAAATAGTTGGAGGAAAAAAAAACCAACAAAATGAAGTCTTACTTGTTTAGGGTCATCAGTGAGAAGCCTAAATTTCCTGGGGTTTTTGCTTCTTGCAAATTTACATCCATTGAAATACATACTCCATGAACAGCCGAATGAGAATGATGCTCCGCAAGTTTCTGGATCAAGTCCTTGACATGCACAAGTACGACTATGAACAGAAATAAAGACAAGTCACGTCAGCTGATGATGCAGCTTGTTTTTTTTAATTATCAGTGATGTTTGCTATTTCTTCTATAATACATAGCAAAATAACACAGTTTAACTTGGTATTTTCTGTTAATATTTGTGTGTAGAGGATTTTTTTCCCCATGAAGACAGTCCCAACTCCCAAAAGTCCCACAAGTTCTACTGCTACAACACTTAGTTATAGCTACGTAAATATATATCCATGCTTCTTTGATTTTGACTTCTCCAACTGGGTAAAATTTTTTGAAGTACAAGAAAATACCACTCCTATTGAGGGTTACCCATAAATACAGTAAATACATCATGTGCAACAATGCCATTATCGTCAAATTGATCCAACTTCTAAAATGGAACAACCCTACTTAGCCTAACCATTTAAGAACATAAGCATTAGATTCAGGTCACTGCACAGCTGTTAGATATTGGTTAAATGTAGGTAACAAAAAATCAGCACAAAGACAGCTCTGCTCCACAGCCTCAGTTTCAATGAGGTTCAATCTCTCGTTTATTTAAAAAGATCGAGTATTTTAATTTTACACCTATGTAGAATTACAGCAACGGTAGCTGAAGAACATGAGGCAGCTGACAGTACTACTACTGCTTCTCTCATTTAATTAATATAATTGAAAACAAAGCACATTTGCAGTTGTCCTGGCCAGACTCGAGATGCTGGGCAGATGTGTACTGCCGGGAAGAGACAGTCCTCAGAAGATCTCTCAAAGGCCTCATGCTGTATACTCATGTGCAGGAGGAAAGGCAGCACACCTTCCTCTCATGACCAGCCAGCTTTGCTCACGAGCACAGTACAAGTCACATCCTGGCAGCTCCTTACCATGCCTGCACACGTAAAGTGTGTGCAAAGACGAGGGAGAAGTTGCCACCCGCCTCCCTGGGCTTTCCTTGTGCAACTGTCCCTTGGAGCCTGGTCTCTAGAAAAAGCCAGGAGCTAAATTTTATACTGAAATGACACCTAGTGGTTTGTAACTTTAAATAAGCTTTTCTGTATTTTTCAGTCACACTACCAGTGAATTCTCATGCTATTTATTACAGAACAACATTCAAAGGGTGACACAACAATCATTTACAATTAAAGTGACATACTCTTCGTTTAATGCACATCTGCGGCTTGTGGGACAGCCGTATTTTCTGAGGCTCTGCGTCAGTTCTTTGTACAGCGTGTCTGCCAGGAGATGAGGGATCCCTTCCCAGGCCAGTATGAGAATCACTATGACGGCGGTTTGACAGTGGTGTCCTGCACGCTGACGTACCAAGCACAGCAACTTTTCCTCATCGCTACTTCTTCGTATCACCTGGAAGAATCATTTTGTTTATTCTCAGATAAAAGTAAGAAACACATAACGTGTTGTTCTTCTGAGACATGTCAGGCCTGGAAGAGAATGAAAAATCGCTGCCTGAAGTGTCCGTCAGCAAGCAGGAGCGGGAAAGCATCACGCAGTGGTCTCTGATGTAAAACATGATTTCACATTGCTTCTCTATCTGTAGAAATAGCGTATTTTACAGGAGGAATATCCTAGGTGTTCTACACAAACAATGAAGATGGATTAAGAAGAAAATAACCACTAGAAGTGAATAATCATCTCAAAGTAACAGATCCACTGCTAATAGTTACCTTGAAAGTACTACTGAAAATGTATTGCCAAAACCCAGAATGCAGGTACATAAAAGCACACCCCAAAATCAAACAGCCTCGTGTTAAGATGGTTACCACAGTTACACATCAGCATATAAAACGGTTCCTATCTTGGAAAAGAATATTACAAGAAAGTGATGAAAATAAATGTTGTTCTTAGTGAAGGAAGCAAGGAGATTTTTCATAACATATCCCTAAATGACCCACATTACAGGACTTAGCAGAATGCTGATTTTTTTTACTGAACTGTGTGATATACAAAGCATTCTGTCAACTTTATCCATGCAACAACACACCAAAGGCCAACATGATACAGAACACTACAATGGCTTTCAATATACCATGGAATTAAAGGAAAAAAAAAAAACAACATATCTTGTTTTTTGGCATAATTTGAAACAAAGCTGCATTGTAAGAGGACCAAAAATGCATTAACACTAGGTAATACTAGAACATAGGCTTTGAAAATATGTTTATCTATTTGTCAAACATGTTTTACCCACCATAGCCTCTATGAGGCTCCAACAAAAGTTCCAAGACTTCAGTGTTAAGCTTCAACAAAGGTATTGGACCTGGACCTCTCAGGCATTAGAGGCCAAATCTTGCTCCTCGGCTCGGTCATACACAGGATGAGGACTGGTGGGTTGCTCTTCTGTACTCCATGCAGACAGTGAGCCTGTATGTTGTAGACGGGCTCTGCCAGCCCCGCAGCAAACACGCTTGCTCAGAGTGAGCAGCCAGTCATCCTGGCTCTCCACCCAACAACCCCTATCCATTAGCAGAAACCCCACAGCTAAGTTACTAATCATGGACTATAAAAGCAGGAAGGCAACAGTTTCACCTATTCTTTGGATACCCCCAAATGGCTGAATTTTCATGCAGATTCCCTATCAGACTGATGTCAAAGCTTCTTTGTTGCCAGACTTGCAGCTAGCTATCATTAATAATGTGAGCGCTAGCCTGATCAACTGTGAATATCTGAATTATTTGAATTAATTCAAAGTGGGGACCAAAGTACCCTCGCAATTAAACTGCAAATGAAAGGATCTTCATCAGACTAACAGTTTCAGAGCAAATCGGTTCAGGCTGAGAAGAAAGAAGCAAGCTTCAAGTTAGTTTGTGTCAAGGGAGAAAGCATCACCCTTTTAAAGTTGATTACGCAACCTTAAAATCAGCCTTAAATTGAGTGAGAAAACAAGTAACTGCATCTGAGGTACCATTTCTCAAAAGGAGTCTTGGTTGTGACTGACCAACCGGTACAGTATTTTCTGTAAAGAAAGAAAAATAATGCAACTCATTTACATTTGAGTGAGCTTTACAGAAAACCTATTAAGGCTGATACACAATACAGGTTATTCATGTTGGTGTGAGTTTTACATTCCCAAGGCAGCACAGTTCCTTCGAGTCAGAAAGAGGAATTTGATTTTGTTACTCAGAATGAAGGGTGATGTTTTTAATCTCTTTTTTTCTTTCTTGGTTTTCTAGACCTCCTAACTTCAATATGGAAATCTGGTATCTCTTAGTTTCTCAGTACATCATCAGGTTGCCCTTTGTGAGCACTCAGAGTTCTAAACTGGAAATACAGGGTCCAGGAAAAATGACAAATGGACAGGAAGGTAATTCATAGTTTGCTTTGAACAAACATCACACCACCCTGGAGTTAAACCCAGCTGGAATTTGCTTTGTTGTGCAATCATCAGATATTGCAATATTCTTACTGGACCCCAGAACATTTTACAATCCATTGTCTTGCAGGCCACAAAGGTGGCTAAGGGATTTATCAGTTGCCTGAATTTTATTTCTGCACCTCTTAAAATGTTACATCATATGCTCACATCTGACTACTGCAGCTGCAGTACTCCTGTCCTTTGGTAACTGGGGATAAGGCACTTTTCTCACCTGTCTCAGAAGAACACAACTCACACCGAAGTAATCACGGATCCTCTGGGCTCACGGCCAGCGGCAGTGCAGGCACAGCTGGAGCCATACTGCTTTGTCCATGTAAACTGATGGTGCCCGCTCACGGTACAGCTGACTTTCTCAAAGCAGTAATAAGTGGAGACTCTCTTTGCAGTAATAATAAGTTTACAGCAACACCACACTCAGCTTTAATTCACAAAAAAGCACATTTGAGGGAGACAACTGAAAAACTATAGAACAAATCCAGGCAGAAACACCATGTAAATTCCTGATGATTTAACAATTTTTCTCATGAGGAAAATCCCCACTGCACTCCTTGACTTGGTGACTTATTAGTTACATTAACACTCATGTACTTTCATTAATTTCCAGCTTGTCATTTGTTTTTCAGTACCACATTATATCCACTATGTTTCTGAACTCTGTAAGTAGTTACATATTAAGCTAAAGAAAAAATTACCATATCTGCTTTTCTTCCTGAATTTGTGTTTATCTGAGTAACTGGTAAAGCCCAAATTGTGAATACAAGCTGTGTACTGCTTATCAAGATTTGTCTGATACGCTAACAGACCAGATTTCTTACCGTTTGTAGTGGGACTCGTAAGGTTTTACTTGATTGATCATTTCTTGAATTATTCTTAAATTCGGATATCTCCAATATATTTATTTCCATCCCAGTTTCTGCAGCTTGAAATGACCAGGGATGATTCCAAGACCTCTTAACCCTTAAAGTTCCCCAAACCACAGTGTTTTAACCCACTACTCCCCCCCACACACACACACATTGTGGAAAACATCCTGCTTGTTTTAAATTTATGCAACGACAACATCTTAAAGTCATCATTAGAGTAGCATACAAAGCCTCAGCCTACACTCTGAATAACCTTTTGTTCTTTGGGCATGTGCTTGATATAGTGGTCTTTCTCACTAAGGCAAATTGAATTCATGCACTGTCACAGCCACAGAGAATACAATACTAACATAACTTATGAATCAATTCTTCATGCAATGATTTAAAACATATATGGATGTGTTATTGGAAATTTGTAGACTATTCCCAGTGTACTTATTGTTTCCCTATGAAACACTCAGATGCTAGCATTAAGTTAAATATGCAGCAGAGCAAGTCACTTAATGTTTCTCAGACTGTAAACAATGCACAAATCAGCTGGCAAATCTCATCTCCAATAGTTGTTGATACTACCCATGATTTCTGTGATGTAGTTGTTAAAAATGGTAAAGTAAGCAATTAAATACTTCAGTTTGGTTAATTTGGGTCCCTAATGCACTTAAAAGGAATGAGAAAATAATCATTTGTAAAGTGGTAAAATTTTAAAGATAGCTTTTTAAGACAGCAAAATAAAAACTTTTCCCTGCAATTATTTTTTCACACCCAAATCCCCACCACCATTTCTCAGTGACTCACACAGACAAATAATATAACAACAGAAAAAACAGACCTGTAGTAAGTTTGTAAAGTATTATATAACACTTAAATGTGGTACGATCATCTTTTTCGCAGGCACATAGGCCCAGATTATCCCTGAGTTCATTTTAGCAAGCAGTAACCGTCATCAGTACTAAGCATCCATCAAAAAATTCCTACATTTACAACAAAATCTGTTTCAGCTGCAACACAGCCCTTCTGGAAAGCCACAGACCTGACAGAGTCCCCTGCAATGCTTGACCTGGGCATGAAGTTCCAGGCAACCTGCTCCTTCACCTGATCACTAACGTAAGCACATCTAGGACAAGAGGAAAAACTGAAGTGGGACAAACACCTCCTGCCTAACAGCTTTCTTATACACATACGTATTTGGACACACAGCAACACAACTATCACCCTTGTAGGTTGCCAGTTTGGGCAGAACGTTTATTTGTTTTTGTCTTTTTCAAAACCTCATTTTGTACATTCCTCCTGCGCTGCAGTCTGGCACCCACCACCATCACTTTGTGCACCATGCCTGTTCTGCATTATTACGGCTCTCCATGTGTTCTTGTTTATGCATGCAACTTAAAAAGACAGCAATTCAACTCATTTCTTTTATTAACTAGTCCAGATATTCTGAAGTGGCAGAATCAGCTAATACAAATAAGCCTTCAGGGTGAGCCACAAACTGCCAGCTAGGACAGAAAGACCCTCAACGGCAATTATGGCAACATACCACAGCCAAACCTCTGATTCTACAAGCCACAAAGGCAGAAATTAACCCAATTTTCCTAACAGAAAATATGAGCCCCGAACTAGATTATTAAAGAAGTGCCATACACTGCGCAATTCACTCCAGCAGTTTAACAAGGCGTTATGGGACAAATAAGAAGCTTCTCAATCCCTCACATACAAGGATACCAAAGAGACAGAGAGGGATAAGAGGACTTCCTGGGATTACTTTACTGCATTCATTTTGCCTTCAACTAAACACTGTAAGGGCAGGACCAGGTCAGAGAAGCTGACTGTCCAGCCTTATCCCAATCCTGGCAGTGGCTACCAGCAGTTGCCTAGGGATGAGTAGTAAGAGAGGCACCTGGACACAGAGATGCTTCTCATCAACTGTTGCTTCACAGCATCCACAGGCAAAGCTTAATTCCAGGTCACGTGGAGGAAAAAACAACCCCTTTTCTTTGTTTTGAGCTCATCTTCCCCAAACACTAGTGCTTTTGGTATAGGATGAGACTGGATAATAATAGATAGCTATTCGTCTCTCCATGCCACAAAGACCAAGAGAAGTGTGCTTTCTCCCTTTCCCACCTGCCAGGCGGAGAAGCCTTCCCTTGTTTTGCTGTGCTTTCCTGAGCTGGGGGACCACAACTGCTGACAGCATTTAAGATTGGCGTGCAGCATGCATTCACACAGAGGCATAATCATACTTCTTGTTTTCTTCATTCTTTCCCAGCAATTCTCACTGGCTTCTTTTGCTGTTTTCATCACTACTGAACACCAAAGCTGATGTCTTACGTGCTTTTATCCCAAGCAGTAACACTCAGACTGGGGTCCATCACTGTATATAAAACTCCACTCTGCTATTTGCATTGCTTCACATTTATCAACAGCAAGACTTATCTAACATTTTACTGGCCATTCATTCTGGACACCAAGTTCTTCCTGTAGGTGATGACAGCTGGCCCTCTTTTCTTTGTTATCCCGAGCAACTCTCATTGGCAACTTGTCACCTCAGTGTTTCCCACTTTTTTCAAATAATTCCTGAATATAATGAACAGCATAGATAAAGTTTACCAACAAAACTTGCTCCAGCTGTCCAAGTGCTTGAGTTCTACTTACTTGAATTATTTCTTTTAGATTGTTGAAGCAACTGTCTCAACCCTTGGCAGGAGCTCTAGAACAAGGAATAATTACACTGTGAATAAAAATTACTTGATGTCCTTAAACATAAGCCAGTCTATCTAAATTAGCACGTACATGACTTATGTAACTTGCTAAGAATCAGACTGCAGAAGCTCAGCACACCAGATGCTGAGTTACCATATGGATGAGAAATTACTTTCATATTTAGGGTAACCAGAATAGTCGTGTGAACTTTGGTACAATATAAACCAGATACTACTAGCAAATAAGTACAAAACTTTAACTGTGAGTTAAATGCAACAAATTACTGGATGAAAATTGAACAGAACTAACCAAAAGGCCCTTTTTAGACTTATTTCATCACCATGTGGTTCCACTGCAGTAACTGTCCAGTCCATTCTGAATTTCTTCAGCAAAATAGCTGTGTCTCCTTTGCAGAGCATCAACAGATGATTTTAAAGTGAGAATGCAGCCTAAGTGCTCACAGTAATTTCCTGAAATAGGCAACTCATTCAGAACAGCTTGTCTCTACATTTTCTAACCTGTAGATTTTGCCTCTGGGGGAAGTTCACCTATTGGAGTCCCTTCTACATACGATGAAATCTTCTGCTAGGATACAATTCTATAATAACCTACACCAGCACAGAGTACAACGCTGCTAAAAACTGCTGCTGTTCTAGTAGGTGAGGCTGTATAACAGAGAAAGCGGTAGAAGTGCTCTTGTTTGCAGCAGAAGAGAGTCTGCCCTGTTTTCCAAATTCACTCCCCATATATACAGGCACAATAAATGACATCAGACTTTTTTCTCACTGCAAAGTGATATATCCTTTTATTTTCAGTACGTCTAAGAGATATTAAAATGCAAATCAATTCCACTTCCATAACTTCTCTCTTCTCAATAGTACTAGCAGACTACATCAGGTAAGTTAAAACAGAACAGTCACCATCAATAAAGCTATAGCTATTAAGTTACTTATCTAATTTTACAGAAATATCACTGAAGTGTTTCACAAGAATTATCAGCCAACACCACTTCCAAATTGCTACTAGAAGCAGTACTGTACACTTAGAAATGAGTAAACAGCAATACAGATGCTGTTTTTCTATAACCACATAGCCAGTGCTGCAGAAATGAGGCCAAAATTCACGTCTCAACTCCCAGTGCCCTCTTACCCTCTGCAGTCTCACAAACTTCCCCTTCTGTTACATCACATCAATGGTAAACAGTGCTTCACATGATACGGATGACAAACGAGAACCTACACCCCCTGTTTGTTCAGATATTGCTATTTGTTCTGATGTGGTGATAACAGCAACTTAAATGTTTAGTCTTTCATAATACTTAATTTTCTTTATCTTAACGTGGCTTTTTTGTTTGATATTTACTCTAATAGTTGAGTTTGATATTAAAGAAATGAGAATACCTCTGTTTCCTTCAGAAGCCATGTAAAAATTTCTAATCATTTTGAACCTCAAAGCATTGTACCACTTAGAGAACAGCTTGACTTTGGGTATTACAAACATTTTTCATCCAAAATAATCTCCTCTATGTTTAACGGATAAGTGTTCCTGCAAACACTAAAACAGTACGTGTAAGGGGTACCATAGGTATGGAGGCACTAACTTCAATGTGTGTTGACAGATGGCAACAAAGTCCTGCTCTAACATAATGGTGCCCAAAAACATGACTAAAACCCCAGCCAACCACCCCACTGTGTGCCAAAATTCACTTCCTTCCAGACTTCTATGGAGATCATCATCCAGACTGGCTAGATGGCAGCAGCCCGAGAGCTGTGGTCAATGGCTGTGTCCACCCTGCCATTCTCCACCCCGCAGCCAGCTGGGCCGTGCTGTGCCAGACCTGCCCCTCCCACTGCCAAGCAGCGGACAGGGACATAAGCATCTGGGAGTCTGCTCACGGGTGCTTGACCTCCTGGTAGAGCAGTCCTCTGGTTGGTTGGTAATGATCACCTACCCCAAAGCACAGTGCCATGCTCGTTTGTCACCTCCTTTTCTTTAATAAATTACACATCTCTTCTAGCACTAACTTACATGTATATACCCTAGAAGTTGGAGTAACTTCTCACTTTTCTTGCTTTTTCTATTTCCCATCACTTTCTCAAGCAAAGCTAGCAAACTGGAAAAAATAATCATCTCGCATCTGCAGAAGAAATATTTGTTACCAAAACTCATTCAGCACTCAACAAACTGTAGTTTTTAGCATTGAGGCACAAATTCCTAACAGGTCAATGATCTATAAAGTCTCGGTTATAACAGTGAATTATCTAAGTATTACTTTTTGAAAACTTGATGAATTTCAGTGGCTAATATTAAATCCAGGTCTTTAAAAGAAGACTGTCACTTAAATATATTTATATTGTAAAAGTATTTATATGTGCTTCTTTTTTATCTGCTTCCTGTTTTTTTTAATATTTATACAACCTACCGATCTATGACCAACACTAAAAGATCATAAAGCTCCGTCAAGCTATAAACATAAAATCCCAAGAGGTAGAAAGTACAAAACAAAAGTGAAAGAGTTTGACAAAGGCATAAAAATTCCATAATACTAAATTTTTCAACAATTAGGGCTGCCAATAGGATATCAGAATCTGAAGGGTCCACAGATCATCCAGGGGAAAAATAACAAAGCGCTTAGAGAAAATAAGGCCAGAGATGCAAAAACTGCTTCTTCTGTGTTCACAAAAAGGTATTTGGGAAGATTCCCACTTCAGAACACTTCTTTGGAGAAAAAACCTCAGCTGTGTACCTTATCAAGGTAAAGCCCCCCAAAAAGTGGTTATAGGACAACAGGAACCATTGAAAAACATCACTCACTCTCCTCCCCAAAGACAGTAACAATTTGCCACGATCAGGTAACATCCACCCCGGAAACTCAAGGATGAACAACCAAACTGTTACATCTGATAGGCACTGTTCTGGTTTATAATACACCAGTACCAGAAGGCATGAAGATAACTAAGAGTACGGCAGCTTGTAAAATGGGCCTAGGAGAAATCTGGCAATTTAATGATAACGTTGGCCCAGTATCTGTGCAGGGCACATTTGTAGCTCTGAAGGACAGAAGTAGTGATCACACAGATAACCGTGATGCACAGGGTGAAGTCAAATGTTTGTGAAGAGAAGTCACAGCTCGGTCACACTGCAGGTCCTTCTAAGCCACTCAGTAAGGTCCCTTAAAAAAACAAACACCAATGTGTCTTGGGACAAAGGGAAAGACCACCCAGGAATAACTGGTGAGAAGACAAAGGCTGGTATGTCTCTGATGGGAGCTCTGTAGAACTGTGTTCAAGCCTGTGCTCTCCAGCATGTTTGTCAAGGGTAAATAAAAGGATGACAACAGTTGTGGATGACAGCAAGTAATTCAGAGGAGTGAAGACAAGCACAATCTGCAAACAAATGAAGGAGAAGTTCGTACTGCTGAGTGGGCAGTAAAAGCGGCAGATAAAATTCGCCGTAGTGTGCATACTTAATGCACGTGGATAAAACTATTCCGTTTTGAGACAGAGAGGGACTGACTGCAGGTTGGCCATTACCATGCAGAAATGAGAATCTGGCATAATGATAGAAAGCTCTAAGAAAATGCCAAATCACTGCTCTGCGATGGAGTTAAAAAGGAAAAGCAACTGCTAGGAAATACTGGAAATAGAGCACATGGCTGAAAACATTTTGCTTACCAGTTTAATACCAAGCGTAAAAGAAGAGGAAGGAAACGGAGGAATAA
The DNA here is from genome assembly GCF_964034855.1 of Anser brachyrhynchus. Classification (NCBI taxonomy): domain Eukaryota; kingdom Metazoa; phylum Chordata; class Aves; order Anseriformes; family Anatidae; genus Anser; species Anser brachyrhynchus. The sequence goes on along the minus strand of NC_137700.1, from coordinate 19,567,533 downwards.
AGGCAACATTTTTATGAAAGACAACTGAGCACAAAGACACTGCCTCCATCCTAGGGAACCTCAGAGCTAGGAATTACTGGAAAGTGAGTGAGTCTTCTGGGGCCCCACTGCCCTGCTCTTACACCTTTCTGCTATCAGGCAGCGCTGGAGACAGGATATCAGCAAGAAGGACCTCTGCCCCAACCTGACTGTTCTTATCAGTTCTTATCTCCTGTCTTTATTCAGAGCTGGAGCCTTAGAAATTACATTGCATCTCTGAATGAAGACAGACAGCAATGATAGCTTAGCTGATCCAAGCCAACATCCACAGAAACCAGGAGAAGGAACCCAAAGGAAATCGGTGTAATCCAGAAACGTTAAGACCTGAAGCTGCCCTCTGAGGTCAGCGACATCATCTTTGATTTCAGCGCAGCAGGATTATGCCATGAGTGAGGCTACTTACAGATAACAGGTTTATAAACCATTTCACTTAAATGATGTGAGGTAATCTTTATTTCCCATCAGACATACTGAGAACAGAAAAAAAGAGACCACATCAAACAAAGCACTGATGAAACAATAGGACTGATATGAATCACTGATCACTGGCTGCTTATGGGGGATGCACTGCAACATGATTATATGAATGGGCTAACCCAGGAAGACATACTGGCAATTCAAGTACTGCAAAGCTTTTCTTTTTTTCTTTTTCTTTAACTCATTACACAGAAACATGAAGAACTTGGACAAAACAAAAATGTCAAAGTAATCCAAACAAAAAAGGAAAGAAGAGTACGTGTACTCCAGCATGCATCACAGAATGGTTATTTTCTAATCATGCAATTAACACCTACACAGATTTTCCAAGTTTATAGCACCCAAAAAAATAAGGAGAAAATGTCAGCTTGTTTAGGGAAAAGGAGCCTTTCTCAGTAAGTGTTTAAAACAACATGCACATGTTTGGAGCAACTTAAGTAAAAACAATTTTGGAGGACATCAGTACTATGAAACAGTCATTAACAGAAGACTGTATGGACCCAAGTATTTTACAAAGCCTCCTTTGATCCTAAAATGTATCTAAGGAACTGGTAAAGGACAAATTTAACTCGTGGAAATAGGGAAATTAATTGGGGAAAATAGCTAAATATTATCAATAGATACATTCATTTTTTTTCTCCTCACATTTGCTTCAGCAGAGCTCCATCGTGGTGCTCTTGCCAGCAAGTTTCTCAAGAGCCCTAAGGGCAATAGCTTGTCCATCTGCAAAGCAGGAATGAGTCTGTCCCAACGTACAGTGTACATGAATAAGTGAAAGTCTCTGTGCAGCTGACAGAACCTTGTGACTGCAATTATCAGAGAGCACAGCAAACTTTTTCCATATGCTTTCAAACAAATTTCACAATTACGCTTCTTTGGTCAGAGCCAAAAGCCAAATATGCTGTTTTAAGGATTAAAATTAGTATTGTCAATGAGAAGTTAACTCACACATTAAGAATACCAACCAAAAAAAAGGCAAATTTTATACAAGATGAAGCATCCTGTACAAAGATGACGACTTCGGTGATTTCCTTCCCTCTCTTGTATTAAGCAGTCACACAGTAACAGCAGACTTGGAAAAGCATTCACCCTCTTTTTGTCTGAGCTTACACACAGAAAGCCACCATTGCACAAAACAAGTTTGGAATTTAGTTAAATTAACATTAAAGCTTACTCTTGTAAACACTTTACATATAGCAATGTGACAGTCTAATTGAACAGCAGGTCCACTGTACCTTTACGGAGCCTTTTCTATATGCAGCTGAGTGCTTCCTGGCTGTCATATTGTACACACGTGTTGGACACCTATGGCCACGCAGACACACAATAAAACCTATCATTTCTGTTTTATATAAAAGGCAGCATGTTGATACTGGCAACAGAAAAATCAATTTTAAGAGTTAGCTTTAAATCTCTTCTTCCTTTCAAAGGCTCACAACTTTTTCTAAGATAAGATTTTTAGCTGTGTTAAAATGTAAGGTTTTTGTTTAGCTGAAATGCTAAGAAAAATAATTCCATTCTTTTTGGGTCAGCTGTTTCTGAAATTCGTTTGACCATCTCTATTTCTTGGATGCTTATTTGTTATTATGTATTATCTGAAGCAACACGCACATATGGGAGTCCTTTCTGAATAATAGCTTATGTGCTGAGTATGAAAACCACATTCGGACTGTTCCAAACATGTAAGCAATAAATATACATGCAGTACCGTTCACGTACATTATGTACTATCATCATTTTTGTCGTGTAGTTACCAATGCTAGTCTACCAACTGTGCAGTTAACTTCATCAGGTTTTCAGTTAAGTCTGAAACTCCTAAATACAGCAACAATAAAAAAATATATTTTAACAAACAAATTCTTTTTATTTCCAAAACTTAGTTTACAAGATTTCCAGTCTACTTTTTACCTCCCTTGGTGGTTTCAGCAAAGATTAAGGACAATCAATTATTTCCAAGCTCTTTCCTGGAGCTTGTCTGTTACCTCATTTCCTGGCTCCTATGAAGCAATGTGAGACAAGACTTTGGTGACACTATCACCGTAACATTTACATTTCCAAATAGGGAGTTCAGCACCTCAAAGAGAGGAACAAACTCCATGGTATATGAAACTGAATTTCCTTATCCAGCACATGCTCTTTTCTTCAGATGTTCATAAAATTAAGAAGAGTTTAAAAAAAAAAAATACTGTATTGTTTTCCAACTCTCCCAAGCGATCACCCCTTCTTTTCTTTCAAGCTTCCCAATAGCTTACTTTACTAGACACTCCAGCTTCCAGACACTGTCAAGAATTTCTTACCCTTGATTTGGTCATCTCTGCCAGCTCTATTAAGCACTTCTCTTTCTAACTCATGCAAACCACAGCACAGCAAACAGCATCACAGCTTAAGAAGTGTTTTCCTTAGCTTCATCATTCAGGCAGATTTGTAGATAAATGGAAGAACAGACCTTCATTAAAGACCAGATTATATTTAAGCTCAAAGACTATACACATCATTTGATATTTAAAAGCCACACAAAACAATCTTACTGCTGTAACATAAAAACTTACCCACTTGGCAATCGGACACCCCTGAGAGCTTTTTCCTTCCTTTCCTGTATAAACCACTACCTCTATTCTTACAGCGCTTCCTTTTGCTCCATACCTGCATTGAGAAAGTTCATGAGTAAAACTAAAGCCTCCGTAGACCACTTTAAAACAGTAAACACTTTCTACAAGAACAACAACTTTATTTTTTCCTTGCTTTACTGAGAATAGAAGAAAACCAAAATATTTAAGATGTCAAAAAATACTTTTAAATTCAACACCCTACTTGCAAAAGTCATTTTGAAATATCTCATAAAGGAGTAAGCTTCTGCCAAACATTACTTGGAAAGAAAATGTTATCTGCGTGCAAATCCTAGTGACCTTTCTGTCCAACTTGCAGCAGGTTGTTTGTATGCATGACACCAGGAAGCGTAATCCTGCCAGCTGGTAATCTTTGTTATCCCTACTGAGTTCAACAGCACCTAAGAGCATACCACTCCTGGTGTAATTGAACCCTAAAACTGCAGGAGCTCAGAAAAGACACACAAATTTGGAACTGGAATGTGAGAGTTTACCTCATGCACAGATGAACAGGAAAAGGCTTTACAAATGAGTAGAGCAAAATCTTAGAAAAACAAAGCAAAACATAGCACCTGATTTCTCCTAGTTGCTCTTGTTTCCTGTTTATACAGTCAAAAATATTGGGTTTTGTACGTTTTGTACATTTCCTTACCTGTTCTCCATTATTTCTCTCACAGCAGCAACACTTGGTCCTGTCCCGAGGTGGGTGTAATACGGGCCTTCATCTTTCTCTATAATTTGCTCTGTAAGCAGGTTGAGAAAATTAAGTTTGCACATCCAAATTTTATTTACACTGCTATAAGTAAGCTTAGAAATGGTTTACAGAAACATCTTCCAAATTAAATATGTAAAATCTGCCCCTGAAATGCAATGAATAAGTAGCATGACAGATTTTTCTCCTCAGAGAAATTATTTTATATTTGCTTTCTCCTATTAACCTTCTAGTACATTTTTTTTTCTTGATATTACAGAGAAATCATAATTATATTTTGCATTCTTCAGCAGTTTTCCATTTCAGCACCTGGCACGCATTGACTAAGTTTCCCAACGCCCTTGTGAGTAGGAAAACATTATTAATTCATATTAGACAACGGAGAAATGAGACCAAAAAGTATCAACTGAGTCATATACTACAGATCAGAACACATAATCCAGGCCACTTCACCAGCAGTTTGTTGATTCAGAACATTTAAGCAACGATGAAAAAAGTCTGTCTGTGTACAACCTTAAGTCTCTGAGGTGATTTTTTTTCCCCTCCCCATCTGGTGCTTTGATAGCCTGAAACACAGCATGTCCAACACCATCAGTCAAGCTGTATTTGGAAAGTTCTCAGGACCGAGTTTGATCCAACACCCCACACCACACTGCCAACTACTACATATCTGGCTTTATCACCTCAACTCCAGCTCACCTCTCATCTCTGAGACGAGACACGTCAGAAGCCTTTGACAGGACACCTCAAGGCAAACTCTCCTCAGGAGCATCAGTGACAGCAACAAGACAGCCCACAACTACACCCTGCTGCTCATCTAACAGCATTCAGGCAACAATGAAAATGTATTGGGAATCTTTTGCCCAGCTCATCTCAAACAGAAACTAGCTCTAGACCATAATAATCATGATCTGATATTCTCGGATAAATTTACATGGCATTCAAGGCAGCAATGACAAAACAAGTGAAACAATTCCTTTCCCTCAACTTGAATTTAAACCCTGCAGAATTTAAACTGGTCAGTTGCAAGGCCAAAAACACCAAATTTTGCTGGGCTTTGCAGGCCTGAGGAACACCAGGCTAAAGTTACAGAAAGGGAAAAAATAATTTTCTCTGATTCCCTAATGGCAAAATGCTGATCCTTTTTCAACAGCTCAATGGCAAGTACACTTCCTCGCATTAAAGGAAGCAACACAAACACACCCGTCCGAAAGGTACTGGCAGAAGTTAGCCAAAGGACTTACCAACACAGTCACAAGTTGGCAATTCAGATTGTCCTTTTTTTGTAGGCGTATCTATTAGATTTTTCGTAGGAGTATCAAGAAACTTCATAGGTGATTCAAGAAAGCTGCTGAGTGTGTTTTTTACTGGAGAACACCCTGAGTCCCCTGTGCTCGGAGGGTGGTCAGCACCCAAACTCGTTGACGTCAGAACAGTAATTTCACCTGCACACTCCATCGTCCTGAGAGCTTCCGCAGCACCTGGCACCGGAGCCCCACTGCAGGGACCAGGCAGCACCTGCGCCTTTGCATCCCCTTGTTCGGCGGCACCCTGCGGAACATAGGCTCTGTCTTCGCTGCGCGTTTCATTAGCTCTCAGGTTAGACTGATTAAAGGTCTGAGGCAAAGGATGTGCCTGGCTGACATTCACTGCTTGCTGTACCTGAGAATTGCATTTTTCTGTAAACATCTGTATGTTTTCACTTGGTCTGTTCAACGCGGATGCTGTTTTCAGCTGTGAAACAGCCAGAAGATTACGGGAGGGCAGATGACCGTACTGGTTACATGCAACATCATTTTTCAGCGGATCGACGCCTAGTGGGTCACCGGAGCCTGCAGTTTTGATTTGCTCATTCATCACTTCAGAGCCAAACAACCTGTCTTTTTTTTTCTCCTGGGGTACCTCAGGTAAGCACCTATGGAATTTTATCTGTGTTTGTGGGAGAAATAACCGAGGTTTTTCCTGTGATGATAAAGTATTTTGATTCAGT